>NC_045626.1:28900000-30150000 GCF_009829155.1 Mustela erminea | reverse complement strand
TTGAATCAGCTTCAGGAGAATAGGTAGTATTTCTTCTTTGAATGTTTGGTAGAATTCCCCAGAGAATCTGTCAGGTCCTGGACTTTTGTGGGAGGTTTTGATCACTGCATCAATATCATTACTGGTTATTGGTCTATTCATATTGTCAATTTCTTCCTGTTTCAGTCTTGGTAGTTTATAAGTTTCCAGAATACATCTGTTCCTTCCAGGTTGGCTAATTTATTGGCAAATAGCTGGTGATAATTTCTAATGATTGTTTCTGTTTCCTTGGTGTTAGTCATGATCTCTCCCCTTTCATTCATAATTTTATTAATTTGGGCCCTTTCTCTTTTCTTTTGGATAATTCTGGCCAGTGGCTTATTAATTCTTAGTAATTCATATTAATTCTTATTATTCTTTCAAAGAATCAGCTTCTAATTTCATTGATATGTTCTACTGTATTTCTGGTTTCTAACTCACTGATATCTGCTCTAATCTTAATTATTTCCCTTCTCATGCATGGGTTAAGCTTAATTTGTTGTTGATTCTCCAGATCCTCAAGGTGTAAGTATAGTCTGTGTATTCAGGATTCTTCTATTTTTTTGAGTGAAGCTTCAATGGCTATGTATTTCCCCCTCAGGAGCGCCTTTGCTGCAATAGGTTTGGGACCGATGTGTCTTCGTTCTCACTGGTTTCCATGCATTGTTTAAGTTCTTCTTTGATTTCCTGATTGACCCAAACATTCTTAAGTAGGGTGGTCTTTAGATTTCAAGTGTTTTAATTTTTTCCAAACTTTTTTTTGATTGAGTTCCAGTTTCAAATCACTGTGGTCTGAGACTATGGAAGGATAACTCTCATTTTTTTGGTATTGATTGAGAACTGATTTGTTCCACAGTATGTGATCTATTCTGGAGAAGGTTCCATGTGCATTTGAGAAGAATGAATATTCTGTTATTTTAGGGTAGAATGTTCTGTATATATCTATGAGGTCCATCTGGTCCAGTGTGTCATTCAAAGCTTCTGTTTCTTGATTTTTTTGCTTAGGTGATCTGTCTAAATCTAATTTGTCTGATATGAGAATCACTACCCCAGCTTTCTTTTGAGGTCTGTTGGCATAAAAGATGGTTCTCCATCCTTTCACTTTCAGTCTGGATGTATCTTTAGGTTCAAAATGAGTCTCTATTAGACAGCATATGGATGGGTCCTATCTTTTTATCCAATCTGCAACCCTGTGCCATTTTATGGGTGCATTTAGGTCATTCACATTTTGTAGAAGCCCCCCTGCCCTTAATATTTCTTGCAGGGCTTGTTTAGTGGTCATATATTCTTTCAGTTTCTGCTGGTCCTGAAAGCTCCCTTATCTCTCTATTCATTCTGAATGACAGCCTTGCCAGATAAAGAATTCTTGACTGCATATTCTCATGAATATGTCTTGCCAGCCCTTTCTGGCTTGCCAGGTTGCTGTGGACAGGTCTGACATTTTTCTGATGTTTCTCCCTCTGTATATAATGAATCTTTTCCCCCTAACTGCCCTTAAGATGGTTTCCTTGGTTCTAAAATCTGCGAGTTTTACTATTACATGCTGGGGCATTGGTCTTTGTGATCTTGGGAGGGGACCTCTCTGCCTCTAGGACACGAATGTTTGTTTGATTCCCCAGATTAGGGAAGTTTTCAACTATGATTTGCTCAAATATGTATTCTTGTCCTCTCTCTCTACCCCCCTCAGGGATCCCAGTAATTCTGACATTAGAATGTTTCATGACATCATTTATTTCTCTAATTCTGTTTTCACGGATTTTAAGCTGTTCCAGGCCTCCAGCTGTTCCTTCTTTTCTATCAGTTTGTCTTCTGGATCACCAATTCATTCTTCCAATTCATTTACTGTAGCCATTAGAATATCTAGATTAAATGAGATCTTATCGATAGCATTTTTAAATTCTACCAGATCAGCTCTCATTTCTACCCTTAAGAGAATCTATGTTGCCATTAATAGTTTTCTTCATCCTAGTTGTTGTCTGCAAACTGTTACCCTGAAGTCTATTTCCGACATCTTGCTTATATTCATATCCATGAGTTCTGTGGCAGAGGTCACAGTCTCTGAGCTTTTCCTATGTTGGGGGTTCCTCCTCTTAGTCATTTTGTTGAGGGGTGGTTGATGGAATGTACAGAATCCAAATTATTAACCACAACCCAAGCAAGATGCACCTGTTTTATAGGTGGTGACCTTAGGGTTGTCAGCGTCTTGTTCTTCCAGCCTTTCTTCTGGGGGAGGGATCTGCCACACTGTTACTGAGGCAACCCTGTTTGGACAGAGTTTCCCTGCCCTCTGTGGGGGGAGAATGGGCTCAGTGAAAACTGTTTTTTTTTTGTGTGTGTGGTTTTTGCTCTCTGGCAGTTTTCCTCGCTCCCCCCACCCCCACAAATCAGAGCAGAAGTGACCGTATCCAAACCTCTGTCTCAGAATAGAGATATTGCAGTCTGCCCCTCAGCTCTCCAGGCCACAGTGTTCCCACTTCTGTCTCTGCTACCCCAAACCTCAGCATTCTGGGTTTGCACCCCACAGCAGCACTCCCAGCCCTCCTTTTCAGGTCCAGGCATGTCTCTGCCCTTTGTACTTCTAAAACTGCCAGCCACCCCCAGTTTTCATGCTTGCATTTGTAGGTCCAGGTTTCAGCACCCTAAAGTCCTTTCCTTGCTGCTAACAGTCTGCGAGTCTTTGCCTGGTCCCCAGTGGAGGAGGCTTTTGCACTCCAGTGGCTCAGGAGCCCCAAGGCTTCCTCCCCCTCCCATTTATCTTCCAATATCTGCCCACAGAATCACAGTTCCATGCCTCATACCTCAACACCAACTGCCTGAGCTATTCTGTTTGTAGAGATCCAGATATATTCTTCTTATATCACAGGCTGATTTTGTGGGTGTTCAGAATGGTCTGGTAGATAACCATCTCAATTCAGGGAAACAGTTGAAATAGGGTCCCCTACTTCTCTGTCATCTTTGCGCCTCTCCAGAAGAAGTAGTTTCTTAAAGGTTAGTTGCAATGGGTAAATTTAAGATGACATCAATAAACTCATTACATTTAAAATTAAAATCCATTGGTCAATCTTGAATTTTGAATGAATTTTTTTTTTTATTTTTATTCATCTGAGAGAAAGAGAAAGAGAACATGAGTGCGGGGAGGAGCAGAGGGGGAAGCAGACTTCTCTCTGAGCAGGGGGCCAAATATGGGGCTTGATGCCAGGACCCTGGGATCATTACCTGAGTCATAAGCAGACACTTAGCTGACTGAGCCAACCAGACACCCTAAATGAATCTTTATCCATAAATTGTTTTTTGAAAACTCCTACAACTTTCATTTGGAAATAGTTTATAAACAAACTGAATTACTAAATGTTGACACATTTCATTATAAGCTGTCAAGAAGCCAGATTCATTAACATTGCCATTGATTTCATGAGAAAAGTTTTTAAGTGTTGGACAGCTAACCAGGTTCATATTATACATACAGATTTTCCAAAATACTGATTTTCATTTGAAAGTTTGATAATACTATCATTTGTTTTTCTTGAAGTAACAAGCTCATTCATTTGCTTTTGAGAAAATATATAAGTCTGAATAGCTGTATTTTGTCAGTCAGACATTATGGCAAGTAAAAAGTGATTTTTCTATGAACAGAGTGGTGAATTTAGTATGCCACTGGATTGCCCAAGTGCTTTTCCTGGATCTAACCATCTAACATAACTATGGGACAGAAGTACTTTATGTGCATATACCATTTTTTTCATAGAGAATATTAAAGACATATTTTCAAGGGTAGAAATTTAACATTTCTACTAATTCACAAAAGACATTCTTAAATGAAACTGGTATATTTTTACTACAAGTGGTGGTGATCAAGAATAAATAAAAATTACTAATATAATTTGGTACCGCACCAGCAGCTTTATCAATTATAATTTCAGTACTGTCAGTGCAAATGTCAACACACTGAGAAAATGAAGAACTGAGAACACTAAAACAGTTTATAAAAAGAATTTTGACATTAAGGATTCTCTGACTAGGTGCCAGCAATTCCCCAGTGGTCAATGTACCATGCTTTGAGAGCCACCAATGCCACTACTTTGGCCAAAATTTGTTTTCTATAGCCAACAGCAGTACCAGAAGTTTTATACACTCAGAAAACAATTATCTCCTCCTTTTAAACCCAGGAATGCTATTTATAAGGTCTCCAAGTAGCATGAGTTTCCCTAGTGTTTGCTTTCTATTCTACAACTGTTAATCACCTGAGCTACCAACTCAGGGTCAAGCACAGACTCATAAATTGACAAGTGGCTAATGACTATTATTATCTTGACTGTAACTCATTTTTCCATAGAATCACTTTGACGCAACTATCAAATCGCCACCACAAAGTCCTTCATATCAGTTTTGGAAATACATAGATGTATGTATTATAAAGACATTTTTTAAAGCACTTTTCCCCCCATCTTTCCTCTTAAGATTATTTATTCAAGAAGGATGACACTCTTTTGCACAATACCAGGCAGCCTTTCAAAAAGAAGCAGAATACCAGGAAAAGGAAAAGAGAACAAAAATATAATGAAGAGTGAAAATATATCTACCTGATAGTTGATCGTAATGCATTCCAAATACCTATGCAAAATTAAATAAAAATATTCTAGGAGTGGAGATATGGAGAGCTACATATGTTAGTGAATATTTTTAATTGTGTTTAAGATGAAAAAACAAAAGTGAAACCCCAATTCTCAATAATCTCAAAGTCTTAGGAAAATAGTTTATTGTGTCACCACTAAAGTAGCCTGTCGATGAGGTAGTTCTAAAGATTCTTCACTTTATTGTATATGAGTTGTCAGGTTAATAATGACTATAACAAAGGCCTATTTTCTGAGATGAGAGGGAAAGAAGTAAACCCATTTGTCAGGTAGTTCAGAAGGCTGTATGGAGTATTTAATATAAATGACTCGACATGAGTTCTCCCTAGAGTCCCCATATAAGATGTTTCTTCACTCCCTGCATGTTCTTGCTTGGAAGATTACAGTTTAGAAAAACAAAACAAAAATAATCAGGAAAACTGTAACAGTCTGCAGTGTCTTATTGGGAATTTCTCCATTGCCTTGTCCTACATATTTTTGTGTGTGAGTTTTACTATTGAACACATTGTTTTTCTTTTTAATGAAATGTTCTTCTTTTGTTTTTCTTTTCTTTTTTAATTTTTTTTTTGAAATGTTCTTCTATTTCCAAGAGATTCCAAGAGATAGCTGTCATATGCCACATGAATAGGGCAGATATGGCTGCAAAGGTTTATTGGGTTTATGAGCCATAATATTGAGATATTTAACATTTTGTATTAAAATGTAATTCCGCCTATCACATTAGAAGATAGTTAAAAGGGTGAAAAACTGAATTAAAAGGGAGAAAAACCTGAACTCCAGATTAATTTCTTGTTAATAATAGGATTTATCAAAATTGCATTAATTTCGGCTTTTATTCAAAAGTCTAATTCTACCCTTTCTGCCTTCCTGTGCAAAACTGTAGTAAAAGTCATGTTTTGTTAACTGCATTTTCCTCCTCCAAAGTAATAGCTCATTATTGAATATTCTTATCCAAATAGCAGGGAAAGTTTGGGAAACTCTCCTTCCACTTGATCATCCTCACTGTAAACTTAGAGCCCTCCAAAAGAATATGTGTTTTAACATTCATCTTTTCATTGGTTTCCAATGTCTCTTAAAAATGGTTTGAATTGACTTTAGTAGTAAGCCAACCTGGTGTACTCTAAGTAGTTTCTTTAAATGTGTAGGTTAGAGGGGGAAGCAGCTACTTATTAAATAAAAAATTCATCTCTTGACTTTAATTTTTTCTGTAAAATGATCCTAATCAAATTTTCTAAGTACTTTTGTCCATGGTCCCCAACATCAATTCTCCATTTAAATGGAACTATTTCAGGGGGGAGCCGCAAGATAGCAGAATAGTCAGAGACCTAAATATCCTCAGGTCCCAGGAGTTCAGCTAGATAGTTATCAAACCATTCTAAATACTTACAAACGCAACAGGAGGTCGAAGAGAAGAAGAGTAGCAATGCTAGGAACAGAAAATCGGCCACTTTCTGGAAGGAAGGACATAGGGAGAAGTAAATCCGAGGTGATATAAGGGCAGAGAGACTGCGGGGGAAAGTGCCAACTCCTGGCAAGCAGTAGAGCAGTGGAGCACAAAATCAGAACTTTTAGAAGTCTGCTCCTCTGAAGGATATCACTCCAGAGGCTAAGTGAGGGTTGGAGCCCTTGTGGGAACAGTGGTCTCAGGACCCACGGGGTCACAAAAAGACCAGGGGGTTCTGAGTGTGGCAGAGCTCCCGGTATTGGAGCAGAGAAGCCAGCTGCAGAGACAGCCGAGGAGTGGGCTCTCAGCTCAGGGTTTCCTTAAACCATAATCCAAGGCACAGTCAGGCAACTGTTCTTCTAGCAGTGACCCCACAAATGGCAGATCCGGGGAGAACCCCTCCTTCCTCCTCTGGGAGGGGCAGTGCAGGGACATACTGCAGAAATCTGCTGGGTCTGGAGACTCCAAATGGGACCATGCACCAGAGATAGAAATGCTTGGTAACAGGTCAGGTGAGCAAGGAGCACAGCCAGAGAACAGAGAGAGAGGAGGGATGGACTGCTTTTCTCTGAGGGTACATTGAGGAGTGGGGCCTAGAGCTCTTGGGTCCTATGGGGCCGGAGATTGGGAGGCCACCATTTTCACCCCCGTCTTTCAAAGCTGTACAGAAAGCATTCAGGGAACAAAGCTACTAAGAGCAAAATTGAGCAGATTACCTAGGTGGCCCCTGGCAAAGGTGATGCAATTCTGCCTCAGGCAAAGACATTTGAGAAACACTGCAACAGGCCCCTCCCCCAGAAGATCAACAAGAACATCCAGCCAAGATCAAGATCACTGATCAATTAGAACTGCAAAACTTCAGAGCTACAGGAATACAACACATAGAATTCATGGTTTTTGTCCCATTATTCTTTAGTCTTTCAAAGTTAATTTTTTTAAAAATTTTATTTATTTATTTGACAGAGAGAGAGAGAGATCACAAGTAGGAAGAGAGGCAGGCAGAAAGAGAGGGGGAAGCAGGCTGCCTGCCGAGCAGAGAACCCAACGTGGGGCTTGATCCCAGGACTCTGAGATTATGGCCCAAGCCAAAGGCAGAGGCTTAACCCACTGAGCCACCCAGGTGCCCCTCAAAGTTAATCTTTAAATTTTTTTTTTCGTATTCTATTTATTAATAATTTTTCCTCTTTCCTATTTTAATGTTTTTTAACTACTTTATATTATCAAGACCTTTTTAAAAATCTTTTTTAGGGGTGTCTGCATGGCTCAGTGGGTTAAGCCTCTACTTTTGGCTCAGGTCATGATCTCAGGGTCCTGGGATGAAAACCCACCACATTGGCTCTCTGCTCAGCCGAGTCTACTTCACCCTCTCTCTCTACCTGCCTCTCTGCCTATTTGTGGTCTCACTCTTTGTCAAATAACTTAATGAAATCTTTAAAAAAATCTTTTCAAATTTTCATTGTTATAGTCACATTCTATCCCTTCACTGCATTTCACCTTATTTTTTTTGTATACATATAAGATTTTCTTTCTTTAAAATTTTGGGATACAGTTTCTTCTAATAGATCTAAATATACCCTAAATCTAGTACATGGCTTTGTCCTAGTCTCCAGCCTGATCACATTCTTAACTCTTTTTTTATTTTTAATTGACTTCTATTTTATCAATTCATTTGTTAGAATCTTTTTAAAATTTTCATCTTTCCATATTCCATATTCCTTAAAATGTTGTCTTTCCATATTCCATCCCTTCATCATGTTTACCCATATATATATATATATATGTTTTCTTTCCTTAAAATTTTGGGAGGCAGTTTCTTCAAAGAGACCAATATACACCCAAAATCAAGTGGGTGGCTCTTTTCTATTCACCAGTTTATTTTTTATACATATATATATATATATATTTTTTCTTTTTTTTCTTTTTTATCCCCCCAGTTTCAGGTCTCTTCTGATTCTGTTAGTGTGTATTTTTCTGGGGTCATTGCTACTCGTTTACTATTTTGTTCTCTCATTCATCTATTTTTTTCTGGATAAAATGACAAGGCAGAAAAACTCACCACCAAAAAAAAAAAAAAAAAAAAAAGAACAAGAGGCAGTATCAACAGCTAGGAACCTAATCAATACAGACATTAGTTATATGTCAAAACTAGACTTCAGAGTGGCATTTATCAAGATGCTAGTTGGGCTTGAGAAAAGCATGGACGACACTAGAGAATCCCTTTCTGGAGATATAAAATTCTTTTCTAGAGAAATAAAAGAACTAAAATCTAACCAAGTTGAAATAAAAAAAGCTATTAATGAGGTGTAATAAAAAATGGAAGCTCTTACTGCTAGGATAAATGAGGCCCAGGAGAGAATTAGTGATATAGAAGACCAAATAACACAGAATAAAGAAGCTGAGCAAAAGAGAAACAAACTACTGGACCATGAGGGGACAATTCAAGAGATAAGTGATACCATAAGATTAAACAATATTAGAATAATTGGGATCCCAGAAGAAGAAGAAAGAGAGAAGGGGCTGAAGGTATATAGGAGCAAAATATAGCAGAGAATTTCCCTAATTTGGTGAAGGAGGCCCAGAGAATGCCCCTCAAAATCAATTTAAAAAGGTCTATACCCTGTCATCTAACATTAAAACTTACAAGTCTCAGTGACAAAGAGAAAATCTTGAAAACAGCTCGGGACAAGAGGTCTGTAACATACAACAGTAGAAATATTAGATTGGCAGCAGACCTATCCACAGAGACCTGGCAGGCCAGAAAGGACTGGTGTGATATATTCAGAGCACTAAACAAGAAAAATATGCAGCCAAGAATACTATATTCAGCTAGGCTGTCATTGAAAATAGAAGGAGAGATAAAAAGCTTCCAGTACAAACAAAAATTAAAAGAATTTGCTAGCACCAAACCAGCCTTACAGGAAATATTGATAGAGGTCCTCTAAGCAAAGAGAGAGCCTAAAAGTAACAGATCAGAAAGGAACAGAAACAATATACAATAACAGTCACCTTACAGGCAATACCATGGCACTAGATTCATATCTTTCAGTAGTAACCCTTAACATAAACGGACTAAATGCCCCAATCAAAAGACACAGGGTATCAGAATTGGGGGGGGGAGGGTCCAATCAATATGCTGTCTTCAAGAAACTCATTTTAGAACCAAGGACACCTCCAGATAAATAGTGAGGGGATGGAAAACAATTTGCTATGCTAATGGACATCAAAAGAAAGCTGGGTGGCAATCCTTATATTAGATAAATTAGATTTTAAGCCAAAGACTATAATAAGAGATGAGAAAGGACACTATATCATACTTAAAGGGTCTGTCCAACAAGAAGATCTAACAATTTTAAATATCTATGCCCTAACATGCGAGTAGCCAATTACATAAACCAATTAATAACAAAATCAAAGAAACACATAGACAGTAATACAATAATAGTAGGGGACTTTAACACCCTGTCACTGAAATGGATCTAATCAAAAGACCAAAAATGAAATAAAGGCTTTAAATGGCACACTGGGCCAGATGGACATCACCAATATATTTAGAACATTCCATCCCAAAGCAACAGAATACACATTCTTCTCTAGCAAATGGAACATTCTCTGGAATAGGTCACATCCTGGGTCACAAATCAGGTCTCAACCAGTACCAAAAGATGGGATCATTTCCTCCATATTTTCAGACAACTGCACTTTGAAACTAGAACTCAACCACAAGAGGAAAGTTGGAAAGAACTCAAATACATGGAAGATAAAAAGCATTCTACTAAGGAATGAATGGGTAAACCAGGAAATTAAAGAAGAATTAAAAAAAAAAATTCCTGGAAACAAATGAAAATCAAAACACAGCTGTTCAAAATCTTTGGGACACAGCAAAGGCGGTTCTGAGTGGAAAGTACATACCAATACAAGACTTTTCAAGGAACAAGAAAGGTCTCAAGTATACAACCTAACCCTACACCTAAAGGAGCTGGAGAATGAACAGTAAAGAAAGCCTAAACCCAGCTGGAGAAGAGAAATAATAAAGATCAGAGCAGAAACCAAAATAACAGTAGAACAGATCAACAAAACTAGAAGCTAGTTCTTTGAAACAATAAGATTGATAAATTCCTGGCCAGGTTATCAAAATGAAAGAAAGGACCCAAATTAATAAAATCATAAATGAAAGAGAAAAGATTACAACCAACACCAAAGAAATACAATTATAAGAACATATGAGCAACTATACACCAGCTAATTTGGCAGTCTGGAATAAATGGATGCACTGCTAGAGACATATAAACTACCAAAACTGAACCAGAAAGAAATAGAAAACCAGAACACACCCATAACCTGTAAGGAGATTGAAACAGTCATAAAAAAATCTCCCAACAAACAAAACCCCAGGGGCAGACAGCTTCCCGAGGGAATTCTACAAAACATTTAAAGAAGAATTAATACCTATTCTCCTGAAACTGTTTCAAAAAAATAGAAATGAAAGGAAAACTTCCAAACTCATTTTATGAGGCCAGCATGACCTTGATCCCAAAACCAGACAAAGACCCCCATCAAAAAGAATTACAGACCAATGTCCTTGATGAACATAGATGTAAAAATTCTCACCAAAATACTAGCCAATAGAATCCAACAGTACACTAAAAGGATTATTCACCACAGCCAACTGGGATTTATTCCTGGGTTTCAAGGTTTGACCAACATCTGCAAATCAGTCAGTGTGATACAATACATTAATAAACGAAAGAACAAGAACCATATGATACTTTCAATAGGTGCTGAAAAAGCACTTGAGAAAGTACAGCATCCCTTCTTGATCAAAACTCTTCACAGTATAGGGATAGAGCATACATACCTCAATATCATAAAAGCCATCTATGAAAAACCCACAGTGAATATAATTCTCAATGGGGAAGAACGGAGAGCTTTTCTCCTAAGGTCAGGAATACGGCAGGGATGTCCGCTATCACCGCTACTATTCAACATAGTACTAGAAGTCCTAGCTTCAGCAATCAGACAACAAAAAGAAATAAAAGGCTTCCATATCAGCAAAGAAGAAGTCAAACTCTCACTCTTTGCAGATGATTTGATACTTTATGTGGAAAACCCAAAAACTCCAATCCAAAACTGCTATAACTCATACAGGAATTCAGTAAAGTGTTAGGATATGAAATTCACGCACAGAAATCAGTAGCATTTCTATACACCAACACCCTGACAGAGAAAGAGAAATTAAGGAGTTGATCCCATTTACAATTACACCCAAAACTATAAGATACCTAGGAATAAACCTAACCAAAGAGGCAAAGGATATGTAGTCAGAAAACTATAAAGTACTCATGAAAGAAATCAAGGAAGACACAAAAGAATGGAAAAATATTCCATGCTCATGGATTGGAAGAACAAATATTGTGAAAATGTCTATGCTACCTAAAGCAATCTATACATTTAATGCAATCCCTATCAAAATACCATCAATTTTTTCCCCCAAAGAAATGGAACAGATAATCCTAAAATGTATATCGAACCAGAAAAGGCCCTGAATAGCCAGAGGAATGTTAAAAAAGAAAACCAAAGTTGGCAGCCTCACAATTCCAGACTTCAAGCTCTATTACAAAGCTGTAATTATCAAGACAATATGGTACTGGCACAAAAACAGACACATAGATCAATGGAACAGAATAGAGAGTCCAGATGTGGACCCTCAACTCTATGGTCAACTAATCTTTGACAAAGCAGGAAAGAATGTCCAAAGGAAAAAAGACAGTCTCTTCAACAAATGGTGTTGGGAAAATTGGACAGCCACAGTCTTCTGAATGTGATCATTTCTGAAACCGGATCATTTCCTTACACCACACACAAAAATATACTCAAAATGAATTAAAGACCTCAATGTGAGACAGGAATCCATCAAAATCCTTGAGGAGAACACAGGAGCAACCTCTTTGACCTCAGCCAGAGCAACTTCTTCCTAGAAACATCACCAAAAGCAAGGGAAACAAGGGCAAAAATGAGGTATTGGGACTTCATCAAGATCAAAGGCTTTTGTACAGCAAAGGAAACAGTCAACAACACCAAAAGACAACTGACAGAATGGGAGAGGATATTTGCAAAAGACATATCAGATAAAAGGCTAGTATCCAACATCTATAAAGAACTTATCAAATTCAACACCCAAAGAACAAATAAAACTTTCCCTCAAAACTGTTCAGTATGATTAAGTATCAGCTTGCTTTGCACCACCCACATGACCAGCAAACCTGTGTTGCTTAGTTTATTTGCTTTCTTTTGGTAATGGGAGAGGTGTGTCTTTAAATATTTGTTAACCTAAATCAGTCTGTAAACGATGGAATGCTTAGTAATCTAAGGGAGAGATTTTTAGGCAGGACATTCATACCACCCAACTTATTATATCTATTTTAAAAAAAGACACTCAGGGACACTCAGCCACCTGGGTTGCTCAGTCAATTAAATGTTTGCCTTTGTCTCAGGTCGTGATCCCAGGATCCTGGGATGGAGCCGCATTTCGGGCTCCCTGCTCAGCAGGAAGCCTGCTTCTCCCTTTGCCTGCCACCTCCTGCTTGTGCACACTCTCTCTCTGACAAATAAAATCTTAAAAGACACACACACACACACACACACACACACACACACACACTACCTGTGTAAGGAAAGAAAGGGGTGTCTGAGGTTCTTAACGACCCTTTTTGGGGGGTAGGCAGAAGAAATGGGCAGAAGACATGAACAGACATTTCTGCAAGGAAGACATCCAAATGGCCAACAGATACATGGAAAAGGGCTCAACATCACTTGGCATTAGGGAAATACAAATCAAAACCACAATGAGATACCACCTCACACCTGTCAGAATGGCTAAAGTTAACAAGTCAAAAAATGACAGATGCTGGTGAGGATGTGGAGAAAGGGGAACTTTCCTCCACTGTTGGTGGGAATGCAAGCTGATGCAGCCACTCTGGAAAACAGTATGGAGGTTCTTCAAAAAGTTGAAAATAGAGCTACCTTACAACCCAGCAATCGCACTACTGTGTATTTACTCTGAAGATACAAATGTAGTGATCCAAAGGGGCACATGCACCTGAATGTTTATAGCAGCAATGTCCACAATAGCCAAACTATGGAAAGAACCTAGATACTCATCAACTGGTGAACAGATAAAGAAGATGTTTTCTATATCTATCTATCTATCTATCTATCTATCTATCTATCTATCTATCTATCTATCATCTATCTATCTATATCTATCTATATCTATATATATATTACAGCCATCAAAGAACTGAAATCTTGCCATTTGTAATGACATGGACGGAACTAGAGGGTATTATGCTAAGCGAAATAAGTCAGTCAGAGAAAGATAATTATCATATGATCTCTCTGATATGAGGAATTTGAGAGGCAGTTTGGGGATCATGGTGTGTAAGGAGGGAAAAAATGAAATAAGATGGGATTGGGAGGGAGACAAACTATAAGAGACTCTTAATCTCAGGAAACAAACTGAGGGTTGGGGGGAGGGATAGGGTGGCTGTGTTATGGACACTGGGGAGGGTACATGCTACGGTGAGTGTTGTGACTTGTGTAAGACTGATGATTCACAGACCTGTACCCTTGAAGCAAATAATATATGTTAACATAAACAAACAAACAAATGAACAAACAAACTGAACTATTTTACTTCCTGGCCTCTTGGAGAGGACATGGGCTTTTTTAACCAATTTCTACAAATGGCACATACCATTCCTCTCTATCTCTCTCCCTCATTTAATACTACTGCCAAGTACATCCCTGCTGCTTAAAATCCAGTCATCTTTCTTATCTGGACTCTTCTTATTTAAGGCATGGTCTTACCTAGAGAATGGAAGGACTTCAATATAATGATGCTAAATAATGTCTTGAAACTGAGTGAGATCATGTAGCAATTGAGGTCTGAACACTGGTAACATATGGAGGAACCAAAAGAAAAACAACTGAGAAGAATCAGATAGGAAATCCAAAGTAATAAAATCAAGCAAAAGAAGATAGTATTTCAGGGAGGAGAAAGTTGATCTACTCTGTCAAGTACTGATAAATCATGAGTCATTTTACTCTCATTCTTTTTATCAAGTGTTAGAGGGAGATGAAGATGGAGATTAACTAAAAAGTTTCTTAATTTTTTTTCTTTTCACATTTTTCCTAGGACAGCCTGAGAACTTTTGCAAACTTCTCTTATCTCTAAGCATTTTTATATTTTCCATTAGCACCCCACAATGAGCACTTTTTCTAATACATCTATTTAATGTGCTACCAAGTTTAGCACTTAACTAGTGTACAAGAAAGAACACAGTAATTTCATAACCATATATTTTATTTACCCCCAAGAAGGGAGTTCAGTCAGACATTACCATTAGACACGGTAAGAACTGTACCAAGTTTAAGATGTAGAATGTATTAGTCTGGGCTCTAACATGGACTTGGTACTATCAGTCAAGTTACTTGTCTTTTTAATTACTGGAGTTCTTATTTTTAAAGCACAAATATTGACCTGGGCCACACCAAGTAAGTCATTTATATGATATCACATTTAATAGTATAAGTCATTGAATAATCATTGAATAATTTATTATATGAAAATAGTGAGTTTAGCTAATTAATTAGTTAGTTCCTCATTAGTTACAATGGTTGCTTCTACATTATTCTTCCAAAATCCTAAAAATTCTCTGGATTAGGAGGGTTAGAAATACAAGTATTAGGGATTGGTTTTTCTTTTTAATGTTAAAATATATAGGTCTTGGAGACACAGGTTATACCTCTCATTTCTACTTTTGATTTTAAAATGGCTCACATGGACATCTCAGTGCAATCAGCTAAAATAAACTCCAAATCCAATAAAGGCAATGGAATTGTTGTATGGTACACTTTTATTATAGGGAATAGTTCATAATTTATAGTAAATCTGATTCATATCATGACATTCATCAAAAGAGGAATGAAAACTCGTCAAGTTCTGCCTTGCTAACTGGAAAGGATGCAATTTTTCTTTCAACATTATGAGAAATAATACATAATGAAAATAACTGCCAAATTAGTTGACACTGGTGAGTAGCATACACTGTTGACCTATAGTATCTTCCACAGAAAAATCTTGAGTATGTCAAAGGTTGTAAAAAAATTGTCTTGAACATTTAAATTTTTTCCCCTCCCTTGAAACTAAGGGAAGGGATTGGCAAGAGCACCCACATCTGCTTCTGATCACAGTGAGCTGTGTTAGGTGCAAGGGCTTATGGGTTCTTTCATTAGGCATCTGTGTAAGATGGACACTATTATACTGGGTTTTAAAAAAAAGACAATTCATGTAGGATGTGACAGCATTTAAATATAGTTCTAAAAGATGTCCATCTTTTTTTTTTTTAAACCTTAGGATGTTATTACATGTTTCAATGCTTTTTTCCTTTTACATAAAACCTTCATCCAACCTCCTGTAAACTGAACTCACCATAGTTCTTCAGAATCTGCTCCTCTTCCTGTTTCCTTGGTCAACAGGACTAGTATCCTTTGGGTCTCTAAAATCCACTCTAACAAATCACCCTCATATTCAATTCTGGGTTCTTCTAGAGTTCAGGTATGAGAACTGCAATGTAAGGTCAAAATGGAATGAATTGCAAAGATTATTTGATACCTGCCTTGTAAAGCATTCAGCTATGGTTCTTACTTCCTTAAGGAAAGAGAGGAATTAGCTTGGAGCATCAGGATAGTAGAATAAGTAGATTTTGGTGACAGCATTACAAATAAGTTAAAATTCCATTTCTTTCTGCACTCCTCTGCTGCCTAATGTTAGATATCCTCAAATTCCTATTTGCCCATTTGTAATGAGAACAGAACCTCATAGGTGACTGAGAAATTTAAGGAACATAGACATATATTCTACAGAGAGCATCTACACATTAGGTTCTTGATACCTTTTAATCTCTTTCTCTACTCATTTGCTTACTTTGTAGCCATGTAGAAGAAATGGAAAGGATAGGAAACCAGACACATAATCTAAAAAGGCACTCAAGATCTAAAGGAGGGGTCACTTAGAAAGTTAGAAAACTTCCTGGTTGGGGATTATAGTACTGAGAAGATAGAGAAGATGACACTTTAGTGGTGTCACTATCTTTTCTTCACTTAAATCCCAAGAAGAGAACACACTTCTATGTGAAATTCTGGAATCTCTAGCCAAAATTTCATCTCTTTCTATCTCACAAGGTTAAAAAAAATTTCAAAACCCCACAAGTGAGTAAGATTGAAGTATTATGGAGATTAGCTTACAGCTCTTTATTGTAATTTGTCACAAGTAATTAGTATGAAAAATTGGGCATTTTATATTATTGCCTATTACAAATCATGAGGAATTGTTCTTACAGCCCACCTCAGCACAGGCAGATCTAAGACAATCAAGATTTGGTTGTGACTAATGGCTCTGGGTCACTATTTGGCTTTCAAGCAGAGCTGCCCCAGAGACTTTCAGAATACATTTGCCTCTTCAGCTGAGGTCCAGAAACATTGCCTTACTATAAACTGGATTTACATGGGAAGAGCACTTGGGAAACAACATAGTTGTCAGTAATGGGAAGAACTAAGGAATTTACTTATTTAAATGTCTCAGAAAGCACCAAAACAGTAAGGTACGATTCCTGAAATACTGTAGCTAAATAATGGTAACTATGGTAGAATAGAAATTAAGACCTGGGTTAAAATTCTGCCTCCATCATTTTGGCTAGAATTTTGATTTTACATAACTTAGATACTGGATTCTCTGTACACTTTCTTGCCCATCTTCTTTATTTGCTTTCATGTCTGCATATTCTGTTATTCTAGATTGTAATTTTTAACTTCCATAAAGATATGTAGGCTGTTACATAGTTCCATGACATATATGATTTTAATGATCTGATCTTTGGAGCCATTACTCCTACAGAACTTTAGCCTATGTTTCATTCAGCATCTGTATTTGAGATTGTTATTCTGTCTTCAATCATTTATTACTCATCATTGACTACCCTCACATGTGAAGAACAATTCTGATTCAGAAAGCCCTAAACAACTGTCTCAAGAAATTTCCCTTTGGATTCATTATTATTAATTCTGACGGAAACAAAACAGCCTAGGATTTGTGAACCTCATATTACAGAAAATTTTGCTCTACAGTCATATGAAGTTAAAACTGAAATCACTTCCAGGAAACAGTCCTTTTCTTATTTTTTAAACATTGAGATTATATATAGTTGATTAAAACTAATTTGCTTTAATTCAATTTCCAATAGTTTATTATAATATTGACTTTCCCTTCTAATCAAGTCTATTGACCCAAAATTAAGTATTACAAAAATAAATAGAATAAAGCACATAACCAATAGATATTAAATTGGAAAGATAATTACAAATCTTCAATCAGACTGTCCTATCTAATGGGGCTATACGAAAGCCAACTTGTTAAAGGACATTAAATTGTGCTTTATGTTCATTTCTGACCTACTCTCTCCCTAACCCCTTCCCCCTACTATTGGCACCTAGCCAATTAATGGCTGCACTGCTTGTTGAAAATTGGGTTGCCACAAAGGCTTAATTGGAAACCTCTGTCCCTCTGTTGGAGAAAGGCTAGTGATAACTCAGATGCAGATGGAACCATAAAGTGCCCTCCCCTCAGGATTGCAGGATGTTGGAAAGGGGATTTTCACAGGTCTTTAATCATGATCCACCCAAGGAAATGCACCCAATCTTACTGCATAAACTGTTTATTTTAGTTTTCGTGTTTGTAATTACTTGTTATCCTCCACTTCTGTCACACTGTCAACATATTAACTTCAGCAGTGCTCAGAAGGGAATTAACTATTCTGGAAAATAAACTGGGTAACTCTGTAAGGCTCTCAGAAAGAGAGCCTTGTTGAAGAAATAAAAATACAGTGAATCACATGAAATTCTACCTCCTTGCCCTCCCTGCCCTTAGTGAAGCTGTGACAATGGATTCGAAGTTTGTTCTCTTTTTGTGAAATTCCAGTATAAGTAGGTATTAAGGTGTTACAGCAGATTAAGATTATATGGACCTGAGAGATAACCTAGTCACACTTTTTATCTAAAACACCATTTCTCACTCCTGGAGTTCTCATTAAATATTCATCTTTCATATCCATTCAAACACCTAGATAAATGAATTCGCTTGTTCATTTTCACTGCCATTACTACAGCCCAAACTAACACTGTTCCCTGATTAAACTCTTGCGATATCCTCCTAGTTACTACTTTCTTATTCTCAGCCTGACCTGTTCTCCTCTCAGTGGCTGGAATGATCTCTTGAAATCAATCCGTGTCACTTCTCTTCTTGGATGATTACTCTTCTTCATGTTAAAATAAAAATCAGCATCTCATGGAACCCTCCAGGATCTGGATTCTGCATAACCTTCTGGTCCAATCTAAGAATACTTCTCCCCGTCATGACACTTCTTCATCCATACTGACTTTCTTTTTGTTTCTTATTTACAATGAGAAACTTTTTCTCTCCTGTTTTTTGCTTCCTCTGCCTCTTCATTTGGCAGGCTCCTCAGTTAGAACATTGCCTCCATACAGAGCAGACTTCCTAGAGTCTCCGACTAGCCTACTTCTTCTGCCGCTGAGGAAGCAGAAGGCTAGCTGAAAACAAAACATAAGCTGACACCCTGCAACACTTCTCTGCCCCCCCCACCCCCCTGCAACACACTCTGGGGGGGATAAGTGTGATACTCTTCCAGGAAGCTCCTGACTATCTTAATATTATTGCTTTACCTGAGGGAAAAAGAACCTTAACTTGACAATGGCAAGGCCTCCAGTATCTTGTAGGTCCTCTTTAGCATCTGAAAGTTCTTTTGAAAATGTCCCTTTTCCCTTATCTCCCCCAACCCCATAACATATAATCAGTTGCTCCTCATAACCCCAATGCAGCTCTTTCTGCCTCTGGGTCCTGTCCCTGTACTTTAATAAAGCCATATTTTTGCACCAAAGGTGTCTCAAGTCTCAAGAATTCTTTCTTGGCCAATGGCTCAGGACCTCTCCCCATCAAACCTCGCCTATATTCCAAAACCACATCACCACTACAAGTTATTATAGATCTTGCACATATGTTTCATTGAGTTTATCATAATATAAACGTAGATATTTCTGTGTATAGGTTTTATATCTCCCCTCCTCAATTGGGCTATAGGCGCCATGAAGTAAGGAATGCTCCTATGTCAGTCTCCATTTTATCCTCGGCACTTTAAAAAGCATCTGGCATGTGGTCTGGCTCGATAAACATTAGTTAATCAAAAGAGTAGCTGAATAAATGGCATTCATTAAAAAATAGCATTTCCAACTACTCCTTTGTGAAATGGATCATCACACAAATGGCACAACAACTTCCATCCATTCTTAGTCTAGTTCCCTAGCTACACACAATTGGTCCTATATGGGTTTTGAAATAGTATATTTCCTTATGCACATACTTCTATTTTTTAGGATGACTTTTACTGTAACTTTATCCACTTTACATAGCATTAGTTTTTAACTGCTAGCTGCTCTCCTCAGTATCTTAATTCCAAGTTACTTCAGGGATTTATATTTAAACCATTATTCACACTCATTTTAAACTGCTTAAATTGCTCAAAGAGGTAAACCTCAGAGCTGATCCTTAAGGTAATTGTCCCTCTTTTTGTTCTCAGGACACTGATTGGTTCTTCAACCTCCCTCACATTTTCCTCTTAGTTTTCCTTTCCCTCTGAACAGCTCCTACTTTTTTGAATTAACAATCATATCCTCTACTCCATTCTATCAATTCTGTACACATTCCCTTGGCAATTTCATCTTCTCCCACAGGCTTCACTAGCACCAATGATTGGTGACTGCCATTCTTTATCTCTTTCTCATATTTAACTTTGAGTTACAAGGAAGAAGCTTAAACAGCTATCTGAAAGTGTTTCTAAGGAGAGTCTTTTGTTTAGTATGCAAAAATATTAATTGGATGCTAGTGCTAGTAGATATAGTTGAAGTTTGTTGAACCGTGTACTCACAGTTTATGACATTGGACCTCTGCACAGTGTCACTTTGGACATCAGATTCGGAGAACTACAGGGCTTTGCCTATCGTCCTACCTGTAGCTTACTTTATTAATCTGTCTATTCTTTTTTTACATGAAAATGACTTATAAAACAGGCATGTAAATATTGTAAGAAACAAAAAATGCAAAGCTCAAACGCAAAATATAGGAGGTACAGGAATCAAAACTGGATAGAATTTTAAAAATAGGGTAAAAATAGAAAGCATGAATTTTAACTAGGAATATAATTAGAATAATTATTATTTATCCTAGTAGTCTTATACTTGGGTTCAAAAAATGATAAACAATGCAGAGATGCTTGAGATCTTATTTAAAAACCAGTTCATGCAGAATGAGAACAATTTATTAGACTGCATACTCAATATGATGAACCAGGCACATGGTGTAGTTATAAGAAGAGATGCAATTTTAAGCTAAATCTAAAAATACTTATGAAAATACTAAAAATACGAAATTGAGCAACTGTATTACTTTTGGCACAGGTCAGGAAACATCTGGGGTCTTGCCTGAAGTTTTGGGGATCGTGTTTTGAGGAAAATATTTATCGAAGTATGCACTAACATGGAAGACCAATCAACGTCTACTATCATTTCCTGTTTGCACACTGACAAGATAAAAATGGAAAACACTACTAAAAAGAGGAAATGCTAAAAGGATGGAGGCTTTATTTCTTTGGAAAATCCTTCCTTGGACTAAAAGTATGTTTTATCATAAAGTAAGCTATTGAAACTACATACAGGGATCTTTTTTTTTTTTTTTTTTTTTCAATTCATGGTTGGGATTGATTGTGCTGATAACTTGATATTGCTATTACATAGATGTTTATATTCTCTCTCCTGTTCTCTTTATGTGGGTGTCCTAGAATCCCAAAACTATGTTAATGTCTGGCAATTTGAAAGCTTATGTTCTATCTATCTATGAAACAAAGCAAAACAAACCTCTAACATTTCATTTTAAGCTTCTTTAAGTAGCAGTTAACTATGGGTTTGGGAATTAGATAGCCCTCAGGGAATTGTGGCTCTGTCACCTTACCAGCATTGTGACCTTGGGCAAGATACTAACCTAAGTTTAGTTTCCTCAGCTGTAAAATGGAGATAACAGTGCCACTAATCCCTTTATTTGCTGATTCGATACACATTCACTGTTCTCCCTATCAACAGTAATTTCCAATTTCATCATCCCAACCTAGGCTTCATTCAAGTTTTGTTTGCTTCTTTGGGTAAACTGACTGTACCAAATTTTCCCAGTCTCACATTACCCCCCCAAAAAAGAACTGAGCCACATTATTTAATACTGAAATAAATTAGGAGAAGAAAAGAAGTAGCTTGTACCTTTTGAATTTACTAATGTCTTTATCTTATTATTTATAGAAACCAACTACCTCTGAAATCGTCATTTATTAATCATTATATTTACTTATGAATAATGTAGCAGAAGTTATATTTTGGATGATGGAGTTGATTATCTTTCTATTCCATTTACCTCTTTATTGAGATTTTCCCTCAAGTTATCCAGAATTACATCTCCCTTATCTGGTAAGATTACTGCAATATGGACTCAAAAGACATATTCAAATAGGTTTGGGTAGTAATTTTGGTTAAATAGATTAGTGGTGATCAACAGAGCTAGAAAGTAAATTATTAGTCTATATATATTAAAATAATCTAAGAAGAGTTTTGTGGTTAACTGCATATGATGTTATAAGGCAAGACAATGTTTTTTTTAGAAGTAAAACAAGTTAAGAAATGTAAAAAATAAACATTTGGTTTAACTTTTTTTTTTTTAAGATTTTATTTATTTATTTGACAGATAGAAATCGCAAGTAGGCAGAGAGGCAGGCACAGAGAGAGGGGGAGGCAGGCTCCCTGCTGAGCAGAGAGCCGGATGCGGGGCTGGATCCCAGGGACCCTGGGATCATGACCTGAGCTGAAGGCAGAGGCCTTAACCCACTGAGCCACCCAGGTGCCCCAAACATTTGGTTTAAAATAGAAATATGTTCATTCTCTAAATTTTGATATAATTATCTTCTATTCCAACTGATTAAAAAACACTTACGTTTTAAGTTAAACTTAAAAATGGCTCATCTCACTTGATACAGAAATTTAAGATTCTGATAAGAGTTCTTATATTGGTAAGGGTTTTTAGTATCTAAAAATCACTCAAAGATGAAATAATATATGAAATAATTTCGAAATTATTCACCAATTAGAGAAGGAAATGTTGAACTATCTCAATAAGCTAATCTTTTTGTGATACATTAGTTGACAAGCAATAAACGTCTAGTGTGATAAAACAAGTTTAAAAAATTCCTATGCAGAGGCGCCTGGGTGGCTCAGTGGGTTAAAGCCTCTGCCTTCGGCTCAGGTCATGATCCCAGGGTCCCTGGGATCCAGCCCCGCATCGGGCTCTCTGCTCAGCAGGGAGCCTGCCTCCTCCTCTCTCTCTCTGCCTGCTTCTCTGCCTACTTGTAATCTCTGTCTGTCAAATAAAATAAATAAAATCTTAAAAAAAAATTCCTATGCAGAGGAATGACATTAGCAAGATGACCAAATAAGATGCCCCTTGTCTGTATCCCTTCTCCCTGAGCAATAATTTGGCATTCATCCCCAAAGAGCCTTTGTGGGAGCGTGGGATTCAGCACAATACATCAAGAGACTCAGTGTGAATCCTACTGAACTCTGCCTTATAAAATGGGCACGCAGATATCAGTCCCACCTTGAGCCCTGAGGTGGCTCATAAAATGGTTCTAGTCCTTCTCAACTATAGTTCAGTAGCCTCTGGAGAACTCTGGCTTTAGATAATTAGCTCATGGTGGAGAGAGTTTTTCTGGAGTCCAGAGGTCCAGTGGAGAATTTCCTGCACACCATTAGAGAAAAACAACATCTAAGTTTGGACACACTAGATAAAAGAAGAGAAACCATTTGACTTTTCTCACATCACCTGTCTCATAATGTGGCAGAGCTCAAGGTCAAAAGAAACCTTTTCAGCCATGATTTCTTCTGCGTGGGAAAGTGAGAAGATGCAAGTGAGTTTCCAATTTCCCTAGCTGTGTGGGACACTGCCAAAGAGGGCCATTTCTCTCGTCTCATCCAGAATACTGAGTCATGAGCTGTACAACCAGGGGGAAGTGAGCTTATGGGAGAACAGCACCCAGGGCTCTGAATATATCTAAAGGTATGTAGATCCTACAAAAGGTGTCATAGACTCCTTTGGGAGTCCCACCCATGAGCCACAGATATGCCTTACTTGTGTATTTCCCCAGATAGCCCATAGGCACCCCAGTATTCCACATGCCTTACCCATACACTTCCCCACCCCATGAGAGTGGCTCCCTGTGGGCCCTCCACAGGGGCTGTGAAAGCAAGTTTTCACTAATGGATAGTGAACAGGCACAGAAAGACAGTGAAATCTGGAATCTTTACATTGCGTTGGAGAAGCAAAAGGGAGGCTGTTGGCACCTGGCATTATGTATTACAAGAAAACATACAATCTTAAGAATTCTGTCACAGGAAGGAGCAATAAGTGCAGGTTAGATGCATCTGTAAAAGGGTCTGAGAAAGTCTCAGAATCCCTAGCAGGGCTAACAAAAGGTTTTTCTCTCTGGAGGGAGTTAGTACTAACTAGAGGAGGTGACTGCTACTTCAAATGTGAGAATAGCAATGCAAGACGTTAAGGAACATGAAAAATCAATGAAACATGACATCAACAAAGGATCATAGTATTCTTCTAGTAACTGACCCCAAAGAAATGGAGATGTGCAATTTATCCAATTAAGAATTCAAAATAGTTCGTTCACAAAGTTCAGTGAGTTGTAAGAAAACAGACAGTTCATTGAAACCAGGAAAACAATACACACACAAAATGAGAAGTTTTGAAGAAATGGGAATCACAAAAAAAAAAAGGAAGGAAGAAAGAAAGAAGAAACTATCTCAGGAGCTGAAGCATACAACGAATGAAATGAAAAATGTAAAGCAGAAATAAATGAAATAGAGATTAGGAAAACAACAGAAAAGAAGAAAAGATTAATGAAACTAAGAACTATTTTTTTTTTAAGATTAACTCAACTTCTAAACCTTTAGCTAAACTAAGAAAGAGAAAATTTAAACAAAATCAGAAATGCAGGAGGAAACTTTGCAACTGATATTACAAAAGAAAAGCAAAGAATCATGAGAGACTACTATAAACAATTATATACTAACAAATTGGATAACCTAAAAAAAATTCCTAGAAATGCACAACCCACCAAGACTGAATCATGAGGACCCAGAAAATCTAAGCAGACCAACAATGAGGTAAAAGATTGAATCAGAAACCTCCCAACAAATAGAAGCCCAGAAACAGATGGTTTCATGGGTGAATTCTACCAAATTCATAAAGAAGAATTAATGTCAGTCCTTTTCAAACTCTTCCAAAAAATCAAAGAGGGAACACTCCCAAACTAATTTTATAAGGCCAGCATTACCCTCAAACCCTAGCCAGATAAGGGCACTATAAGAAAAGTATAGGCTAATATTTCTGACAAATATAAATGCAAAACTTCTCAACATGGTATTAGCAAACAGAAGTCAACAGCACAGTAAAAAGATCATACACTACTATCAAGAAGCATTTATCCCTGGGATGCAAGAATGGTCCCATACATACAAATCAATAAATATGATACATCACATTAATAGAATGAGATATCAAAATCATATGATGATGTGAAAAAATGCAGGAAAATCATCTGACAAAATACAGCATCCATTCATGATGAAAAACACTCAACAAATTGGCTATAGGAGTGTACTTTAACTTAATAAAAGCCACAGCAAAAAACCCACAGCTATCATCATACTTAACAGTAAAATGTTGAAAGCTGGGGTGCCTGGGTGGCTCAGATGGTTAAGCATCTTCCTTCAACTCATGTCATGATTCCAGAGTACTGGGATTGAGCCCCATGTTGGTCTCCCTCCTTGGTCAGGAGTCTACTTCTCCCTCTGCCTCTCCCCATGCTTATGTTCTGTTTCTCTGTCTCTGTCTCTCTCTCTCTCTGTGTGTCAAATGATTAAAATCTTAAAAAAGAAAAAAAAAAGGTCGAAAGCTCTCCCTCTAAGATTAGGAACAAGACAAGTGACCCATTCTGACCACTTTTATTGAACACAGTACTGGAGGTATTAACCAGAGCAATTAGGCAAGAAAGGGAAATAAAAGCCATCCAATTTGGAAGGGAAAAAGTCAAAGTAAAGTGTTACAGATGGTATGATCATATATATAGAAAATCTTACAGACTCCACCAAAAAAAAAAAAAAACTACTGGAGCTAATCAACAAATTCAGTAAAGTTGCAGAATGAAAAAATCAAGATCAGAAATCAATTGCAATTCTATATACAAACAACATAGAAAAGAAATAAAGCAATCCCATTTGCAATAGCATCAAAAACAACAAAATACTAAAAATTAAATTTAGTAATTTGAAGGAGGTAAAAAATATGTACACTGAAAACTATATGACTGTGATGAAAGAAACTGAAGACAACACGATATAAAGATATCCCATACTCCTGGATCTGAAGAATTAATTTTGCTAAAATGTCAGTACTCTTCAAAGCTGTGTAGATTTGATCCCAGTCAAAATTCTAATAGAATTTTTCATACAAATAGGAAAAAAACCCTAAAATTTATATAGAAACCCAAAAGACCCTAAATAACCAAAGCAATCTTGAAACAGAACAAAACTAGAAGTATCACACCTTCTGATTTCAAGCTATATTACAAAGTTATAGTAATGAATACAGCATGGCACTAACATAAAACAGGTGTAGCCAATGGAACACAACAGAGAGCCCAGAAATAAACCCTTATATACAATAATTATTTGACAATTTACCAATAATCAGTGGGGACAGGATAGGCTCTTCAATAAATGGTATTGGGAAAACTGGATAATCACATGCAGAAAGATAAAATTGACCTCTATTTTATGCCAGTTACAAAAATTCACCTGGAATGGATTAAAGACTTCAATGTAAACCTGAAACCATAAACACCTCGAAGAAAACATTGGAGAAATGCTTCTTGACATGGGTCTTAACAATCATTTTTTTTCAATATGACACCAAAAGCACATGCAATAAAAGCAAAACAAATAAGCAGGACCATATTAAACTAAAAAGTTTCTAAACAGTGAAAATATTAATTAACAAAATGAAAAAAGTAGCCTAAAGAATGGGAGAAAATAGTTGTAAACCGTATATGTGATAATGGGTTCATATGCAAAATATAAAAGGAACTCATTTAATTCTATATCAAAAAAATCAAAAGAATCCAAACAATCCAATTAAAAAATGGGCAGAGGACATGAACAGACATTTTTCAAAAGAATATATACAGATTGCCAACATATGCATAAAAAGATGCTATCACTAATCATCAGAAAAATGCAAATCAAAACCACCATCAGATATCACCTCCCACCTGTTAAAATGGCTCATAAAAAATACAAGAAAAAAAAAAAGCATTAGCAAGGATATAGACAAAAGGGAATCCTTGCGTGCTGTTGATGAGAATGGAAACTGATAGAGCCACTATGGAAAACAATAATCTAGTAATCTTAATTCTCAGTATATATCAAAAGAAATGAAATCAGGAGCTTGAAGAGATTTGTATGCCTATGTTCATTGCCGCATTATTCACAATAACCAAGATATGAAAATAATCTAAAGGTCTGTTGATGGATGAATGCATAATGAAGATATGGTATAGATATACAATGGAATATTACTAAACTATAAAAAGGAGGAATTTCTGCCATTTGTGACAACGTGGATGGGACCCTGAGGTCATCATGCTAAGTAAAATAAGACAGAGAAAGACCAATATTATCTCACATAATATTCTATTATGTAGAATCTGAACAAACTGAATTCATAGGAACAGAGAGGAGAATGATTGTTGCCCAGGGCTGAGAGTGGAGGAAATGGTGAGATGTTGGTCAAAAGTACAAATTTCCAGTTATAAGATGAATAAGATCTGGGAATCTATGGTATAGCATGGTGACTATAATTAACAATACTACATTATATACTTAGAAGTTGATTAGAGTGAATCTTTAATGTTCTTACCATCCCCTAAATGGTATTTCTGTGAGATGATAGGTTACTTATCCCGATCATGGTAATCATTACACAATACGTAAGTGTTCATCAAATTAACACATTGTACACCTTAAACTTATATGATGTTATATATCAATTTTACCACAATGAAGCTGAAAAAAATTTTATGGACTTTTGTAGTTACTTAAGGTATTGACTAATTCAAATCCTTATTAAAAAATCAAAGTTTCTTGATTCCTTTCTCTGAATGTTAAAATAATAAAGTAAAAAAGAATCTTGACATAAGTTATATATTAATTTTCTCAAAAAGAAATATAATGACTATTCTGATCAACATCATTGTGTCTCCCCTAAATGTTTTTTTCCATGTGTATGAGGCAATCAGTGTTGCTTATCATGGTAAGATATCAGATGGAGAAGAATTTTTTTCTTCAAATTTGGTATTTTAATATAATAAGACTTTATATGTTTTTATATAATTCATATGCTGATATATTTTAATAAACAAATAAGAAATTATCAACTGATTTTTAAAATAATGTGTTATTGGTTATGTATTTTGGTACAAGGGACTCTTCAAAGCCCTAACACCCCAAGGTGACAAGATTTTCACAAGTGACATACATAAAATTAATTGAAAATGAGTTACATATAAGTCCAGAATTTTAAGAATTTTTACTTTCTGAAAAAATACAGGAAAGTAGAAAGCAGGTGAAAGAAGCCTGCTCAGGGAAGTTACCATAGGAAGTTAATTACTCTCTGTTGAGTTTATTTCACAGGTATTGTCATAGATTTTTCTTTGTTAAACGAAATGCTTTGAGGAGCAACCTAATTTTTCTTTTTTTCTTAACACAAACCATAGGTAAAATGGATATAAATTCTGGACCAGCTATTGAGAACTTCTACATAACATTAAAATAATCTCCCAACCTAGGAAAACATTTTTAAAGAAAAGCCCATGCAGAGCCATTTTGAATATTTCATACAGTTCAACATCATAAAGATCAATTTCCTTTTGCAGTTTTTAACTATACCAGTCTTCGAGCCAGTGATCTGATTGGTGAGCAGACAACATTATGGGGCTGTAAAGGAAACAATTAGATCAAGATCCAGATCTCATCTTCCGTTCTGATGAAATATTGAAGTCATTTTATTCATTTTAACAGCTTAGAAAAATTATTTGTCTGATTGTTGAGGAATAAGTTGGTGAAAGAAGGATTATAGTAGGGAATTGGACAGTACCTAACTATAAATGTCCTCCAATTATAATAAATTCTAGTATCAGCTTTAGAATCTCTGCTGGTAAGACACGTTAAAAGCCTCCAGATAATGGTGTTTTTTATGTTTCATTAACCAGTTTTCTAGCTTACGTCCCCACTATAGATATAATTGTCTTTGATAAAACTTCATCATTTTATTTGTCACATACATGTATTTGAATCCTCACTGTCTTAACTTAGGCTTTTAGAATTGAAAGGGAAATCAGAGGCCAACTACTGTGTCCCGGAAAGTTCTCAGAAATGATCCTGATAAATTATTTCCAGAGATAGTTGGCCTCTTAATAGTAAAAATCTCAATATCTCACAAGGCAACTCTTGAAGTGGTTAGAGGATTCCAATGCATATCAGAGGATTTATTCTACTGAACAATATTTTCTGCTACTCTTTTCCACCAAACTGTCTCAATTCCTCTTATAGAACTGTATATAAGTAAGCTTAATTTCTGCTTCACTGGCACTTCTCTTATTATTTAAATATGGGCCTCATCTCACCCCAGGACAGGCACTTACTGAGTGCCTATAGTTTTATGAGCAATATACTAGCCATCACAAGTTTCTTCAGTCTTCATCTCATGATTTGTCCTAGGGCTTGAATCACCTCTGTTCTCACCAGGCTCCACTCGGGGATTCAAACATCAACAAACATATATCCCACTCACATCATGTATTATGTGTATATGACACACAGGCAAAAGCTCTGTAATCATGTCTTTTACTATATAAGCCTTATATAGTTTCTGAACTCATTACTGTGGTAGAGACAGGCTAATGCTCACTAATTGCATTTACTCTTTTTAGACACATAGGAAGACTATTTCCCAGCATTCATACTTATGCAGGGGCCGTTTAACAGGAAGCTGATGAACATAGAGTGGTCAAAGTGATGTAAGGTACTTCCAGGTCTGGCATAGACCCCTGTGTCATTGTCACTCTTTTTATTTTCAAACCACAATGGAAATGTCACAAGCCTGAGAAAAGCCTGGACCCCTGAGTCATCCTCTGGGCGAAAGCAGTTTAAACGACATGAGATTCTAATATGAATAGCCTACATCAAGTCCCTGAGAGTTTGTTTCAATTTTACTGTAACAGAGTCTAACCTCCTTCAGTTTACTGAGTGACTGATGTCTGAAGTGGGGTGCTGTTTTACCCTACTTAGGTTCATGAAATTGGTATGGCAATTTGGTGGCATGCAAGCTAAAAAGTGATATCAGATCCTAGGAAGACCAAATTCAGTGATATGCAGTGGAAAAAAAAATATTAGTAAAAGTTGTTTTACACATTTTTCATACTAAGACTTCAAAATCCAGTGTGTACTTTACACTTACATCACATCTTAGTTTCGACTAGCTACACCTAAATGTTCAGGAGCTGTATATGACTGGTAAGTACACTATCAGACAGTAATTATCTAGCTAAATAGATATAGAATTTTGTAAAGGCTTTGTGTAACAATGGGCCAATTAAAGTTCTCAGTTGAGTAAAGTGATTCAGGAGAGACCAGGTTAGGGTATAGCTATCTCTATTATTAAGGACATCTCTAAGGTGGCTGCCATCATAGAAAGAGATACATAGTGTAGAAAAGCAAATAAATTAGATTTAAAAGTTATATCTTGCAAAGAATATTGAGAGTAGTCATTAAAGCACATTGATCAGAAGCTTAATAGCTTTTTTCTGGGAAATGCATCGCCAAGGAAACCCTATGTTCAATTTAAGCATGGCTGACTATAGAAGATTTAAAATCGAGCTTTCAGATCCCAACCTTTCATGGATAAAAATCAGCTTTTAGGTCTATATAGGCCCTGAAGACAGTATATTTCCCAATGCACAAAACAGAGATTAAGATCAATTATTACAGAGATAGATTGGCAAGAGAACAAAGATGCCCTAATCAGGTACCCCACCTTGATTTCTAGTAGGGAGTCCTTTAAAATAACTGTCAAGCTGAATTTCAGAATTACTAAGGAGTGGTGACTCCTATATTTCTCATTTGTTCCATTTTCTGAATGGTAAGCTCTATTGGATTATTCAGTTTCTATTCTATCACTACATGGGATGTGACAAGAGGTATATAACATCTTTTGTTGGGTATAGGTCACTGGATGAAGAATTACAAAATAAAATGGTGAAAACGACTGTACCTCTATCAAAAAACCACCTATGTAATCACACATTTTCTTATTCTCTGTGACAACTATAAATACTGTGTTGAAGATGACAGCTTCACAAGACAGAAGGAGCCTAGTACTTGAATTACTGCTTGAAAAAAAGTCACCCAACAGAGTTGCTCAACCTACATCAGATCACGGCGTGAACTAGAATAAATCGCCATGATGTTCAGCCACAAGATTTTTCTTGGTGGTAGTTATAGGAGCTAGTGAGAATGACCCTCAGGAACCAGCTTACTCTAGTAAAGCTTCTAGACTTTAGAATCAAAAGGTGGCCACCTTCAGCCACTACTGAGGCAATTTGCACTCCATAGACTAAAGAAAAACAATGCATGAATAAATAATGAGGCACTAGTTCAAATACCCTAAAGCGGATCAAGCTTGGACTCTCACTTGAAACAAAAGATCAATTGCTTTTCTCATGCACTGGGAATGTAAAGCTGGGAAGTTCAAAGAATATCTTCCTGCTCATGTGTTGTGACTTTAGTGCCCATATGGAAAACCTTTGCTGTCAGTTTCAAGGGTTCATTGAAAATAGCTGGTATCTGACCTGCTTTGATCTCCATCTAATGTTGTTTGTGACTGAATACTTTGTGTCAGTGTGAGTGTGTTTGCAGTCCAATGTAAACAATGAGGGCTCTTCATTTCTGTGCAGCTTTTCTGTTAGCCTTCCTGTAAGTGGAGCATGGAATTTTGTATGCCCTCTTTTAGCCGGAGTGGCATTGTAGGACGCAAGGGTTGCCTTGGCAACTCCACCTGATTTAAGCAATAAGACACAACAGAGCATGTTTTATGGGGCAATTAATACATGTTTTGGTACATTTCAACCTGATGTTATTTGCTGCCCAAGGTGCTTATTAATAGTCCTATAAAGCATTTTGCAAACAACATTGCTCTGATAAAAATGGAAGCATTCATTTTAAAAATTCAATTTCAGCAAGAACTCTGTTTTAATTACTTTTCAGAAATGTTTCCATTTTAAGAAAAAGAATCTGATTATTAGCAACCATAGGATGGGTCCCTGAAGAGGACAGCGTACAGGTAAGTTTTGAGGCATCATGCTGCTTTAAAACAGTCTGTTACCATCACAATTTTTATTACATTCAGATATAAAAAGAAACCATGACCAAAGGGGCTTAAGACATTCTGACCAGCAAGTGAATCAAGCCAGTTATAAGTGAAAATTAAAGTAATAATTGAGGAATGGAGTCACAGATGGTGGGTTAGATATCAGAAAATATAAAAATAAACTTTTCAAGACAGGATGTCCCAAGGGAACTTTTTACAAATATATCAGCATTTCTAGGTCAACAGTATACCTATCAAATATAAGTTGGACAAGAAGGATCATTCATCCCAACATGGATTAAGATTGATATTCCTGGGCGCCTGGGTGGCTCAGTGGGTTAAGGCACTACCTTCAGCTCAGGTCATGATCTCAGGGTCCTGGGATGGAGTCCCGCATCAGGCTCTCTGCTCAGCAGGGGGCCTGCTTCCCTTCCTCTCTCTCTGCCTGCCTCTCTGCCTGCTTGTGATCTCTCTCTGTCAAATAAATAAATAAAATCTTTAAAAAAAAAAAAAAGATTGATATTCCTAGGAAATTGAGGATAAATATCTTCTATGTATCCCCAAGATTTCATCTGTATCTAACAAAATACATTTTGTTAATTTATGGCCTTGGTCCTCAAAGTAGGTGCTACCTATTCCAGCCCACTGTGACCTAAGCCAACAATCTCTACTTGAGACTCTTTATCATCATCATCGACCAAAGCTGATAGTCTCTAACTCCCATTTTAATTTCCAGGTAGGATGAATCTGAAAACCTGTACTCTGTCATTTTCCGTTTTTCTAACTGCGTCCTAATCAGGACAAGGGAATGTGAGGTAGGGTGTGCAGTTTGAGAACGGGGGACGGAGGTGCTCTTAATGGACAGGATTGAGGGTTATTGAGACAATCTTAACCAACTTTTTTTTTTTTTAAAAACAGCTAAAGCAAACCCGAGAACAAAAGAAAACACTTATCTTTCTTTGTACATTGAATTACGAGACTAAGGTTCTAGATTAGTGACTTCTAATGTTTATATGAATTACACCTGCCAATATGTACCATTTTAGAAATTAAAACTAAGACTTTAAATTATACTAATTCAATGATAAATCTTTGTTATCATAAAATAACTTTTTATTAAAAGTGCTTTTTCCAGGGGCGCCTGGGTGGCTCAGTAGGTTAAAGCCTCTGCCTTCGGCTCGGGTCATGATCCCAGGGTCCTGGGATCGAGGCCCGCATCGGGCTCCCTGCTCAGCGGGGAGCCTGCTTCCTCCTCTCTCTCTGCCTGCTTCTCTGCCTACTTGTGGTCTCCGTCTCTCAAATAAATAAATAAAATCTTTAAAAAAAAAAAAAGTGCTTTTTCCAGAACAAAACACATTTGTGAGACAAATGGTATTGTGTTACCTTTCTACAAATCTTGTTAATGTCTAGACAAATATAAGAAAGCTGGATTCTGATATTTGGTTTTTCATTTAATATGGTAGAATATATTGTTGCTAGTAGTACATGCAGACAGTATAGGCTTATGAAGTTGCAAAGGAAGGAGTATTTGAATAGACTTTCTTGGTATTGGTGGATATTGTTCTTTGCAATGGTACCAAAAACATGACTAACAGTTCCTTGTGTCATAAATACTAAAACTATCTGAGTGAATGGTTTGTACCTTCTCGTATTTAAATCTATGATACATTTTTTTCTATCTTATATTTTGAATGGATTTTTTTACTCATGCCTGATTTTGTAACCTCATGTATTGATCATTTGGAAAATATTGGTTCACTGAGCAATGCTGATCTTCCAAATGCTAACACTATATATTGATTATATAATATCAAAGAAATCACATTTATTAATATCACAGCCAAGCACATAAGAGAAATCTTTATGTAGAGAAGCTCCAAATACTACTGGGCTTCTCTTTGCCACAGAAGTGCCTTTTGTGGACTTTCCATTTCATCGATAAAATATTTTAAGAAAGACATGTACTCAGGGGTAGAAATTCAATAAAATTCATAATTTTTACTGATTTATCAAGGCCATTTTTAAGTGAAGCTGTCCTTGTTTTCTTTCTTTCTTTCTTTCTTTCTTCCTTTTTTTTTTTTGACCACATGGGCATGAATAATATATTGACTACTAAGGCAATTTAGTACCACTACTTTGATTTTTGCTGAAGAGCTAGTAACTTCATAGTAAAGAGGCTAGTAGCAACTTACTATTATGAAAACAGTTTTGATGTCAGAGGGTCTCAGGGGTCTGTGGTTTGCATTTTGACTGCAACTATTCTAGAATAACATTTTGCGAAGAAATTAACCCTAAATTTACTTGATTTAAGTAAATGACTGAATTTACAAATGCAATATAAAATTTTCAGTACTCCTTTAATAGAGGAGACCGTAATCAAGCAATACTGAGGAAATGCAAAACTCCTCATTGTAAATAGGAATTTCTAGGCTCAGCATGTGAAAAGAATTATTTTCTTTTGCAGAAAATAACTTTTTATAACAATAATTTTGAAGGGTAATTCCTCTGATATGTTTATGGGGGGGTGTATGGCTTTAAAAATGTATTGGTCACAATTGTTCATATTTTCTTACATTTTTTATGTTCATTTGTTATCTGCATGGTATTGATCTTTTGAATTATGTGTCTCCAAGTTTCAATTTATAAATTTGTTACCTTAAAAAAAAATAAGATCCTTTCATTCTAGGTAGGCCAATTTCTTTTTTAAAAGGTCCATTTAACGATTTTTTATTTATTTATTTGACAGACAGAGGTCTTAAGTAGGCAGAGAGGTAGGCAGAGACAGAGAGAGAGGGAAGCAGGCTCTCTGCTGAGCAGAGAGTCCGATGCAGGGCTCAATCCCAGGACCCTGGGATCATGACCTGAGCTGAAGGCAGAGATTTTAACCCAGGTGCCCCCTAGGTAGGCCAATTTCTCCCTTAGAATTTTCTTGGTAAGACATAGTCCTTAGACAATCCTATTTTTTAGACTGGGTTATGACATTTTATAGTTTTAGACAGCCTTGAATAAAGCATTCATGTTCTGAGAACATTGCTGCTATTTTAAAACATGGTATCTGAAGAAAAGAAAAACATGGTATCTGAAAACTGTATCATAGATCGTAAGTCAAAATAAAAAAATAAAACATTTCCAGTCCTTGTGCTTTTGCTATTACAGAAACTACTGTCCTTACAAGCACAAAGGCTAGAGAGACCAGATTATTTTAATACAAAGAATACAAAGTGAGTACAATGAGTACATATCTCATTGAAATAAAATAAACTAGATGTGAGTTTTCTTGGGAGCTTCCGCAGGTATTGGTAGAAGGAACAATCCATGCTAAAGAAGTTAAGGTAGGATCTTTTACTATACTGGCTTATAGAGAAATGAAAAAAGATTCAGGACTGGTTCTTTTAGCATATGTGGATGATGTGTTAGAACCGAGCAGACTCTAATGAGCTGTCAGATGGCCAAATAGTCAGAATTTTCAGTATGCTGGAATAAAGATGAACAAAGGCTTAATGAATTTCTGAAAGGTTTAGCATGGCATCTCTCAAGGTTGTTTTGCTCAATGGAGCAAAACAAAATCATTTAGCATCTATTCTCTCCCCTCAGTGTTGAATGAACTAACTGAAAACACTGAGTTACTGCCAGGAAGAAGTAAACTATGGACACAAGGTTCTACGTCACAGATGCTGGCTGTTTACTCTGCTTGGGGTCTGCATTCTGTTACAACACATCAAGAGAATCTGGAAAATTATGTATTTCACAGGAAAGAGATTATGCACTCATGCAAAGAACACATGTAAAGGACATGTAAAGTCATGATTTTGTAGTACATAATCACTGAAGAGTAGAGCTCTTGTTTCCCCTCTAAGGAGAAGGGATAGTTCTCTATCCTTTTTCAGTATAGGTGCCATGATTAAAAAAAAAAATCTATGTTTAGAGAAACATAACTACACATCATGTGAATCAAAATGTTGGCTAAAAAGGAAAGAAAATAATTCAATATCTTTACTTGGGGAGCAAGAGGAAAAAGAGGCTACCAACTGAAATTTGGATTAAACTGAAAACTAAAGCATTTTTGCCTAGCATATTTCCTTCTTAAAACTACTTTTGCCTTATTTTGTAAATACATGAAAGAATGGGGGACACATAAATCATCACTGTATGAAAATTCACCAAAGACTGGACTCAATAGATAATTGTGAACAATTCAAGCAATAACCAAACTATATTCTACTCTTCTAATTAGACTAGTTCTCTACCAGTACTAGTTACTAAATGTAAAATGATATGGACACTATGAGAAATGTTAGCCTCTTAAGGTTTACAAGAAAGATATGGCTTTCTAAAATTTTGTATGAGTACCATTGCAGTAAGAAGACTTTATTTAGAATGTATTTATATTGAGGGAAATTTCTATTAGATTTGACTTTGTTTTCAAGGATGTTACATTACTGTTGAAATAGGATAGGCAAAACAAAAAGTTAAGGTCATATGTACTCATCACATTTTATGATTGTAACAGCAGAAACATGAAATTTTAATTTTAAAAATTCTGATTATATAATGTTATGAAAATAATCTGGGTTATAATATTTTTAAAATTTTCAAGAAAATGAAGCAAATTATTTATTCAAATGAAAAAAGTAGGGATGACAAGATTAAAAGAAAACCAAAATTCTGTAACTAGAGGTAGACTTAAATTACTTAAATTCAAATCTCTTAAATGCCTGTGTTATTTTCTCTCCATCACACTAAACTGTTCATTCATATGTTGTGTGGATTTTCATCAAACAAAGCTTCATTTTGAGCCATAAAACTAGAAAATTTCAAATGAATTTTAAAAGTCATATCGAATTATTTAATTAATTATTAAGAGACAGTTCTAAATGAAATCTTGTATATCTCATCCATTGGGATAAATGTTCAACCTTTTCAATCTCACCTGTATGTGTCTACTTTGTACAACTAATTATTACCAGCCCTGAAAAATGTTTTACATGAATTTGCATGTAACAAAGTAACTATCTAAAGAGAAAGCCAAAGAATTAAAGAACTGTAGGATAAGAAGGTATGATTTGGGGTCATACTAATAAATAATGGGATTCATTGTTGTGGTTTATTACAAATACTCCTGTCAAAATTACTTACCTATGGAAAAGAAACCATTGCTTGCCTTTATTGTTAAACCCCTCCAGTGAACTGGCAACACAGTCTAAGAAAGACATGCTCATTAGTGGCTCATTACTTAGCTGGATAATTGCTGTTCATATCAGCAACACAAATCACAGAAAAAACTTATTAAAGTAACCTATTAATTTTTTTCCTGACGAGCTTCATTATACAGTATCTTCTCCTAATTAATGTAATCAGTACCATAAAAAATCCAAGATGAAAGAGAACTATTAGGTCATCTGCATTCAACTACCTGGAAATGGAGAGGCTATTCTCTGCAATGACCAGTCCATTAATCTCAAGCAAAGACCCTCAGAGACTCTACCATAAATAACAGCTTTCGCTTTAAAAAGCCCTGCCTATGACATTAAGTCTCTTTGCTCCTGAGAAAATTCCTTGATTTCTTTAAGAGGAGACCAGGAGCTAAAACTCAGAGCCCCTCCTCCACATGAAACTTTTAATGCCTTCTCACAAACTCCAGTAAAAAGCTCCCAAATCTTCAGATAAATGAAATCTAAAACTACCCTCTTTGCACGGCCTTTAAACAATGTGACCCACACTAGCTTTCCAGTTTCAGCTTCCTCATATTGCCTGCTCTCTTAATTTGAATCATAAAGCTTCAGATAAATCTTCCCAAGTTTTATCTCTCTAAGAGGTTTTCTTGGAGAGTTTTCTCTAGCTTGGCTTTACTCTGTGACATTTTTGCGATTTGGAAGGCCAGACTCATTCCCTTCAACTTCAAAAATGTGCAGGAAACTTTAGACTTTGGCTAGGAAGTTAGAGTGGATGACTCCAATGTTCAGATATTATTATTTTATTTCTTATCAATCCCTGAGATGTCATCTGTCATTCAGATCATACAGACCAAACAGATAAAATACAAGGTCTAGAATGGGATGATTAACACAGACGTAAAATAAAAACTCAGGGGCACTTGGGTGGCTCAGTGGGTTAAGCCTCTGCCTTCCGCTTAGGTCATGGTCTCAGGGTCCTGGGATCGAGCCCTGCATCCAGCTCTCTTCTCAGCGGGGAGCCTGCTCCCCACTCTCTGCCCCTCTCTGCCTACTTGTGATCTCTCTGTCAAATAAATAAATAAAATCTTTAAAAAAATAAAATAAAAAATAAAAACTCAAATGCTACCTTGATTCTAGACCAGTTGCAGCGTTATCTATGGTTCCCCATTGAACATTAAATGATAGGACCATATCACCAGTAACAGAAAATGTTTCTCAGAGTTTACAAACTATTCACAGTAAAGGCCTATTTGTGGAAGACAACTCTGTGCAAGGGTATATAAAGCTAGAAATCTGTTAAGCAGGGCCACAGCCAGAAAATAAAAAGCTGGACTAGAATTGGAGGATCCTACAAATACTTGAGGCCACAAAGGACAATGTGGTAACAATACAGGAATCTAACCCAGTCTATAAACAGCTAGTAAAAACTAAAAGATTATCATCATATTTACTTGAACAATATAATGAGCTTTGAATGATTCATTTGAAATACAGGGTAAAGTACTAGAATTTTGGATATATGATCACTGACCAAAAGGCATAAAATATCAAGAGAACATATATACAGTGATGAGGAAAAAAAATCAACAAATGTTATAAAAAAATAATTACCTAAAGAATGCAGGGTCTCATATTTAATGGCAAGTAAGCATAAGGTAAATAAAGTATGAGGTACTTTTAGGTGTTGAACATTTCTTTCTTTCTTTCTATTTTTTTTTTTAAGATTTTATTTATTTGAGAGAAAGATAGCACATGAGATGGGGGGTAGAGGCAGAGGGTGAGGAAGTAGCAGATTCCTTCTGAGCAGAGACCCACCCCCACCCCCATGGGGGGGCTCATTTCCAGGACCCTGAGATCATGACATGAGCCAGATAGATGCTTAACTGACTGAACCACCTGGGCACCCCAGTATTGAACATTTCTACACAAATATGGAAATCCTTGACCTGTAAGTACATAAAGGCAGGGAAAAGAAAACCTGGAGACTTGGAAGTATGCAGAGTAGTGTGCTACATGAGACAGGAGCAACACAAGTCTCTTGGTGTGGACATTATTAATGCTGTTCACCAACTATTTCTGTTTTCTAGGACATAGTAGGTTTGTATGTATAGATCACCTTTAAAGTTAGCTGTGGTCATATGACAGAGTTGAACCAATAAGAGGTGAGAAGTGTATTCTTTTTTTTTTTAAGATTTTATTTATTTATTTATTTGTCAGATAGAGAGATCACAAATAGACAGAGAGGGAGGGGGAAGCAGGCTCCCTGCTGAGCAGAGTGCCCAATGCAGGGCTTGATCCCAGGATCCTGAGATCATGACCTTGACCAAAGGCAGAGGCTTAACCCACTGAGCCACCCAGGTGCCCCAAGATGTAAGAAGTTTTAAGAAATAGTGTATAAGTCCTCATATTCCCATCTTCCTGACTTGAGAACTACAGACATCCAGATAAGGAGCTTCCCTCAACTTGGGTCCCTTAGTGAGGATCACATGAAGTAGGACTTTCTACCAATGCAAAATTGACAAGAGTGTGAACAAAAAACAAAGTTTTGTTGTTTTAACTCACTGAAATTAGAGGAACATTTCCAGCCTAAACTGTGTCATCTTGAATAATATATATCCCTTGGGGGGAATTGTAAGAATGCATCAATCTCTTTACTCGATCTGTTCTATTTGTCATATAACATGGCAAATGTTCGATTGTGACAATTCCATGCCTGAAGTCTTTACCTTCTCACAAACAGGATACGTATCTTCCTTATTTTGTATCCCCACCACCTAGCACAATACCTCTCTTTTAACAAGATCTCTAATGCATTTTTATGAAAGGAGGGAGAGAGGAAAAGAAATGAAAAATGGAAGGATTGATGCAAGTCCCCTGGACTTTTCATGCTGATTCCATATCGGAAAGAATGATCTATTCCAGAGAGTTTATGACTTATATTTATCCCTCCCAGAGATGAAATGAATCCATCCTAAAAAACCTTCAAATAGCTGTAATTCTGCAATCATACAGGGAATATTTCTCAAGAAGTCAATGTAAACCTTTTAGTTTGTTCAAAGTTCTACAAAAAATTTTAAAATTTATGTTTCTGATGGATATCTATATTGTTTTTAAAGGATATTCTCTTTTATTTGCATGACCACCTCAATGAATAGTGGATCTTGAGGTTAGGTTCGTGTTTCAGTCTGTTTGGGTCCACTTAAAAGCTAAGTGACTTTACGGCAAGGAGTAAAAGAGAAGGTGTAAAAGACCGTAATGAGCAACTCTCATTTTGCATATACAAACTTCTAAGAACTCAATAGCAGTTAATTGAGCAGTAAGAGTAAAGAGTTTTTACTGAAGATTATTTTTATATACTCAGTACTTTGTTTTGGAGGCGTTTAACGAGTTGCCTTATTTTCATTGCCAACAAACTCCCAGAGGGTGCTATGCTGCTGGTCTGATGACCATGCTTCAAATAGCAAGAATCTAGAGTTTAGTAAAAACATTTGTTTAGTTTCCTCAGACTACAATCTGTCTTTGAAGTAAAAGAGAGAAAGAGCTAGATTGAACTTCGTATTCAAACTTGGTCAAGCTGAAATCAGAACCAGATACAGCCTGCACACACCTTCTGATTGTCTCAGAAAATGGGATTTTTTGACTCAGGCAGCATGTAGGATTGGCAGAGGGAGAGAAAATGTGTTTGACTCACATCAGCATTTTTAACAGGTCTTAACTAACTTAGTAGGTAAAACATTCACAATTTAGTTGAAGCTAAATTGATCATTTGATCATGGTGTTCTCCAAGTTTATTCTCTTTTAATACTTTCTTTCTACTTAAGTGGTTTCACAGAATGAAAGACAATGGATTAGATTTGCAGAGTTTTGTTGGCATAATGGAAAAGAAAATCCATTTTGTGACCAGTTTGATCTATAATAATTAGTTTCACAATTGCTATCCAACAATGTCTTTGAATAATTAATTGGATAATGTTCATGTAGGTTTGAAATTACTTCCATCAAAAGGTTAACATTTATTAGATGTCATAATTATGATATGTACTAAAGGAGTTTAAAATAACAGATTAGCATAGATTTGAAGGCAATTGCAATATAATGGAAGTAAAACTGGTTGAAATACAAAATCTGTCTGCATTGGTTTTTTTGATGTTACTTATCTTTAAAGGCGAATTGAGAGATCGAGCTTAGTCCAGGGGAAAGAGGGAAGATTTTGGATCCAATGATATCTGGGCTTGTAATTTTCACTGGCCAAGTAATAATTGTGTGACCTGAGACAAGCCAGGTTATCTGAACCTCGAATTCTTTATAGATAAAATAGTAAAAGAATACCTACCTTTCGGGACTGTTGTGAGTATAATATAGTATCTAGTGGAGTACATACACAAAACAAGCATGCAATAATTAGCCATTTATAAAACCATTATCATGGTTAGTATGGAAATTTTAATATTAGTTCCTGTGCTGCATTTTTTATTAAATACTATATGACATGAATAATTTATTTAAATGTAAAACTTACATTTATATCAGAGTACATCTTATTAAAGTAATATATTAGTCATGTTATTTTGATATTTCATGAGATGAGTTTTTATTGAAAACAGTAATCACCATTATTAATGAAAACCTGCTTAAAATGCTCAGTTGTTAAGAAAAAATGAGATACTATATGTGAAACTTCTTCTAAAAACTGTAAAGTCCGATGTAAATATAAGTTAGCTTGTCAAGCAGAATGAATTGGCCACACATTACCAGATACACCCAGTCAAGATGCTCAGAATGGGCAAAATTAGACAAGCTAAATCCCTAAGGGAACTTTATAATTCTAATTTTGCCTCTTTCTACTATGCATTTCAACTGGTACTATGAGAAACATTTTAAAAGTATAAAATGTGATCCTTTTCTTCTGAGAAATTGGAGGACAGAATTCACACATGAAGCAATTAGACTCTAAAATGGTAGAATGTACGGTGCTATTTTTTTTTGTATATGTAAATATTGAGAAAAGAGTGAACTCTTTGGATAACACAATCATTAAATAAGTCTGTGTGGAGGTCTTGGTATCTAACATTTGACTTTGAAGTTTAGGTTGGATTTGGAATGGTTGCTGCAAGCAGCAGTAGATCATGTTTCACACAGCTGAGGATGTCAAGGAGCACTGGCAAAGAACAAGGAATAAGAACACTGTAAGCACATCACCAATTGTAGTGAAAAGTGGATCCATGGAAGACATGGTCGATATAGTTGCCTAGATAGGATGCGGCAAATTACAGAACATCTAGACTAAAATACAGCAGCATTTGGGGGCAATGTGGTAAAACAGTGACACAATAAAGGCAGTGTACTCAGTCAACAGATGGAGGGTGTTGTATGTCAGAAGGAGTAGAAAAGAGAAAAATTCAGTCACTAAAAGGCTCATAAATATTGAATATTGAAAGTATTCTCTTTTCTCATTTATATTTCAAGTGTTAAATGTGATGAAAATACTGTAAAGAATTGAGAAGGGGACAAAGAGCCATATCATTGCTATACAAATGTTGGATCAAAAAATCATTTGTTCAAGAAAACAAATTACAAATGAAGACAGAGATGGTAAGAAACCCAGTTTGTAAGGAGAAGTGGGATATTTTTACATAAAACAAGTGTTTCTCTTTCTGCATGATATGATAAGATGATATAACTGGAAGGGAACTGGTAGCATCCCAAATCATGAGAGTTACCAAATTTGTATTCAGCGTGTCATAGGATTATGCAAAAACAACATAAATGCTACAATCCTTGCATTTGTATTCTAACACTTGATGCTGAAGCCCCTTAGTTCCATTTCATTAGAAATCACCAGATATTTGGACTAGCATATAAACAATATGTCAAACATAGAAAATATTGCAATTCACAAAGTGTTTATTCCAAAGAATATCTGTGAAATCTTTATTATTTTCGATATGATTTTGTCTTTCTTCTCCTAAAGTAAGCCTCTCTTTATGATGTTATATTCTACAGCACAGTGAGCTTTTATTAACTGTTTTTATACTTAAATAATGCAAACCCTTATGCATAACTCATCGTACTCTACATATATGAATTAATTCACCCTGTTCATGTTATTTTCGGGTCTTAAAACATGGAGTTCCTATTTTATATTACATAGCAAAACAGTGTTTTTGCTAACATGTACCACTGACATGCCTGAACTCATTGCACAATTCCATCTACCAATTAAATTCATTCAAGTCAAAAGAGAATTCAGTAAAGCACCACCAACAAAAAGCAACAGGTAAAACATACAAACCAACATGTACACACATACACACACACACAGAGCACCAAAATTACTATTTGGGTCACTAATTTTTTACCCATATTGCTTTAACAGTTTAGTGAAACTGGATGTTTTCTATGTGATTCCAACCTGAGTATTCAATTACATTTTTATTCCATCAATGGCATTCACCTTTAGTTCAGCTTTGGAGAACATTCATTCGTTCATTTGTTCCATACCTTTCAAGCATCAGACACTGTGCTCAAAGCTAGAGATTTAAAGATGAATATCATGAGGACACTGACCTTGAACAGAAACTGAGTACTAATGTAAGGCAGAAACAAGGCAGTTTAACACCATGGCAAATTCTGAGGGTTCTTACAAAAATAATGCATGAGAGGGCATATATTCATTCATTTATTCTTTGGCATCAAGGAAAAGAGAGGACATAAATTTATTCATGAGTGAAGAATGCAGGGGTCAGAGAAGCCTTGTTAGGATTAGAGGACAGTTGAGCTTCTTAAAGGACAAGTAGGAGTTTTCTACATGGGCACCTGTGGGATGTTCCAGGAAGCAGGAACAGCAAAAGCCATCGAGCAGAAGAATGCACAAGCCTGATAAACTTGAAGAATTCACGACCATGCAGTATTAACAAACTGTAAAGTGCAAGTTGAGAAAAAGTGGGAGCTTATACAAATGATAAGTGAAAGCAAAATCACTGAGAATTTAGAGAGCTCTAGAGAAGTTTAAGCAACAGAGTGTCATGATAGTGTTTCTATCTCAAAACATCGCAAGTGGCAATATGGAGAAAGAATGGGAGTGAGGTACCACTAGGGGACAGACATTAATTAGCAAGTTATAGTCTGTCTCAACCATATAGTTTTTATTAAACACAGCATATGCAGGGACCTAGTAGTTCATTATGGGACGCAGTCACTCCACTGATATTTTACTCACTCATCCTTCACCTTCTCCCAGGACTGACATACAGCCAAATTATAGTTAAGCTATAGTTACCATACCAGAGGGCAGAAAACCACTACCTTGAGCCCCAGAAGAGCCCACCACTTGCTGTTCCACTCATCTGTCTTTGGGCATCCCAAGACTTTCTGAATCTGTAGGATACCACTTTAAGTCTATGGCCAGCATCCTTTTTGGTGGACAGGTGCCAAACCTATATAGATTTTATAATATTTTGAATATTAATCCTGCTAATTATCTACCTCTTACCTCTTATTTTATATGAGTCTCCCTCTTGTTCTTAACTCTTGGCTCTCTTTATGGTTGATCATCTTGTTTGTTTCTCTTTGGACTTCATGTTTGCATTTTGTCTCTCTAGCTACTGACCTTCTGTGATCCAACTTGGAGATATTGACATTTTCTCACTGCTTTTGACTAACTTGTTAGTATAGTTGATTTTTTTAGAACTACTTCAAATCCCTGAGCTTGGAAGGACAGGACAGATTCCAGCCAGTTTTTACTTAGAGTACAGAAAAGGTGGGACATTCTAATAGATAATGCATAGAGACTTAAGGTTTTATCTAATGCACATAACACGAAGGATGAGATACAGCAAACAGATTTGAAAGTTATTTAGAAAATAAACGACATAGATTTATAAAGGATTAATTATGGATAATTAGGGAAACTGGGGAGGGTATTAGTTAGGATTATTCTGAGGTTTTGATGATTCTGAGGTAGATAGCATTGTTATCATTTGACACAGAGAAACCAGGACAAAATGCTACTTTGGGAAAGAAGAAAGACTAAGTTTAATTTTGAAAAAAAATTTAGTTTGAGGGCTTCTGGGACATCACATGATGATACTTGAAAATACACAGTGAAGAATTATAAGTATATAGGTATTATTTAAATCAGTGAGTATACACGGTATGACCTAGGAAGAATATTTAGAGCAAAAGAGAAATGAATATGGAGAACATTACCATTTATAGAGTTCATAGAGAAAGTGGGACAAAGTAGAAGAAGAAATGGTCAGAGAGTTAGGAGGGGTATAAAAAACTCATTGTCATAGAAACTGGTAAAAGACAGTTATCATGTTTTGTTTGTTTATTTATTTATTTATTTGAAAGAGAGAGAAAGACAGAGGCAGTGAGAGAGAGAATGAGGGGGGAGAAGGTCAGAGGGAGAAGCAGACTCCCCATGGAACTGGGAGCCCGATGCGGGACTTGATCCTCGGACTCCAGCATCATGACCTGAGCCAAAGGCAGTTGCTCAACCACCCGAGCCAACCAGGTGTCCTGGTAAAAGACAGTTTTAAGCAAAGGACAATGTCATTATTGTCAAATAATGCAGGGGATTCTGGTAGGACAACGGCATAGCATGTCTACTGATATAGACTAAGCTGAGACCAAATTCAGCACCATGAAGAAAGAAGCATACTAATTACAGTGGGGTTAAATGATAAATAAGGAGAGACCACCATCCAACAATGTGGCTGGAGCTGGAGAGTATTACCTTAAATGACATTAAGTCAGTCAGAGAAAGACAAATACCATATGATTTCCCTCATATGGGGAACTTAAGAAACAAAGCAAATGATCAAAGGGGCAGGGAGAAGAGGCAAACCAAGAAACAGGTTCTTAACTATAGAGAACAAAGATGGTCACCAGAAGGGAGGTGGGGGAGGGGGATGGGTGATATAGGTGACAGGGATTAAGGAGGGCCCTGGTTGTTGCATGGAAGTGTTGAACCGCTATATTGTACACCTGAAACTAATATTATACTGTATGTTTACTAACTGGAAGGTAAATAAAAATAAACAAAAAGAATATGAGAAGAAAAAGAAGTGACAAGAAGGAAAGGACATTTTGCTTTAGGAAGCTAGTCAAGAGGAGAAGAGAACAAGAAAGAGATGTTTGTACTTGTCATGCTTTCCACTTAGAAATCAAAACTAATGTAAACAATAATATTACAGTTTTAAAACTTGTCTCTAGTAATCAGCTCATCAGAGAAGGTACTAAAACACAATCCCTGTTTCTAAAGATGTTCAGATTCACTCCCATTGTGTGCTAACATATGAACATGGAAGATTTGTTTTAAAAAACAAATCAAGGCAATTAAGGAAGAGCTATTTTCTACCATCCATAAAAGTTAATTTCACAGGAATAATACAAATTATATGTGTTATAAATACTCAAGGTTATTCTGTTTTGTTTATGAAAATATAAAGTAAAGGTGGGTGGAATAGTCTCACATTTGTGTCTCCTGCTTCAAACTACCTTCAGCACTCTGATCTCTACAAGTTTGATCCATAGGGGCTACATCAACAGGCTTTCTTACCCTAATTTCTGTAGGATTCAGCCAATGCGGAACCGTAGAAGGGATTGATGTGAAGAAGGGTGATATCAGACCATTTTCCTGACTTCCTCTTTAAAGTGTCAACCTGGTCTGCCTTGGACCCTTTACTGAGAGTCACAGAGCCTGTCATATGGTGCCCTTTGCTCCTGGTTTTGTTAACTACTCCAGCTGTCTATCCTGTCAGGGCTTAGTAATGAGGAAGCACAAGGCTAGCTGAAGACAAAACACAGGTGACTTGCAGTCTCTCCCCATCCCCCAAATCCTGGATAGGATATGTGTGATGCTCTTCTAGGAAGCTCCGGTCTTAAGGTTATTGCTTTACTAGAGGAAAAACCAACCTTAACTTGACAATGGCAAGGCCTCCAGTATCTTGTAGGTCCTCTTTAGCATATGAAAGTTCTTTTGAAAACCCCCCCTTTTCCCTACCCCCAAATCCCAAGTATATAATCAGTCACCACTCACAATGCCAGTGCAACAGCTCTTTCTACCCTTGGGGTCCTGTCCCTGTGCTTTAATAAAACCACCTTTTGGCAACAAAGACATCTCAAGAATATTTTTTTGGCCATCCTTTCTGGACCCCACCCCACCAAACCTATATTCCAAAACCACATAATTAGTATCTTAACAACTATGAGATACTATACACACACGCACACACACACACACACACACACACACACACACACACACATTTTTCTTCTTCTTCTTGACTACACTTTACCAATCTTTGTATATAGTTCTTTTATCCTTTTTGAGTGGGTCCTCTGTTTCCCACTAGGACCCTGCCTGATAGAAAAAGCTTCATCTGACTGATGGAGATTGGAACAAGGCTCCATAGAAAGAGGATTTGGGGGATTGAAGGCAATGAGGAAGAGGTTAAAAGAAGAAGCAGTGAACAAAAATACCACTTTAAACAATGGCTTAAGGATGGTACAAAGTAGATTTACATGACTATAACAGGCTGGTTTTGATAAAGTAGACAATGCCTGCTGTGAAAATGGGGGAAATAGGCTGTAACTATTACTTTAAAGCAGTGATTGTCAACCAGAGGATTTTGCCCCCAGGGGATATTTGGCTACATTTGGAGACATTTATGGTTCTCAAGACTAGGTGGGGGTAGGGGGGCCAGGAGAGGGGGTGCTGGGCAGTGAAGGAAATGCTACTAACTTCTGGTGGCTAGATCCCGGGGTGATGCTAAGCATCTTACCAAGAACAGGATAGCACAACGAGAAATGATCTAGCCTAAAAATATCAATAATTCCAAGGTTACAAAAACTTGTGTTTTCACTTGTGTATTACTTCACAGCCAATGGTGGAGCATATTCAGTACCCTTTCACTGCTCATCCTTCCAGAAAAATTCAGCCAGGTAGGGAAGATTCATGAATTACTTCAGCAAATACTAATTACATACTTTATGTACGACACTGTGAAAAGCACAAAAGTATACAAAAAGAACACAGTCCCTAACCTCCCAGAGGTTTGGCTCCTCTGAAGAGAGAAAATATTTGTCAAATAATAATACAAATAAATGTGAAATGAAGCTATGTTAAGTGTGGCTACTGAAAATGTAGCAATTTAAGATAGGTGCTAAGAAGGGTTGGTCTAATCATCGAGGTCAAAAAAGACTTGAGGGAAGAGAAATTTAGTAGGAATTAAGTAAGGCAGAGAAGAAGGCTAAATCCAGAGGAGATAGCATGTACAGCCATTGGAGATATGAACAAGTGGCCAGCACCATCCATATATGTGTATGTATACATGTGTCTTTGTATGTGTACTTGATTGTAAAGCATATTGTTTTCTTGTTAAAGTATTTTTATTTGGGAGCACTTGTGTGGCTGTTAGTAAAGCATCTGACTTAGGCTTAGGTCATGATCCCAGGGTCCTGGGTTTGAGGCCTCTATTAAGCTCCCTGCTCAATGGGGAGTCTGCTTACCCCTCTCCCTATGCCCCTCCCCCAACTCATGCTTTTTCTCTCTCCCAAGTAAATAAAATCTTTCAAAAATAATGTATTTTTATTACATGGTTGCATTTGTGTTTGGGTGGTTTTATCTCTAACTAGAGAATAAGTTCTATTCACTTCTTTGTTTATATCAAAATAACTTGTTAATAAATCACAAGAAAAGATCAATTTTACTATTACCAGTGGTTTCTAGATTCACAAGTTTAGGACATTAGAAGAAAGATTTGAACTTCTAATTCTGTCTTTCAACATGTAGCACCTTGTGAATCTTGAATGCCACAAAATGAGAGTGGAATTGGATAAATCCTCTGGTTTAATTTCATACATTCACTATTTAAAAGAATTGGTATGAGGTCATAACATAGGAAGTGAATTAGACTGTAACAAAGACTAGTCATAAACAAGGAATGACTTATGAAGATATGTGCTACTTTGACTCCATTGTCCCTTCTTGCTTGGAATTAAGTCAATATGAGGGGGCGATAGTCACAGCTATTTTTGACACTACATTTCCAACTGTAACAGTAGACAGAAGATTCATATCCATGCTATTTTTCAACCTTTTTTCTCAAAGATGCATAAAATTATATGGTAATCTAAGTATTAAGCTGAAGAGATAATAACTGACATTTCAGATCTAATAATGCATAGTTATAAATCAGATAATTTTATATCTCTGCAGATATATTAATCTAAAAATCCATTTGAAGCAGTGGGATTTTAATAATGGTATTCATATCAAATTATTCTCCTAGGCGAATCTCTTGCTAAAGCTAGTTTAAATCCTGTTTTTTTTTTTTCTTTTTTATTACAGGGAGAAAGAACTAAGGAGAAAAATTGTGAGAAAGAAGAAGGATGTAGACCACATAACATCATTGCTTTATTTGTAAAATTTCAACAGGTTATGTCTGCATCTGATAGAAGGTCACGTTCAGAGGGCCATGTACATGATGCTGAATTAACTTCCATTTACAGACTAAAAGGAAAAATATTGGATTGGACCATTCTCATCAATTCCAATAATTGCAGGAATTTGACATTTTGCACACATAACCAGTTCTACAATTTCAGCTGAATTCATAATTCTCTTTAGTGAAATAACTTGATGATTTAGTTAAACTTAACGTTTCTCAGTGTAATGAAAAATAATGGTCACTTCAGTTTTTTTAATTGGTCAAAGCAATTTCCATAAATGTACATAATTCATCAAGACAAAATAAATACTAATTATATGGAGAAAATGGGGTGAAGAAAAGATAATAGTAAGAAAAGTCCAGGAAGCCAATTCTTTCCATAGTGTCTTAAATATAAACTACAGATGGATTATGAATTGAGCTCTGACATTTTAGTAGACAGTGCAAACAGGGAGATGTGGCCAGCCAGCTGCATGAGTGTCTTTAAGATAGATATTAAATGATTGCTCAATGAATACCAAATATTTCTAATACTAGAACCAAATAGAAATTTTTCTTAAAGGAGTTAATTCATTGAATAAATGTTCCCTAAAAGTCCTCCAAGTATACACCACTGCTATATTAAAATATAACATTGGGTAGAGTATATTTGATTAAAAATATATAAATAAGACATTCCATAGAAAATAACAGCCCAATTTACTTTAGATATAAAAATGCTAAGGTATGAATAAACCAACTTGACTAGTATTTAAAATAATATCAGTAACAGTAACAGTTATGACTGTGAATTTTATGTATAACACTATACATTATATATATATATACATATATGTATATGTATATATATATAAATTAATAACCATCTCTAGAAAAAATAAGGATTTTTAAATGAAACAAAAAGATACTGTTTGGTTGAAAACTAGGGATTATTCTGCACATACTCTGGACTTATCTGATTCTATAGAGTCTGTGTCTCCCATTATTTTTGAGCTATTTCACAACTCTGAAAATTATAGAAAACTGATTTAATGCAAATAATTCTTGAGTATAGAAAGGCAAGTATTTTTGCACTGTGGAATATGGTTTATTATTATCCTGTGGATAAACCAAGTTGACATATCTTTGTAAACTTGTTTCAATATTGCTTATTATCTTATTATGGCTTATTATTATGTGTGATACTTTTAATTCTCCTTTGAATCAGTTGTGACACCTTGCTGAGTCCCTCATTATTTAAAATTATTGATGTTTGTTCATGTCATATTTGTATGAAAGTCAGGATTTTATATTTTTCTTGAAAAGTTATTTATACACATGTACACACATACACACATGCACAATGAGGTAGGCACTATTTTATACCCATTTCACAAAAGAAAATCTAAAATGTAGAGATATCAAGTAGCTTCTCCAAGGCTACTCATATAAAAGAGGTATGACCAGAATTGAAACATGAGAATAGTTAAGTCTGCCCAACTTTAGGATATCTGTTACTATAATAGAATACAGGAACAGAGGTGCTTGGGTGGCATAGTCAGTTAAGCCTATGACTCTTGGTTTTGGCTCAGGTCATGATCTCAGTGTCTAATACCTTTTATAAAAGGTATTAGAAATTGTTGGGGAAAGAACAAAGTTTTAACAAAGAGACTTGAGACAACTGATTTCCCATTTGAAAAAAAAAAAAAAGTGTGAGATTCCTTCACTGAATCACATACAAAGCAAAACATCAAATGGATTAAAGACTCAAGATGAAAAACTTTAAAACAAAGGAATTATAAGAGACTGACTTTAAGACCTCAGGATAGTAAAAATCTCAAATCAGACTCAAAAGGCAAAAATCATATATAAAATGAGACATTTTTGTGTAAAAATCAAAGAACTTTTTATAGCAAAGGACTCCAACAAGATAAAAATCAAAAACTAGGTAAAAATATTTGAAACATAAAGTAAATAAGTGATCCATTTTTTTGGAAAAATATAAAAACAGTTTCTACATAATGTAGAAAGCAAACAAAGTACAACACAATAGAAATTAACTAAAGGCTATGACTAGACAAGTCACAGAAGAGAAAATGTAATGGTTGCTCAACATATGAAGATATTCAATCTATAAGCAGTCAGAAAAGTATAAAATAAAACAACAATGAAACATCATTTTATCTCCAGAGATTAAGGGAAAAAAAAGGAAAGAAGTTTGACAATGTCAAATATTGATAAGGATACGTGTTGATGAGGAACTCTGAGACTGCTAGCAATATCATAAATTATTACAGCCACTTTGGAGAGTGGTTTGTCAATATTTAATATATTTTACATGTATATTCATCAATCCTAAAAATAGCTTAGGAAATATTTAGTGCAATTATTATCCAATACTTACAGCAGTCATTAAAGTAAACCTCATAGTTGTATGCCAATAGAATAAATATACTATCTTGAACATCACTTGAAGCATCCTGAAAAATTATATATTTGCAAAATATCTTCTTAAGGTGACTTGTTTACTTTGCCAGTGGATTTCTCAGCTACCATCCAATTACATGATCAGAGGCCTTCATTTAAAGTGGTATTCCTAGTTTTAGAACAGTTGACATGTAGCCCTTCATTTTGGCAAAAATTAACAAGATCATTTGGCTATTAAAGCAATTTAATTTGTTGAGTTAATGTAAGATAATCAGTCAGCTAGCTTAGACAAAATGAGAACTGACCCATGATAGTATTTTGAAAGGAGCCTTAACATAAGTCCCAAGGAAAGAAATGTGGAAAGTCAAGGGAATTGTCATCATGTCCTGGAGCCTGAGGAGTCACGGAATCCTGCTCTTCCATGGGAAATAAACAGAAGACTGGAAAAACCTTGCCTCAGTCTTGTTTCCCAAAAAATAAATCTATGTTCTTGAAGTACAGTACTCATCTTCTTCCTTAGGTTTGGCTATCCAGTGCAGGAAGAGAATATAGTAAGTCCTGGAAAAGTGGGGTTCTGCCAACAGGAGCACAGCTTTTGCCTACTTTGAGTACTCTTTTTGCCATGGTCTATCAGCAGTGAGCAAGGAGAAGTGCCTTGAGACCCTTCCTGGATGGTTGGAGACCTTTACCTATGTGAAAGGAAGGAAGTGTACTAGAAACAGGTTGGTGCCAGGAACTTGACTCTTCTCCTTACACAGCCCTTCCCTGGAGCTCCAATTTGCTTCTTCAGCAAAATCAGTCCTGGCAGAAGGTGGTCAGGGAGAGAGAAAAGGTGACACTTCTCTGAGGAGGACTTGCCTTTTTTCTTTTTTTAAATCTTTGTGTTTCTGGCTGCACTTAGAATAATGAATAATATTTCTGGGAAGATAAGAACTCTTAAAAAACAGCTTTAAAAACTAAGATTATAGAAGTAATTAAGTAACCTTAGTATTAGAAAACACACTTCCCCTCATATCAAGTCTAGACCATCTAAGCTGCCTGGAAACAATACCTTCATAAAAGTCAAATTATGTTACCTATAGAGGGATAATTATTCTTTGTTGTAAGGTTGACTTGTGTGCATTCTGTGTTGCTAGGTGAAGCCTCACAGGGGGATATTCTGAGGAATAGAAGAGCTCAGGTATGGCTTCTGGTACAGGTAGCAGGTCAAGGATAAAGCCCCCGACTCTCTGTTGTTAGACTGGACTTTATCAAATCAATACCATCTTTCTATATGCTTCTTAAAAATCAGGAAAAAAGAAACAAACTTAAGGAAAACTATAAGAAACAGAATGTAAATGTTATGAAAGTTGAGGAGATGTGAATTAAAAAGTAAAACAGAAATAAATAAAAGTAAAAATTGAAAATGTAGGTTATAATTTAAAGAATTAAAGGGCCAGAAAATAAATCTATTGTAAAATTGAAATGAAAAAATTAAATATAAAATTGGATGGGCTTGGGGTGCCTGGGTGGCTCAGTTGGTTGAGCAACTACCTTCAGCTCAGGTCACAATCCTGGTGTTCTGGGATCAAGTCCCACATCGGGCTCCCTACACGGCAAGGAGTCTGCTTCTACCGCTGACCTTTCTCCACTCATGTTCTTTCTCTCTCTCTCTCATTTTCCCTCTCTCTCTTTCTCTCTCTCTCTCTCAAATAAATAAATAAATAAATAAATCTATCTTTAAAAAAATTAGATATACTTAAAAACCAATGGTAGGAATTTAAAAATTTAAAAAATAGTGAATACAGAATAAAAAATTAAGTAAGATGGAGTAAATCCATATTAAAATGGCAAAAAAATAAGTGACAGATGAATAAAGAGGAATAAATTGAAATTTCTGGAAACAACCAAAGAGTAAGAATTTGTAGGAGGCCTCAGAGCTATCCAGCTTTCTTTATTGATATTCTACAATGACCCATCACATGATACGCATTGGCAGAACTCAGAGACAGTGACTTGCCAGCTTTATTTCCCCAGCCATCATTTCCTTAAGGAGCAAGCTGATAAAGTTACTATCTGTAAAGGTAAAAACACAATTTTATACCACAGAACTATTGGTATAGTTTTTGAATCACAAAAGCAACTGGCAGTATAGGCTAATAAAACATCTTAGTTTGGTGTTGCCTGGTCAATTGTTTTCTATTCACGGCAATTTTGGGGAATAGCAACTTACACTACTCTCCATTATCACATGGTCAACCTAGTAATGGTTTTCACATGATTCACAGAAATGGATGCCAGTGAGAACACCTTCAATAAAAAGTTCACTTGGTTGTTGAGGAATATTCCAGGAGGAAGAGTCTCTTTAAATGGCTGAGGGGGAATTATGCATTTCCCACTCATCGAACTTCATAGAACAGTGAGAGAAGATTAAACTTTGGATCTGTAAAATTGTATAGACTCAAACTTTACCCGAACTAAAGACAGGAATTTGCTAATCATCTGGAGCTGGAAACAGAGCTTCTGTTAGAAAGCAAAAGTCAGGGGTCTTCCCCTTCACTCTGTACCTCTTGGCTGAATGCCCTATAAGGGTGAAACAATAGGTGATCTAAAAATTTGAGGTAAGATAAGGAACAAATTCTGATCCAATCATAGAGAGGCTTATATTAAATGGTTTTGATGATAGTCTGCTAGAGGGTTTTTTTTTGTTGTTTTTTTTTTTTTAATTTTCTAACCAGGACCATTAAATGAATCAAAGCTGATCAAGGTCTCCACTTAAAACCAGAATTACTGGGTCACCAATTCTACTTTCTTTTCGAAAGTAATTGGTAGAAATGGATTCTTCTTCCCGTAGTATTTTCTAATTTACTCTTCTGAAGAAGGGCACAGAACAAAGATGTAAGAGCTAGAAGTGCTTTTCCTTATTGCATAATGAAATTCTAGTGTGCTGACCTCTTGACCGTGATATAGAAGTCTAATGATTTTAAAATTACTTTTGCCTGCTGAGTTGTACATTCTAGCCTGGGACTAACTAATTATCATTTTAAACTGAACAGATTATGTAAATGAGTGTGCTTGATAGTTTATTCTTTTCTTTGTGTATACTATGAGAGGCAGGAATGGTTTCTCAAATAAAATGAATTAAACATCTGTGCTTAGGATCATCTCAGTGCTAAAATGCTTGTTTTCTCATAAAGCTGGTTTTATATCTAAACAAGCAAATGTTTCAGAGAAAGATTGATTTGAAGGACAGCAGGATGCTCCCATTTTCCACAAAAGCTGTTTTTGTTTTTGTCCCAGATTTTTCCTTTTGGGTTAAGAATTGCCCTCATTGGTTTTTTTTCTTTTTTAAATATAAATCCACTAAGAGTTGGTAGGATAGTTTTTCTTATCCTCTCTTCTTTTTAAAATTTTTAAATTTAAATTCAACTTAATTAACATATTATTAGTTTTCAAGGCAGTATTTAGTCTTCATCAATTATATAGAATGCCTAATCTCATTCCAAGTGACAAGAGGGTAGGGTATATATGCTCAGTGTAAGGGTGGAGGTGCAGTTTGTATGAGGTCTTGAAAGAGAGGCTCCAAAGAGCAGAAACTGACAGGGTCAAAGGACATTTCCTCTTGGGAAAAAGAAGATTAAAGGAAGAAGAAAATTAAGTTTACATCTGCGAATGTTAAGGAGTCTTACATTTGATTCAATTCCTGCAGGTCTGGAACACAGATAGACAAAACACAAACTAAACTTAGAAAGGGATATTCAAGGAGAGTTAAATTTTGTTTCTCTTCTACTCCCTCAGGTCAAGTAGGAATCCCCACCTTGGGAAAATCATGGGAATGATCAACCTTGCTTCTTCACTGCCTCTTCCCTTCCCTGCAACCGCTGAGATCCTGCAATGATCTCCTGGCCATCTGATTTTCTTTTGACCCTACAAGTGCTTGGGCAAACCCAAGCCACAGCAGATCATGTCCCTCGTTTTCATAGTTGAGTTTCTTTTCCTAGGTCAGGTACAGACTCAGAGGAGAAAGCTTTGGAGTAGGCTACCACCAGAGGAGAAGTTTTGTAGGAAATTCTGGAAATGGGTTGGTAATGAAGAACTGGGGAGGCGGTTGGTGAGGGGTGGTACAGTGTGTGCCACTAGATTTGGCCCTTAATCATTCAGTGCTTGGTCTGGGTAAGAATGAATTCAACCAACAGGCTTAACTTGAGACTGAAGCAGCAGCGAATAGCCCAGTATTTTAAATAACTATGTAATCAAGATGTTTCCAAATAATGTAAGTGCCAAAGGGAAAGCGTCAGTGCAATAAGTTTATGGTCACTTCTCCATCATTTACAAAGTCATAAGAACAGCTATTCTCCTTCTCAGATTGTTTTCCTCAAAAGCTGATTTTCAAGGAATTTCACTGTCAGAATAGGGCTTAAGTAACCTCTTAATAAATAGTACTGAATGGCCCTGAATGCAGCTCTGGACTTTATTTTATTTTTTAACAAGAGATTTTATTTATTTATTTGACAGAGAAAAAGAGATCATAAGTATGTGGAGAGGCAGGCAGCGGGAGAGAGGGAAAAGCAGGCTCCCTGCTGAGCTGAGAGCCTGACCCAGGGGCTTGATCCCAGGACCCTGAGATCATGACCTGAGCCAAAGGAAGAAGCTTAACCCACTGAGCCACCCAGACACCCTAAGTCTGAACCTTTAAATAAGAGGATAAACTGTTAGCAATAAAGCTACTTTACCTCATACAGCATTTTACAGTTCATATGCATTCACATATACTGGCTCATCTAACTAAAATAAGTAAAAGCACACACCTATGATCATGAGGCTTGAAAGTCACAGATGGGCTCACAGTGATTCTCTCGAGCCAAAATCTCAAGTTATCTCAATTGCAAATTAAACTAGAATCACTTATTCAACGTATTCCTATTAATTCAACTCAAAGCAGTGAACATAATTCAAGCACCAACTATGTCCAGCATTTTTTGTAAGCATTGACAGAAAGGAAAAAAATAAACAAGATATTGTACTGATCTCAGGAAAACTGTACAGGAAGACTGTGGTGAAAGGTATGTATCCAAGAAAAGTGGAAGGGGGAAGATACGTCGTGTTGTTCTTATTGTCTGCCAGGTAAGATCCTTGATAATTTGAAATATGCTATTTTAATCTTACAAACAACCATACAAAGCACGTTTCACTCCATTTTATGTGGCGAAAGTGCAAACCGAGAAGTTATGTAACTTGTTACCACCCTCCCTGAAGCTCGTATGGAATGGACTCCTTCAGCCTCATCTTCTCCCCACCATACTATGTTCTTTCTCTGAGATTATCAAGAAATAAAAGGCAAAAGTCATCTACTTAACAATAGGAGGGGAGAATAGGATTGACTTCCCAATGTCCCTGTTTTGTTCATGGTATGGTTGAAAGTTTTCTGGATTGAGGGTCAAAAATTCTGCAGTCTAGATTTCTATCTGCTTTAAACTTGTTTTGTAGGCTGGAGTTAATTTATGTAAAATATACTCTCTATGAACTTTAATTTTTCTCCCTATAAATGGATGGGTTGGATTGGACAAACCCAGGGGTCCATCTTATTTCTAAAATAGTGCTTTAACTGATCTTGGTCCATCTACATTAATTACATCACTGAATATTTGCGACTCCACTATTTATATATGCAATAGGCTGGGGGATAGATATTGCATGATTTCTCTCTCTCACATACTTACATACACAGACACACACACACACACACTCTCTCCACAATGGTTTTGAATAGCTTTCAAAATTTCTTTCCCATGAAAACAGGATTATCTCTATATAAATTATTTTCTACTAAGTAAGAAAGGAAAATAATTTGAATTACAGAAATAAAGATTTTAAAATTGGAAAATATTTAAATGTAAGGTTATACAGTGGAGAAATCACATTTTCTCAAAAAAAAAATCACACAAATAGATCTGTACAATAATTTTGTCCACTTAAGTATGCACCTAACAATTAGGCTAAAAGAGGTTGATGCCACAATGAATTCATTGCATCTTTCAGAATGCTTTTGACATGCTTGACATAAATTAGTCCCATAACAGACATGACTGCTAACCTATCTAAGCACAAAACCAAATTCATTAAATTTTGCTGAATGTACTGGTCAAACAGGAGTCCTCAAACTGTCCTCACTGAATGGTTCAAAATAAGGAGACAAATGATTCTACTTGAGGTCCACATGCAGTTAAAACTCATGACTCTCCCAGTTAAGATCCCTCACTTTATTTTAAACCAGAGTAAAATTTCATATCAAATGATTCTGGAAATCCACGTTCTACTTTGGCCATACTCACTGCACTTGTAAAAACGTTATTTCTCCTAATCTTATATTAGTCTGCTCTATTCATTAGACACTCACTTTTAAAAACTTCCACTTCTGGTTGTTGATTCAAAGGTTTCTACCCAAGATTCAATAGATATGACAGGTCATGTACAAACATGTGCAGAGAAACACACATGAAGTTAGAATTGCACCTTAGAATGGCAAATTTTGAAAAGAAAGTTTCAGTCTGAGGGAAATAATGCCTGCAAACATTGAAACTAACTTTAGGTAACATGGGGACCAGATACTTTCTTTGTTTCTTTTTTTTTTTTTTTAGGATTTTTAAAAAAAATTTTTATTTGACAGAGAGATTACAAGTAAGCAGAGAAGCAGGTGGGAGGCGGGGGAAGGAGGCTCCTCGCCAAGCAGAGAGCCCGATGTGGGGCTCGATCCCCGGACCTTGGGATCACGACCTGAGCTGAAGGCAGAGGCTTAACCCACTGAGCCACCCAGATGCCCCGACCAGACACTTTCAAAATGACTCAAAATTCATGAAGAGTGTTAAATGAATGGGGACCACATTGCTCTGGCCAGAATATTTTATTTGCTCAAAATGGAATTACTTACCTAAAATTAATAAATTCATATTCATCTAAGTATGAAATTGTTTCATTATCAACAATAATGCATTTGTTTATATGAACATATCCAAATCATTTCACTTTTTAGGACTTATTTTCCTACTTAGAAAAATGATGGTGGAGAACTAGCTAATCCTTAAGTTCTCTTCCTGGGTATAGTATGCTTATTTCTCATCTAAGAACTTATTTCTTACATAGTTCCTACAAGTTGTGGATAGAAAAACAAATGGGACAGTAATAATCCATAAAGGTATACGGTACACAAACTTTAACCAGACCAAAAATAAAGAAGTAAACCTTCATTTCATATTTGATCATCTTTTATTTTATTTCAACAATGTGTCTATTTCCTTGACTTTAAGCTCCCTGCTAGGTTACTGCCTCCCTGAGAGCAATGTTCTATCTATACAGCCACCATTTCAGATTTAGACTCATCAGTGCCTGATAGAGGCTCCAGGAGATGAGTCAGAGTGGGCTGGGTGGGAGTAGGGGCACACAATGGAAGTCTCCTGCTCTGTCTTGGGAGCCTGGGCCTGTGGAAGAGTCAAAGACCAGGAGGTAGCATGACCGTCCAGGGCACTGGACACCAGAAAGTCAGAAGACAAAAGAAAAAATTGATGAGAAGGCAGAGTAGGCAAACCTCACTTTAGAGTTTTACCTCAAAGTTGTACTGAGGAGAAACTTTTCCCCCATGCCAGGTTAAGAATCACAAAGGAAAATTAAGACCATAGATATATTATGGGGGCACCTGGGTGGCTCAGTTGTTTAGGTTTCTGACTCTTGATTTTGGCTCAGGTCAGGATCTTGGGGTGGTTAGATGGAGATCTGAGGCATGCTCTGAACTGACAACGGAACCTGCTTGGGTAGTCTCTCTTCTCCTCCTCTCTTTTCAGGCTCTCTCTCTCTCTCTCTTTCTGTTCTAAAAATAAAATAAAATAAAATAAAAGGAGAGAGAGAGAAAAGAAAAGAAGTGGTATGAACAATAATAGGGAACAAAAATGCCACTAGGCTATTCAGCTTTTGTGAGGAATAGAAATGTCCTGGTACTGTTCACTTTACTTTGAGATTACCATATTGTTCTGAGATGATAAATCATCCTCTCTGCCATCCTTCAAAAGGGACAGAGTTATAAGTTGAGTACCTCACAGTTTTGCTTTTTTTTAATGTTTTGTCATTTGCAAAGGATTTAATCATGCCTTTCCCTAATATCAAGAACCTTAAAAATGCTGTTCTCTGTGGTATGCACTGTGGTTGTATGCAGTACAGCCCTGGACCAAGAGAAAAACCTCAGAAAGATCCACTAACTTCACTAAAGAAGTGTTCTTCAAACTTTCTGTGGCGGGGCTCACTTTTTTACTTTATTTTTCCAGTCATCACAGGTAGATGCACAGTCCTACTGTGCTGGTCTCCTGTGTAGCTCAAGTTAAATGTAAATAACCATGTTAATTCAATCACATTTGAAATGGTCGATATGCTCTTGAATGAAACGGATCAATTCATTATGCCTTTGAATACCATCACAATGTTAAAATGCCCTAAAATTTTTGAAATACTTTCCAGTTTTATATTTTTTCATCTTATTAATACACAGTTCATGGACTGGCATCTGTTCAGAGGACTACTTTGAACAGAAATGCTATTCAAAGCTGTTAGTTGATTTGAATAAGAATTTGAAAAACCTCCAATAACAAGATTTTCTACATTAGGGGAACACAACTTCATGAAAGGAAGGTGAATAAAGAAAACACTATAATTTAGAGCAAATCATGGTCTTTCTGTAGTCCTGGTTGGAGCTGTTAAAATAAAACTAAGGAAGACTTTGTTTTATTATATTACATCTTTAAAAACATTCTTTTAATGGAAATTGGGCATTTTAAGAACTTGTATACTTGAGGTTTGTGTCTAGATAGTACCGAAGATATTAGGTAAATGTAGATAAGCAGCAGTGAAACATTGCACAGAAAAATAAAATATACTTGCATGTTACCAAGTATATTTACAAAGGAAAACACTTGATTGAATTTTGATTTGATGCGGGGGAGGGTGGGTTATGGAAGAAGTGAGTACAGATGTCTGGACAATGTAAAAACTTCACCATCTGAAGGATGACAAATTTCTTCTCCTAAGCGCTAGAAATCCTAGGTGGTTCACACAGTGTGATCCCTGATTATATATTCCACCATATTGCTCATTATTTTATATATTTTAGAGACTTTTATCTAAGCATATTAAAAGTTCCTCAAAGGCCAGTTTCATATGATACTGCTTTTTTCTTTGACTCCATAGAACTGATGTTGATTTCTGTTGTATAAGGTAGAGTAAGGTTCTAAGGAACAGCCCTTTCCCTTTTTTTCAGCACTTTTAGAAATGCTCTTCCAAAAGTTTACTCTGCAATAGCATTTTTTTTAAATTAGAAAATATAAAAGACTAGACACTGTCGATTTTTAACAGGTAACTTCTAGAAGTTCTTCTTCATTTTCTAATTATTATTATTCATTATTATTGGTTCATGCTGATACCAAAACTCAATGTTTTTATAGTACTACCTCAAATCTTCCACAGCAACTGGATATTATGACTAACTTCATCTATAAGAAAACTAAAATTCAGAGAGATCACATGATATGTCCTTGTTCACATAACTACTAAGTGGCAGTGTTATTATGAAGTATCAAAACACCTCTGTCTCAAACCAAAACTTCTTTTCCTTCATAGTGCTCGGTTTTTCCTATAGAAATGTTTCCTATGTTATCTTTTTATATTCCCAATATCTTTTTGTCTGAAGACCTCAGAATTTGAAAACCAAAACTTTCAACTTTCAGATACCCTAAAGCCCATGGGTTCTGAATAAGCACTAGATAGTTTGCTTCAGCTGTTATTTACAACCAAAAAGTACAAGCATCCGAAACAGCCACATATGTTATTGAAACTGGCATAACAACTTTCCCTCGCTTGAGAAGCAGGAGCTTGCCAGAGTTAGTGCACACCTCAGCTTGCAGAGCAACTTCCGGCAACGACCGCCCAAGCCAGATGGGCCCCGGCAGCACGCATCACAACCCCCAGCCCAGAATGACAGGGCGATGTGAATGTGACAGAAATAAGCCCAGCTGGTAAACATGTTAAAAATCTTCCTTCATCCCAAACAATCCATTGTACACTGGAAAATGAGAAGAGCAAAATCCCAATAAACCAATAACAAAAATCAAGAAGGGGCCAAGCTCCATGTCTGACTTTAGCTGACCCCCATTAGAGGGCCATTCCTACAGAATCAATACCCCTAATGCATAACTATAGACACCACCAATCAATGGAAAGTGATAAAGGAAGCAGAATCAATAAACATTAGAGGGGCTAGAGCGAGTGAAGAAAGAAAAAAAAATGCAGTGAGAATACTGTACTTTGTTGAAATGAGAGGTATGGGGATTGCTTGAGAACCACCTGTTTTCTCACTAATCTAAACTATTTCCCTCCACCTAAAGAAGCTTATGTTTTGGCCTCAGTTGACTTTATGAGCAGATGGTTAATAGCAGTGTGACTTGAGGACTTCATTGACCTAGAAAGTCTCCTCGAGAAAATTTCACGCTCTTGAATTATACCACGAGAGACTCACATTGTCACATTAAAGTGTTCTGTTCTCATTGGCCTTCTTATAAAATGCAAGCGCTCCTGCAAGATTAACATGCCATGTCATTACCACTGAAATATTACTTATACAGCATCAACTATTTAGCAAGTCCTTAATTTTAGTGTCGCCAGATAGAATTCACAATACCAAACAATATCCTGGGTTAAGAAACAGAATATAAGAGTGGTATACAAGAGCCCAATTTTTTACATAGACATATTTTTATATACAAGTTTATATACATATGGAACCCTGACCCATAACATTCAGCAACCTGTCAAAGAAATCAACACCTCTTCTACAATAACCAGCCCAAGAAGTCAGACTTGCTATAAATGAGACTTGTGGAAAGTCAGACCACTATCTCCAGTGACAATCCAGGACCAAACACTCTTTCTTATCCACTGCCCCACAATGGCCAGGGCTTGATGAATAACTGATTAAGCTTCCCTCATTTTTGTCCCTGCTTAGAATTTAGGACCATCCAAAAGAAGGAAACCATACACCCCTAACCAATTACACAGGATCCCCATTTACAGTTAGCATATCTGCAGCATTTTATTTTATTTTATTTTTTAAAGATTTTATTTATTTGTCAGAGCGAGCACACACGCAGACAGAGTGGCAGGCAGAGGCAGACAGAGAAGCAGGCTCCAGCTGAGCAAGGAGACTGATGTGGGACTCCATCCCAGGATGCTGGGATCACAACCTGAGCCGAAGGCAGCAGCTTAACCAACTGAGCCACCCAGGCATCCCAGCATTTTATTTTTAACAGACAGCCTCCCTCCATCCGGTTATACCTGAAAATTTCTGGGCTTTTTTGTTTATTTGCTTTTGGCTTTTTTTCCCTTTCCTTTTCTTTTCTTTCTTTCTTTTCTTTTTCTTTTCTTTTCTTTTCTTTTTTTTTTTTTAAGTATAAAGATTTCTCACTCACTTGCCTGCCTTTGAATCTCTTCCAAAATTTGTGTGACAGTGGCTGATTCCCTTGCTCTGAATATATAGACTTCGCTTGTTATCCTGCATTGGTCTTCATTTATTTTCACAGGAATTACTTATACTAAAAAAAAATTGTTTATCTGAAATTCAAGATTAACCAGGCATTCTGCCTTTTTTTTTTTTTCTTAAGGATTTTGTTTATTTGAGAGAAAGACTGAGTGAGTGAGAGAGGGAGAACATGAGTGGGGGGAGGGGCTGAGGAAGAGGGAGAATCAGGCTCCCCACTCTGAGCAAGGAACCTGATGTGGAGTTGGATTCTAGGACCCTGAGATAGTGACCTTAGCCAAAGGAAGATGTTTAACCAACTGAGCCACCCAGGCATCCCTGGGTTTTGTTTTGTTTTGTTTTGTTTTATATCTGCGAATTCTGGCAACCTTACTTACCATATACCAAGAACCACTGTGAGTATTTGACATATATTGCTTTTAACTCACAATATTCTGAAGTAGATATTGTCATTCCCAAATGGGCCAATGGTGTTTTAGTGACAGGTAGCACAATATGCCCCAGTGCTAGCATTAGGGAGTAAAAACAACATCTGTCAGACAGCAAAGCCCATGCCCTTTACTACTCAACTTTCAAAGTCTGGCATTTCCACTATAAAATTTGCACAGAATTCCTACTTAGGAGCACCTGAATGCTGATCTATGAGCCCAAGAGGAGGCAGAAATTGGGACATAAAGATCCTAAGTAGAGGAAACACAGCTGATGTGCACCATCAGGGAGAGGTAGGAAATGAGAGTAAGTGAATGATGTGGATGGCATGTTTCTGTAAATGCTCTGATGAAAATCCCATTAAAAAAATTTCAAATAACAAGCATAATAATTATGATAGACGTATCAGAGAAACTCACACATGTTTTCCTTTCTCTCTATGCCTTGCTCACTTAAACTTGGAGGGAAAAAAACAGCCTGCAGTAGGCATTATAGCAGGTTCTCATCCATAAAGCCTAAACTAAATACACCATGTTTCCTTGAAGAAAAGTACGCAGTTTTAAAATAATGGAATAATAAAATGTTGCTTTCCGATTTCCCTTCTCTAAAGAGCTATATGGTAAATTTAGGGAAAATGTGGTTTCTACAAAAATAAAAAATGTTTTTTTTATTCCTGATGATTTATTTCTTTCATGTAACAATAAAAATATATAACCCATAATTTTTCCTCTTGATATCCTGGCAACCCGAAATTAGAGTCTAATTTAGATTTTAATCTAAACACTGCATTTCAGATTGCACACGTTGAGCTGCCTTTAAGATCTTACCTTCTCTATATATTTTGATACCTACCATTCAATAATTTTATTATAAAATACCAATAAATTCAGTACATTAGTTTATGGATTTTAATCCACTTATGGATTTTAATTTTCTCTTTTAAAATTATAAAATATGTACATGCTTCCACGATTGTACAGGGAGCAACCCCCTTATTTGTATTAGTTCGGTCTAAGATTATCCAGCTTTTAAGACAGTTGATTTTTGCTATGAGGACACATTGAGTATCTGTTTTCACTCAGCCTTCCAGAGCTTTGTCAGATAGCTCATGCCACCTATGTCTTCTATATTCTGTATCCTGTATTCATATAATGGGTGCTTTTAAACCAAGTCCGAGCTTCACGTTTATTTCTACTAAATTTCATTTCTGCTCTGTTTCCCCATTGTTCCAGGTAACTTCCAATCAATTTAGGAGGTAAAAAAAAAAAAAACATTTATTTGCTCTGGGATAATATGCAACTAATTTGTCTATTAATTGACATTTTCCTCCCAGGGAAAGTATTCCTTCAGGATCTTGCCAGATTCACCTTCTGCTGTGATGCACGTCTGACTGTCATTTGTTAATTTTATTTGCGCTCATTGATCCATTAATATATATCACATCCACAACCTAACTTAGTTTCCATCTGGTGGAAAGGGTACAGGGATGTTATCAGATTGTCTAGGAAATAAAATCGCCTTGGGTCTCTTATTATCAATGTCTGTCATCCCCTAACAAAAGTGTATAAATTACCTAGTCAGGGAGAGGCTGAAATTGAAGATGCAAATATAAATTACTGGTGGAAAATATTTTATTTCCCTCAAACCACTTTACTGAAAATAATTCTGTATAAAAATTAATTTATGTACATCTATATTATAGGAGGAAGAGTGACTAGAGGTGTTATAAATATATTCTTTAGATGTTTATAAAACATATAGGCAGAGCTAGAACTCTTAAGAGAAAACTCATTTACTTTACCTTCCTACCTTAAGCTGAGATAAAATTTCAATCCCTCATTTTAAGAAGAAATGTATACAGCTGGATAAAGAAAATACTCAGTCCTCATAGCTTCTGCTATAGCAAAACTAACTTGCCACCAAATCACTTAGTAGCTTAATCAATAAAGAAATCAATGCACATGCAGTTAGCTTATGGTGAATGTCCAACGTTGGCCTTAAACTAGGATAGATGTGAAGAAGTATAAACATGTGACACTGTTTTTAATGATATATACCAATAACAGATGTATGTCAAATAAGGTACAACTTGAAAATACAAACTACAATAATGGATAGGGTCCATATTCTTTTTAACCCATCATAAACTTCCAAAGAACATATATTAGGAGGGAAACTTTTCTCTCCAGATGTCGAATTTTCACTTAATATGTTTGGTGTACTTAGTGTTAATATTTGGTCATTCATTCATTATAGTGGGTATTTGTGAAACTGTTTTTTGAATACTCACCATGCTTTCTCCTTACCTAGGTTAACATCATCAAATTCTTCATATCTTATTAAACATTTATATGGTTTAAATGGGGCTGACTCAAGCTCCCAACCCAGATGTGAATACACAACTCAGGCCTAAATCTATTAGTGAATTATAACTCCTTGCACAACAGTGATGTTGGGCATAGGAACACATTTTTCAGGTCAATACGAATCAGCTATAAGATTTTCATTCAAGCTATTAGGGAAAAGAAAATCTCTTTTCTGCTTGTGTAGTCCTTGAGATGTATATTGGCAACTTTTGTGCAAGCATGAAAAATGACCATTTAGGAAAGAAGTTATCTAAAAGAAAACATGCTCAAGAAATGAAGATGATCAGGTCCTGGTGACTTCAGCCCTTAGAATTATAATCAGTTAGAACTGAAAGAAAACTTGGAGATAATTTCTTCTAATATCATTCTACGTTATAGAAAACCTAGGCCCAAGGAAGGAAGTTTAGTGAATTTATCAGGTCTCCAACCATCTGTAAGTCAGTGATTTTTTTTTTTTAAAGATTTTATTTATTTATTTCACAGACAGAGATCACAAGTCAGACAGAGATCTCAAATAGGCAGAGAGGCAGGCAGAGAGAGAGCGGGAGGCAGGCTCCCTGCTGAGCAGAGAGCCCAATGCGGGGCTGGATCCCAGTACCCTTGGATCATGACCTGAGACAAAGGCAGAGGCTTTAACGCACTGAGCCACCCAGGCGCCCCTAAGTCAGTGATATTTTTAATATCATGTATTGTTGAATCTGTTAAATTCACCATATTTACCTAGCAACTACTGTGCAGTAGATATCATTTGAGTATTAGAGATATAATGGGGAATAATGTTAAGTATCTTGTTATCAAATAGCTATTGACTTCTTGTCAAGGCAGATAACAGGCAATCACATAGAGTGTAATGGGTTCCATAGTAGGGGTAAGCTTAGTGCTATAGGAGCTCCAAAGAGAGATACCATACTTGAATTATAGGATCTCTCCTATAATGAGAAAGAGACAACATGTTCAACTAAAATCACCATCCATGAAGACATCTTATATCGAGTAATGCCTAAAACCCACGAACTTTAAAATCTGCTATCTCCGCTTTTCAAAAATCTTCTGTGAACTTCTCCTGTGTCCCCACTAATAAGATGCCAAAAGGAAGCAATAAAATATTAATCTCAGGATAATAATTTTGAGATTATTAGATAAAGTTTTATGAAGCTCTTTGATGCTCTAAGATCCCTTCCAGGGCATGACTACTGTCTGAAAACTTGGTGCACAGAACTCAGACACAGAGTCACTAAAGAAAGTAACTAAAGTAGAAATACACACACACACCACAATATGTGTGGGTGTGTGGATCCACCAAACAAACATCTTTAGAGCTCCAGATTTAAAGCACAACTCTGTTCATTTATCATTTTATTGGCCTTAGTAACATTGGAATAAAGCAAGCAAACTCAGGGGTTTCCCAATTTAGAAAGTCATTGTGACCTATTTCTATAGAACTTTGGTAGTTATATAACTGAGACTTGGATATCAGAAAATTGTTGAGGTCTGTGGCAGGGACCACAGAGACAGTGATGAAACAGGTGCTCTCAGCTCAAGAGAGGTCTCAGAACACAGATTGTTTCCCAAAGGAAGTGGATGTAAAAGACAGTATCTGAAAGATAATTCAAGTTACTCTGGTAAAGAAAAGGATAAAAATATTCTTTGAAGAGAATATATGTTACTTGCCACAGAGGACTAGAATGATTCAAAAACTATTAACAGTGTAGAATCTAAATGATAACAAAAACAGTGCCATAAATGTTAAAAGCCATTTGAAAATATGTGATTATTAGTTGTATAAAAGTATAGTAAGGTAGTTAAGACTAATACTAAGGTTTTTGTATAGGGCTACTTAGTGCACATTGCTGTCATTAATTGCCACAAAAATATAAGAATGTTTGCAGGAAGACGAAGGGCTCAATTTTTAATGCTTTGAATTTGAGGAGAAACCTACAGGATATAAAAACGAGAAGCTGGATATACAGGATTATATATCATATATAAGCAGTAAAAAAAATTTGACAATATAGATTTAGTATCATTAGCATATTGAAGACCTTTGGAACTTTGAGAATGGAAGAGATTGCTGAGATGTTTATTTAGAGAAAAAGAGTTGAAGATAAAACTCCATGGGACCATAAAAATTAAAGGCTAAAAGGAAAGGAGATTAGACCCTAGGCAGTAGTTTACCTTGTCCGTAGTTTGAAGAGGTCAAATAAAATATTAAATGAAAACAGTCCATCAAATTAGACAATAAGTAAATTATTGGTAAAGTAAAATAGGGTAATCCTAATATGGTATTTGAAAAAGAGGGATGAATGCATCGAGAATGAAGAATAAAGCAGATAATCACCATGGTCTCTTTGATAATTAGCCGTGGCTAAGTCAACATCCTTTGAGAATCTTCCAAAAGATTCCCCGATCTCTTGTCTATGTGATGACTATCAGATGTGGCCTGCATTATTTTGATTGTTGTATAACAAATTACCACACACTTAATGGCTTAAAAAAATACTCATTCATTATCTCACAGTTCTCTAAGTCAAATATCTGGGATGACTCACAAAGGTTCACTCCTTAAGGTCTCACAAGGCCAAAATAAAGATATCAAGCGGGCTAGACTCATATAGATGCTCAGAGGAGAGACCATTTTTAACTCATTCAGCTTATCAGCAGAATTTAGGCTTTTGTAGTCTACAGATCTTTGTAGTCTACAGATAGGAGGTCCTTGTTTCCCTGGTGGTTATCAGCCTAGAGGTATTCTCTGGCCAAATTCCCTCTCTTCTGGCCATCTCCATCCTAAAAGCATCAAGGCAGACATGTCTTTGACTTCCCTTCCTTCTGCCACCAGCTGGGAAAAATTCTGCTTTCAAAGAGTTTATGTGATTAGATTGAGTGCCCTCCTGGAAAATCTTCCTTTCTTCAAAAAATGAGTCATAATCACAGAAGTGAGATTTCATCATATTCATGCACAAGTGGATGGGATTATATAAAACATGGGTCATTTGGGGTCATCCTATCTAATACACTTCCCTCTTCAGGAAAATAATACAAATTTTACTTGAATTGCCTCTCTTTTTTTATATATAGTCTAAACCAATTATAGTAACTATGAGTTCTCTGTGCTATATATATATATATATGAGGGTACATCTAAAGTACAAATTGAGCATAAATTTATACTATGAATAGCAGGAATAAAAACAAACACTCTGAATTACAATAAAATAACTACTGGTATTCTGTTTCTATTCTATTTTTACCAACAGTGGTACAAGAACTTTTGATAAAACTTCCTAGGAGTCACGTACACACACCCCAAACAAAAAGAGAAAAATCAAAACATGGACTTGAAGGAATCAGAGACCTACAAAGACAGTATGGAGTTGGAAAATATGAAAGTCCAGAGTAGTCAGCACAGAACTTGGCATCACTTATCCCTTCTATGAAGGTCATCCTGATTCAAAAAATGAAGGTGAGAGTCTCAGAAATAAACAAAAAAAAGTTCAGATTTTCTGGGCAATAGAAGGATAAGTATTGAAATCCTGGATCCACTTATATTTGGTCCTAATAAATTCATGTGCCCTAGATTGTGACCATGGAGTTTTCCATCATAAGAATGAGCCAGAGGGCACCTGGGTGGCTCAGTTCAGTGGGTTAAGGCCTCTGCCTTCGGCTCGGGTCATGATCCCGGGGTCCTGCGATGGAGCCCTGCATCGCTCTATCGGGCTCTCTGCTCAGTAGGGGGCCTGCTTCCCCCTCTCTCCTTGTCTGCCTCTCTGCTTACTTGTGATCTCTGTCTGTCAAATAAATAAATAAAAATCTTTAAAAGAAATGAGCCAGACGTGAATGGTGTCTTGCAAAGTTTAAATCCAAATTCAAATAATCTCAAACATTGAAAATGGATTGTTTACCCCAGATTTAAGTTGTCCTTAGCCACCACCAACAAAACAAAACAAAAAAACCCCACAAATTTTGGTTAAAAGGAAAATATTAATATACTAGGACTTTTGCTAGTTCTAAAATATTTCGTATAATATCGAGGTCTTAAAAGATTAAGCAGATGATAAAAAAGGAATTAAAAACAAAAGAAACAATGGGTATTATAAACAGAACAAGAGCGGATCCAGCCAACAGTTACCCAGCATAGATTTTTATACAACCATGACTAACATATTCAAGAAATAAGACAAAGTTGAAAATTTAAGGAGTACACTTCAAAAATCCAAAGATAAGTTCCCAGGATCAGAAAAATGTAATAATTCCAAATATAGATAATCCTAATAACATAAGCTCAAACATATGACAAAATTGATCTAACTTGACAGATAAAACTGACAAAAATTTCAGTAGAAATATACATTTAAGGTGCATTGTTGGCAAACTTGACCTAGTTACAGCACAATATACCCAGTAACTGTAATATAAATATTCTCTTCATATACACATGAAACAATTGTAGGTATTGACCATGGATTTGCATTAGGAAAGCTTCAAATTCCAAAGAGCAGAAACCATCGAGTATTCCACAATAGTGGAATTAAACTTAAAAATCATTTAAAAAAAGGATATTTTTATATTTATAACTATATAAATAGCAAGGCCTGAACCACACCAAAATAAAAAGCTTCTGCCCAGGAAAGAAATCCAACAACAGAACAAAAAGGCAACCTATTAAATGGGAGAAGATTTATCTAATAAGGGGTTAACATGCAAAGTATATAAGGAACTCCTACAATACCAAAAATAATCAATTAAAATGAGAAGAAGACCTGAATAGACATTTTTCCAAAGACAGCATTCAGATGGCCAACACAGACATATGAAAAATGTTCAACATCACTCATCATCAAGAAAATGCAAATTAAAACCACTGTGAAGTATCACCTCATACCACTAAGAATGACAAATACCAAAAAGACAAGAAATAACAAGTTTTGGTTTGGAGGTGGAAAAAAGGAAACACTTGCATACTGTTAATGAGAAGGTAAATTGATACAACCACTGTAGAAAACAGTCTGGAGCTTCTGAAAAAAAATTAAAAATAGAACTATTGTACCATGTGATCTAGTAATTTCACTATCAGGTATTTCCTAAAGAAAGTAAAAACATTGATTCAAAAACATATATGCACTTCAACATATATTGCAACATTATTTACAATAGCCAAGATATGGAACCAACCCAAATGTTTACTGAAAGATGAATGGATGAAGATGTGATATCTCTCTCTCTTTCTCTCTTTTTCCATTTCTCTCTCTCTCTCTCTCTCTCTCTCTCACACACACACACACACACACACACACACACACACACACACACACACCGGAACATTACTTGGCCATAAAAAAGAGTGAGATTTTTTTTCCATTTGGGAAAATATGGAAGAACTTAGAGTATTATGCTAAATGAAATAAGATAAAGACAAATACCACATGATTTCACTTATATGTGGAATCTAAAAAACAAAACCAATGAATAAAAACAACAACAGAAAAGTAGAAAAAGACTTACAAATGTAGAGAACAAATTGGTAATTTCCAGAGGGGAGGTAGGTGGAGGGATAGGTGAAATAGGTGAAGAGGATTAAGAGGAGAAAAAAACCAGTTATAAAACAAATGAGTCAATGGAAATGAAAAGTGAAGCACAGAGATATAGTCAAAATATTGTAATAACACTGTATGGTAACAGATGGTTACTACACTTATCATGGTGAATATGGAGTAATATATAGAATTTTCAAATCACTCTGCTGTACTCCTGAAACTAATATAACATTTTAAGTCAACTAGAATAAAAAAAGACAAACAAAACCAAACAAAACTAATGCATCAAAGAAATCACTATGGAAATAAGAAAATACTTTGAAATAAATTATGAAGAAATATATTGTTAAAAACTTGGGGGAATACAGCTAAAGCTATGTTTCAAGGGAAATTCAAAGCTTTTTTTTTCTTTTTATACATACTTGAGAAATAAAGTCCAGATATTAGAAAGGTAAATATTAATCTTAAGAATTGAGCAAAATAATAAGAAATTAAACTCAAAGACATAGTAGGTACTAAGAAGAAAACAACTAGCATAAGAACATAAATTAATCTAATTTTCAAAAAGCTATAAAAAAGGCCTGGAAAAAACTAATAAAGTTGAAATAATTTCTGGACATATTGAACAAGGAAAAAGAAAAAATGGAAAATAAGCAAAATCAGGGGGGAAAGAAGTGGCATATATACCTCCTATATTAGATACTGAAAAAATGACAAGGAAGATAACAATTCTGATAATTTATTTTAAATTGACAAATCCCCGCAAAATACTTAAAACTGACAAAGAAAAAAATCAGTATAGTCCCATATTGATTAAAGAAGATATACCCATAACCAAGAAAACTTATAGAAAGAAATGATAAATTTTACCACATATTTAGAAACAAAATGATCTTATATAAATTCTTCCAGCTTAATATGGTGTCAGCTTTGGGGTACCTGGGTGGCTCAGTGGGTTAGGCCGCTGCCTTTGGCTCAGGTCATGATCTCAGGGTCCTGGGATCGAGTCCCGCATCGGGCTCTCTGCTCAGCAGGAAGCCTGCTTCCCTCTCTCACTCTCTCCCTGCCTGCCTCTCTGCCTACTTGTGATCTCTGTCTGTCAAATAAATAAATAAAATCTTTAAAAATATATATATAGGGTTTCAGCTTTGATAATAAAGTCTAGCATGGGAGTTACAACTGTAGAAAATTACAGACCAATCTTACAAACACAGTTGACAAAATCTTAAACTAAGTATTAGCAAACTAAATCCATCGATGTAGAAAAAGCAATACATCATGAGATGAGTTTATTTTATGAATTCGAAGTATTTTAAAAAGTTAAACAATGTAATTCACCTCATTAACAGAAGGAGAAAAAATACGCAATCATCTAAGTAGATGATGAACAAAATTCTATAAAATATTTATTCGAATTAAAATACTTAGCAAACTAGGAGTAAAAAAATGGGAATTTCTTTAAACTCTTACAAAGTAACTAGAAAAAATCCAGAACATACATCATACATAAATATAAATGTTGAAACTTTTCCTTTGAGTTGAGCTTGAGTTTTCCTTTGAGTTTGGAAAAATTCCATTAATAGCCATGACTATTTTTCTGTATTCTCTCAGACTCCATAAGTAGTTTTAAGTTAAAAGGAAAAAAAAGTAGCAAATTGTCCTCAAAGATATTTTTCTGTTCTAAATAAATTGTAGGTAATTCTTTTAATAAATAGAATGCACCCCATTCTAGATGGTCAAACCTGCATTGGGGAACAGATTGTACCACCAAGATATACCTCTTTGATATATTATTTGTAGGTTCAAGAGTAGTTCTGAAAAACTAGTAGAAGTTACCTTTTTGTAAGAAACATTTTTAAGGGAAATTTCCGTTAGTTAAAGTATCTCCCTTGCCCTACCAGAAAAGGGAGATAACTCAATCCCCAGAAACCCTTATCAATGGAGAAGGCATGGATTTACTGTGCTACTCCTGCTCCTGGTAACTTCTCATAACTGACTCCACACTCTCAACATCACCTTCTGTCTTTGGGTGAAGATGGTATTTACAGTGATGGCTTCAATTATATGGGGGAGTAACTCAGTTTTCTTATGTCTCTCTCATGTATACAGGAGATATGCAAGTCATTAAAATTTATTTTTCTCCTGTTCACCTGTCTCATTTCAATTTGATTCTTATACCAGCCAGAATTTAAAAGTGTATAAAAATTGTTTTGCTCCACAACACCTGTCATTTTTCCAGTTTCCAGTTTCTAGAACCATAATTTCTAATCTTTAAAAATACATATATTGTGGGGCGCCTGGGTGGCTCAGTGGGTTAAGCCGCTGCCTTCGGCTCAGGTCATGATCCCAGAGTCCTGGGATCGAGTCCCGCATCGGGCTCTCTGCTCAGAGGGGAACCTGCTTCCCTCTCTCTCTCTCTCTGCCTGCTTCTCTGTCTACTTGTAATCTCTGTCTGTTAAATAAACAAAAAAAAATTTAAAAAAAAAAAAAAATACATATATTGTTATTAAGGAAATTTAACTTTTACTTCATATTTTTCTTTGCTGGGTAGATAGCTGAAATAATTTAATAACTATGTTCTATATAGGCCTTTGGGGAGTAATAATTATAGTCTGAAATATAATTTTTAGGGTTCCAAGAAGGAAGTCATTATATATACACACATTTTATATATATATTATACACATTTATATATAATACACACTTTTGTATATATAATATACACATTATATATATGTGTGTGTATATATATATAGTATACACACAGGTATGTATATATGCATATATACAAACATTTTATAAAAACAAAGGAAATGAGCATTAGTATTTAACAGAGTGATGTGTGTCCCGCGTACTCAGTCAGCAGAACCTAAGTAAGATAGATAACTAAACATGTTATCAGGCTGCCTGTCAGATTTATAAATCTATTTTCTCATGAATTTATAAAGTTTTATCATAGACAAAACTTTCTATGTTCCACTTAAGTCCCCCTACAATGAAGACCTTATGGCCTAGCTTCCAGGAGCAGGGTGCTCCCTGGACAGCTTTCCCTATTAGCTCCTTTGGGAATTAGCGTTCTTCAAACTGCCTAGCCCAAGTGTCATTCTAGTGTAATTCCACGGTGACATAAAGCCTGCACCCATGGTGAAATACAAAGGTCTGGCCATCTTGACACAACTGAGGACAACCCAAGAAGACAATTCCAACTCTCTCAAATGGAGTTGGCTGAGACTGTCCTTGGGAATTTATCGCAACACAAATTCTTCCTCTGTTCCCCTCTCCTTTCTCTTCCCTTTCACAGGTGTGGGATCCCAGGAGTACTCTTTAATAAACCTCCTACATGCTAAAGTTTCATCTCAGAGTCTGTTTCCTAGAAAATTCAACCTATAACAACTCCTATGGTTTTAAAAGTGTTACAGTAGCATTACGTGTTCAGGAATGTGAAGCCTGATAGGTCTTTTTCAACTTAAGTTAAAAAAGTATATTCTCATCATATAAAGATCTTCCTATATTCACAGATCTAAGTAGCAGCAATTGGAGCCTGGCACTTAGCATAGAATAATACTATAGCAAGCATTTATACAGTACTTACTCATCCTTTGACAAGTTTTTGCATATTTATGTATTTATTCTTTACAACAGTCTTGTGAGGTAGGAATTGTTATAACCATTTTAATAACAGATGAGAAAATGGATGACATACATACTAAAGAATTAGCCTAGGTCATAAAGATAGAAAGCAGCCGGGACAAAATTCAAACAGGCTATGTGACCACAGACTGCTTTTATCTATTAGGCTGAACTGCTTATCTTTCATAGAAGCACTTTGTAAAGTTTGTTAAATAGGGATAAATAATTTCAAAGTGTAGTTCTAAAGAGGTTATTAGATCATTCCATTTTAGGAACTAGTAATTAGAAAACCTAGATTAAAACAACTATTTTGGTGCTTGCAAATGTTGACTTTTTTTTTTTTAAGATTTTATTTATTTGACAGAGAGCTAGCAAGAGAGGGAACAAGCAGGGGGAATGGGGAGGGAGAAGCAGGCTTCCCTCCAAGCAAGGAGCCTGATGCTGGACTTGATACTAGGATTCTGGGATCACGACCTGAGCTGAAGGCAGAAGCTTAACTGAGCCATCCAGGCACCCCGATGACCTAACCTTAAGAAAAACAAAATCACTGATTATTTTGATCGATCGATCTATCTATCTTTCTTTCTTTCTTTCTTTCCTTCTTTCTTTCTTTTTTTTTTAATATTTTATTTATTTGACAGAGATCACAAGTAGGCAGAAAGGCAGGCAGAGAGAGAGGAGGAAGCAGGCTCCCTGTGGAGCAGAGAGCTGGATGTGGGGCTCCATCCCAGGACCTTGGGGTCATGACTTGAGCTGAAGGCAAAGGCTTTAACCCACTGAGCCACCCAGGTGCCCCTATTTTGATTTTTCTAAGATAAGTCTGTAAGTAGGTAGATCACTACTTCCAGGCCTTCTATCCTTTTGTAATTATGAAAGAGAATTATGAGAAACCAGAGGGATGACTCTTGATTTAGTGTGTTTTCCAGTGCATCTAAACATATTTTTGTCAGACTACCCGAATTCAAAGCCTTATACCCCTACTTACCAGCCTGAAAACCTAAGGCATGTTATAACTCATTTGAACCTCAGGTGTCCCATGGGTAAAAGAGGACTCACAATATTTCTTAGGCTAACTGTGAGGATTAACTGAGATGATGTATATTAAGTGTCTATCATGTGTGTGGCATGTTGTAAGCACCCAATGCAATTATTAATATTGATATTAATACTAGCGAAGCACCAAATTATTTTTGAGGGTAGGCTTTGTCAAGATGAAAAAACAGGAAAAACCGTCTTCAACACAGAACTCTCTAAATTATACAGGGAATCATGGGAATATATCATCAGGGAATCACCTCATATAAACCTAACAGCGTAATATCAATGAGTTATCTACCACTAACATAACCAGCATGATGAGCTGGGAAATTCTAGGGAGGCATGAAATATATCAGGTTCTTAGCTCAACAGCCAATAATGATCTAAACTGGGGTGAGCCATTTAACTCTCTTGGACCTCAATTTTCTCATCTATATAATTAGGATAGTATAAAATAAATTCCAAGTTTCCTTTGAAATATAATAATACATAATTTTTATGCTAAGTATTCTAAAACCAAGGCCCGAAGTACATTCCCTTCCAGTTCTAAAGTATTCTAGGGAGCCAAATTTGTATTTAAGCAAAAACACCGTGTGTGTGTGTGTGTGTGTGGTGTATGAATAAAGTAAACGGTGAATAAAATGTGAGTAAATCCATTTTGGGGCCACACAGGGACATCTAGGGAAGAGAGATATCTGGCAATGATAATTCTTTGGAGTGCGCCCCCTTTCACCTCTCTCTGTTTAATTTGCTATCAAAACAATCAGTTAACATCTGGCCAGGAAATTTAAAATGCCACCAGTTTTGAATCATTTTACCCTGGGGCATGGCTATCACTCAGTTTCACCATTACCCACATTATCTAAATTGCTTGAACATGTTTATGCACAGTTAATGGATTGTATTGTAAAGAGTAAGGTTGGTCTGGACATAAATCTGGTGGCAGACCTCATTGGATGATGAATGTGTTAATAGCCTTTATGCATGAATTCCCTTTATAAGTCAAGAATCACTGGTGAAGATATTCCTAGAAGATGGAATGATTTCAAAGGCTGGGGCAGATAATAGAGAATGGATGAATGGAAAGTAAAAATGTCCATCGAACCCAGGTGTAGAAGACTCAAATTTACCCTTTGATTTTCCTTTGGCCTTCATAGGAGAATAATTAAAGTTGTTTCTTTGGCAGAGAGGTTCAGGTCCCTACCTATTCTTTCTTCCTGGCTGCAAGTCCCACTTTGTCTAGGATGCTTCCTTAACTCCTTGCTCCCATACCCAATGATGTCATCCACTTCTGAAATCACTATCTTGACAGCTCATTAGGCATTCTCTCTACTACCATGTCACGTCACCATGCATCATTTCTCTAACTATTGTCAGGAACCAGAGGTTATATTCTTTTATATCCTCCACACTGCCTCCCACAGTAGTGTACATATAAGAGGCAGTCATGAGTGAGGAAATGAAGAAAATAAATGAATTCATGAATTCTTGACCTAAGTGGTCATGACAATGACCAAACCCTCCAACCCCGAAAACAACAATGACAACAAAAACACCAAAAAAAACCCCACAAATAAACCAACGTTGGCTAATTTTGTTCAATTGCTTCCACTATTTTACCCAAATAATGCCAAACATCCAGCAAAAATGAGACTGTTATTATTCAGATGTCCCAGACCATTTGGGGATTTCATACTCTTTCTTGCCTCTGCAGAGCCACTGGATACTTTATATTTGTGATGCACTTACCATTTATAATTTACTTTCTAATAGAGGATCTTATTTCATCTTGACAGTAAGCTAGAAGCAGATGTAAAAATCTTAATTTTGCCTGTAAATTGTCTTAGAATTTTACCATTACAGAATAGGACTTTGGGCAGTAATGTGTTTTGGAAATATAAAATAACAGTAACAACTGTAACAAAACAGAAAGAAAAGGTGAGAGATTCCTCAGGATTGTGCTTAATAGTGCCTATCACATCTTATTTATAGAACCAGAGACATTGGTAGAATGGTTGAAAGGCAGCTGTTTTCAACATTTTCTTCCTTTCCTTCCTCCTTTCTCCTCTGTACTCTTGAAAGACAGGTAAGGGGCTCACAGCAGGAAACTAACACTTATGGGTAAAGTTTGCTGTATGAGGGGCTGTAGAGTTGAGATGGGCTGCAGGAAATAGGAGACCCTGTGTCATCCCTAATCTCTGCCTGCGGGCAGACACTAGCTTGCATCTGACTCCTGTTAGAAGTTCCTGCAGGAGGACAGTGCTAACAGTGCTAACCTCCACACGCTACTGCTCTCAACTCTCCACCATGGACGTGTCACCTCTAAATTAAGTCATTAATTCCTTAAGACATCAATTCACATACAAAGTGTACCTTAACATAGTAAAGTGGTTAGATGATGATACAGCTCACTGTCATTTAAAGTTTAAAACATCTAGATGAATTAGTTAATTAGGCTCCTAGCTGTTGCTTTAAAATCTATGAATATGGTCTAAAAGTTAGGAAAGGTCAGTTTTGATAAAAATCAAAGGTTGTTAAAAAAAAAAAAAAAAACTCTACTGAGTTTAGAGAATAAAGGATCACAGATAAAAATCCTAGTGAATTAGGGAACACGAGATGATACCAGTAAGACCCTGAACAGCTGAACTGAATCTGAAGTAACGTGGCTTTTATCATACAATATTCAGACAGGAGCTCCTTCTTCACTCACCTGCACTATGTGTTTGCTGCTCACAGATATTGAACAACACGGAGTCAAAGGTAAATCACAATGAAGTTCATTCCAAACATTCTTCTTTCCGAAGATTCTCCCTCTTTTGTGACCACATGTCCTCTACAACTATATTGCTTCTTCCTATACAGCTTATAATTTACAGGACTCTAAAATTAAGTGGATTCAACTTAATTCTCTTCTGAAATTTTCTTTTAAGGAGTCTGTAATAACTTGAGATAAGTTTGTGATACCTTTCCTGTATGTATGCTTAAAGTTAGCTCCTTAAAGCTTTACTATTGATAAAGCAATTAAAAAAGTAGATCTACCTGATAGGACATTAAGGCTACTTAATGAGTTGCTGCAGAATCGTCACAATTGTGACTGCTTTGCTGCATGTGACAAGCGCTTATATTTCCATAAACCTTGATCATGCACAAGTCAGAGTCCAAATGAATCATGGGCGTAAACTCAGGCTATGTCTAAGCATAGAAACTAAATCCATCATTTAGAATAAATGGATAAAGTCTCTGTTCTCTGAATTCCTATTACTCCATCATGAATATTTATTTTCTAACATTTACATGTTAAAAGCATAAAATATGAATGCAACAGAGAATCTTACACTTGAACAAGTTGCCAATACTGTGGGATCCATTTTCTCACCTATGACTATATTTTAGACTCCTCTCCTCAGACCTTAAACTATTATTATTAATTCTGATTCTGTAGTAGAATTTCTGAAAATCTAAGGTCCCTTTCTTATAGATCTGTAGCTCTTACAGCAGCTATTAAAATCCTGTGTGTGCTCAATAGGTTTAACTAATTATATCAGTTTTCAAGCTAGTTTTTGGCTCTGCAAAAAGCGCAACACAAGTATTTCTTCCTAAATCTCTCACCTGTGTGTTTAAAAACAGGTGGAAATAAACGCTTACAGAGAAATTCTCATTTCATACACTGATCTAAGGATTAAATTTGACCCATGAAAAAAACCTTATCCTCTACTTGGAAGTTCTATTGAACTTCATAGGAATATCCTTCTCTGCCTGTGGAAATAAACGCTTACAGAGAAATTCTCATTTCATACACTGATCTAAGGATTAAATTTGACCCATGAAAAAAACCTTATCCTCTACTTGGAAGTTCTATTGAACTTCATAGGAATATCCTTCTCTGCCTTCTCTTCTTACTTCCCATGACTGGCACAGCTTACCACATTACTTGATCCTTTAACTATATCATACAATTTGGCAATTTTTAGCTTAAAAAAATCATTCTTTACAAATTTGCTCTCTACCATCAGGTTGTGAACTCCTTGAGGGTAAGAGCCACATCTTATACTTCTTTGGTTTCCATATTCTATAGCCCAGAACTTTGCCCAAAGTGATTATACTATGTATACCTTTATTGCTTTCTTGGTTAATAAGGATCCCAATTCCCCAATCAATAAGTCAGAGAAAGATAATATAACTTTGACTTGATTGGCAGGGGCCAATGTATTGTTCATATTATATCTCTATAGCTCCTTGCCTAGGATCTTTAATATAGTGAACATATAATAACTAACTAGAAAGTAAAAGATCCGAGAAAATAATTCCACCCTAGATTTCCAATAAACACAGGGTTAGAGAACTCTTATGTGGAGTTGTTTGGGTCTTCTGTCCTATCCAGGATGCTTGGTTTTTAGAATTAGTCTCTGTATTTTGTTTAGTGCCTTAATAGTAACTGTGAATTTAAATTGACCTTTGGAACAGAAATGGACATAATTTTCCTTGCCTGCCTAATTGGAATCAGGCATATTTTCCTATCTGTGTGTTGAACAATAATGAGACCAGGCATACAGTTAACAATACTAAGAATGAGGAAAATAACTAAATTATTTGCTCTAGGAAATACTTACTGCTAGAAGGTAAGCCTAAGACCCAACTAAAATAGCTTTGTAGGAAAGATTACAACTGGCTTATCAAATTTGATCTAGACATTACTGTATCCACCAATCCAAAGCCAGATGTCATAAATTCTAAACCATCCCAACCATTTACTCTCTTTGCAAGACCTACCTGAAAGTTACACATTCTAAGTCAAAAATCATAACCTCTTCTGATGTCCCCCTCTGAGACACAACTCAGAGCCTCTAAAAGCGGTGTTCTTTCTTACTGCATTTGATGTAAATAAAATTAAATACAAGTGTTTTACAAGTTTTTATGGTGATCCTTTGAGAGAGTCAACAAACAAATCTTTAGGGCAAGTGGGAAATCAGTAAGGTGAATTACACATTGTAAGCGTTCTCATTTCTGAAAAGGAGCACAATGTTTTGCACAGTTAAAACATGTCCTACATCAAATGTTATTTTAGGAGATTTTAAATAATTTCACATTCTTTGCATAACAAAACCTGTTGGTAACTTGTTTTTGTTTGAAATCAGCTTATTAGTAGAAACTTTTCTTTATCAGAGTAATACTCTTAACCCTTTTAAGAGTTACATTTAAGCATTACCATCCAAATTTTATATAGAGATTAAGAGGTAAATTTTTATTCCAGAAGCACTTGGAAAGGGCAGAATAGTCATTCAAGATATACAATTACAAGAGAGGTTAACCATCTTCTGCTCACTGCTATAATTCACCAAATGTATCACACAATAAAATTCTGTGATAACTCACTTTTCCTGACAAAACCTGTAATGAGAACAGAAAATGAAATAAATTCATCTATTCACTTGACCCAACATATAAGTAGAAAGGGGGAAATGCCACAGAATTACACCTTCTAAAAGTCACCATTCAGCTTTAATTTCATGGTTTTTCCTTAGATTACTTAGCAATATATCTTTTATAAATCTTACCTCTCTCCCATTTAAAAAAAGTTCAGAAATTCTAGTCAGCATTGAGGACAATATTACAGAGTTTAACCTAGAAGAACACACCGAATCCAGTTCTTTCTATGGTCTGTAGCATTACCTTGTTTCAGACATTGTATCAAAAGCAATAAAAAGAGGAAGACAGGCAAACATTTGATAAGTATTGAACCACATACCTGTCGCTAGTTTAGTTTCATCACAAAATTAGTAAAATTCCAGTACTTTAAGATCTAGTATGTCTTCGCTGTCTTTATCAATGGTGATGTCAAGAGGAACACTGGACAAGAAGTCATAAAAGTCCTCTAATCAGGTTTTGCTTTGATTTGTACTTCACCAAAATCAACTCATTTGAAAACACTAAGCTTCAATTACCCTTCTAAACAAAAAAGGATTAGACTAAAAAGTGATTCTCAGTTGGTTGGGGAGAAGAATGACTGCCCTCTCCCCTCAAAGAAACATTTTTGATTGTCATAACCGGGAGGGGAGCTATTAGCACCTACCAGGGAGATGCTGGGAATGCTAAGAATCCTACATTACAACAAAGCATTATCCATCCCAAAATGTCCAAATGCCTAAAGTACTCAGGGACTCCTTCAAATTCTATAATTCTTGTCTCACTGCTTTGTCCATAAAACCCTTTTCAGCTAATTTTTACATCAAACTACACATGTGTAGAACAGCACTGAATGGTTATGAAATACACTTGTGTTAGTTTTCATTCTAGTGTTTTTTTATTCCCGACCTAGTCTGATCTTTAGCACGTAAAGTTATAATTATACATACAAAATAATAAAATAGAAATGAATTACTGGAGAAAAGGACAACATATTTATAGAACAAGACATTTTAGATCAAAGAGCTCAGCCTTGCTGGTGTATATGTACAATGACACCCCATGCACATTACATCCAATGCCTGGAAAGGACCTCCATAACTCACAATATTAGAATTGTGCAATGCAGTGGCCATGCCCCAGAATGGTTTTGCATCCACTGATCTAAATGGGGTTCTTACTTTTCAAGTGGGATACATAGGATGCTTTGTTAAGGAGTAGGTTGTAGGCTAAAGAAAGCTTTATGGAAGGAATTCTGTGGTATTTGGGCAAGAGCCTATGGATAGAAAGGTAAGAGTAAAAGCTGATGGGATAATATTAAAGACTGCAATCAATCAATTTTGGGCTCAGGTAGAACTTCCTGTGAAATTTAGGCAAAAAAAAATGTGACAAAATTATGGGAAGAGGGTATTACTCTACTCCTGTTCATACACACACACTGCTCTAGAACTTGAGAGTTTTCAGGAGTATAGACATTAGAGCTGGGGAGAGAGAGAGACCATGAATGGAGCATGTTAAAATGCTGCCAAGCTTGGGAGAGTCAGACATTTTCCTTTAATACTCATTGACTGCTGCAAGCATATGGTTATTGTTCAGAGACTTGAAAAAGTTGATTTTGACTTTATTTGAAATGTTTCATTTTTGAAAGTGTTCTCATTGGGTTTGGTGAAGATTTTTGGAGGCCCTTCACCATTTCAGAAGTGCTCTTCTGTTCCATTATAATTTGAACAAAAATTATTATGTGGTTTTGTTTGTTTGTTTGTTTGTTTATTTATTTTGGTTTGTTTTTTTAAACTCTAGCCAGGGAGAGGATGGGGAAGATAGAGTGGGAATACCCTTCCTAGGAGGAGTACTCCCTAGGCTGAGATACGGAAACATTTCTGTGGAGTAGCTCTCCGTAGGCTCTTAAGGCCTTTGTAATAAACCTGCTGGTTATGCTATCTATCTATCTATCTATCTATCTATCTATCTATCTATTTTTATTCCAGGGGGCAAGGCTTTAGGCAGAGCCTGAAAGAGATGAACCAAAGAGAAAAATTACATCACTCTGTATAGCCATGTTCAATATATTCCCAGGATGGCAAGGGTCCCTGAGGGTTACACTTCATGTAAGGAAATTATTTTTCTTCCTTATTACCCATCTCTGAGAATTAGTCTTCACCTTTATAAAGGGTGTGTGTGTTTGTCTTGGTCACAAGTCTATTCTTATTGTACCCAAATGTAGAAAGATGTAATAACATCTTGTCTCTAACTCCTCTTATCTTTCTTAAAAGACTTACACTTATGCATAGTGAGGGTAATAAAAAAAAACTGTATTGGGGGCCATCTGCTTTTAAATCTGTTAGGACTTAATAATTCAAATGATCCATTTTGATTCACATTGGATGATTTAGTCAATATTCCACAATCATCTCCTCTGCTGCCAGACACTCTCAAATGGCATTTGAGTATGGAGAAAGTATTTGAGTAACCCAGTGACTAGGCAAGGAGATTTATCATTCCTTTCCTGGGTGGAATCCTGTGATGTATCTGACCCAGTTCTATCTCTGGATTCTACCATTAAGAGATTATGATTTGGATAATTGCATCTATCCATTTTTGGGTACTCTGAGAGGACCTTCCAGCTGCTTCCACTTCCTCTTGTCTCTCAGGCCTGTATTTCTCTGATATGTGTTTAATTAGGTACTTATTTCAGACTCTCCAAACCACGTCTCTGTGGTGACACCACTAGCTACTCTGACACAGTATGACCAATAGCAGGCATACTAGCTTTCAGTGGAACATTCACAGGACAGGCTGTGGGAGTGCTGCCTGTCACTCCCCATGCTTGTACCCACACTCTCTCTGTCAAATAAATAAATAAATAAAATCTTTTCAAAAAATTTTAAAAAAGAACTTCCACTTGTTGACTTTTGGCATTCAAGTGTATGTATGTGTGTTTAAATATTTTGGACTTCTCATTATTCAAAAGGCCACTTTGAAGAATACATGTTTCAACTCAGTAATGGCCAGAAAGATTTTCATCCATGAAAATATCATAATCCTCAAGAGTACTTGTTTTAAAATGCACAATCTTAGGTCCTATCCCAGATACAATGAATCAGACTGGGGAGTAGGAATCTCAGTCTGCTTTTAAAAAAACAAAGAAACAACTATAAGCAACTCTACGCCAACCAATTTGACAATCTGGAAGAAATGGATGCATTCCTAGAAACATATAAACTACCACAACTGAACCAGGAAGAAATAGAAAGCCTGAACAGACCCATAACCAGTAAGGAGATTGAAACAGTCATTAAAAATCTCCAAACAAACAAAAGCCCAGGGCCAGACGGCTTCCCGGGGGAATTCTACCAAACATTTAAAGAAGAACTAATTCCTATTCTCCTGAAACTGTTCCAAAAAATAGAAATGGAAGGAAAACTTCCAAACTCTTTTTATGAGGCCAGCATCACCTTGATCCCAAAACCAGACAAGGATCCCATCAAAAAAGAGAGCTATAGACCAATATCCTTGATGAACCAGATGCGAAAATACTCAACAAAATACTAGCCAATAGGATTCAACAGTACATTAAAAGGATTATTCACCACGACCAAGTTGGATTTATTCCAGGGCTGCAAGGTTGGTTCAACATCCGCAAATCAGTCAATGTGATACAACACATCAATAAAAGAAAGAACAAGAACCATATGATACTCTCAATAGATGCTGAAAAAGCATTTGACAAAGTACAGCATCCCTTCCTGATCAAAACTCTTCAAAGTGTAGGGATAGAGGGCACATACCTCAATATCATCAAAGCCATCTATGAAAAACCCACCGCAAATATCATTCTCAATGGAGAAAAACTGAAAGCTTTTCCGCTAAGGTCAGGAACACGGCAGGGATGTCCATTATCACCACTGCTATTCAACATAGTACTAGAAGTCCTAGCCTCAGCAATCAGACAACAAAAGGAAATTAAAGGCATCCAAATCGGCAAAGAAGAAGTCAAATTATCACTCTTCGCAGATGATATGATACTATATGTGGAAAACCCAAAAGACTCCACTCCAAAACTGCTAGAACTTATACAGGAATTCAGTAAAGTGTCAGGATATAAAATCAATGCACAGAAATCAGTTGCATTTCTCTACACCAACAGCAAGACATAAGAAAGAGAAATTAAGGAGTCAATCCCATTTACAATTGCACCCAAAACCATAAGATACCTAGGAATAAACCTAACCAAAGAGGCACAGAATCTATACTCAGAAAACTATAAAGTACTCATGAAAGAAATTGAGGAAGACACAAAGAAATGGAAAAATGTTCCATGCTCCTGGATTGGAAGAATAAATATTGTGAAAATGTCTATGCTACCTAAAGCAATCTACACATTTAATGCAATTCCTATCAAAGTACCATCCATCTTTTTCAAAGAAATGGAACAAATAATTCTAAAATTTATATGGAAACAGAAAAGACCTCGAATAGCCAAAGGGATATTGAAAAAGAAAGCCAACGTTGGTGGCATCACAATTCCGGACTTCCAGCTCTATTACAAAGCTGTCATCATCAAGACAGCATGGTACTGGCACAAAAACAGACACATAGATCAATGGAACAGAATAGAGAGCCCAGAAATAGACCCTCAACTCTATGGTCAACTCATCTTCGACAAAGCAGGAAAGAATGTCCAATGGAAAAAAGACAGCCTCTTCAATAAATGGTGCTGGGAAAATTGGACAGCCCCATGCAGAAAAATGAAATTGGACCATTTCCTTACACCACACACAAAAAATAGACTCAAAATGGATGAAGGACCTCAATGTGCGAAAGGAATCCATCAAAATCCTTGAGGAGAACACAGGCAGCAACCTCTTCGACCTCAGCCGCAGCAACATCTTCCTAGGAGCAACGCCAAAGGCAAGGGAAGCAAGGGCAAAAATGAACTATTGGGATTTCATCAAGATCAAAAGCTTTTGCACAGCAAAGGAAACAGTTAACAAAATCAAAAGACAACTGACAGAATGGGAGAAGATATTTGCAAACGACATATCAGATAAAGGACTAGTATCCAGAATCTATAAAGAACTTAGCAAACTCAACACCCAAAGAACAAATAATCCAATCAAGAAATGGGCAGAGGACATGAACAGACATTTCTGCAAAGAAGACATCCAGATGGCCAACAGACACATGAAAAAGTGCTCCATATCACTCGGCATCAGGGAAATACAAATCAAAACCACAATGAGATATCACCTCACACCAGTCAGAATGGCTAAAATCAACAAGTCAGGAAATGACAAATGCTGGCGAGGATGCGGAGAAAGGGGAGCCCTCCTACACTGTTGGTGGGAATGCAAGCTGGTGCAGCCACTCTGGAAAACAGCATGGAGGTTCCTCAAAATGTTGAAAATAGAACTGCCCTATGACCCAGCAATTGCACTATTGGGTATTTACCCTAAAGATACAAACGTAGTGATCCAAAGGGGCACGTGCACCCGAATGTTTATAGCAGCAAGGTCCACAATAGCCAAACTATGGAAAGAACCTAGATGTCCATCAACAGATGAATGGATAAAGAAGATGTGGTATATATACACAATGGAATACTATGCAGCCATCAAAAGAAATGAAATCTTGCCGTTTGCGACAACATAGATGGAACTAGAGCGTATCATGCTTAGCGAAATAAGTCAAGCAGAGAAACACAACTATCATATGATCTCCCTGATATGAGGAAGTGGTGATGCAACATGGGGGCTTAAGTGGATAGCAGAAGAATCAATGAAACAAGATGGGATTGGGAGGGAGACAAACCATAAGTGACTCTTAATCTCACAAAACAAACTGAGGTTGCTGGGGGGAGGGGGTTTGGGAGAAGGGGGTGGGATTATGGACATTGGGGAGGGTATGTGCTTTGGTGAGTGCTGTGAAGTGTGTAAACCTGGTGATTCACAGACCTGTACCCCTGGGGATAAAAATATATGTTTATAAAAAATAAAAAATTAATAAAAAAAATAAAAATAAAGTTCAGATCAAAAAAAAAAAAAAACAAAGAAACATACTTTCTGGGTATACTTTGTGGATACCCACAAAGTGGATCACTAATTTAAAACCATTGTGGGTCCTTAGGGCATCAATTCAGGCTGTTGTGGATTCAGTGAAATACAAGAGTGTATGACACATCAGTCCAAGGCTGGCCATAGCACAGTGCAGGAGGAATTAAACTCTTCCTTCAGTAAAACTTGACAAAAATCAAGGGAGTCTTAATTGAAATTGTCATAGCTTACCATTATTTTCCCATTAAATATGCCTATATTTGGCCATTGTTGATTTTCCTCCACTTGATGTTTTTAAAAATAAGAAGAAAAATTTCCCTCTATGCTTCTGTGCTTTTTCTAGTTTCTATAGTTCAGCTAGATTAAAAATTCTCTGGAAAGATTAATAATTTAGCTGGGTCTCGTACAAAATAGTAGAGCAAATACTTTCTAAGTTAGAGGTGAAAGCCAAACATGCTCCCTTAGAAATTCCGGGAAGTGAACTTCCCCATTATTCGTCTATATTAACTTTTAGGGTATTAACTTTTAGGGTATTCATGGAACCTTCCCCATTTCTCCAGCCTTATTCCCACTACAGCTTACTGGGTTATTCTTCCAGTGCATAAACTTGGATTAGGTCTGCAAAATACCTCACTGTTAATCTTAGGTCATGTTATCTAATTATTTTCAAATAACCACAAAAGGGTGTGTATTTCAAGGATCATTCTAAATTAGAGAAAAGTAGAAGTAAATGATATTTATGAATTGGGAGACTGGAAAAACTAATTGAATTAAGTATTAGTTTCATAGAAAATCGACAAAGTAAGGAAATATTCTAAGACATGGATTTGGGGAACTAGCAACTCTAGCCATAAATTGAATAAAAAGACTATTAAAATAAATGGGAAAAAACTATAGGAAGATAATACTGTTTAACAGAATCAACCAACTCTTCAATAACTTCCTGAACCAGAACACACTAAATAATACTTTTTATCAATCACTCATGCCTGTCGGCTGCCTATCATGCCTGTCTGTCTTTTACTTGAAAAGCTTAAAGCATCATAAAAGGAGAACCTGGTATCAGCTCTTGAAATACCCACATCACTAAAGAGATTTTCAATTGGCTTTTCAATTTCATCTTTTTCCACGTCATGCCCCTGAATAATTGAAAAAAAAAGTTTTATAAATTACAAATCCCCATGAAACCTCTGTGTACAATAGTCATTTAATTATTCAATCCTTTCTACTGTTATCATTAATAGAGCAATTGGCATTTCCACTGTACACTTTGTACCTTCTACACTGAATGGAAGTTACAGTTCTTTCACAGAAATTAGTGGAAGTCTGGGCTCTGACTCAGAATGGGAGAAGCACAGGAAAGTAACTAAGAGCCCTTTCTTCAGTTAGAGACTTCAAAGAAACTCACTTATACTGAAATTCCTGGCCTTTTTTGTAAGAAATTCTATGCTATTAGAACCATATCACTTAATCTGCCATTCCCTCTATGCATTGTAAAGAATCATGATCCTTTTTTCACTAAGCCTAAGTCTATATTACTACTTTCCTCATTCCTGTCCAGCTAGAAATTCTAGGAATTTTAGCCTACAGGTGATGCACTGTCCAGTCCCCCAGTAAACTTTACCAAGACAGGTTATCTTTAGGAGCCTCCATATAAATTGGCAGGTGAAGGTTGTCTTAGATCCAGCTCACCTTATGACCTATGTGCTATGGTCTTTGCTGATCTATGAAAATTTTTGCCTAGTATAAAGTTCAAAACACCTCCTTCATTTACTAGATGGATTGCCAACTATTCTTATGGTACCTGAATAGCCATGAACTTCAATCTGATTGACTACAGTCCAGACTTTGTGACTTTTTCTTCTCAGCTCTCCTTCCTAAGAAGATTGACTCAGTATTTCATATCCAGAGTGGCTTATATGCTAGTTACTAACTGAACTAACTGAACATGAACCACAAGCATTGTTTTCTAATTTCCCTAATGACCCTCATATTAGACCTTAGCATAACAATGCTAATCTTAATCCAGCATAAGCTTTGAGGACTGATTGTGATAGCTACCACCTCTATGTTCCCTAGACCATGGTCTTCTGGATCTCTATCTTTTGCTCTTCTCAGTCTATAGCCGTCAATGTCTCTGTGCAACTTGGACCCTAGTATCTATCTTATTGTGGTTACCAGCATCCAAAGATTAAATTTAAGTATTTAACAGAAGCTTTCCCTGTGACTTTCATATGGTATATGATGGCATTTCTTAAAAATGGGCAGAAGAAAAATGTTTACATCTATTACCATGAAATTTAGCTTAAGAGATCTTCCTTAAATTTGTAATGCATTCTAGATATCACTCACTCATTTAAGAATATATTCCTAGATACTTCTATCTAGAACAATATTTTGCAGTATCTGATTTTTAAAAAAGAAATAAGGCATTAAAATGCTAGGAAGAGATTATGGTTTCAAAACAGTTGGCATGAGAACCTCATGAGTTATATCTTTCCATTTCCACCCTCTTAAGACATTTAAGTTACCAATGTACACCTTATGATAATGCACATGTCTTATCAGTCCTTGTCCTCCAAATATTTAATGTTTAAAATTAACAAATGTACATCTAGATTAAGACACCCCTAATATTGGCTAATATTTGTAAAACAAAAATACACCCATTCATAGACAAGTGATCGTGGGCAGAGTCAACACTGGGCAAAACTCTGAAAAAATTACATTCCTATCCCTTCCAGCCCCTGAATTCTGCATTAAATCTACCTTTCCCTTGCTCTTATATATCTATTTTATCCCCAAATCAAGCAGGTACAACCCTATTACTCATATTGAGAATGGCATGCTTCTTCTCCATGTTCTAAGGTTACATTCCCTTGAGAATTGGCCTTAGTGGTATTCAAGAATTCAACAATTACTTCAGGATTTATTTTGTGCTGGTAAAAGAAGGATGATGAAGACATGGTCTTCTAGAGTCATTCACTTTTCCTATAATGTATGAATGTAATTTTGTAATTTAGAAAATATTTGCAACCCTTTATTCTAAACATTTACCCACAGTATTATTTAGCTCAAATGAATAATAAATTGATACATATATTTAAAAGGTTTGTTATCTCTTGAATTTAAACATCTTGAGACAATTCAAAAAGTCCTTACTGTAGAATCTTATTTCTTATATTCATCTTATACACTTCTTTTGCCTTGTTTTGCTTGATTGTACCTAGTTCTAGGTCACCAAGGGCACTTATTCATTTAATCTCCTGCCTCAGGTTTAATACCTTCACATTATAAGTTAGAAAAATCTCTATGTTGTCAAAATGAAGCCATCATTTATTCAATTTGAAATATGATTTAATGCTCCTCACAAGGCTGTTTTTTACTTTAATTGGGAGGGAAGCTTTTTATGACCTCATCCTGATTTACTTTCACTTTAAGTTTTTACTTTTTTTAGCATTGCTAACTCTGCTAACCTGAGAACATTAATTAAATGTGGCTGGTGACAAGAGACTTTGCAAGGATTCTTTAAATTTAATATTTCCTATGGCAGTGATTTTTAAGTGCAAATGCATTAAAATCACATGAACAAAACATAGTTTGGGGGCTCTAATCCTAAATATAGTTTTCAGAAAACCTGGGGTTGATTTTTTTAAAAAAATGTGTATTTCTAACAATTGCCCAACAGATACAACTGGTCTATGCTCTGAGAACAGAGCATTGTACTCTATACACACTTAGTCTAACAGGCTATCAATATCCTAAATGGAGCAGGTTATTTAGAAAAAAAAAAAAAAAAAGTGCTCTTCCTGCCCACACGGTTCTCAGCAATGGCTGCCTGCTAAAATTATCCGGGTTGGGGGGGGTGATTCTTACTGGAACCCCAAGGTCAGTTAAAGCAGAATTTCTGGAGTTGGATCTCAGGCATAGTGTTTTCCAGAGGTGATTCCAATGTATAGCCAACCTTGAGACACACAATTTTACTTTAAGGAGTATCTTTCTCAAGGTAGGTCAAAATCAGTAAGTTTGAAAGTTGGGAAGACAAAATTCGTCTTACCAATTTATACTATATGATTTACCAACCTACAAAAAGGACAGAAGAAGATTTTCCCATAATTCTTTTAAAGTCCTTTAGTTTATTTATCTACTTCACTGCCCAATTACATATATTAAAAAGAAAAAAGATTTAGATCAGTGGTCATTCACTCCTGTATGTCTGTGTTTTCTTCCCCAGTAGGAGCTCTTATACATACCCCCTTTATATCCATGTCCATATTCAATAACTTATTAATAATGATAGCCAACATTATGCTGACCATTTGGGGGAGAAAAAGAGGTTAGGTTCTACTTTGAAAACCTAATTTTAAAGAAATGGAGAAAACCACAGCTGGATTAGAAATATTCCATAATTTTCTCAAGGTCTTGTGACTAGCAAGTTGAAGTACAGCAGACAATATTTTTAATTTCACAAATTCTTTCATTGAAAAACTATTAAATGAGTATTTGTTATTCACTAGGCAGCAGTATAGGCACTGCACGTGCTTTTAACTTCTACTCTGTAAGAAATCAAGAAATACTTGAGTAATGCTCAAGTATATCAGGGTGCAATATACAGAGATCTCATGAGGAGATAACTCCATCGTTGTTAACCTCTAAACGAAAGGATTTGTGCTGTGAGGCTCACCAGTAACTCAGAGATAACCATGCACCAGGATGCTACAAATGTATTACTGGTAGCATTCCACTGGAAATTAGAATATCATAGAATCACTATAGAATCAAGAATCTCAATGCCATCTTTTTTCTCAGCCTTCCTCCTAATTTAGTACCCCTACCATAAAACATCTTTGACAGATAATGGTCTAGTCCTGGCTTGAGCACAGAATGAAGGGGCTCTCACTTCTTTGCTAGACAGATTGTGTCACATTGCTAGAAGCTCTAATTGGTGAATTCCATTCCAAATCTGTTTATATGCTCATCTTCCCTTTGGCTTAAGTCATAACATCATTTGTTGGACAAATATACTCTTTTTTCCACATGAGAGTCTTTCAATTCTGGTTTCTTAGATGATAATTATTTAGGGGCCATTTGTCTCAATACTTTGCTGAGCATTAGAAAATAGAGTTTTCTCTTCTGATGACTTTGTTATCTGGTTCAAATTTATATACAAAGCAAATATTGATAATCAGACCTCTTTGTAGTAGTAGAACCAAGGGAGATCTACTTAGTTAATAGTCTGAGGATGTTCTATCTTTTAAAGTCCTTCTTTCCTAAGATTGTATTTTGTCACTTAATTATTCCACGATGTTCTAAAAAAGTGTCACTTAGAAACAAGGACTCATCTTTAAAGCATCACTAATGAAGATGACGTACTTGAGGGAAATCTGAGCAGGAAGCTGATCAACAAGACCACCTCACTCACTGTATTCCATGTGAATGGTACACTGTCCAGTTGGGTAATAGGACAGCTTTGCTGGGAGGATCAAAAAAGAAACTCATTGACAACAACATTCAAGATAGAAGTTTTACCTTAAATCCTGGGAACTTTACCTCTTTTTTCTTTTTATTTTTTTTTAAGATTTTATTTATTTATTTGACAGACAGAGGTCATAAGTAGGCAGAGAGGCAGGCAGAGAGAGAGAGGAAGGGAATCAGGCTCCCTGCCGAGCAGAGAGCCTGATTCAGGGCTCAATGCCAGAACTTTGGGACCATGACCCAAGCCGAAGGCAGAGGCTTTTAACCCACTGAGACACTCAGGCGCCCCTTGGGAACTTCACTTTCAACTGTTTTGCCAATATCCTACTTAATAGTTTTATAGTACACGAACAACTCTTTAATGACTTAATTTTCTCCCAAAAGACTAGGTATTTCATTTTAGGGATTAACTTTCTCATCAGTAGAAACAGGTATGTTATTATCTTTGTTGTAATGTGGGCTGCTATTAAGCGATTAATTAACAAAGTTACTGTATGCTCTGTGATGACCTACATCACACAATGGACCACTCTTGCAATAACTACCTCACGATGGGAGATAATTACTCAGTTTGTTTGTAAATCACTTCAAAGAGTAAGTCTTCTAAATTGTACCAGTCAATACTTACCTAAACCCTCTTAATGCTGTTGCACTAATAAGCAATAATACATTTTATAATTATTCCTTAATATTCTTCTATTTGTTTCATCTTTCATCTAAGAAACTATTTTTAAGAAAATATTTAAGCTATTCCTGGAAGTTATAAAAATATGAATGGTGTGAAGATCTGTGTGTGTGTGTATATGTGTGTATATATATGTGTGTGTGTGTGTGTAGAGGGAGAGAGAGTGTGTGTGTTTGTGGTGGTGGGGTACTTGCCTGGATCAGCAGGAAGGGGAGCTTGCAAATGGAAGCATTTCAGAGAAACCGTGAACTCCATCCCCTCATAGGCAAAAAATGTATATCAGCCTCAAAGCTAAGTAACTTAGTTTTTCTAAGTAAGGAGTTATTTCAAATGATCTGTGAATCCAGGAACCATAGTAGGGGATACACACAAGGGTCCTGAAAATACCTCATGTGTCAAGAATATGGACATCATCCAATGGCCTTGTCCCAGGCTGACTCAATCCAGGGAACTAGCTCCCTCCTAGGTTGCCAAACGAAGGAAGGGAATGAGCATCTGAGGCTATTCCCATTTGTCTCTTATCAAAGTACTATAAAAAGTGATCCCTCGATATCCAGATTTGGTATTAAGTAAAATTAAGAACAAAAACCTAGGATTTTACAGGTGTTTATCTCTCAGTGTAACATTTTAAGTTGTTTTAGGTACAAATAAACTGGTTCTCAAAATTGCTAAGATAATCATGGGAATTGCTTGGCTCAAATAGTTTAAAAGTCCAGAGATAGGACTGGATTCAGATGTATCTTGTATTGGTTGTGCAACTCTCACAAAGACCCCAATTTCTCTTTCTTCCTCTTGGTCCATTGTATTTGGCTTCATCTTCAAGGTCTGCAGTGTGGACCTATACAAACTCAGACACCTACGAACTCTATGATCACAAAATCACTGCCATGGAAAAGGAGCTCCTCTTTACAATGGCAGCTGAATAGCAGTCTCATCCTAGAACTCACTGGCTAGATTTGCATTTTGTGCTCAACACTGAATCCATCACTCTAGTCTAGGTGAGCCTAAACTTTCTCCATGCACATCACCCTGTCAATATTTTTTTTTTCTTTTCTTTCTTCTTTTTTTTTTTTAATGCCCCAGGCTGAACAAAATACAAAACACTTCTGTTTATTTAGTAATTGGGTCCAAACATCTTAAGTATGTTTTAACAGCATAGTAGCTGTTCAAAAATATAATGTTCCTAAGTTAAAATTATTTTTATTTTTAAATAATTACAATTACTAATGGGATGCATGGGCCCCGTGTAATTTTTCAAACCTTGGGATCAGATGGGACACCTCCACCCTTTTTTCCTGCTCCACTTCAGTTTTTCACTCACCACTGATTATTTTTTTATTTTTTTATTTTTTTTTATCACAACCACTACTGAAGAATCAATTTTACAAACATAATGTCATGGAAGGTAAGGCTTTATAGTTCAGCAGCAGTGTTTGTAATGTCCAATAGAAGACAATAGAATGTCACTTTGTTCCCCATGAAATTTTAGCATATCCCACGGCCCACAGCTTGAGAACTATGAATGTCATCAGAATGACAGAATATGCTATTTAGGTTTAGCTGGTCATAATTCAGTCCCTGACCTTAGGGTGAGGTTGATGCCAATGACTGAGATTGGGGACAGGTGTTTCATGAAAGGGATAATTTAAGGTGCTGTTTGTTAAAACCATTCAGAGTGTTGCTGGGCAGTAAGATGCCCATTATATCCAGTTTGTTTTCTTTATGCCTGAAATGTAACCATTATTTGCTTCTTGTGTTTTATCTATCTAATGAACTTTTGGCTCCCCAAAGGAAGAAACTTTCTGTAGTTGAAACAGTTACATTTAAAAAGTCTATACTTTTCTTACATTAAAGTCCTTACAATTCATATTATTAGATTCCCCTCTGTGAGTAGATCAATGCTGACCTGATAATAGGTGGTATTCAGGTACTGATTTACTGGCTGACTGTGAGTGTGGCAAAGTCTCATGAGTGGAAACAAGGAAGTAAACCAAGGAATATTTTCATTCTAAATAATCCTACATTTATTTTACAGTTTTACTTTGAAGTGATTTTATAGTTTTTTGACTTTTTTTTTCTCTTCTCCTAGCTGCTCCTTGATGTTTTAAATAAAAAAAAAAAATTAAAGCATATTAGGGAGAAAGAACATTTTTCCTAGGCTGAACAGAAAAAATATTCAAGATGATGAAAGTAGATATTGGAAAATTTTTAAAGCAATTCTTTTTCAAAAATAGAATTAAAAGGAAAGAACCTTGCATTCCTAAAAAGTAATTTCTATGCCGAAAGGAGGGGACACATTTCTAAGCTAATAAAAGAAAATTAACTTCTCTGTCCTTGGCAAGGGTTTTGAAGCAGGAGGAAGCTAGATGGCATAATACAGAGAATACAGACTTGGGAATCAGAAAATGCAACGGTGAATGATCTGTGGTCCCTGGGAGAACACAATGTCACTTTCTTGCTGATAATTGCTGAGTTTAACTTAGAGAGTACAACTTTAGATACAGAATGGGAAATGAAAGCTGATTCTCCAACATAGCATCATTCCGCTGAGAGATGGACAGGAGCAAATTATGAATCAACATAACCCTGCTCTCGCCTCTGAATTATTGAGTATAAAACTAAAACCTTGGAGAGGCTTAAACAATCTATCAGCTGCTAAGCTTTCGTTAGAAAATTAGCTCGTGATATGTAATGGTCGGTCTTATACATTTTAATTCCTTTAACAGTTTAAATAGAATTTGAGTAATAGCTTCTTAATGTTCACCACAGAAGGTAACTAAATCTTTAATGGACTCCTGCTGCAGCCTCCTTAATATTGTAATTTAATTGAGGTCTATGCAAAAGAGATTTTTTTTTTCAATTTTTATACTTGCAGATTTGTTGAGATCCGTGTTTTCTTCAAACTGTTTTGCATAAACAAAACTAATATTTGTATGTGACTGAAATGGGGATCTTTACAATAAACGGAGCCTCATTCTCTTCTGCATTGTTGAATCCTTGGATTTTGAAGCTATTAGATTTTAACAGAATAAGGAATGGTTGGCTAAATGCTTAATTTTTATTCACACATGGGCAGAATCAAGAACCTATCTTGTCTTTCCCTGGTCTTGCCACTGTGAACCCCCTGTGAACTGTGAACCCCTTGTTTGACTTCCTGATATATAGCACACCTCCCTCTGTAATAAAATTCGTTACAGAATCTTCATACAAAAATAATTAAAAAATGTTTTTTCCTCCTTTAGTGGAGAATTAAAATATTCTTAGGGACTAAAATGTAAAGCTGTAATCACAATGATTTTGCCTTCCATCCACAGCTGGGAGGAAAGAAGTGAAATCCAAGTAAGGGACAGTTTGCATAGACTGGTAGAAAAGGCTCCTTCAGGGCTGCCTGGAGAATCATACCACCTAGTAGCGTGGTATCTATTCCTCCTAAATTTGAACTGATCATACACATGAAGCCTGTGGTTTCATAATGTACTCCCATACTTGGGATTGAAGCAGGTAGATACAATTCAGAGGCAGCATAGTCAACACGTCACTGTGTCTGGCACCATGAAGAGCCATGGCCTCCATTAGATCACTCCTGCATATTGCTGCCTCCCGTCTCAGCTCCCCCTATAGCACTGGTGCCACCTCTGCTCTGCAGCCCCTTCCTTCTTGTTCTTCCCATGTTTCGTATTTTGTCTGTAGCTTTAGCATGGTATTCTTGTTCTTTTAGGCAAGTCACAATGGCTATGGTCTCACTTTGATTCAAATTTTGGCTCCCCCCACCTTGGGTATATTACTTTACTCTTTCCAAGTCCCCATTGGAAGCCTATTGTCTTCTCTGATTTAAAAAAGGGGGGGAGGTTGGGGAGAAGTAGGGTGGGGTGGGCAGTAGGTTCCTGCCTGGTTCAGCCTGTAGAGCAGAGCACACCACACTAAACCTCAGAGTTAGGAGTTCAAGTCGCATGATGACAGGGAGCCTACTTGAAAGAGCGAGCGAGAGAGAAAGAGAGCGAAGGCAAGCAAGCAACCTACCTCATAGCATTGTTGGGAGGCTTGAATGAGAGAGTTCATAGAGCATAGCACTTCACGTACTATAATGTACTAAGAAGAGTCTCCTGTTATTACTGATGCTTTTATTTCTCCATGAATAACAAACTTCTCAAGATGTAGAAACACAGAGATGATTGGCGGTCTGCAGGCCAAACCTTTAGTTGATGCTATTTCTGTGCTCTGAAATCAAGTATGTTGATTTCATGCAGATACACTTTTGTTTAAAAACCTATTTTAGATTTGTAAAAGTACACTTAGAAACCAGGATGACTGCCTGACTCTACTATTTGCATTTGAGAAGAGCACAAAAGGGGGAGGAATGCTTTATACCAAGGATTTAACCTTAGGTGATTTCATTCTTGGGGTGGTGCTTAGGAAGGAGATGGTTTAGCAACGCATTGCTTTTTTTTTTTTAAGATTTTATTTTATTTTATTTATTTATTTGACAGAGAGAGACACAGCCAGAGAGGAAACACAAGTAGTGGGGGGAGGAAGGTAAAGGGAGGAGCAGTCTTCCCAACTGAGCAGGGAGTCTCATGTGGGGCTTGATCCTAGGACCCCGGAACCATGACCTGAGCCAAAGGCAAAGGCTTAATGACTGAGCCACCCAGGCACCCCAGCAATGGGCTGTCTTAAACTAGGATCCCTCCCTAAGGCATCAACCTAATGACTAAATGTCAATTCACTAACACACACACACACACACACACACACACACACACACACACACACTCCATTCAATTAGTCCCTAGATTATATTAGAGTCCAAATGTTTAGTGCTAGAAAGGTCTTCACAGACCATTTACTAGCTCAATATTCTGACTTTTTCATATAAAAATTAGGTCTCAGAGAAGTGAGGTGATGAATACATGTCTCATTAGGATAGCCAAGATTATATAACTCAGGCCTTTTGGCTCACAGTTCAACTTATTTTCATCACATATTCAAATACTCATAATGCATTTTGAAATCAAACATTAATTGAATTGTCTGTGAAATTTTTTTCAAGAAAATACACTTGTTCAGAAAGATAGTTCATATGAGCTATTACTTCTAAGGGAGTAGAGAGAAAGGGAGTATCTAGGATGATGCAGAAAAGGAATGAGGTATTAAATTAACTTTGTTTTCAATTTCATGCCTTTTTGCTCTCCTTGGTACCCACCTCTTGTAAGAAAAGTAATCACAAGGGGTGGGAGAAGTAAAAACATTGAATAACATTATTACTTAATATTGTAAAGTTAATAAATAACACTAGAAAATACATTTCTAAGTAATTTTGATAAAGTCTTTCTTCATGTTCTTTTATTAGAATTCCATATTTATTTTAGTTTTTTTCTAATAAGTAACAGATAATGGTTTGGAAAGAAAATTGTTAAGTGATAGCATTTGTACTCTTGTTTTTGCTTTTTATTTTTTTATGGGTACATTCAGGGTTTTTTTTTTTCTTAAACAGATTAATACTTTGTGAAAATTAACTGCTATCCACATGCATGAAAATATCTGAAGGTCAGTTTTTACAAAATTCAGAGATCTAGATTTTTTAATTCCTACCAGTCCTGACAGGTGCAATGGAAAATCTAAGCCCTTTGAGATATACCCCTCAAAATCTTAAAGTCTACTTTCACTAGATGGACTACTTTCTGTACTGAAAAATGGCATGGATCATTATCCCTGGAGGAAATTTCTCCTAGTTTTCAAACCCCCTTTTTTTTTTTTTTTTTTGCAGATTGTCTTAAGAGCTCCATATTTCCAGGGAACCCAAGGAGTAAAGGATAATTCTTTCTTTCTTTCACAGCCATGACCCATGGGAGGTATCATTTTTAGAGTTTCACTTTCTGTGAAAGAGAAAAGCATTCTTGAAGCAAAACAAGAAAACTACCAAAATATTAAAAGGATCAAGGCAGCTTACATATAGGTAGAAAATATATGATTAGGATGTATAAACACATGAAGTTAATGTGATGTTTCTCTAGAAATTTTCAATATCATGCACATTAAGTCAAGAGTTTGATGATCCATTAGATCAAGAGTGAAGACTGTATCTTATTCTTGTCTAGTAACTGATTACTTAGTGGATAAGGAAGGCATATTGGCTGAATGAATGAGAGAAAGGTTGAATGAGCAAAACTGACTCTAGTTATGAACACTACTTGGCGTATGTATAGACAATGAGCAGAGAGAGCTGAATATCCAAAGAGATGTATTTGGAGACAGGAAGGAATTGGGAGGGAAAAGACCAAACTTGAATTATTCATAATTTTGCTCAGATGTATTCCTGTCTGTGTCCATCAGCCTGTGTGGAACAAAAGAGGGCTTATTCCTAATTCAGATTATAGCACAACCACTCTACCACTCTTGAAATGAACAGAGAACAGTTGATTTACTATATTCAGTCATGCTTTATAGTAAGTAGTGAGGCAGTTGATTGGACTTACCATGCAGCAAGGCAAATTTAAAACAACCAGTCAGCCAAGACCCTCCATATACTATTGTCCAAGTTCACTTTGAGTTTCCATTCTGCTTTCTTCTACTCAGTTTATGCTCTGAATCATATCATCTGAATGTTTTATAATGGAAGCATGTATCTTAAATTTCTAATTATATTCTGGGCATAGGAATGGATCATTCCAGAGCTCATTGTTCATTTAATTTTTTTTTTTTCCCACATGATTGTAAAGATCTTATTTTCTCCTTGCTACAGAAAATAAGCATTTCATGCTTTTTTCTAAATTAGCCTCTGGTTGCCATTTACACCTCCTCATTTCAGATGAATGAGATCATGTTGGGCCCTTGCCTTCCATCTGATTAGTTTTTAACTATTTATTTTCTGCCATTCAAGTTTATTGCTGAGCAGTAAAAGACAAGCTTAATGGGCCAGTATTCAAGGATGGGAAATCATCCAGCTACTGAGGCACTGAAGATATCAAATTAGAGGCGATGCTGATCCATTCTCTCCACACTTGACATCTGTCTCAAAATGTTTATTGGCCAGAATGTAGGCTCGATCTCAGACTGTACTGTGCTATTTATTATAAGGCTGAGAATTTTCCATTCTTCCATTTCTATTTAAGAATATTATTCTTGTAGCAGTGTTTGTTAAATTCAGTGATGACCAATTACTTATAACTGGGACTCTGGCTATCTACTTTAAGTACTTTGACTGGGAATGAATCATCAGTTCAGTTAATTCACACTGATGCTTTACACTGCATGTACTAGTATTGGCAGGTGGAACTGGTTGGGTAATTCAGTCAAAGGGGATGAGTTTCTCATAATGCCATGAAAAAAAGGCTAAAAGTTGATATCAGGATCACAAAGTCTAGTCACCAGCACTGTTAGCTAGCTTGACTTGGGTCAATGAGTGAAACACTAAGCTTTGATTTTTGCTTCTGGTAAATGAGGTACTTGGGTGAGAGGAGGATCACAGTCTACTGCCAAGCATATAGCTCTACGTGGATAATTAATTCTGGTCCCTGGACACCTCTTGTCTATGGGTATGCTGCTTGTGATTCTAGTAAATTATGGAGAACAAAGAACATTTTTAGATTTTTAATTTACCTTCCCCCAAACTTAATTTTTTATAATGGGTAAGAGTGTTGATATCCGGGGTGGTCATTGTAGGAACAACGTGTGTTCTGCAGATAAGGACTTTATGGACAGCACCTGCCTATAGACTTTCTTTTCCAAATAGGCATCTTACTTCAATAAAAATATATTTATTGAAATTCCTTGTGTGCCAGAATCTATTCTATGTGCTAATGTCACAGTGATATATAGCCCAGAGACCTTCATAAGCTCACATTAATTGCGTATGTGGATGTGGATAAATATATATATATAAGTAGTGATTTTCTCCACACAGAAAAGTAGTAGTTGGGGAAAAAACAAAAAACAAAATCTTAAGAGGTTATATTTATATTACTATGTGAGGAAATTTTTTTCCAGGAGAGTTTTTACTCTGGAATTGTACATATAGGAGAGCTGTAAGTTTGTTTTGCCTAGAGCATTTTCAAACCAAATAAAGATAGCATCCAGGAGGATTTGGATAAACTATTTGGAAACAGTAATAATAGCAGGGAATCTGATAGTGAAATAATTTCTTCCTTGACAAAATCCCTCTATGATATTTAAAAAATTCACACATGACATACAAATATGAAATTATCATTTAAGAATTAAAAAAAAAATCTCACCACACAACACACACCACTATTTAGGTCTATAAACTACAAAATAAGAGCACTTTTGAATTGCAACTAAAGAAAGAATGAAGTGATTTGTGTGTATGTTTCTAAAAGTGCATTTCAGAACCCTGGGTGGACCTCGCATGTTAACATATGTAAAATCGCGAGTACTGGGATGCCTGGGTGGCTCAGTTGGTTAAGCATCTGCTTTTGGCTCAGGTCATGATCCCAGGGTCCTGGGATTGAATCCTGCATCTGGCTCCCTGCTCAGTGGAAAACCTGTTTCTCTCTCTGCATGACACTCCCCTGCTTGTGCTCTCTGACAAATAAAAAAATAAACTCTTTAATTAAAAAAAAAAAATCCTGAGTTCTACTAAGTTAAGTTAGTTTTGTTCCTGACAATAAAAAGCCAGTAACACAGGAAGCTGGTGATCTAATATTGCTTAATGGACTACTGCACAGTGCACGATGTCATTGTAATTGCTCTGTAGTTAATTTGAGGTACTTTCTGTATTTGTTCCATCTATGACTATGTTAATTTCCTTGCCAAACATTATCATACTTCATGTATAAGTCCTCTGTCGAAGAAATTGGACATTAGAGCCTCAGCAGGAGACAGATTCCAAATAGCACTTTTGCAAATTGGTTAGTATAGGTGAATGCCTAAGGTTTCTCAGATTTCCTTTTGCTTTGTCCAACATTTGTGAGGAAGAGCAAATCTTTTCTCTCAGTGGGAAGCCCCAATGCTATTTTCAGAAATAGTTGAATTGTGAATATGTAAATAATCTTTTGAAATTGCATTTTATGATTCTGGGCATATAAAAAGAGCAGTTTTATTCATATATTGGGGGATCCCAAGTGTTTGGGATATTTGACTCTCCAGCGGATCATCTGTTCAGATGACTCTTCAATAAAACTATAACTTCTAAAAAAGTGGACTTCAAGGTTATGAGTCCAACTGTCCTCATTTTCTGATCAGAATCCCAGTGGGGTTAAATGGTATCCCTAAAAGAATGTGGCTCATTTGTAACATTAACAGTGTCTTTTCTACCATACTGCATATTATATAAGCTTAAGAGTCATTCAGGCTTAAAAAAAAAATCTTTAAAAGTTTGCAAGACTATAACATAATATGCAATCATACAAATAAATATAAATTACGTGTCACAACATTAAGAGTTCTAATGTCCTGAAACTTAATAGTTTAGAAATATGTTCTTAAAACTCCTGCCAGTTTAAAGACAGAGTATGGCAATGAATCTCTAAGCCTGTTCTAAGAAGACAGGGGTAACCTAGGATCTAAAGTAGGCCCTCGTGGGAGCTGACAGCTCTTGAACTTTATATATCTTCCGAGGCTGACTTTCCCCATGGACTGTCAGTTGAATTTTCGAAGCACAAAGTGTACAGACTCTCAAAGGAAATCAACCTCTCACACTTCCCTAATGTTAACAGTTATGATTGTAACTATGAGAACCCAAAGGCAATTCTAGTCATCTGAGAAAAACTGCCTTTGGAGATCTCCATATATAACCCTGAAATAAACAAAAGGAACTTAACGTCTGACTTTTGTTGTGGTTGATAGGTTTCTATCAATACATAGGTTTCTATGTATTTTCTTCATTCACGTTGTTGATGTTATGTAGACCTCTTAGATTGTGTCATTGCAGACATGCTGGATGCCTACTTCTCAATACTCATTCTCTAATCCCACCCCCATTATTAGAGGTGTTCATTTGATCTGCATAGACAGTCCTGTCAGGGCATTTTTATGCTACCTGGAATACTAATCCAGTAATCTGGTTTTATTCATAGATCACAGATTTGTCAGATGAACAAAATGTCACCTAACAGACTCTAGTTCACGGTTTACTCAGTTGCCAGAAACTTGTACTACAGAGTCCCATTGAAACTGTTCTCACCAAGGTTTTCAAAGTGAATGGCTTGGTAGCCATTAGATCATTCCATCGGACTGACTCTTGTGGAGGCCGAGAAAATTAAGGCCATTCTACCTCAAGTTTAGCGGATGTGGGAAACAGAGGCAGAAGAAAATCATTAAAATTCCTTACCTACTGACAAGCCCTTGAAACAGACAGAGTGGCTCTTCCCTAGGGACTCAACTGCCCTCGCCTTGAGGTTTTGCTAAGGACAATCCTAGCCTGACCAACCCCCTACCCGGACAGGTCCGACCAGGATCCCGTAAGTCTACTCTAACAACTCCTTCAGGAAACTTTATCTCTAAACCTCCAAGATAGTGTCCAGAATCATTCCCAAGTATATGGCCCACTGATATACATCTAAAGGGTCTCATGAGAAGATTTTTATTACTGGTAACAACCCTTCTCCGAACAATAGCTAGCCCCTCAAGGTCCTGGAGACCTTGATTCCTTAGAGACTTACATCATCCATAATCCTCTTTGTCCTCACCCACCGAGGAGTCCACGCCTACTCTGCCTTTAAAAACTCGGTGTCGGGTATACTTGGGCCCAAGCTTAAGCTTGTCAAATAAACCCTCGTGTGATTGCATCGGTGCTTGGCTCCTTGGTGATCTCTCCGATGCGAAAACTCAGGAATAACACTCTCAAGTCCGTTGTCATATTGAATTGCTTCTTTTGCTACTTCCATCTTAAATCATATTAACAATTGGTTAAAAGAGGTGTGGCTAGAAGCAAGCTAAAAAGAGCACTGAAATGGAGCAGAAAGTAAACGTAAGACAACTCAAAAACTTTAGGTGTTGCTTTTATGAGTACATCCATTTCAGAGATGACAAATTGGACTCATTTATACCTCTAATACAAACACCAATCGCTAACAGAAACAAGATGGGAAGAGCACTTTATTGCCAATTAGAGAGCAGCCAATTGGAATCTACAATAGGGAAAGACAGAGGAACGACCACAAATACATTTTCATGAATGTTTACTATTACAGAAGAAGGCCCAGTAGTCTTCATATTGTAAGGCTTCCTATAGAGATATTAAAGACCAACAATCAAAGTCACTTAAAATAAAAGTAAGATTTTTTTGAAAGATTCAAAATTTATTTATTTATATTTGGGATTCTTGCTTACTAATCAATTCCACAGCTTTATATTTCCAATGCTCCAATATTTTATAAACTTCATCAATCAGCAAGGGATCAGACATAGAACTGAACTTACTACATTAGTTCTCTCGCAAGGCACTTAAAGGATCTAAATCTAAAAATAACACTGCCTCCTCCTTAGGAAGTGTTTTATTAGCAACAAGAATGTGTGATTAATTTAGTGTGGTTTTTTTTCCCTTCAAAATGAATTCCTTTCAATTTATCCTTTAAATGAAACTGGGAAATAAAGGCAAAATGGTCATCTTTGACTCACTGCTGCCTATGGTCTTCCATGATAGTCTGCTGATTGAAGCATACATGTTAACAATAAAAATTTTGAAATATATTTCTATTTGTCAGTTGCAGTATTTGCTTCCCATCTAAAAATCATTAAAATTCCATCAGACAACAGAGGGATGAATATTTTGAACAGATTTTAGTAATTGCATTGTGAATAGAATAGTCTAATGAGCTTAATAATAGGGGGATATAAATAGACTCTAATATAAAAATGATGGCATGCTAGATATAAAAATAGGAAAAGATAGACCATTAATAAACTGAGCTGTCTGGATTTTATTAACCTATATCTTAGCTACTTTGCCTCTATTATGAACAGAGAGATTCCAATGCCAGCTTCTCATAGTATTTCATGGTCAAATAGGTCTATAGCAACATTTGGGAAATAATGTACATTGTTGTGAATCTTAGAAAAGAGAAGGTAACTGGGCACTTAAGTTTTATTGCCCTTTCTTGATTTAATGAAATCTATGCAGTATGTGACTGGATTGGCAGATTATTTTGTAGCACATAATGAATGCTAACATAATTTCTGATGCAGAGCATTAATACAACAAATGAAATGAACCAATATAGAGAGTAATAGGAGGGGAATGTATAAATTATACTACAAAAAATCACAGTGGTAAGATTGGCTGTTTTCTAATTATGAGATAATGGATGCCTGGCTGCTCCCAAATTTCTTTAGATTAGATACAATTTATCTAGAAAACCACACAAGAGAAGTCTAATATTCTTTCTTTGCAAGACCTCAGTGACACACTCACATAAAAGAATTAGAGTTGAAATCTTATGTCATTTATGATTGTTTCTAGAAAGATAAGGTAAAAGTTGACAGGGCTGGTATCTTATAAAATTATGATGTATAAAATAATTTTGTTACTAAATTTGTCTACATATGTTTAAGAATAATACTTTCCTCCATTTCATTCATTTTAAAATGGGATTTGGGAGAAAAAGAGATGGATACTGATACTGAGACTCATCATATCTAATCAGATAAAAACCTAAATAAAAGCACCAAGAACCTAAAAGATTTGTTAGAGGAGTTACTATGGAGCTAAAATATAAACAGTATAAATAATCAATAAATACTGCACAAATATTAAGAGAGAAAATGGTTTTCCTTAAAGAAAAATATAATCTTAAAAAATAATCTTGACTACAATTTTATACCAGATAATGTGCATATTTGATTCCATGGTAACCTCTCTTTGAGTTTGATAAGCAGTATGAAAAAGGAAGTTTCAGAGTTTAGGTTTAGTTGATGATGTAAGAACCTGGTCAAATAGAGCTTCCAGAAATCCAGGGAAACAGATGGTTAGGTTCAGAAAGGTTCAGAGATGGTAGACACATCCTGAGCCATAAAGCACATCTTAACTTTAGAAGAATAGAAATCATAAATGTCTATTCTCAGACCACAATGGAATTAAATTAGAAATCAATTACCCCCTCCCAAAAAAGCTGGAAAAATCCCCCAATACATGGAGATTAAACATACTTCTAAATAACATGTGGGTCTAAGAGGGAAGTCTCAAGATAATTTTAAAAATACATATAATTTTAACTAGGTGAAAATGAAATTACAATCTATCAAAATTAATGGGATGCAGCAAAAGCAGGACTTAGAGGGAAATTTACAGTATTGAATGCATCTATTAGAAAAAAAGATCTAAAATCATCTGATCCTTTACTTTATGGAGCTAGAAAAAGAAAGTTAAATCCAAGTAAGCAGAAGAAAAATAAAAATTAGAGCAGAAATCAATGAAATTTGAAACAGGAAATCAAGAGATCACTAAAACAAAAAGTTTTCTCTTTGAATAGATCAATAAAATCAGCTGCTATCCAGAAACTAAGAAAAAAAAAAAAGAACACATATTACTAATATCAAAAATAGAAGAGATAGTTGCAGATCCCACGAACATTAGAAGAAACATAGAAGAATCTTAGGAACTCTGTTCCCATAAATTTTAACCTAGATAAAACCAAGCAATTTTTTAAAAAATGCAATTTCTTGGAAAACACAATTTGCCTAAACTCACACAAGTTATCAGACAACCTGATAAGGTCTATATTTATTAAAAAAATAATATTTCTATAAATGATAGCTAGAAAGCACGAGGCCCAGATGGATTCACTGTAAAAGTTTACCAAATTATACCAATTTTCTATAATCTGTTCCAAAAGTTAGAAGCAGAGGAAATCCGACCTAGATCATTCTATGACAACAGCATTACCCTAACACCAAAAGCAAAGACACTTGAAGAAACCTCCAGAACACTATCTCCCATAAGCAAAGGTACAAAAATCCTCAGCAAAGTATTAGCAAATCAAATCCAACAAAGTAGAAAGAATTATACACTATGATCAAGTGGGATTTAACTCAGGGTTCAAGGCTGGTTCAGTATTCAAAAACTAATTAATGCAATCAATTACATCAGAAGGTTGAAAAAGAAAAATATATGATCATATCAATACAGAAAAAGCATTCAATGAAATTCAGCACCCATTAATGAAAGAAGCTTGCTCAACACAATACAAATAGAGCAGAACCTCCTTAGATTGATTTTTTTTTAATCCCCCCAAAAAATTTTTTATAGCTAACATCACATATAATGGTAAGAAACCCGAAGCTTTCCTGCTAAGATTAGGAACAAAGCAAGACTGTGTCCTCTCACCACTTATTCCCAACATTGCAGTAGTAGTCCTAGCTAATATGGAAAAAAAAAAAAAAAAAAGTGTGTGTGTGTATGTGGGGGGGGCAATAAAAGGTGTACAGATTGTGAAGAAATAGGTAAGACTTTGTTCACAGGTCACATGACCCCATCTATGTAGAAAATTGAAATGAGAAAACAACAGCAGCAAAAATCCTGGTGGTAAAGCCACAAAGCAAAGTTGTATAACACAAGGTTAAAAAACAAAGGAGGCAAAGCATTAAGACGCTCTTAAATATGGAGAACTGAGGGTTGCTAGAGGCGAGGTGTGTATGTGGGGTGGGCCACATGGGTGATGGGTATTAAAGTGGGAACTTGTGATGAGCGCTTGGTGTTACATACAAGTAATGAATCACTAAATTCTATTCCTGAAACCAATATTGCACTATATGTTAACTACCTAGAATGTAAATAAAAAATTGATACCAAGAAAAAGAAACAATACAAGATTAATGTACAAATATCACTTGATTTCCTATATATTAGTGATCAACAGGTAGAGTTTGAAAGTATCATAGTGATCACTTCGCAATATATAAAGATATATAATCCCTATCTTGTGTATCTGAAATATTATACATCAATTATAGTTTAAAAAGCATAATGTCATTTGCATTAGTACCCCCAATAGGAAATACTTCTATATAAAGAAAATATGTCCAAGAATCATATGATAAAAACTAAAAAACTCTAATGAAATACAGCAAAGAACTAAATAAATGGAGAGATACCACATACTCATGGTGAGAACGACTTAATATTGTCAAGATAAGAGTTTCTCCAAATTTGAGCTATAGATTCAATACAATCCCAATCAAAATCCCAGTAAATTATTTTGTGTATAGTGACAAGCAGATCCTAAAGTTTATGTAGAGAGGCAAAAGACCTTGAATAGCCAACATAATATTGAAGGACAAGAACAAAATCAGAGAACTAATACTACTTGACTTCAAGATTTCCTATAAAGCAGTAGTAATTAAGGCAATGCAGTATAGGTGAAAGAATAGGCAAATAGATCAATAGAAAAGAATATAGAGCCCCAAAATAGATCTCCATAAATACAATCAACTGATATTTGCTGAAGTAACAAAGGCAATACAACAGAGCAAAAAACCTTCAAGTGTTACTGGAACAACTATATATTCATATGCCAACAAAACAAAACAAAAACAAAACTACAGGCAGACTTTTTGACCTCCACATTTTTTAAAAAAAGATTTTATTTATCTATTTATTTCACAGAGAGAGACACCATGATAGAGGGAACACAAGCAGGGGGAGTGGGTGAGGGTGAAGCAGGCATCCCACCGAGCAGGGAACCAGATGCAGGGCTGGATCCCAGGACCCTGGGATCACGACCTGAGCCAAAGGCAGATGCTTAAGGACTGAGCCACCCAGGCACCCCTTGACTGCCATAAAATTTAACCCAAAATTGATGATAAAAATGATGACAGATTTAAATGTAAAATGGAAAACTATAAAATGCCTAGAAGATAACATAGGAGAAAACCAAGATGACCTTGAGAATGGCAATGACTTTTTAGAAGAAAATACTTTTTAGAAAGAGTTTTTCTCATAAGCCGTGAAAAATTTATTGGTAAATTTGAGTTCACTAAAATTAAAAATGTCTACTCTGTGAAAAGCACTGTCAAAAGAATGAAAAGACAAGCTACGGACTAGAAAAAAATTTGCAAAATACATATCTGATGAAAGACTGTTACCCAAAATATGCAAAGAACCTTTAAAACTTGACAAGAAAATAAACAACCCAATTAAAAAGTGGACAAAGGCTCTTATCAGACACCTCACAAAGAGGATATATAAAGGCATATAAGCATATGGAAAGATGCTCAATATCATATGTCACTAGAAAAATGCAAATTAAAACAATGAGATAAATGAGATGTCACTACACACTTATCACAATGGGCAAACTCCTGAACAGTGACAGCACCAAACACCGGTGAGAATGTGGGGCAATAGAAACATCCATTCATTGCTGATGGGACTGTAAAATGTAGAATCACTCTAGAAGACTGTTTGGCAGTTTCCTAAGAATTCAATATTATCCTTATTGTACCAACCAGCAATCATGCTCCTTGATATTTACCCAAAAGAATTGAAAATGTATATGAACACAAAAGCCTGCATTAGATATTTATAGCAGCTTTGCTAATAATTTTCAACATTTGGAAGCAACCAAAATGCCTCTCAGTAGGTGAATGGATAAACTGTGATACATTCAGACAATGGAATATTACCCAACAGTAAAAAGAAATGTATTATAAGCCCTGAAAAGACCTGGAGGAATCTTAAAGGCATATTACAAAGTGAATGAAGACAATCTGAAAAAGCTACATAATGTATGACTCCACTGTATGACCCTCTGGGAAAAGCAAAACTATGGAGACAGTAAAAGGTTTAGTGGTTGCCTGACAATGTGGGGGCTGGGGACAGGTAAATAGATAACGTACGGAGGAATTTTAGGGCAGTGAAGCTGTTTTGTATGATACTACAATGGTGAATATACATCATTAAACATTTCTCAAAATCCACAGAATATATAATACCAAGAATGAACCCTAATAAACACAATGGACTTTGAGAGAAAAGAATGTTTCAACTTAGGTTCATTCCTTTTGACAAATATACCACCAAGATGTGGAATGTTGATATGAGGCAAGGTTATATCTGTTTGGAACAGAGGGCATATAGATGTTCTTTGTACTCTCCACTCAATTTTGCTATAAACCTAAAACTGCTCTAAAAACAATAAAGTTATTGGACACCTGGGTGGCTTAGTGGGTTAAGCCTCTGCCTTCAGCTCAGGTCATGATCTCAGGGTCCTGGGATTGAGTCCTGCATTGGGCTCTCTGCTCTGCAGGGAGCCTGCTTCCTCCTCTCTCTCTCTGCTTGCCTGTCCGCCTACTTGTGATCTCTGTCTGTCAAATAAATAAATTGAAGCTGTTTCAAAAAAATGAAGCAGAAAGAAAACTTCCAGATTCTTTTTATGAAGCCAGCATTACCCTGATCTCCAAACCAGGCAAAGACCCCACCAAAAAGGAGAATTTCAGACCAATATCACTGATGAATATGGATGCTAACATTCTCAACAAGATCCTAGCAAACAGGATCCAACAGCACATTAAAAGATTATCCACCATGACCAGATGAAATTCATCCCTGGGCTACAAGGATGGTTCAAAATTTGCAAATCAATCAATGTGATACAACAAATTAATATGAGAAGAGAGAAGAACCACATGGTCTTCTCAATTGATGCAGAAAAAGCATTTGACAAAATCCAGCATCCGTTCCTGATTAAAACGCTTCAAAGTATAGGGATAGAGGGAACATGCCTAAACTTCATCAAATCTATCTATGAAAGACCCACAGCAAATATCATCCTCAATGGGAAAAAGCTTGCAGCCTTCCCGTTGAGATCAGGAACAAGATAATGATGCCCACTCTCACCACTCTCGTTCAACATAGTATTGGAAGTCCTAGCAACAGCAATCAGACAACAAAGAGAAATAAAATGTATCCAAATTGGCAATGAAGAAGTCAAACTCTCTCTCTTTGCAGATGACATGATTCTTTATATGGAAAACCCAAAAGACTCCACCCCCAAACTACTAGAACTCATACAGCAATTCAGCAACGTGGCAGGATACAAAGTCAATGTGCAGAAATCAGTGGCTTTCTTATACACTAACAATGAAAATACAGAAAGGGAAATTAGAGAATCAATTCCATTTACTATAGCACCAAGAACCATAAGATACCTGGGAATAAACCTAACCAAAGAGGTAAAGGATCTGTACTTGAGGAACTACAGAACACTCATGAAGGAAATTGAAGAAGACACAAAAAGATGGAAGACCATTCCATGCTCTTGGATAGGAAGAATAAACATTGTTAAAATGTCTATACTGCCTAGAGCAATCTATACTTTTAATGTCATTCTGATCAAAATTCCACTGGTATTCTTCAAAGAGCTGGAGCAAATAATCCAAAAATTTGTATGGAATCAGAAGAGACCCCAAATCACTAAGGAAATGTTGAAAAACAAAAATAAAACTGGGGGCATCATGTTACCTGATTTCAAGCTTTATTACAAAGCTGTGATCACCAAGACAGCATGGTACTGGCATAAAAACAGACACATAGACCAGTGAAACAGAGTAGAGAGCCCAGATATGGACCTTCAACTCTATGGTCAATTAATCTTCGACAAAACAGGAAAAAATATGCAGTGGAAAAAAGACAGTCTCTTCAATAAATGGTGCTGGGAAAACTGGACAGCTATATGTAGAAGAATGAAACTCCACCATTCTCTTACACCGTACACAAAGATAAACTCAAAATGGATAAAAGACCTCAACGTGAGACAGGAACCCATCAGAATCCTAGAGGAGAACATAGGCAGTAATCTCTTCGATATCAGCCACAGCAACTTCTTTCAAGATATGTCTCCAAAGGCAAAGGAAACAAAAGCGAAAATAAACTTTGGGGATTTCATCAAAATCAAAAGCTTCTGCACAGCAAAGGAAACAGTCAAAAAAACAAAGAGGCAACCCACGGAATGGGAGAAGATATTTGCAAATGACAGTACAGACAAAAGGTTGATATCCAGGATCTATAATGAACTCCTCAACCTCAACACACACAAAACAGACAATCATATCAAAAAATGGGCAGAAGATATGAACAGACACTTCTCCAATGAAGACATACAAATGGCTATCAGACACATGAAAAAATGTTCATCATCACTAGCCCTCAGGGAGATTCAAATTAAAACCACATTGAGATATCACCTTACACCAGTTAGAATGGCCAAAATTAACAAGACAAGAAACAACATGTGTTGGAGGGGATGTGGAGAAAGGGGAACCCTCTTCCACTGTTGGTGGCAATGCAAGTTGGTGCAGCCTCTTTGGAGAACAGTGTGGAGATTCCTCAAGAAATTAAAAATAGAACTTCCCGGGGCACCTGGGTGGCTCAGTGGGTTAAAGCCTCTGCTGTCGGCTTGGGTCATGATCCCAGGGTCCTGGGATGGAGCCCCGCATAGGGCTCTCTGCTCAGCAGGGAGCCTGCTTCCCCTTCTTTCTCTGCCTGCCTTTCTGGCTACTTGTGATCTCTATCTGTCAAATAAATAAATAAATAAATCTTAAAAAAAAAAATAGAACTTCCCTATGACCCTGCAATTGCACTCCTGGGTATTTACCCCAAAGATACAGATGTCGTGAAAAGAAGGGCCATCTGTACCCCAATGTTTATAGCAGCAATGGCCATGGTCGCCAAACTATGGAAAGAACCAAGATGCCCTTCAACGGACGAATGGATAAGGAAAATGTGGTCCATATACACTATGGAGTATTATGCCTCCATCAGAAAGAATGAATACCCAACTTTTGTAGCAACATGGACGGGACTCGAAGAGATTATGCTGAGTGAAATAAGTCAAGCAGAGAGAGTCAATTATCATATGGTTTCACTTATTTGTGGAGCATAACAAATAGCATGGAGGACATGGGGACTTAGAGTGGAGAAGGGAGTTGGGGGAAATTGGAAGGGGAGGTGAATCATGAGAGACTATGGACTCTGAAAAACAATCTGAGGGGTTTGAAGTGGCAGGGGGGTGGGAGGTTGGGGTACCAGGTGGTGGGTATTATAGAGGGCACGGATTGCATGGAGCACTGGGTGTGGTGAAAAAATAATGAATACTGTTATGCTTAAAATAAATTAATTAATTAAAAATAAATAAATAAATAGGATCTTGAAAAAAATAAAGTTGTTAATTTAAAAAGATATACAAATTAAAATGCATTACAATATAATGGACAGTAATTCAATCAATTGTATCTGTTATGTATGTTCCAAAAGTAAATGTTATATCCCCTTTATAAAATATTTAGCTATCCAGATCCCCTTAGGTATACTGATATATAAAGAGAATCTACTGACTCAACATTAATCCATGTATTTGCCAAGCTATGGTTATAGTATATAATTAATTTAAATAACCTCTCTTTAACTAGGATTCCTTGCCTTCACCACATGCTAAAATTTTTAATTTCGCTTCACTTTAGATAGATTATATTATTTCTGTCATAACTCTATGTGGATAGTTGCATTGCTTTCTTGCAAAGTAGACTCACCTTTGACCATACAACACCATGGATATCTAATTTCCTAATATCCCTGCCATGGTGGGAGACTTATGATCTTGAACATATTAATTCAACAGGTTTGTAACTACAAGAAAGGTGCCATTTTTACAATGTTCCAACTGGTTAAGTCAGTTCTCTGCTTTAGAATGGCATGATGAATGGCAAATATGTCTTAAAGCTAAGGAGAAAAGTTGTTTTGTGATGGACACATTATTGACAAGCTTCCTTTTAAAAATGTATACTGCTATCAAACATTTATACATATAATTACAGAAGATAAACACACACACTGTATCTCATGTAACATAAGCAGGCATGTGTGTTGACAACAAAGGGACAGAGAAATGCAAAAAGAACATTAAGTTGTCCTGATATTTATACATTTTTACTTTGAATACTGGCAAGTAGGGATAAGAATCACCCCTCATTTAACCAGATTTGTCCTTGTGCTATGAATTTGTTTTGTTTTCCTCTAAGGACATACATCTGTAGAGATGTAGCCTCCTCTCATTTCCTCCAAATGATCAGATCCTTTTGAATTACTTCTTTTAACTATCATTAAATATATTTACATGTTTAGGCATTATGGTATAAGATATTAAGCATTATGTTATCTTGTAAGAAGCTAGGCGATTTGGGCACCATTTCTGGCTATCACTGAGATGACCTTAAGAAAACCATTTGACTCGGGGAGCCTGGGTTGCTCAGTTGGTTAAGCCACTGCCTTTGGCTCAGGTCATGATCCCAGAGTCCTGGGATCGAGTCCCATATCAGATTCCTAACTCTGCAGGGAGTCTGCTTCTCCCTCTGACCTTCTGCCCTTTCATCCTCTCTCTCATTCTCTCTCTCCCCCTCAAAATAAATAAATAAAATAAAAATAAAAAAAGAAAATCATTTGACTTGAGTGGTTTCAACTTAAAAAAATGCAAGTTTTATGGTCGCTTATCATTATATTGCCTTCCAGTTCTAAATGTCTATTTCTTTATGAAGCAAACATAGTTATTCTTTATTTTTACTATTCATTACCATCCTATTTTAAGTCTAAGCAGAAATTTTCAAAGTTCCCGTAGCAAAAAAAGCATAGAAAAATATACCTAGCATTGTGAACTGTTCTTTTTAATACTATTACCTAGACAGCACGAGGGTCATTTTGCAAGAAAAACTTCGCTTTTGTAATTCTTTAAATGTGAAGAAAGGGAAAGAGGGATAAGGACTGAAGAGCCAATAAAAAGGTCCAGAATATTTGCCATCATCTTAGGTATTTGCTATGTAGTGGCCAAGGTCATTAATATCCCTGTAATTGAGACTCAGTTTGGTTCCATGTTCCCTTAGTTATGTTGCAAGTTTAAAAAGACAAATATCAAATTAAAAAATAATAATGATTAAGTCTTCTCACCTCTACGTTCTTAAGCTTCCATAAACACAGAGCTATTTTAAGGAACAGAACAGCTGCCTGGGGTGTAACTGTGGGAGGGAATCAAAAAAATCATTGGAAATAGACACAATGAAGACATTTATATCTAGCAGAAGTTATTTTCAGTTTTTAGTTGGAAGTTCTTGATAAGCCTTTTTGGGTGAAGGGGAGGTTTGAGCCCTCTAACAGACATACTGAACTCAAAATAGATTATTCACTGGCTTAGAAATGGAAGATCTAGTTAACTGCAAAGCTTGTACTTGGCAACGTCCAGAGTACGGGGACAGGGCAAAGTGATAATGCCATGATAGGCACTGGCACCATCAGCTCTTCTTCCTTGTCTTTCTCTAGTGTTACATACAGTCGCAATATTAAACATTTTACCCATATTTTAAAAATAGCCACTTGAACGTACATCAAAGTTACCAGATATTTATATGATTTTTTTCCATATAGTGCTCTATCTCTCTATTTAAAAACAAATGATTATGATGACCTCAAAATAAGTTACTCAATTAAAATATTTTCTCTGCATCTTGTTTACATAGGTCATAAAAATCCTATCTAATGTCCATACAAAAGCCAGCACATGGATGTCTATAGCAGCTTTATTCATAATTGCAAAAACTTGGAAGCACCCACTATGTCTTTCAGTAGGTTGATGCATCGCCTGTGGTACATCCAGACCATAGAATGTCACTGAGTGCCAAAAAGAAATGAAAAATCAAGCTGTGAAAGGACATGGAGGAAACTTAAATATATATTACTAAGTGAAAGAAGCCAATCTTAAAAGGCTACATACGTTATGATTCCAACCAGTTGGCATTTTGGAAAAAGCAAAACTATGGAAACAAAGAACGAAGTGCTTGCCAGAGGTTGGGAGGTGGGAGGAATGGAGAGGCAGAGGATTTTTAGAGCAGTAAAACTACTTTGGAACTGTAATGGTGGATACAATGTCATAGAATGCAGAACACCAGTGTAAACTATAGACTTTGGGTGCTCATGATATATTGCTGTAGATTCATTGATTGTGACAAATGTAGCCCTCTGGTGAGGAAGGTTTGATAGTTGGAGAGGCTTTGAGTGTACAGGGATGGAAGGTATAGGAGAACTCTGTACTTTAAGTTCAATCTTACTATAAACCTGAAATTTGTCTAAAATAGTGAAATCTATTAAAAATAGTACAAACAACGAACCTATTCAGGGTCAGAGACCCAGATCAGTGTTACCTCCTGCCAAATTTCATGCTTGCTTCCTCTGATCTATACTCTGTGTATTCACTTCTGAAGTCCAGGCACTTCTTAACTTGGAGCACTAATTCAGACCCTGGTATATATTCTAGCTTCCATTGTTAAAAACTCCTTCATAGGTGTGGGCCACATTTTCAATCAAGTGAACATTTTATCTGTACAATCTAACCCAGGGTTGGACTTCTTGTGATCATAAAATCCTCATAAATTAATGTATTTAATTCTAACTTAATTGGAACCCACCGAATTATACAGATCCTTAAGCTATTTAAAAAAGAAAAATCTCTGCTCTCAGAATATCTGGCTGCTTCAGAGAAAATAATCCTGTTTAAGAAGTTGAGATCAGCATTCCTAAAGGATTTTACCCATATTAAATCTTATCTGCCATTGTGCTGTCTGAACCTTAAATGTTCCAAATCTGGAGTTGCTTTGAATCTAAACAAAACACACCATTTGAAATTGTAGTTGGATAAGACACCAAAAGGTGTTTGGGAAATAAAGTGACTAGAATTATGTATATAAAATATGCATTAGTGAAAGAATGCTAATGAGAAAACTAAACATCTATTTTTTCCTTCAGAGAAAAATGGCTAAGTAAAATTACCTGCAATTCTGTTGTCTTATAAAAAGATTGTGTAACTCATTCTACTCTGCCTAGGAAGTAGTTTGCATACTGAATTCACAAAGTGGCATTAACAGATCTCTGGTTGGTCCATTCTCAAACAGGTCTATGTTAGTTTCCTTGAAGTGTGAGAACTAACACTGCTTATTTCAGTTTATTGATTCAACCTTTACCAGAATTTGAGGCAAAAAGTCATTACTACAGTAGAGTGGACTTCGTTGAATTTTTAATACATATACATAATCAGTGAACCGTAAAACCAAAGCCCATTTTGAGACCTCAGATTAGCACCAGGCTCTTTAAACCTAACTCTGATAGTAGGATCTGAAAAACGTGGAGCTGGTTATATTAAGAAATGAACCATACTAGAAATGAAACACCACCTTTGAAATAGGTTTCTATATATTCCTGTTAGTAGGAGGGTTACAAATATCTGCAAAAAAGATGGAGGAGAAAAAAGAAAGAGGGAGTCAGAGATAGAAAGATCCATCATCTTCATTCTATCATGGGATGCTTTATCACTTTCATTTTTATTATTCTGATCTTTTCTGCACTTACTCAGTCAAAACTTGTATCGCGGACGTGTTTTTAGCTCATCAGCTTCAAACAATTGACACTGGAACATGACTAAGCTATAGAATTCATCTCTTCATGAAATCTTTGCATCTAAAATATCAGATTTTAGGAATTGTAATTTGGCAATGGAGAGATTGTGAGCTGTGTGTCCAGGATAGCAAGCCTGATAGAGCTCTTTGTCTATGTCAGAAGGCTGACAGCATTCAGTGGCAACAGCACAGCTTAGCTGAGTCCTTGCAGCTGTACATCACCTCTGTTACAACCCAAAGTACCCTGTGGTGTCAGCAACAAAGAAAAATGTGGAGACGGGACACTGCCATAGTCAAACAGTGAGTACTTTGTAAGGTAATGGGCAAAACAAAAGATTGTCTATCAAAAAGCATAGATGTCACAGACTATGAATTTCTTGGAACCAAATTTTAGCAGAAATCAGCAGAAAACCAATGGGAACAAAACATCAGCAAGACATATGGAAAGAAGAAAGACTTATCTCAAGTAAGCAGCAGGTAGAGGTTGGTACAAGGATACAAACTTCAGTTATGAGTAAGAAGATCTGAGGATCTAGTGTCTAATATGGTGATTACAGTTGATAATACTGTATTATATAATTGAAATTTGCTAAAAGGGTAGAACCTAAGGGTTCTATAAAAAAGTAAATATGTGAAGTAATGGATATTTTAACTACCTCTAGGGAGAGAATCGAATCATCATATTATGAATGTTAAATATATTACAATTTTATTTGACAACTAAACCTCAGTAAAACTGAAAAAGTAACTATTCAAAACCATAATTACAATTTGTTAAAAATAAAATATTCCCTTTCATAGAAGGTCACACTCACAGTCAATGAGGATGAAAACACAGACATATCTTTTGTGGACACAATATTCAACCCACTACAAGGTATACGCCATCTGACCAACAAGAAACCAAGTTTAGATGGTACAAAGGAATTTGAGTCCCTGTTAACATATCAAGATAGTGGGGGGTGGGGAAGCAGATGAGTGAGCAGAGGGTGAATAAGAAAGGATGAAATGATGTAATGGGAGACATATGTTAATAGCCTGGGTAAAATGAAGAAGATGAGTTGTCCCTGGGTAGAACTCAAGTCCTAGATCAGAGCTGTCAAAACATCACAACAGTGAGTCTGACTTGATACCTGGATATTGGGAGATATAATATGGTCTTCATAGGGAGGCTGAGTTGGGCTGTGTTTCTCACATAGTGGTCCATAGACCATCTACATTAGCATCACCTTGAGTCCTGGTCATCATGCAGCTTCTGCGGCCCCATAATGGCCACGATGAATCTGAATCTGTAGATAAGGAATAGGAAGCTTCAAAACTGATGCTGGATTATTTTAGGCCCACAGAAATGTCTGAACTTTTGAAGTAGTTGAAAATTAAGATGCTTCTATTATGAGGTTTGGTGGGTGACACAGAGAGGCAGTCTGGCTAGGGAGATCAAGAGAGTTGAGATTCCTTGTATCAAGAACAAGGCTATGTTGTTTGTCGTGTCTACCTCTGTCTCTTCTGTGCCCTTGATCTCTGTTCTTCCTCAGGATTTGCTCATTTACTCTATACCTAAAAATCTTTTCCTTTGGTATCTATTAAAAAAAGATTCCCCAATCTTCAAGACTCCATTCATTTTGGGTTTTTCACATGAATTCTAAGATAATCACCTTTAGTTTGATGCACGGTCAAAGACATGAGGTAATGCAAACCTGAGGTGCATTAAAAGTTCAACTTTGAGGTATTCATTTCCTTCCTGAAATATCACTTAAGATATAAAACCGTTTGAACAGTTCTGGAATTTGGGTATTCTAATGTTCAAAGCAAAAGACTATCTTGGCAGTATCTCTTTTTCTTTCTAATGGGAGAATTTAAAGTCAATTTTTCTATACACATTACTCATTCAGATGAGTTGGTTATAAGATAGCTAAGAAAACATGACCTGAGACATTTGTGTAGTTAAACACATCAGGAAAGGGTATTTTTCTCCAAATCATTACTGTATTTAATTCAAAGGACAGCATTCAAAATGTATTTAGGAAATTTTCATAACACATCTGGATTACTAAATATGAAGCTCCATTTAACAACAGTTTACATTTAAAAAGAAAAAAGAAAACTTAGTAAAAGGGCCCCTAGGTGAGTAGGTTAGTTGAGCATCCAACTTCTGATTTTGTGTCAGGTCATGATCTCAGGGTCTTGCAATCCAGCCCTGCATCAGTTTCTGTGCTCAGCTTTGATTCTGCTTGCCCTTCTCTCCCCGCTTGCATGCTCTCTCCCTCTAAAATAAAATCTTAAAAAAAAAATCTTAGTGAAAGTATATATTTCAACACTCTGCTACACAGATAATTCCATATATTATTAAATCCATCAAGTAGACTAAAAAATATGAAATTATATAATCTCATAATAATTAATGGAATTGAATAAATGAAATTCATGAAAATGAATAATCAGAAACTAATTAAGTTAATTATTAACTAAATCCCAGTAATAATATTTAATAATCAATTTGTAGATACAGAGCATGCATTATATTTCTTAATTAATTTAAATTAAGTGTGTGATTAAAAAACTTATCTTTAATGATGTGCTTTTCATTCTACAAAATTTAATGTTGTATAATTTGGGTGAAAGTTCTGCTTCTCTTCTCAGGTGGACTATACTACAATATCTCACATGTGACAGATACTGCACAGTCACTTAATGAGTTTTTAAATTATAATTCTTTGTGGTTTCTCACAAAACCTATGTTGGAATTAAGATTCTATGTGGGAAAGTGAGATTCATAGTCCATGCCATGAGAGAGACAAGGCAAACACCTGTTGAAATTAAGCTAATCCCAGATGAAATGATTAGGATTTGGATGCCAAGTTAGCACTGCATGGCTATTGCATTCATTGTACCAGAGAAAGAAGCTAAAAAGCATACTTCTGAATACCTTTTAATGAAAGAGTTTCTTTTGATGGTACCAGCTATATCTAAATACCATGCCATTATCTCCCTAGTTCAAACTTCTACTACAGGCTTCCATTAAAGGATAAATACTCTATTAAACAATACTCCCTTTTTTAAAGATCAGTTTTGTTCAGTGAACAAGATATGTGAGGATAATAGAGATCCAACTTTTTAGGCTGAAGCAGAAGAGCTCAACAGGAAAGAAAAAAATTGAAGGATGTTAAATGGAAAAAAATTATGTAATGGCATACCAGAAAAAATAACAAGAGATGCCATCAGAAAGCAAAGGAGGTTTAACAGTGATTCTCAAGATAGGAGACATAGAATTTTGGGCATTCTCAAGATTCTTTTAGAAGAGGTCAAATCTATTTTCATACTATGGTTAAGATTTTATTTGGCATTTTCCCCACTGGGCTGTGCGCAAAATAAAATATTGGGTAAAAAGGCTCAGGACTTAGCATGAATCAAGGTAGTGAAACTAAATCGAATAGTATTGTTGTATTCTTTGTTGCCACATACTCATAAAGAAGAGCAGTTTAAGAATAAACTTGATGAAGCAGTCAAAATTAATTTCATTAAATATTGACCCTGGAATTAACATATTTTTAATGAAATGTGAAGTGTGCATAAGGCAGCTCTCTGCTGTCAATATACAATAGTTTCCAGGAGTTTAAGCCTTACACATTTGGCTTGAGTTATGCGCTGATCTAGCCACATTTTTAGAAAATGCTACTTTGCCAGAAAGAATGATTAACAGATAAACTGTAGTTATTCAGGCTTAAATATCTAGCATACGTTTTCTTGACAATTAAGGAAGTGAAACTTTCATTTCAAGGAGTACTACTGACAATATTTGTGGCCAATAAGAAAAGTTAAGCATTCAAGCAAAAATTAGAATTTTGGAAACCTTATATTCTCAATCACGAACTTCCCAATTCTAGAAGACTTTTAAAATGAAACTGGTAAATAAAATTAATAAACCTGATATTTTCATATTATATAATCAAAAGTTTACCATTTGGAAAATCTCTATACCTTAGTGAAACAATATTTTCCAAGAGACCAGTATATGATATTACAAAACCATGTGTATTTTCATAAAAGGTCTTTTCAAAAATGAAAGGATAGCCAATGAATTCTAAGGTACAAGAGTATGATATTCCATTGACATGGGTTTGGATTCTACAGGCAACTAATATTTTTTTAAGATTTTATTTATTTATTTGACAGAGAGGGAGAGAGACAAAGAGGGAACACAAGCAGGGAGAGTGGGAGTGGGAGAAATAGTCTTCCCGCTGAGCAGGGAGCCTGATGCAGGGCTCAATCTCAGGGTTATGGGATCATGACCCAAGCTGAAGACAGACGCTTAATGACTGAGCCACACCAGGCTCCCCTAGACAACTAATTTTTTTTAATTTATTTTTTTATTTATTTTCAGCATAACAGTATTCATTTTTTCACCACACCCAGTACTCCATGCAATCCGTGCCCTCTATAATACCCACCACCTGGTACTCCAACCTCCCACCCCCCCGCCACTTCAAACTCCTCAGACTGTTTTTCAGAGTCCATAGACAACTAATTTTTAAGAAAAATACCCCTTCTTGAATTTCCTATATTGTCATAGAAGAATATCCATGGCTATTTGGAAGAGCTATAAAAATGGCTTCCCTTTTCTAAGCTTAAATTTTTTCCATATACTGAACCAAAAGGTGCTCATTGCAGATTGAATAAAAAAGAAGATATGAGAAGTCAGCTGTCTTCTTTTAGGTCAGACATTAAAGAGATATGCAAATAGTATAAAACAATGTCACTATCAGTAACTTTGGGGGAAAATATAGGTTTATTTCATTTAAAAGATGTATTGTTGATCCTAACATGTAATCAGCTTACTATTAATTTGAATCATGTTTAATAATGATAAATTTAAAAGCTGTTTTAGTTTTTGATATTGTAAATATCAATAAAGATAAACTCAGATAAACAGAAGGTTTTGGGGGGTCTTCAATAATTATAAGAATGTAGGGGATCCTGGAAGACCACTAGCTTTATGTTTTCTCCCTTATACATATAAATGTTATGATTATGACTAGCACATAGATATGTAGTAGTAGTTTAAATTAAAGCAAATTATTATGAATTCAGAAGAGGACAAGAGGAAAATGAAATCATATAAAGGCCTATAGGGAGTTTCAAATGTTACTAAGAATGTTCTGATTCTCAAGTTGGACACAGAGTTTATTCATGTGCACTTTATTATTATGTATTTCATGACTTACATATATTCTGTTATTTCAACTATTTCAAAATTTTGAAGTTAGAAGTAGGATCTAAATAACAATTAGAAGATAAGAATGGGAAAAATTGGAGGGCAGTTGAAGCATGCTAATGCTTTGTTTCTCAAAAAATAAAAACACCAACTAATTTTGGCTTCTCTTAGGGAAAAAGAAATATGTTTGTGGAAAAATGGAGAATAACATATAAGACGTAAACTAGAACTTCCCAACAATGAGATTAAAAATAATTATTAACTAAAGACAGGAATACATCAAAAGAGAAAGAGAAATATCACAAATGGGGAAATATTATATAAATTTAAATATAATCAATAGCTATAAAATATGCATAGTTTACATTTTTAGTCTATAATACTGGATTTAAAATTGATATAATATTTTTACATACTAGTTAAAAGAAGAACAATTCAACAATATGTCAGAAGATAAAGGAATAGAGAACTCAAAAAAATATATAATAGTAAGTGTGGGATATAAATCAGTTTAAATAGAGATGGAGAAAAAATAGTAAGAGAAGCAATCTGGAGACTTTCAGGGAGGATAGTGGAGTAAAGTCTCCTATGTTCACCTCCACTCATGGATATAGCTGGATAGCACCCACATCAGTGTCAATAATCCAGAAAATGATCTGAAGGACAGAAGAACAAACTCTCCACAGCTAAATTTAGAGAAGGGGGCACACTAAAGAAGGTAGGGAGGACAGACATGCAGTCACAGACCACAAAGACCCAGGGGCTATCTGGTGGATGTAGGGACACAGCAGTTGCAGAGAAGGAAGAGGAGCAGACCCCTCTATTAGAGGCACTCCAGATACAGGGGACCCAAATGAAGAAGACAAATCCCTGTAACATTTGACTTTGAAAACCAGAGAGGTTTAAAAAAAAAATCAGTGGGGTTTAACATCTGGAAACTTGAAGGTCAGCAGGCTCAGCTCTGGGAGAGATGGAAGGGCAGAGTCTCTGCCCTTGAAAAGACAGCATAAACAACAAAGGACTCCCCACTGAAATACAGAATAGAACCAGCAGTTTGAAAAACATCTGGGGTCTATAAGGTGGAGAGCATGTGTTGGAGGGGTAAGGATCTTTGGAAGACACCTCCAAGAACAAAAGACTACCAGGTACAATTTACCTCCCTTGTTCCCCAGTCTAGAAACAAAGATACCTACAGGAACCAGCACAGCATCAACACTCTCCATCTAGCTTGACACCATTACCCTGCCTGCATGCACTTTTGCAGATCCATACCCTCCAACCTGGCCAGCCTGGGAAGGAGTTTTCTCAGGCAGCTACAGTTTCCTTCCTGCAGCAGACCAGCAGGAACTTTGCTGGAAATACTACACCTTGATTTCCTGTGGATCCACCCTCTCTTACTCTGCAGACCTTAGCAGTTTTCCTAGGGAGCTGTAGAGAACCTACCACAGTGGTCCAGTGTAGACTTTGATGGCACCACATGTCCCATCACTGTGTTTGTCTTCAGACCTACTCCCTTCAATGTGCCCCTGGCCAGAACCCATCCAAAGTGGTACCACAAGCCTGACTGTGCAAGCAGCCATGACAGGACCAAGCACCACTCCCAAGTGACTCCTGCCTCAGGAAGAGAGGAAGATAATAATCAGTCTGATTGTGGCCCTAGCAGTGGACAGGGGGTAGACATCAGGTCTCACTTCAGGCCCCACCCATCAATGAAAACTCAAGAGACAACACAGGGAAAACACCCTCCAGTCAAGTGCTACTGCTTCTCTGCTAAATGCCTCATATGACATCATTCAAGCCTAAGGCAGCCCCAGAGTGGCCCACTAACAACATAGGGACTAAACCTTGCCCTCAAGAGGCAGAGAGCTATTGCAGATGACTGGACTGGCAGCAAATACAGCTCAGTCACAACAGTATGGTATATGTAGCCCACACAGGAAACAGCCTTGGAGTGACAAGTTCTGATGAACAGGGGACATTGCACTACAGAGAACTATTGGCCTCTTCTTCATAAAGCCACTACTTTCAAGAGTGGAGACACAGCTGACTTTCCTAACACATAGAAACAGACAAAGAGAGTTAGACAAAATGAGGAAACAGAGGAACGTGTCCCAAATGAGAAAACAGGACAAAATCACAGGAAGAGAACTAAAATAAATAGAAATAAGTTACATGCCTGATAGAGAATTTAAAGTAATGGTCATAAAGAGATACTCAGTGAAACTGAGAAAAGAGTGGATCACATCAGTGAAAGATAAAGAACTCAATAACTGAAATTAATAACATGCTAGATAGAATAAGTTGTAGACTAGAGGAAGCAGATGTAATGCAAAGCCATCAAGCTGAACAGAAGAGAAAAAAAAATAATAAAATGAATATACTAAGGGGAACTCAGCAGGACCATTAAGCATAACAACATTTGCATTATAGGGATCCCAGAAGGAGAAGAGAGAAAAAAGGAGACAGAAAATGTATTTGAAGAAATAATAACTGAAAACACACTGAATCTGAGGAAGGAAACAGAAAACCAGACCCAGGAGACACAGAGAGCCACCACCACCACCACTACCACCACCACCACCAACAACAACAACAACAAACAAGGAGGTCCACTCTAAGACACATGGTAATTAAAATGGCAAAAAAATATCAAAATGGAATTTTAAAAGCATAGCAGAGAACAAAACAGTTATACACAAAGGAAATCCTATAGGCTATTAGCTGATTTTTTTTTTAGCAGAAATTTTTCAGGCCAATAGAGAGTGGCATGACATATTCAAATGCTGGGGGGAAAAACAGCAACCAAGAATATTTTATCCAACAAGGTTATCATTCATAATAGAAGCAGAAATAATTTCTTGGACAAACAAAAACTAAAGGACTTCATGACCACTAAACCAGTTCTGCAAGAAATGTTAAAGGGGACTCTTTCAGTGGAAAGAAAAGACCATAGTAGGAGTAAGAAAAGTAGAAAGCACAAAAGCAGTAAAATTACATTTATTTATGGGGTGCATGGGTGGCTTAGCTGCTTGAGCGTCTGACTTGATTTCAGCTCAGCATGATCTCAGGGTCATGGGATTGGACCCCATGTCTGCTTAAGATTCTCTTCCTCTCTCTCTCTCCCTCAGTCCCTCCCCCTCCACTCTTTTTCTCAAATAAATAAATAAATTTTGAAAATTTATCAAAGGATTCACAAATAAAAGAAAGTATGACACCATGTACCTAAAACATTGGTGAAAGAGGAGTAAAGAATGGGTTCAATCTTAAGTGATCATCAGCTTAAAACAGACTGCTATATGTGCACAATTCATATATAAACCTAATGGTAAACACAAATTAAAACTGGAACAGATATGCAAGAAATTAAGAGAAAAGAAGCCAAGTATATCACTAAAGCAAGCCAGCAAATTGTGACAGAAGAGATCAAGAGAAGAAACTAGCAGAGAACTACAAAATCAGCCATTAAACAAGTAATAAAATGGAAATAACTATATACTTATCAGTAATCACTTTGCATATAAATGGACAAAATGTACCAAAGATATAGGGTGACGAATGGATAATAAAGCAAAACCCATTAATAGGCTGCTTACAAGAAATTCATTTCAGGGGCGCCTGGGTGGCTCAGTGGGTTAAACCTCTGCCTTAGGCTCAAGTCATGATCTCAGGGTCCTGGGATCGAGCCCTGCATCAGGCTCTCTGCCAGTGGGGAGCCTGCTTCCCCTCTATCTCTCTGCCTAGCTCTCTGCCTACTCATGATCTCTCTCCCTCCCTCTCTCTCTCTCTCTGTCAAAAACATAAATAAAATCTTTAAAAAAAAGAAATTCATTTCAGACCTAAAGACACATGCAGATTTAAAGTTAAGGTTTGGAAAAAATATTTGTCATAAAATGGAAGTGAAAAGAAAGCCAGTCTAATAATACTTATAATAGAAAAAATGGTCTATTATAAGTATTAAAATAAAGTCTCTAAAATAAAATAAAATTAAAATTAAGTCTTTAAAATAAAGACTGTAACAAGGGACAAAGAAAGACACTATATAATCATAAAGGGAACAACCTACAAGAACATATAATAATTATAAATACTTATGCACCCAACATGGGAGCACCCAAATATATAAAGCAGCCAGTAACAAACATAATCAATAGCAATACATTATTAGTAGATATTTTAACACTCCACTTACATCAATGGATACATCATCTAAACAAAATCAACAAGTCAACAATGGCTTTGAAGGACACTTTGGACAAGACACACCTAACACGTTATTCAGCATATCCCATCCTAAAACATTAAAGTGCAATGGAATTTTCCAGATCACATGAGGTCACAAAACAAGTCTCAACAAATTGAAAAATATTGAAGTCATACCATACATCTTTTCCAATCACAACACTATGAAACTAGTAATCAACCACAATAAAAATACTGGAAAGTGCACATATTAACATTAACAATGAATGGATCAACCAGGAAATTAGAGGAAATGAAAAAGTTGCATGGAGACAAATGAAAACAAAAACACATTGGTCTAAAATCTTTTGCATGCAGCAAAAGCTGTTTTAATAAGGAAGTTATAGAATTACAGACCTACCCCAAGAAGAAATAAAAACCTCAAACAACCCAACTTATTCCTAAAGGAACTTAAGAAAAAAAAAGACAGACAAATCCCAAACCAGTAGAAGGAAGGAAATAATAAAGACTAGAGCAGAAATAAATGAAATAGAAAGAAGCAAACAAACAAACAAACAAAAAAAACAATATAACAGATCAATGAAGCTAGGATCTAGTTCTTTGAAAAGATCACCAAAATTGACAAAACTTTAACCAGACTTACCAAAAAAAACAAAAACAAAAACAAAAGAAAAACAGAGGACACAAACAAAACCACAAATGAAAGAGGAAAAATAACTGACACACATGAATTTTGTATTTGTAAGTATTATAAGAGAATATGAGAAATTATATGCCAACAATTTAGACAATCTAGGATAGATAAATGTCTAGAAACCTATAATCTACCAATACTGAAGTAGGAAGAAATAGAAAACCTGAACAGACCATTTACCAGCAATGAAATTGAACCTATAATCAAACAACTTGCAACAAACAAAAATCCAGGACCAGATGGCTTCACAGACGAATTTTACCAAATACTAAAAAGTTCATACCTATTCTCCAACAATTCCAAAAAACAAAAGAGGAAGGAAAACTTCCAAGTTCATTCTATGAGGCCAGCATTACCCCAACACCAAAACCAAATAAAGGTCTTCCAAAAAAGAGAACTACAGGCCAATATCTCTGATGAACATAGATCAAATGAAACTGATTCCGAGAAGGCAAGGGTGCTGGTTAAATATATATAAATCAATCAATGTGATACATCAACAAAGGTAAAAAAACCATATGATCACTTTAATAGATGCACAAAAAACATTTGACAAAAGTACAACATCCATTCATGTTAAAAACCCTCAACCAAGTAGATTTACCAAAAACATAACTCAACATAATAAAGAAAACATGAAAAACCCATAGCAAACAGCCTACAATGGGGAAAACTAAGAGCTTTTCCCCTAAGGTCAGGAACAAGATAAAGATGACCACTCTTACCTACTTTCATTCAGTATAGTACTGGAAGTCCTGGTCAATGCAATCAGACAACAAAAATAAATAAAATGTAGCCAATTAGGTAAGGAAGAAGTAAAACTTTCAACTATTTGCAGAAGACCTGATATTATATATAGAAAACCTAAAAGATTCCACCAAAAATCTATTTGAACTGATAAATGAATTCAGTAAGGTTAGAGGATACAAAGTCAATGTACAGAAATCTGTTGCATCTCTATACACTAATAATGCAGGAAATGAAAGAGAAAATAAAATAATTCCATTCACGATTTTACCAAAAATAATAAAATACTTATAAATGAACTTAACCAAGGAGGTAAAAGACCTGTATTCCAAATGTTATAAAACATTGATAAAAGAAATTGAAAATGACACAAAGAAATGTAAACATACTACATACTCATGAATTAGAGGAACAGCTGTTGTTAAAATGCCTATACTATCCAAAGTAATCTGCAGATTGAATGTAATTCCTGTCAAAATACCAACAATTTTTTCACAGAAGTAGAACAAACAATCCTAAATTACATATTGTACCACAAAATTCCCCAAATAGCCAAAACAATCTTGAAAAAACAAAACTGGAAGTATCAACAACCCCAGCTATCAAGATACACTACAAAGCTGTAATAATCAAAACCATATGGTACTGGCATAAAAATAGAACCATAGATCAATGGAATAGAACAGAGAGCCCAGAAATAAACCCATGATTATATAGTCAATTAACCTTTGACAAAGGAGGAAAGAATATGCAATGAGAAAAAGTCTCTTCAACAAATGGTGCTGGGAATACGGGACAGCCACATGCAAAAGAGTAAAACTGGACTACTTTCTCAAACTATATACAAAAAACCCCCTCAAAATTGATTAAAGACCTAAATCTGAGACCTGAAACTATAGAACTACAAGAGGACACAGGCAGTTATTTCTCTGATATCGCCCAACATTTTTCTAGATATGTCTCCTGAGGCAAGGGAAACAAAAGCAAAAATAAACAATTTGGACTACATCAAAATAAAATACTTCTGCTCAGCAAAGGAAACAATCAAAAAAACTAAAGACAACTTACTGAATGGAAAAATATATTTGCAAATGACATATCTGGTAAAGGGTTAGTATTCGAAATATATAAAGAATATACAATTCAGCACAAAAAGGCCAAAATAATCCAATTTAAAAAAAACACATGAACACACATATCTCCAAAGAAGAGGCAGATGGTCAACAGACACATGACAAGATGCTCACATCACTCATCATCAAATCAAAACCACAATGAGATATCACCTCACACCTGTCATAATGGCTAAAATCAAAAGCACAAGAAACAAATGTTGATGAGATGTGAAGAAAAAGGAACCCTGTGCATTGTTGGTGGGAATGCAAACTGGTGCAGCCACTAGGGAAAACAGTATTGAGGTCCCTCAAAAAATTAATTATAGAACTACCCTATGATCCAGTAATTCCACTATCAGGTATTTACCCAAAGAATACAAAAACACTAATTCAAAAAGATATAGGCAACCCGACGTTTATTGCAGCATTATTTACAATAGCTCAATTATGGAAGCAGCCCAAATGTCCATTGATAGAAGAATGGATAAAGAAGCTGTGGTATACATACACACACACACACACACACACACACACACACGTGCACACACACACAATGGAAAATCACTCAGCCATAAAAAGAATGAAATGAAATCTTGCCATTTGCAATGATATGGATGGAATGAGAAGGTATAATGCTAAGCAAAATAAGTTGGTCAGAGAAAGACCAATACCATATGATTCTCACTCATTTGTGGATTTAAGAAACAAAAGGAATGAATAAAGAAAAAAAGAGACAAACCAAAAAACAGACACTTAACTATAGAGAACTGATGGTCACCACAGGGGAGGTGGGTAAGGTAAACAGGATTAGTAGTGCTCCTCTCCTGAGGAGCACTGAGTAATGTATAGAACTGTTGAATCACTAGACTGTATAACTGAAACTAATAAAACTAATAAAATGCTATACTTTATTAATATTCTACACTAGAACTAACATTTTATACTAGAATTAAAATTTAAAAAAAAGTAATTTGGACCATAGCGGGACTAAAATTTACAATGCATTTTGGTGAATTTATAAAAAGAAAGTCTTTGTTATTTTGTTGATTAAAAAAGAAGCAATCTAGAAGATTCAACATACATCCATGTGCTTTTAAAGAAAATCATCTTGCATATGACACAGTCCAACAAAATTATAAGAAAAAGTGGAAAAACCTTAAGTCTTAGCATGTACCTCAGACCTCTTTCAAAATTTGATATAAAGAAAATAATTATGAAACATATGTAATAGATTGACCAGTAATACCAGGCCCATCTTGTTAAAGAAGAAATTTCTAGGCATAACTCAAAATACAACTCACAAAGGAAATTTAAAATGAAAAAAAGAAGTGTATATTGGTACATTTGTGTGTGTGTGTGTGTGTGTATGTGTAAAACATAAGAAAGAATTCCATCAGAATATGTAAGAAACTCCTACTAATTCATATACAAACAGTAGGTAACAAGAAAAATGTGGGCAAAGAGTAAAAAGATAATTCATGAAAGGGTATAACAAAGGTATATGAAAAAGTGTCCAACTTAACTGGTGATGAAGAGAATGAAAATCAAAGCAAAGGAATGATAAATTTTCACACTAGACTGACAGAAATCTAAAATCCAATAATTAGGATATAGAAAGAGGGTTCTTTAACATTCTCAAGAGTGCATAAATTGGTGCAAAATTGGAAAACAATTTGTCAATACCCAATAAACTGAAAATTTGCATGCCTTCACCAACTTCAATTTCACTTCAAGCCATTTCTGCTATGGCTGTTTTTGCACACGTGTTTGAGGAGACGTGCAAAGAAATATTCATGGCAGCGTTGCTAGTAATGTGAAAAACCTGGTGGAAACATTTTACAATAGGTCAATGTAAATTTCAATAGATTAATTGATCAAATTATTATGCAACCATTAAAATGAATGAACTAGGTATATATATGTCAACATATATATCAAAATAATAACCTTGTATGAAACAAGACCCAAAGTCCATGCATAGATACATAGATAGATAGGCAGACCTGTATACCTGTAGGTATGAGTATGTGTGTGTATCCCATATGATGTATTTAAATATATTTAAATTTTACAATACGCAAAATTATAATACCCATTATTTCTAACTACACATGGTTTGTAAATGACAGAAACATGTATTTATGATTAGATAGAAGATAAGGTAAGGAAGCTTGCTCCAGAACTCACAACTAGGGATAAAGAATGAGGAGGAAAAAAGGAACTTAACATTTATAAGCGATAGTTTTTCCCTTTATTAAATAAAAGTAGCTGAGATAAACATATATACCCACACGTATGTATCTGCCTCTTCTAAGAGTATTTTCCCTTTAAGCCTTGTCTCTCCCTTGGAATGAAAGTTTGTACTCCCTAATATTGAATAGCGAGTTTCAATACACAGGGAGAGTGTTTTGTGGTTGAGAGTCGCCAGCCAGCCTGAATTCACATTACATATTCAGTTAACGCTCTGCCCATTATTAGGACTCTATTTGCCATCAGGCAAAAATGAAGTAATCTGAGTTTCCTTTTATTCTCAAAACAAAAACCAATCCATTTTCCCTCATAATGTCTCATTTTTATAGACACATATACTGAGAATACAGCAAAACAGAATCAAAAAAATGGTAAAATCATATCACATTAATGTCATTACTGCATGAATTTCTTTATAAGAAATGTCTTCTTTGATTATGTCTTTACTCCTTGATCTTTTCTATTTAAAGCAAATTTTATGAGAAAAAGATAAATCTTAATTTAAATAATAGCATGATATGCTTAAGATATTCAACAATGCTTCTGACATTATTGGTTTCTTAGAGAAAAACCATCTTCTATTCAGCCTCTCCCCTGCTGGTTCTCATGGTAATTTTAATTGCAGATTATTCTCATTTTTGTAGCATTAGTGATACATTAGAAACAGATGACATATATCATTAATTGCTGTGTATAGAACACTGCATTTCAAAACCTGTCTTTTTTGCTCAAGATTCTGGCTGACATTAGTAAATGGCTTTGTTTCTTTTGCCTATCTTTGTTTGAAGTCTTTCTTCTGATTTTTTAGTTTAGTAAAAACTAGTTCTCTCTCCCATTTAGTGCACAATTTGTATAGGCAGATGTATACAAAATAGATACAGTGTGTAAAGTACAAAGACACTAACAAGTACAGAGGTCAGAACAGGAAGGGCACCCCAGTGTGTGATGTTCAGTGAACAAATGGTTTAGTGTACTGATGGTTTAAAATTCAAGCCATGGGAAGTTGGCATTACAGAGGTACACAAGGCTGTGTTTGGATGGGATCAGGCATTGGGTTTACTCTGCAGACTAGCAGAATGATTGTGTACAAAGGAAGAAATTGTAAGATACATGCATATTTGGAGGAAAACAAGCACAAGGCTCCACACAGGGACCTAACAAGGGTGTTTGACACAGGCTGGGAAGAGTCTATCATAACCCCTCTCTCACCTATAGGTGACTGATCCTGCTTCCCTTTACTTCTACCCATCTACTAAACTGGCTACTGCCTCCCAAGTCCCAAGAGAGGACCAGATGGGTATAGTCCAGGCTCCTACCAAGAATAATGGGCACTCAGGGGCCAGGATCTGGTATGCATAGCTCATAGAGCTTTTCAAAAATAAAACTTAATCCTATTCATTGGTATTTAATTTATGATCGATTTAGAACAGCTAGATGTATGTACAAGGCTGACAAGCTAAACTGCCATAGCAAAGAATCCACTGGCCAATAAAGAACGTATCGTTAAAATTTGAGGGTAAGTTTCCCTTCTGGCAAAGCCTACCAGGTAATTTTGAACAACCTTCCCACTGAAATAAACTAGTAGACTTGGAGGGATAGATCATGACAAAGTTCCTGATTAGTTTAAATTGATATTTTTGTTTTCTTTGTTTTGTCTTTAGTCTTTCTAGTTTCCCATCAGAAGTAAATGTGATAGGTCACAGTGACTAAAACATGAAGAGTAATTTAAAAAAAAAGAATTTAGGTGGATAAAAAAGTTATTTATCACATTTTTAGATAAATGTGCTTTGCATTTTCAAGGACATAAAAGATGTACATTTTTAATGACAATGTGGAAAAATTCACCACAAAAAAAAAGAACAAGAGGCAGTACCGAAGGCTAGGGACCTAATCAATACAGACATTGGTAATATGTCAGATCTAGAGTTCAGAATGACAATTCTCAAGGTTCTAGCCGGGCTCGAAAAAGGCATGGAAGATATTAGAGAAACCCTCTAGGGAGATAAAAAGCCCTTTCTGGAGTAATAAAAGAACTAAAATCTAACCAAGTTGAAATCAAAAAAACTATTAATGAGGTGCAATCAAAAATGGAGGCTCTCACTGCTAGGATAAATGAGGCAGAAGAAAGAATTAGTGATATAGAAGACCAAATGACAGAGAATAAAGAAGCTGAGCAAAAGAGGGACAAACAGCTACTGGACCACGAGGGGAGAATTCGAGAGATAAGTGACACCATAAGACGAAACAACATTAGAATAATTGGGATTCCAGAAGAAGAAGGAAGAGAGAGGGGAGCAGAAGGTATACTGGAGAGAATTATTGGGGAAAATTTCCCCAATATGGCAAAGGGAACGAGCATCAAAATTCAGGAGGTTCAGAGAATGCCCCTCAAAATCAATAAGAATAGACCCACACCCCGTCATCTAATAGTAAAATTTACAAGTCTTAGTGACAAAGAGAAAATCCTGAAAGCAGCCCGGGAAAAGAAGTTTGTAACATACAATGGTAAAAATATTAGATTGGCAGCTGACTTATCCACAGAGACCTGGCAGGCCAGAAAGAGCTGGCATGATATCTTCAGAGCACTAAACAAGAAAAACATGCAGCCAAGAATACTATAACCAGCTAGGCTATCATTGAAAATAGAAGGAGAGATTAAAAGCTTCCAGGACAAACAAAAACTGAAAGAATTTGCAAACACCAAACCAGCTCTAGAGGAAATATTGAAAGGGGTCCTCTAAGCAAAGAGAGAGCCTACAAGTGGTAGATCAGTAAGGAACAGAGACAATATACAGTAACAGTCACCTTACAGGCAATACAATGGCACTAAATTCATATCTCTCAATAGTTACCCTGAATGTTAATGGGCTAAATGCCCCAATCAAAAGACACAGGCTATCAGAATGGATAAAAAAACAAAACCCATCTATATGTTGCCTCCAAGAAACTCATTTTAAGCCCGAAGACACCTCCAGATTTAAAGTGAGGGGGTGGAAAAGAATTTACCATGCTAATGGACACCAGAAGAAAGCAGGAGTGGCAATCCTTATATCAGATCAATTAGATTTTAAGCCAAAGACTATAATAAGAGATGAGGAAGGACACTATATCATACTCAAAGGGTCTGTCCAACAAGAAGATCTAACAATTTTAAATATCTATGCCCCCAACGTGGGAGCAGCCAACTATATAAACCAATTAATAACAAAATCAAAGAAACACATCAACAATAATACAATAATAGTAGGAAACTTTAACACTCCCCTCACTGAAATGGACAGATCATCCAAGCAAAAGATCAGAAAGGAAATAAAGGCCTTAAACGACACACTGGACCAGATGGACATCACAGATATATTCAGAACATTTCATCCCAAAGCAACAGAATACACATTATTCTCTAGTGCACATAGAACATTCTCCAGAATAGATCACATCCTCGGTCCTAAAGCAGGACTCAACCGGTATCAAAAGATTGGGAACATTCCCTGCATATTTTCAGACCACAATGCTCTGAAGCTAGAACTCAACCACAAGAGGAAGTTTGGAAAGAACCCAAATACATGGAGACTAAGCAGCATCCTTCTAAAGAATGAATGGGTCAACTGGGAAATTAAAGGAGAATTGAAAAAAATCATGGAAACAAATGATAATGAAAATACAACTGTTCAAAATCTGTGGGACACAACAAAGGCAGTCCTGAGAGGAAAATATATAGTGGTACAAACCTTTCTCAAGAAACAAGAAAGGTCTCAGGTATACAACCTAACCCTACACCTAAAGGAGCTGGAGAAAGAACAAGAAAGAAACCCTAAGCCCAGCAGGAGAAGAGAAATCATGAAGATCAGAGCAGAAATCAATGAAATAGAAACCAAAAAAACAATAGAGCAAATCAATGAAACGAGGAGCTGGTCTTTGAAAGAATTAATAAAATTGATAAACCCCTGGCCAGACTTATCAAAAAGAAAAGAGAAAGGACCCAAATAAATAAAATCATGAATGAAAGAGGAGAGATCACAACTAACACCAAAGAAATACAAATTATTATAAGAACATACTATGAGCAACTCTACACCAACCAATTTGACAATCTGGAAGAAATGGATGCATTCCTAGAAACATATAAACTACCACAACCGAACCAGGAAGAAATAGAAAGCCTGAACAGACCCATAACCAGTAAGGAGATTGAAACAGTCATTAAATATCTCCAAACAAACAAAAGCCCAGGGCCAGACGGCTTCCTGGGGGAATTCTACCAATATTTAAAGAAGAACTAATTCCTATTCTCCTGAAACTGTTCCAAAAAATAGAAATGGAAGGAAAACTTCCAAACTCATTTTATGAGGCCAGCCTCACCTTGATCCCAAAACCAGACAAGGATCCCATCAAAAAAGAGAGCTATAGACCAATATCCTTGATGAACACAGATGCGAAAATTCGCACCAAAATACTAGCCAGTAGGATTCAACAGTACATTAAAAGGATTATTCACCACGACCAAGTGGGTTTTATTCCAGGGCTGCAAGGTTGGTTCAACATCCGCAAATCAGTCAATGTGACACAACACATCAATAAAAGAAAGAACAAGAACCATATGATACTCTCAATAGATGCTGAAAAAGCATTTGACAAAGTACAGCATCCCTTCCTGATCAAAACTCTTCAAAGTGTAGGGATAGAGGGCACATACCTCAATATCATCAAAGCCATCTATGAAAAACCCACCGCAAATATCATTCTCAATGGAGAAAAACTGAAAGCTTTTCTGCTAAGGTAAGGAACACAGCAGAAATGTCCATTATCACCACTGCTATTCAACATAGTACTAGAAGTCCTAGCCTCAGCAATCAGACAACAAAAGGAAATTAAAGGCATCCAAATCGGCAAAGAAGAAGTCAAATTATCACTCTTCGCAGATGATATGATACTATATGTGGAAAATCCAAAAGACTCCACTCCAAAACTGCTAGAACTTGTACAGGAATTCAGTAAAGTGTCAGGATATAAAATCAATGCACAGAAATCAGTTGCATTTCTCTACACCAACAACAAGACAGAAGAAAAAGAAATTAAGGAGTCAATCCCATTTACAATTGCACCCAAAACCATAAGATACCTAGGAATAAACCTAACCAAAGAGGCACAGAATCTATACTCAGAAAACTATAATGTACTCATGAAAGAAACTGAGGAAGATACAAAGAAATGGAAAAATGTTCCATGCTCCTGGATTGGAAGAATAAATATTGTGAAAATGTCTATGCTACCTAAAGCAATCTACACATTTAATGCAATTCCTATCAAAGTACCATCCATCTTTTTCAAAGAAATGGAACAAATAATTCTAAAATTTATATGGAACCAGAAAAGACCTCGAAGGGCCAAAGGGATATTGAAAAAGAAAGCCAAAGTTGGTGGCATCACAATTCCGGACTTCAAGCTCTATTACAAAGCTGTCATCATCAAGACAGCATGGTACTGGCACAAAAACAGACACATAGATCAATGGAACAGAATAGAGAGCCGAGAAATAGACCCTCAACTCTATGGTCAACTAATCTTCGACAAAGCAGGAAAGAATGTCCAATGGAAAAAAGACAGCCTCTTCAATAAATGGTGTTGGGAAAATTGGACAGCCACGTGCAGAAAAATGAAATTGGACCATTTCCTTACACCACACACGAAATAGACTCAAAATGGATGAAGGACCTCAATGTGTGAAAGGAATCCATCAAAATCCTTGAGGAGAACACAGGCAGCAACCTCTTCGACCTCAGCCGCAGCAACATCTTCCTAGGAACGCCAAAGGCAAGGGAAGCAAGGGCAAAAATGAACTATTGGGATTTCATCAAGATCAAAAGCTTTTGCACAGCAAAGGAAACAGTTAACAAAATCAAAAGACAACTGACAGAATGGGAGAAGACATTTGCAAACGACATATCAGATAAAGGACTAGTGTCCAAACTCTATAAAGAACTTAGCAAACTCAACACCCAAAGAACAAATAATCCAATCAAGAAATGGGCAGAGGACATGAACAGACATATCTGCAAAGAAGATATCCAGATGGCCAACAGACACATGAAAAAGTGCTCCATATCACTCGGCATCAGGGAAATACAAATCAAAACCACAATGAGATATCACCTCACACCAGTCAGAATGGCTAAAATTAACAAGTCAGGAAATGACAGATGCTGGTGAGGATGCAGAGAAAGAGGAACCCTCCTACACTGTTGATGGGAATGCAAGCTGGTGCAACCACTCTGGAAAACAGCATGGAGGTTCCTCAAAATGTTGAAAATAGAACTGCCCTATGACCCAGCAATTGCACTATTGGGTATTTACCCTAAAGATACAAACGTAGTGATCCAAAGGGGCACGTGCACCCGAATGTTTATAGCAGCAATGTCCACAATAGCCAAACTATGGAAAGAACCTAGATGTCCATCAACAGATGAATGGATCAAGAAGATGTGGTATATATACACAATGGTATACTATGCAGCCATCAAAAGAAATGAAATCTTGCCATTTGCGACAACATGGATGGAACTAGAGCGTATCATGCTTAGTGAAATAAGTCAAGCAGAGAAACACAACTATCATATGATCTCCCTGATATGAGGAAGTGGTGATGCAACATGGGGGCTTAAGTGGATAGGAGAAGAATCAATGAAACAAGATGGGATTGGGAGGGAGACAAACCATAAGTGACTCTTAATCTCACAAAACAAACTGAGGGTTGCTGGGGGGAGGGGGGTTGGAGGAAGGGGGGTGGGGTTATGGACATTGGGGAGGGTATGTGCTTTGGGGAGTGCTCTGAAGTGTGTAAACCTGGTGATTCACAGACCTGTACCCCTGGGGATAAAAATATATGTTTATTAAAAAAAAAATGATTTACATTTTTAGTGAGATGGACTTTTAAAAGCAGAATTACTAGAATTTAAAAACACAATTAAAATGAAGAACTCAGTGGATGAGTTTAAATCAAATTAGGTATAAGAGAAATAGTAAACAAAAAGCGCATTCAGAAGAAAATATCTAGAACGAAACACAGGGAGATGATTGATGGAAAATATATGAAAAAAAGTGTAACTCCAAGGCAGTATAAGGTGAAAAGGACTAAAATAGGTCTAATTGAATCCTAGAAGGGAATACAAAATAAAAGTAATATTTGAAGAGGTAATGACTATGAATGTTACAAATCTGATTAAAAAAAAAAAAATAAGCCCTAATTCAAAAAGCCCAGATTTTAACAAGTAACACTTGTTCCCAGACAGAGAGCAAGTAAGCAAGAGAGAGAAAATCACATAGCTACATCAGAGTAAACTTCTTGAAAATTAAAGATAAAAAAGAAAAATCTTAAAATCATCTGGGATGGAGGATGTGGTACAGGAAGTGTGGTACGGAGTACCTTCAATTAACAATTGGATGGGTATGTGATTTTCCAACACAATGGTTGCCAGAAGAAATGGGATTCTATCTTCAAATTGAAAGAAAATGCCTGCAAATCTGGACATGCATGAATTGACACCCAAAATCTATATTCTTATCAAGTATATATGGGACATTTACCAAAAGTGATCATATGGCATGTTAAAAATCAACACTTTACAAATTTCAAAGGACTAAAATTGTACAGAGTATATGAAAAATAGTGGAAAATAAGAAGTTCCATGAATACCTCATAAGTCACCACATGCCCAGAAATTAAGGACTGTACTAGTGAAAAACCAATGAGTCAAAGCAGAAATAACAATCAAAATTAGAAAATATTTTGAACCTAATGATAAAATAGGACATAAAAATTGAAGGGATGGCTATACCAAATCCTTCTAACTGCTTAGAAGCAGTTACAGCCTTCAATGCATAAATCAGAAACAAATAGATGAATGGATGAAAATCAATGAGCTAGTATCCATCTCAAGCATTCACAAATGGAATAGTAAATGCAACTCCAAAAAATTAGGAAAAAGAACTAATCAAATAAAAGCCTGACAGTTATAAAATAGGAAAACTCCAAGGTAATCTAATAAAAAATAGTGAGATATAGAAAGGATAATATATTAAGGGTTTATATATTATATAAATATATAATTTATATATTATAAATATATAATATATAAATATAAATATATTTATAATATATATTATGGGTTTATTCCAGAACTATACAGTATGGTTTATAATTAAAAATTAATAAAATTCACTGTTAATAAAATAAAGTCCAAATTTGGTGCTTTGAAGAGACTAACAACATTGATAAATGCATGCCAATGATGTTCAGTAAAAAGAGAAGCACAAAGTAACACTAACAGAAATTTAAAGGGGTTATCATTTCAGTTTCTACAGACATGAAAATGATCAGAAGAACTTATTGTAACAATTTTACACCAATAAATTTGCAAGTTTGACAAAGTAGAAAAGAATTAAAAGTAAAAAATTATTCAATGAAAAAAAAAAAAACCCTCACTGGATGATCCGTATAGCAGAGAAGGCAAAGGATAGAACTAGTAAATTAAAGACAGATCAATAGAATGTACTTAATTTGAACAGAGAGAAAAAAAAACCAAAAGAAAAAAATGGAATTCTCTGAAGAATTTCAGGAGAGAAGGGATAGCCCTTTCAATAGATTCTTCTGGAGCAATTAAATATTTATCATCAAAAAACCACAAAACAACAAAGCAGAAAAAAACCCCAAACACTTTATACAAAAAATAATTCAAGATCTGAAGCACCTGGGTGGCTCAGTTGCTTAAGTGGCTGCCTTCGGCTCAGGTCATGATCCCCAGGACCTGAGACACACCCCATGTCGGGCTCCAGGCTCAGTGGAGAGCCTGCTTCTCCCTCTGCCTGCTGCTCTGCCTACTTGTCCTCTCTGTCAAATACATATATAAAATTTTAAAATAATTCAAGATGGATTATGCTCTTAATTGTAAAACATAAAACTTCAAGAAAAGAACACAGGTGGAAAATCTCTGGGACCTAGGACTAAGTGGTAGTCTTTGATTTGATATTAACGTCATGATTTATTCAAGAAAAAGAAAGAAATAGACTTCATCAAAATGAAAGTTTTTCCCACAAAAGATCCTGTTAAAAGGATGAAAAGTAAAATTCAGGCTGGGAAAAATATTTGCAAATCACGTATCTGACAAAGGCCTTGGATCTCAAGTAAACAAAGAACTCTCAAAACTTAATACTAATACTAATAAATAAATGGAATAATCTAATTATACAATAGTCAAAGGACATGCACAGATATTTCCTTGAAGAGGCTATACAGATGGCAAATAAACACATGAAAAGATGTCCAATATTATTAGTCATTGGAGAAACGCAAATTAAAACCATAATGGGATATCACTATACACCTAACAGAATGTCAAACAAAAAATAGTGGTAACATCTAATGTTGGCAAGGGTGAGAAAGTAATGTAAGTACAGACATGTGGACAATACATTGTATCTCCTTTCAAAACTAAAAATAGACCTATCATAAGACTCAGCAATTTCACTCTTGGGCCTTTATCCTAGAGAATTATAGACTTGAGTTTATGCAGGAATTTGTATATAAATGTTTACAGCAGACTTATTTATAATAAATGAAAACTGGAAACTACCCAAATGTCTTTATTTATTTAATTTAAATTTTATTTATTTATTTGACAGAGAGAGAGAGAGAGAGATCACAAGCAGGCAGAGAGAGAGGAGGAAGCAGCCTCCCCGTGAAGCAGAGAGCCGGATGTGGAGCTCCATCCCAGGACCCTGGGATCATGACCTGAGCTGAAGGCAGAGGCTTAACCTACTGAGCCACCCAGGCACCGCCCCAAATGTCTTTAAAGGGTGAATAGATAAACTGTGGTCACATCCAAACTGACTGTGATTCAGTAATAAAAAGGAACACATTATTGATAAAAACAAAACAAACAAACAAAAAAACTTGAGTGTGCTTCAGGATATAGTGCTGACTGAAAAAAAGCCAGTCGCAAAAGGACGTGAAATGGATGTGTAATGGATGATTCCATGTATGTAACAATCATGAAATAAATTTTCATGTAGAGATGGAGAATGGACTGGTGGATGATGGTTGCCAGGAGTTAGGGATTGGGGTAAGTAGGGGTTGCATGTGGTAAAATGAGGAGTAAAATAAGGAGTCTTATGGTAATGGTGCAACTGACTCTATTGATTCTAGTGGTGGTTATGCAAGGTATATTGATGACAGAACTGCACAGAATTATACACATATACCCACAATCGAGTATGTGTAACTGGTGAAGTTCAGTAGGCTCTATGGGCTAAACCAGTATCAATTTCTTGTTTTTGATATTTTATAGTTATCTAATATAAAAATACTGGGGTTGCTAAGAGATGGGTTCACAGGGCTTCTCTACCCATTTGTTTATAATCTCCTGTGCCTGTACAATTATTTTAAAATAAATTTAAAAGCAAGATGGTTATGTAATTTCCTAAACATATGGTTGAATGAACTTAAAGAGTTTCCAGTATGCAAACAGGAAATGTTCCTCTTTCAGAAAACAGGTTTCCTTCACTAACAGAAAGTTCACTTTAGAAACCTTGCTTTTGCTAAAACCTACGTTAGTATCTGTTTTTGCTATTGGAATGAAATCTGAAGATGATTTTCACTTTTATGGAGTGCTATTTACTTCTTTGCGTTACGTCCTTCTGGCTCACGAAAGGTTTCATAGCAACATTGTCTTTGCAGATATCAAGGAAAACCTGTATTTGTAATTCAACTTATATCAATAACATTTTTTTTTGGATTTACAGGATTGTCTTGATCTCTATGATACCTATACGTACACCTGCAGACATACAATGTTTTGTTTGGTTTGGTTTTGCTTTTTTGGATAAAGCCAGAAGTGTGAGAATTGAAAATTATCACAAATGTCAGAGCCTGGCTGACTAGCATACCTAGGGAAGGGCACAGAAAGCTGAAATCTCAGATAGGATAAGAATTTTAAAGCTTCACATACGTGGTGTTCCTTTTCGGGCAGCTCTTTTAAGTGATTGGTTTTTAAGTGATCGAAGCAATTTTGTAATCTTGGATTTCATTTCAGAGCAACAATCTGATTCCCCAAGCAGCTTTTCTTTCCTTTTTTCCTTAAAAAGAAACTTATTTCTAGACGCTTCCACTGACTTGTCAATTTTACAAATGTGGCCAATGATCCACGAAAACCAAACAATTCACTGTAACACCATGTAAATAAGGAAGGGAAGCAAACTGTTATGTCCGTTCAAACTGAATAGACATGACCTCTGTTCCAGTGAAACATGAAACTCCCAAACAGAATGCCACTTAGTCGTAGGTGCCCAATATATGCAGCAAAATTTAGATTTTTTTTTATGACACATTTGACTGGAGAATTGGATTTTCATCACTGTTCTTTTGATATAAGCATTTTTATTTTAAAATTTTTATTTTTATGAATATAGGTGTGTATGTGTGTGTGTGTGTGTGAACGTGCATGTGTTTCTCTTTTAGGTTTCCAATATTTCATTTAAGACTTTGAAAATGTTTATAGGATCTAGATTCTCTCTTATAGAGGCTAAAGTATAAATGGCCTCATGTCTTTTCATCTATATTCCTTCTGGCCCAATGGTTCTCTAGCTTGCTGCAAAATCACCCTATTTGTTCAAATAGATCTTTATACCTACTTCCATTTTTTCCTGATTTATGAGGACCAAGAGCCTGAGAATGTGTTTCCAACAATGTTTCTAGGTTATACAAATTCTTCTGTTTAGGGGAGTATAATTTAATAACCACAGGTCTCATCCAGGGTGAGTTTGTCCATCTATGGAAAAATCAGCTTTCCTGGAATGGCCAATAATCTTTTTTAAGTCTTTCTCATTTATTGCCAGTTTTTATTCAGTTTGACTTCATTCGTGGTCTAATGGAAAAGAAGCACAGATTCTTCCAAAACTTGGTTCAAAATTCATTTACTTCAAGATTGCTATTTCACATCTGAAAGTTAGGAAAATAATTCCAAAATTGATTTTACAAAATCTGTACACCAAAGCCTATGTACTTTAGTTATCAGAAAACTTTCTGGGCTTTACTCCAGTGTTAATTACTCTTCCTTTTGACACAATCCTTACGTATTTCTTTTACTAGTGTTTAACTTGTGAAACAACAGATTAGAAGATAGTAACCCAGAGAGTATTTAAATAATTCAGGTAAGGGATGAAGATGGTAGTACATGGTATTGATTGGGTTCCTTGTTTGTCCCTAGTTTGTACTCAGCACTGTACTAGGTAAACTAGTATCTCATCTAATCTCTTATCTCATCTACCCTACCTGAAAACGTATGAAAGTGGTATTGTCCCTGTCCTACAGAAGCAGACACTGAGACAGATTTTGGAGTACCTGATATTTGTTAGAGACCATCCCTTGTGAAGGAAGGAGTAGGAAGCTGGATTGGGTTGAGGGAGAAGCTGAATGACAACGGAAGTCCAACAATCTTTGCCAAACCAGCATGCGGATCTGGAACAAGATTTGCTTGTCATGGTGTCCCATTGGGTTGCAATGGGTATATATTTATGTCCATACTTCCCTGGAAATGGGCAAGAATGGAAATGGGAAAAGCAGGGCTTCAGACAAAGAGGATTTGTGTAGCTGGGGATGGCCCCAAAGTGGTCTACTGACTATACCTCCTATTTCTGGGCTGGGAGGATGCACTTCTTTGAAGGAGAATTTGGGTGTTCATTGAGTTTGCCACTGATTTGTCCAAGGACACAGTGATTGTCTCAGTGAAAATCCAAACTCAGGACTCTTTGATTCTTCTGAGGATATACTTCGTTATTTTCTGAAAAATATTTGATAAGTATGTGCCTTAAACTTGTCTTGACGAGTCCACCCTGGACATTCACTGTTTTGTGTGACAATGCAACAGCGACCTCAGGTACCACTGAACAATGTAGCAGTTTGTCCCTACATGTGAGGTCTCCAAGCTTCCCTGTAATTTTGTCACCTGTCATCCTGTCAGGGTGCTGCATGAGTACAGAATCCATGAATAGTCTATTGCTTCCACTGAAGCTGCCATCATTCTTCATCTTGATGACTCAATCTCCTGACTGGTCATTTTGCTTCCATTCTCGCCTCCCTCCAACAACTAATTGGAGAATGAAAATGCATTCATGCCACAACTCTGCTCAAATATTTGAAAAGTTATTTCTCTTCCTATGTATGTATGTATAAAAAAGTGCTTGTTACTTACTAAATATTTGGTAAATAAATTGCATGAAAAAATGGTGTTAGCAAAAACAAAACAAGACAAAGTATGTAAGGATCAGAAAACTGATTTAGGTTCAAATTCTAGTTTCAAAACCTATTGAATATAGATAATATACATTAAACTCTAAGCTTTGTTATGCTTTGTTTTCTATCTTAATTGGACTTAATACATTGGCATTTTTAATGAAATGAAATAGCATATAAAGGAAATGTTATGGAAAGTATAAATAGATCTAGATAATTGTTAAATTTAAATGTGTATCCCTATAATATTGCATAAATTATCACAACTCTTCTCCCGTTAAAAAATACACCCTCTTAAAGCCTCTGCCTTCAGCTCAGGTCACGATCTCAGGGTCCTGGGATCGAGCTCCATAGCGGGCTCTCTGTTCAGCGGGGAGCCTGCTTCCCCCTCTCTCTCTGCCTGCCTCTCTGCCTACTTGTGATCTCTGTCTGTCAAATAAATAAATAAAATCTTTAAAAAAAAAAAAAAAAGACACCCTCATCCTTTGGAAAATGTGTTGATATGGATTACCCACCCTATTGATAAAAGATGAAGTACTACTCTTTTGTTTTTCACTTTTTAAAATTTGAGTGGTATTTGCAATTACTGCCTTACAGCATATCCAAGACCCTCTGGTACATATTTATGATATGTGTTTGAAAAAGCGTGTCTTCAAGGCAGACCTTATGAAATTATTCTGAGGGTACCTGATATATATGTACCGGGCCGGCTGGTCATCCCAGCTCCTCCTCCTTTATACTCCATGTCTCGTGCACATAGTCCCACAATTCGTTTCCTCCTCTCTCTACTCCTGTTGGCCCTTCCCACAAGAATTTTCACCATTCACCTGCTCCTTCCTACCTGGTTGTGATGCTTTTTCATTCCACATCCTTCTTCCTCAAAAATGTTGCCCACATTGATCTTTCCTGGTTTTCAGCAACAACTGCACTTATTCATGGTGTCATATTGTTCAATATTTAGTTCTGTTGCTTAATACTATGTTCTTTATCACATGCCTAGATCGTTTCCGAGAAGAGAAAGTCCCTGAGAAAAGAGACTGGATTTTGCTTTTTCCTTTTCTGTGCCACGAAGCCGCCATCGCTTTGCAAAGATAAGCAGAGGCTTGGTAGAACTCTAAATCGATTCATTTTTCTTAACACCGCAATTTCTGATCTCTGAAGCTTTTATAGGCCCCCCTCTTAGTAAAGGAATTGAACCATTTTCATTCAATAGGTAGATCACTGAAGAAGAAACAAGGAGTATTTCACGATCCCAGATCTGCACTTAGAGAATTAGTCAGGCTGTAGAAAGCAGAGTTTCAAGGCTTCAAACTGCATATTAAGCTGCAATTAGATTGTCAATGTTGTAAGTGTTGTCGTAGTCTACCTTCAGGATAAAACAGTTTGTGGTCTGCAACTGATGTAAAACTTTCCTAAACCGGTTCCCAGATCCTTGGAACTCACTCTATTCGTAGACCATATGTACTCTACACAGCTGGCCAGGGTTTTGCAAAAATAAAAAAACAGAAATTATTGCCTTCCACTCCTCAGTTTGACAGTAGAAGGCGTAGTAGGGACAAAGACCATGCAAGCTCAGGGACCTTAATGTAGTCTGGGAATCTAAAAAGGGCTTTATAATAGTCTGGATGAACTTTGGACAAAATTGAGAAAATAGTGCCTTTCAGTAGTTTTGAGCATCATTTCCTTGTCTTTACTTGTCCTCACATTCTTCCTAAGTTCTGGCTATTACTGGCTTGTCTAACAGTTCGACCCCTCCAAAGAGATCCAAAGAGTTAGCATTCTGCTCCTTCCTGCTGCAAGACAATGCAATTGCTTATGTTCTATCCTTTGTGGAACACACTAAGATCCTGAATCTGATATAAAAAGAATTCAAGAAAAACAACAATGGTTTGGACGCCAAAAGTGAGATTTCGAATCAGAAGTGCTGGACATGTCCTCATAGCCCTAACTAGCTATGTGACCTTAAGCAAGTCACTGAATCTTTAAAGCCTCCGATGACTCATAGGTAAGTAGGGTCATAAAGGAACCTAGCTGGTGGCTGTGGTGAAGATGAAATAAAATTCTGTGTGCTCGTACCTGGTATGGAGCCTTGCAATACTAAATGTATCATCAATATCAAAATGAATATTATTCTCAGAGAAAATACTCAACTTTAAACAGAGCCCTTCAATATTTTTGCTTAAAGATGTCACTAATCATGAAGGACATCAGGCACTAGAAGTCATTTCTTTTTCTTGGTAAAAAGGGACTCAGGATTCACCAGAATAGATTCAGAATGCAGCTACCCACTCTACCACACAAGCATGACAAGAAATAGCTCTCATCATCAACACTTTTCCCCAACCTTTTTTAAAAAAATTAACATATAATGCATTATTTGTTTCAGGGGTACAGGTCTGTGATTCATCAGTCTTACACAGTTCACAGCACTCACCACAGCACATACCCTCCCCAGTGTCCACCACCAGCCACCTTATCCTTCCCATCCCCCTCCTCCCAGCAACCCTCAGTTTGCTTTCTGAGATAAAGAGTCTCTTATGGTTTGTCTCCCTCTTGGTTTCATCTTGTTTCATTTTTCCCTTTCTTCCCTATGATCCTCTGTCTTGTTTCTCAAATTCCTCGTATCAGCATCAGCACTTTCCTTTCAGTCACTTTCCATGAGGAGGATTAAGAGCCACCAAGTAAAAACCCTACTTTCTCTGCCTTCTAGCACTGAACATAAACACCAGCATGATTTCCTTCAGAAGCTTCCAGAGCTTAACATTTACTCTAGGACTCTTCACAAAACTCCTTTGAGCTGGAGATGATGCAGGAGTCAGCATCTTCTTGTTTTACATAAAAAAACAAAAACAAAAACAAACCAAAACCCTAAAACAGAGACCTAACCCTCGAAGACTAACTTAAAAAAAAAAAAAAAAAACCCAAACACAAAAAACATGTGATCAGGGTTTTAGTCTTAAATTTGTCACTAACATCATTATTTTATTAAAATCAATCTCTATCCATTTATTTATTTCTCAAATATCTTCATCCATCAACCACTTGCCTTAAAACTACACAGGGCAGTTACAGGATTAAAATAAAGTGTGAACGGAAAGCATTTTGAAAAGGAACAACCACTCTACAATTATAGGAACAATTATTCCCATCACAAACACCACAGCCAGAAGCCAAATTTGCATATCAACACTTCATTATTGGAGATGTTGGTACATGAGCAATTTTAAAAAGATTGTAATTTGAGTTTTCATGGGTTTTGCACTTTCTGTGACTATCTTGTTTATTGCTTTTATCTGAAAGGAAAAGTCTGTCAAATTTGCTAAATTGCTCAGCTTACTCTCATTTTTTGTATTTGTTTTAGTGATGTATATGATGCTGGAGAGTCTCATCACTGCCAATCTGCAATTACCGAGGCTAAGACAGGGGGCCCATTGAAAACCTTTGAACCTAGGAAAGGAGAAGCAGGACCAGGATAGCGAGAGAAAAGCAAATGCCAGCCAGGGCTGGAATCATGGGGAGCAATCATTCTGGAGACAACATGATATACTTTTGCCGGAAGAAGGTTCCCTCATGTTCTCAAATCCCTTAACTTACAAGAGCCACTTGTAGCTCTCCACTGGCCTCCAATTAAAGGTTTGTGTTCTTGAGGAATTCTGAGAAGTGCAGTAAAGGTGGACCTGTAATCACTGTTGGTATACTTCCATCTAAGGGGGCTCCCTCATGTCACTTCCCAGAAGTCCTTAAAAAATAATAATAATAAAAAAAAGTAGACTATTCCCACTCTTCAGAGGAGTATCTGAAAGTTTCACCACTAGACCTATACTTGTCTTCCCGTTTTTGTCAAATATTGCAAAATAGATTTGTATTTAACTGGTGAAATGAACTTGAATTCCCATCTCATAGCCAGGTAACCATCTCATACTAAACGCTGCTTTGGAGAAAGAGAAGCAACAAAGGAAGGGAGGAGAACAAGTACAGGGACTCAAATATCATAGCTGCGAAAATATAGTCAGCTGCCACTTTAACATGTTTAGATTTTCAAATAAAATATAGGAAAAAATGCCACTACAAAAATGTCCTGCACTAAATATAGAAATATGTTTCAGTAGTAAGCATAGATTTATAAGCATTGATTCTTTATGTTATTTTCACTTCAAGAAAATGTAAGATGCATTAGATAGAAAAATCCAAATATATGAAACACTTAACATAGGAGAAAACTGTTTTAGTGAAGATTCTTACCTTAGCAAAAGGATTTATTAGCAGGCTACTTTAAGTCTAAAAATCATTAACTGGAAACATACAAACTATTAAAATCCAGCTCAAATTTAAGGTCAATGCAAATAAAGATAAAGCATCTAAAATTAGAACTCAACCATTCAATTTAGAGAATTTGATTTATAAAAATTTGATTTGCATGCAATATCTTAGTACTTTAACGTAGTACAAAGTAAGTAGTGGCAATAGAATTGTGAGATGATTCACCTGGTTCCTGAGCTAGGTTTTGGTCATTTAATCTCTTTAGGAGTACTAAGGAGCACAAAAAGGACTAAGGACAAAGATGAAGCCAACACAGCTTGCCCATCAGGCTCTGATAGTGTCTGATCAGAGAAGAATATTATATAGTAAACTACATGAAATCTGGCAATGGATCATAACCCGTGGTTTCTGCATTATCAGAAATTAGCCATGCTTTCTGCCTTTTAAATTTTGTTTGGAAAAATGAACTGAGGACCACAATGATACAGCAGAGGCAGCTTGAAGCAGATTGATGGCATATTGTAGGCACTTCTTACTCAACCTGACAAGTGAGGCTTGTTCTGGTTCTGCAGGGTGGGAAGGGTCCTGTGAACTCGAACGGGTAGTGGTCTTTACATGGTAGCTGGATTCCAAGAACAAGCAGTTTAAGTGGTAAATGCAGAATCTGCAGAATTCTTATGGCTCAAACTCTGAATGTCTACAGCTTCATCTCTACTAAACTCTACTGCCTGAAACCAATCATAGGGCCATCCCAGATCTAAGGAGACAGGAGAAACAGATTATGCGTCCTGTTGGAGTGGTGAAGACACTGTAAAGTACCATGTGAGCTGGGATACACTGTGGCCGCTGACACGATCTACCATAATTTCAAAGATTTCTCAGAAAAATCACATGCACCGTTTCTTTGTCATAATTCTCAATACGGACCTTGGAAAGCAGCCATGCTTAACTAAGTACTATGTACCCTTGGAGTGAAGAACAAACAAAATTTGGCACTTACCTGGCGGAACTGTTCTAGGTCAATTTTGTTACCCACCAGCACCAGGGGAATTTCATAGGTGTGGCGGACTTGAAAAATGAGCTCTTTAAACTTGGCAGCTTCCTGGAATGATTGGCGGTCAGTGACGGAGTAGCAGATGATGAATCCCTCCCCGCCTCGCATGTACTGCTCCCGCATGGCTGTGAACTCTGCCTGCAGGGAAAAAAGCAAAATTGTTATGTAATTTAAAACAGTGAGGCCAAGACATCATTAAAATAAAACAAAAGTAGATAAATTATGAAATGAGGTAGTTTGGGTAGAAATTTTATAAAAGTTTATTTCTGGGCTTTGGATATAGAAAAATAGTATGAAGTCTAACTGTACTGTTACGAAATCTGAATGCTTTGAAGTATTCAGAGTGTTGATCTTTAATCATAGAAGATTTGATTCAAAAGATCTTGGGGGAGATATGTTAAACAGCAGGTTAACTAATGAACTATTAGGGATTATATACATCCTTTTAATAGCTTTCTACTTAATGGTCTCGTTTTAGGAAAGGGAATCTAAATTTGTATACTTTAAACTTTAAAACCTAGAGGAACTAATTTTCTCCTCAAAAAGATGAAAAGAAACACGAGTTTAACCTTGATTATCCCTGTGAACGGATGAAGTTATTAGCATAGATAATCCCCGACCCAGTTATGTGCTTGGGTTTTCTTAGATCTGTCTCTCTGAGGGGCATAAACAGAGAGAGATCGACGGCTGAGTCATGGGGCATTTTCCATGTTCTGTTCACTCTGACATCTTCTTCTCTCTTTGCAGAGGACAGGGTCACCTTCTGAAGGTACCTGTGTCCCAACCTAAGAGGCACTGCTGTATCAGCTTTCTATGTGGCAGTCCACCTGAACTACAATTTCTTGGCAACTCAATATTTAGAATTGGGTCTGAGTTGCAATCTGAAACATTCCTCTTAGTCAGAAGTGTCTGTCTTCATTCACTGTTACTCTTCTGATTCCATTGTTAAAATCACAAGGGCTATTTAGACACAAGCAAGGGAAATATAAAAGTTAGACTCTGGCTGTGGAACAAGCCATGCTAAATGATAAAAGAACACAAGAACATAGTGTGATTTGGAAATAAAGTCATCAGAGAAAGATTTACATGAGTTTGAGCTGTATTTGAAGATTTCGAGATACGAATTCTTTTCCCAGCAAGCTATTTATAAGAATTACTAAAATGCCTTCTTCAGAGTAATTGTTAAAACAAATATTAAGTTGATTTAACATGGCTTGACTTTTGAGGGGTAGGAGCATTTAAACAGATCCAGAAATTGTGGAAATCTGGGGTGCTTACAAGTGTAGAGAGAGTAGTAAAGTTAATAGGGTATGGAGTTAGTGGGTCAATCTTTTGAAACATTTCCAGTCAACACAGAATGGGTTCAAATAATATCACTGGGTTCAACCAGTCATTTTAAAGTTTTATAAACTTGAGTCCAGAAAGGAAAAAAGTGAGAGAGAGAGAGAGAGAGAGACTTGCCCAAGTATGAACAGGCAGCTAATGTCAAATTGGTTTGAATAATTTATCTTCTCTGATTCACACTGTCTCAATTTACTTAGTACTAAAGTTTACCTCAATCCTAAATTTCACCATGTAAGTGCCATGTGCTAACACGGAAGAAATAAATCCTACTGGGTCTCAGTTTCTTCATCTCTAAGACCAAATTGGCTTATAAAATTTCTGACATCCCTCCCAGTTCTGGCATTCTCTAATTCTAAAAACCCTTAGCCTCAGTCAGAATCCCATAGCTGATTGTGGACTGACTAGAGTAGTATAGATCGAATTTGCTAAATGTGGTTTCCCTGAGTTATAATGGCATTTTCCAAATAGAAATGGTAGAATCAGTGTAGAAATATATGATATTTTAAAAAATATGAATGGATTTATTACAACAGTGCATATGATCAAAACCATAAAAGCACAAACTGAACAGGAAAAATGTATCTTACGATTTATAGTTCACTGTATTTGCCAATTATGATCTTAAGTATTAAAATTATTTTTAGTTGTCTATTGAAAAATAATATAAACATTGCAAAACATGCAAGAGGTACTGAAATATATAAAATTAATTTTCTCTCCAGACCCAGTATTCTTTTCTAAATGTGTGACAGTTAATAGAAATATATACAGTATTCAGAAATAATCTATGTACATATAAGCAAAGGCTGCTACATTCCACCTTTACATACTTTTTATACTCAAATGGGAACATAATGTACGTAATTTTTACTTTTAACCTTAATTAAGATTTAATATCCCTAATATATATTGGAGATCATTCTATATAAGCACAAATAAGTATTTTTAATGCATGTACTATATTTTATGTAACTAGTTGCCTATGAAGATATTTAGAAATCTTCCTTTTATTCCTATTATCAAGTATGTTGCAATACAGATTCCTAAACATCCACGTTACACAGATGTATATATGAGAAGTAATATTGCTAGATGAGAGAGAACACACATTTTTACTTTGAAGAAATAGTGCCAATCTCACCAAAGATACCGTACCAATAATACTTTCCAGCATTATATAAAAATACCTATTTCTCCTCATTCTCACCCATGTCACTTATCAAATTTTTCTACCTTTTATAATTTTTAGGGTAAATAGTAGAATCTTGTTTCATCTGCATTTATATGAGATTCATATTGAGCATCTCCTATGTTTCTTATTCATTTACAAATTCTCTCCTAGTTATGGTTTTATTTTAAAAATGCAATTTTTATTCTTTGATTTGGGGCTTTAAAAAAATTCTGACTGGAGACATTTCTTTCTATGTGAGACATAAGAAAAAATTCATTTGTGTACATTAAAAATAACTACATCATAGGGAAAAGACTAATAAATTTGATGAAGTCTAACATGTATTAGGAAGACGGGCTAAGTACAGGAAAGTAAAATTCATGGAGAACAATATTGGATAAATGAATGAGTGAATATCCAATTGTTCTGATTAACTAGACTCCATTTCACCTATAAGTTGTATTACTAGATCTACCAGTCCTCTCATCTGCTCTGAACTGAACTCTCCAGGTACAAGGTTCTAGTGTAGGTCTAGGTGAATATTTTAAAGAGGTACTTGTCTGATTTTGCTTTGCACCTAGATGCAAGAGTACATAACTGTGTTTGTGTTCAAAAATTGTCTTTACAATCTGAGCACAGAAACTGGGAAGCACAGTACATGACTTCTAGGTCTGTTACTCAGAATATGTCCTCTAACAAATCACCTAACCCCTCAGTGCCACAATATCCTTCTTTGCCAAAAGGGATTAGGACACACACTTAACCCGTCTTACAGGGAAGTAGAAAGGATCAAATGAAAAAACAGATGTAAAAATGCTTTGATCATTTTTTAAAATACAATACAAATTAAGCCTATTATCATCTCTGGTACAAATCCTACAGAATAGAACCTTTCACTGGGAGTATAAGCATAAAATCCTCTTCAAGCTGCATTAAATATAAATGTAGAAGTATTTTTCAAATATGCTTAATCAGAAAATTAAGGTTTAGGTTGTGCTATTTTTCCCCCTCCAAATAGAAAACTGTTTCCACCAATAAAACAGACATAATTCAGCTATCCCAGTGAAAGGGGAGGATACTTCCTCTTAGCTCACCTCACCCATTCTAACTCTTGTCATAGCTTTCTCTTAAAGATGCACTGGAAGCTGGTGTGGCACAGAAAGTTGAGCAGAATCTCTACAGCTATTATCAACTTAATAATATATGACACTGGAATCACTTTATAAGAAAAATGCTATGTTCAACATGTTGCTTCCGTCTTTATTCACCCATGAATTAAAGATCTCTGTGCTTTATGTTCCGTGTATCCTGAATGTTAATATCTTCTTCATTTGCTTCTTGCTATAAATGAAACTTGTTGGTTAATTATTCAGGAACATGACTAGATTTTATTTGCTATCCATAAGTAGCAAAGTATCTATGAAAAAGACCTATGTGTAAAATGCTACAAATATGACCATTTCTAATACATATATTTTTAGAGAGAGAGAGGGAGTTGGGGGGCCAGGCAGCAAGAGAGAGGAAAAGAGAGAGATCCAAGACGGCACCATGCCTCAAAGAGCCTCGATCTTACAACCCTGAGATCATGACCTGGGCTAAAATCAAGAGCTGGATGCTGAACCGACTAAGCCACCCAGATGCTCCTTTCTCTAAGAATTTCTAAGCTATTCTGAGTACAATGCTGTAGCTTCATCAGTTCCCTTTGATAGGTTTTCTTGCATTAAAATAGGGTGAAAATACTCTTAATTGTGAACACAAAGTGTTCTGATTAATCTCATATCCCAGTCTCTTGATTATCAGAGTATTTTAAGCAGATTTTCAGAAATATAGGGATGGGACCAGGTCCCCATTGTATTCAACGAGTGCCACTAGGATGTATAAGTGCCACATTGTTTACAAAGTGTGCTAGTGTTATGGTCAGGCCAACCCTCAAACGCTTTCTAGCGCAAACACACACATATCCCACTGTCTATGGTTGCCATACTCATGACAGCTATATCTCCATACCAAACTTATGTTCCTAGTACACAGAAAGTAAATAAAAAAATAAATCACTCATGCAGCTGACACTACACCAAGTGATCAGATACATCAACTACCAAAAAAGTCTGGCCCTGTCCCGTTTGACCAAGCAGAAGTGGGCAGGAGGAAACAAATGAAGAGCAATGGAGTACTACACGAACCGCGGGGGTTTAGAAAATGCCAAGAGCATTTTGCAGGAGGAAGGCAAGGAGGACTTGGTGGAAGAAATGGGATGTGTTATTTTTCTTAAATTTTTCACCTGTAAAGGGGTCCTCAACTTTCATGCAATCTTTCTTCTAAAGATATCTATTACCCTTAAACCATCTTTCATGATCCAAAGTCAGCATTTGTATGGCACTTAAATATAGAGGCCTGAATTCCCGTCTATAATTTAGTTTTTGGAGGCTGTCAGAGGAACTAAACCGTTGTCATTGCTTTTGTTTGCATGTTTGTATAAAGAAGGAATTAAACAAAATGAAAATATTAAAGTGATGAAAGTGTAGGTATCATAATTTTGCTGTAATTGATGCAAAGTAGTGGTGGTTCTCCAGTCTCAAACTGAAGCCTTAAAGTAGTTGAGAATGTCCAAATAAAATGGAAACAAAGAACTTTTACAAATGTTGGTAATAAATGGTCAAAGATGGTATCTAAAAGACCAAATGTAATTAACAAATTTATACTATTTTGTAGTTTGCAGAGAACATCACCATGTCCATTATACATTTGTCTATCATTTTCTTTCAATATTTGACACGCCTATATTTTCAGGAATGCATTAAGTCATGGACTACTGCCTAACTCATTCATCAAATATTTATTGAGCACTTATGTGACAGGCATGTCAGATTTCAGATGGCTTAATACATATAATGAAACAGAAATAGGAGTAAATGTGGAAAAGAACAATTAGAAATTAGAACACTGAAACCAAGATAAAGTGGTTTGATCTGCAAATTTGACTCAACTTGTAGACAATCAAAGCTACACTGGGAACATGATCAATTCCATCACTCTTGTGGTCAATAACAAAAACATACTAATGTGTCAGGTGACATGTGTCTCTCCCTGAGCACTTATAGCCGAATGCAGTTTCTCTTATGAGGTTTCAAATAGGGGACAATGCCCTCAATGTCAACAGGATCTGCATTAGCAGGTTTTCTAAGGCTAAGTCCCAAATTCTGTTTTTCAACTTAAATCTTACGAAACATTTTGTGCATTTACTCAATGGTACTGCTGCAACACTCAAGCAGGGTAACAGAAAAGCTTTTTTGTAGAAAATACTGTATGTTAAGATTGTGGGTGACAGTTAAAATATTTGATATTAATGCTGGAAAAAGTAGGAAGTTCTTGATTGTGTGCCTAGATACATCACTGAAGAGTGGCCGATCCATAGTTCCTAAAATCTGGCTATAATGAAGAGTACTCCTACATGTAAGGCTCTCACCTCAGTGCAACTCAAAATAAATGCTGAGGTGGCCCTGCAGGTTATTTAATTCATGGGGCCCGATGCAAAAGGAAAACATGGGAACCCTTGTTCAAAAATTAAACATCTCAAGACAGCAATAGCAGAGTATTAAAGCAAGTGCAGGACCCTCCTTAGCATGGACCCCTGGGTGACTGCACAAATTCCCGGCTCATGAAGCCAGCCTTACTGACGTAGCAGAACCACAAAAGAACATCCGTAGGGAAGAACAATTCCAGAGAGACGGTCTCTGGGCAGGTCTCTGGGCAGGTCTCTCAGCAAAAGAGGCAGTGGCAGTTCTCTGACACTCAGCCACTTCTGAAGCTTCCTGACCCCAGCAAGGGACACAAGACTAGACGATGATAGATATGCATGGTGGCAAGAAGCATGGGATTGAGGAGAAAATGAGGGATATGTGGTAGGGGACTGAAATATGTACCTCATATGGGAAATGTTATTACTGAAAAAGACAGGAGCATGGCATATGTAAAGGGTTGGCATGCTCCTGTTGTTGAGCAAAGGCATATTCTGGAAAGCCCTGACAACCAGGTTTCAGATTTGATGTGATAGGAAAGTAAGAACTCAATTTTTTTTTTTTTTTTTTTTTTGAGGAAAGTAAACTGCAGCTCTATTTCAGTAGGACTGATCTGGCAACAAGAGCAAAGGAAAGAAAAGAAGTTAAAGTCAGGAGAAAAAAAAATGAAGGCTTTTACATAATCCTGAAGTGAATTTCCATGGGGAAAGAAATAAAAGGGGAAATACTTGAATGAGAGGTCACAAAACACAGAAATGGAGAAAAGAGAAATATTTCTGTCATTTCAAGGGATAAAAATGAAAGGCTTGATGTCTACCAGTTTGGGCATGAGAGAGAAGATATGAAAACATACTATTGATGGTTCTATCAATAACACCAGACAATAGGTTGGGTTTTTGCACATGCCCTGACTCATCATTAACTCCCACATTAGATAGTGGGGAAAAAAAAGAGGAAAGCAGAGATATTAAATGATATGGCCAAAGTCCTAGAGCTGCCAATTAGGAAATCAGAGACATATCATTGTCACACTTCTTCTCCAAAGACAAATTAAATTAAACATAGCACCTGTTTTTGTAGCTCTGGAGCCTGGGAAACTACGGAAGTAGGATCAGAAAGAAGTGGATTGAGAAAGTTAGTAATTTAAGGCCCTTTTTGTCTCACACAGATTTGCCCTTGTCTGATTGGAGTTGACACTGGACAACTGAAAGGAACAGTCCACAAGAAACTGGAAATCAGGTTTATGGGAAATAATAACTAAAGGTAGGGAGAGTGAAAAAGCCACACTCAGGAGACACATCTTTTGGATTGACCAGAGAGACAGGGATTAGTACGTAAAGCAGATTCATCTGAATCAGTTGGGGCGGGGGCGGAGATTGTTTTCACTTCTTTAAAAAATCTGGAGCTTCGTGACTTTTAATCTCACAAAACAAACTGAGGGTTGCTGGGGGGAGGGGGTTTGGGAGAAGGGGGTGGGATTATGGACATTGGGGAGGGTATGTGCTTTGGTGAGTGCTGTGAAGTGTGTAAACCTGGTGATTCACAGACCTGTACCCCTGGGGATAGAGTATTATGCCTCCATCAGAAAGGATGAATACCCAACTTTTGTAGCAACATGGACGGGACTGGAAGAGATTATGCTGAGTGAAATAAGTCAAGCAGAGAGAGTCAATTATCATATGGTTTCACTTATTTGTGGAGCATAACAAATAGCATGGAGGACATGGGGACTTAGAGTGGAGAAGGGAGTTGGGGGAAATTGGAAGGGGAGGTGAACCATGAGAGACTATGGACTCTGAAAAACAATCTGAGGGTTTTGAAGGGACGGGGGGTGGGAGGTTGGGGTACCAGGTGGTGGGTATTATAGAGGGCACGGATTGCATGGAGCACGGGGTGTGGTGCAAAAATAATGAATACTGTTATGCTGGAAATAAAAAAAAAAAAAATCTGGAGCTTCGTTCCATTGAGAGTGTTTTTTTCGATTGTAAAGGAAATTTTATGAAAACAGTTTTTGACAGCTATTTTCTCATTTTGTTCCCTCTTGCCAAATATGCTCAGTACTTTAGTTTCCAGGTTTTTGTGTTTGTAACTCTATGTATTGTATGTATGTATGTGCTTCGCTTTCGTTCCCAACACCAGACTCAGCTACCTGAGGACTACTCAGCATTGTATTTTCCAAAGCAATAAGGGACCATGCCTGGATCAGAGCCCAATAAATAATTATTATATTATCATTTGGTTAATTACTTACTTTAAGCTAAATGTTTTTGAGAGATGTTACTATTCCCTGGATGATGTACCTTTAAGGAAAGGCTAGAGGATGAAGTCAAAAGGAAAGTGAATCAAATTTCTAAACTAAATGGATAAGATGTTTAGTTACTGAACCTTATACAGGTAGGGGCAGGTCTAGTTTAATTTTTATGTAAATGCATAATCCACTGAATTCTGTGAATTATAAAGTAACTGAATGCTCCTTATTTCATTCTCTACTTTCAATCATTTGTCTTATTCTAAGAGAGGATGAATCTTCTCGTCTTTGGATGTATCAGAAGTGGGTCTTTCCCCATCTGATTTGTATTTCCTCAACAACAGAGTTTCATGACTGCCTCTGGTGGTACAAATCCTCCAAAAGATATTTCTCATCACAGCTGGTTTCCTGTTTATGTTTGAGGTCACTCACACTGGGAGCTGCTTTCCTGCTGAAAAAACCTATAGGAGAGCATCTTGGAAGAAGGTAGCATAACTGTGTCATGAAAGGATTTTGTCCACTGCATTTTAGTCATTCTCAGTGTGATACTAAAAGGATGATCCCAACAAAAATTCAGTGAATAAGAAAACCCATATGCCAAAACTGCATTTGCTAATCGACGTAGAGCATATGATAGGGTCTACTCTAAAGAAAAAATGTTATGTTATATATATGTGAAATATATAGTATCTAAGAAAAATAGGTCATATATATGTCACATGCTCTAAAAAGCTTATCACACAAAGTAATTTTTATTTCTATAGCTGAATGGCAAAAATAAATTACTTTTTGGTTCCTCCCAAGGTAAAAAGTAAATCATCTTGTTTTTTAATACAGTAATTTGTCTCGAGATAACCTGAAAATTTTAAAGTTGTATTGAGGAAGTGGCACATATGAATGACGAAAAGATGCCCAGAGAATATGTGCTTGTCCTCCTTAATATTAGAATTACAGTGACAAAAATTTCTTTGGTCAAATTCTTCTTAAGCTCTTCTGAACCTATCAAGTAGGAATCACTTTTAGGCTTCTGTAGCTCTACTTTGTCAAGTTCTAGCAAAATTCCTAGGTTGATTTAGTCAGAATTTCCCATCATGCTATCTCATCATCCTCAATATCTAATTATGGTCCCCAACTCTACCAACCTCCAGGTGATGTCTGATCACCCTGGCCTGCCTTCAGTAAGAATCCTGCTTTGTCAGTTTAGCCACAATTCCCCCCATCCCCTAGGTTTCTTCTCAGCAATTTCCCATCCATCAATTGCCCATTCTGCTTCTTAACTATAAATTCTAGCTTGTTTGTGAGGTATTCAGAATTAGGGCTCCTTCTGTTCCCCTTTTGCAATATTCCTGACTACAACCTACTTTGTACTACTTTAACTGTCCAGCTCTGGTTTTCCTTCAACAACCAGGCAGAAATTGCAGGGTCCCTGACCCTTGTCAAGTGCTAGCTATCCCTCACCCTCCAGTTTAGCAATAGCCTCCTGTGTTGCTGCTCTAACCCCAGACCCTTTTTTCCAATCAATCCATCATTCATTTATTTCTCTGTCCAACTAATCTTCTTTAAGCACTACAGATTCATTATGTAGCTCATCTGCCTCCAGAGGTCCAATGGTTACCCATTTGCTTTCACATCAAATCTATACTCGTCTGCCCAGTTTTAAGGCTTTATATAATCTGATATCATGCTGCATATCCACCTTTATCTCCAATTAATCCTGAATATGCACTCTCTGCTGGAATGGGGTCACTTCCTTCAATGGCTTGATCATAGTAGCTGTCTCGTCTCCCAAAGGTGCCTTCATGAACACTATTCCCCACACTTGAACTTTTTCTAGCTAATAGAGATTTTAGTGATGATTGAATACAACTCTTACTCTGCAGATGAGAAAATCTAGGCCCAGAAAAGTAATGATATCATCATTTTCTCATGCCGGGTCAGAAAAACTAATGTTCTAATCTCTTTTATATTGTTGGAAAGCCAATTTTCATCTTCAGTAACCTGTGTGCATACTCTTCAGGGTCAATTATTTTTTCTTCTTTTATGCACCTATGTTAACAAACCTAGCCCTTAGTGAGAATTATTCTGTTTTGTACATTTTCCTCACCCATGAGCATCAAAAATTAGCAATTAATTATTTCTCATATTATTGAGTTAGATTTGTTTTTTTAAAAGATTTTATTTATTTATTTGAGAGAGAGAGAATGTGCACAGAGGAAGAATGAAAGGGATAAGCAGACTCCCTGATGAGCTGGATTTAGGGCTTGATCCCAGGACCTTGGGATCATTACCTGAGCTGAAGGCAGCTTCTTAAGTGACTGAGCCACCCAGGCACCCCTAATGGAGTTCAATTTGTGTCATCAAGTAGATTTTGGATGTCAACATCAAGGCTTAAACTATTTTTAATGTTTATATTGACCAGACTTTGGATATATGAAACTTCAATTAAATTTCTCCTATTTGAATGGCTAAATGCCATTTCAGATAAATTATGCTTGTTCTATACAGAATGCATATGTACTAGAAAGGAGATAATCAAGCTTTAGAACTACAGGAGTATGTGAAAGACTTAAAAGACACATTTTCCTTGATCAATCTTATCATCTGGAGGAAGAAGTTTTAAAAACTTACACTCCTAAGGGACATGTCTGCATAAGCAAAATCAGTAGAATTTTTGTTCATGTCAGTCAATATCCATCTTTCAAAAACAAGTTTGAACCCTTGTATACCAATATATAGAAACAAGTTTGAATACATAAAAACAATCATTATTTGCCCCAAATTATTTCAACTTCCTACAATAACTGCGCTTTCCAAATAATTTGGCTACATGAACAGAACTGTGCTTCATTCCATTTTTAAATTCAGTGAGCTCCTCAATGTGTTCCTAAAAACAAAGTAACTGTAATTCTAGTTTGATAATTTCAAAATCAATTTCACTGGGCTATTTAAAATGCAATAATTTCAAAATTACACATTTAACTATAAGCCAAGGAAAATGATATAATGAAAAAAGATAAGATAATGAGAACTGAGTTTTGAAACTATTAACATGGGTTATTTTCATTGTGTTGTTTTGGGGCTCTCAAATGGATTTAGTGGGGAAGATGACAGGTCTTGTGAACTTAAGTTGAATAAAAAAATAGATATTAATATATGCTTGTAAACATATAGGCTATATTATTTAAAAAATGCACTTTGGTGTCTAGCCCATATAAAAATTTGAGGCATTCTCAGAAACCATGTTTTTGCAGTTATATTTAAACTTTGGAAATTTGCTATTCAAAATAGTTGACAATTTCTCTGTCTTTTGCCCCTCAAAAATGCCGTTATGCCCGATTTTTAAAATGTCAATAGTATTACTGGAAATGAAATAATGGCAAACTTTCTAGAATATTAAAGGTGAAAGCAGAAACAAGAGTCTCAGAAGGCTTCCTAATGAAATCTTGGGCACTGTCACTGAGTCACGAACATACAGAAAAATAGAGTGGGTCAAGGGGCAGTTATGATGGTCACTAAAGGAATCGCTGGGACAAATGACACCTCTTTGCCCCACTGCAGCAGCTATTGGTTTTGCCCCCTGTAAAAAGCCCTGTTGATGTTATTAAGGAAAGTGGACTATCTAGCGGGGGACTATCTTGGTGTGGATTTGAGGAGGGTGGAGGGAGTGAAAGCAGATACTGAGGAGATACTGAACTGCTTCACAGGATAATACAATGGGGCAGTGTGAATGAAAGAGGTATTCCTTAGTTAGAAAATGAACTAACAGAATCCCCTACATCATCCCCAGAGCAAACATCTCCTCTCCCTTCACCTTTTTGTGAAGTCTTTCAGACTTCAGCAGATATGAATGCCTCCAGACTGGTTAAGTGGCATGATGGGATTATAATATCCATGAGGGAGGCAACCTGTCTACTGTGTTCATCATTTTATAGCCTTCACACAATAGCATCTGATATATTAGACATATCATATGTTGAACAACTAATAGATGAACTTTTAAAATCACAATACCAGGAGTATTATCATTTAACGGGTGGAATTTTCAAGATGCACATAAACTTCCATTTCCTAACCAGCTTTTGTCATTAGAAAAGTAGAATCCAAATTTCCAGTCATGCTGGGTAATATGAGGAAACCTCCACTGAAGTATTTGAAACAGCCACGAAAAGTACAAGATGCCACCCACTCAAGAAACTCATAAATAAGAACCATTCCCAGAAATTTTAGATGACTGAGGTGAAAAATCAGAGACACTAAACTTTTTTCTAACCTTCTCAACACTTTTTCTCAGTCCTGGTCATTCTGTGATACCCATCTTTTAGGAACGATCATACTTAGAACATCAATATAATCCTGAAATAGATATTCTTCTATTACATGTGATGGTCTTATTCTATATCAAGGTCATATTATAGATTATTAAGATTATATAATGAAGAGAATATGACTTAAGGGTCCCATAAGCGTGAATTTGCTAGGCAAGTTTCTTCACTTGGTTGACTATTTATTTCCTCATCTGGAATACAGAAAATAAATGCTTCTCTAATACCACCAATATGGAGATTAAGTGATATAATGTGTCTTTATATATATAAAAGTGACTTGCACCATGTTTGGTTCTAAAATGGTTTGCCACTGAAAAATACTAGTTATATTCCTATCCTTTTCATCCATCTTCTTGGAAACCAAAGTAACAAACCCTAACTTCAACGTTTTATTACTGAATAATTTAGTCACCAATTTAGTTTGCAAAGACTTTGAAAACACATCTGCTTTTCTGTGAGTGAGTCTAAAGTTACGTTTCATGCTCCTTGGACTTCCGAGGTAATTAGAGAAGCTGAAAAGGGGAAGAGTAAGAGTTTGACATCCCAGAAATATGCTGGCAAGTAGCCTGTCTTGCATGTTTCAGAGGCAAGCAGAAAAGGGGGAAAAAAACCATAAGTAGGAAATGTGCTCTGGAGAACATCAAATTCATCTGCAAAACTGATTTAGTTATCAACTAACCACAAAGCTTCCTGCTCTACATATTTCAGAGTTAAATCCAATTTGCTCAAATCTAGATTGAATAAAAAAGAGTAAATAAGACATGGATGGAATATTTCTGGGAGTTACATAAATTCACAAGTAGAGATAAAAATGCATTGGGAAAAAAATAAAAACCTTCCCAATCTTATCAGATCAAAGAACCCAGGAAATGGTAATTGTGACTATTTAGGGAGGTAATGGGATAAATAAAATCCTTCAAGAGGCAAGCAATTGGTCCGTGATTATTTGAGAGGCAAATGTAGGATGGGGGCCAAGGTCTCAAGAGTTCTCCAGCTCTGATAGAGGACTCCAGTGGCTATACAAGGTTGCCTCATGTTAACAAAACCTCAGAATCAGGCAGAAAGTACAAATGGAAGATTGGTCAAATATGGGTCTCCAAGGCAGTCCAAGAGTTCAGTGTTTAACACAGAGGTAATAGGATTGATGTGAGAGAAAAAGGCAAAGGAAGATAAACTGCCACTGTGCTCTTCATACAGTAAATGTTTAAAATATGGTATGTGAGGTTTATAAACGAGACAAGAAATAGTGTGTGAGTTTGTTTGAGGGGATAAAATAATAGAACGGAAGAAAATAAAACAATATACTTCTAATCAAAACACACAGAAAACCTCATTGTAAAAAGGCCCATCCAGGGGATACTTGCTGTGAGACTGTGCAAGCTTGAACCCACATACTTCATGAGATTTCTGTTCCACATGGAGAAGAACAAGATGGCACCTTGTCTTCAGGATTGAGGAGAGGCGATCACACATGGGAGTCACTTCTGAAGTTTACAAGTCTTTTCCTCCTCTGCCTTAAAAATACCATCCTTCAAAAATGCTGAAGGAAAACTTGACCAGGTGACCAGTTTCAGCTTTAAAACTAACTCTAAAGATGATGATGCCTCCACAGGTAGTAAATTGTCTACTCTGGTGTTAGAATGTAGCATTAACTGAAAAATGATCCCAATATGGAAACTGTTCTTTCTATATTAGGAAAAAAAAATAAACAGAAACATTAACCTACTCTAACAAAAGATTAGTCACATACACAATAGACTACATCTGATTTGCTCAAAAGAAATTAAATACAATGGACTTAGAAATTTTTGAATAGAGTCATTCAGAACATAAAGTAGAGGATTTAGAGTCTGAAAAATGTCAGAAAATGAGGACTAGGAGGAATGGGAGACTAGAACAGTGCTCCAAAGCCACCCCGTCTGGATTTGAATTCTGGGACTCTCAGGGACTCCGCTTTTTCACCTGTGCAATGAAGTTAATAAAAGTATTTACCTCACAAGGTTTTTATGATGATCAAGTGAATTAAATATAACCATGGCTTTGTGAAGATTTCTCTTTGTAAAGCACTTCTAAGAGTTTCTGTGACATGGTAAGACCCAGTATTGCCTATCACTGTCCTGATAGGTTGGTTTCCTCTACTTAACCCAAGATAGACCCAATAGCTCTACTTGTCCAAAAAAAAAAAAAAAAAAAAGACTGTAGAAGTTACAATTTGGACTTATCCTTTTAATCACTTCTTTTATACTCAGGGTTACAAATGAGTCTCAGGCCACAGATAACTTCCTACAGAAGGAAATTTTAATTACCCCTAAAATGATTTACTGATGCTTAACACGGTCTAGCTACTAGTTTAAAATTTTAAAATTGTTTTATTTCACATTGACTCCAAAGGTGTGTTCTTTAGTTTTAGTTCTTTAGCATTAGTTTTTATTTCCAAAAACTGAATTGCAATTCTGGTTACTGACCTCATTCTCCCTTCAGCACTGTGCTAGAAAACAACGTGACTTTTGATAACTCTTGGCACATCATATAATATAGAAAACAAAAATACTTCAGTTTTTCTAATTTCCATAAGTACCAGAGTTTGAATATAGGACGCAAGCCAGAAGGATTTGCTTGAGATGATTAAATACAAATTCATGGCAATTTGCATTAATCTGGTCATTTCCTTATTATTTGTCTACCTGAATCAAGGTCTTGTAGGTATAAATCATACAGATTAACACTCTGAGAAGCCGCCAACACTGGTGTTTTAACGCATTTGTGCAAGTTAATGTAACTGAAGCTGAATAACAATACCTCAGGAAAGATATATTTTAACGTCCCTATTCATTTGCTCGTGCTGTTCCTGTGCCTTAAATTCCCTTTTCATTCCTCAAAGTTCAGTTTAAACGTCGCAGGTCAAATCTTCTTGTTTCTATTCAAAGTAGAAATGCTCTCTTAGGTTTTCAATGTCTCACTAAGTTTTTTCTTTTTTTTAAGATTTTGTTTCTTTGACAGAGAGAGACACAGCAAGAGAGGGAACACAAGCAGAGCAAGTAAGAGAGGGAGAACCAGGCTCTCCACCCAGCAGGAAGCCCCATGAGGGGCTCGATCCCAGGACCCTAGGATCATGACCTGAGCCAAAGGCAGATGCCTAATGACTGAGCCATCCAGGAACCCCTCACTAAGTGTTCTATATAGCGCTCTGTTGTACATGCTCTACTGCATGGTGGTAGAGGTACCACATACCTGATATGGTGCTCGCACACGGCACTTAGTAAGCCCTCCACGTATATTTGTTAAGGGAATCAAGAATCACACTTTACGCAGTTTAGAGGACTTATTCATCAGCTTGGTTTCTTTGATACAATGGTATTGAAAAGTATTAAGAGTTTTACTTAACAGATTAGGAAAATGAAGCTCAGAAATATTCAGTACTTGGACCAAAGTCACAGCGTTAATGAGAAGGAGGAGGATTTGAACTGAACTCCACCTGATGCTAATTCTGGGGCTCTTCCCACAATTCCATGCTGGTAAATTCGCAAACTCTTACAGCAACGATGCCATTTGTTTCCTTGTACAAAATCCCAGTAGCCTAGGACTTTAAATGCAACTGCTGATAGTGTAAACCAGGGCTCCATTTATTTCTAGTTTATCTTGGAAAATTGCATTCATTCATTCAGGCTTGACACTCAGGTTTCTTCTAATACATATATTTGGCTTACTGACATTCAGCAGAAGGGGAGTTTTAAGGCACATCTAAGGGAGAGAAGGAATAGTTTAATCATGAATATGGGGAAGCGATATCCAGACTGAGATTTTATAGAAGCAAAAGAGAAATGAGCAAGTGGTGTATATCATTTTAAGCAGATTTGCATGACTGGAGCCAAGAGCTTCTGTCAGGGAGGAAAATAGACTGGTGGTACACAGAATTGGGATAGGAAACTGTCAAGATGGTTTGATTTGAGGGATACTAAAAGCCATTCCCTTGCCTAAAAATACTCTCCCTACTGACCTCCCTCCTGCCCAGTATTACTTATTTTTCCTGAGTTAAAGCGTCAAAAGTTTCTGTTTACAGACATACTCATTTTCTGGGAGAGCTGAAACTTCCATTGTTTGCTGCTGATAGGCATAATGTGAAGTAGTTGATTAACAAATAGTAATGCAAAGGTAATTAATTTATTAGAACAGTACAAATAAATCAAGATAACCACATAGACAAATGTTTCTAAAAACATCTTCCTTGAATTCATTGCACTTGGTTGTCACCTACCCATTTACAATATGGACCAGAGCAATCGGGGATAAATAATCAGAACTTGAATAGTCTCAGGATACTACATGCATAACATTCTGTAGGAAATAAGATGTCCTTGAAAGAGAAGCACTGCCACCAACTCATTCTGTGATCTTTGGTAAGTCAGTCATATGTCCTCAGTGGCCCAGTTTTAACATTTTCAGAGAAGGTAATGATAATCCCTATCCTTCTTAACCAACAGGACTTTTGTCAATGAGTCACATCAATTTCCTTCTGGAAAAAAGTGCTACACAAATATAATAGATTTACTTTAAAATACTAATATCTGATGCATTTGAATAGGTTTTAAAACTAACATTCATATCATAATTATCAGTCAGGTGTTATTCTGGGACATATCATATGTAAAATTTCACTTTTTTAAAAAAAGAAGTATATATTTTTAGAGAGAGTGAGTACACATGCATGAGTGGGCGGGGCAGAGGGAGAGGATAAGAGAATCTCAAGCAGACTCTGCATTGAGGGGGTCCTGATGTGGGGCTGTTTCTCACAACCCTGAGATCAATCACAACCTGGGCCAAAACCAAGAGTCAGACACTTAACCAAGTGTGCCACCCAGATGCCCCCAAACATCACTTAATTTTACTAATAATCCAATGATGGAGCAAAGGAACTAGAAAGAACAGAAACTAAGGAACTGAGAGGTTAAGTAATTTGTTCACGGTTCCACAGCTAGTTAAGTAGTAGAACTAGGATTATTATGATAGGTATTTTTATTTTTCTCATTTCTACTGTACATGTTTATAGAAGAATAAGTTGTTTTCTTACTGGTACTCATCCTCAAGGTATCATTTATGTTTAAATCCCTAAATATGCCATTTTAGAACTGTCATCTGAATTGTTCAAGTTAACAAAATAGTATGTTAAATACACTGATATACCATTTCCTTTCAAGGTAGAAATACTCCCTTGGAACCTAGAAATAACAATTGAACACACAAAAACTTCTCAATCTGGATTGGTATATGGACTGTTTTCATCTCATGCAGAGACTGGAGGATACTGTCATGAGGTCTCAACCTCCATAAGTAAGCAAATTGCATGTCCCTCCACCATTGAGACAGTAGAAGGGGAATAAATTCTCCACATCTGAACCCTCTCTCTGCTCTAGGGTCCCATAATTTGCTTCCTCATATACATAATATGCAACAAATTTCACTGCTACATGTAGTCTTTCCTTCTTAGTTAATGGTCACTCTAGCTTTCCATTGCTAAGGTCCTAAATTATGGAATAATCCTTGACTTTTCTCTAGTTTTCTGTGCCTTAGATTAAATCAGCATATTTTGTCAAGATACCTCCAGACTCTGCCTACTTTTGTTTCCCCGCCGACGTGCCCTCGGTGCAGGTCACCATCACCTCTCATTCATTTCATTATAATAGTCTCTCAGCTGCTCTTCCTGCTCCTTCACTTGCTCCTCCCAGGTCTGTACCAACACAACATTCACAATGGGCCTCTTAAATATGTCAGATCAGGTCCTTTTCCAGTTCAGTTCAGAACAGGCTAATGTCTCCGCATATCATTCAGGGGATAAAACAGTCATGACAATGGTTCACAAGCCCTTATGCAGACTGCCCCTGATCCCTTACCTCTCTAATCATGTCTTTTGGTACATTCCCTTTGCTCTTCACATACAGCCATGCTGGCCTCTTCCCTGCTCTTCAAACATGCTGATTATACACTCCTGTCTCAAAACTGTAACATTAACTGGACAATTCACAGTCCATTTAACAGGCCACTGAGCCTGTTTATTGGTCTTCCCTACTACAATATAAACTTATGGAGGTCAAATATTTGTGTCCCTTTTATTTCCCTAGGCTATACCTGGCACAGGTAAGGTGATCACAGAGCCTGAGGATGGGGAATCAGCCAGGTAGGCATTTGTGATTGGGAAAGCAGGTGTATATCTTACTGAAACAGCTTCTACTTAGCTCTAGAATACTATTTTCACATGGTAGTAAATGCCCAAATCTGGATTTTTGTGATGTATCTCCTGATTTAAAGAGAAATGATTTTTAAAAATGTTGATTTAGCTCTTCACACCAAACAAATCCTGTATAAACAAATACAGTTATGCCTACAAATCACCACTTTGAGACTTCTACTCTAAGCATCTGAGGTGCTAAGAATCCTTTTAGATCAAACACTCAAAAGATTTCACTAGGTACTGTTCACTGGATCACACATTTCCATGAAAATGTGTAATTTATTAGAGCCAATATTTTCAACCATACCAGGAGAGAGATTATATCACTTCTGCAAAGTCTTAATCCATTTAGCTTTCTAGGAGAGACAAGAAGGCAGTCACATGACTAACGGAGATTTGAGAGGGATCGTTTTAATTATTGCAAACTAGCAAAACTCAAGCATTACTTTTGGGGTTTTGTTTACAAACACATTTCACAGCCTTTTCTTCAATGACTACATTATTGAATGTGGCATATTTCTATATTTTTTAGTGAAATGTAATTTTTTTCTATCTGATAATTTTAGCACTTATGCTTATTAGATATAAGTACATTTATGTCACTGACCACTTAACTTAAACTTTTCATTGATATCTATTTCATAAGAAATTTCCTCAAGGTGCCGGGGTGGCTCAGTTGGTTAAGTGTCTTGCCTTAGTCTCAGGTCATGATTCCAGGGTCCTGCAGCAGAGATTCAGCTTCTACTTTCCCTCTGCCTGCCCCTCTGTCTGCCACTCTACCTACTCAAGCACTCTCTTTCTCTATCAGATAAATAAAATCTTTAAAAAAAAATTAAAAAGAATTTCCTGCAAAGGCTAATCACATTCTACCAACATGAAGAGCTGATGAGTGAATCCAACTATTTTAAGACCCCTTGTCTCAAGGAAGATAAAAAGTTGCGATACCAGTTTAATTCACATTTAAGCATAGGATTCATTCTTTGAAGAGTCAAAGCAGATTGACAAAGATACCTCTGTTAGAACATGGCAGGCTGAACTTGTCTCCAAGAATTTGGGTGCCATCACTGCGTGAACTGGGTATAGTTTTTGACACTAGAAACCTACATGAGCAAACATGAGTTTGTTGTTGAGCATTTCCCTATGACAGAATAAATATAAGCTTATTTCAATCAGGCAGCCATAAGCTTACATTTAATTTGGTTATTAATTATTTTGTCTTAGTGTGATTTTTAATTTCTGGTCTTTTTTTTTTTTAATTTACTTCTCAGCTTGTGCAATGACTCATTGTATCTTATCTGTTAAAGATAAGATTACAAGTTGAGCAAGCTACCCAGAGCAAATCTGACAGTAAGATCAAATCAGTATATCAACAACCAAGAGGCAAAACTGGTCAAAACTTCTAGTGGATTTTAAGTTAGTTATTGCATTTGATGTATTTGCTTCAGAAAACACAGAAAAGAGGAATATCAGACAAATGGGGTTGTTGTAGACCAAGGAAAAGCCTTGATTGGGTAGTGTTTTTAGTGTTTTGATTCATACAGAATCAAATTTTAAAAGTTATGAATACCTTGGATGCGTATCTTATGTAACTATACATTATCCTTAAAACAAAAGTTCTTCAACTATAAAATTAAATATTCTGGCCATGATACGTGAACATTATTAAAGAATATAGTAATTTAGTCTAAAGAGGTATGTAAGTTGGAAGCTGATATGGCATTGTTACCAAGAAGTCAAGCCTTAGTCAACTTCTAATGCAGACCACTGGTTTGGAAACTAGCAGGCATCAACACCACCCCAAGGGCTTCTTCACACAGATGGCTGGGCCCCAGAATTTGCATTTCTAGTAAGTTCCCCAGAGATACGGATACTGCTGATCTAGCACCAACACTTTGAAAATCACTGATGTAGCTAAATCCCCTCCTTTTCAGGAAGTCTGTATCATGAGCACACTATGAAGGCACACAAGAGTTGTGTCTTTCCACAATGTCAGCTTTATTCAATCAAAGCAAGGTTAATCACAATTACAAAGCAGGTTCAGGATTCCAAATGCAACAATTCATGGGATTAAACTTGGCTTCTTACACAGCGCGCGGAGCAGGTCAGAAGACAAGCCACACAACAAACAAGGTAAAGTGGTGTACAGGAAGGTAATGAACCAAATGTGAAGTCAGTCTGTGGGCACACAACTGAGATAGGGCCTCGATCTGCTCTGGGTCAGCTCTGGACACTGACTGCTTCTGATATCGAGGCAGGGAAGGAAGGCTCTTGGTTCTGTTTGGAGATAGACTGGGAAGCCTTCAGGAGAGGTTGCCTTTTTTAAGTGGTTAGACATAGAGGGGTCAGGTCTGAAGCATCTGACAGTTCGCTGCCAAAACCATCCCCTTCTTAAATGGATGTAATCAGTTTTGAGTCTCTGCAGATCTCCCCTAGTTCTGTTCATCACCAGTTCTGGGTTGTCAGTTGACATGGGTCCCAACAAGATCTCCTAGTTGTAGTACCTTAACCGTTTGTGTCATTACTTGACACGGGCTCCTGCTTGATATGAGAAACTCCATTTTGCTCTCTATAGTCTGTTACAACTCCATTAAACACAGCACAAAGTTCTTGTGTTGAGGAGGTAGTCTATGCTCTTTTAAACCCAAATGAATCTAATGTTTCCTATCCTATCAGTTTTGAAATTTAGAGGGTATAATTTTTAAACATTCTATTTACTCATGTATACTATACCTATAATTCAGAGGAATTAGTTAAAGGCTATTCATATTTTAAAAATATTTTATTAATTTATTTGACAGAGAGAGAGGTCACAAGTAGGCAGAGAGGCAGGCAGAGGGGGGTGGGGGAAGCAGGCTCCCTGCTGAGCAGAGAGCCCGATGTGGGGCTCGATCCCAGGACCCTGAGATCATGACCGGATCCAAAAGCTGAGGCTTAACACACTGAGCAACCCAGGTGCCCCTATTCATATTTTTTAAAAGAGTTTTACTTATCAGAGAAAGAGAGAGAGAGAACAAGAGAGAGAAAGCACAAGCAGGGGTAGGGAGAGAGGGAGAGCAGGCTTCCTGCTTAACATGGAACCTGAAGCATGGCTCAATCCCTAAGAATATGACCTGAATTAACGACAGATGTTTGAGCCACCTGGATGCCCTATTCATATATACATATTTTTTTAATGTGCTAAAGGGGATATTATTTTAGGGACAGAACAGAGTATCCTTGCTAAACTGTTTAAGCAGCTTTATAATCTAAATCTCTCCAACTTTCTCATTCTTACTAAGGAAGTTGTAAAACAAAACAAAACAAAACAAAAAAAACAAAAAAAACCCCAAGAACTAGGAATGACCAAGGATAGTGTATTGACCTAAAAATCTCAAAAATAGCATTCCTGTTACAGAAGGTTTAAGATAAAGTCCTCTACCAGTCTAAATAGATGTAAATAAAAGTACATCAGACCATCCATAGGATCCAGAGAGAGTAAAGAAAATTAAAAATCAGGGCCCAAGATAGCTTTGAAAATCCCTTAGTAGCCTTTAATTTCCTGACCAAATATGCTTTTAGAAGCTCAAAAGTTGGTTCTTTTTCCTCTTTTAAAAGCCCATTTTGGTTGGTTCTAGACTTTCTTTGCTTGGCAAGAGTTATGTTGGATGGAAGGGATATGGGTCAAATAAGGGAATGTCTCTCACTATCTCCCCTCCCCCTCCCTCTCTTTGTCTCTCTCATATAAAAAGTGTGACTAAGAATATGAAGAGGCATTTCAGAATTTCCAGCTAAGCAGATCAGGGAGTGATTCATTGAAGAGCTAGTTTGTGTTAGTTCTTGACCCAGGGACAGAATTTAGACAATTAAAATAAAGGACAAACTCACCCTAAAGGAACATAAGGGTATTCACAAAGCCAAGGAGGTTGAAAATTGAAGTGCATAAATGATGAATGACTAGTGGTTCTATTTGGAGAAGAAGCTTAAATGAGAGCAAACTGGATTCCTTTGTCTTGAAAACAAGGTTGACAGATTGATTAATTCATTTGTGGAGTTCAGGTCAAATTGTTCATGAACGTTGTGATCAGCTGAGTCTTTACAGTTCAGTGGGAGCAAGAATTTCATTGCCCATGGCTGAGCACAGTAAGGAAATGGAAGTAAGTTTCTCCAGTGGTTTGTTTTCCATTTCCTGTATTGACCATTTTATTTCCGGTGCCATTTCATACTGGTTTTGCACAGCATATTACACAGAAGAGCTCCCTAAAAATTACTTGATTAAGAATCACTGCACTTAATATGAACTTTAAAAGGTACAGACCCCAAAATGAAGCATTTTCTATACAGAGAATGAATCAGCAACACTGCTATTAATCCAGCAAAGTAGACTAAGCATGAGGCTGTCAAAGGAGTGAACACATAGAAGAGGTCAGTAGCACCTGAATGAAGTACAGCTCAAACTCTGTCAGAGCAGAGCAATGAATTGGAACTGATATACAATACCACTGTTTAATGTTCATGTAACTGTACAGAAAATATAAGTAAACCAAATAAAATGTATGTAGTTCTTACCCTAGAAGGTAGGTGATATTCTTCCATATTTTCTATCTTATGCCTAAATATCTGAACTAAAAATACCTCTAGGTATAATTTGTGTATATTTATATCCGTGTCTGTACCTATACAAATTAGATGGATTGTACCTAATTTTAAAAAGTTAGCAGAACTACTTACAGAATGCAATTTTCAACAGACTTATTTCTGTCTCTGTGTGATACATCATACCTCCTACCGTTCTAAATGTGGCACATATAATATGTTTTTAATTGGAATGAATTAAATTTAATTTTATGCAGAGAATATTGAAGCATTTGTGATATCTTTAAGCATAAAGAAAGATGAGAAAGGTTTGGGAATAATTTTCTTATAAATACAACAGTCTCAAATTTTGTTCAAATGTTTAAAGGCATTAGCAAGCTCAGAGGAATGGGGGTGGTTTGGCGGTTCCAGGTTTACACCCAGTGCCAGATCTTTGATATTTGATCTTCCTTGGCAACAGTCTGAGATCTATAGAACCACGGGAGGGTTTGTTATTTAGACTGAAGTACCAGTGTGGCAAGTTCCAGGGCCATGAACAACAGGCATCTTATTACTGAATTATGAGTCTAAGAATGAGCCACATCAGAGGAGAGGATAAACATGACAATCAGAACATAAAATTAAGTTCAGGAAGTACACATGCATTCTAGTTAATGGCCCTGGACAGAATGCAAACTAGGGAATATCCCTGTTTGCCCAAGGAATCCTGAATTATGCTTGACTTGTCTTGCTTCTTTACTAATATATCCCTTATATGGTGAAAAGTACCTGCTTTGGATGATAAATTACATGGTCATCTTAATCCGGGAAACATCAAGAGAAATCACTTCATTTAAAAGGGGATTGGTCCATCAACATTCTACTACCAGGACCCTTCCCCAAGTCTCCCTCTGGTCACCTACTTTCTTTTCTATTTCACCTCAAGATACAGCTGCACCTTAAAGCACAGAAAGAGAAATGAGAAAGTCAGAGAATCCTGCCCACCCTGAGAGCTTGGAACTCTCAGACCAACTCTGCTCTTGTTAAAGCTTCATTGGTTTTTCAACTCACTTTTCAATTCTTCTGATTTCCCACAGCTCTACTTCCCATCTGTGTTTCAGCCAGTTGCACAGCTGGGGAGAAATTAAAATAGAGATTGCAGAAGCAATACTCACAACTAGGAGCTCTAATTAGATGCCCTGTGACATAGACCAGAGTTTCTAAGTCAAAAAGAACTACACCACTCATCTTCCTGCTCCAGAAAATGTGTGCAGGGGTTGAGAGGTGGGACTCTATAAAGTGGCAATCCATCCCCTTTGATTTGAGGGTGATAGAAAACTAGGAATGAAGGACCTGCAGAAGGACAGGACAACCTGGATCCTTAGATTTTTAACAGCCTGAGAGCTGTCCCACCAGTGGGGAGAACATTTGAAGAATCAATTTGTTTGAATATAAGAGAAAAAAATCACACTGAATCTCCATCTTAATTGATCTGCGTTCCCATCTGTGCCCCAAAAGGGGCTCTCTTAGGATATGGACTCTAGATACACAAGAAGAATCAATATCTGTTTCTCAGTTATATCCATGTCATAGGAAGAATTTCTTAGCAGTTCTAAGTTTTTTTAAATTAAAACAATTTAAGTGCAAAATGGAAAAATATTGGGTATTAAAGACATACACCAAAATACAGAAGTTAACTATTCTACTCTTCCCAATACTTTATCCTTCTGCATAAATTTTATTCCACTTCCTTTATACTTAACCTCAATCCTTATCCTTTTTTTTTGCTAATAAAAGATAGTCTTACAATTTTATTAAATAGAAAATTTGATATACACAGAAAGAGAGAGAAACAGGTGTACAGTTATTACATATATAGTATCTATAATGGGTAAGGACTTATATAAGCACCCCCCAGTTTAAGAAATATTCTTACTATTGAAATTTCCTATATATCTCTTTGAGAACAAGATTCTTCTTCCTGAAGTAAACATTATCCTGCACTTTTATCCCCCTTTCTTTATAGTTTTAAGTTTCTGCTTTTGCAGTACATTATACCTCTACTTCTTAGCTTTTCCAGGACTCTACAGAATAAATCACGTTATTTTTCATTGTTATCTTTGTCCACAGACACCTAGGTTGTAGTTTCCAATAATCTACAAAATCAGCCCCATTCATCTGCTTTGTTTCTTCCAAAAAATGTGCTGCAATCTCTCATCTATTGTTTTTGCTCATCCATTATCTTCTCAGGTGAGTATAATTTTATTCTTTTTTAAAAATTTTACTCTTTTAATCAAGTTTCAGTCTTTCACTTTTAATGTTTTGAAAGAGCGAAAATAGACATGTTAACAATCTGTCATGTTTATCTGTATGTCATGATCCATCATTTAAATATAAACTTACATCTATCCCAAAGCCTTATCTTTTTTTATGGTATTGACTCATGACAAAGGGATTCCAACAATCAACTTTTAGAAGGCCAAGATGTTTTATGGAAAAGAGCGAGACATCTCAGCATTTCCTAAAACTGCCTACTGCACACAAAGGCCAGACAGAACAGTGGCTTTGGAAGTATGGGAGCAGGACAAAGAGGACATCATCAGAGTGTGGGAGGAATTTGGAGAGGAGCCAGTGTTGCTTAGACTGCCATGGCCCTCTGATTCTGGCTTATGAAGGGGCAGGAATTCTCAAAAGGTCTCCAGAGCTCAACACTTGGTTAAGACTATTTGTTTCTTACAGAGTCATCACGTCAAGTGCCAGGTAAGGGTCTTCCTATCCTTGTAAATGACAACTTTAAAGGCTTAGAGTGTTCCACAGAGTTTCTTTTCCCATAGTGTACCAAATTGTTCCCAATTTTGTTGTGATTCCCAAGGTCACCCTTTTGAAAATTATTATCTTTATAAATAAAGGTTTAAAAGAAGTATCAGAAGAGTGGGATTTTAAAAATAAAGTACTAAAGTTAACACTGGAAACCAGATAATATCTGGAATCCTGCCAGCTACAATGTTCCAGGCAAGTCATAGGAAAAAAAGTCTAAGAGTGAAGGGAAAAAAGTGGCATTACATACTTTAAATAAAATTTCTAGGGGATATCAACTTCAAAAAGAAACCAGGTAGATAAAGGATAAAAATCTGGTCTTGTATAAAACTTTTTTTTTTTTATGAAGCGTGTTCTTTCTTATTCAAAATGTAGACTCCCCTCCAAATGCCATGTTATATAGATTTCAGCTTTTTGAGTTTTGAATTTTCATATTTTAAAATAACATCTTAAGGTCTTAATGGGGTGTGTAACCTAACAGCCTTTTAATGGATTTTCCCAGTGCATTTTCAGTCCCTGATATCCAGCCCATCCCATGAGTCAGTGCTTTCTCCATTTTCTACCAGAAAGGTCTTCCTAGAATAGACCTGGCTCATGTTCAGATGGAGCAAAGATTTCACCACTTTCTTTGGTTTAAAAGGACTGATGTGAAGCTGTAAAACTCTGCTTTTTTTCCCCCCCAATACAATACTGAGTTTTCAATTCTAATGAATATAAAAAACATATAATCTCACCCCTATTGTTGGCAAAACCATTGTGAAGGAAGTGTTCTAATTATTGATGACACAACCAATTAAAATGTTGCTCAGGATGTGAGAAATTGCCTCCACTCTTTCCTGGTCACAGTAAGTGAGTAAGCAACTGGTTGTATTCTTCTTAATAATACTTATGTTAGGAAGTCTATCAAAGCATTTTACACTAGAAAACTTATTACATGTAGAGCTCTAGAAAACCTGTCAGGCATCCTATTGTTTCCATGTTGGAGATGAAGAGACACAAAGATCATATAATGTCATAATTTAACATATTTCTGAGGAAGTCATATAAGCAGTGATCAAATTATCAGGAAAAAAAAAGTTGTTTATGATAGTTCAAGCTGTTTCAACACAGAAACCACAAGAGCCATATCCATAGGCTGAAATGGTTCAATCATACCATTGCTAAGTCAGACAAGAGTTACTGCTGTTGGAGCCCAAACTGCATAAAGAAAGAGAGAGTTTGGAAATACCTAAGAATTCAGATACAATTTGTGACAAATGAGTAAGAAAGCAAATGCCCAAAGAGACTAGGTTGATGTAAAGACAGAGGCCAGTTAACCGTGACTGTACATGTACGATAATGACTTGATTATGTCTTTTCTTTGATATTCATGTTGTTCCAAAAGTTCCTCCAGTAAAGTTTTAAAGAGGGTACTGTCCGGTGAAAGCTTAACATAAGGGACACAAAATCCTTCCATTTCTCACCTTATATGATTTCATGTTTTTTCCATGTGAAATAGCTAGTCAATGTTAGAACAGAGACAAAGATTTATATTCCCTAGTTATATGCCGAGTCAGATGTTCTGATCTAATTGCCATCAGTAGCCTGATCCTTAGGATATTTTAAAATTTTAATTGTTTGAGAGTTAATACTTATACTATAAAATCTATCATTTAAAATACATAATTGTTTTAGTATATTTGCAAAACTGTGTAACCATCATCACTGCACCTAGAATACTATTGTCACCACACACATGAAAAAAGTCCCCAAATCATTAGCAATCATGCCTTATTCCCTCTCCTCCCAGAACTTGCCAATCAATGAATTACTTTCTGTTTCTATAGATTTGCCTATACCACAGATTCACATAAAACGGAATCACTGGGGGATCAATGAATCTAGGTTTACTGGGGGGTGTTGAAAACAATCTTGGCATTCAGGAGAGAATGACTTCCCTTAGCATCATAAGAGCAATGCTAGTTTCTACCCACACCCCACATCCCTGCTGGGGGACACTAATGATAAAAGAAATACATTAAGTCCCTATCAATCCAGTCAATCCTAACTCAGTGTCCAAGAAATAGGAGCATATCTCTTTTAATTCCTCTGTGCATCCCCCTTTTGTGGTCTTTCTACTGAATCTTTCATCACTGAGGTATAGTGCCTCTACAGCCTCCACAGGCTATTCGGGCTTTGTGGCATAAGATGAAGGTTAGAGATAAATGAAATGTACTGAAATTGGATTTTCTCTCTGCCCCATTTCACTGGTTTGAGATACGGTGAATCTAATCACAGATTGATCTTATTAAGGCTAATGACCTAATGATTAACAAGAGAAATGCATCTGTAGTCAAATTGCCTGTTTTAATTATTCCAAGGAGCTGCACCATCAACGGGCAGCAGACTCTTGGATGGGCATTTGCTTGCACCTGGGGCTATCTCCATTATTATTATTCTCCTGGTATCTAGCAGAGGAAAAATAGCCCAAAATCTCAGATGTACTTAAGTTCTCTCTACTTACAACAGGCAGCTTGTGGCAGAGGTGAAAGTTTTGATCCAGATATGAGTCACAAATTGTTACAGAATCCAGGTGTCAGAGAAGACAACGAAGGAGAAGAGAGTGAGCTACATAGGCATTTGCCAGGACGTAGACTGTGCATCAGGGAAGCCATATTCTGACCCAAGAAAGTAAAGATGTAGAGGACAATATTTACTGGTGATCTGGGCAAACCGTATTTTGTGTCTGGGCTGTCTGATAGCCAGGGACTCTTAGGGACAATAAAGACCTGAGCTGGCCTCACCCCTCTAAATGGCATCAGTTAAAAAGTGTAGTAATTTTAGAAGATAAACATTTTATATTCATCTTAAACATACAAATGTGTATTCATCCTCCAATCTTTGACGGTGAGCCAACACACCCCTTTTTTAAAATAAGTCTGCCAAATGGAGTTATATTTTTGCACAAAACATCCATAATGCATCGTTCATGCTTTAAAGTTTTGATATCTTTAACGTGGAGCAAAAATTTAAGACACTTACAAATTCACAGTTCAGAATCATAGATTTTTAATGCCACTTCTTAATCTTGCCTATCCCTGTTTCAGTAACCATTTGAGAGGCGGGGTAGCTGAGATTCATCATTCACATACCATTTTAAAACTCTCAACTTTGCTTAAATGCTGACTGTCCTCTCTCAATATTTTATCAGTCCATGTAATTTAAATTATATCATTACAAATTATATACAACTGCGATTAACTGGTTGAGGAGCCAACATCCCCAAATCCTGATAAGCCAACTGGGGAGGGCTGAAGTGGAGAATAATTTGCCAGGATTGATCATATAATTTAGAGAGAAAGTAGGGAACACTGGTGGGTGAATTGAAGGGAGGTCTGGTTTAGAGTTCTTATTTTAACAGGTACCAATAAGAAGGTGAAGTATTCTGCTATAGGCTTTGGAAGGAAAGGGACTGCCCATTTTTACAAGACAAAAAATGGTCTATAAAGATGAATTTTTTTATAAAGCCTTTATTTCAAGAGCAGCAATTTGGAGATTTTGAAGTTTTATAAACTTAGATCTACATTTGTTTTTAAATGTGGTTTTGTTATAGCATTTTAGTGATTTTCATCTGTCATTCTACATAGGGTGTAAGGTTGAGATCTGTTATGTTACAAAATTTTTAGAAACTTATTGACCATCACATTAGCATTCTAATGCCTAAATATGCATTCAGAGACAAGAATGACCTTGTAGATGGCTCCATGTGCTGGGGTAAGGATAGTTTCTGATTAGCAAAGCAGTATCAGCAAGCCAGGAGTGAGTAAGTAGGATAATAAACCCTATGCTCAGAGTACCTAAATAAACTAGGAGTATCTGTCATCAAAATTATAGAAGAGTCTTTATAACAAGATTATCTTTTAGAACAATATATAATTTGAACATGAAAAGTACTAAATGTCAGACCATGGCTAGTGTATCATGATAGGGTCAGGTTTTTGTTTGTTTTTGTTTTTGTTTTTGTTTTTTAACTGTGAAATAGTTCCCTGAAGTTTATTTCTCTATCTTATTTCTACATCTGAAATAACTCTGAATTTGTTATTTCTTTCCATCCAGTTAGCCAGACTGTGATCCTTCATTTGGAATTCTGTAAAGGTCTCTTAAAGATCTATGTTTACCATGTCTCCTTACAGTTCTTACTCTATACTATACCAAAGTGAACATTTAAAAATACAACCTGATGCAAACCCTGTCAAAATACCAACTTTTTTTTCTTACAAATCTAAAATAATCCTCAAATATGTATGAAACCACAAAAGGCCCTAAATAGCCAAAGAAATCTTGAAAGACAACAAACCTGGAGGTATCACAATCTCAGATATTAAGATATACTACAAAGCTATAGTAGTAGGCTCTAGCTACTACCAGAACAGGATGATACTAGAACAAAAATGGACACCTAGACCAATGGAACAGAGAGCTCAGAAATAAACCCATGCTCATATGCTCATTTAATCAATGATAAAGTAAGCAAGAATATAGTCTCTTCAACAAATGGTGCTGGGAAAACTGGACAGCTACATGCAAAAGAATGAAACTGGCCGCATTTTGTATACTGCACACAAAAATAAACTCAAAACTCTTACAAGAAAATATAAGGAATTTTTTTGGACATTGGCCATACATTCATTTTTTTAGGTAAATCTTCCTGGACAAGGGAAACAAAAGCAAAAATAAACTATTAGGACGGTACCAAAACACAAAGTTTTGCACAGTGAAGGAAGTCAACAAAACAAAAGGGCAAACTACTGAAATAAGTCTGCAAGTAATATGCACAATAAGGGGTTAATATCCAAAATGTATAAATAACTTGAATAACTCAATACCCCCCAAAATAGTAATTAAATTAAAAAATGGACAGAGGACCAAATAGACATTTTTTCCAAAGAAGACCTACAGATGGCCAACAGAAAGGAAAGATGCTCAACATCATTAATCATCACACAAATGCAGATTAAAACCACAATGAAATATCACTTCACACCTGTTAGAATGGCTAAAATAAAAAACACAAGAAATAAGTGGCGGCATGGATGTAGAGGAAAAGGAAACCTCATGTACTGTTGATGAGAATGCAAATTGGTGCAGCCATTGTAAACAACAGTATGGAGAGATTCTTCCAAAAATTAAAAATAAAATTACAATATGATTCAGTAATTTCACCACTGGGTATTTACCCAAAGAATAAGACAGCACGAATTTTGATAGGATAAATGCACCCATATGCTTATTCCAGCACTGTTTGCAATGGCCAAGATACGGAAGCAACCCAAATGTCCATCAATAGATAAATGGATAAAGATCTCATCTCACACACACACACACACACACACACACTCTCTCTCTCTCTCTCTCTCTCTCTCTCTCTCCACGTAATGGAATATTTTTCAGCAATAAAAAGGAATGAAATCTTGCCATTTGCAACAACATGGATAGACCTGGGGGTGTAACACTATATGAAATAAGTCAAAGAAAGGCAAATACCATATGATTTCATTCAAGACACAAAGTTTAAAAAAAAAAAAAACAGACTCAAATACAGAGAACAAACTAGTAGTTGCTGGGTGTGGGGTGCAGGGAGATAGATGAAGGGATGGGTGAAATAGAAAAAATGTTGGACAACCCTGATTACAACTGCTGAATTTGACTGGCTTAAAAAAAAAAAAAATACAACACTGACTTTGTTACTCTTCAGCAACAACTTTTAGTACTCTTGAAAAAAATTCTGAATGATTAATTTGCCTTGGTATAAGCAGACCGACTTCATTAGCCCCACTTTGTCACATAGGTGCTCTCACATGTGACCTCTCTGGGAAGTCCTGGACCCCTTAGTTTGCAAACCTACCATCGTCTCCCCTGCAACAGACCACCTCCAACTAGCCAAATTCCATGCCTGGCATAGTGCCCCCTGCCTTCTATCTGCCTTGTGAACTCAAACTTAAATCTCAATTTAAAGCATTCACTCAACCCTCCACATTAGGCTGGATTTTCTCTGAATAGTTGCAGTTCCTTTAGTTTGCAATTTTTCATCTGTTTTCTGCACAGAACCAGGCTCCATGAGGTCAGAACCCATCTCTGCTTTGCTCATCCACTTCCTCGGTCCAGTTGCATATGTTAACAATGTAGTCTAATAACCAACATTTTCTGATTAAATCCATTATTTGTATTGTTTACAAGATAATTTGGGGTCTTATTGTTTGACTGTGTAATTGCTAGAATTAAAAACTTCAGGGAATTTGTTAATATTCAGACAGTCATTTTAAGACAATCACTAAAATACTTTTATAGCATTTTAAAAAGTTAAAGTGACACCTCATTTCTGGTCAAGGATTAAAAAATACACATATACCATATATTCTAAGATATGTATCTTTTTCATATATAATACGTATATAAAATGAGAATATGACAAGTATTACATCATTGTTCTTATACTCTACAGTTGAACAACCGTCACTGTAGATCTTCAACAGACACTAAATTTAAGATGACAGCTTTGTGGCTTATTGGAAATTTTCATACATCAGTCTACTCTTTGGGATTTACAGGTTAAGAAGCAGTTTATTTATTTTGAAGAAAGCGTAATTGAATGCTGCTATTTTCCTAGCAGGCCATAAGGACAAATCATTTGTTAGATTTAGGTCATGTACTTTGTTTAAGATTAAATCATGTGATAAAATTGTTGCACTAATAAAAGTTTATAATTTACTTTTACTATGAGCCACTCCTTAGAGGTTTACTTGTTCCAAAGGGAATCAATAATCTAGTGAAGACATTATAGCTTTTAGAGGATAACTGAGCCATTTAACTTATGCCTACATGGACTTCTAAGAAATTTCTGAGACGATGACTATGCATGTGGACCCCTTGAAGCACTCAGCTGGTATCTCTTCACTAATGTAAATTTAGCAAGTCAATTTCCAAGAAAAAGTGGAGGAGGCTCTGCACACTACCAAGCAGATACTGAGACCGAACATAATTTTAAAAAGCAAATGGTATCAACAAATAATTAGCAAGTGCTTTTCTATCGATTAATTGGAATGTCCCAAACCCTGTTCAAGCTTTGCTCTTCTGTGAGAGATTTCTAAAATCTCTCTTCAAGAATCTTCAAAAGGGTTCACTCTTCTGAGGATTACCACAGATAGAAATTTAAGAATTGCACAGAAATTTGTATTACCTAACATCATAAACAAACCTACATGGGCAAAAATCCTTAGAAGGCATGTGCAATTCTGAAGGTTTGGGGCAAATTTTTTGAGTTATTGCCAATGTATGCAGTAGTACTCAAAGGATCAAGAGTCCAAGCTGATGTATAACACCAGCTCTATAATATTAAGCTATGAAGGTACTCCCCGGGCTAATTTTCTTAACAGATCCTCTACCTGTGGCATAAGCTAGCACATATTCATCAAGATCATATACAGTTTACTATTACCAGCAAATATGTTGATTGTGTTTTTTTCCAGGCAAGGCATTGCTCATCATGCCCTGAGTATAGCAAATTCTTTGTGTTATTGGGCATGCTTCTCAAAATATCACATCTGCATGTTTTTAATGAATCACCTGTCTCCAAAAGTTTAACATTTAAAATTACTTTGTAGTTTTTTTTTGTTTGTTTGTTTATTATTTATGCTCCTGAAATTTCTCAGTACATCTTACTTAGAAAGTCTGATTTATAGGATTCCAGATGCATTGCCATATTTCAAAACTATGTTATGCATGGGTTGCACAGCTAATAGAGCTTTGGGGATTATTTTAAAAGTCATTCTGACTTATAAGGTTTATACATAAAAATGAAAAAGCATAAATGTTATAGTCACTATATACTCACCAATAGAGAGTTTACTCCAACTCTCTATTATGAAAAGCAATTCAAGAATTTCAGTTTTCTCTGGTGACCCCAATCTGCCTGGCCTTTCTTCCCTGAAAGATGAGTAAATGGGGGCACCTGGACGGTTCAGTTGGTTAAGTATCTGCTTTCAGCTCAGGTTAAGTATCTGCTTTCAGCTCAGGGTCCTGGGGATCCTGGAGGTCCTCTGTTTGTGCTTGCTCACTCTCTCCCTCTCAAATAAAATCTTTTTTAAAAAGATGAATAAATGTCCGGTTAGAAATATTGTTAAAGCTGTTACCAGTGACTGCAGAAGTGAAGTTTTGAAAATGACTACACAGTTTATTGGGGGACATATAAACTCAGGTTCAACATAGGAATTATTAATCCCTAAAATGATTATATACATACTGAGAATTCTCATCAAAACCTAGCTAAAGCTATTCAAGCCAAAGGGAAGCTTATGTTACTACTACCCACCCCACTGCCCTGCTGTCTGTCCCTCAGTTGTGACCACACATTTGTAGTCCAGTACAAGATCAACTTCAGAGCAAACACGGTGCCTATGACCAAGTCAAGAGAATAATTGTGGCACCATCAAATCCATTGTCAACATATTTGACCACATACATGATTTGACCCCAAGTTTTATAAGGATATCCCTGGGGCCACCACCCATATCACTATTTAGGTTACATTTCCTATGGTCTCACCAGCGCCACAAAGTGAAAGAAGCAATAAATTCTTTGTTAACCACCACAACTACTAGAATGAAGTCATCTAATAGTGTGATATCAGTATATGGAAGAGCTTCCCCAAATGGTATTCATGATGATTAATTTTAGGTCTCAACTTGACTGGGCTAAGGGAGGCCTAGATACCTGGGTTTATCTCTGAGGGTGTTTCCAGGAAGATTAACATTTGAATTGCTGAGCTGAGTAAAGCAGATGGCATTTCCCAATGCAGTTGGCATCATCCAACCTATTGAGGGTCCAAATAGAATATAAAGTAAAGAAAGGATGAATTCATTCTGCTTCAGCTGGGATAGTCATCTTTTGCTCCCAGACACTGGAGATCTTGGTTCTTGGGCTTTTGGACTCATATTGGAATGTACACCATCAGGGGGACCCAGTTCTTAGACTTTTGGGTTTGAATTTACACCATAGACTTTCCTGATTCTCCAGCTTGCAGACAGCATATTGTGGGATTTCTTGGCCTCCATAACTGTGTGAGCCAATTACTGTAATAAATTTCCCCTTACCCATATCAATATTGATATTTTTATTGGTTCTGTTTCTCTGGAAAACCCTAACTAATATATTCTCTCAGAGGGGAGAGATGACAGTCATTTCACACAGCACTGGCACCAGACTTCCTATAAATGTATTGGTTCCATTGACTTTCTATAGTTTAGTGAAAAGATGCTCAACTGAATTTAGCTCATTATAGTTGTTTAGATAAAAATGACTTTCACTTATGTCATGTCTATTTTTCATGGCTCTGTAACAGCATTTTCTCTCTCTCTTTAGGTAAAAGACTGAAGTAGAGAAACGTTTAGGAGTAAGCATTAGTAGTTATAAAGGCAGACCTATACCACATTTATACATGAAATCTGCCCCAAATAATATAGTTATTCTACAAGGAAGCATTTTGGTTTTCCCAGAACAGCAACTTGGTTTTGAAATCAAAGTTGAACATCTGCAAAGAAATGTAATAGCATTTTATCGTAATGGGGGCTTTCCTGTATTATGGTTGGAAAAGAAAAAAGTGGAAAGGGGAATCCATTTAAATGGTTTTAAAACTATTTCCATCCTTTGTGGAACTCAGCTTATGAGCCATTAAAAATATTACTGATAAAACGCATTTTGAATTTCCATTAGGTATCTTAGCTTTCATTTGAAACTTGAATTGATTCAGGATGAGAGAACAGCACTTTTGGATAATAAGCTGCAAGAACCCAGAGAACTGTCAGAGCAACTCACAGAAGTATTATGTTTAGGTATGAAAGTGTATTTATCTGAAGAGCCTTTGGGAGTTGAAAGCTTTGCTTCAAAGATGAAAGCAGGGTGCCAAATTTTTGGTTTAGGAGCCTGGCAGGAAAAACACGTCTTTTGATTTCTTAGTGATACTAAAGATACTGTAGTGGGTGAACTCATCATTTAGTTTCAAACTACCAGTCTAAGAGACCCCCTATAACTTTCAGTAATCGCTAAATGAGGTGTTCATTATCATTTTAATTTGTATTAAAAAGAATTCAGAATTTAGAAGACGTTTGGAATACAGATAAAGAGTCTTGAGGATAATTCTATTAAGTGGATCCTCATCAAATTCCATTGATTAGAAGTTTCTTACTTTGAAGACACTTAACAGCTTTGGGGCAATGTATTTTCTAATTCTTTTGGTCACAGTTTGTCTCCAGTTGCTTATGGAAGCCAAAATCAGCAGGCTATTTACCAGTAGTTGGTCCTAAGAATAACCCAAATTCTTTGAATGACAGCAGCTCTGCTGCTTAATTGCAGAATTGATTTCTAATAGAGAAGTTTGGTTCCCCAAACTCCATCTGTTTCTGAATTTCAAATGAAATGCAACACACTTATTTTTCCAGAGCTTTTAAGGATTCTAAGGCATGAGAACAGGTTCAACAGAAAATAAGTTCACTGGGAGTCTTGAACAAAAAAAAAAAACACAAAAAAACCAAAACCAAAAAACAAAAACAACAACGACAACAAAAAGCTGGATTGATCCTTTTCTTCCCTACTTGATTAAAAACAAAACTCATGAGACACTAGACAGTGACATAAGACATGGTCCTTCACTGAAAGATTGTTTAATCTTACAGAGGAAACTGGCCTAATTTTGATATATTAACTATGAAGTATATAAGGGCTACTGGCATTTCCCAAGGGATTTTCTACAGGATTCTGTTTACCATACTGAAGAGCCATAGTCACACCGGCCAAATTCATGTCCTTATTTCTGGATAAGTTTTCTTCCCCTTATTATATGTTCCCAATGTGCCAACCTGGGCCTTCGAGTATAGAAATATGACCTACATGGAAACACCAAGCTTATTCCTTTAAGAGCCTTGATTTAGTTTCAAAAACCCAATTTTCTATTTCCTTTGGAAACCGCTTAAAAGCAGCTGAACAAAAATCAAAATGGCTGCATCAATGCTTCAGTGAGGCTCGATTATAAAGTAACTTGTTTTTCTATAGCAAAGTGAAAATGACATTAGCATAACATACATTGACACTATTCTCTTCTCTTCTGCAAACCTCCTCTCCTCAGCCTTTTGTTTCAGGAACGTGAAGAGGACTAACCAGGCTGGCAGCACACACCATCCCTGTCCCAACTGGCTAGGTCTTGTATTTTCCTATAAAACTCCCCTGCCCCTTTCTCCTGGAGGCCTCACAGCCTGCTGCAGCCTCTTTGTCCTGCCTCCTTTGCCAGGCAAAGCAATAAAGCTATTGTTCCTCTTTATCCTAAACTCTGTCTTCCCCTGTTGTATTTTGTCTCCCAAGCACAGAGGTTGATTTTTGATAATTTTCCTCTGATTCCCGTCCCTTGCAGTTTTCTTGATTTTGCAAGAACATAGAAAAAAAGTTTAGTATAATCTTGCTATATTCCTTAAAAAAAAAAAAAAATCAAATCAAAGGAAGTTTTTCTAATACCTTTGGTTTTATCATCATTTATCAAAATTATCTACTCCTAGAAGGTTTATGTTGTTAGGCATTATCATCCACTTGTTTTTAACAAATTCAGTTGTTAGAAGTTATGTGTATAAATACATCGCTCATGAAATTAACAACTTATTGGGAGAAGCCCTCCTGTGTTCTTTCTCTGCTTATCCTTTTGCCTGAGAAAAACAGTTACTTTTCATTCTTAAACTTAATTGAGAATTACTTTAATGACACATTAGTGATTTTCTCCTAACAAATCAGGTATCTCTTGCTTCTACTGCTAAATTGCAAGTTTCTTAAAAGCAAGAAACATTTCTGAAACTTGCTCCAATCTGTCATAGCTACTAGCACTGTTGAGAGCATGAGCAGTGTTCCATACATAGTAATTTACTGTTGAATGCATGAAACAGTTTTGAGAACAGAATGATAGAGCACAAATATTAAAAAAAAAAAAACCCTAATCTAAGTTGTTTTAAGAATGTGAAGAGAGTGATTCAGTGACAATATTTGTCTAATTCTACATATCCCACTTATGCTGGAAACGGGAAATATACAGGTCATATGCCCAAGTGTTTCATTCATTTTTTCAACACTTATTGTTAAACTGGGTCTCTCCTTCAAGATATAGATGTACAGGAGTTATAGCTAGTGGTATGGTCTGATCCTATCATTCCTGCTGATTTGATCATTCATAGAGATGTCAGTGGGATGCAATATTGGTTTTAATTTATATCTAAATCTTTTCCTAATGGACTAATATACTGAATGTAACTCAAGGAAAAAAACTGCAAACAAATACCCTTGACATTTAGAATTAGGGAAAATAAACTCCTTTGCAAAATGTTATAAAATATATAAAGGACTAACAAACTCCTATACCATGGCATTCTTTTTCCTTAGATTTTTCCTTGGTTTTACCATGTTGACTTTTTGATTCATTGTTCTTGTCAGTTTCCCATACTGGTAGTTTTCAACTAAGATTCTTTTAATCAAAATATAATTAGTACTGTCAAAAAAGTGATAAAATGCTCATAGTGAGCATTACCAATCATAAACAGTTTAATAAGTGTCCACAGAAATGGCTTTAAGAGGCAGCAGTGTAACCACATCACTGCCGGATTTCCAAATGACTCGCAGGCACAGCACAAGGTTCACTCTAATGGTGGCATTTGAAAGCCACATGACCTTGGATAAGCCAATTACCTTTTCTGAACACTAAGACATGTGACCTCTAAAACCCCTTCTAATTTTAAATGTTCACAATTATAGTCATTACATAGGGATTGGGAATAAATAATTAGGGACTGACAAGATTCTACTAAGGACTATTCTTCCATTTGCACCGTCCCCAGTAGTAATTATAGGATGCAGAGCTCCACATTGTCTATGACAAAAGTGGAATACTAAAGGAAATTCTTTGAATGATGAGGTCACTGAATGACAGCCTGCTTTTCAGCTATTTTTATCAAAAGTACACTTTAGAGAATCTTGGTACTCATTTTACTTAGTACATTTAGGCTAAGTATGTATCTTTTTTTTTTTAATTTGGCAGGTTTGGATTTGAAATTGCCAAGTTTCAGCTAAAAATATAAATGATAAATACAAATCTTAATGTTCCACATATCACATTGGTGAGTAATTAGATGCTTACAACATGGTTTAATAAGGAACACTCACTATTTATAAGAGAAAGCTAAAGAGGTGCTATGATTAAAGACACAGCAATGAAACTTAACATGTCTTTCCTCAGTTCTGAGCCCAGATTCTTTTTTAAATATGTAAAAAATAAAAGGGCAAGCTCTTCAAGATCAGGAACTATAGTGATATTGTTTCCTTTGTCTTTATAAAATGATTAATCCAGTGTTGGATTATTGATTCAATTGATGCCCAATTTTAATCATGTTAAAAATGAGGTATGTAAATAGATATATACAGACTGTCTCGCCATTTCATTTCATATACATTGAATTACTAAGGACTTCGTTGTGGCTCTGTATCTTTTACAGATTTTTATACAATTCATGGTCTAGCTATTCTCTCATGTTAACAGAAATTTATATTTAGGACTTTAAAAAATGGTCATCTTGTAGAAGCTTTTTAGATCATATTTTCTTTAGCATAAATCCAAATTATTGGTAATTTTTGATAGTTTGTTATTTATGTTATTATGTTATTTAATACCATTGTACCTAGCTATAGAAATGCTTGTCTTTACATCAAATGATCCCAGATTTACATGTTTCTAAAATATTACATTTCATCTTGTATTTTAAAATAATTTTCTTTTGCTTCTAAATGATATAGATTGTCAGTTTTCCTTTTTCAACTATAAAAATATTTACTTCCAGAAACACATTTCTAAAATTTTATTTCTAAAAGTATTAGAGGAAAAAATCAACCAGCTTGTATTGTATCTGCCTCCAACAACAAAGAGATGGAGACTGAGAATCTCTCTCATGATGAGAAAGATCTTAAAGAATATAGGAAATTTATTCCATGTTTCTGTTTTTGTTTTGTTTTTCTTTGTTTTTTGTTTTGTTTTGTTTGTTTGTTTTAACATTTGGTTTGGCTATTACAAGTCATGTTTTGTTTCTGCTTTATGTTCTTATTTGCATAGGGATTTGCTTTCCTGGCTTGCATATTGACATCACAAGTAGGTTGTTGTTTTGTTTCTTTTTTTTTTTTCCACCATGGTAAGTACACTCTTTAATTCCCTGTCCCCAATTTCCCCCATCCCTCCACCTACCTCTCCAACAAGTGGTTTTGTCATCACCTTTTAGAGCTATTTCATTGGAAAAGGAAGCTAATGGTTTATAGTTTGGATGAATATATAAATTATCATCCAAACAGCATTTTTGAGGAAAAGACAATGCTAAAAAACAATTAACAAGCAACCGATTCATCTACACCAGCTACCAATAGGAAGGTCCTTGGAAAATTAGGGTTCATGGCTTTTCCATTTATAATAATACTCGTAGTGAATTGTTTTCAAGTGTCTCAGACCCAACACAGTCAATCACCATGACTTGGGCCTGTTTTCCCAAAACCAAAATCTATGATCAAGCTGTATTAATTCAGGACATAAGTCTGGTTGCGAGCATACACTCATTTATATTTAAAACTGGGTTGACCTTTGCTCATTCTCTTAATGCTGTTGCTGATAATATCAGTTTTTACTTTAATCTCTATGTTTTTGTGTATTTTAAAATATTTATTTTGCTTTTTCTTCATGTATTTCTGACTACTATGGTAACCTCTTAAGAATGAGCCTTATTGGATGTGAGGGCGATCTGGCTGCGACATCTGTCACCCCATTGATCGCCAGGGTTGATTCGGCTGATCTGGCTGGCTAGGCGGGTGTCCCCTTCCTCCCTCACCGCTCCATGTGCGTCCCTCCCGAAGCTGCGCGCTCGGTCGAAGAGGACGACCTTCCCCGATAGAGGAGAGGACCGTTCTTCGGTCAAGGGTATACGAGTAGCTGCGCTCCCCTGCTAGAACCTCCAAACAAGCTCTCAAGAATGAGCCTTATTTCTAGAGTTATGATATTTTATTTAAAAAGTAATAAAGAGAAACCCCACTAAAGTGCAGTCAGGAAGCTAGAAAGAGGAGCCATATCACCAATGTCAGTTACAGGAAGAATGGTCTATTCTAGACCCCAACAGAAGAATCAACAGGAAAGAATCATCCATTATAGGCTTTAACAGGGGAAGATGTACACTGAATCTTCTATAAGAAATCAACTACCTCTGCACCTTGGCCAATGACAAACCATCATCACCCTAAACTCTGGCTTTTCACCAGTAAACTTGCATTCAAAACAACCCCTCTCAGCTTCATCCTTCTCCGTAAAAAGTAACATTCCTCTCCTTTGTTGGACTTGTCAATGGTTTTGCCATAATTGCATATTCTGACTTGCAATTCTCTGCTATTCCTGAGTAAACTAATTTCCAGTGGTAAAATACATCTTTGTTTTTGCTTTAATTTTATTTATTTATTTTTTATTTTGAAGGCTAACATTATTTAATGATCAGAAGTAGGATCCAGAGATGACCCCCAATAACTAAAGATAGTTAGCAAACAGGTTTTGGTACCCACAGAGCCTATTGAGCTCACTGCTTTCTTCGAGCTCAGCTCTGTGCATTTTGAACTCTCCAGGCTTTCCTCAGCATCTGTTTCAAGGCTTTACCATTTCTGAGAATGCACCTTATACCTTTGGTCTGACTCCTATTTGGGACTGGACTATTCCTGTTGGAACTGTGCCGGCCTTTGGTTCAATTCCTTTGGAAGTGGGCTATTCCTGTTGAAACTATGATGTTTAGGATTTTTTTTTTTTCACCTCTAGAGAAAAACCCACCTCCATACTGGGACCCTAGCAAGATTGTTGTTTAAATATTATAATCTCCTCCTGATTTGCACTTTTTAGAAGATTTATTTACTAGAGAGGGAGAGAGCATGCACACAAGAGAGAATACGGGGAAGGGCAGAGGGAGAGAGAATCTCAGGCAGACTCTCCACTAAGCATGGAGCCTGATGTGGGGCTTGATCCCACAACCATGACCTGAGATCATGTCCTGAGCCTAAACCAAGAGTTGGATGCTTAACTGACTGAGCCACCCAGGTGGCCCCTGATAGGCATTTCCAACTAAATGAAACAACCCAACCAAAGTAGAACATCAATGACCATTTTGGGGATTTTTTTTTTTTTTTAATCTCTTCGCCCTTAGTTCTTCTGCCCCTACTCATTTAGGGGGTAAAGATTTCTTAGAAAAATATGCCAGAATTCTTCTCTCTCAAAAGGAAAAATAATTCTACAATTTGACAATAGTAATCAAAATAGCCAACTGGGTGAATTAAGTGAAATTTCAACATCTTTTACTTGCTTAGTCTGACAGCTTTGTAGTGGAGTCTGGGGATACTGATCATTTGTCCTTATTGGATCAGCTACCATCCTTGATATGGGCAAGATTTTTTTTTTTTTAAAGATTTTATTTATTTTTTTGACAGAGAGAGATGACAAGCAGGCAGAGAGGCAGGCAGAGAGAGAGGAGGAAGCAGGCTCCCTGCTGAGCAGAGAGCCTGATGTGGGGCTCGATCCCAGGACCCTAGGATCATGACCTGAGCCAAAGACAGTGGCTTAACCCACTGAGCCACCCAGGCGTCATATGGGCAAGATTTTTAACTGGCATTGACAGAATCCATACTGCGCCTTCCATCAAGATTCAAATAGACACCTCAAAACCTCTTCCCAGAATTAATAACCTATAAATAAAGAAACCCTTCAAGGCATCAACCCCATGATATAAAATTGCAAGGCTCAGGACTTCATTATGTCCTACACTAGTGCTACAATATCACTCTTACTTGTGAGAAAACCCAGCAGCCAAGGATGGAGGTTTGCCCAGGACCTCTGAGAAACAAATGACCTTGTTATCCCTTGACACCCTGTTGTTCCTAATGCCCATTTGCTATCAGAATCCATTTGAACTGAAAGTAAAATTTTCACATAACTGATTTATGCAATGCATTTTAGTATTCTAGTTGATAAAGATAACTGGTATCTTTTTACTTTCACTTGGGAGGAATGGAAATACACCTGGACAGTAATGTCCCAGGGGTTCACAGTCTCTTTTTCACAAACCCTAAAAGCAGATTCGGAGGATATTGAGTTTTCTGCAGGCCCTATTTTGTTATAGTAAATAGATAATTTGATTCTCTCTACTGTCCTTCTGAAACCTCTTCAAAGAAAGGCAGCATCTATCTATTAAAACTTTTGGCTTTAAAGAGACACAAGTTCCTGAAAAAAATTAGTTTGCTCAAACTCATGTTCGATGCTTAAGCTGCCTGACTCAGAGCAAGGACTACATTTGGACCCAGACTGACTTCATTGCATCCTGAACTTCCCCAAACCTAAAACTAAGTGCAAGTTAATGAGGTTTTCTTGAGGGGCTAGCTGTCAAAATTGGATTGCAGGCTTCTCTCTTATGGCTCAACCTCTGCCTGCTGTATGGAAAGAAATGATGTACCTGATTCTAGGATATGGAAAGATCAGGAAGACAGCTTTTGGGACTTCAAAGAAAAGCCTAATAAAGCTCCCTCAGACATCTTAATTATCAACTGTCTCTTTTCCTCTTTATATGTGAAGAAAAGGAATATTTTGGAGTACTCACCCAAAAACATTCAGACCATCATTAACCCACAGAATATTGTCACATAGGGCTATTCCCCTCACTTGAGAGCCATTCCTGACACTATCTTTTTAGTTAGGTTCACTGAAGAAATAATCATGGCTATGCCCTTTAACCACTCTTGTATTTTCATCAAGGGTAAAACTGTAAAGATTTATACTTATTGTCTCTATGCCTTTGGGATAGTTCATGACTTTAGAATGCTAGGAAACATGAGCATTTTCTTATCTAGAGGGGGGATAAAATTAAAGATAGCTCCTTTATCCAAAATTTACTAGGTGTCGTACTTTTGCTGGCTGCTCTGGCTATTAAGTGTTCTGGGCATTCCAGACTCAATTCTCTAGAGAGAGACCAAAAGAAACCATCGCACTGTTATTTCCACCAAAAGCATGCACTCCAGGAAACTAATAGCCAAACCTCTGTTGCGGTTCAAAAGGATGTTCTCCCAAATGGATAACTTGGAAAAATTGACAAGAGATACCCAACAATTGGCCCCAGAGAAGGACTAACAGTATTGGCAATCTAGTAATTGTTCATTCAATAAAAAGACAACTCTGGTTTGAATCTAACAATTTGGCCCTATGAGAAATTCTAAAATTCTCACTATTTACCACTATACCTTTGGCATTAAACCATTAGCTTACTGACAATAACATTCTTAAACCAATATTGGTGGGAGAATATTAATAAGGAAACAAAAAATCCCTACCTCACTTGTCCCATCTGTTTAGATTACAATCAAAGAAATCCTGTTCACACAAATGGGTTTCATACAGTTCCTCCTATCTTATTGTTACAAATATGCTTTAGTAATGGCTTGTGTTTTCCCCCCTCCAACTGGACTGTAATTTTCCCTTATAGACAGGCCACTGCTTCTTCGGTGGCTAAAATTCTTTTATTAGAAAAGATGAACCCTACCTGGGGAATCCCTCTTAAACTCTACAGTGATCAGGGAACCAATATTAGTGTTCATGTGCCTTGACAATGCTGTGTTGTTTGGCTGGTATGACAACATTTTCATTGTACATATTGTCCTCAATCTTCAGAGTCAAATGCACTACCAAGACTCAACTTGTAAAATCTGTAGACCTCCCTAAATACCCTGGCCAAAAGCATTGTCATTCATCTTTCTAAATCTCAGATTTACTCTGAAACTCACTCTCACCCTTTGAGATAATCTCAAGATGTCCAAAGGACTTGACCCCCAATTCTTTTGACACACAGTTAATACAAATATACTTAAACATTGTAAAGGTCTAATTGCTTCTGTGAGGAATAACCCACCACCCTTTACCTAAGAAATCTTTACTCAGTGTAGACTTTAACACTTTAAACATCACACCTTGCAACCTGGAGATCTTGTCTATTGAAAAGACACCTCCATGAAAGATTCTTTCGAACCTCACAAGAAGGGCCCTTATCATGTATTGCTAACTGATCCTTGTGCTACCAAACTCTTGGTATAGAGTTTGGAATAGATTCTTGGATTCTTGCGACCCATCTAAAGAAAGCACCAAACTCTGACCGGACCTATATACCATCTGGTCAAAGTAAAAATTTCCCAGAATTGAAGCAGCAGACAGCATCTGATGAGAAAGCTTCCCCAACATGTCCAAACCAGGTCTGTCTGCTTTTTCCTTACTGTTTGCTTCTATCTTTTTTGTGGAAAGAAACTGCTCTTCTTCACATTTCCCAAATCCTTGAGAAAGGGGGAATCTTCTCCCCCCTCCTCCCAACTGTAACCTTTCAGAATCCACATCATGACCCTGTGACAATTTTCCACTTGCTTTTTTCTGAAGGGTTAGAAGGGTTAGAAGGGCCAGAATTCACAGTCTTTCATCTGAACTATTATCTGACTGGATCGTTATCCAAATTTGCAAATGTATAGGCTGTATTATTGGTTAACATTTGTTTCCAACATTTTTTGAGATACTAATTTAATATATCCTTGAATGTTTGCTATTTTTCAAATTAGTTCATCAGGTATTGCTTCATGTTTGTACCTGTACTCTGTCTTTCCAAATGCACTTGGTTAATTCTTTCAGTGAACTCTTGCAGTATTTACTCTTTTGCTTTCAGTGCCTGCTTTAATCTGGGACTTCCAGGAGGCAAATGTGACTCTAGGCTTTCCTCCATAAGAACCTTTCTCCCCTAAATTGGAATAAACGCCAATAAATATTTTCAGCTGGTTACTTTCTGATCTAGGATCCCAGGTTAGAACCTTCAGACAATTTGGGATTGTTTTCTTACTTCTGTTCTGTATAATTACTTTAAGTTTTCTACTTTGATACCTGTCAAACTTTTGTAAAAATGATGTACCCAATAAGGTGATCTTCAATGTTTATGATCTTAATAAATATGGACTATGGATGGGAAGTACCTGAACGTTTTCCCTCTTTACCTCCCTTGTCATCTATACATGGTCATAAGTGGTTTCCAACTGCTTTTGCATTTACCTTCTTATGTAGAACATGACAACCAAAAAAGTCCTTTCTGGCACTGAGGGATAATACCACTAATGTGGTAGAAAACCTGCATTTTGATCAGTGATGGTTCCAGAGAAAGATCTTGATCAAAAGTGGCAGGGCTGGGGGAGGATGGAAAATTATCAGAGAAGCCTCACTTAAGTAGAGTTAGGAGGCCAGAGGGTGGCCCATACCACTCAGGATCAGTTACAGGAAGAACTGAGTATCAGTAGGACAGAAATAACAAAGACCTCAACAAGAAAATATATACATTGAATCTATAAGAAATGGACTACCCTTGCAACTCAGCCAATGAGAAACTATCATCACCCTGAACTGTTGGCTTTTAACAAAGGACTTTCCTTCAAAACACCCCCTCCCAACTTCCTCCTTCTCTATAAAATAACATTTGTTTGTTAGGCTTGCCTATGAGTCAGCAGCAGTGAGGAGGAGGACACAAGAGCGGATATTAGAAGGACAGCAGAAGTCTCTAGACTTCCTTAATGCCAGGTTGGCTGACTACAGAGTTGGTTAGGGGCTAAACCAAATACAAGGTTATAATGACATTCCTTATTGCTTCAGAATATATTAATATAGGAGGTAGCCTGGTATTGGGAGAATGCATAGGTCTAGGAAGTTGCATTGACTGGATATATTAGCACACCAAAAAAATAAAGTTTGAAGTGTTTGGAGGACGATTAGTTTTATTATTTATAATAAGGATGATTCAATACATTTATAATTAAACCTGAACTTATTTTGTTTCACTTAAATCCATGTAAAAATATTTTTAAGCTCTTCTTCTGTTTTTGACTGACTTTTTTTGTATTTAGGTCAGAACAAAAAATAATTCAGGCATCTGACATAACCCACTACCAAAGTTTCTGTATCTCTGCTATACTGCTTATCACAATTTGCTGCATATTTAGTATTCTTCTACTGCCCCAAATCTCAAGAATTTTAAGAACAGAGGCCCAATTTTATTCCATTCTGCTTTTAAAGATTTACTTCTTTGAAGGGGGTGGGGGAGAAAGAGCACACAAGTTGGGGAGGGGCAGAGGGAAAGTGAGACTCTCAAGCAGACTCCCCCCTGCGCTGAAATTGAGTTAGACACTCAACTAACTGCATTTTCTTTATGTAGGATAGTATTTCGTATATACTAAGGGATTAGAAACAAAGTAAGAAAGAGCTTGAATAAGAGTATAGGTAGACTATGGTAATAGCTGGCTCAATAGCTTGCTGTTGTTTTAGTTCAATCATTTAACCTCTATAAAACTTAAATTTTTTATTTATGAAATGAGTAATAGAGTTATTTTCAAGGAATCTGCGACCAATAGTTAGAAACTATAAAGAGGAAAATTTAATCTCATTGTAAGAACATCCCTAAAAATAATTTAAACTCCCTAAAAGCTCTATTTGTCCATTTCTAGAAGCAGAGTACCTAATCAATTGTAGAGTACCTAATCAATCACAGTCTTAATGAGCATTTGGCAGGAACATTGAGCATTGAAAAGAAAATTTCTACACTGGAAGAATGGTTAAGGTAAAAGTCTTTTCCAACATGGCAGTTGGTGATAGCCAACAATTCTTCCATGGGATTATTGTAGCACTGCAAGGTTTTGTGCATAGCACAAATACTTCAGTAATTGGCCCTACTTCCAGTATTGCCTCCAAGAGGTAATTTCTTTGCATTCCATTTTATTCAAATTCTAAGTGGCAAAAATATCTTTTCTACTTCCTGGATTAGTTGTAAGGATAATAAGTTTCAAAAAATGTTGAACAGGAATAGTTACAGAAGAAAACAAAATGGTATTATTCAATGTGTTTCAGTGGTGTTCTCTATTGTCCCCTACTGTGACATAAGTCTTAATAACTCAACTATATAGATTATCTCTTGCATGTGACAGATTGTTTGGAAACCAACAAGTCACCATCTTTTGAGCCTGATGCATTCCTGACTATGTTTGGCTGCAACTGAAGCTAGCTCAGAAAAATAAGGGTATACACATGCAAGAGTTTTTCAAATTGTTTATTTACAAGTTTTTCATTGTTTCCAGAGCATAGGATCTCAGAGTTAGAAAGCACTTCAGTTTATGTGGGTTTCTTTCTCATCACTTACCACTTTATCTAAAAATAGGTAATATTGTCCATCTTTAGGCACACTGAACTAATGAATGCTCCTTTAATACACTGCATTGGCCAGCTATTGTCATGATAATGCTGCATGACAAAGCTACTCAAATTTAGGAGCCTGAAGCTAATAGTACTCATGGTTTTTCTACTTCACCAGTCTGTAAGGTGGTTAGAGCAGATGTACTTCAGGCAAGGAGTTCTCAGGACTTTGTTCTAGTCTTTGATTTGGGTTTAGGTCTGCAGCGTGTGTATCCCTCCTCCTGGGACCAAAGGTTACCTGCCTCATCTTTGTGCATAGCAGTGCCTCTTAAAAAACTTTGACTCAGAACTAGCAGGCTGAATCATCTGCCTACATTTTATTGACCTGAGCAGTGACATGGCCAAGCCTATACCAACGGGAAGGAGAAACATCCAGCTATCCATGATTACATTAAAACCCAGTGTGACCACGTAAGTGCTCATACATACTTGTAGACGTCATGATAGAAATACAAAGGATTTCACTTTCTACCAAAGCATAATTCTAGATGACTTTTTGGTTTTAGTATTTCAGTTGTTGCAAATATCTTCTTATATTGAGTGAAATTTAACTACTCAATCTTCTTCCAATTAGGTTTAAAAATTCCCCTGAAAAGAAGTATATTTTCCCTTGGATAACAGCTCTTTCAAGTAACTGAAATAATTTCTCCATTCTAAACAGCCCCAGTGGCTTCAGCCCTCCTCCACCACCATAAGCCCATTATCCAAATGTTCCTTGAAACAAATGAATTTACCAATAGATGGGTTTCAAATAACCTTAATATTTCATAGATATAGAAAGAAACCATGTATTTCCAGTGGCTTATATATATGTCAGTTAATGCAGTTTTTTAAAAAAATAGGTACATCAAATAGATGACATCATAAACATTTCAATATATACATTTTTTAAGTACAAATGGAAAACAATATAATGAAGATCTGTGCATCTATGACCTAGGTTTTCGACTGTTAACATTCTCCTGTATTGAATCAGAACTTTATGAAACATGAATCATCACGTATGTAGTTGAAGTTGACTTTGTATTTCTAACTTAAACATTTTCTAAAAAAAAAATTTTTACATCCCAAGCCACAAAGTAAAATTATATATAGCAAATAATCAATCTCCTATAGACCACATTTTTTTGTGATTAGATAAAAAAAAAATCAATAAAAAGGATAAGAACCTATGTGAAAACAATGCCAGCTCACATACTGACTGCAGCATTCTGTTTAAGTTAAATGTGTTCTCAAACCTGACAAAGGTGCATTAGAGTTTCCCATTATACAGCTTTTGGATTTATGCTCTTTAGATTTATATATTTTTCTTGAATTTTATAGACCAATATATATCTTTGATTTTTTTTCTATTGCAAACTGACATTTTTACACCTTAATAATGCTTTTTGCAATAAAATTTACTTTGCCTGATTTTAATACAGATATACCCACTTTACATTTGGCTATCTTTTTACTATTTTTTTTTCTAATCATTCTCTGATTTGTCAACTTTCTGTACTTTAGGTCTCTTCTAAACCAAAGAAGTATAGGTTAGTTTTGTTCTTCTATTCAATATAATGCCAACGATTTACATGACTATTTTGGGAAAAATACCATATCCATTTCCATTTATTTTGATTCCTGATAGGCTTATATTTATTATGTTTCTGATTTCTTTTTTCTTTTCAACTTCAAAATTATTATTTTTATATTTCCCTTTTCCCCTCTGCTAGTTTTTAAGTTATATTTCTAAGAACTTTTTTTTTTTTTTTTTAAGAACAGTTTTAGGTTTACAATAAAGAGGAGTTTTATGCCTGGCACTTTGATATGTTTATATTTCAATATGATTATATTTAAAGTATGAAATGAAATAAAATCCCCATTCTCTTCCCAAATATACCAAGGCTTTTAAAGGTTTTTACTCTGACTCCTTTTGTCCATTTTACTTATAAATGTCACATAGTATTTTAGTCCTATATTTTTATATACACCAACAATGCTTTCTTCCTCCTTGTTCTTATCTACACATTTGTAAGTTAATGTACTAGATAATACTACATCTTGGTTATGTTACCCATTTCACCTAACTATCTCTACCCTTGGTTCCATGAATATATATGTTAAGTAGACCTTCCTTTTTTATGTCGCTAAAGTTTTTAAATAAAAGCTATCACCAGATTAGGGTCCAAGACAAGTTTTGCACACATCTGAGGAAGAATAAACTATTCTGTTAATTTTATAATCTTAGATGACAATATTATATCTACACTTAAGTTTTTATATTTAAAAAAATTAAAGGAATGTTAAAATATTCTAGTTGGCAATAAGTTACATTTTCCTGCCAATTCTTTTCTTATTTAATTTCTCATCACTATTGCAAATTTCCTCTTGTCCTGTTTGAATTGTTAAACTCTTCTTTGTGGTTAATGTATTTGAGATTAAAGCCTAAATTGGCCTCAGAATCCGGAGAGATCTAAGAAAATTACCTACCTGACCAGCAGTGTCCAAAATGTCCAAATAAGCTGGCTCATCATCAATCCTAACCTGGGTCTTATAAGCATCTTCTGAAAAACACAAGACAGAGTTTACATTCAGATATATTCAACTGAAGAGGCATAATTCATTTTTAGATTTCATAACCAAGAATTTCTAAATAGGTTAAGTAAGAGAACGAGATATTCTAGTCGAGTACACCAAGTAAGAAGGTTATAACCAAGGGAAAGAACGGAGAGTGTTTCTGCTTAACGTCAAGTCAGGTTTATTTCTCCTTCATCAGGAGAATATTATGATTTGAGGTACAGTGGTCATATTCCCTACAGAACAAACCTTGAAACAAATTCATCAGTTCTTTTTTTCATCTTGCACTTCAAATTTGCATTTCAACATCATAGTCAATGAAAGACTGAAAGCTTTTACTCTAAGATCAGGGACAAGTAGGCCTGCTTTAACTTTTATTTAACACAGTACTAAAGCCCTATCCAGAACAACAAGGCAAGAAAAATAAATAAAAATCATCCAAATTGGAAGAGAAGAGATAACTAACAGGATCTTATAAATAGAAACCTCTAATGATTGCATGGGGTGGGAGTGCAGTGGGGGTGCTGTTAGAACTTCTAAAATATTCAGCAGTTACAGGATACAAAAATCAAACACACTGAAGTCAGGAGTCTTTCCATACACTGACGATAAGAAATTTATTTTTTTAAAGATTTTATTTGACAGAGAGAGAGATCACAAGTAGGCAGAGAGGCAGGCAGAGAGAGAGAAGGAAGCAGGCTCCCCTCTGAACAGAGAGCCCGATGCGGGGCTCGATCACAGGATCCTGAGATCATGACCTGAGCTGAAAGCAGAAGCTTAACCCACTGAGCCACCTAGGAGCCCGATGATAAACAATTTAAAATAAAAGAAAATGTTTTCACCTATAGGAGCATGAAAAGGAATCAAATACTTAGAAATAAACTTAACCAAGAAGGTTAAGAATTGCATACCAAAAACTATAAAGTTTTAATATGTTTTTGTACTTCTCAACCTGTACAAATTTATATATTCTGGATTCTAAACATTTACCAGGTAGGATTTATAAATATTTTTTCCTATTCTATAGGCTTTTTAACTTTAATGATGGCATTTGATGCATGAAAGTTAATTTTTATGTAGTATAGGTTTTTTTTGTTGTTCATGTTCTTAGTGTCCTAAGGATGTATTCTAAATTCAAGGTCATGAATATTTAATGCTCTGTTTTCTTTTAAAAGTTTTATAATTTTAGCCTTTGCCTTTAAGTCATTGATCCATTTTTAGTTTATTTTATTTAGCAGCTTTCTCTTTTTAAAATTGTTTTAATATAAGTTAAATTAGCCAACATAGCCATCATTAGTTTCAGATGTAGTGTTCAATGAGTCATCTGTTGTTTATTTTATTTATTTATTTTAAAGATTTCATTTATTTTTCAGAGAAAGAGATAGACAGCAAGCACACCAAGGGAACACAAGCAGGGGGAGTGACAGGCAAAGGGAGAAACGGGCTCCCCACTGAGCAAGGAGACCAATGTGGGACTCCATCCCAGGACCCTGGAATTATGACCTGAGCTGAAGGCAGACGCTTAACCGACTGAGCCACCCAAGTACCCCAGTTGCATATTTTTAAATATGTTGTTTGGTAAGGATATAAATTCATTCTTCTGCATATAATTCTCTTGTTATCCTTCATTTTTGTAAGGTTGGTACTGATGCCCCCAATATCTTATTTGATATTTCTTTCTTAGTCAGTCTAACTAAAGGTTTGTCAATTTTGTTCAACTTTTTGAAGTAACATAGTATCATTTTTCTCTTTTCCTGCTATTCTCTATTTACCTCTCTTCTAATCTTTAGTATTTCCTTCCTTCTATTTGCTTTGGGTTTAGTCCACCCTGCCCCCACTCCAGACTGCTGGGGGTTAAATCCTGGCTCTACCAATACCAGCTGTCTGATTTTAGGAGGAGAAAATCATTTGGTCTCTCTAAAATGCGTATTACTCATTTGAAAATTATGATAACATTTGTATGTAACTTATGTAGTCTTCAGAGGATTTAAGAAGACAATGCGTGAAATGTATCCAGCACAGTGCATTGTGTATAGAATATGATGCTGTATGTATGGTTTTTGTTTTTAAGAAATTTGGACTCTATCATAACATCATTATCAGATATGCATTTTGGAATTCTCAGTGGGCTGAAATGTGGCGAATAGATTTTAACATGGAAAACTAGAAAGATTACATTTATATCAGTAATCGAGGTCGGAAAAGATGGCGGTCTATATTATAACAATGGCACTAGGGTGGAAAAAGAGCTGTCAGATTTGCAAGGTATTTAGGAAGTTGAACCTGTAGCACTTAGTAATATATAGAGTACAAGGAAGAGAGGATGATGCAAGAATAGCTCTCCAATTTCTGGCACTTGAAGGTGGGCAGATAGCTAGGATGTTTACTCAGAGAGGGCAAAAAGGAGGACCACCACAAATGCAGCTTAGAAAGGACTTTGCCATGTCTGCATCATGGAAGTAGAAACAGTGAGTACCTTGGTCTGAAGCTCTGGGGAGAGATCTGAGAGTCTTATTTCATTATATCCAAGTTTTTGCTCATTTTTTCCAATCGTAAACCGAGCCTGAAATTCAAAGTCCTAGAATCTGGCTATAGCTTCTCTCTTATCTGCCATTTATATTTTAAGTAAAGAGCAAACTGAACTACTACTAAAAGCATTTAGAACAGTGTTGAATTTTGGCACCATTTCAATACTTATTCATACTGTTGTTTGTGAATCACAAATGAGTTATTTTCAGAAACTTTTGGTTTACGAACTAGTAATGGTCAACAAATGAGGTGCTTTTTAAATACACAGTATTGATCACCTCCCCTAAATTAGATTTTCACTAACTGCTAGAGATATGAAGATAGACACACACACACACACACACACACACACACACACACACACCCCATCATGGTCTCTACTCCCAAGAACTTAAAAAATCACAGTGGAAGACATACAAACATGCAGTGAGATGTTAAGAAGAACCCTCAACTCTATGGTCATATAATCTCTGACAAAGCAGGAAAAAATATACAGTGGAAAAAAGACAGTCTCTTCAATAAATCATGCTGGGAAAATTGGACAGCTATGTGTAGAAGAATGAAACTTGGCCATTCTATTACACCATACACAAAGATAAACTCAAAATGGATAAAAGACTGCAATGTGAGGCAGGAATCTATTAAAATCCTAGAGATCATAGGCAGTAACCTCTTCGACATTGGCCACAACAACTTCTTTCAAGATAGGTCTTCAAAGGCAAAGGAAACAAAAGCAAAAATGAACTTTTGGGACTTCATCAAGATCAAGAGCTTCTGTACAGCAAAGAAAACAGTCAACAAAACAAAGAGGCAACTCAGGGAATGGGAGAAGATATTCACAAATGACACTACAGACAAAGGGTTGACATCCAAGATCTATAAAGAACTCCTCAAACTCAACACACACAAAACAGATAATCATGCCAAAAAATGGGCATGAAGAAGACAGGAACAGACACTTCTCCAAAGAAGACATACAATGGCTAACAGACACATGAAAAAATGTTCCTCATCATTAGCCATCAGGGAGATTCAAATCAAAACCACATTGAGATACCACCTTACACCAGTTAGAATGGCCAAAATTAACATGACAGTAAACACAAGTGTTGGAGAGGATATAGAGAAAGGGGAACCCTCTAACACTGTTGATGGGAATGCAGGTTCGTGCAGCCACTTTGGAAAACAGTGTGGAGATTTCTTAAGAAATTAAAAATAGAGCTACCCTATGACCCTGCAATGCACTACTGGGTATTTACCCCAAAGATACAGATGCAGTAAAGAAGGGCCATCTGTACCCCAGTGTTCATAGCAGCAATGGCCACAGTCACCAAACTGTGAAAAGAACCAAGATGCCCTTCAACAAACGAATGGATAAAGAAGATATGGTCCATAAATATATACAATGGAGTATTATGCCTCCATCAGAAAGGATGAATACCCAACTTTTGCATCACCATGGATGGGAATGGAAGAGATTATGCTGAGTGAAATAAGTCAAGCAGAGAGAGTCAAATTCACTTAACTTGTGGAGCATAAGGAATAACACAGAAGACATTGGGAGATGGAGAGGAGAAGTCAGTGGGAGGAAATCGGAGGGGGAGACAAACCATGAGAGACTGTGGACTCAGAGACAAACTGAGGGTTTTGGAGGGGAGGGGGATGGGAGGTTGGGTGAGCCTGGTGGTGGGTATTATGGAGGGCATGTATTGTATGGAGCACTGGGTGTGGTGCATAAACAATGAATTTTGGAACACTGAAAAAAATTTGAATTTAAAAAAAGATTAAAAAAAAGAAGAAGAAGAAAAACAACTTATAGGGCATACAGCCTACCCTTTTCTAGCAAATTCATTCCTTACGACTATGCTCCAGAAATAAAATAGTGAGAAGTCTAACTAGCAGGATAGTCAATCTGCTGTGAGCAACTACTGGCCATCCTGTAACAGTGTTCACTATACACGCAATCACACAATCTATTTTTCATTCCACTGCTCTTTGTACTTTCACTGATCTTCCTCTTACACAAGAGATATCTGGTGGATTTTTTTTTTTTTAATGCATGGGGTTGTTTTTCCATTTCATAGGAAAATAAGAATAGTTACTGTGAAAAGGACGCTATGACTGGAGAATCACATGTGAGTCTTTCAGATTTCATGTTTGTTTATTTAACTCAAAGGCCCCAAAAGGAGCCTGCTGAGGCCAGGAGCATGCTGAGTAATCCAGAGGAGAACTGCTCTTTGTGATTATTTGGGCCCTAGATAAACCCAGCACATGAAACGTATATCAAATAAAAGCTTCTCCTGGGATTAGAAAACCCCTTCAAAGAGACTTGATGTGAATTGGCTGGAAATTAAGCCAGGCCTTCTATCAAGATTTCTTTCTCTCTTTTAAGAAGTGTCTATCACAGTACACATTCCAGTGTTGTGAATCTAGGTCACCTCCCTGGCCTCCATAGAAACTAATCCCTTTCATTTCCTTCCAATAAACAATCTTCCCTCCTGTTTCCATCCATCCACTCCCTTTGAGACCTCCCATGTAGAAATGCAGTGTCAAAAATACTCTTTTGAATACATATAAACACCTCCCTGAATTTCAATCATCCGCCTATAGATGCAACGCTGGAGTGAGCTCATTTATCTTCTAAAGCAAGAGGCCAATGTATACAAAGCCTTATCGGGCAAAAATAGTAGCAACTGCCTGCTATGTTGTCTGCACTGGAAAGCAAAATGGAGCTAGATTCTTAGAGGCATCTCTAAAATTCCACCTTAAAATGCTACTTTAAAAAATTCGTTTGACAACACTGGTGTTTGAGATCGTGGCTTCTTTTAGGTCTTCTTCACTTTCCTTCTCCAAAATTTTATAGGAGGAAATCACCAAAGACCTGTATTAAAGTTTCACATCCATCACTAAATGCTGGTGTTACAAGTGGCCAACCACTTAATCTTACTTGTAAGATGGAGTTAATAGAACATGCTAGTCACTGTATAGGAGTACTAGAAAGATCAACTAAAGTGGACTATAAAATGGTGGAAGGAAGGATGGATAATTCAAACTCAAGGCATATTATGTAATAACTTTTAAAAAAATATTGCTTCAAGTTAACCATAAAATCATATTAAAGCTGAACCACTTCTACTTCGGCCATTTGTATTTACCCATGCAGGAATGTTTCTCCCCCTTGAGGACTTTTTAAAAAAATATCCTAGGGTGCTATGGTTTACTTGAAAACTTTAAATGTATTATAATACATTTAAATGGCACACTTCTGTGATTCTGAGGTAGTATATATCTCTAAAATATTAATCATCAACCCAATGCTTTAAATAATATAAAGGATCAAATTCAGATCATTTATAACTTTCTCAAAGAATTTCTTAAATCATCCTAATTGGCTGTTTATATGTGTATGAAGCAGAAATATCTTGGAACAAAGTACACTGCAAACTCTCTCTTGAACAGAAAGGGAATTCATGGCTGCATCAGTATTGATACAAATCTAATGTATCAATATGTGCTTAAGTATATAATCTGTGTTACACATGCTGATAGGCCCGGGATCTACCACGTTGACAAAGACAATTGATTTCTATCCATACAGTTTGAAATCTTGGGAGAATACATAAACAGGCAATTGCACTGTAATGAGTGTTAACAGAAGTGTTTGAAATGTGCTTATTTAGAAAGACAGAAGACACCCAGGTGAAGTTGAGCTAAGGTCAGTCCTCAAAAGAAGCAGATAGAAAACAGGGTTTGCAATGGGGAGACCTGGTAAGAGGCCAAGACAGGCAGGGAATTGCATGGACTATAACACAACGCCTCCTCTTGGAAGTAAACATCCAGTGAAATCTATTAAAGGTGTATATGCCTGCTGGATTTGAAAAAGGTTCTGGAAACTGGCTGAGTTTTTGGCTTCAGAAAGGCCTCAAAATGAATGAGAACATATTTTCCTACCATGGCAATAAGAGCTGAAGATAGAGGTGTCATTAGAAACTCAGTCCTGGAAATTCATGGGAATTATAAGGCAGAATTTAGAATTTTTTTTTTCTCATGCTATAAAATTAAGGACTGAGCCAAGGACAACTGTGAGGGATAAGGGCTCTGTGAGGATACTGGAGTTACACAGCAATTGAAATCTTTCCTACAGACATAGAAGCAGATTCTAGTGGGGTAGTTCATACCAATCAGCATTTTCCTGCTGCTCCCAGGGAAATGTCCAATATCACTGCTCTGGGGAGTTTAACTCCAAGGGAGACAACCACATGCATTCTATAGGGTCCTCATGTAGATTTTCTACATCAGACCTTTTGAGGTGGTGCAAGCTGGAGCATTTCCTTTGGAATCAGAGGATACCTGGAGATTTGCACCTGCAGAGGGCCACTACTGAGAGAGGCCATTCCAAACAACAACTTCTCATAGCAAGGATAAGCCAACAGAGAAGTCTTTGAAAAAAGGTAATAGTCCTCTTGAGTGAATAGACCTGTGGCCCGGCAAGAGACTGCTGAGACAGCAGCAAGATCCATGTTCATTCCCAAAACTGTCATCTACAGAAAATATTTCAGGACGTCCACATCCTTTCAATGTTAGAGCCTTCTAAATCTTTCCTTTTAGCCAGAAAGAGAGGTTCATGGGAAACCGGATTCTTTGGCTGTCTTCTGTTAAATAGAAATGAGAGGTAAAAGGATTCAGCCACACCCACATTGAGCATTTCAAGTGCTTCGTATCTACCTCACTTCTCCTTTTGGAGTGAGAGAAAGAAAAGAGTAGATGTTCTGTTCTCCCCAGCTCCTTTAGCAAGAAATGACATCTCATTTCTACCTTTCTTGCCCCTATTTCCCATCAACATGATGGATGGCTACATGATCCTAAGGCCACGATCTGTGTAATGGTGGCCTCCCAGACTTTAAAATAGAATGCATTTATATATAAACTATCTCTTCACAGAAATAACTAGTTTTTATGGTTAGAACAACTGTGGGAGTGCCACAATTGATGGATACCTCCAGAAGGGTTCCATGAACTTTTGGTTTCCACAGATACAATATGAGAATATCTGGTGGCAGAGGTTTGGTTTATACCAAGACCCTGGTTTCTGGGAAGGGGAAATAGATATACTTTTCCCTATGCTTCCTGCTACATACAACATAAAATCATGAAAATTTTTTCTAGAACAAGCTTAAGACAACTCTGAAAGTTGAAGAGGAAAAGGCAGCCTGGCTAAAAACCTCAGGATCTAAGGAATAACCCAGTGGTGAGTTCTCTGGGTTTTCTTTTTGCCTCACAGACTTGAACCTGAAAAAGCTGGAAGTCTGGAAACACCAATGGGTACAGACAAAACAAGAAAGCCCAGAGAAATGAAGCAGAGTCTAGAAAGATGGAACACATTTAGACTATAACCCATTTAACAGTGAACCAATTTAGAACTGTTCGACAAATTACTTAGCTGTAAATAGAACAAAACATGTGCAGACCTTATATGCTAAAAGCCATGTAACACTGATGAAAGAAAATTTAGACAATCTAAATACAGAGGCATACCATTTTCATGCTTAGAAGACTCAACAAGTAAATATGTGGATTCTCCACAAGTTGTATAAAAATTTAACGCAATTTTCTATCAAAATCTTGAAAAACTTATGTGTATGTATGGATATGAGCACCATTTTTAAGTCTTGTATGAAAAGAAAAAGGAACTAGAGAAGCTAAAATATTTTGAAAAGTAGCAGGAATCAGTTTTCCTGAATTCACAACTTACTATGTAGCTATAGTAATCAAGACTACACAGTATTGACACATAGCTCAATAAAATAGAACGGAGAATTTAGAAATAAGCCCTCAAAAATGTAACTACATTTTGACAAAAGTGCAAAAGTAATTTAGAGAAGGGAAGAGACTTTTCAACAAATGGTGTAGGAAAAATTAAATATCCATGGGCAAAAACAAGTAAACCTCTAGCTAAGTAGCACACTTTATACACCAATTAATCTAAAAATGGATCATAAGCCTCAACAAAAAACTACCAAACTTTTAGAAGAACCTAGGAAAAATCTTCATGATCCAGTACTATGCAAAATTTTAGACTTCACATAAAAGTTCTGTAAAAGGAAAAGTTTATAAATTGGACTTAAAAATTTTAAGACAGCTTTGCACTATAAAAAACCCTATTAAGATTTTTTAAAAAATACTAGAATGGGAGAAAATATTTGCAAACCAAACATCTGATGAAGGACTACTATTTAGCAGGTATAAAGAACTCTCAAATCTCAAGAACAATCTATTTAGAGAGAGAATAAAAGACATGAAGAGACATTCCATAAAATAGGATATATACATGGTAAATAAGCACATAAAACACGTTCATGATCCCAGAGTCAGATAGAGCCTGGCTTTGGGCTCTCTGCTCAGCAGGGTGTCTCCTTTCCCTCTCCCTACCCACTACCCATCCCCCACCTATCCTCCACCCCTCACTCGTGCTCTTGGTCTCTCAAATAAAATCTTAAATAAAATCACAATGAGCTATTACTACATACCAATCAGAATGGCTTATAAAAAAGTGACAACACTTAAGGCTGGTACGGATACGGAAACATGAGATTACTAATAAATTTTTGGAGGGTTTCCTGGGTGGCTCAGTCAGTTAAGTGAAAGACCTGGACAAACCTCACCCCACCCGAAACTTGTTCACGCCCGAAAGTGTTATCAACCAGCTACTTCTGCTTCTGTAAAAGTGCTTGCTCAACGCGCCGGCTAACTAGCTACTTTCGCTTCTGTTCGAATGCTTGCTGCGCGCCCGGGATCCTAACACCAATCAACCAACACCAGGTATGATTTTTTAACTTGTTTGTACCCCACCCAAAAACTTGTTTGTACCTGCTTATAAAAACCCTGCACTTACTCTGCTTGGGACCTCTCAGCGTCACCGGCAACGAGCGTGCGGAGGTCGGGGTTCGAACTCGCAATAAACGACCCTTGCTGTTTGGCTTTGACTTGCGTCTCTGGTGGTCTTTTAAGGTGGGCATACAACGCATCCAGCATTACATTCGGGGGCTCTCCCGGGATAACCCCCTTCAGGACCACCAGACAACCGGTCAACAGGTTGTCGGGAGCCGATCGGTAAGAGAGCCGGCTTTGTCTCTACGTTTTGTCTTTCGTGAGTCTTGTTCCTGTGTTCTGTTTTTGCATTGTGTCTTCCCTGCATTTTGTATCTGGGTTCGAGTCCCAGACTGAGGACTGGCAAATACGCCCTGGCGGACGCGCTATAGGGCTGCCAGTGGGCCAACAGAGACGTCCCTTGTTGCCCATCAGGGGTCTCTCAGGGATCGTGGGTTAGAGTGCCTCGCCAGGGAGACCATCAGAGGTGTGAACTATGATAAATGCTATCGTGTCTATAGATGTCCAACCCGTTTGATTCTGAAGAGTGCTAGACTGTGTGAATGTGTCTGTACGGCTCCACTGCTTCGGCTACGGAGTCTGAGTGGGCTGCACCCTGTGTCTCGCGGAGCGTCATATGGCATAACTTAGGTCATCTACTCCACGGAGTAGCCTGGTTCGGGGATTATACGGATAGACCTTAGCTAAGACGCTCCTAAGTTCCCGCAAGGGATGCAAGCAGGACAGCACCTGAAAGGTCCCCCTCCCCTTGTCCGCAACTATATGTATGACAAAGGAAAAACTATCACAAGAATATATTTTAAGGTTGCAACACTGGGTTTCCTAACGCTCAAACCTTGCTACTGCCCCACTGAGATATAAGAAACTTCTTCCAAACCTTCTGTGTTTCCCAACCTGTTTCACTTTCAGATTCACCCTGGCAGGCGGAGGAAGAGAATCTCTACTCCCATCATCAGCGGATGAAACGCACCTAGCTCCAACTTTTAGCTCTCCGAAGGTCACTATTTACCCCTTCGGACTGACCAACCGGGAGTACACATCCTCAGCTAGCCCCTCCGTATTCCTAACTTGTTCCTTCATCTCCCCTCCCTTGCACCGGTGCCCCTGTCGCTCCCTGCCTATTCTAGGCGCTTTCCTCTTCATCTTAACCATATTCTTAATCTGGGAACTGCCTGACCAGATGGGGCAGACCCAGAGCACTCCTCTCTCTCTCCTCCTGGCTAATTTCAAGGATGTTCGGGCGAGAGGCAATAACCTGAGCCTGGATATCCGGAGATCTAAACTCATCACTTTCTGCCACTCCGAATGGCCAACCTTTGGGGTGGAATGGCCCATAGAAGGCACCTTTTGCCTACCCATTATCCTTAAGATCAAGGCCCAGATTCTCTTGCCTGGAAAGGAGGGGCATCCAGACCAAGCCCCCTACATATTGGTCTGGCAAGATTTAGTAGAAAATCCCCCTCCCTGGCTAGCCCCCTTCCTATCCGCAGGAAACTGCAAGGTCCTTGTAGCCCGACCTACAGAACCTCCTAAACCTCGAAACCCATCTGCGCCCCCTCTGCCTGTCCTCCCTGATAGCCAAGATTTACTCAGTTTCGATCCACCCCCTTACCAACCCTTTCCCGCGAGAGCTCAGGTGATAGCGGAGGATCGGGAGGCAATGGCCTCCCCAGCTCCACCTCAAGCGGGAACGGAGGGTCAAGAGGCAATAACCGCCCCAATCCACCCCGAGGAGGGACCGATGGGCCTGCCGGGCATACTAAAGGGTGCTCTCAAAGAGAAAACCCTCCCCCCCGCCAGACTCAACTGTGGCTTTACCCCTTCGGGGGATTGGGCCCCCTGATGACACTGGTAACCCTAGTCTCCAGTATTGGCCTTTTTCAACCAGTGATCTATATAACTGGAAAAGTCAAAATGCGCGATTCTCGGATAATCCAAAGGATCTCATAGTTCTTTTAGATGGCATAATGTTCACCCACCAGCCCACCTGGGATGACTGCCAACAGCTCTTACGAATCCTGTTTACTACGGAGGAAAGGGAAAGGATCCAGGTGGAAGCAAGAAAGTTGGTCCCTGGGGATCATGGTCGACCAACAGCTAATCCGGACTTCATTAATGCAAGTTTCCCTCTGTCCAGGCCTGACTGGGACCATAACAAGGCAGAAGGTAGGGGATGACTACTCATTTATCGTCAGACTCTAATGGCAGGTCTCAGGGCTGCTGCTCGCAAGCCCACCAATTTGGCTAAGGTATATGCAGTAATGCAAGGTAAGACAGAGAGTCCAGCGGCATTTCTAGAAAGGTTGATGGAAGCCTTTAGACAGTATACCCCCATGGATCCCGAGGCCCCTGAGAATCAGGCAGCAGTAGTTTATGTCCTTTGTCAACCAGGCAGCCCCTGACATTAAAAAGAAGCTCCAGAAATTAGAGGATCTGGAAGGAAAACAGGTTCAGGACCTGCTCCGTATAGCACAGCGGGTCTACAATAGCCAGGATACCCCGGAAGATAAACAGCTAAAGGTGACCAAGGAAATGACCAAGGTCCTGGCCACCTTTGTCCAAAGGGAATCAGCCCCTCCAAGGGGAGCTCAGATGACCCGACAATCTAGACGTCCTCTAGATAAAGACCAATGCGCCTATTGCCTGGGAAAAAGGGCATTGGGCACGTGACTGCCTGAGGAAAGACCCCTCACGAGCTAGACCACAGCCATGGGAGCCAAGACCCACTCCCATCCTATCCACACAGGATTCGGACTAGGGGGGACCGGGTTCAGTTCCCCTCCCTGAGCCCAGGGTAACCCTATGAGTGGAGGGGAACCCCATACAGTTCTTGGTTGACACGGGATCTCAACACTCAGTGTTAACCAAACCGTATGGAAAGATTTCGGAGAGATCCTCCTGGGTCCAGGGAGCCACCAGAAGTAGAAGATACCCCTGGACCACCCAACGGACAGTTAACTTGGGTACAGGGGAGGTAACCCATTCCTTCTTGGTCATCCCTGACAGCCCCTGCCCCTTACTAGGATGAGACTTCCTCACTAAAATGGGAGCACACATTTACTTCCAACCCAAGTCGCTCGGCGGTCCCACAGTGACCGACTCACGGAACCTGCCATTAACAATACTCACAGTGCGTTTGGAAGATGAGCATCTGCTCCACCAAACTGCGCCCCCTCGAGAGCAGGATATCGAGTCCTGGCTACGCCGGTTCCCGGAAGCCTGGGCCAAAACAGGGGGCATAGGGCTGGCAAAACATTGACCGGCCCTCTTTATAGAGCTCAAACCTGGGGCCGACCCCGTCCGGGTCAAACAATACCCCCTATCTGCAGAAGCTAAGTCGGGTATCAGCCCCACATCCATCGCCTCCTGGACTCTGGGCTTGGAACACTCCCCTGCTGCCGGTACGTAAGTCCAACAGCAGGGATTACCGGCCAGTGCAAGACTTGAGGGAAGTTAACAAATGGGTTATGGATATACATCCCACTGTCCCCAACCCTTACACTCTCCTCAGTGCCCTGAGGCCAAACAAGAAGTGGTATACCGTTCTCGACCTGAAGGACGCTTTTTTCAGTATACCCTTAGCGCCCACAAGCCAGGAACTCTTCTCATTCGAATGGACAGACCCTGAGAGAGGCATAAATGGGCAGTTGGCATGGACGTGTCTTCTGCAGGGATTCAAGAACTCGCCCACCCTGTTTGATGAGGCCCTCCACGAGGATCTAAGTGAGTACAGAAATCAGAATCCCGATATAATGCTCTTGCAATATGTAGATGATCTTTTAATAGCTGCAGAGACTCAACAAGCCTGCCTCCGAGGAACCAAAAACCTCCTTCGAACCCTCGGTGACTTAGGATACTGAGCCTCAGCAAAGAAGGCCCAGATCTGTAAGCCTGAAGTAGTGTACGTAGGGTACTTGCTCAAAGGAGGACAAAGATGGCTCACTGATGCCCACAAGGACGCTGTGCTCCGCATCCCCCGACCTACCTCACCACGCCAGGTAAGAGAATTCCTGGGGAACGGCAGGATACTGCCGACTATGGATACCGGGCTTCGCCGAGATGGCCAAGCCTCTGTACGCAGCTTCCAGAAGCCAGCAGGATTTTGAATGGACGGAGGAGGCGCAACGAGCCTTCCAGCAGATAAAAAAGGCCCTCCTCTCTGCCCTGGCTCTGGGTCTACCAGACATTTCTAAACCGTTCCACCTGTTTGTGGATGAGCATAATGGGGTGGCTAAGGCAGTACTGAATCAAAGTCTAGGCCCCTGGCCTAGACCCTTAGCATACCTTTCAAAGAAATTAGACCCCGTGGGAGCCGGGTGGCCCCCTTGCCTGCGGATGATAACAGCCACCGTCCTAATGGTAAAGGACGCCGATAAGCTGTCCATGGGTCAGGAATTACATGTGACCACCTCGCATGCTATTGAAGGTGTCCTTAAACAACCTCCGGACCGATGGATGAGTAATGCAGGCTTGGTCCATTACCAAGGACTGCTACTAAACCCCTTAAGAATAACTTATACCCCCCCTTGGGCCCTAAATCCTGCATCCCTGTTACCTGACCCGGACTTGGATGCACCCCTCCATGACTGTGCCGACATATTGGCCCAGACTTATGGGCTACAAGAAGACCTACAGGACTACCCCCTGAGGATGCCGAAGTTGTCTGGGTCACCGATGGCAGCAGCTTCGTTCACCAAGGACAAAGGTACGCAGGGGCCGCGGTGACCTCTGAGACAGAGGTTATTTGGGCAGAGGCATTGCCTCCGGGCACCTAGCACAAAGAGCTGAGTTAATCGCCCTGACCCAGGCCCTAAAGTTGGGGCAAGGCCTCTGGATGACTGTGTACACGGACAGTCTATATGCCTTTGCCACAGCCCACATCCATGGAGCGATTTACAGAGAAAGGGGGTTACTCACTGCTGAGGGGAAAGACATTAAAAACAGGGATGAAATTTTGGCCCTACTAACGGCCATCTGGGCCCCTAAGAAACTGGCCATAGTACACTGTCCCGGCCACCAGAAACCAAACGATCTGGTTTCCTGGGGAAACAACCTGGCTGACCAGACTGCTCGCCAGATAGCCCACAGACCATTCCAGTGTTCCCTATACAGCTGCCTGACCCAGGGCCCCAAGAACTGCCACCTCACCCCAAGTACTCTGGAGAGGACATCGCCTGGATGAGCTCAGATCAAGGATGGTTGGTGGTGGGATGCCAAGGATTACATCATCCTCCCCGAGGCCTTGGGGCAGACAGTCTTGGAGCAAATTCATCGCACGACCCACTTGGGTTCTAAAAGACTTCAGGATCTTATAAGGCAATCCAAGCTACTCATCAAAGATATCACCAGGAAGACAGAGAAGATTACCTCAAGCTGTACAGCCTGCTGTTTCCAGAACGCTCACCCACATCCCACTGTGGCCGGATCCCGAGAAAGGGGGACCCTGCCGGGAGCCTACTGGGAAATAGACTTTACAGAGGTAAAGCCTGGAAAATATGGCTATAAATATTTACTGGTGTTCATAGATACCTTTTCAGGTTGGACTGAGGCTTTCCCAACCAAGCACGAAACAGCACAGGTTGTAACAAATTAACTACTCGAGGACATCCTGCCCAGGTATGGCTTTCCTGTTGTGATAGGATCAGATAATGGGCCAGCCTTCGTTTCTAAGGTAAGTCAGGGACTGGCTTCCATACTTGGGGTTAATTGGAAATTGCATTGTGCATATAGACCCCAGAGCTCAGGACAGGTAGAGAGGATGAATAGAACCTTAAAAGAGACCCTTGCTAAATTGACCATGGAGACTGGCACTAACTGGGTGGCTCTACTCCCCTACGCTCTGTATTGGGTACACAACACCCCATATAAGCTGGGGCTCATGCCCTATGAGATCATGTATGGCAGGCCTCCTCCTGTCCTTCCCAAACTCAAAACCGATCTCATAGAGTCGGACCAGGATAACTCCCTCTTGTTTTCCCTCCAAGCCCTGCAGCAGGTCCACAAAAGGATTTGGCCTAAACTGAAGGACTTGTATAAGACAGAGCCACCGCCTGCACCCCACCAACTTCGTCCGGGGGACTGGGTCCTCATCAAGCGACATCGGCCTGAGACCCTCAAGCCCAGGTGGAAAAGACCTTACCAGATCATCCTGGCCACCCCCACAGCCGTCAAAGTAGACAACATAGCCGCCTGGGTCCACCACGCTCACGTCAAACCAGTCGACCCCCTGTCGGATCTCGTCAGGGAGCCTGACGAGGACGTCACTTGGAAGTGGACTGCAGTAAGGACAATCCTCTAAAACTAACCCTGCACTGAAAACCTGATCCCCCGCTCCCCCAATAATTAATATGAAACTCTCTCTCTCTCTGTCCTGCTGCTTACATTCCTGCCATGGTGCGGGACCTCCAGTCCTCACATGCCACTTAACCTAACATGGATAGTCTACAATGTGGCTAACGGAGAGATTCTAAACTCTACCAGTAAAATTGCTCCCCGGGGGACATGGTTTCCCTCCCTAACCTTTGACTTAGCTAAACTCTTCCACCTAACCTGGGACGAAACCTTCATAAGCAAACATCGCTTTTATGTCTGTCCTGGCCATCCACCAAAGAGAGCATGGCAATGTGGGGGAGCCTCTAATTTTTATTGCTCGTCATGGAGCTGTGACTCCACAGGGCACACTTGGTGGACCCCACCATACAAACAAGACCTCATAACAGTCAAAAGGCTACCCACTACCAAGCGGTGCTCCAAAAATTTTCATAGAGGTATCTAAGGAATCTGTAATCCAGTAATCATTTCCTTCACTCTCCTAGGACAGAAAGACACCAGATGGAGCTCTGGAATGCTATTCTGGGGGCTAAGACTTTTTGAAAAGGCTAGATTGGGCCCCAAAGATCCCGGAGCTCTATTCAGAATTAAACTCTTCATTGCCCCCCTTGAGCCTCCGGTAGCCATAGGACCCAATCCAGTTCTCGCCTTGCCTCCCCAGAGACCAAGGCCAAGGCCAACACCATTTACCCACACTCACGGCCCAACCAACCCTCCCAAGACAGCGCCAACCTTCCACACCTCAAGCCCCGAAAAGCTGCCTATAGTAGTAATGGGCCCTAAGCCAAAAGACACCCCCACCCACCTAACCCAACTAGTTCAGTATGCCTTTCAAGTCCTAAACTATACTAATCCTAGCGCCACAGAGTCCTGCTGGTTGTGTTATGAAACATCACCCCCCTTTTATGAGGGCTTGGCCACTTCTGGAAGTTATAATAGTTCCAGTTCACCTTCTGGATGTCATTGGTTTAACTCCAACCATCGCCTAACTATAACGGCCATAAGCGGACAAGGGACTTGTATAGGACAGGTCCCACCGGAACATTCCGACATCTGCAACCAGACTATAGCCATAAATGACACAGAAAAATATCTAATACCACCCCAAAATACCTGGTGGGCCTGTGCCTCTGGACTTACCCCATGCATCCATCTGTCAGCACTGAACCGAACTAAAGACTATTGTGTTCTGGTGCATCTTGTACCTCGCCTAAGCTACCACCCCTATGAGGATGTGATTTCATACTGGGAGGGAGGACCACACAGGGTTAAGAGAGAACCCATAAGCTTGACTCTTGCACTCATCCTGGGGCTAGGAATAGGAACTGCCAGGGTCGCCATCGGAACCTCAGCCTTAATCTCACAACACCACCAATATCAGGGCCTGCGAGAAGCCATAGATGCAGATATACAGGAGCTGGAATTATCCATCTCAAAGTTGCAAGAGTCAATCAGCTCATTAGCTGAAGTAGTCCTACAAAACAGACGGGGGTTAGATCTCCTATTCCTCCAACAGGGGGGCCTCTGTGCTGCCCTTAAGGAGGAATGTTGTTTCTATGTTGATCACTCAGGAGTAGTCAAAGATTCTATGGCTAAGGTGAGAGAAGGGTTGGCAAAGCGGAAAAAGGAGCGAGAGGCAACACAGGGCTTATTCCAATCCTGGTTTGCCTCGTCCCCTTGGCTAATGACCTTAATCTCTTCCTTGCTGGGACCCATCTGTATCTTGCTCCTCCTTTTAGCTTTTGGACCATGCATTTTAAACCGCCTGGTAACTTTTGTCAATCAACACTTCCAGACAGTGCAAACTCTGGTCTTAAGACAGCAGTACCAGCCCCTAGACTTACACGACAACGACTGCACTCATGACCACGGAGGATCCAAGACTGGCTCCTTAGGTACTTGAGAGAGGGAGAAATGAAAGGCCTGGACAAACCTCACCCCACCCGAAACTTGTTCACGCCGGAAAGTGTTATTAACCAGCTACTTCTGCTTCTGTAAAAGTGCTTGCTCAATGCGCGGGCTAACTAGCTACTTTCGCTTCTGTTCGAATGGTTGCTGCGCGCCCGGGCTCCCAACACCAATCAACCAACACCAGGTATGATTTTTTAACTTGTTTGTACCCCACCCAAAAACTTGTTTGTACCTGCTTATAAAAACCCTGCACTTACTCTGCTTGGGACCTCTCAGCATCACCAGCAATGAGTGCGCGGAGGTTTGGGTTCGAACTCACAATAAACGACCCTTGTTGTTTGGCTTTGACTTGCATCTCTGGTGGTCTTTTAAGGTGGGTGTACAATGCATCCGGCATTACATAAGCATTTGCCTTCAGTTCAGGTCATGATCTCGGGGTCGTGGGATCGAGCCCTATATCAGGCTCCCTGCTCAGTGGTGAGGGGTAGAGGGGGCTGTTTCTCCTTCTCCTCCATGCTCATGCTCTCTTACTATCTCTTTCTCTCTCTCAAATAAATAAAATCTAAAATAAACAAACAAACAAAAAAACTTTTGCAGTGTATATTTAAAAAAATATATTCCACATGTTGGGGCACTTGGGTGACTCAGTTGGTTAAGTGTTTGACTCTTGGTTTTAGCTCAGTCCTGCTCTCATGGGTCATGAGATCAAGCCCGCTTGGGATTCCTGTTCACCAACTATTCTCTCCTTCTGTCCCTCCCTCAACATTTGCACACGTATGCATACTCTCAAAAATAAATAAAATATTTTACCTATATTCCACATCTATTTATATTCCACTTGGAATATGTAAAGCAGTTGCATTCTTGGACATTTATTACAGAGAAATGAAGACTTAGGTTCTCATAAAGACACACTAATTTTTTTTTTGCCCAAGTTGTTTGTAGTAGCTTTATTCCTAATAGCTAAAAATAGGAATAGGTCAAATATCCTTCAGCATGTGAATAATTATACAATCTGTGGTATACCCATATCATGGAATACTATTCAACAATTTAAAAAAAGAATGGAATGTTGATACATGCAACAGCCTTGATGAATCTCCACAGAATTATGCTAATTAAAACCAGCCCATTCCAAAAGGTTACATATTCTATGATTCTATTTATATAATATTCATGAAATGACACAGTTATAGATATGAATGACAGATTAGTGGTTGCCAGACATTATGGAGGAAGTGGGTGTTGTTTTCAAAATCTACATAAAGGATCCTTGAGGTCGTGAAATTGTTCTGTATCCTGACTGTGATTTTGGACTAAGTTTCAGAAATACTACCATTGAGGGGAACTGGATAAGGGGACATTGAATCCTCTGTATCTTACAGTGCCATATAAATTTATAATCATCTCAAAATAAGATAGATATATCAATATCTGCTTATGTATAAAAAATTCCAAACTCTCAAAAACATTTTAGCAAGATAGGCATAGAAGTAGCTTGCTTTATCTCTAGTACTGAGTAGCTAAACAAAACTTAAAGCAAACATTATGATTAATAGATAAATACTAAAACCATTCACTCAGGATGAATACAAGATAAGAATTTTCATTATAAATACTTTATGTTGGTAGTCCCACCTGTTCAGTTAGACAAAAATGTGACCAGTGTAAACAAATTTAGAAAGGGAAAATGTTGGGGCACCTGGGTGACTCAGTTGGTTAAGCTTCTGCCTTCGGCTCAGGTCATGATCTCAGGGTTTTGGGATTGAGCCCCACATCAGGATGTCTGCTCAGCAGGGCATCCTGTTTCCCCCTCTCTCTCTGCCTGCCTCTCTGCCTACTTGCAATCTCTCTCTCTGTCAAATAAATAAATAAAATTAAAAAAAAATAAAAGAAAGGGAAAATGTCACCATACATAGAAAATATCTTTTAGGCTTTTGGGCATATAGAACTTTTCAAAGATTCTATAGATAAATTCACAGATTGAATAAATCAACTTAGTAACTTATTAGTAATCAGTTTTCTGGGAACAAAGTCAATAGAAGAAAAAATCAACATGCAACAGAGTAAGTGAAATTATGGTATTAACATAACATCAAAAATATCAAATCTTGAATAAATCTCGCAAAAGTTTTGCAAGTCTTCTTAGGAAGCTGTAAGATATTATGAGAAAAATTAAAGATGAAAAATAACTAGAAGTATATGCATGTTTATAAATTGGTAGATTAAATATTTTAATGAAGTCAATTTTCCCCTAATTGATCTATAAACACACATCAGAGTTGGATGGTAGGGGCACGTGGATAGATTCACCAACTAATTCTAAATTAATATGGAAATGCAAATGGCCAAAAATAGTTGAGACAATCTCAAAAAAGAACATAAGCTCTACCATATCTCAAGACTTACTGTTAATCTACAGCGATTAAAACAAGGTGATATTAGCATACAGAAAAATCAACTGACAGAATGAGAGCCCACATACTAACGAACACTTCTTTTTTTTTTTTTTTTTTTACAGGACAGAATTGGCATTTCAAAGCAGTGGGAAAAAGGAAGTATTTTCAATAAATAGCATCATCAAACAGGTATATATATTGAATAATGGAGGCTGACTGCTATCTCACAATATACATAGAAATCAATTGCAGTTGGTTTGTATGTAAATATGCAAAACAAAACCTCTCAGATACTATAGGATAATACCTTCATCATTTGGAGTGGCAAGAGTTTTTTTGTTTTTTTTTTTAAGATTTTATATATTTGAGAAAGAGGAAATAGGGAGGGACGGGGAGAGAGCAGGAGCAGTGGGAAGAGGCTGGGGGAGAGCAAGACGTAAGCTCCCTGTGAAGCACATAGCCCCATGTGGGGCTCTATCCCAGCAACCTGGGATCATGATCTGAGCCAACATCAGACACCCAACCGACTGAGCCACCCAGACACCCCTGGGAAGACTTCTTAAAAACTAATATAAATACTAACTATAAATTGAAAGGCTGACAAATTAGAATACATTTATTAAAATTGTGAGTACATTAAAACAACAGATTGGTTTATCAAAGGCACTATTAAGAGAAGGAAAATATAAGCCGTGCTATGGAATAAAGTGTATGTATCAACAAAAGACTCATACTCAGAATGTTTGAAGAATTTCTACAAATCCTTCAAAGAGGCAATCTCCAAAGATAAGTGGGCAAGACACTGGGGTTTTTAAGTAATCATATTTATTTTATCATTAAGCACTGAAATTGTGCTTAATATATATTTTCATTATGTCATTTAAATCTTGTAATAACCATATGAAGAACTATTCTCACCTCCAATTACAGAAATAAAGTAAAAGTTCATAGACGTTATGTCATTTGCCCATCATCACACAACTTGTAAAAAGCATGCTATTGCAGAGAAATTTTCACTTATTCATTTATGAATACTACTACTAGGAATACAAAGATCAGTAACACATGGCCCTTGTCCTTAAAGGAGGACACAGTGGAGTCCATTTGGGTTGGAAGTTGGTGAATAGGCAAAGACTTCATAGGAGAGCTGACCTTGGGCTATCTTAGAAGTAACCTCACTGATAAGGGTAAGGGGAAAAAAAAAAACAAAAACAAAAACCAAGAGTATCCTAGATAAAGGGCAAAGTATCAAAAAGAGTATGAAGTCTCTTCCTCTTCCTTCCCTTCCTTGGGGGTTAGGAGGCATTGATGGGGACACCAGGGGTTGAGGAGATAAGAGGATGAAAAAATACAGAATGCTTTACAAATGTTCTCAAACTTTCCAATTCAAAATTCTTAAGTCCAACTACAAATTTTAAAACTGTTCCAATCTAACTAGAGGGTATTATACTAAATGAATTAAGTCAATCAGAGAAAGACAATTATGTGATCTCTCTGATACGAGGAATTTGAGAGGCAGGGTGGAGCATTGTAGGGGGTAGGGAGGGAAAAAATGAAACAGGATCGGACCAGGGAGGGAGACAAACTATAAGAGACCCTTAATCTCTGGGGGAAAAAATTGAGGGTTGCTGGGGGGGTGGTAAGGAGGGGGAGGGATAGGATGGCTGGGTGATGGACATTGGGGAGGGTATGTGCTATGCTGAGTGCTGGGAATTGTGTAAGACTGATGAGTCACACACCTGTACCCCTGAAGCAAGTAATATATTATATGTTAATTTAAAAAAAAAAAGATTCCTTACTATGTGGCTTATAATGCCCATCTCCATCTAAAAATCTGCATAGCCATTTGGTACTAGCAGAACAAAATACAGCATGGCCTAGGAAACTTACTAATCAAAGTTAATTTATTATCTATTTTATTTTATTTTATTTTTTTAAAGATTTTATTTATTTATTTGACAGACAGAGATCACAAGTAGGCAGATAGGCAGTCAGAGAGAGGAGGAAGCTGGCTCCCTGCTGAGCAGAGAATCTGATGTGGGGCTCAATCCCAGGACCCTGGGATGATCACCTGAGCCGAAGGCAGAGGCTTTAACCCACTGAGCCACCCAGGCGCCCCTATTATCTATTTTAAAGTTAATTTTCAAGTCCAAGTCCTGCAAGTTCATCTCCTTTTTTTCAAAAATTGCTTCTTGAGCATGTATTATGTGCCAGGCACTGACTGGATTCAGCTGATAAAAAGCAGTTATAGTTCCTGTCCTTCGATGTAGAGAAGGGGGGAAATAAGTAAAATGACACCAAATGTATAATTATTTATTGTGAAGAATATGATGGAGGAAATTATTAGGACAAAAATATATAATAGTGGAACAATTTACCTAGACACTATGAAAAATGGAGAATTCTCCAATAAATGTCTCAGGACCTTTAACCTGAGAAAAAGCATAAGACAGAATCAGCCACATGATTTTCCAGACAGAGTGAGAACATATTTGACATCCTGGTTTGGGAAAGAATGTTTCGTATCTGAAGAAGAAAAAGGCCAGGAACTCTGAAAATTAATGGGAACAGACTGCCAACAGAACAGGGTAAGTTTTTAGTAGGCAGAGATTAGATCATAGAGGGTATATACCAGTTAGGTCAAAAAGTACCAAACACCCACTTCAAAATGTGAATGCATTGACTCCTATAATGTAAAAACTTTGGGAAATAGCTCCCTTTAGATAAGGAGGACTGGTTGAAAGTTTCCCAGTATCTAATTTCTCTTTCTTCGTTTGGTTCTATGTCCACATATGGGCCCTTTCTCCTAGGTTTGTGGGACACAAGTATATCCTTTCCCACTAATAAAAATCCCAGAATGGAAAAAAAAAAAAAAGTAAATAAAGCTGTTCCAATTCTAGTAAATGTAAAAGTGAGCACTTTTCAGATGGCTGATAATTTAAAGCGTACAGCCTTATTAATCATCAGTAAAAAAACAGGTGAATAGTATAGGATGCAAGTGTTTGCACAACAGAATAGCAGATTTAAAAAGCTGATGATACCATAAGTAGTACACTGGGGGAGCCATGGGGAATGATCATCTACTACAGGGGGTGCATAAACAGATTACCTGGGACTGTCTACTAAACCTCCTCAGACCTGTAACAAGTGTTGCATGGACTTGTTGGTCTCAATTCTCTGTACAGGTATTGCATTTGCATACCCTTACCATGGCCTCAGAATGGATGGAATGTACTTACCCATTCTTGGAGTTTAGGCTTGATCAGGTGACTTCCTTTGGCTAATGGGATGCCAATGGATGTGATGTGAGTAGAGGCATAACATATTCATGCACAGTGGGGCTCATGTTTTTGGTTCTTTTATCAACATAAGAATATGCCCTGAGATACCCACTGGTTTCAGAAGATATCTATCAGTCAGAAGACAAGCCATTCCACTAATGTGAGAGGGAAAAATACAGTTTTTGTTTTATTTTTTCCCCCCAGATTAGGGCAGTCTGTTATAAGCAATTGCATTCATCAGGAATATATACACATGTGCACAAAAGGCCTGAATGAAAATATTCAAATCAGCTTTATTCATACTATCTCTAACCTACAAATAACTCAGACTTCAGCAGTGGTATAATATACAAATGAATTCTAGTTCACTCATACAGTGGACTATTTTCATACAAAATTTAGACAACTACAGCAGACAACATGATTGAATCTTAGAAACCATTTTGAAAAAGCTTGACATGTTTCCATTTATATAAAATGGAAAAACAAACATCCAAACTGACCTATATTTTTAGAAAGTCCTTTTTTAACCAAGGTGGATATCATTTGGATATTTACTTTGTGATAAATCATTGTTTTTCTATATTTGTATTATACTTTATTTTTTAAGAAAGGTTTTGAAAAAGGAATATTTTGGGCTCAAGTGCAAAAAAGGAGAAAATAATCAGTTCCAGTTCTCTGTGATTTTGTTTAATGTAAGTAGAGAGTTAGGGGTCCCTGGAAAAAGATATAACTTTCTTGACATAAAAGTCATTTTAGACCCCTAGCCATCTTATGATTTCTGCGTGACCAGTACTAGTTGTCCAAAGGACATTTCTTGCAGAGCTTCCTGAGATATACAAAAGAACAGACCCCAGTAGATAATGATTTTAAGGAAACAAAACAATGTAAGGGCAAACAGCCATTACCAGGCCAGGAGATAATCTAGTCATAACAGAAACAATAAATCAGTGGTCAAACTCTGAATGCTGGTTGTAAAGCAGACTGACCTGACACATATACTTGAGTTACCTTTGGAGTTACCTTAGAGCTCTCAAATACCAGACCAACTCAAGACAGAACTGATGATGTTGACCCTTGCTGGCCATCATGAACTTGACCTGGATTATCACCTTAAGAAGACTTTTCACCCAATACTATGCTGAACTCCCTCTTTGGCATGCCCCTTCATGAATATGTGTACACTTAGCTTAAAATTGCCCCAGCTTTGTTGTTCAAGGAGACCCTGCTTTGGGAAATACTCTTTTACTGGTTACAAGTAAAGCTTTCCTTTTTCTATTCTTTGGCTTGGTGGTGTCTTTTGGCTTGACACCCACCCCCAAGAGGGGGACCTAGTAACACATTACTTGCACAAAATTAAATGATGACTTAAATTTTTCCTAACGATTCTTTTTCCTTTGATCTGTATCAATTCTATCTCATGCATTGAAATGACAACTTCTAAGATATTTAACCTTCATATTAAATGAATTCTGGCAATGCCAACAAATATGGATTACAGGATGGAAACCAGAATGGTGCCAAAGGACCTTTCTGTTTGAAGTGTTTCACTGGCCTGGCATGATGCCCCAAATTCTACCCCTTCTGCTTCATTCTTTCTAGTTAAGATAAGCCATTTTATTTCCAGGAACTCTCTATTAAAATGCAATAAAACTACAGGAGAGGTAAAATATTAAGCTATTATCAAGCACAAACACCTTACTCAGAGATTACTTTTGCACAAAATTAGCTGTCATGAGAGAAAGCAGAAAACAGGGTCCGGGGGGGATGATCAGGAAGGATGGTAAAGGGGCAGGGAGGGAAGGGAAAACTGCTAACAGCTGTGGAGGGAGAGACTGGGAATGTCAGATGAACAAAGGACTTGCAGTAGGCATGCAGGACGACCAGCAAGAACCCCAGACTGGGGCACTGGGGCAACAGCCTGCTGACGACAACTGGGTACAGAAGAGGAAACAGTTCATTCTCCCTCCTTCACAAGACTGGTGACAAAATGAAGTCGCTCTGTGCCCCAGCTTGCTAAGCATGGTGGATTTTTTGTTTTTGTTGTTTTTTGTTTGTTTGTTTTTAAGATTTTATTTATTTATTTGACAGACAAAGATCACACGTAGGCAGAGAGGCAGGCAGAGAGAGAGGAGAAAGCAGGCTCCCCACAGAGCAGAGAGCCCGATGCCGGGCTCGATCCCAGGACCCCAGGATCATGACCTGAGCCGAAGGCAGAGGCTTTAACCCACTGAGCCACCCAGGAGCCCCTAAACATGGTGTTTTAACAAACAGACCCTACCTTCAGAAACCTATTCAGAATTCTCATCTTGCCTCTTGCGAAATCACATCATCTTTACTCTGTCATACTCTCCAGGAATCTGAGCAGCAGAAAGGATCTTCTACTACAGCTGGAGGATTAAGAGAACTATTTTTAGGACAACGGGCTACAGCAGTACTTCACAATTCTCCTGTACAGATGAGTCTTCTGGGATCTAGTTGAAGGGCACATTCCAGTTCAGTTAGGTCTGGAGCCAAGATTCTGTATCTAGTAAATAACCATGTCTTACCCATGCAACGGGTCCAGGATGAATAGCAGTAACACCCAACAGAAATAGAGTATGAGCCACCTATGCAATTTAAGTTTTCTGGCAGTTGCAGGAAAACAAATAGAGAAAACAAATTTTAATGTATTATTTAACTAAATTTATCAAATATATTTAATTGTGTAAGCAATGCAGAAAAATGAGAGATCTTACATCTTTTCCTTATAGTAAGTTTATGAAAACCACTCTGTATTTTATACAGGAAGATACAGTAGAACTCGGGTTGGGCCAGTCACATGGCAAGTACACTACAGCCCCATTGGCTCATGGCTATGGCATTGGCCACGGCAAATCTAGAGAAAAGCACAACTGTCACAAAAGCAGGCATCCTTATATACTCAAGATACAAATATGGACTATTCTGTCAGTCATCATGGTCTTTTTCATTATAGAAGAACCGGTGTGAATTTAAAATACAAGAGACTGTATATTAACTACAGTAAAATTTAAAATAAAGTAAAATAAAATACAAGTGAATGATGTCCCTAAATATGTTGTAAACTCCTACTATCCTTTAAGTGATATTTTATAATTTCCTTTATTCGTCAGTTTTCTCCAGAGAAACACAGTATGTAATATATATATATTTTTAAGATTTTATTTGTTTTACACTGAAACAGTGAGAGCTTGAGCAGGCAGAGGGAGAGAGAATCTGAAGCAGACTCCCCGCTAAGCATGGAGCCTGATGTACGGGACTCCGACTCCGGACCGTGAGATCATGAGGTAAGCCAAAACCAAAAACTGCTTGGTAGTATCTTTAAGTGACATCCTATTTACATCTTTAAGTTGCATCTAACACAATTAAAGAATTGAGCCATTCAAATATAGAGATGGAGAAGTCCCAAGATCTGCAGCTGGTAAGCTGGAGACCGATAGTATGAATTGCTGTCCAAATTCAAAGCTTGAGAAAGATGACAGCCTACAGTGTAAGTTATAGCTTAAGGACCTCAAAAGACCATTTCTCTAGCTCAGTTAGGCAGGCAAAATTCCCTTTTACTCAGTCTTTGTGTTCTATTCAAATACTTAACTGATTGGAGGAGGCCCACGCATGCTGGGAAGGGCAGTCTACTCTACTCAGTCTATGACTTCAGATGTTAATCTCAGACAGAAACATCCTTGTAGACACACCCAGAACATTTAACCAAATGCCTGGGCACCTGATGGCCCACTCAAGTTGACACAAAATTAACCATCACATTTCCCTTTGAAGCCTTCTGGTACTTTATACCCCATCCCATATTTCTTTTAAGACCTTGCAAATAGCTCTATTAAAGCACTGTAAACATTCTCTTTTAAATAGCTTTTTTAATCTTAGCTATTTGAAAGCACAGAACATGGCTTATTCATCTTTGTATATGCATTTTCTATCATTGCAACAGGCACATAAATGGTCAATAAATTCAATTTACCTTCTGTGTCTAGCACACTGCTCAGTTATTTCAGATGTGCAACTTAACTTGGACATCACACTGTATACATAGCAATATGCCCATTTTATAATTTTTTAAAAGATTTTATTTATTTATTTGAGAGAGAGAGAATGAGAGAGAGAATATGACAGGGGAGAGGTCAGAGGGAGAAGCAGACTCCCCACTGAGCAGGGAGCCCAATGCAGGACTCGATCCTGGAACTCCAGGATCATGACCTGAACCAAAGGCTGAGACACTGAGGCACCCAATATGCCCATTTTAAATATGGAAAAAAAAAAAGAAATTAAAAATAGAACAGAGATAATTCAACTTTGCAAAGCTCACAAAGCTAGTAAGAGGTTGTTCGAGACTAAACTTGGTCTGTTAGACACTAGAAGCTGTTTTTATTTTGCCACACTGGTTGTTTGTCTAACATTAATCAAATGCATAAAGGGTTTTACTTTGACAATTAAGTGCTGTTTCTTAAATTAGTTGAGTGAATACATAACTTCCAAAGCTAGTCCAATCTTATTACTCAAATAGGGTGCTGAATCTTTGATGAAAGTTTTAGTAAACGAAAACAACAACAACAAACATACAACCACCACCCAACGTAGTGGACATTTGTTAAATTTGTGGTCACCCTGCATCTTTTAGGCCCTACATTCCATGACTGAAATAGAAGCAGTGATTCACTTTCCCAGCTGCCTTTGCTACAAGGCTACAGACATGTGACCTAGATTCTGCCAAGCAGATGTATCCAACCAACCCCTTGATTCACATAGGAGCCAAGGAGGATGGCTGTGCCCCAGGTATTTGAATACTGGGAGGATGACAGAGCACACCAAACACCACCCCCATGCACAGAGGCAGCAACAGCAGCCTCATTGGCTTGATTGGTGCAACCATAGTATAATTTAGACCTTGTTCAGGATACATATCCTTGGAATTCACTTCACTGTGTCGCCTTGGCGGTTATGTGAATGAGGTATACCTAAGTTCTTCTCACTTTGGGGCACCTTCAAACCATTCTAGAGAAGGGACTACCTATTCATTCCTCTTTTAAGAGGACTTGTGCTTGGCTACCCACTAGCCTGGCTCTTCCAGGGAGATGACCCAGCACTGAACCCCCCCTCCTCGTTAGAGAATTCTACACCAGACCAGTTCAGTTTTCTCATCTTGTCCACAGGAGCAGGTCTCATTTAGAGTCTGTGTGTCCCCTTCAAACATCTGGTCTCCATTTACCGTTCTACCACTCAGTGGGAGCAGTCTGGTGTTCCAGAGCTATGCACTGGAGAAGAGGACAAGGGCACACAGCTGCGGACTGATGTTTAGAATACATAATTTACATAATTTACACTTCAGTTCCTCCCTCCCTTCTCAGAGACCAAATGTAGAATGTATATACCAAGTCTAGAGACCATATGACTGACACCTGTTCCTTCCTACCTGGTTTGGTGCTTATAGATGTGTGTCTTTTTTGTTTTTGTTTTTGTTTTTTAACCTCCTCCTCCCTCTCTCTCTTATGTCTTATGTCATGGCTGAATTTTGGAAAAATGATCTTTGAGTAGCAAACTAACCTGGAGTTCATACCAGTCTAAAAGTTCACTTTGATCGGCACGTTTATGTCAGCCACGGCTGGTGATAATTTTGTAAACCATTTGTGTCATCACAGATTTCATTCATTCACTCACAAAATATTTTGGGGGCACCTGGGTGGCTCAGGTGGTTGGGCAACTGCCTTCAGCTTGGGTCAGGGTCCCAGAGTCCTGGGATAGAATTCTGCATAGGGCTCCCTGCTTGGTGGGAAGTCTGCTTCTCCTTCTGACCCTCCCCCTTCTCTTGCTCTATCCCCCTCTCTCTCATTCTCTCTCCGATATAGAAATAAAATCTTAAAAAAAAAAAAAAGGCCATAGTGCCTTTAAAAAAATATTTTGGCCACTTTCTACATATTTTGTTCTGGGGCAATGTTAACCAAACAGATATTCTCACTGCCCTCACATTTCTTTTCTTTTTTTTTTTTTTTTTTAAATCTAAAGGTAGAAAACCTAAAATAATATACAGTGATAAGTACCATACAGTATTATTAATTCAAGGTGTTCCCACCACCTCTTGAAAAATAGCTAGTAATTTTGAAGAGGTTCAGGACCCCCCCCCCCACACACACACAAGGTGCCACTTTGGTATGTAGATTATTTTGAGCTGAAGTCTCAATATCATTTTTCAGACTTGCTTCCACTCACTACTATGCATCATGTGTTCTAAGAACACTGAGCTATTTTTTTGCTAAGAAATGCCTTCTCCCCCATCCCTATTATGAAAATATGCTGCTTATGCCTTAAGGCCCAGCCCAAGGATTACCTACTTTGTAAGGGTTGGCCTTACCTGTCCTTCTCTGAATTAACATATCTCTTTTCAACTGCTCTGAACCAATTTACTACACCTAAGAACACTTAACTTTTGCTTCTGCTGTGAGTAAGATTTTTCACAACTGAACAATAGGCACTGAACAATAACACTCTTCACTACTTTGATCAGTTCATATTAATCTGAAATTCAAAATGCAGGATCACATTGTTGAAAAAAAAATACCATAGATTATATATGGTACAGTTCCAGATGGACCCATTCCCTTAAACTCCAACGTGAAAGAAACCACCTGGAGTTGTGAAAAAACAAAGGCCCAGATAGGAGGAAAAAGGAGGACAGGTAATATATTTAGGTGCATATGTGCACTTCCCACTCACTTGCAGCTGGAGGAGGTGTTGGGATATTTGCTGGGCAGGCAAGGATGTTTCTACCAGAGAGATAAAGTCAAGTAGTCCAACTTGGCAAATTAAGGATGCATTTCAAAACCAGAGATGGTCCAGAAAATTATGAAGTGATTTAGGAGAAGAAATTGTATGAAAAACAGTACTTGGCCCATGGGGACATTGGGGATTTTATTAGGAGATGTGAAGGTTTTAATTTCACTTCTTTCAAACTTTAGAGAAGATTTTCAAAAAGTACAAAAGACAGTTTATCCAGAAAGATGACAAAAGGAATGTGTAATGCTGATGAATGGCAAGAACACCGGAATTCTTTTTCTTTTTTTTCAAGAAGTGTGTTGAGAATCCAGAGATGAAACTAACATTTGTAAAGAGAATGAAATCCTAAGATTGTGATCAGGTTTTAAAGGAGTATGTAGCTACTCCATTGGAGTGCAAATCTGCTTTAAATTAATGACATTTTAGGCTCTTACAAAGTACATGAATGGCATATTGAACCTTTGCTGTGCAGGGAAATGGGATTACGATGTGTGTTGTACTTGCAATCTCGGTTGATAAAATGGAGAAGTATAGACTCGGGCCATATATGATTGAAGGGATTAGTAAAAGCTCAAATTACTCTCTCCACAATGATAAATGGTCAACTGTTTCAGTAGTATGAAGTTTTCTAGTAGTCTGCTCTATACCCTGTCATTTGCCACAATGCATTTTCCATTTTTATTAATAGATTTGATGAAGGTACAAAATGATACATATTCACAAGGAGAGATGGTTAAAAATAGAGATAGAAAGTACTTTAAATGATAGAATAGGCATGCAAAAGGTCCTTGAAAGTGTTGAAAAATGGACTATTTATAATAGGACAACATTCACTGGGGATGGATATAATTTTGAGTATTTTTCCTACCTCCCTTAATGTCTACGGGCTGTATGAGACTTGAATTCAGTATTATCAACTATCTGAAGATTCTTCTATTGATAAGGATTGTATCATGAGTCAAGGGAATAAGGAATTTACAAAAACTGGGCAAAATCTCTTGGTTTGTAGTAGGCTAGGATTGGAAAGGTTTGATTATCTCCATTTATTTAGGAATGAAGAACCCACTATATTCTCTACTGGTCAGGCCGTAAGTCAACTATTTTATTCATTGCAGTGGGAAGCTATTCCAAATGAGATATTGATAGACTGATGTACACAGGGAGGGACAGGAGGTGTGTCTGAATTTGAGATCTTGCTATAGAAGAGATTAAGGAATAGAGGATGTTCAGCCTGGAGCGAAGAAAGGTCATGCAGCATATATTTAATATCTTCAAATATTTTAAGTACTTTCATGTGGACAAGAATTAGACTTTTGTGTGTGGAGGGCTTTAAAGGAGGGGAAGGAAGACAAAGTGGTTAAAGGACAAAAAAATAAATAAATATAAGGTGGGGGGAAGGAGAGGTTAAGAAGAATAATTGCCAAAAAAATAAGATGAGTTTTCTTGAAAGAAAATACATATAGGGAAGGATGGGTGGTAGTCAAAGGAGATTCAGTACATCAAGTTCAAACAAGGGATCCAGTCTAACTGTCTAGCCTAAGACTTACTCCATCTTCTTGAGGAAGAACCACAGAAACAGATGAGTGAAATGTCCATAAGGACATTTGGGAAGTGAAACTGAAGGAGCAATAAGTAGTATTTGCCCCACAAGGCATTTGGGATTTTATCTAGAGGCTTAAAAATCTATTCTTATGCCTTTTAAACTTCCTTGTGTTTCTCTTTATGTTACACACATTCTCACTGCATTTTCTTTTCATTTTTTATCAAAAGTTCATTCTTCAGTTACCAGAGGATTGAGTATTTTTTTTTTTAATTCTATTTTAGGTCTGGCAAAATTTAAAAAGCTAAGAATCCTTCCTACCTTTCCTGCTATGTGTGTACAAATACAATAGGATCGACACTTCAGAACTTCAGCAGGAAGAAACAATTCAAGAAGGGTTCTTTCATATTAAAGGTAATTTTTAGAAATATCTAAATTTTACTGACAAAGAATCACCCTTTTCCTGAAGATGGACCTCAGATCAACTCATAATAGAACAAATTGACTGCAACTTCCAGCTGAGCCCTTGTGGGGATGGACTACTGGATCACTGAACCATGGAGAAGGGAGTATTCTGAGCCACAAGAAATCATGATCCATCACAATATCCGTAGTAGGCAGAATATCTCCCCATCCAGCTGCATAGGTCCTGATTCTCAGAACATATAAACACATCATCTGGCAAGGGAACATTAAGGATACAGATAGATTTAACATTGTTAATCAACTTACCCCAAGATAGACCCATTATCCTGGATTATGCTCCTAGGATAATCACAGGGGCCTTTAAAGAAAAAGGGGCCAAAGGGGAGAGTTGGAGGAAGACATGACTAAGGAAGCAGGGCTGGAGAGAAGCCATGTTGCCAGATTTGAGGACAGAGAAGAGCCACAAGTCAACCAATGTAGGCAGTCTATAGGAGTGGAAAAAGGCAAGGAAACAGATTCTTTTTTTGGAGACTCTAGAAAGAAATGCCGCTATGCTGATGCCTGGATCTTAGTCCAATGAGACCTTAGTCCAGTAAGACATCAAAGTCCTGACCTCCAGAAATTTATAACAAATTTGTGTTGTTTAAGGCCCTTATGCTTATAATTTGTTATTAGAAGACATAGAAAACGGGAACATCCAATCATAACCCTTATTCAGGAAACAAATAAATGTATCTAAACAAGCAAATAGGATTTCAATTCAATGCAGTTTTAAATAAGATTTACCAATGCTAGATTTCCCCTCATTTGCATAAATGTAACTTATCATTGAATGAAAACATGAGGACCCTGGAATACCTTTAGAACAACAGAGCTGATTTGTTTTATCCCTTAACATAGTAAGGATGAGCCCCAGTTTTCCCTTTGCAAAACCGACTCAATCAAAATGAATTTCTTCTACGCTCCTCACACCTACTTTGACTTCCATTTAGTCGACCCTGATGCCAAGATCTTCAGTCCTTTGACAGAATTGGAAAGAAGCTCCAATCCTTTGGGGGCTTATTCTGCTTAGCCAGCTAGCAAATTAAAGACTTGAGATTAACACTTCTGTCTTCCTGATGCTAGAACTTTAATTCTCTTCACTCTATCATTTTTAATTTTTTTTCTCCTCAGTGATAACATACAGAGACCTATTTTGATGTTCCCAAAGGACTTAACCAATAATTTTTTTAAAAGTTCATTATAGTCTAGAATAGTGTGTCTTACATTCCACTTTGAAATATGTCTCACTCCCACTCCACTTCCCAAGATACTCAGTGTAACCTCTTTTTCTGGTAACAGATTTTCTTTCTCTGATTTCTGTATCCCATTCAGCACTGTAAGAGAAAGATCTGGGTATGATATAGATTGCTTCCTTCCCCTCTGCCACCAAGATACCTCTTTCAACTGCCAAGAGCAGTACAGGGCTCCTTTAATCATCAGTAGCGATGACTATTTTGTTTAGTTTTGAGAACTTTTCTGTTTAAAACACCATGCATTTATGAAAAGCACTTTTATTTCATGCTATTATTTGTAAGCACACATTTGAGGTTGGAGAACGCTGAATAGGGTCTATAATAAGAGATCCAATTAGTAAAACTTCCCATTCCTGTGATCTAGGCCTGACTCAACATGCCTATCACAGGGAGGCAAACTCCAGCAGGTCAGGTTTCCCTGCCTTGCTTCGAGTTTAGCTCATTGAGAACTGTGGTTAGAGAGGTTTCATGGAAACATGACCTACAATCCTTGTTGTGCATTATGGTATTTCCAGTATCTCAAGGGGTGCTATTAACATTGAAGACTTTTAAAAAGCTTTTTGTTTTTATTGTTAACATGAGCCATGTAGAAGGACTTCCCAATAAGTAGATTTAAATCTACTGGGAGACCTCAAATGCCCTCCATGTGCTCTGAGCTTTCTGGGAAGTACAATTAGTCCATCGTGCTGACTCTGGGCTTTGCTCTTACATGGATATTCCCTCCAGAATGCCCTCATACCACCTCTGCTTCACAACTCAACTTCATGGACTCTGGCTAAGTACTTCCTCCTTTTTCATGAGCCCATTCACTAGATCGAAGTAATAATTGCCCTTTGCTTCTCTCACTCACCGATTACCCTTTGTTGTAAGGTGTTCCACATTGTACTACTGTAATTATTTATGTTGTCTATCATCTATTAGATCATTGCATATGCAGTTTCAGTGACTGTCCTCACGTTTGCCTGTCTGCACAGCATTGACCATACTAACTGGGTGACAGAATGGGAATTATACTACCAAGGGAGGGGTAAGCCAGAGAAAAGACCACTGTACCAGAATCTAGAAAAACTGTCATGTGTAAGCCCTAAGATTCCTTAACAGTGTGCCTATAAACAAATCACTGCAGTCCTCTTGAGACTGTTTCCTTATGCAGCAATTTCTATTACATTTGCTTTGTGAATGCAGATTTGTTTTAAAGCAATTGATACATTAGCAGATAATTTGAACACAAGTTTCTTTTTAGGGACAATCTGGACCTCGAGAAACAGGTGAAAGAACTTGATCTACATGAACTGAGTAAAAATACAACACACATGTTTACATACAGCTACCTCTCAGTGATCTAACTACATGTCAACTCACCATGTATTAGGAGTCTGGCTCATCCACATTGGATCAGTACAACTTTCTGTCCAATTTCAGATCACTTCTCTTCTGAAACCTCACAGCAACTTACAGGCTACAACTCTTTCAGCACCCACTTCCACAAGTACCTTTGTATCTTTTTCAAAGAAAAGAGAATTATCATAGTACTTATGTTTTAACTATTTAGCATGTGTGAAATTTACTTGGTAGGTTCCTATCTTTTTACATTTTTAATAGGTCAATGATGAAGTTTGAGTATCGAGCCTATCTATTTTTCCTGTAAACACATCCCCCGCCCCCCCAATTAATGTAATTTTACATAGCACAGTGATTTTTAGGTATCTTTGTTTTATTTAGAAATGACTGGATGGGGGCACCTGGGTAGCTTGGTAGGTTGAGCATCAGATTCTGGATTTTGGATCAGGTCATAATCTCAGGGTCCGATGAGCCCTGCATCTGATTCCATACTCAGTGGGGATTCTGCTAGGGATTCTCTCTCTTTGCCCCTCCACCGACTCACATACATGCTCTACAAGAAATAAATCTTAATAAGAACTGACTGCATGCAAAATGTTAATACAAATTTATATATCCTCCATACCTCATACTTGTTATTATAATATGCTAATATGATATCAAAGTCTTTTGAAATATTAGCATTACAAGCTTTTGCTAATATAACCTTTCCATTTCCGAGGCTTGCCTATATTTGTAACTGCCATTATTTGTGGTGGATTCTGTAAGGTGTTTGCTTTCTTCATCCTATTCCTATACCGCTCTCCATTGCTATTAAGCAGTTACCACAAACTTAGCTTCCAACAGTGCTGTTATGGAAAGAGCTGTGTTCCTTCAATATTCTTATGTCGAAGCCCTAGCACTCTATGTGACTATATTTGAAGATAAAGCTTTTTAATGCAGTAATTAAGATTAAATGAAATCATAAGGAGAAGGACCTACTCAGATAGGAATGAAGTTTGGGTTTTTTTTTTTTTTTTAAGATTTTATTTATGTATTTGACAGACAGAGATCACAAATAGGCAGAGAGGCAGGCAGAGGGGTTGGGGGGAAGCAGGCTCCCTGCTGAGCAGGGAGCCCGATGTAGGGCTCAATCCCAGGACCCTGAGATCATGACCTGAGCCGAAGGCAGAGGCTTTAACCCACTGAGCCACCCGGGCGCCCCAGGACTGAAGTTTTTAAAGAACAGATACCAGAGCTCTCTTTCTTCACACACACAGAGGGAAGGCCTGTGAGTACACAGTGAGGAGGTAGCCATCAGGAAAAGTGGACTCGCCAAAAATGAGCCCTGCCACTACCTCAATACTAGAATTCCAACATTTGATACAGAGAGAAAAAAAGTTTTGTTGTTTAAGATACCTAATCTACGGTATTCTGTTAGGGTACCAAGCAAGCAAATATAAATGTCCATTTATTAATTCACAGTTCCTATTCGTCTGAAGTCTGGGTATAGCACACCTTGTCTTTTCAGTCTCATTTGGCCAGAGTCAAGGGATGAGCAAAGCTAGGTTATAATCCACAGCTGTGGATCCTCTTACAAGTTCATTTGACTCATTGGCAGAATTCAGCTCCTTGCAGTTCTTGGACTGATATCCCAGTTTTCTTATAGGCTGCTGACTCGAGGTCATTCTCAGCTTCCAGAAGCCACCCACCTACACCCACACCCCTCAGCCTAGCTACATGGTCCTCTCAACACAGTGCCTTTTGCAATGCAAACAAGAGAATTTCTGACTTCCTTAGTCTCTGATCTCTGAACTCTAGGGGTTTATCTCCTTTTGTTTGACAGACTGTCATAAATGGGACCTAAACTCAACGGATTAGGAAGCTTAAAAGACATTTGAGATATACCTTCACATTTGTCAAGTCATATAACATTTCATGGAAATGACATCCTATCATCTTTGCCATAATCTAGTCCTTCGAAGTTACAGGTTCCTCCCACACTAAAGTTGAGGGGATTAGATGAGGACATTAGTCATTGATGTCATCTTACAATTCTGTTTACCATAAGGGAAACTCCATTTCTGTTCAGAGTAACAGTGTTCTAATACTTATTAGCCCCCTAATACTCACTAGCCCCCAATACTCTATTGCAGATAAGGACAACAATAAGACTGATTTATGTCAACTTCCTAGATGAGGCTTCCAGGAAAGCATCTTAAAAGGGAAATAATGGTCTTGCATCTGTTGTGCCCTTTGATGGCAGAACAATTAGTATTAGGTTTCTCAAGAAGTTAAAGCTGGGTTCTGGGAGGAAAGTGGTGTATAAGTTTCAAATCTTCCTCAATCCCTCTCCCTCTCCACATCCACATGATTGTTTTTAAAATAAACAATCAGGGAAAAACCATAACCTAAATGACAGAGCATTCACATGACCTAAAGAACTACAAATCCTTGATAAGCCTGACATCTCTGCAGGAGAAAACTGAGGTGAGCATATGAGATCTGATGAATCTGAGAAGTCTAGGAATGCCAACTGGTACACACTCAAAAATTCAGGCGGCCAACTGGAGAATAGTAACTGGTAGTGGGAGGGGTTTGCATACCTCAGTAGTCAAAGAGGGCAAGGAATACTCCGGGAGCATAACAGGGACTAGACTATTCTCCCCAGATACTTAGAAAACTAAGCAGCTTTCATCCATGAGCAAGTTCTACACTGGAAAGAGATTTTTTGGGGAAAAAAAATTAAGCATGACAGGCTTAATGGTGACAAAGGGGGAAAACGTTTTAGGTAAAAGTGGGGGAGGAGAACAAAGAAGCACCCAGAAAATAAGCCTAACACAGAAAAATTGTACTTTAATAGCTATAAAATGAGAAGAAGCTACAGTAAATGGTGCTTCTTTCTGAAAGTTTAGGAAAACGTTTCCTGTAAAAATGTCTAGCAAGATTGAAGTCAATTTCTATACAACAACAGCAAAGAAGTAACATCCCTGTAGACAAGAAAAGCAGCTACAAAGAAAGCACACCAACAATTTGGAAATGTTACTAAATATTTGAGTTCAGATGCATTAAGAAAGTAACACATCAGAATTAGGAGAACTTAGAAGCAACAGGATAGAAAACAAATGTTAGAAATAAAGGCTAAAGAGGAAAGCACACAAGAGTAAACAAGTAAATAAATGTAATGCCCTAAAAACAGATTAGAAAATATTTTCAAAGGAAAATATTAAAAATGAAAAGGATTCAAGTATATATGAAATAGACAAAGAATTTCTAAAATCTTAATAGTAGTCTTTAAAGGAAAACAAAGAGCAAATATTAAAAAGTACTATTCAAGAGGAATTCCTGAGATCAAAATAAATTTTAAACTATTTATTAAAGATAGATTATGTACCTGAGAAATCAACCCAGAATCACCATTAAGACAAAGCCTCTTAAGATCAGACTTTATAAAAACAAACCAAAAACCAAAGCAACAACAACAACAAAAAACTTCCTGAGCATCCAGGCAAAAAGTAGTAAAAATGATAATAATAATAATAAGATAATTAAATGGTCATCATCATACTCATTAGAAGATAATATTATATTTTCAGGTACTTAAGAATGTGAACCAAACTTTCAAGTATAAAGGTATTAGACACAGTATCATCAGCATGCCAGAACTTGAGAATGTTGGTTTGATAAGCCCTATCTTAAAAATATACCCAAGAAGGGGGCACCTGGGTGGCTCAGTGGGTTAAGCCTCTGCCTTCAGCTCAGGTCATGATCTCAGGGTCCTGGGATCGAGCCCCACATCGGGCTCTCAGCTCAGCAGGGAGCCTGCTTCCCCCTCTCCCTCTGCCTGCTGCTCTGCCTACTTGTGATCTCTCTCCCTCTGTCAAATAAATAAATAAAATATTTAAAAATATATATATACCCAAGAAGGACCTTCAGGTGTTACAAAATTGGGGGACATGGATGTAAATGGTAATAGTTTTATTTATATTTGTTATTATGACTACATGAAGGAGCTTATGTAATGGCCATACACTCAGACAACAGAGATCCACTCAACTACACAAAAAATGAAGATAATGGAGTCAGCATGTGTGAAATTTTAAGTTTCAGTAATCATGTCCCAGCTCTGTTAGTGGTAAAGGTCTAGGATCATGGTTAGCTCTGTAGCAATGATCATTCCTAGCACATAGGTTATAGTCTTGAATCACCATTTTGCATTACAATAAACCAGGGCTTCTTAGAGAAATAGCTGTATCCAGTTTTGTGGTGGGAAATGAAGATCACGGCCCTAGAACATCTTGTCCTAGCAGATAAGAAAGCTATCAATGATTATTGGAGGGGAGTTCAAAAGACTCAGGAGTCAACTTGGAAAGGATGCTGCTGGAAAAAAAAAAAATGCACTATAAACATCTCTAAGAAAATGATTATAATAAAATAAAACCCATCAAATATGTTTCAATCTATAATGTTATATAAATCTAATTGATCACTTTTAGAGGATGCTAGAGAATCAACTCCTTTCTTTGAATATTAGTAAATAAAGGGAAAGATTCCAGCAAATATTTTGCCATCCCTGTACAAACCAAGTCACTGAGCAAACAAGTGGCTTGAGATTAATGCATGTAACTACACAATGCATAACATTAGAGGATAATTATACATTTAAAGCAATAAATTCCTTGGGAACAAAGTGATAAAGAAGAGATCTATAGATTATGGGATTATAAATCCTTGCATATAAAGTCATAATATATACATATAGGTGTATATTTGGGGAGACTGGAGAAGGCTATACCATAGCAAATTGGATGATAAAATTATAAAGGCAAGTTCAGAAATAATTTCATTAAACACGAGATTGCATGTAGTAGAGAGGGTATAGGGAGAACTTTTGGGGTGATTTGCAAAGTTCAGTTTTCTTTCATGGGTGGTGTTTACAAGAATTACAAGGATGTTTTCCTTATAAGTCATTCAGCTATATTGCTCTTTATCTTTAATGAACAGTAATAAATGTAAAAAACAAAAAACTAAAACAAAACCCTAAAGTTGGTCATTCCATTTATCTAGTTTCTTTATGAAATAAATTTTATTATACCATTCATTATGAACCCCTTGAGCACATCTTATATTTCCATGAGCCTAACACACAAAGTTTGGATAGCTGTATACACATTTCTGTCTTATAAAAAAATGTTCTTAAAATAGTAATATTAAAGATAATTTATTCTTTAAAAAAACCAGCAGAAATATATTATAGCAAATGAAGAAGGGATTCAAAAAATTTCTTAACTATAAACCTGAGAAATCAGGTGTCTGGAGCTCAATTTCCTAATTGGTTAAAATATGTAAGGATTAGGTCTGTCCTGTTAGAGTTGTGTGGGGATCAGAAAGATTCAATTGAAATGAAAGAGCAATGAAGCATTATTTATCAATAGAAAACTTGTTAACCTTCCCCATTCTAAGTAATCTTTAAATTTTAATAAAATTTTAAAGATTGTGTTTTTTATTAGATACAAATTCAACACCAATCATTAAGAATGTCACTAAAGAATCTTAAACTTGTCTAAGCATAATCTAAGGCATTTCAATTCCCCAAGTCTAATTCAAAGATGTTTGTTAAAGATATACAAGCCAGTCCAACATTACAAAAGTGTTTAAAAAATGTAATATTGTTGTTTTTCAAAGAAGGAAAGTAAATGCGAGAAATGTTGGTTCTATTTTTCCAGTAAGTTGATCTGACTGTATGGGTGAGTCATTTAAGACAAAATGGCCCACATGGAATTTGTATGTAGTTTTTGTGGGGTACTTTGACGCCATCTTTGCAGAGATAGGAAGCATTAACCTTAAAGAGTTAAAATATTTCCACTTCCAGTACAATTGGAGTAGAAAAAGAAATGTCAGGTAACAGAAAGTTTGTCATTGGAGGAGTTGAGAGAAATCTGGCAGCTGGAATAGTCTCACAACCCATCCTTTCTTTCAACAGCTTGCATATTTCCATGGTCTTATTAAAGACAATTTCAGAAATGTTTTTCTGCATCACTGGATACCATTTTAGCCAGACTAAATCTTATGGAAATTTATGTTTAATTCTAAGACATGTTCCACCCACCACCCTATTCCAATTAAAGCATGACATTGACACATCCCATGCCCCCGCCTGATACAGTGTTGAGAATCCACACGATTTCACATGCTGGTATCTCTCCAAACCAGGAAGCCACTTTCACCTCTAATTTGCATGATGCATTCATTTTCAGATCAGTCACGTGATTAATGAGCATCTTGGAGACTGTCCAGTTTTATCCACTCTGTCATGTACGCCTTATTCCCATCACCAGACTCAATTAACTCTCCCAGCTGTTGCCAAGTGGTTGCACTCAGTATAAATTATGCTTGTTCATTTGTTCCAGAAAACAATCACATCCACTGCAATTTAAAAATTGTTTTCCATTGGTGAGGATAATTAATTGTTAAAATGTGTTTCAGCAAGTATTTCCCCTTACTACAAAGACCAAGCCTTTCAACTATTCAATATTCAATATTTATCACTCTCCAAACTTGTATTCCACAACCTTCATCTCTGCTCTTTGAATAAAACACTGCAGGTTGTAGGCAAATTCTCATAATGAGCTATTGCTGTCGAACTTGAATTAGGCTTCAGGACTCTACTAGAAGGGAAATAATGTAAAAATGGCTTTATAATGAGGAAACCAAAGAGATAAGTTATTGTTTTCTCACTACCATTTTATTTTTCTCCCTCTCACAACTCAATTGAACTTTGCAAATTTTTATTCTTTGAACATTCAGTCACAATAGGAAAATCAAGTTCTTATTTGTCCCCCACATCATTTCCATTTGACAATTTTTCCAATTCATACATATTTGAAAAAGAAGCTATCCTATATCTTCTCTAACAGGATGGAGTCATTATTAATGATTACAAACTTTTGAAAATAAAATAGTTTCTTTTTAAATGGTTTCATTTTCAGTGGGAATTCCAGGCTGTATTTCTGTTTCACAAAGGAAGAATAGTGATTGGGGCCTCTTGGTTCTGTGTTATTTGTCAGTAAAATAACAGTTTAATTGAAGAACTTTAGATTTTTTATTTGAAAATGCACCCACATGCACATGTAACCAGAGCTCTAGGCTGTGATTAAGTTTTGTGGGAATAGAAAAAAAAAATGCAGAGGTAATTGTGTTGTGATTAGGAAGTTTCCACATGCTCAGCTTTACATAATTTGGTAAGAGATACGGGAGAATATTGCTTTCCAAGAGATAGCAGTCCCCAAGATACATTCTGGGCACTGGGGACACAGTATGGAGGTACACGGTCTGTTTCTGTGCTAAGACAATGAAACAAATCTAGATCCAAGAAAAATAGCAGATATTGGTAAGTGCGTTAAAGAATTTTATAAAAGTATCTAATAGAGGGATAGACTCTAAAGAGAAAACATTTATGAGGATCTTGAATGGCAAAGAATTCAGCTGGGGGAGTAGGTGGAAAGGTCTTTGGGTAGAACAAACAGCTAGTGGGCACAGTCACCAGAGTCAGGATCAACTTTGGTGTTTTCAAGGCATAGCATAAGGTTGATGTTATAGGACTAGAGAATAAGGAGCAAGGGGTACTATGGGACAGAATGCAGATCAGAGTCACACCACATGACTAAAGATGCCAGGCAGGGGTGTCACTATGTTCAATACAAAGCAAGGGATGGAGAAGCCTCTCGGGCTGCTGGATGGAAGATGACAGACCTGAGTGGGGCGAGAGAAGAATCAGAGGGGCCAGGGGAATTGTAATCTCTAGCATAAATCACCAGCTTTCCCCACTTCTGTTTTGGTTCAAATTTAGATTTAGGAGGACTCTGCTAAAGAGAACAGAAATTAAAATCCAGCAAATCATTTCTATCCTGAAAATGAACTATTCCTAGGCCTAATTGAAGAAATTCACATGAAGCACCACTGATAGGAATTTGATCCTTTTATCTGTTCCCTCTCCACCTCACTTCCATACATACTCCTTCCTTCTACTAATCCTTAGTTATTTCAGGCTTAGCCCCAGTTTTATGTGTTCCTACCACTTTGAAACTTCACTACCTCCGAGAGATCCTTTTTGCTTTCTGCAACTTCTGAACAATTACAAATCCCATTTCTTTGAAATATTCAATAGTGTTAATGGTTTCATAGATATTGACCCTGGCACAACACAGGGGGGAGGGGCACCAACTAACCTCCCCTGTGTAATTGAAAACTGGCTGAGAACTTTAACTCTCCCCCAAAACTAATAACCAGTTGACCTTACCAATAACAGTTGTTTAATACTTTTTATGTTAGGGGTGCCTGGCTGGCCCAGTCAAGTAGAGCATGCAACTCTTCATCTTAGCATTGTGATTTCGAACCCCATGTTGGGTGTAGAAATTATTTAAAAACAAAATCTTTAAAAAGATACATTTTAGGGATGCCTGGGTGGCTCAGTCAGTCAAGCATCCACCTTCAGGTCAGGTCATGATTCCAGGGTTCCCTGATCAAGCAGGGAACCTGCTTCTCCCTCTGCGTGCCTCTCCCCTGGCTTATGTGTCCGTGCACTCTATCTGGTAAATAAATAGAATCTTTAAAAAAATTTTAAAAATGTGTTTTATGTAATATATACAGTATTCTTACAATACATATTTTGTAGGTTTGGGGTTTTTTTTATATCTAATTTGTTATTTTTGTTATTTCTAGGCTATGTGCTTTACTGCAGTTCTCAAACTGTTACAAATCTCCAAAAAAATTTTGACTTATTAGAAAAAAAAACCCATACAAATGGACTCATGCTATTCAGATGCACATTATTCAAGGGTCAATTGCACTTCTGTTTTAATAGACATCATCAATATTTTGATATTAAGTCAAAGACTAAGTTATACATGGTAAGATATTAGGGTCAGAAGAGCTTGCTGGGATCTCCAATATTACTCCAGTGGCTATTCTGAAGTCTGCTTAACTCAGTCCTATAACCTTGGGTAGCATTAAAAAGAGTAGAGAGCACCTGGGTGGCTCAGTCATTAAGCATCTGCCTTCTGCTCGGGTCATGATCTCGGGGTCCTGGGATTGAGCCCCGTATGGGGCTCCCTGCTCTGCGGGAAGCCTGCTTCTCCCTCTCCCACTCCCCCTGCTTGTGTTCCCTCTCTCACTGTCTCTGTCAAATAAATAAATAAATAAATAAATAAATAAATGAATAAGAGTAGAACTGTGAGCAACACCAGTTGTGGAAGTGTTAATATTAAAACTTAACGTTCTTTGGCGCTCATCTCATTTCTTTTATATACGGTGTGACCCTGAAGTATAAATTACTGGGGACTGAGTGTTGTTCTGTAAAGGTCAAGACTATTTGTTTAAAATTTACTGGATTGCCAAGCAGTAGAAAAATACCTTATTGCCTTTTCTATGTTTTTTTTTCTTTGCTTCTATAAATCAAAATTAGTGTTTTTCAAATGGAAAAGTAATATCTGTATGTGACCTCTCCTGAGATGCATTCTAAACTCAAATTGATGTACAAGAGAGTAGTCTTATTTAAAATATAGTACCAATCATTTATTTTGGGAGATTTGTGTATCATGTTTCTGAGCATACAAGAAGAAAAATAAATTCAGATTTCAGTTAAACTGATGGAAACACAAATGGTTGTAACTTTATTCTAGTATTTCTTTTCCCCCCCTCTTGACTTTTTGGTTTTACTTTTTATACTCCATGTTAAGGATAATTAAGCATAATGTATGTTTTTATATAGATAAGAACATATTTACAGGGTATGACTATAGAGATTATTTTATTTTTAAATCAGGACTTTTGATGATTTATTAATTCATATACTATGTTGACTTAGGACTTACCATACCCCTATGTTTGGATAAGGTAGATATGTATTAACCATATTTTGTAATTGAAGAGATTTTGGTCCCAAAAGATTAAGTAACCTGCTCAAAACAGATAATTTGGGGAGGAAAAAAGAATCCATCACAGAAAGGTGCTACAAATTTATCAAAACTGATTTTATAAATATTTTAGTTTCTCTATCACATAAATTCCAATGAGACTTGGTAGTAAGCCATATGATAGAAAAAAGTCATTAGCATAACTTTTGTATATAAAACCAATCACCTAAAGTTTTTCCAGATGTCCGATTCCCGTTGAAAGTGAACATTTGTATGCACATGTGAGTACACTGTACAATAATCTTGTTTTCCAAGATTACAACATCATTAAAATGGTGGCTATTCTAAGTAAGAATTTTGAAGGAAACATGTGAATCACTGATTCTGGTACTTTTGTTTACAAACTATTACTCTGTTATGATCAATCAGTTGTTTTAAGAGCAAATCGAACATGTGATATATCTCGTGTGCATGTGTGTCATGAATATAGGTATGTGTCATTTTCACTTTTCCCGGTGGGATTTAGTGATATTATAGTGTCTGGGGACCAGGACTAAGAATTACTACTCTCACAATTTGATTCCCAGTGGGGAGAATGTTAAACTTTCATTATCCACTGGCAGAGTTTATTGCTCCCAGTCCTTGTAGATGGGCTCAGGAGAAGAAACTACAACTCTAACAGAAGAACATGCAATCATTTGAGGCCAAGACAGCAGGGATATTTGTTATACTGCCAATTTTTTTAAGACATTCCTGTAATATAACTGCTTTGTTCTGCATTATATGGACCCCAAGCATTGGGGGGTTTTTTTTTGCTCATTGGGTCTTTCATGGCTAGGACTTTAGTACTACAACAGTAACTATCAGTATGATCTGTTTATTACTCCACTGAAGTTTCTGGTACCTAATGCAATGGTTTAGGAAACTAGGTTAAGTGCAGCACAACTGTGGATGCATAAAGGAAAAGGTACATGGACTTTGACAAAAGATCCAAGATATCTCTTTAGAATACCTTTCATATATAAGGGTTTTTTTGGTTTAAGTTTCATTAGCTCTAGGCTAGATATATGAAGTGCTGCCATAATTGAGTCACTAAGCTTCTCTTGTGGACTAAAGAGATCTAAATGGAGTCCACAAGTACAAATATAATTTCTTCAACGTTCCATTACTGGGCAAGGCTCTGGGATTTCAAAGGCAAAGGTGATCATGAAATTAATGGTTACATTCATGAAAACATGGTATCTCATGGTGAAGGGATGGGGAACAACTTACCCCTGAAGAGGTGATACTTGCATGTGTTAACTAAAAAAACTGACAATTGCAGTAAATGTGGAGGTCCAGCCAGGCATAACATCTTAATCACCTAGTTCACTTTGTGAAGGACTATGCATGGAAGAAAGACACTGGATTTAGTACAAATAGGTAGTAGTATTTAAAGGCAAAGAGAAAGGGGAGAGAGTGAAACCCAAGAAGGCTTAAAAGGTTAACAAAGAGTAGCCCACCTACGGATTATAAGGATTAATTCTCCTAATTGCCAAGAAGAGTCATTAGGATAAACTAAATGTTAGGGTCTCCCCAAATTCAGATGTTGAAACCCTAATCCCCAATGTGATGGTATTTAGAAGTATTTAATTGTTTTTTGGAGGTAATAGGTATGAGGGTATATCCTTCATGAAGGGCATCAGTGCCCTTCTTATAAGGGCTAGCTCTCTTTCTACAATGTGAGGACACAGCAAAAAATGGCTACCTATAAACCAGGAAGAAAGCATTTACCAAGAAACTGACTATACTGGCATCTCAGATGCCCAGATTCCAGAAATGTGTCTATTATTTGAAGCCACCTAGTTGGTGATAATTTGTTCTAGCAGCCCGAAGTGACTAATACAGTTATTGAGGAATCTTCAGAAGAAGGGCATGTATATGTATATACATGTATATGTATCTGTATTGTGGGAATGTATATGAAGTTATTGTGGGAATGTATATGAAGTTATGATCAGATTTGAAGATTTTATGGTGGAAACCTTTATTCCTGATTTAAACATTTAGAAATCTAGTTTTAAGAATTATAATCCCTAACTTTGCAGAGAAAGAGACACTGAGTGGATTAAAATGAGTAATACTTGAAAAGGCAGGAAAAGTGAGAATGAAAGCAAAGGAAAAAAAAAACAGTGAATAGAAAACAAAATAGGGCAGCAGGAATGTATCTAAATATACCACTAAATTCAGAAAAGTGAATGGACCAGAATATTCTATTAAAAAGTGAAAACTCTCATAGTAACTAGATATATAAATAACAATAGAACATTTGGGAATCTATACAGGTTCATACCAAAGAAGCAAAAATTAATTTTTATAGCTATATGCAATAACAAGTATGAATGTCACAGAAAATGTTGACTGTTAAGAAGCTTGATGCAAAATAACACAGAGTATACAATTCCATTTGTGGAAGTGTTACAAAATGGTCAAAATCAAGTCAAGTATTTGGGGTGTTTGCTTGTATTCAAGACTTGAGAAAACGAAGGACAAATTTTAGGTTCTAGAGAGGGAAGTTATTGGAAGTGGAATGATGGCATTTCTGAAATGCTAACTGTATGCCATCTTAGCTCTGTGGGACATATGAGTGGCTACTGTGTGATAAATGAGTGATTGGGGCTTTGTGTGTAGGTTATGCTTTGAATTGAAAAAAAAAAAAGTGCCAAGTTACTGAAAATAATGATATATTTTATTCATTTGTCCAAAAGTGAAAAATGTATTTGAAGTATTGGGCAAGCTATTAAAATTAAGAACCGACATACACCATCATGGGATTTAATATGCCTGCTCCAAGGGTAATTTTGTAATTTTCTTTAAAATGTAAAATTCATATACATTATGACCTAGCAATTTCTATAAATGAGTATGTAGGCTACAGAAACACATGTGTGCCCAAGGAAGGGGTTTATTGCATTATTGTTTATATAGGAGAGAAATTAGAAATAAGTTGTCTATCTTTAGATAGTGGCTAAAAATTTTCCCTTAGAAATAACTATAATTTTATCATCCATAATTGTGTATCAAAAAAACTATGATGGGGAGCACCTGGGTGGCTCAATGGGTTAAAGCCTCCGCCTTCAGCTCATGTCATGATCCCAGGGTGCTGGGATCGAGCCCCGCATCGGGCTCTCTGCTCACCAGGAAGCCTGCTTCCTTCTCTCTCTACCTGCCTCTCTGCCTACTTGTGATCTCTGTCTGTCAAATAAATAAGTAAAATCTTAAAAAAAAGACTATGATGGGGCACCTGGGTGGCTGAGTTGGTTAAACACCTGCCTTCACCCAGGGTCTTGGGATCAAGTCCCACATTGGGCTCCTTGCTCAGCAGGGAGCCTGCTTCTCCCTCTGCATGAAGCCCCCCCCCTGCTTGTGCTCTCTGACAAATATAATCTTGAAAAAATATATAAAGATGAAAAGACCTAAAAAGCAATATTGTATCTTTTCTCTAAATCTGCAATTACTGAAGGCATAGCAAGCTTCCTCACCAATGCTAATCATTATCTCTGGAGTCAAGGGAATATTCCAAGTGGATGGTTAAAATTTTATGTATTATATAATTTTATATATATATATATATAATATACATATATATAATAGAGAAAGAATATATAGATAATGTAAAATACACTAATACAGATATATGCTGTTATACAATTACAAATTTTCCACCTTTTATTTTAGCTACAGGGTGGGGATAAAGAAAGGCTGGAGTGTGGGCTGAATGGATACAGTGCCTGCACGGAGAAAGCAGTTACAGTAATTTGAGAGCGGAGCTGTAGACTTAATGATAGTGGAAATACGCTAGCTCACTGATAATACGGCTATGAGGAGTAAGAAGAGGCAAGGAGGACTACTCCTAGTTTTGGAGTTTGAATGACTAAATGGATAGCAGTGTCATTCACAAACATAAAACACTGCAAGAACAATTTTGATAGAGGACAGACCATGAGTTTAACCTGAAAAAGGTCAAAATTAAGATATATCAGGACATCCCAATAGAAAGGTCAAGCTAGCAGTTGTATGTGCAGGTCTAGAGGTCAGGAAATAAATTTGGATATATATAGAGAGAGAGAGAGAAAGAGAGAGAGAGAGACAGAGAGAGAGACAGAGAGAGACAGATTGATAGATATCTATATATCTATATATATATTTTGGATATCCAAATGTGGACATCAGAGACATATTAATACTAATAAATACCATGATAATGGGTGAGATGGTCTAGGAAGGAGCTTTCAAAAGCAGCAGAGCATTGCCTGAAAATAAGAACCAGAAGATTAAGACGTTGAAGAAAACTGAAGTTTCCCAAGGTCATCATCAACAGCATTGGTACTCCTTAGAAGATGAGTAAACAGATGACCAAATGTTTTCTGGATTTAGAGCATGATTAGGACTTGGTGTTTCCCCCACCCCAGGCAAATATTAGTTGTCGAAGCCAGGTTAAAGTGGCTTGAAGAGCTAATAGGAATTTACAAAGTGGAAACAGCTAGCATAGTCAGGTCTCAAAAGGGTGATAGCAAAGAGGACAAAGGAGAAGTTCACTGGAAATACACAACTTAAAAAATTAACATAGATGGGAGAATATGTGGAAGTGTCAGGTGACTGTGCCACTGACCACATGCTGGTTATCGGAGCCCTTGCCTTTCTTAGTCTATTGTGCCCCACATACCCATTGCTGAGCAGTTTTCTTTAGTTAACTTAATTCTGATAAAAGGAAGTTTCACTATTCCTAGATGCAGGACGTATAGGACCTTAGAAAAAGAAACATGGATTTTATTTTATTTTTTTAAGTGCTACTATCTAGCTTCTAAATAAAAACAATGAGCATTTTTTTTTAAATATATGGAATATTCAGATAGCCAAGAAAGCATATGAGGAGTCACCTTCCCTTATGGCAGGCTGGATTCTAACTCTTAACAACTTGGCAAATATGTGGGAGCTTCATAGAACGTATGTCTGGAAAATTGATTCCGGTCATTTCACATAACCAGTAAGACAAAGAAGTTAAAATCGTCCATTATAAAAACAATTGCTTCCATTGGTGTGGTACCTTATATTTTCAAATTGATTTTCCACATAGCTAATTTTTGCTTCAAAACGGGTGTTTCTTTTTTAAAGAAAAGTCTGTAAACTAATGTCTGCCACTAAGAAAACAAAGACTCACTTTGAAATAGGACTAATCTGGTCTCTGTGCTTCTGACATCTTGTCTAGTCCTTTCCCAGCAGACAGTTTCTATCTGTCCAGGACCTACTGTGACATGAAGTTATCAAAGAAGGTTGTGTTTTTTCCCCTTAGATCAGTCTCACTCTCACACACACACACATACACATACACAGCTTAAATTGCTGAGTCAGGGAAACATTCCATGTTAAAAGAGTTAGTATCTTTGTCCTAGTGAGGATGCACACTATGAGGCAGCCTTTAATCAGAGAAAATTGTAGAACATGAATAGATGTAGAACATGTTCGACCTGATATTCTACATGAATCCAACAAACCAAGGATTTCTAAAGGTCTCTTGCCATGTCCTCATTTCATGCTGAGTAAATACATGCTAATATGGACACCTCCAATGTGAAATGTCAAAGTGTTGACCTCTTTATTTCCAGGAATCAGCTTAACATAGTAGTTAAAATTACACTAGTTAAATTAAAAGCCTCAAGTAGAATCAGCCATGGCTAGTAATAAAGATTCTCTTTGAAGAGAGCATAAATTGGGAGACAACAGTTTAAACATTGTAACTTTGGGGTCAAATGTAAGTTTGACTTCTAGTTCTACAAATCTCTAAACACAACACTAAAACATTGGAAATACCTACCAAAAGGTAGACTACATTTCTGAAAGTTTTTCTGAGAGTATTTTACACTTGCCATCTTTTTGGTTTTTAATTGCCATGAATTGGGAGAGAGAAGATTGAGTTGTGTTAGCTCTTCTAAGATGCTTAAAATAATTTTTTCAATCACAAGTTGCTACCATCAGCCATCAGTCAATTTTTAGGTTATACCAATAGGAGTATTTTTTTTTCTTTTTTTAAAGATTCCTTTTATTTACTTGAAAGAGAGCCAAAGAGCAGGGGGGAGGGGCAGAAGGAAAGAGAGAGGGAGAAGCAGACTTCCTGATGAGCTGGGAGACAAGGGACCCTGGGATCATGACCTAAGCCAAAGGCAGATGCTTAGCTGACTGAGCCAACCAGGTGCCCCTTTAATATTATAATTGCTTATGGAAGTGTGCTTATTAGGAGCTAACAATACTAATGAGGTCCTTAAAAATAAACTTCTGGGGGGCACCTGGGTGGCTCAGTGGGTTAAGCCTCTGCCTTTGGCCCAGGTCATGATCTCAGGGTCCTGGGATTGAGCCCCATATCGGGCTCTCTGCTCAGCAGGGAGTCTGCTTCCCCCTCTCTCTCTCTGCCTACTTGTGATCTCTCTCGCTCTCTCTCTCTTTCTCTCTCAAATAAATAAAATCTTTAAAGAAAATTTAAAAAAAAAAAAACCTCTGGAAAAAAGACAGTATTAATACAGGTCACTTGATTTCATACTAAGTTTCCACTTCATATAAGCATGGAGTAAGCAAAAGAAATATTGAGAGGTGTTTCTGTTATAGGCACATGATTTTTCCTCAAGAATATCTAGATATACACGAATGACAGAATTAATGCGGGTCTCATTGCTTAGGTTGACCACAGATCATTTTCATCAGATGAATATAGTCATCACAGGTGGTTAACTAGAAGTTTCCGTGGTTAGAGTACTATCTCACAACTGTATCGATAGTAATAAGAACACTGTTGTTACATAACATAGTTATGGACTAGATTTGGGGCCGAGTTCTGTATTCGTCTATTTTAAAAGCCTCTGCCTCCCCTTTTCCTCCCCATCTCTTCCCCTTCAGTCTCAAGCAATTTGGGGCAGTTTTAGTTATCTCCTGGAGTGTTTATATTTCAGCCAGGAGGATTTTTACTTCTTAAAGGAACAGATAAAAGAACGCAAGTTTCGTGCTTTTTCTTTTTTTCCTCCTAGAAGAGTAGGGGTGTATTTCTCTATTATCAGAAGTTTAGGATAATTATTAAAGTTTTTCTTTGTATGGGTGGGTCAGACTGCATGGAACTCTTCATCTGTTTTTGTTAATCACAAGAACGTTCTCTCCTTTGTTCCTCATTTCCCCAGGGAGTCAACCTCTTAGATTCAATCAGGCTTTGTCACAAGCTCTGAAACCTTAATCTGGCATAGTTCGTGCCTCCTAGCTCTGCAAAATGGCACTCTAAGGTCTCCACGTTATTCTGCTCTCCCATCTCACCCGCCAGCCTGAGGCTAGCAGAGTAGTAACAAACCCACATCCTCCTCTGATCTTAGCTCTCCTTCCAAACTTCGATCTATAGCTTCGTCCTCTAGCCAGGCATCAGTAGCTAACAAAAGTGCCCACAAAACAGGCCATCCCACTGCACAGCCATGCATTTCCCTTCTTTGCCACAGTGCACTATGCACCGTTCTTCAAACAAGAGCATTAAAGCAGCTGGTGTTTGGGAGGCATCCCTGTATACATTTATCCACATAGATGCTTATGGACAGCCAACACACACACACACACACACCCGTCAATAGCCAATTTGGGATTTCTCCCGAGGCTGCCTTTTTCCTAAAACCCATTCCTTTGATCTCCTGGCTGGAGATCGAATTGTTAGTTCTAAAAATGACCCCTGTCAGTGGAGGACATGGAGAAACTGAGGAAAGAGAGTATTCCAGATTTGTAGGTGGCAATTTTAACAGGCAAAGGAACTTATGAAGACCAAAGTTAGGCTGCTGGAAGATGAGTGGCTGTGCACCTCCCCGTCAACGTCTTGAGGGTTTATGTAGTATTCTTAACTGGGCTCAGTCACATGTACAATCCAGATGGGGTCAATAATACATTTCTCTCTCAAGGCTGAATGCTTGAAATGTCTCCAGCTGTAGGAATGGTGGATGAAACATTCCAAGGAGAGGGGTAGGGGTGAGGAGCCCCCTATTGCCCCAGGTGAGTTTTCAGGTTAACCAGAGGTCATGTCCTCTTGATGACCTTCTCCAACAGCAGTACTTAATACTAAGATTTACTTATTTAAGTGCTAGCAGTACTTAGATTTATGGGATGATTACAGTACGCTACGTTCTATGCTAGACAGTGCACATCTCTTATCTCAACTAATCCTCATAGCAACTTTATGTAGGGATGATTATTATTTTCATTCTTTAGGTGAAGAAACAGAATCCAACGTGGGAATGTAAGCATCTTCCCTGGGTCAAACACCTGGGAATCACATGGTATTTAAAGCCAGATCCATTAGCACTTCATATATGAGGTGGTATGACTGGCCTTTAGGTGTAGAAGGTTCACCTTATTTACAATGAATCAATAATATTATTAATTTGGGTAACTAAAGGAAGATCACTCTCTTTGCAAACACACACACACACAGAGTCCAGAGTTGTAGTTGCTGCAGTGTTTCTCAGTTTGTGCCAGTGTGAACATGCTCCTCACCCACTCTCTTTTCTTTTAACCTCTTTAAGCTTTGGTAGGAACGTGGCCCAGCAATGTGAGCACAACGTCAAGTAGTTTTGTAAAATTTGTCAAAGTGGTAACACTTGGTTTAGGCCAAGAGACTGTGACATAAATAAAGAAAACTGAAGTTTCAGGGCTACTCACTTGCAGAGGTCCCTTCCAAAGACCTATTCTTAATTTCATATTCAAAATTTGATCAGTGTTTTTCTTAAAGAGGCAAGAGTATTTCTGAATGACATACCAAGTGAGCTCGCAAGAACTTGACTACATGAGAGACTATGGACTCTGAAAAACAATCTGAGGTTTTGAAGGGACGGGGTGGTGGGAGGTCGGGGTACCAGGTGGTGGGTATTATAGAGGGCACGGATTGCGTGGAGCACTGGGTGTGGTGCAAAAATAATGAATACTGTTATGCTGAAAATAAAAAATAAATTAAAAAAAAAGTAGTTGGGGGAACCAGGTGGTGGGTATAAGGGAGGGGACAGATTGCATGGAGCACTGGGTGTGGTGCAAAAACAATGAATACTGTTACACTGAAAAGAAATAAATTAAAAAAAAAAAAAAAGAACTTGACTATACCTGGAAGTGACTGCCCATCAATAAATATGTGTGATTACATTCAAATAAAATACACTCCCAAATTATCCTCCCGACATTATGTGTTCCTTTGTAAGTTGGTGTGATCTGTCTGCTCTACTGAATTGTAGTCTCCATGAGTGTAGAAACTTGGTTTTGCCCATGGCTATGGCCCAGGTCCAAAAAGAGTGTCCGGTACACAATATAAGTGCTTATTATTTATTAAAGAATGAATGGACAGAAGTGAGAATATTAGTAGGCAACCCAACCTAAAATAGTTAGAAATACTACTAACTCACAGACCTCAACAGAAAAAAAAAAAAATGTTAACTTATATAAACAATAACTGTCTCATTCAGAAGGGGATTTCAATTATTTCCAGGAATGATCCCAGTTTAGTCTACTCTGGAGCCAAGAAGGAGGTACCATAAGCTACAGCGCAAAACCAATAAGGTCCTGGTGGATGTGTTCCCTTGTTCTTAGTCTGACATCATTAAACTTCCAGTTCTATTAACTCCCTTCGGACAGATTCAATGCCTAACAGGCAACTTTTACATTTCCATGTAAGTAAGATAGCCGTCATGGAGATGATATGCTGCTCATATCTAGTTTTTTTGATTGAGATTTTACATGGCAAATTGAATCAGGAATTTGTAATTATCATTTGTTCTCCTTTATGTAGTTTGGCCACAGGAAAAATGTCCATAATCATACTTGCTTTGAGTAATTCCAGTCACAGTGACAGTAACATCACTGTAAGTTAATAAATTGTCATTCTGGTTACTTTGCCATCTTTCTGGGATGGATTCTCTGGGCATTCAAAAAAGAGCACAAAATCTAGGTGGTCTTTTCCTGACAGCTTTCCTTATTACCATTTTTATCTTACAGTTCAATTGACTCCTGCCAAGGAAATTATAATATTCATTTTGTCTTGAACAGAGTGTGAAGCAGTCATATCTATATTATCTTACAGGACAATTATGAGAAATAGCATCATCACCTCATTTTTAGAGATGAGGAGAGGTCAGCAACATATGCTAATTTATTCAAGGTTGAAAGGTCAGTAAGTCCTTTAAGCATTCATTCATTCAGTTTATTTATCAGCTACTATGAACCAGGCACTGATCTAGATTCTTAGGAGACTTGTGACCAAATCAGTTTATGTTCTAGCTAAGGAATACAAATGTAACTATATAGTGAATTAAAAGATAATATATGCTGTGAGAAAAACAGAGAAGAGTGAGTATAATCAGGAGTTCTGACAGTGGTTAGTACAAGCCTGACTGAGAAGAGGCATCTGAACCCAAAGGAAAGGCCTGAAGTAGGTAATGAGGTTAGCTCTGTGAATATCCAGGGAAAGAATGTTCTCAGAAAGGGAAAATCAAGGGCAAAGAAGCCAAGAGGAGAAATTATCTGGCATGTTCCAGAAACAACAAAGAAATCCATGTGGCCAAAATCAAATGAATGAGGAGGAATAGTAAGAAATAAAGTCAGAAGGACAAGGTATGTTGTTTCTTGAGACTTTTTAGGCCTTTGTCAATATGTTAGCTTTTCTTCTGAGTAAAATAGGGAACTACTGAAGGGTTTTGAACAGAGTGACATAATAATGTAGATCATATTTTTTTTAAAGATCATCCAGTCTGCTGTGGTGAAAATAGACTGGGGAGCAGGAAAGGTAAAAGCAGAGAGACCTCTTAGATGCTAGAGTAATAATCCAGCCTAGAGACTGTTGGTGCATATCGTGATAGTTGCAGTACAGTAGTGAGAAACAAGCAGGTTTGGGATGCATTTTGAGAGTAAATCCCACAGTATTTCCTGAGGGTGTGTTATACAGACAAAGAAAGGGTTCAAGGAAGATTGAGAAGTTTTAGCATGATCACCTTGAAGGATGGGATTGCTATAGAGATGAGAAAGGTTGTATATAAAAAAGTTCTTTTTTGTGGAAAAAAAAAAAGAAATTAGTTTTGGACAGGGTACTTTGGGATATCTATTAGGCATCCAAATGGCAGAGTTGAGAAAGGAGCTAGATTTTCAAGTATGGAATTCAGGGAAGAAACAGGAGGTGGAGATACACATTTTTGAGTTGTGGCATATAAATAACATTCAAGGCCATGACATTAAAGAGAATTAAGGAAGAATACATGGGTAGAGACAGTAACAGGACAAGCACCGAGTCTTAGGGTCACTCCACTATCCAGGAGAAGAGGATGAGCCAAAACCAAGCCAAGATTCAGAGAAGCTGACAGAGTAGTTCGAGGAAAACCAAAAGTAGATGTCAGGTGAAAAAAAAAAAAAAAGTAGATGAAATCTGAGAGTGGTCAAGCAAGCATATCAAATGCTGCTGGTAGATCAAAATGGATAGAATGAAAATCAACCATGGGATTAGCCCTTATAGAGTCAAAGTGACCTTGATAAAAGCAATTTCAGTGGAGTGATAGGATTGAGAAACTGGCAAGAGTTGATTGAAGAAAATAAGAGAAGGGGAATTAGAACTCGTGGTACAACAACTCTTTGAGGGACTTTCCAGCCAAGGCAGTGGGAAGATGAGGGAGAAAGTGGTGGAGAAAAGATCAGTCAATAATTTAATTATTTTTTATAGTTAGGATGCATGAAATAGCAACATGTTTTTAGGATGGTCAGAAATGCTTCATAAAAGAGAAAAAAAAGTTTGGGCGGGATTCTTCAGCAGAAAGGGAGAATGGGATCTACTGACTGGAAAGTGTGGTACTGGCTTATACAGAAGTATGGAGAGTTCATCTAAGTAATAGTTAAGTAATAAAATTAGTAGGAGGACCAAGTATGGGTGTAGAGAGCTGGGTAGCTTTGGAAGATTCTTCAGGATAAGATTCTTTGGAAATTTATCTCCTGACTGAATTTATCTTCTGACTGAAAAATTGAAAATCTTCAATTTTTCTCAGTAAAGAAACAAGCAAGATCATTGGGAGAGTGTGAAGAGGGGAGAAGTTACTGGTCTACCACCAGGAGTGAGAGAATGAATAGACAATGGCCTGGATACATGCTGGGCTTAATTCAAAGCCCATTTGAGATAATACACTTAAAGTGAGAGGAGGGACCATGGTCATGCTCAGTTGACCCAATGCAGTCTCAGAATAAGCAAATATTGGGATTTAGCTTGGGTGGTGCTTGGCTTACTACATCCAACATGAGAGAAGGAAGAGATCTGAAATTCTGTGATTATGGAATATAATTTAGGCAAGAGGGAAAAAGAGGACACCAAGGGCACTCACACATTCTCTAATTCGACAATTATTATGAGCATTCCCTGTAAACCATGTGCTGTGTTAGGTCCCGTATGAAATACAGTGAACAAGGCAGACATGGTACCTACCACCATTCAGCCTACATCCCACATGGAGAGACAGACAAAAAATAGCACCTTTTTAAATGCAGAATTTGATAAATATTATTAAGGAGAAAATCCACATGTTGATGTTGAAAATAAATCTGTGTGTTACACATACAGTTGGCTGTGTGTGGGTTTATGTGTTGAGCAGTTAATTCAGGTAAGGTGGGCAAAGAAGTCCTCTCTGGGGAAGTGATAGGTAAGCAGAGACCTAAAGGATGAAAAGGAACTTGCTAGGTGAAAAGCAGAGGAAAGATGTTCAAGGTAGACAACGGCATATTGGCAAAAGCTGAAAAGCCAGGAAGAATTTGCTTGGAATATTTCAGGAACTGAAGGAAGACTATTGTGGCTGGAACACAGTGAAGAAGAGGGTGTCACAGGATGAATGGAAAGAAAATCAGGGGCCAGTGTGAAGGCAGAATTCAGTTTCTAATCTATCTGAGTCCATAGTAATTTCCTTAATATTCTAACATGTTTGGCACTCCAGGGTTACTAATAAATGTAATTCTTCAATTTCCATTTTTTTAAGCCTTAATTTCCTTCAAGAATTATACTTGGGCACTTATGCTATCTGGTAATAATACTCCCATCCCCTTTTCCAAATCCCATGCTATCCCTTCAGTGCTGCTCTGTAGACCATAGCTTTGTGGTTTGCTCACTAGAATAAATGGACACATTAATCTAGGCTAATGTAAAAACGACTCCTGATGGTTCTGGGCATTACAACTCCCCTGAGCGTTTACATTTTAACAGGGATTTTCTAGTGACACAAAGAAGTGACTCTGTTAGTGCACATTTTAGACACTGAGCTGACAATTTCAGTGTGATCTGAACACACTCTTTCTTTCTTTGAAATCCTCAGCTTAGAAATTTTTATTAGAGATACTGAGAAATACATACTTAATGTGGTACCTTTCTCCTACGCCAGTCTGATCACATTGATAGTTTTCATGTTCATACATTGTGGTGTGAGCACAATCATTAGAGGTGGTGCTGCCCAAGATGACCTGTCCATATCATTGATGTACTTGACCACCTAGGTGAAACTCTTGTTTTTTTTGTTTTGTTTTGTTTTTTAATTTCCTAAATCATTCAGGAAGACGTACATCTCTGTATGACATTTTATTCTTTTCTTGTAGAGCTTGTTACAGTCCTTACCAAATGTTCGAAAGAATATAAATCTTTCAGAGGAGTGTATTATGCAATAGTCAAGGCCTGTAAATGAAATTGGAGGTCTAAAACACCAAGAGAGGAAAAACAATCACAGCTGAGTCAATTACAAAAGGATGTGTTCCTTGAAGATAGGATAAGTGAGTATACCTGGAAACTTGTTGGTCATATGAATTTCTGCACACTATGAGAACTAAATAAATGTATGGACAGGTAGATTAATAAAGTGATAACTGATTCCTGGGTTGTTGTTTTCCTTCTGCAGGAAAAGCAATCCAATGAAACAATTGGGTAGGTACTGAAGGTCAGTTCCCTCTAATCAAATTGTGTGCTCTACTTACACAATGACCCTAAGTCATCTTAATGCAATGAGGGGAAAAAAAAGGATAATTTGACTCTGGATAAAGAGATCTGATCAACTCTTATAGATAATGAAATAAAATTGGGCAGGGAAGCTCAATGAAGAATACATTTCTGCTTATTTTTGTGCACCATTTACCCCCATGCCTTGTAAAATGCCTAAATCATGGTAGCTACCCAAAAAATATTTGTTAATAAATTAACATTGAATGGAGAGGAAGAAGAGGAGAAAGAGTAAAGAGAGAAAGCAGAAGAAATGATAATTAACATTAGCATAGTGCTTTTAATTTTTCAAAGAAATTTTCTTCTGGCAACCATTTTACGTCGAGAAATAACCATTAACATACATATGAATTTCTAGTAAAGACACTAATGCATTTTCGATTAACTATTAGTCTAATTGCTCCCTAGGACTCTAAAGTAGAAAAATAAAAAATGATTAATGCTTTTCTAGAAGTGTATTCATTCATCCATTTTTTATTCAATAAATATTTATTGAGCATCTACTACATGTCTGGCATTCTACTAACATCTGAGGAAACATTAGTGAATAATGTATTGAAATTCCTATCTTTTCACACCTTAACTAAACAAATAATTATAAAAAGTTATTTAATTATTTATCAATAAATGATACTAAGGTGATAGTCAAGGTTATGAATGTATGTATATAGTTAGAAGATATTTTATTTTGGGTAATCAAAGGGGTTCTCTTGAGGAAGCAATATTTAAGCTGAAACTTGACCAGTGTATGACTTACCCAGGCAGAGATGGAGAGTGGTGAGGTAAGCAGAATTCATGGTTAAAATATATGCATAAGTGTTCCAAGGTAAAAAGGGGCTTGGGAAGTTTGTTAATTTAAAATAAGTAGGTGTGGTTGAAACCCCAAAAGGAGGTGGATTGTGACAAGTCTGTAAGCAACAGAAGTAAGATCATGAGAATCTTTATGCTTAGAATTTTATTCTTCATCCTATCATAATTGACAATACTGGAAACTATTAAGAAGAGCAAATTTGTGTTTTTGAAGATGTTTTTGGATTCTGTGTAAAAAAAACAATGGAAGAGCAAGTCTAAGTTGGAAATGGAGTGTAGCTTAGAATAAGAAGGCAGCAGAAGTTATGGAGAGATGGTAACAGGTTCAAGATATTTTTAGGAGGCAGCAACAACAGAGTTCAGTGAATGACTAATATAGACAAGTTGAGATAGGTATCAAGGACTCCTGTTGGGTTTTTGGCATGAGATCCTCATGGATCTCATGGGCTTACTATTATCAATAATCCTGAAGGAAGTAAAAGTCTACTAAGGATAATCAGTTATTAGCTACAGTTGGGGCATGTTTACTTTTATCTTCCTTAGAGCTATCTAAATGTAAAATTTCAGCGGCCTGTCAATAGTATTTATTTTTATCTCAGGCAAGAGCACAAGACTGTAGGTATTTAAAGCTTTGATCAGTCGTACAAGATCTTTAAAGACCTGATCTCTGAAAATCTACCTCCCTCTTGCTGCTCTGCACATTATATCATTTATTTCATCTTTAGGACTTCTGGTTCCAGACATCCCCCATCTCAGTCATATGCTGTACTGTCTTTCTTGGGTATTTTTTGCTCTTCTGGGAATGTCTGTTCTTCCTTCCTCTTCAATTGCCTAAATCCTATGCACTCTTCAAAACTCAGAATGGTGAAGAGTTGCTCTACATGTATTCAGGTCAGGTGAGATATGCCCACATTGTTCTTCTTCTGCACCTTGTGATTTTCTATTTCATGAACTCAGTGCATGATCTTGTTTGCTGATTTATCTTCTCCACCTAACTGGGAGGGCTTTGGAAGCACAGCTTGTGTTTTTATCTCTATCTATCCATGTAGAGCATGTAGAGCATGGTACCTGGCACAGAACAGGTGCTAAATATATATATATATATATATATATATATATATATATATATATATATTCATATATATCATATATATGATAAAATTTTAGAGGCTTACAGAGAAGGAGGCCAAAACAATAGTCTTTGAAGACAGTGAGAGATAATTGCTAATTATGTAAATGACCTGATCAAAGTTATGATAGACAGAACACAAATCCTTCATGGTTTAGAATTTTCCATCCAGTATCAAATGTCTTATTCAGAGCAATAAGCAATATCTGGCAACTATTTGATACTATATATTGTTTCCATCTTCCATAATTTGCCAAGTGAAGTTACCTGGTTTTCTCTGCTCATATGTTTGCCTTTATTTGATTATCGATAAAAGCATGAATGGAAACAATTCTCAACATATAAATATATCAATAAATAATTTGGATTAAATACACAGTCCATAAATGAGAACCTGATATTTACGTTGTTGGTTTTGAGGAAAGGAACACCATATTCTATTTCAGAAAAAAAATCAACAACTTGATATCTAATTGATACAATATTAAAATTATATATAGTAAGGTTTTTAATTTTGAACAAGTAACAATAAAATTTATTTATTTATTTATTTTAAGAGATTTTATTTCTTTATTTGACAGAGAAAGAGACAAGAGAGAACATAAGCAGGGGAAGTGGGAATGCAAGAAATAGGTCTCCAGCTGAGCAGGGAGCCAGTGTCAGACTCAGTCCCAGGACCCTGAGATCATGACCTGAGCCGAAGGTAGACATTTAATTACTGAGCCATCCAGACACCCCAAATAATAATAAATTTAAATGACATGGCAAAACAAACCATCCTGGGTCATTTTCTCAGATATCTTAAGTCTTTGAGAAATCCAGACTTCTCTGAAAATTTTCTTCAAAGAATCCTGAATTTTAGAATGGACAATAGGAAACCCAAGCAGGCTTTTAAAACACATAGGAAACTGTGATCCAAATCACAGTGAATATAACTTTAAGACAGTATGAACTTCCTCTCCATCCTTTGAAAACCCCTCAGTGCTTTGCTTCTTTTTAATAGTAATAACTGACTTCATAGGTAGCATGAATATTTGTGTATTTGTCTGAATTCTTCTTGAGTTGAAAATTCCTTAAGGGCTTGAACTGTGCTATATTAATCTTTTCTTTCTAGAGGAGAAGCCGATTGCTTGGCAAAGAATAGGCATTTACATTTTTTTTGCGATTGAATTACATACAATGGTTATCTCTAATGATTTACTGCTAATTAAAAAATAACATGTGTGTTTATTACAAAGGGTTGAACATCAGGACTTTGGTCAAAATGTTTCTTCTTATTATTCCATAATTACTTTACTATGGAAAAAATCAAACCATACTTAATGTCTAATGCTTAGAGATACTCATTTTAAAGATTAAATTAAAGCTTCAATTTATCCATATTTGGCACCTAATTAAATTAAATTAAGGAACTTAATTTAATTTTTGAGTGAGGGCTTCTCATGAAAGAATAGAATCAATACCTTTCAATATCCTATTCAAAGGTATCTTCTGTGAATTTGCAGAGGCTAGACCCATTGGTTACTGACATTGAAAATTTTGTCAGTTAGTAAGGAAAGCAATTACTCCCTTGGGTAGAACATTCATTGGTACCAGATACTATCCCTAATTTTTGTCAGTAAAAAAGGGAATCTAAACTTTCAGAATTGATGTGGATTTCAAAGAAAAATAATTTTAAGATGAACATAAGGAAGAAAATAAAACCATGCAAATTCTTCAAACATTTCAGAGAAAAACTCTTCAAAAACCCCAGTCAGTAGAATGACAAACAAATCTACACAGAATTGAAAAAATATTCATTTCCTATATAAATTGTGAAATAAGTATCCTTGATAGGCATATTCCTTTCTAATTTATATGATTTTCAAAATGGAGTAATATGGGGCATCTGGGTGGCTCAGTCGTTAAGTGTCTGCCTTCAGCTCAGGTTATGATCCCGGAGTCCTGGGATCCAGCCCTGCACTGGGCTCTGTGCTGGGCTGGAAGCCTGCTGCTCCCTCTTCCACTCCCCTAGCTTGTGTTCCCTCTCTCACTGTCTCTCATTCTGTCCAATAAATAAACAAATCTTTAAAAAAAAGTGTAGTACTACAAATTTCCTCTTGAGGGGTCATTAAATCAGCTAGACTGAGTTATAGCTACATAGCTTGAGCAGATGAAAAGTAAATTATTGAGACTTTTACCTTCCTCAAACAGGATACCAATGGAAAATTACTAACCAATATTTTCATTAAAGAAGACAAGAAATGAAATGATGGAAAAATCGAGTTGATAGTAATAAAGTGCTCTGTGTCTCCACTTTCAAACTTCTTCCTCTAAACCTTTTTTATTTATAACCAGATAAAGGTATGATTTTAGCTGTCTGTTAGTACAGAATGTCCAGTTAGCTTAATTTCAAATGATGGATGTACTTCATGGAAATCTAAAGAAATCATTATCATATTCTTCTCATTTTTTCCTCTTGAAAGAGCCATTTATAATTTATTCACATATATTGCCCTATTCAAGCCATTAGATGGGAGAGGTTGGTGAGCAAGGTAGCTTTTTCAAACATGAAGCCATATAAAACTTAAACAATGATGAAAAATAATGAACAAGAGTGAATTTGTGATAGCATATATGATCTATTGTACTGTTGAATTTTCCAACAAGATAAAAGAGTCAGAGCTTTTCCCTAGAGATTTCTCCTCTTCTGTAATTCAGAGTGGGTTATGCAAAGTCATCAGCATTCTAGGAGCAAGATATTTGGCAAATGGATTTAGATAATTGCTTCTAAAACTTTACAAAGTGATTATTTTCTCTTCAGAAACAAAACTCAACTTCTTGAGGAAGTGCTTTCTGATTAACAATGCATAAATTTCCTGCATTGAAATCTTACTAATTGGTTCAACTCTTAAAGAAGTCTGGCTGAATCGTGGGACATTTCAAAATGGGTACATTTTACTCATTTCAGCACAGGTTTTCAGGCAAATATCCTATACCATACAAGATAACATTTTATATACATAGTAGGACCTTGAATTAAAATAGCCTGATGAGCAAAATAAGAATTAGAGAATCATACCTGTTGGAAGTGATGGTAGGTGATTCTCAGACAAAGGGAATAGAGCGTAAGGAATGAGGTGTGTAGCCAAAATAGTTCACAGTCCAGGCAATGAGGCAACCAGGAGAGGTTCAGAACTATGTGTTTCCCTCAATGATAATTTGTTTCTAGGCAAGAGGTGCTATAGCAGACTCTGAGAGTTTCCAACTGATCCTTCAGAGTAGCTCTTTGCAGGGGTAAAGCAATGTTAAAGACATCTTTTCTGCTTTGATAGAGGAAGAAAACTTGTTCCCAATTGCAGGGGTTTTGCATTTAGTACAATAAAAAGAAAACTGTATAGGAAGAATGAAGCATGGCTGGATTTTTGGCTCTAACAATACTTCGACTCTTTGAATCTCAGTTTCCTCATCTACCAGATGAGAATAGCCAACAAAATTTTATCTATATCTAAAGTCTTTTCCAAATGCACCATTAACAAGGTTAACTAATTCTGCCATAGAAGATCCAGACACTGGATCCAGACACTGAGTGAACAAATGACCAAATAAGCATACAATCACATCATTTATATTATCCAGAGCAGAGCTTTTCAAATACCGGTAGCTATCCATTAGTGGATCCTGAAATCAACTTAATGTATTCCAAACATCATTTATCAGGAAGAAATAGAGTAGAATGGAAAATACGAGAGTGCACAAGAAGTAAGGACAAATATTGTCGCTTGAAGCTTGTGTTGTGGTGGCTTATATATTCTATATTTATGTGTATGTGTACTGCGTCATAGTAAAATATATTTCTTATTCTCCATAGACATCAACAGTATTTGTCAGCCACTTATTTAGAGTGCCTTTTTATGGGCTAAAGGAGAAAAGAGGCTTATACTCACCAATAGTGGGGTCATGATAATCAGGAAACTGGTGACTAATAAACTGCATTGTCATTGCTGAAAAAAAAATAAATTCAATTTAATAAAAATTCATTGATTCACCAATAAGTTATTCTCCAATGTAGTCCATTGGTCTTTTAATAAGATCTAGTGACTTACTTCTCAGAGTGACTAACTTAACTATGCAACATGAACCACCAAATGTTGGAGAAAGTTCTAGGGGAGAAAAAGTGTTATATAGAAGGAAAATAATGTCAGATATTTCTCTGGAATAAATATGTCAAAAATTTTGGTGTATTTTAATAAAAATTACATTGTAGTGAAAATAAGAAGTATTAAAATAATGAGAATATAAAGTAGCTATAGGATCCTTCTTGGTTTGTTTTGGTGTAACGGTTGGTATTGGTTGAGAACTTTTCACTAAAGGTCCTATACATATTCTGGGAATTACTTACCTTTTCATCTTGAAAATAAGGAGATAATCTCTGAGGTCTCTATTATCTATTACGGTACATGATTATATGAGTTTTTATTCTTAGTCAGCTTTTCAGTTAAAATTATTTTTTACTTTTATTTTGCCTGATCCATGCTATTTAGGTAACTTTATTAATTTTCATTACTTTTGGGGGGGTATTTCCTCCAAATTCTCTGTATTCTTTTCAAATCAATAATTTTATGAGACATTTATAATATTTCTATTATAGTTTCTTCATATAAATAACCATTATTAGGAGACAAATGAAATGCTGAAGTAAGGCAACAAAACTTGCAAAAGGAATTCATGCATAGTATATCTCTTTCTTTTCTCCCTCCGTGTATGTGTGAGTGTGTGTGTGTTTGGGTGGGTTGGTGGGTGTGTGTGTGAGACAAAGACTCCCTGATCAGACTTTAGTTTGCTTCTCCTGAGTCTTCCTCTCAACTAAAATCTGACCTAGGTCCCTGCCCTTGCTAGACCACCGTAGTCCAGGGGTAGCAAGAATCCTGCTAAGTCATGTTGGTGGGAATCTCTCATCCTTGTTCTCTCGTCTCCGGGCTGCATTCAGCAGGAATCCCTTGAAGTCTGTTTGGCAAGAATTCCCTTAGTCCTGATGGCTCCTGTTAGTAATTTTCCATCTCCCAATGCCCGTCACTCCTTGCCTATAAATACCCACTTTTCCTTGTTGAATTTCCTGTTGAGCCCAGTTCTATAATGAATTCTTTTTTACCTTACTGCAAATAAAATCTGTTTTAACCTTTTCACTGTCCAGCTCTGGTTTCCTTTAACAATGTGTTCATGCTTCAGCCAATGTTTAAAACAGAGAAGACGGTTAAATTCAACAAACCTGTACAAGGCACTAGTCCAACCTTGCCGAGAAATGCAAAGAAACAGAACCTGACCCAGTGAAGAAAGAATTTCTGTTTACACTTTGATAGTGTTTACTTCCTGTCTTTGCATTGACAAGGGAAGTCTCCATATGAAAGTATTACTCAGTTTGACAGTTTAGGACAAATTTTTGAAATAAAAATGAACATTTCTTACAGGGGGCTTTAGGAGTTAGAATATTTCAGGTAAACAAACTGAAAGCAATATGTTTATTAAGTAGATATCAAGGAGAATTTGGAAAACATTGTTCGTGAGTTGTTTTTCTTTTTTTTTTTAAGATTTTATTTATTTATTTGACAGACAGAGATTACATGTAGGCAGAGAGGCTGGCAGAGAGAAAGGAGCAAGCAGGCTCTCCTCTGAGCAGAGAGCCGGATGCAGGGCTTGATCCCAGGACCCTGAAATCATGACCCACGCTGAAAGCAGAGGCTTTAATCCACTGAGCCACCCAGGCACCCCTGATTGTGAGTTTTAAAAAGAGCATTCTCCTCTGTTTTTTACTGCCAGCTGGTTTACTCCCAGATAGAGTACAGAGATTGGAGGCCTGGGCTCCCAGTTGAACACTTGGTGTGGCTAGTTAATCGACTAAACTTCAAAGATAGCTCAGACGTGGTAAGTTTAGAACTAAAATGAGGAGATCCTCCACTCTACTCAAGGTGAAGAGTTACACACCTATTCACTATGTGGCAAGACCCTCATATTCATCTTACGATAATCAGTTATCCAGGATAACATCTTGAAGATGTCGTTGGACATTTCCCCTCTCATATCTTCCATCTAGTCTCCATGAATTTTCATTTTACTTCCAAAATATCTTCCAAATACGTCCTAGTTCTTTCTGGTGTTACTGTAGTTGGAATCTTACATTTTATATTTCTAATGCCATAGATTCAAAATCGATTTCTCTGTAGCTATTTCCTCTACTTTCCATTAACCTTCATAGTGAAACCAGAGTCATCTTTTTTTAAAAAAAAATCTGGTTATTCATATGTCAGCAAGTATTTAGGATAAAGAGTAATGTGGTTCTTCATGGGCCCATTGTATCTCTTCAGGCTTGACTTCCACCGCTGTCCAACCAGCTACGCTGTGTTCTCGGACTTATGAAAGGAAGGACTTCCACCTGTGAGCATGCCTTTAGCCTGTGTCCTAGCACGGCCTTCACCTTTCCTTCATTTTTATATCATACTAACAAAGGCTCTCCTTGACCAAAATTTCATCAGGCTCCTCTGAAGCCTCCTTCTAAACCAGGTCATGACCTTCAGGCACCCATGCTCATCTCTGCTTTGCCAAGTTTTAGTGGGAGTCCTACTAAGTCAGTTTGGAGAAAATTCTCCATATTTAATATACGATCACCCTTGATATCTGATCAAGTTCCTCATCTCCAACCCCCAGGATTACTTTGATCTACCTTCAGCAAGAATCCTATTAAGTTTATTCAACCAGAATCCCCTTACCCTTTTAGTGATTTTCCATCCACCCACCCCCAACTCGCTCCTTGGCTATACATTTCAACTTGTCCCTGTATTTGGAGTTGAGCCCAGTTCTAGACTGAGGGAGTTCTTTTTACCCTATTGCAGTCTTTCCTGAGTAAAATCTACTTTTACCACTTTACTGCCCAGCTCTGCTTTTCTTAAACAATGTTAATAATATTTCTACTCAAATGTCATACTATTCCATTGACACATTCAAATTGTTCAATGAACAGGAGCCGGTACATGATAGTCCTAGAAGTTCCCAAAAAGCATTAGAAAACACTGTGTATAACTAGGGTCTGGGTTAATTTCTATAAACCCAGGAAAGAATTCTGAAGGTGAAGAAGTTTGGAACAAATTTAAGGAAGAATATATAAGCATTTTAGGAATTGATAGATGTATTTAATACAACACTTGAGAATCACAAAACCAGTATCAGAAATAAATGAATCAAAGATTTACTTCTTACAAGTATTTATAAGAATACCTAGCATAGATTTAGATGATGACGTTTGTGCTTTCATGGAAAGCTGCTGCTTATTGTATAATTGAAAAAGCCCTTCAATTCTCAAATCTTCTGACCTGCCACTGAGACACAACCAAAGAAGAGGGAGCCAGCTGAGCTTTATTCCAGACTTCAAAAGGTAATTTTAGAAAGATTGATTTGTAAAAGTTTCTTTTGTGTTTTACAAAGTGGATGCCTGATGGGATATCTAAGAGCCAGTTCCCCTTTGCGGAGATGATATGTAAAACAAACAGTTTTTGAAAAATCTCTCCTAAATACATGTCAAATTCAATGTTGGAGATAACTAATTTGCTAAATACCTATCGATTGTACTGGGGACTAAATTCTATTTATTTTATGATATATAGGTTTACATACAGATTTACATCCGTCAAATCTGGGGATTCTCTTTATTTTGCCAAAGAACCATTCTGCCAGAAATTCAATAATAGCTCTCCCTTTCTCTTCAGTGGTTTTATTGTATTGACTTAATAATACTTGAATTCATCAGTTTTTAAGTGTCTAATGAAAGTGAAGGTCTATGTCTCCTTCCCAAAATACAAATTCCTATACACATATGTTCACAATATTGAGAGATATTGTCCGACTAAATAACCATAAATGTCAGTAATCAGTCTTTTGCTTAAAAAGAAGACAACCACAAAAATTGTGATTAAAGAGCATCTGAGAATCCCAACCTCTCAAATCTGCCTCTTCAAAATTCCTAATATTCAGCATAAATATCCATTTCTTACTATGCATTTTTGTTTGTCTGTTTTTTAAGTATCCCTTGAGGAGTAGTATACAAAATTCCTAACCTTCCGTGTGAACCAGTTTGATGGATCAGTTAACAAAATCCATCTGGCAATCATGAACAAATTCTAGTCCGTTTATTCAGGCAGACATAGGAGAGGAGGACAAGATGTTACTAGAAATAAATTTCACAAATATTATCCTAGACTTATTCTGTCTGTGGCTTTCCTGTTCTGTAAAAGGTAACAAGAGTCATTTTACAAAATTTTGAAGAGGAGCAATCTCACATTTTCCATACACTTTAGAAGAGCCCTACACCAACAGATTCAGAACATTTTTCACAGTTTACCAAAATAACTGTAGTATTTTAGTAATGAGAGAGGTTTGTTGACCTTTTTTTTTTGGGGGGGGGAGCGATGTATTGTATATATGTATTTGAAGTAGTTAAGAAATGTTCTACAAAGTACTAAAACTCTGGATGATATAAGGATGGGTCTATTGTATTCAGAGATCCAGTCAGAGTCCAAATCCTTGCCAGTGCACTGTTAGCCGTTCTTGTCTCAGAGACAGTATTACTGAGCTCAACAGTAGGCTGTGGATATTAGCCAGGGATAAGAATGGTGAGGAGAAATGAGAAGGGATGATGGGAGGCAAGTACAAATATTGGTTGGATTCCTTTAGGTATCTTAGAGACCTCGACCCAAATAGATTTGTGTGTATGAATCAGGTAAATACTGATATTGGACCACAGAATCTCTGTATCAAAAGGAGCCATTAGGGTATTTATTATTTGTTCTTATTCATTTATTTATTTATTTATTTTGTTTATTTATTTGATATCATTTGTTTTTATGAAGGCTATTGATTTGTATTTGCTAATTTTCAACTCTCTACCTTCCTAAACTATTTTATTCTTCGAGCTATTTTTATCATGACCTTTTAGGAGTTTCTACCATATCATCTACAAATAGAAAGTTTGCAAGTTTTGTTTCATAAATTTTCTTGTTAATACTCATTGGTTAATTCATCCATCCATGACAGTATTAAATAACAGTGCAGGCAGGGATCATCTTTGACTTTTTTCTTGATCTCAGTGAGAATAACTTATTTTCACAGTATTAATATTGTGCTATATTACATATTTCATCATATTATGGAAATAGTGATTGATTTCTGCTTTCTTATAATTAGTAAGGAATCAGAGTTATATTCCTTCAAAAGTTTTTTCAGTACAATGTAAATAATCATATGATTTTTCTCCTAAAAACCATTAATGTGGTAACATTTTGGGAGGGCTAACTTATTTTAATAGCCATCCAAATATTAAACCAATTTTGCATCCGGGATGCAAATAGACCAAGTCTATTTGGTCATGATGTCTTATTTTTCTTCATGTGGTATTAGAGTCTGCCAGTAAGTTGTTTAGGATTTTTAGGTTATTATCAATAAGTAATGTTTGTTTTCTTTGTTGGGTTACCTTTATCTGGATCAGTATCAATCTTACATTTCCATTATAAAATAATTTGGGAGATTTTCATTCACTTTCTATGCCCCAAAACAGTTAATATAGCATTCGAACTGTATGTTTTTTAAAGGTTTAGTAGAATCTCTCATGAAATCATCTAGCTAGAGGTATTTCCTTGATAAACTTTCTCTATTCTGTGCCTATTTATCTGTTTAAGTTTTCTAACACTCCTGGGGACAGTTTTAGGAAACTTTATTATCCTAAGAACTTATCCATCTAGGTTTTCAGTCTTCTCAAAGAACTGTGCTTTGTGATGTTTTCAATTTCCTTTGTATTAGTAGCAATTTCCACCTTATAATTTTTTGTTTGCTATCTGCATTATTTATTTGCTTAAATTAGTTATTAGTTTGTCTATTTTGTTGATTTTTTCAGAAAATTTTAATGTTTATTCATTGTGATTACTATTATTAATAATGTCCATTGACTTTCTTTAATTTCCTTTGTTGCTTTTGTCTGTATTACTTCCCTGCTGTGCTCTTTGGTTTACTTTTTTTGTTAACTCAGTTCATTTATTTTTATTCTTTTAATTTTGTTGGTAAACTTTTTGTAGATATGAATTATCCTCTGATCTCTACTTTCTATCCCCTGCATAGTTTGGTATTACTTTTAGGAAATTTATGATTTTTATTTGTATTTTTCCTTTTCGTGTATGAGTTGATAAGTAGAAAACTCTTTTCAATTTCCAGCTGGAGATTTTTTTTGCTTATTTTATTTTTAATTTCAGCTTTATTGACTTGTAATCTGAAATTATGACTTCTAATAATTCCACTTTATGTAATTGCTAATATTTTTGGTGTCTTAATATATAATTAATGTGTTTAGTAAAACAAATTATAGTGATAAGAAGGTAGTATTTGATATATGCAACAATAAGATTTACTTTATTATTTTTAACTGTTTTATATTCTTATATTCTGTCCACTGCTCTGTCTTTTGTTAAGAATGGTGTTTATGTTCACAAATTACAGATAATTGTGGTCTTATTTGCTGTATAAGTATTGTTACCAGTAATATCTTTGTTGTGGTTTGAGGTTTTTATTATTAAAGAGAGTATTTCCTCATCACATATAATTATCTTTGTCTTTTTTGTCTGATACCAACATTGTAATCACTGTTTTATTTTTAATTTGCTTAGTTTATCTTTGCCAAGGCTTTTGCTTTTAAATCATTGTATTTTAAGTGGGTCTACTGTATACTACATAGTGTTGGATATTGTTCAAGAGCCAATTTGGAAATTGTTTTCTTTTACTAGGCAAGTTTAGTTTATTCACACTAACCTACTCTTATGTTCTTCCATGTTTTTGCATAGCCTGATAGCTCATTTTGTTTTAGCACCAAGTAATTTTCCATTGTCTGGATGTATCACAGTTTACTTATTTATTCACCTACTAAAGGACATCTTCATTGCTTCCAAATTTTGGTAATTATGAACAAAGCTACTATAGACATCATTTTCAGATTTTTACATGGCTATAAGTTTTCAGCTCCTTTGGGTAGATCCCAAGGAGTATGATTGCTAGATATGTTTATATCAGATGTGTTTGAGTTTTCTAAGAAACTGCCAAACTGTCTTCCAAAGTATCTGTACCACATTGCATTCCCACCAGAAATGAATGCAAGTTCATTTATTTGAACTTTAGCTCTACATCTTTGGCAGCATTTGGTATCATCAATATTCTTGATTCAATCATTCTAATTGTTGTCTAGTGGTGCTTTGTTGTTTCAATTCGTATCTCCCTGATGACGTACCATGTGGCACATCTTTTTATATGCTTTTCTACCATATATATTTTTTCTTTAGCAAGGTGTCTGTTAAGGTCTGTAGCCATTTTTTAATCATGTTTTTGTTTGTGTTCCTATTGTTGAATTTTATGAGTTCTTTGTGTATTTTGAATAACAGTCTTATTTTAGAGAGAGAAAGCACACAAGTGGGGGTTGGAGAGAGGGGTAGAGGGAGAAAGAGAGGAGAATTTTAAACAGGCTCCACACCCAGTGTGTAACCCCACACAGGACTCTGTCTCGGGACCCTGAGATCATGACCTGAGCCAAAATTAAGAGTCAGATGTTTAACTGATTGAGCCACCTAATGCCTCTGAATAAGTCTTTTATCAATGTTTCTTTTGGAAATTGTTTCTCCTAGTCTGTGAATTATCTTCTAATTCTCTTGAAACTGTCTTTGGGAAAGCAGAAGTTTTTAATTTTAATGAAATCCTGCTTATTATTTTTTCATCGATTATGCAAAGATAGTGTATCTCAAAAGACATTGCCATACCCAATGTCCTGTTTTGTTTTATGTTATCATCTAGGAGATTTATAAGTATGCATTTTACATTTAAGTCTATGATTCATTTTGAGTTAATTTTTGACCTGTGTAAGTCTATGTCAAGAAACATTTTTTTGCATGTGAATGTCCAAGTTTTTCCAGCACCATTTATTAAAGAGACTAGCTTTGCTCCATTATGTTATCTTTACTCCTTTGTCAAAGATCCGTTCATTATGTTTTGGGGCCTATGAGGCTGAGGTATACATCATGAAGGAAAGGAAAGGGATTTTGGTGAACACAGAGTAGTCTCTAGTACACAGCAGAAAGGACCATCAAAGGAAATGTGAAAATGTCAAATGAAGAAAAATAAAATGCCACGCTTTTCACCCCCAAAAGAATAATCATTCTCTGAAAAACTATCAGATCTTAATGTTACTGTTTTCTTACTAATTTCTATTAAAGATGTGTCGACATTTTTTAAAATAAGGCATCTTTATTTAAAGATGAACAGCTCAAGGAATTATTACCAAAAAACCCATCTGTTTAAATTCTTATGAGTTAAAGCAATCTACATGGCAGGAATCTGTATAATTTTATAGATTTAAAAATTAATTCTCTAGCTAAGGGTATATCTGAAATGATGGGCAAAGTTTTTGCTGTTATTGTTTCATTTTGCTTTGTTTTTTTTTTTTTCAGCTCAACTCTGTGGCCATAATGAAAAATTGGAGACAAGAGATAGCGATGGGAGGTTTGTCATACTGATGCACATAAACACTTCCCCGAAAGTCAGTCTGTCTTTCACTAGCTTTATGAAGACAAAGAGAGAGCAGAGGGCATACAGGCAGAGAAGAGATTTAAAGATCAGAAAAACTGAGTCATCCATTGTAATCTTAGTCAAAGTAATTAAGGATAGAAATAAAGTATATTTGGTGGACTCATACTCTGTCTTTTTGATTTCTAAAATTATTACAATTAGTGGATGACCTTTGTTAGCAAACAAGATACTTCCGCTCTTCCCCTCCCCCACTGAAATGGACATTTACTTTATATGAAGCCACAGATCAGGAAGCACCTGATGGATTTTGTATCAAGGACCCTTTCCGTTACTAGTGGCCAACCCATTAACATATGTTATGTAAATGTAGTGCTTTCCTGGACTTCATAAAATATTCATTAAATACATACAATAAATAATGGGCAATTGTATCTTCAATGTTCGTACAAAAGCAGTGGTGAGAGATTAAATATAATACTTTTTTTAAAAAACAAACCCACTTTGATTGGACTCCTCTTTTTTGCATATGTTCTTTATTTAAATGTCCATTTTATTATTCAGATATGCCAATAATTTACTATTTCATTTTAAAGTTAAATTTAAATCAACTGCTTCTTGTTTTGCATAATTCAGCATTGAACCACCAAGTTTACCCACATGAAAAATCTGACAATACTATGTATCACCTTGCTTGGAATGTCAGTGGTATTTGCCCAGAGGCAGAGACTAACAGTTATGAAAAAGGAAGTTTATAAAAAGAAGGGAATAATTTTCTACAGATTTTTCAAAAGATTAAAATATTGCATAAAAACACACTACTTTATTATTACTCTCCTCAACTCCCTGACCCCCCAGAGGAGTTTAATATTTATGAAGAGTGCTGAACTGCAACTTTGGAGATTAATATAATCTAACTACACAAAGATAGAGGTTGACAAGTCATGACTTTCCCTTTGGGATATTCAGGCCTGCCAGTGGAGTGGGAAAGATGATGGGAATCTGGTCACTAAGATGTTCTTCCATTTGTCCCTTGGTCTGTTGTGGTACCTTGATATAATTACTTAAACTCGCTGTCATTTTTCTTATCTGCAATATGAGTGGAAGAAGACAAGACAACTTAAAAATGCACCCAGATTAAGCATTCTGCAACACCTATTTCTTCCTCTGCTTCTCACTACCATCATTTGTTCTTGATACATTTAGAATCTCCTTCTGTTATCTCTATTCTAATTCTGTCTTCCTTTGAGTCATTCTGTTCCAGGCATACTAGTTTCTTGGGAGGTTTTCAAACCTTTCCAGTCATGACCCTTTCCAGGGAAGTCTTTGCTGGTGCTGTTTCTTCTGCTGAAATGCTCTATGCCCAGATAGATGGGCCTGTCTCAGATTATGATTCACATGTGACCTGTCTGGGAGGTATTCTCTCATCAATGAATTTAAATCAAAACCCATTCCTCCTTACTAGAGCTTCCCAGGCTCCCTTCCTGATAGTCACTCATTCATTTATTCTATCGAAAAAGTGTCAGACACTGCTTTATATAATGGGCCGCACCCTGTCTTTAGGTACTTCTGACACAGCATTGAGGAAAATGGGCCCCTGCCCTTTAGGATCTTACATTCTAAAATGTGTGGAATTAGAGAGGGAGACAGATATAAAAATGTCACACATTTGCATATAGATCAATAGTGTGTTAGATGGTGACAACTATTACTATAGAAAAAGTAAAATTATTAGAGGATCATTGCTAAAATATAAAGATACATTACATTAAGATGGGTTTGTATGGGAAAAAATTTAATGTGTATATAAGTTCCAGGAAGACTAGGAACAATGTCACATTTTCCACTATTAAAGAACTTGTTTATGCAGTTTTTAAAGAGAATCTTTTATGCCTTGATGCATATATTTATAAGAAATGTATCATTACTTAAAACACCATTATTTAAAATAAGCTAGGATTATACCCTTTAAAACAATTTAAATTTAGGATGAAATTTTTAGATATCAATCTAAAAGTGTACAAGATGAGGGTAGGTGGGTGGCTCAGTTGGTTAAGCATCCAGCTCTTGATTTCGGCTCAGGTATAGACTCAGTGTTATAAGATGGAGCCCCATATCCTGCTCTGCACTTAGCAGGGAGTCTGTTTGAGATTCTCTCCCTCTCCCTCCGCCCCTCCCCCAGATTGGGATCTCTAAATAAATAAACAAAATCTTAAAACAGAAAGGATGTGAGTTGTGTACCTAATCTTTCAGAACTCCTTAAAGGAATAATTTAATAAAAATGTTTAAAAATCTATGCATTAACTTGATCAAGGTCACAGATCTATCACAGAATAAAGTTGGTTGGGCCATAGGACTCACTCCAAAGTCAGACACTTTTTACTGTGCTAACTACTTCTTATTATTTCCTTTTTCTCTCTGTCTCTGTCTCTCTCTCTTTTTTTTTTTTTTTTTTGAGAGAGAGAGGGGGTGGGGGAGGGGCAAAGAGAGAGGGAGAGAGAGAATCTTAAGCAGATCCATGCCCAGCTCAGAGCTAGAGCTCCATGCAAAGCTTGTTCTCCTCACCCTGAGAACATGACCTGAGCTGGAATCAAGAGTCAGCACCTAACTGACTGAACCACCAAGGCACTCCAATTCCTCTCTCTTAACTGAAAAAGTGTGCTCTCTCATAAGTGGGCCATTTGTTGAATAATAGCATGGATACGTGAGAAATACTTATATTTTTGAGTGAATAAATAAGTGAATAAGTCTAAAATTACCTGCTGACTTACAGTTACATGCAGGTGAAAGTGGTTGATACTTCTTTTATTTTCCCACCAGCATTCCCAGTTACAAACATTTTCTAAAAATGCATTGAATCAAGGATTCAGAAACAGCCTCATGTGAAGCCACAGCATGGGGTGTTTCCCAAGAGGGCAGGCCACCCTGTTGAGTATTTGAATGAGAGGAGGTAGTTTTCGACCTGGAATGCTCCCAAACTGGAAAAATAAGATCCTTTTAAAGTCAAGGAAATAGGAGGTAATAACAATAGAAATATATAAGAGGGTCTTCATGGAGTTTGGCAAAGACATCCAAAGATTACTCCTTACTTCTTTGTGTTTTAATACTGAAGAGTTTAAATTGTTGGGTAGACCATAAAGAATACTAAAATTCAGAAATTAGATGAGAGCAATTATCTTCACTCTGATGCCACCGTTCTTTTTTAATAATTCACACATCTCTCACAGGAATGGGGCTCTCCTAGTCTCTCTAGGGCTACTCAAGTCTCTAAATTTTTACAGAATCAACATTTAGAAAGAGGAGCTCAGCAATAGGAGTTCAGTGCCTTCTAAATAAAAAATAAAATTCAGCATATTGATATCAAAATGCAGGAAGCTCAGTAACCCAGACAAATAACAAACCTATGCCTGCAAAATCTGGATCTTCTCCACCAATTATTATGGTTCAAAGGTGTACAGGTAATATGGGAATGTAATTGTTCATTTAGTTATAAAACATTTATTGCTGTTTGGTGTATTTCCCTGTGCCCATACATCTGTGGATATAAGATAAGGATGGTTGAAAGGGAAGGGCTTGAGATCTGGAGATTAAGGGGTAGATTAGAAAATGGCACCATTTGGAGGTGGCTGGGTGGCTCAGTCGTTTAAGTGTCTGACTCTTGATCTCAGCTCAGGTCTTGATCTCAGGGTCGTGAGTTCAAGCCTCATATTGGGCTCCATGTTGGGCATGGAGCCTACTTGAGAAGAGGAGAGGAGAGAAGAGGTTACCATTTGGTTGGGGGGGATGGCACTAAACCAGGAAGATGGATGGGAGAGGCCACCCTGCAGTCTCCATCTCCGAGGGTTTTCCCTCTCATGGAGCACTCCCTTTCCATCGCTTTTTCTTCCTCTCCCCATAAACTCTCTGCCAACAGAGAGAAATGGTGTTTTCCAGGACATTAAAAATTCTATTTATCTTCACTGACTGATTTTCAAGGATGATTGATGGGACACAAAAAGAAGTGATGGATATTAAAACTCAATATTAGCAGTCATTCCTTTTTGCTCTATTCTGACAGTTTATTTTGTACTCAATGAAACAAAAAAGAAAAATAGACATTCTCACCAATCATTTCCCAAGTATTTTATCACTTAGGATAAACCTCATCTCTTTAGGTAAATGAAATACTACTGATGCCCTGCATACATGTACTAACGTAGGTAAATATATCTTTCTCCTTAACTCTGTTTTTAGTATAACAATTAATGGAGACAGTTATTGGAGTCTGATTCATGTGAATGGGTGTTAGTAACTGGAAAGTCTTAAAGGGCTCAGATTTTAGAATATATTTGGCTTGTCATGGGAGTTATAATAGATATTAGTATCTAGTCTGTATCCAAATTGATATTCTTATTATTTGCCACAATAAGAATTTACTCCGTTCACACCTTGATCCTGCAGTCAAAGCGTTTCCTGGTGTTTCATCACATTAGTAACTGACAGACATCATATGTCTTGGGGCTGAAGGTTTTTCTTTCATAGCTTTGGAAGAAGATTCCCAAGGCATAAAACACCTGTGATTTGGAGTACTATAATATTTGTGTATTTGTTAAGAATTTTTCTTTATTGGATGACTCTCCATCTTGTTTCTAGGAATTTTATAATACTCTGTAGACCAGGTCATAGGCTACTGATAAAGTTCAGGACAAGCTACCCCAAAATATGACACATTGGCATATTGAATACTTTAAAGTAAAGGAACTTGAGAAACAAAAGGTGTAGGAAAAATTCTCAGTTTCCCTTGAAGCAGGTCATAAGACCTTCACGTGAAGGCCACTCTCCTAGGCTTGGAGGAAAAGAGCATCTTTGTCTCTGAAGAAGTAGGGTTGCCAAGTGAAGCTGAACAAACTGGCCTTGGTAAGTATCCCCCCCACCCTTTACCACCCTTAGGTCGTACCCTTTTGTCTTATCACATTTTTTATAACTTTCACTCTTCTTCAAACCTATAAAACCACTTCTTCAGGTCTTCGTTTCTTTAGGAAGACTCCATCCATGTAAAACTGAAATAAATTTGTATGCTTTCTTACTTTCTCTTCTGAATCTGTTGTTAGTCCAGCTTACATGGAGCCAGCTCGAGAACCTGAGTTGTCTAGAGGAAGAGATTTTTTTTCTCTCCACACTAGTCAGCTGCTTACTTTACCAGAAGGGCATTGGCATGCATGGGTTATTTTCTCCTGCCCCATTACAACTCCCTTCTTCTTAACTGAAAGTTCCCTTCTAATGCCTTAAATGATTCTGGATTCCAAGACACTCTTCTTAAAATACCATTAGTTTCTATCAGTTTTTATGGTCCTTCCTGACAGGATAGATGCTTCAGCCAGGGAGAAAAGCTCTGGAAAAGGAAGACGAGTGGTCCCCTGAATAAAAGGCATACTTTTTCTGTGGCCTCACCCAGATCATCCATGCTAATTACTGTAATAAACTTTATCTTTTTAAGACTTTGTCTATTTATTTGAGGGAGACACACACAGAGAGCCAGAAAGAGAGTACACAAGCAGGGAGGGGGGCAGAGAGATAAGAAGACTCCCCACTGAGCAGGGGGCACAACATGAGGCTCAGTCCCAGGACCAGGAGATCATGACCTGAGCTGAAGTCAGATGCTTAACCAATTGAGTCACCCAGGCACCACTGTAATAATCTTTATAACACTACACTTTCTTTCTTTTTTTCTTTTTACATATAATGCTATATACTTTTAAGGACATTCCTTGGTTTATACAGTATTTCAAACTATATGCTTCTTCTCACAACATATATGAAATGACATAAATCTAAAAGTAAAGGCTAATAGACCAGGTATCCACAGGAAGACTTAGGGCAATAATGGCAGGATGGAATGAAGGAACAAACCCAGAAATCTGAAAAGTAGCAGATTGATGCAAAAGTCTTATAATTTTAGTGAGAATAATCAATTTTACAGTTATAAAATCACAGAATGAGCTGGACATGGTACAACATCTGTTCAAATGAAAAATGACATGGAGGTTAGGATTAGGTCTACATAATTATGACTCCAGATAAAATTTAAAGGAGATGCACAGTTCAGGGCAGATTGTGACTGCATTATTAAATCTCAACATATTGCCAGTTGGTTCTTTGTACTGGGTTTGTTATGGTGACATGAACAAATCTACTGGCTGGATATAGCACTCTTGCAGCCTCCATGAGAAACATGCTTCCACCCCAAGACAGCTCTGGAATGCAGTCTGCCTGTAATGGGGCAGGTGCTGACTCAGTTTACAGAACTAAATCCTGCTTCTTCTGTCTAGGACAGTGGTTCTCAAAATGCAGCCAAGTAACTGAGATCTGAGAGGCCTTTTCACAAGAGTTGATTAAGTTCTACATCTTCCATCTTCCTATCTGTATGAAACTGGATTTCTTTCATAAACAACATACTGCAGCATATGGAACAGAGAAGTAGGCAGGGGACTCCAACTGTCTTTTAAGCTAGGTGTCTTCAGAGATTTTAAAGTATGTAAAATAATGTCATTCTCCTCAACTTATTTGTTGTTTTGGAAAAATATAGATATAAAATGTTATTTCTTCGGGCCCTTGGGTGGCTCCGTCAGTGGAGCATCTGACTTCATCTCAGGGCCTGAGCTCAGCCCCACATCAGACTCTGCTCAGAGGGGAGTCTGCTTCTCCCCCTCACTCTCCCTCTGTGCCCTCTCTCTCTCAAATAAATAAATAAATTCTTTTTAAACATGCTTTTTTTTGCACTGTATTTATTATAACTGTAATTAATTGATTCAGTTTTATAAAATTTTAGTTTATAATATGGTATGAAGCAATAGAAATAACCCATATAATCAAAAGTTTTGGGGACCCTCAATAATAGTCAAGTGAATGAGATAATTTTAAGACAAAAAGGTTTGAGTACCATTGATCTAGAGTAAAACCTCAGTGTTGGCTAAATGAAGACAGGTGAAAAGAACAATGATTATTCATACATCAAATCGTAACATTTTAAAAGCCTGTAATTAAAGATAAAACAAAGGGCAGACTGCTTGGTCAAGATACTTAACTATAACTCCAGATCTCTGTTTTTCTTCTTTCTCATTTCCTTTTTTCTACCTTCTCTTCTCTATGTCTCTGTGTCATATATTCATGGCTATTGTGCTGATGTGTTTGCCTTTCTTGTTTTCATCTTTCCCTTTTCCCTCACTTTGTCTCCCTTCCCCCACACACCTGTTTCTCCTCGTTCCTGCCTTTCTTTTTTCCCACAACTGCTGCCAAAAGTAGACTTCACCACTTCTACAAATGCACAAAATATCAAATTATGGAATTAAAAATAAATGCTTTGTTTAATAAAAAAAAGTTTTAGTATATTTCTGTAAGATCTCTCCCTCTACCCTTCCCTGAGGATAGCTAAAATTAAAATTTTGGTGATATTTCTGAAAACAAAACAACAACAACAAAAAAACCACCAAAAACTAAATTTCTTATTTATATTTTAAGGTAATGTTTGAGCTTTTCTACAGAAGCATTTCTTGAAAAAACGTAAAGAGAAAATAAGCATTTATTTATTTATTCATTTATTTGTTTATTTATAAGAGGGAGATAGGTGGGGGAGGGTGAGGGGGAGCTACGGGAGAGGGAGAGAGAATCCCAGGCAGGCTCCATATCCAGTGCAAAGCCTGATGTGGGCCTGGATCTCACAACTTTGAGATCATGACCTGAGCTGAAATCAAGAATCCAATACTCAAACAACTGAGCCACCCAGGCACCCTGAGAAAATAACAACTTAGAAGTATGTAATTAGGGCGCCTGGGTGGCTCAGTGGGTTAAGCCGCTGCCTTCGGCTCAGGTCATGATCTCGGGATCCTGGGATCGAGTCCCATATCGGGCTCTCTGCTCAGCACGGAGCCTGTTTCCTCCTCTCTCTCTCTGCCTGCCTCTCTGCCTACTTGTGATCTCTCTCTCTGTCAAATAAATAAATAAAATCTTAAAAAAAAAAAAAGAAGTATGTAATTATTTATGAAATGGGAAGTGAGGAGGTCATATGAGAAGAATAAGTTATATGTGAAGAAAAAAGGAAGAAATTACTATGATGAAGTCTAAAGCCAGGGGCTTATTATGTATCAAGATTTGCTTTTAAAGTCTTCTTCTGGAATGATTTTTATGATTTCTCCTAGAGAGAAGGGACATGCCAGGGAGAAACACTGCAGTGGGTTATGGCTAGAAAATTTGAGGCAATTTAATGACAGATGTTAAATTTGAAGTTTGTTTTTGCTTTGTACTGAAATTCCATTCTGTTGTTCCTTTCCTTCGCTGAAACTATGTTACACACAGAATGTTGAGGCATTCAACTGTTTAGACCTGCCCTGGGATGGCAGTTGGCTGGTTATGCATGGCAGCAGCCTTAGGAATTGACAGTGAAACCGGAAGCATGCAAGACCAGGGAAGTGGCTTCTGAGGGAGGTTGACCCAGGGAAATTTACACCACCGTTAGCATCACCAGAGGATCTGGTGTTCTAGCAGTGTGTTGTACTGGGGCTTGAACCATGAAACTGAGAGATTTTCTGACTTCTAACCCAGTTATTTTAACTACCATTGTATTCCATTAATTAGTGTCATCTTCACCTAGATGTCAAGTTAGATTCAAACCTAACTGAGATCAGGGACGGGATCCTGTTTTTCTTTTGTAACCATATTGTAACCATTATCAAACCGGATACTAAATGTAGTAGGTATTCAGTAAAGACTGGTGACTGATTTGCCACTGATAATAAATGAACTCATCAGATTTTTTGAGACCAATAATTCGAAGAGTTGGATGATTAGATTAGGTTGTAAGATCATACTCAACTCTCACTCTGGTGAAATAGTTAAGGAAACAAGTGTTAGAGGATTATGACATTTTTTAGATTTGAGTCATGACTCTGGTACTTATATGTTTGTGACTATGAGAGAGTCAGGAAATTCTTTCGTTTCTCAGTTGTCTCATTTATAAAGTGGGATTAATAATAATAGGTGTAATGGGTTGTCATAAAAATGTAAGTAATATATAAAAAGAACTTTAACTAGTGAGTGGGCAGTTCTAAGCCCTCTGTGACCATTCTTTATCAAGATTTTTAGAACTCTTTTATTTGGAATAATTTATATGATTTCTCTTTTCTAATATTGTATTGTGGTCTCAGGGTCAAATTAGCTAGAATATGATGTTTTTGTAAACCATGACTCACATATGTTCATATGATGCTATCCCATCTGTTTGAAATGTAACATTTCAATCAACTGGTATTTTGCTTTTATGAGCACACTGTTTGATAGTCCTTGTATTATCCTGGGAATGCCAGTTGTTCATTTATTTTTTTGTTGAATTAATGAGTTAGTAGAGAAGAGAACATAATCAATGTACTGGCTTCCAAAGTTGTTTCCACCATATTATACTAAAATGAAAAGGATTGTGTACGCTTAGAATATGCACGTTGCTTATGTGATTAGGGTTGTTTTCTGTTATTTTCTCTTCTTGGTATATAAATTGCAACACTATTAATATAGCATCCTACGCTCAGGAGCAGAAGTTAGGTGAATTATGAAGAAATAACCAGCAAACCAGCATTAATATTCATGATGAGAATGAGCACTGGCATGTGAAATCTCAAAGACAGTCTGTACTTCCCTTTATAAACAATGACACAGTAAGACTACCTGGAAGTTGTCCAGGGTTTGATAGAAAGATCATTGAGCAATGGTGTCAAGAGAGCTGAGTTCTCACAATGGCTAATGCTAGCTCATTAAGTTAATACAGACAAATCACAGTAACAGCTCTAGTTCAATTTCCTTAGTGCTAATCCACAAGGGCTGTCCTAGATATATTACTAATTTTTAATCTTCTTTTATTTAACAAACAGTTGCACTACATTTAGGCTCTCTGTTACGTTTTGGGACAGGCAGTTGAAATAGGTAAACCCTGTCTTCAAGGAACTCAGAGCAGAGTTCAGGACACTAAAATGTTGTAATAATCACAGGTTCTTATTTAGGCGAAGAGGAGAGAAATACAATCTAATCTCAGAAATGAGTAATTACTTTTCGGAATGGGAGGGGGCTTCCCTTGAATGGGGAATAGGTGTAATAGAGTACGACTAGTGGAGACTTCCAGGCAAAGGAAACAGTATGCTCAGGAGTCCCAAAGGCTCAAGCAACATGTTACACTTAGGAATTTCTTTTTTTTTTTTTTTTTTTTAAGATTTTGTTTACTTGTCAGAGTTTGAGAGAGCACCAGCAAGCAGAGTGGCAAGCAGAGGCAGAGAGAGAGAAGCAGTCTCCCTTCTAAGCAAGGAGCCCGATGCAGGACTCGATCCCATGACCTTTGATCATGACCTGAGCGAAGGCAGCGGCTTACTCGACTGAGCCACACAAGCATCCCTACATTTTGGAATTTCTAGTAATTCAGGTGGAGCCCAGGGTCTGGAAGGGTGAGATGGAGAATAGAGAGTGAAGCCCAGGTCATATTACCAAGGGCCTTTATGCCATGGTAAACATTAGAAATCAATGGGTAATCATGAAATGATTTTTTTAGAGGGAAGTGACATATTCGGAATTGCATATTGAGAACAAAACCCAGGCCAAAAATGAAGCAAAAGATATGAAGTGGCCTTACTGGGTGCAGAGATACCTGTTAGGAAACTTCTGTAGGAAAGCTATGCAAGAAAACATGAAGGCTTGACACAAGACTTCAGCAGCAGAGGCAGAAAGGGAGGAATAGAATTGATAAATATAGGAAGATAATTTGCTGGAATTTGAGACAGATTAAATATTTATGAGATGTAAAAGATGTTTATTTTTTGGGGTGTATCAGATACACAAGGGTGTATCCTCTTTTCTGGGAGGTCAGAGGAATGGGAAAAGATCAAAAAAGAGGATGAATTTTCACATAGGTTAGGTTCAGTTTAAGGTTCTTTTGCATTCATATTGGAAGACATCCATCAAAAAATTAGACATGAGTCTAGAAATCAAATGATCCCTCAAATGTCTTTTCAAATAATATTATAACTCAATTTACCAAAAAAATTAACTTAGAAAAAAATTTTAGTGTTAATGATATGCTAGTCACTAGTCTAAATATGAACAACTGAACAAATGTCATTTAAGTATTTGTTATGTGTATTGTTCTTGCTTTGAAATAGCTCATTACTCAAAGGGTTATGAGACTTCTCTAATAATTAACCCACAAAATAATGTAAATGAACATTTACATTATGTAAAAGAAATGTTCAATTTTTAAGTCTTTAACGTATTTTAGGATACCCCTCAGTCACCATTCCCCAGATGAAATCATTTTCAAACTAGAGCTTCCTTTGAACTTCCTTTGTTTCCTCCCCACTCTTTCCTTATCTTTCTATGTGGGATTTTGGATGATCACAACACTGCTCATATCCTGTATGACCTAGAGACGGACAAGGGACTTGGGGCTCTACCAAAGTTTTACAAAGTATTGTAGACAATAGCCTCCTGAATGATGACACTCCTAGCATGAATTCGTCCTCTTTTTCTCCTTTCGCTGCCATTGTCCTTCTGTTCAACAATAGCTAATAAATAACAATCATGTTCTTTTTCCTTCTTACTATGTCAACCTTTAATTATTGCATTAACTTTTATTACATATATAATTAAAAAGTTAAATAGTACTATTGATATATGTGAAAAAGATAGGAACCTAAATCATGACAGAAATATGGATGCGCTAAGACATTTAATTAGGATTGCATAAAGAATGAAGAGCTCTGTATAGGAATGATTTATTAATTGGACTTATTTGTTTCTATTACAATGTCCATGGTGATTCATACGATATAAAATCTAATTTGAAAACAGATGATAATATTTCTAAACTCTAACTTCCTGAATCATCCATGGGATATATCATATAATCTCCCATGTTAGACTCTCATTGCATATTAAATTCCAAACTTTCTGGTTTGATGCTCAAAAATCCTTCCTAATGTGATAGATTGAATTTGAACATAAAACTGTGAACTCCATACCTGTGATTTGGCTCCAACAGTGTCACTATTGTGCCTGTTTCCTTCTCTGTCTAAACTCAACAAAGTTTAGCTCAGTTTTTCTTATACTCTGAAAACTTCCCTGATCCTTCCAATCTTCAATGCTTCTAAATACCTTAAGTATTTATTCTCTGTTTCCTTTTCCACTTTCTTCATTTACTCATATCTGTTTTCCCAAGTAGCCTATGAAGGAGAGAAAGGGTGGAGGAAGTGGCTTTAGGAGTGAACAGAAGATAAGTTACACCCTGCTTGTTAGTTGCAGGCACATTGCATGATTTCTCAACTCTCAGGAGTACAATTAGATAGATATTAGTATTTGTGGATAATTAAATGAGACCCAGAGAGGTTCAAATAACTTGCCAACATCCCCTCATTTTTCAGTGGGGAGCTGGATTTGAATCCAGTGCTTCCTGGCGTATGCCTCCTCCTCTTACCCATGGCCCATGGTATGGGCTTCAAAGTCAGGGCACTAACAATGATGCTGTTCCCTAACTGTGTAGACTAACTTACTAAACTTTCTGTGTTCTCTGTCAAGGATTTCACACACCTTATTACAGGTAGGATTGTGAGCAAAATCCCTAAGCTGTGATGCTAAAATTATCCTCACTTTATGAATAAGGACATTGAGGCACTGGGAGATTGGGTAACTTACCCAAGGTCATGGAATGGGAGCCACAACTGGACTTGAATCCCAGGTAGTCTGAGCCCACACTCTCAATCACTCTGTTCATCACTGTGCATCTATGGAAAACCACCTTAACTTATTTAAACAGCAAAAGGGTCTTTATGTATAAAATGGATATAGAATTGTTAGATGGGATGATAGGAAAAGACTAAGCTTAATAGCACATAGTAGTGAGATATATAATATTTGTTGCTGTCTTCATTATTTGATGGAAGGATGAGAGAGGGACAGTAATTCAATTTTTTATCTCACTCTTTTTATCAAAAAGTAGTTCTATGTATATAGTTACTGCCTCATAAATACTTGTTGATTTCTTAATTTAATATTAATTTATTTTTATATATTAAGTTAAATTAACTTAATTTAATATATTAGCTGTTTTGAAAGATAATGAGGAGAAAAAAGGGTGTTATCAAGTATTGACAGATACATTTGCATAGTACTAAACTATTTTAGGTTTAAACCATTGCAAATAATCGAGCCCTGTTTTATGCTATTGTATAGAAAGGAGCTTCTTGTGGGAGACACTTCCTGATTGGATCTGACATCTATTTAATAGAAGAAACCATCAATATAATCTACTTCAGAATCTGAGTACATGCTTTATGCATATTTGCCAGTAATACAGCAATTTAAATGTATTTTGGACTTTGTTCCCTCATTTTTTATCATTACTCTGTTTACAAAACTCTGATATTTAAAAGTGCCCTCAGCAGACCTCCTGACATGCATCAGTATGTGGAACTCTCTTTGTAATTCTATATCAAAACAGGAAAAGTTATGGTCATCTCTTTGTTGAAAGTTAGTTTTATTGTGTCCCCATTTCCAAATTCTAGCCAGTCTCCATCTAAATAGCTGTCCATGATGGCAAGTATGACAAGGGTAGGGTATGCAGCTAGGTCAGTATTCAAATATGTCCCCTGGAGAAAAATGGATGACATGATGGTAGACAGGAAAATGACATCACCCAGTTAAGGACACAGAAAATTCCAGGATGAGATCCAAAAGTGTCCCTTTGAGGCAATTTATAAATGCATTACAAATAAGATTAGAAAGATTGCTGTATCTCAGAAAGAAGGCTAATTTCTAACTCCTGGGAGCTAAATTGGATGATGTCAAGTAATATGTTTTAAAAACAACAAAAAAAAGGTACACAGATCTTCCTCAACTTGTGATGGTGTTACAGTCTGATAAGCCACTGTAAGTTGTAAAGATAAACTGAAAGTGTATTTAATACATCTAACCTACTAACCACCATAGTTTAGTCTAGCCTACCTTAAAAGTGCTTGGAACACTTAAACACTAACCTGCAGATGGGCAGAACCATCTAACACAAAACTTATTTTGTAATAAAATTGCTGACTAACTCATGTAATTTATTAAGTACTGTACTGAAAGTGAAAAAAGCAGAATGGCTGTGCGGGTAGAGAATGGTTGTAAGTGTATAGATCTTTTAACCTTGTGATTGCCTGACTCCCTGGAAGCTGTGGTTTGCTGCCTGTGTCCACTATCACTGTGGTATCATACTATATATTGCTAGCCCAGGAAAAGATCCAAATTCCAAATTCAAAGTACAGTTTCTACTGAATGAGTATCACTTTGGTATATTGTAAAGTCAAAAAATCATAAATCAGACCATCATAAGTCAAGGACCATCTGTAATAAAAAAAAAAAGAGGCCCATATGGAATCAAGAAAATTAATTGAAGAGTAATCACATGCCAGAGCTCCAATAAAGTCTAAGGAGATATAAATGATATCTGGAAAATGAGTATTTTAATCATCAGGAGGACAGACTCTTTGAATAACTTGGGTAAAATTTTCCACAGCCCTCTTCAATTTCTTATACTCCATTTTAATTTTTAAAAACTCTTTGCTTTCCCATTGCATTTTCTTTGTATCTTGATGCTAGAAGGGCTTCCAGGAATAACAGAAAATATGTTTCTAGTCATTTGAAAAGGAATAACTTTCATTGTAAATTAGCTATTCTGGTTCTTAAATTATTCTTTATTTTATAAAAAAAATCTGATTAGAGTGAATTAGTCTCAGGATTTATTAATCCCGTTGTGTACACACAAAGTTCATTTTTAAATCTGAAAAACGAAGAAGATCTTGATTCTGTAGAGACGCTCCTATGGTGATATTTGTGGCTTTCGATCTGCTATTTTTCATCTGCTCTCTGGTTATAAAATCTAGCTGTGCATTGAATTCACCTTGGTTCCTGTTAAATGCATCAATTAATGGGACCCCTCCAGACCCGTGGACTCAGCTGATATATTATTATTGTAAAAATTTCTTCACCTGATTCTGATGGTGTATTTGCTGTGCCTTGTTTATAAGAAAAGGACAGCTTGATAAATTGGGATAGCTTCTCGATTGTTCATGCAAATAAACTCAAAAAATAGAAAGACATAGCATCTTCTCCTGATAGAGAAAAGCTGGGCAAACAACATAATTCCCTTTGTACGGGGCCTCATCCAGGGCCATGTCCTCTGGTAGTGCTTGATGGATGCCTGATGACAAAAACAGTGATGAAATGGCACTATGAAAGGAAGACAGAAATTATGTGGGTCTTGACAGCTATGTGTCACAGGCTGAATTAGAAGCAGATTAGTTAAGTTAGTCTCTGAACTTCAAGTGTATCTACCTCAAAGTCAAGACACGATGTTCAAGTTCTCCAGAAAAGAATAAAAAAATGATTAAGGAATAGATGCAACCTTATCCACAGCAGGGAGGATATCCATGCCATATATATATGGCATGGATATATATTATATATATACATATAATTAATTATAATACATATATATTTTGGGGGGTATTTCCCTTAGTAACTCCTGAAAGTTACAAATAGAAAATGGTTCTTCATTGTGTCTGAGGAGAATGATGTAATTTAAAATATAGCACAAAGTGAAAATCCAGTTCTCACACGAAAGAGATAACTTTGTCTAGTAACAGGTGCTAGGACTGATTTCGAGGTTTTGTGCATGTTCTTGGTCTTGGAGGGAACTATTTGCATATAAAGGAACATAAAAGCTCAAACTATGGGAAACTATGGGTCTGCTAAGCAAAGATATAAGTGCAGAGAAGGAAACCAAAGAGTCAGGGTCAGGCAGATACTGTAGGTGTTGACAAACAGGTCTAAAAAGGTTACTTATTTTCTGCCTTCTTTGATACCACGATCTTACTTATTGTTTCAGTTTAGCGCTATCAACCTAAACATTATGATCTGTTTAGGTGAATTCTGTACTTAGCCTTCAGCTGTTCTCTGACTTGAACTGGCTTCCTTGAGGTCTGTTCATGTAGAGGCAGCGTCCTGTCCTGTTTGCAAAAGTCGGAATGACACGAGGTCATTCTCAATAACCTGTCTGCATCTGCGCACAGTGGATGCTCAGTAACTGGTCGTTAGTATCACACCTACAGAAGCCCGAGCTGACCGGGAGTGTCTTGCACAATGATATACTGAATGGTACAAGTAGCATTTACACTTTTAAAATTCCTGGGAAAGACCATGTCCGGGATGCTAAAGGATGACTCGAGCTCTCGGGAAAGCTAAGCCATAACAGCAAAACCCATCAATACCCCAGCACACCAAATGTGAAAACCAACAAAAGTAATATTCCTCCCAAGACTGTGCAGACACTGTCATCAAAGTTAATAAACATTTATTACAAAAGATTATTGGGAAGCTTCCCAGAGCTGTTTTCTCCCAGGGAAATATGTACTTAAAGAAGCTGTGGTTTAAAGGCAACTCAATCCCCCATCATATTTTAGGTTGAGAAATGACCACTAGGGGACAGTGTAAGCGGTAGCACTTAAGAAACAAGGAGTCGGCGCTTGACAGCCATTTTATTACACTTTGAACATATTGAAGTAATAAATCAGGAAGGTAGTAAAGAATTTGGATTTTTGAACCCCTCCGCTTGGGAACTCGAACCCTGCAGAGTCTCAGAAGATGCACTGTATGAACATGTGTGAATTGCTCTGGCATCAGTAAGGACCTCTGCCATCACGGGTCCCCTAGGCCTCACCAGGAGGAATGACCGGGACAGTAACTTTTTACTGAACAAAACTGTTCACAGTCTTTGAGTTACCTTCAGCAAACAAAGCAAACGCCTTCTTTCCTTATTCTTGCCTTCTAACACTAAATGTCAAAATAAACTTTTATTTAAAGATATGCATGGTGTTTTGTTTTTCCGTGGTCTGAATTCAGGAAGAAAAAGGAAAGCAAGCAAGCAAGCAAGAAAGGAAATAAGCAACAAAGTTCTTTGTTCTTGTTTTTATGATGTAGGTTAGATAAGCAAGTTTAACCGTCCCAGAATGTTATATAAATGTAGGGTGCCAGTGAATACTATTTCTGGATATAGTACATTGTGTTATCTATTTATTAAGGCAGGGACAAACACTAACAGAATGAAATGCTTATTCATATTTGTTGCATCCTGATTTCTTTTTTCTTTTCTTTTTTTTTTTTTTTGCCTCTTCTTGTCCCTTAATATATTGTTCTAATCAGCAAACTTATTTTCTGCCTTCTTTGATACCACGATCTTACTTATTGTTTCAGTTAAATCACAGAAGGCTCTAGCCCTTGGCTTCCCCAATGTGAAGCACTATATATAAAATGAGTTACTGCAAATAAGACAAGGCCAGTGCCATAAACCTGTCAACCTCATCTCCAGGATTTTCTTTCCAAATAACACCACACACATTCTTGATACTACCTCGCATTGAAAAAGGGCAAGCCTCTATTAAAGTTAGGCATTTATGAATCTCATGTTTCAACACATTCTCAGTAATGTAAAAGATATGGGAGTATTAAGCATGGATCATTTTGAATGGCTTTTGGTGGGGATTCATCACGTGTGTGTGCATTAAACCCTTCCCTCGCAACAGTTTCAATGTTTAGTTAGTGCGAACAGCAGAAGGTATTTTAGTTTGGGTTTAAGATTTGGTGATAGCATTGTTCAATTTGCCACACTCCATCCAAGAACATCAAATAATCATGGAGCAGCAGATGTTGATATTTTCTCTAGCAATGGAGCTAACCTCCAAAGGATTGACACTTCCTTTTTTGTATATCATCTAAAGCAGGGCCAGATGCAGCAAATAGCTTTGGCCAAGAAATTAAAATTAGATCAGAAGCCAAATATCCTTAGGAGAATTTTGTGTGTCCTGCTGTGCAACATATAATACAATATTGGACTTTTTGGATCTCTATTAGAAGAGGCAACACACAATGAACAAACAAAACTAATTGGAACTGTATCGGGAAGATCTTCTTTTTAGCATGGCATCTGGTCAGTTTATTATATCTAAGTAAAAGTGGTAATTAAAATGAAAAAAAGAAAAAAAAAGAAGTGGGCAAGTACTTAGAAACAAGTACCTCACTGCCATGCTAGATGGTTTAGAATCATAGGCCGACTCTAACTCTGTTTATAGTCACAGTGAGACATTTATATATATGTGAATATACATATTAGATAAAAATAACTCCTTGAATATACAGTGACCCAAAAATTACTTTTGGATCTACAGAAGGAGGAGTCAAATATGTGGCTAACATGAGAGGCTCAGTTGTGAATTATGACTCAGAAATTAAGATTCTACATTACCCTGCTATTCAAATAGTCGTCTGACTTTTGGAGTCTTCAGGGACCTTTTAGAAATGCAAACATAAGGTTACACCCCAGACCTCCCAGAATAGATCACATTGTAACAAGATCCCTGGGTGATCTGTATGGACATTGAAGTGTGAACGCATTTCTCAATTACACTAAGAATATGTGATGTGTCTGTGTTTGTGTATGTGAGTGTGCATGACACATACAGAAGAATCACACTGAGATTGAAAATCAGTTTATGAAAGATGCTCTTTCATTTTTCAATACACTACAGTCTTGAGCCCATAACTAACACTGTTTCTTGTCTTCTGCAGCTCGGAAATCACCCCAATCTTCAACATAGTTTCCCATCCCTACTGACCTCACACAGAGGACAGTTTTTACACGGGCTGTAATCTTGAGGAATGAGGGAATAAAAAAATCCTGTATATTTTCCCAACAAAGATGCCATGACATTTTTTAAGATAATAAGAATAATTTCTAGTGTTTATTGAGCACATACAATGTACAAACTTGCCTCCTGAGGATTTCAGATGTTTCATCTCATTTATGCTCCTAATGACATGATGATGTGGGCATGATTATTCCCCTGTTTCATAGATGTTGATAGTGAGTTTCAAAACCTTTATGTGAATTACCCAAGATCAAACAGGGAGCATGTGGAAGAGTCTACTCATACTCATATTCACAATAACCATTCAACATAAGCACTGTGTTAGTCTCATTTTGAGTCACGTCACCAAATTACAAGGATTTCAGGCTGGTTCAAGCCTCAGCCATATCAGGATTTAATAGAAACTATCACAGACTAGATATACATCTGAAGTCTGACTAAGAAGGCATCAGCAGGTTAGAAACAAGAAGAAAAACAGAATTGAGTCCACTGTCCTCTCATCTTACCTAAATCATTTCAATTTTTATTCCTATATGGGGATTTTTTTAAACTGATGCACATCTTTTCCAACTCTTTTCGAACTTCTCTGAAAACTCATTAGACTCAAATCACTCGGACTACTTACTAGCTTGAATTGCTCCATTGCCATGAGACGGGTCATTTCTCCAGCTATACTGTGAGCTTCTTATGGGACCTCACATACCTTTGTTTCTTATCCCAAAGAGTGGATGGCACTGTGTCCTGCCTTTGGTTTTTAACACGTTTATAGATTAAATGACTAGTAAGCTCTAGACAACCACTGATTTTAAGAAATGCCTTAGAGTAGGTCCAGGAATTTAAATATTTACACCAACTGGGAAATAAACTACAGGTTATCTGCCTCTGAGGCAAGTTCTAGGTCGTTTGCCTCAGGGACAGTTAGGCCTAAGGCACAGTCTTGATTCCCTTTGATAGCTGAACTTTATCCATGAGAACATAGAGTTTTAAATAAATAAGTCATTTGAAAGCAAGTGTTGTGAAGTACTTTTCAGAGAACAATAGAATTTTAGAGCTGGAGAATACAGAGAATAGCATTCCAACTCTCTGAATCTGAAATCAGGGTTCACAGAGAATAAGTGAGTTGCTCAAGGCAGTAAAGAAAAACAGATGAGAATCCAGTCTGATATCCCCATAGCCTGTCCCATAGTTTTTGAATACTGTATCCATAGTCAAACACGTTTACTCCTTTGACTGATATAACTTCCCAGTCAGGGAGGATGCTGAATGCCATTAATCTCTCCAATGAGGCACCTGATTACAAATCCCACCAAATAGTTATAGTGATGCCAAAATAATCCATCAGATAATAAATATTGTGTTTGTACTTGAATGCCCAAGTGGTTGGCAAAGGGATCTAAAGAGGCTCTGAGAGAAATGGCAATCCCTCAGTATTATTTTAGAGGGTATTTGGTACAGCTTCCCCTGGCAAAGCTAGGTCTAACAATTTGGTTGATGTCAATGACACTAACTCCACAGAGGAAAGGATTAATAAGCATGGGAGATTTAAACATATGACCATATATTAATTGGATAAAATGCACCCAAGGCAGTTCAGTGGGAAATAAGCAAATGATCTAAAAATGGATCACAGAATGTCTCTTGTATATGGTAAGAAAAGAATCTCATGTTAGTTTCTCAATCAAAATCAGTCCTGATTCAGCTCCATCTTTATGTAAAACCAAGCGCCCACCAATACGAGGTAAATATCTTTACTCCTTTATTCCTTTATCTTTATTGCCACAGGTGAACATGGTAGACAACAAATGACTAGGTCTGTCTAAATCATTACAGCAACTAAATAGTTGAGTATGGCATACTCTAGGGAACGTGCTTACCACACACTCATTTAGATTATTATAACAATCCCTGTGACCAGATATTATAACCCTCACATTATGTATGAGGAAAACAAGGCTTCAAGATACTATAACTAGAACATCATCACATAATTGATAAATGACTGAGACAGAATTTGACCTCAGATTTGCCAGACCCCAAAACTTAAGTAAATATTTGTTATTTATTACCATTATGGATGGATAAGAACTAAAAATTAATTTTGCTGTGGGATATGTTGAGGAAACTTACCAATATCCCTTCAGGAAAGTGGAGAGTGAATATACACATTGTATTTCAACACAGAGAAGAGGAAATTCCTCTGTAAACTGGTAGAGCCATTCTGGAAAACAGTATGAAATTTCCTCAAAAAGTTAAATATAGAGCTACCCTATGACCTAGCAATTGCACTATTAGTTATTTACCCCAAAGATACAAATGTAGTGATCTGAAGGGGCATCTGCACCCAATGTTTATAGCAGCAATGCCCACAATAGCCAAACTATGGAAAAAGCCCAGATGTCCATCAACAGATGAATGGATAAAGAAGATGTGGGGTATGTACAGACACACACATACACACACACACACACACACACACAGAATATCATGCAGCTATCTAAAAAATTAAATATTGCCATTTGCAATGACATGGATGGAACTAGAGGGTATTGTGCTAAGTGAAATAAGTCAAGCAGAGAAAGACAAATATATTTCACTCACGTGTGGGATTTAACAAAGCAAGCAGAGGAGTATAGGGAAAAGGAGAGAAAAATAAAGCAAGATGAAATCAGAGAGGGACACAAACCATAAGAGACACTTAATCGTAAGAAACAAACAGAGGGTTGCTAGAGGGGGTAAATGAGTGATGGGCATAAGAAGGGCATATAATGTAATGAGCCTTGGGTGTTATACACAACTGATAAATCACTGAACTCTACCTCTGAACCTAATAATACTTTAGATGTTAATCAATTGAATTTAAATGAAAAAAAGAGGAAATTCATCAAGGTAGCCAATTACAAATAAGACTATCATATTCTCTTTCCCTCTATCTGTTCTATATACCTCTAATATGTGGGAGTATTGTCTACATTCCTCAGTGACTGAAAAGGTTTTGCTGAACCTTATTTTTTGTAGTTTATAATATGGGAATTATGAATCCTAATATTATATTGAAAACAAAGTTGGATTATAATATTGAATATACATTTTCAAATTGCATCATATTCCCAGAGATTTGATAAGCCACCCTTTGTTCCCTCAAGAACCAGTAAATCAGCAAGCTCCACAATACTGAGATCATTATTTTCTATATCCTCTCCAACAGCCTTGGCTTTCTAGAACAGTACTGAAAAGAGTTAATATACTTTTGATAAATATTCATCTTACTTGACAGAGTGGAATGACTATGTGTTAGTGATGCAGTAACATCTCAGTGCATGAAAAGAAAAAAGCAATTCTGACATGCAAATAGGCATTCAGAGCGGCATATAAAGCATTGATTAGACAAAGTCTTCCTAAGTCGAGTAGAATGTGGATAACTTAGAAAGTGTGTGGCAGCCAAGATAAATGAACTTTATTAAGGAAAAAAAATATACACTTATGGTTATTTTTAAAAGGGAAAGGCTGGGGACACACTAAGGCTAAGGACATACTAAAGAGAAGGCCTGGACAACAGTTATAGGTCTACTTTGAAAGTAAAAACAAGAGCAAGAAGCTTAAATCACAAAACGGCAGACGTAAGTAAAACCATGAAGATTAGATAATGGATGGAATCATACTTTTATTTAAAATTATTTTTTCGGTAAATATTAGATTTGAGTAAAAAAGAGATAATTTGTTTTGTAAGTTTTAGTATGAAATTATTATATTGTATGATCAACTTATTGGAAAAGAGGGTGGTTTAAAATCAGAGTCACCATATGTGTGTCTGCGTCTGGAACTTTTATTCCCAGCCAGCCATTAAAAGCAGTGTCAAGTGTCTGCACCTTCGGCTTGAGAAGTGTTGACCAATATGGACTGACTTGCTTGGCTCTGAGGGTGATCCTTGGGTTTGGATAAGTAGCCAACCTGTGGTTTATATGTAGGAATTAAAACACAAGACCCAACCAAGACCTTTCTATTTCTGTAAGAAATAGGACACCGCTAACTCTAAGCCACTGGCACATTTGATAAAGTGAACTGGGGGAAAAAGGAGGGGGAGACGAACCATGAGAAACTGTGGACTCTGAGAAACAAACTGAGGGGAAGCAGTATGGGGGGGGTAGGTGAGCCTGGTGGTAGGTATTTTGGAGGGTACATAGAGCATGGAGCACTGGGTGTGGTGCAGAAGCAATGAATCTTGGAACACTGAAAAAATAAAATAAAAAAATTTTTTAAAGTCACTTATTTTACCTCTTTTTTTTTAAATTGATTTTAAATTTGGTGACGTTTTATAGGTTCCTCTTTTAGTAATATGTTCCAATCAAAAATCCAATCCAAAGGCTTTAACGTTCAATGTTGATTCAAAGTTATTTTCCTTTGTTTAACGTACAGATTTTTCTGTCACTGGGAAAATGAAAATAATATAATTCTTCAATCACAGCTTAGAAAATTAAGAAAATAGTGAGAACAGAAACATGTTTCTCAAAATCAAGGATTACAGACTCCTTTCATTTTCTTACTAAACAGACAATCAGGCATGTTCTGTTACAGATGAAAAATAGGCCATGGGAATGATGATGGTATCTGGGTGAGGCCTCACTCCTTCCTGTGATTTCCATGAATCACAACTCCCAACTCTTGTGGGCCCCTAATGAACATTTCCAAGTTCTCAGTACAGAATTCCAGTGTCTTGAAATGAAAAACATCTTAAAACTGCAACCAATTATATATATATATATATATATATATATATATATATATATATATATATCCAGAATGGCTAAGAGATTTGGTTAGGGACATATAAGCTAGGCATTGGCAGTACTGGATACAAACATAAGATTTCATGACTTCCCTAACATTCAATCAATAAGGACTGTTAACTTAATGGATGGATGCCCTCGTAAAGTGGTCACAAATTTCAGTACAGAAGTGAGTGGAATCCAATCTAAAATTTTGTTAAGGAAAATAGATAAAGCCAGGAGTAATGCTGCCATCTTCCCAACTCCAGAAATCTCAACTCACCATAAAGTCACATGCCAGAATATATAATAAACTAATAAAAACATGTGTTAAGCATTGGTTTCAAAGTTAAAGCAATGCATGGCCTTTTCTGAAGAGAGTTAAGTGCATTTATTATTGGTGAACAGCTTATTCCCCTAACTGTAGTACCTCTAAGTGATACACATTTTGGAGGGGAGAAATCTCCTTCTATATCCTGTTACTAAGCTATGCACATTTCCTCAGGATAACATGGGAATTAAATAAAGAAATGCAATTTTGGACAGAACATAGTACTTGGGATCAGTAGATGCCAGGCAGATCTCCATAAAACATTTAAGGAACACCAGAGCAATATAATTTCTGAAACAATTTTTCTTCTGTGTTCATAAGAAGTACTTTAACAGAAATGTATTTTACAATGAAGTCCTGAAATAACAATGGTCCAAATAAGGATCCTTTATTAGAAATCAGAGCACGAAATTCTGATGTTAAATGAGCTAATTGGCCACGTGTCACTCTAACTACAATTTCACCAACATTTTTATATTCCATAACCTTCACAATAAAAATTCAAATAGATTTATTTTATTGAGAGGTATTTGGTTTTAGTGAGGTTTTTCATCATGAACTCTGTCCTCCCCCATTTTTACCTTTCTTAAGCATATAAAATAAATCACAGGATGGCAACTTATGTTGCTTCAAATGGGTACATTTCTGGTTTTGTTTTTATTTCTCTATGCTTTCCTTCAGTTAATGCTAATCAGTACAAATTTCTGCGATGTAGGACAAACATCTCCAATCACTGGTACAGACACAGGTCCTTTAACAATAATCAAAGTGGCTTATTTTCTTTATTCACACAAATGAATAATACTTCTATTCCCACTCACCCAACCTCTGGCTTAAAAAATGGAAAATATTAGGTACATGTGCATGCCATTAGGAATTGTGTGGTAAGCAACAAAAAAGGGGAAAAGAAAGTAGAACTAGGTAATTTGAACTCACTATAATCATGGACAGTTTTATGGAGAACAGAACATTTGAGTGAGAAAATGAGCAGAAATAGAGGCAGAAATGGCAGCTGGGAAAACCTCTCATGGATGTAGATAATAGCCTAGTCCAGAGCAGAGTTGACAAAAAGCAAATAAACATAGTATGGTGAGTTGCATTTATGTTTAGATTTAAAAATTATGTTTAGATCCATAGAGTGCTTATATTATAGGACAGTGGATTTTTTTTAAGATTTTATTTATTTATTTGACAGACAGAGATCACAAGTAGGGAGAGAGGCAGGCAGAGAGAGAGAGGGGGAAGCAGGCTCCCTGCTGAGTAGAGAGTCTGATGCAGGGCTCAACCCCAGGACCCTGAGATCATGACCTGAGCTGAAGGCCGAGGCTTAACCCACTGAGACACCCAGGCACCCCAGGACAGTAGATTTTTAACTTATGGCAATATTCCTCAAGTTTAAAACCCTGTGGATCTCAAAAAACAAAAACAAAAACAAAAACAAAAAAAACAAAAACAAAAACAAATTCCAATGGAATGATAGAATCAGATTCCAGGTGAACTAAATTTGAGTGGCAACTAAGTGAACACTTGATGCATCATCATTCTATTAAAATGTAGGCACCTGCGCTGAAACCAAGTGGCAAGTCTGAGTTACAAAGTGGCCATCCAGAGTGATCCAGAATATGCTCATATTGATTTACAAATGGCTATTTAAATGAATTCATGCAATTAAAAAGAAAATCCATAGAGAAATTCCATACCCTGATACTAAAGATCTGTAAACCCCAATGTAAGAGGCACTGTTTTATAGTCAATGTAGACCCATTAGAGTTTAAAAGTACAATCAAATTGGCACTTTAGAAGAAATATTTCAGAGAATTTCATCTTAAGAGACACTGGGGAACTTTTGAAATAACTCGTTCATGGAAGCGTTCTGTCAACTAACATTTAGCTAAGCCCCACGATTCCACCTAGGTGTTAGGTGCTAAAGAAACAAAGATGAATACCTGGTTCTGCCATAAAGCTCATGGTCTAGTTGAGAAAATAGTCCTCTTGACATATAAGAGTAATAAAATACGGAGATGCGTTGGTAGAGAGGTTGAAAGAGAACTGCCATTTAAGCCAGCTTTGAGGCAAGGGGAAATTAAATGATTAAGCTAAGTGTTTCATAGTGAATTGAAATTGTGTTTGAGTTGGAGCATGGATGTGTGTGTAGGTGGGAGCATTTAAAGAAGAAATAGCTTGAATAAACATTCCTCTAAAACACTGCCAAAAGGAAAAGTTTCAGGCAGGGGATGTTAGAGCATGAAACTGGAAAGGTGGACAGCAGCTCATAGCCAATTGGCCTCAAGGTGCTTTGACTTTAGGCCATGAGAGCTAGTGGAGCAGTGGAAACCAAGGAACGACAAGTCGACTGGGTCTTTCAATAAATAATTTGGGGGAAAAGAATAAAGAGGGTAGACAGAGGAATCTTATAATTGTACTCAAAGCTATGGTGATTCCCTGGGCTAGAATATTGGTGATAGAGATGGAAGAATTAAATTATATTTAAAAAAGAATTAAAATTATATTTAAAAGGTGAACTCAGTAGGATACTAACTTTATACAGGGAGTGGCAGAAAGGAGAAGATTATGGATATACTGGCTTTATAGCTTAGAGATAGCTATCAACTAAGAATGAAAATATAATGAGAAGAAAAGTCTTTGAAAACGATGAATTTAGTTTTTGACATGTTGAGAATATAAGGTCTATGGGATACTCAATTAAAGGCTCTATTGGCAGACAAATATACAAACCTAAAATGGTATGGCCTAGAAATACAGTTTTAGGATTCAACAAGTTAATAGTTGAACAATTTGGTGAGAGATACAGATTATTGAGTGATTACAGGAGGGGTTGGACTCCTTCCAAAGTACTTTAAATGAATTATTTCATTATAAATCACAACAAATCCAAGAAGTAAGTTCTAATAAAATGCCCATTTTACAGAGGAGTAAATTAAGGATTGGTGTTAAAAATTGAACTGGCCCAAAGGTCACACAGGTGGGAAGGGGTGGTGCTCAGACCAAAGCTCAGGAAATCTGACTCCACGGAATCCACCTGTAATCACTCAATTATATGGGAAATATATCCCCACATTATGTGGGGAAATGTGTAGTAGGAGGAGCTACAGGCAATGGCAGAACCTTAGGGAGCACCAGCATTTATGTTTCAAAATTATTATCTTGTTAGAAGATAGAGCCGAGGAGTGAGACAGAGATCAGAGAAATTCACGGAGAACCAGACTGCATAGTGTCATGGTAGTCAAAAGGCTGGAGAAGAAAGCAGTGGCCAACTGTATGACTGCATTTGAGAACCATGAAAGAGCCATCATTTGGTTTGGCAATTATGAGATGACATCTGTGAAAGTGGCTTCAGAAGATTTTTAGAATATAAGGATTACAATGGGTAAGGTAGTAACTGATAAGTGTGAGTATAGTTCTTCTTTTGAAAGTTCAGAAGAGAAAAGTGAGACATTCAAGGAGGAAGACCAGAAGCTTTGATTTGTGTTGATGCCAATCTGCATGATTATGCAACTTTTAAACTTTCCCTAAATTCAGCTTGCTCTACATACTCCTTAAGTGTTATTTCTGTTAACTTGGAAATCCAACCGGTTATATCACCTCCTCTTTAATCTCAGCTGGATTCGACTTCTCTCCACCATCTAAACATCCTCCTTGCTTTTGTCCTTGCCCCCCTAAATCTGTTGTTCATGGAACAGCCGAGTGATACTTGGAAATATAAATCATGTAATATCTTCCACTCAAAATCCACCAATACCTTCTTATTACACATAATATAAAATCTAAAACCCTCACCAAGAGCTTCAAGGCCTCCCTGATATGTCCCCTGTTAACACTGTGACCTTACACTTTAATAGGCTTCTTTCTGGAGGATTCTTTCTCTAGATATTCATGCATATTTCCCTACTCATTTCCTTCTGGTCTCTGCCCAAGGTGACACAGCCTCAGAGAGGTCGTATTGAACACAATAGGATAATAACCTTCCCATGACTCTCTACCCCTTGTTTCTTGTCTTATAATAGTCACAGCACTTCCCATTACCTTCATTACATATAAATAAGTATATTTATACACTTACGCTTACATATGTTTAAGCGTATATGTAAGCATATTTCCTTCAGAAGTTTTCTCTGAGGGGGGAAAAAAAAGTTTTCTTTGGTAAAAAATTGCCCATGGCTATATTTAAGAAGGCACAATGCTGTGCTGTCAAATGGACAATATGAGGTAGCAGAAATTGATAATCAATAGATTACAATCACTTTACCAGGATCTGAGAGCTGAAGAAGGCAAAGGAAAGCTATAAGCTTTCCTTTACAAAGGAAAGACACAATGTGTCTTTCTTCACCTAGAAGCATTTCAAGAAAGAACCCCCCTGGCTAGAAGTGCATTTTTATCCTGTTAACCAGCTAGTTTCGCTTCTGTACGCTAACCGGCCAGTTCTGCTTCTGTAAGATTGCTTTGTCTGCTTTCGTGCGGACCCTTTGCTTTCGCGCGGACCCTTTGTCTGCTTTTCCCGCGGACCCCTGCTTTCGCGAGCGCGTCCCCTGACCCAATCCACTGACGCCAAGTATACCTGTTCAAACTGTCAACCAATCAGCTCAGCCCTACCCGAAACTTGTTTGTATCTGTCTATAAAAACCCTGCACCAACCCAGCTCTGGACCTCTGGGCGTTATCGGCAACGAGCGGCGCAGAGGTCCAGGTTCGAACCTGCAATAAACGACCCTTGCTGCTTGGCTTTGACTCACGTCTCTGGTGGTCTTTTAAGATGGGAGTAATACTCTGTTGGTATTTCAGAGGCAAGTCTGCTACAGCTCTCTAAATTCTTCATTCATATCAATGCTGACTGTAATTTTTTTTAAAGATTTATTTATTTATTTGACAGACAGAAATCACAAGGAGGCAGAGAGGCAGGCAGAGAGAGAGAGAGGAGGAAGCAGGCTCCCCGCTGAGCAGAGAGCCTGATGTGGGGCTCCATCCCAGGACCCTGGGATCATGACCTGAGCCAAAGGCAGAGGCTTTAACCCACTGAACCACCCAGGCACCCCTCCTGACTGTAATTTAAAGAATAATGACTTGGGTTCAACTCAGTAAAACTACAGTGAGTCCCTGGGTGCCGCAGTCTGTGCTAGACAACCACAGTGAAGTGTCATCTTAGAAAGAAAAAAAAATTCGGTCTGGCCAAAAAAGCTCATTTTGTTGTCTAGTCACACAGCGTGTATTTTTAACCAAAGAGAATGTAGCAAGGGAAAGGAGAAGCAGCTTTTATTGATCTTGTTATTTATATGAAAACACGATTTGCCTGTTTACCACAGTGTTCATTAAGTGCATCAGCTATTATGTAATGAATTTCTCCAACACAATGAGTATATTCAGTTGAAAATTACCAGGGCAACCCTTTTATAGAATGGTGATGCCTGAGAGAAATACAACAGTAATCCAGTCAGTTAAATGTCTGCCCATAGATTTAGGTATTGCTGTAACAGTCCACATGCTTCCTATAGTTCTAAGCCAGCTCTATATTTATCAGCTTATTTTCCATATACAACTAGTTTTATATCCCCTACCCCTGCAAAGGAGCTGGGAATTAAGCTTTTCTTGTCACACATGTATAAAATGTACCTCTGAAACAACCTAACACAGAAATACACAAAATAGTAGCTTTTCTGTGACTTTTATTACTTCCTGGAGAAATGTTAATTTTTCCCTATCATTTTCTGGATTCTTCCATGTGAATGATAGAAATCATGGAGATTTATTCCATTGCATCTGTGAAGAATGAGAATTTCTAATCCAGAGGTTCACTTGAGTGGCTCAGTTCCTCTGAAATTTGGAAGTAAATATCTTTAAAATTCCTCAAGATCCTTTCCTTCAAAACGGCCTTGGAGTAAGTCTTTTTTTTTTTTTTTTTTTTGACTCTGAATTATTAGAGTCTCAGGTTTTCGTTTTTAACTCTGACATATAATATTATCCCTGGAGAGGCCCAAATAAATACAACTAAATCACAAGTTCTCATTTAGGGGATCAGTGAATCCGAATGGGATAAAAAAAAAAGAGAGAGAGAGAGTATCTTTATTTTTCACTAACCTCTAATTGACAGTTGGCATTTCCTTCCATTATGAATATAATCAACCAGCTGGGGTACCATGAACAGTACCTGTGACTTTGTCGCCAAGAGAAATGACAGCTATTCTCAAATCATCTGTAAGTTGTACAGCTTTTTAAAGACGTAACTAATGATTATCACTGCTTTGAAATTACACTAGTTATTTTCCCTTTTGATTGACCTTATTTAATGTGCTATTAGACAAGCATTTACATTACGGTATCACATTTATTAATACTGTGATAAGTGAATTTCAATATAATTGGTTTCTTTTGTAGTTCCATATCCTTTTTTTTTCTGTGTTTGAAAGCATTGTTCTGAAGAAGAGCACTATAGGCTTCCCAGACTATCAAATGTACCTAGGATTTTAAACCCGATAGGTTGGTGTAGCCTGTTCCTTTTTTTTTTTTTTCCCTCGTTCACAAACTCAGTCTCCCTTGAATCAGACAGTTACTGAAAGAATTGGGCCTCTAGGTGCTCTAAGTATGGTATTTATATTCCTGTGCAGTTCACCAAGAAAATTCCAGAGGTGGAATCTATTTCCTAAATCTTTTTCCAGATCAATCTGCTCCTAAGATTGTTGACAGAGTTAAAAATTCAGTCGGTCATTTAGGGCTAAGAGTTCTTTTGAGCTTTTTAATGACTATACAGAATTGCATAAAGGAAATAAAATATCATTCTTTGAGATAAATGGAAAGAAGCCCTTCAAATCCTCAGGAAATTACAATCCTAATATTGCAGTGAAAAACAAAACAATCAGTTAACAAGCTAGTCATCAACTCCAGCCAAGCAGCTAGGATGAATTGTTGCTCTAGTTTTGGGTCACAGGACACTGGGGATTTCCCCCCTATGCTGGTTTTTTCCCACAAATCTTTCCCTTTTTAAACATCTCTATTCTACATCCCATCTGCTTATTCTGAATCTCATTTGCTCAGGCTTTTTGCAACTTTGTATATCTTACAAGGTGGTAACTAAGTAATCTCTTAATGGAATTGACACTGATAGGAACAACAACAACAACAAAAAACTGGGAGGAACTCTGCATCCACTTATCCTTTCATTCAACATTTGCTAAGCACCTGCTAGGAGTTTGCTTTTATGAGGAATAAGGAAAATACAGCCTTGTCCCTCTCCTCAAGGCCTCTTAGGTACCCCAGTTCCCTCTTCTCTCTGCACCATGCCACCCACACATCTCTTTGGTGTGTTTCAATAGATACCAGAAGTACCTGAATTTTATAAAGTGACCTCCAAGTAAATTCCAAGTCCCCAAGATGGGGACTGACCAATGGGGCCATATTCCAGCTGTCTGAGGAGAAAGGGGAGGGGAGCATACCTGAGAGAGAATTTAGTGTCGCCATCTCTCCAGACAGGTGACAGTCTGGCATCTCTTTGCTTAGTGTCAGTCCTGAGTAAAGCTTGCTCCAACTTGTATAAGTATTTTTAAGACAAAATAAGATGACATTGTGTATACTGTTTCATAGCTTGCCTTTTTCAGCTAATAATTTCCATTTGAATAAATGTTGATGTTTTTCCTAAAATTCAGACTATTCAAAATTTCCCCAATAATTCATAAGATATTCTTCATAGATCATTTGTCTAAATGAAGACTCCATCTAGACTGTGCATTGTTTCTATTTGTTTTGTGACTTAAGTTCCTTTGTAAATACATAATACCAAAATGTGTTTTAAAGTATTTATCATCCTTACTTTTGTGATTGCTTTGTAAGCCAAATATATGTATTTGCTTTTTATATAAATAGGTCTGCCTTGGGGAGCCTCAGTGGCTTAGTTGGTTAAGCGTCTGCCTTTGCCTTTGGCTCAAATGATGATCTCAGGATCCTGGAATTAAGCCCCACATCGGGCTCCCTGCTTATCAGGGAGTCTGCTTCTTCAGTTCCCTCTGCCCCTCCCCTTGATTGCGCTATCTCTCTCTTTCTCTCTCTCTCTCTTTTTCAAAAAAAAAAAAAATAAAATCTTTTTAAAAATATAGCTCTGCCTCTTTTATTTCTAAAGATTTTATTTTATTTATTTGACAGAAAGAGATCACAAGTAGACAGAGAGGCAGGCAGAAAGAGAGGAAGAAGCAGCCTCCCTGCGGAGCAGAGAGCCTGATGCGGGGCTGGATCCCAGGACCCTGGGACCAGGACCTAAGCCAAAGGCAGAGGCTTTAACCCACTGAGCCACCCAGGTGCCCCTGCCTCTTTTATTTATAATATGTCCATGTTTACCAATGAAAAATCCATTCTTCCACACCAACCTATGTATGTTACAAGCAAAAAAAAAAAAAAAAATACTAGTTTGTCCTCTCATGAAGGGCTATGAGTGGAGACTATGGTGACAGCAGTTTGCTGGCATGTTCTTCTTTTGTGTGTCCATGAATGAATTTCTTGACAAGAAATTGACTCCTTTGTAAATGTTAATGTTTAATTAGTTCAGAAACTGTCAGAGGCTTAGATATAGCCAGTCCTGAGCATATTCAATATAGATATATTTTATATTTCTTTTACAGATTGGCCTTTTATAGAAAATTAAATTGAATTCTGTCTTAAGGCATACAATTTAAAACATGCAGGTCCTGTGGACTTTGCTTAAATATAATACTTTTTTCTCAGCCTATATATACATGCATATTATTTTCAGCATAAGTTAATCATAATTGGAATTGTAGTTGCAACCATCATTCAAAATTGCTGCCATTTTGCATCTTGGCACAAAGGTGCATTCGGCCCCCCTTCCACTTTGTCTAAGAACTCTGTCAGCCTCATCAAATGAGCAGAAATGCCCTAGCTTTTTTCAAGCTGCACTAGACAAAAAGGAAAGGGGAGAAAAATGGGCTTTTTGAAGATGATTGAATTTTGTATGAATCCAAAGCTCATTTCCTTTCTGGCTTTAGTGAATAAAAGGATATTTGCAAAATCCTGCAATACCAAGTATCATTTTTTATCATTTTAACATGGGGCGCTAATTCAAAAGAAACAAGCTGAGATGAAGGACAGTAACACACAGACCTGGTTTTAGAGTGTTGTTGGCATTCCTAGAAAGGTTTCTTTTTTGTGATAACATCTAAGTTCTATTCAATTTCCTCTGCTTTATAATGGGGTACTTACTTCACGCTATTTGAATTCTGAGAATATATTAGTTCTTCCTACTAAAGAGCTTAAAATAGGAGTGAACTCTAGATATATAGGATATTGGCAGAAACAGGGCAGTCCCCAAAATATGTTGACTGATTTCTGCAGTTCCTTCAGTGCTTATAAAATGTCCCTCTACTAGAGCTGTACAGTCATAAACTTCTTTCCCTGAAATTGATATATATATTTTTCAGTCAAGTATTTCTTGAGCATCTACTCTATATGAAGCCTGTGGTAGAGCAGGAGTGAACAGAATTAAAAAAAAAAATCCTGCCGCAGATAGTAATAATAGACAATAGGAAAATGAAAGGTATACTATGAATTCTGTTGGAAATAGTAAGTGCCAAGAAGACACCTAAATATACCCAGGTGGTGGGGGTGGGGCAGTTGCCAAGGGGCAGTCTCCTAAAGAAGATAACATTTGATCGAAGCCCTTTAGGAGATAAAGGAACAAGCCTTGCAGCTCTGTGGAGGGATGTCTCTGCACCAGGATTCTGAGGAAGGCAGAGAAGATTCCTGGAACCAGAATGGACTGGACATGAATTAAATCCTCTGTGAAGTTCAGTTCACACTGTGGGCTCTAACTCTTCTTGCTGCAACTCTGAGTAACCTGCTGAGCTACTAGATAGTATGTGGAGGCTCAGCTGGGCTTTTGTCACTTTTTTTTTTTTTCCTCTTGAGTGATAATAGAAATTATTATAACTACTTAAGTCCTTAATACTTGCCTGGCATTTTCAGCTTGTTACCTATAGTGTTTATTTTAATCCTCTCGAATTCTCTGGAACAAACTGTTCTCTGGAACAATTGTTCTCTGGAACAAACTCTGAATCCAATTCTCTGGAACAAACCAAGACAGCTTATTTAGCAAGGGAGGGCACTGAAATCTGTGCTCAGCTCGTGAAGGGCAGAGCCAGAGAAAACCCCAGATCCAAAGCCAAGTGTCTGTCTGCCTCCATACTGTGAACTCCTGTCTGTTCTGCCATACAAACACTCACATGTCCTGAGATGCAGGTGTGGACTTGCGCACATTTAGAAGAAATAACATTCATACAGAACCTTCAATTTTCAAAAATAATCTTACCTTTATTTCTCATCTGTCTCTTATAGCCACCTCACAACATGGATCAATTTGTGTTATCCTTATTTTCCAAAGGAAGAGTAGACTCAGGATTATGAAAATATCTTCTCAAAGTTGCATGCCTTATAATTAATGCATCTGGTTTGAATCCTGCTCTGTGACAGGGAGTCCACAACTCTTTCCACTAGTTCTAAAGTTCATTTCTAAAATCTCAGAGAGAGTGGGCGTAACTGACAGTCACCAATACATTACATTTCCATATTTAAAGTCTTGTTATTATGTATAAAGTGATCTGTAAAATGGCTTCCATGAAAACTTTAGCAACATGCAGACACAGGAACACATACACACAGACTCTTGTATACATACAGTGGAATACATGTATACACACACGCACATACAGTGAAATATTAAATTCCTGTAACATATTTTTTTGCATGCAAACCATGGAACACATGAAGTATAAAAAAAGTAAACTGGTTTATTCGAGGCAAGAACAAAATGGGAGGAACCATAGTAATGACAACCATAATGGATATTACAGCAGCTTATACGTAACAAACACAAAATGTGTGTAAGTACTTCACATCATTAACTCATTTGGTCAGCCCTAATGATGAGGGAGCACAAGTCTGGCTGAAGACAAAGCAAAAGCGGGCGCCTTGCACCCCCCTCTCCATCCGCTCCCCCTCTGTCCCATGTGTAGCATCCCTCAGGCAGCCCTGACTGCCATGAACAATAAGCAAATAGTTAACTTGCAGAGGTCACAATCCTGCTAGACAGGAGTTTCCCTTGGCTTACAAATGTCCTAAATCTCACTAACAAAGATGATTGATAGCAGGATTGTGACATCCCACCAAAAAGTCTCCCAGCTATCTTAATGTTAATGGCTGGTCTAAAGACAACATTGATCAAGCCGCAGGGGCAAGGCCTCCAGTAGGCCTCCAACTTCCTGGCACCTTGTAGGCCCTCTTTAGCATATGAAAACTCTGTTGAAACCTCCCTTCCCCTCACCTTCCCCCAACCACAGGGTACATAACCTGCCACCCCTCACAACCCGGGGCAGCAGCTCTTCCTGCCCACGGGTCCTGTCCCCGTGCTTTAATAAACCACCATTTTGCACCAAAGATGTCTCAAGAATTCTTTCTTGGTCATCGGCTCGGACCTCAGCCCACCGAACCTCACCTAAGTTCTAGAACTTCATCACTAACAGCCATGAAGTAGGTACACATACTAATCTTGTGTTACAGAAGAGGACACAGAGTCATCGAGCAAATAACTAAGTTGCTGCAGTCACACCATGTGCAAATTTCAGAGCCTGGATTTGAGGGGTGTCTGCCTCTAGAGCTTTATTATTATTACCCACTGAGCAAGCCTGCCTCTGGCAGTCTGGCAGTATGCCTAATTTCCTCCCTTCAGGGCATCATCTAACAAGACACAGAGGTGTTTGTTTTGTCCTGAGACAACAATGCCAAAAATTTAGCTGTTTCTTTGATGTGGTCCATATACACTATGGAGTATTATACCTCCATCAGAAAGGATGAATACCCAACTTTTGTATCAACATGGATAGGACTGGAAGAGATTATGCTGAGTGAAATAAGTCTAGCAGAGCGAGTCAATTATCATATGGTTTCACTTATTTGTGGAGCATAAGAAATAACACAGAGGACATGGGGAGATGGAGAGGAGAAGGGAGTTGAGGGAAATCGGAGGGGGAGATGAACCATGAGAGACTGTGGGCTCTGAAAAACAATCTGAGGGTTTTGAAGGGGCGGGGGGTGGGAGGTTGGGTGAGCCTGGTGGTGGGTATTGTGGAGGGCACGTGTTGCATGGAGCACTGGGTATGGTACATAAACAATGAATTCTGGTACACTGAAAAGAAATTTTTTAAAAAAAGAGGTTCATTTCCCAAATCTTCAAATACTGCTATGACCTATCCTTTCTGTTTCTTCACAAACCCTCTCAGAGCAAGCTCAGCTTTGGGATGAAGAGGTGTTGGGCAGGGGGTTGGGGGCAGAAATGACCCATAAAAGAGCTTTCTATAGGTAGCTATGGAGAAACCAAAATTCCATTTCTGCATATGTACATGTGCATCATAGAATCATATCCCCAAAGTCACAATCTATGAGTAGCTAATAGCGTTGAGTGCAAATTCACTGTTGGGGCAATAATTCTTTGCTCGTGTCCCTGACCAGACGGCTGAAACCTCCACTTGTACACTTCCCTCTGTGACATTTTATAGTTGGATAGCTTCTCTCCTGGGGAAATACAGCTTCACGTTGAGTTTAAGTCTGGCCCTTTGTAACTTGAGATCCTATCTGTTTTATCTCTATTACGTTTTTCGTGAAAATAGTATATTGTCAGGAGACTCAAGTTCTAGTCCAGTACCGAGCACTAACTAGCTTTATGGCTGTGATGATTCATGTAACATCTTTGGATTTACACTGTAACATGAGCAACATAATAAGTCCTTTTTGATCTGAGGCGCTTGTGTCCCCTATGTTATCATCCTATCTTTTCTACAGCCTACACAAATTCTGTGTGCATTTACCTAGGTAGTCTTTATTAGACTGGACTGGAGATTAAAACAATAGTGTCCAGAGAAGATAGTATATAGCATTTTTCCTAGAACAACGATTTTTTTTAAAAAATGGCATTATGTTTCTGTTTCCAGCATAAAGTGAGCCAAAATTTATCCAGATATTAACTTCTCATTAAAAAAATCCAGTCTAATATTGCTATCAAACACTTGTATTTACTAAAACATTCCTATTTTCAAACAGGCACTCCCTGCTTTTTCCCAAGACATTTCTTCCTAAAGGGATGTCAATGAAGGAGAGTCTTTCCTTGTCCAGACCCTGTCTTATCTTATCCTCAACTCCAGTGAAATGCAAGTCATGGAGTGTTAAGCTTTCTGCTTTTTAAGTTATGACTGTAAATATTTCTTTTGTGTTGTTAATACCTACTTTGCTAATTGGAATCTCCTTGGCTGATATTTCAAATCTCTTAGTAGTCTGTCCCCTTCTCATTCCTTTAATCACAGCTCTACTTCTGCCCAATCCTGAGCCCTCCATGTACTGAGCCAGACTCTGTTAGACCTCTGTGGATGCCAGGGGCACTCTTATTGCCTCTGGACATTTGTGCAAGCCTGGCTGGAAGGGCCTGCCCCTTTCCTTCAGCACGTCTGTCTCCCACATAGAGCTAATTTCCCACCTTTCCTGACCACGGCAACCTTTTTAAATCTATAAACTCTGAATTCCAGAAATACTAGAACCTATTGTTATGGGTAGGTCTAACCTCTTCAAAGAGTCTGTAAATTCCTTTAAACCACACTGATCCTTAGATTGTATGCATGTTAAATATTTCTGGCCCTACAACTCCCTAACATTCTCGGACTTTATCCAGGATGAGCATATGGATACAGAGTTGAGCCAAACCAATGAGAAGAGTGAAAGCAGCCCAGACTCCTGCTCCTCTAGACATTACTGGCCTTGGTGAAGGAGATTTGGACCCAGAAGAGTGAGAGGCAACATCTCAGATTTTCTTTCTTAATTATTCTTCTGATTTGTTTTCCTGTAACTGCATCCCTTCCACCAGAGCTGTATCTATCTGTGTTTGAACCAGGAGGGACCAGTGAATAGCTCAGAGGAACAGACCAGGGGACATGGTCCACTTAAAGGCTGTGTCCTTGATGTACTGTAGGATCTACTCTGCAATGAAATACCATTCCAGTGACAGAGCAGAACCCAGTGTGATCCAGTAGATTCTGTTTGGATACTGAGTCCTCTCTCTTTTGGACTAACACTAAAGATAATTTGTGTCATCAAGAAGAAAAAGAGTATCTTGTGGTTGCTTTATAAATGTTGTTCCAAAGGGTATCCAGATTATCTACAGAAGTAGAGAGCCTTAAAAACCACATAGTTCAATCTTTTAATTCTTCAAATGACGAACCAACAAAACAAAACAAAAATGCTACAACTAACAACAAAGCAATCTCACAAGGATTTGTAAAACTCACTCCGGATCATCCATCAGTGACTGCTGGAGGTAAGAAGACTAGTGTGGGGTCAGGGTGAGGGGGGGGTGTTGCTTTGTTTTGGTTTTGTTTCGTTCATTTTTGACTAATAAGATCGGTGAGGGGGTAACAAATATTGAACTGAAAAATAAGAAAGAATGTATTGGATGCAATATAATTGATGTATTTTTAACTCATTATGAAAATTTGGTGGCCAAGTGACCAGACATTAAGAAGATGTTCGTCATTCTGATATCTTCATCTGAATTCAGATACAACTAATTTCCCAGTGGAAAATTTTCATTTTTTTTCTATAGGACCAGCAGCATCCCCATGAGTCTTCCTAAAGTAGAGCTGTGATGACAGCTAAAGCCATCAAGGGGGTGCCATGTAGTCATTGAAAATGAGGGTGACCTGATTTACGACAGGTAAGTCCCCAAAATGGTTTTCCTTCCTCATATCCAAAGTCAGTGTTATTTTTTCTTTTGAATTCTCAGCTCTGGCAGCATGTGCAAGCAAGCTAGAAACACACTCCCTGTAAAGGTAAGTTCGGAGCCTATAATTCTGGATTCATCAGGCTCACTACACACCCATGAGTTCATCATTATGGACTTCTCATCTACAAAGAAAATGAAGTCTCTCCTGTCCCTGAAGTTCTGAGCTCTTGTCGGATTAGAATATGAGAGACTCCTGAGCATCAGGACATTGCTGTTGCTGGCAAAAATTGCCTTCTGTCATATACTTTATACTTGTCACAAAGACTGCAAAACTCACTCACTGTCATCACATGCAAGGAAAAATGCTATTAGACACTGTGATTTCATTAAGATTTTGGCTATTTTCCATCTTCAAAAAAATAACCAATGAACTGAGGCACAAAGGCTTAAAATTTCACTCAGTACAGTATTCGCTACGCTCAGTTCTTACTTTTCTATATATTTTTTAAGAAATAAAATCTCTGGGGCGCCTGGGTGGCTCAGTGGTTTAAGCCGCTGCCTTCAGCTCAGGTCATGATCTCAGAGTCCTGGGATCGAGCCCCACATTGGGCTCTCTGCTCAGCAGGGAGCCTGCTTCCCTCTCTCTCTCTCTGCCAGCCTCTCTACCTACCTGTGATCTCTCTCTGTCAAATAAATAAATAAAATCTTTAAAAAAAAAAAAAAAGAAAAAGAAAAAAAAAAGAAATAAAATCTCTGGGTCTTATCGACTTTTAGACTCCAGTCTTTACTGAGTTCCCACCCTATGCAGAACACCATGCTCTGTCACATTGCCCTAATTCTTCACCTTTACTCTGCCAAGGCAAATATTACTGTTCTGTTCTACTGACAAGAACAATGAGGTCCATAAATGGTCTGAATGTTTTGCCCAAGGGTAAGTGATAGCTGTGGGATCTGAACCCATAGCTTTCTGATTCTTCATGCTCTCCTGTCACTTATTTATTGCTTGTGAATTATGTCACCGAGTGGGGCTTTTGCACATTTGGATGTTTGATCACATTGACCCAGACATTCAGCCCACAGTAACCCCAAGCTAAATGACAAAATAACCTACATGTTTACCTCACTGCCCTACCTTCTCCTTCTCCCCCTTTGTTTGTTCTGCCCCTAGATTAAAAATTCTGCATGGACATTAAAGAACTTATTTTGCTTTCAAAACCCTTATGTGCTTATTTCATTTGATACTCTCAAAAAGCAAGGAAAGGAGGGAAACTGAGCCTTCCAATATCCTGCCGAAGAAACTGAAACCCAAGAAAACAGTTCAGTGCCTGGTTTAATGTCACCCGCTGTCACCCACTTACTCTACAGACGGGACACTTATTCTTGTCATGAGCTGTGTACCTTCCTGAGGTTCCTTTTTCTTAAGAAGGATGTCCATATAATTTATTACCCAAGCCAGGACACTTTTGCGAATGAAAGAGCCTTCTGTGAGTAATTAAGCTAGCACAACAGGAATAAACCAGGATCCCTGGGCAAACCTGAGCAGATGGTCACCCCACTTGCAAGGAACTTGCAGTCTTCTTTAAAAATCATCATGTCACAACTTTTGTGATTTATATACTAGCCTTGTAAGCAGCTAACAGAATTATTTCACAAAGTATATACTAATTATCACGATGACATTAATGATGGTTCATATTTCTTGAGCAATTGTTACGTCCTAACTGCTTTAAATGCATTCTCTCAATCAATCCTCTCAGTAAACTAAGGAGTGAGTACTATTGTTTTCTCTATGTTACCAAGATAGAATCAGAGGGACAGACAGGTATGGTAACCTCGTTGTCATACTGCTGGTTGAGTCTGATTCTTAGACATGTATTCTTAACTACTCTGTGCTATTAGTTCTTCCACCTTGAGAAAAACAGGGCCTGCATCATCTTTCCTGCTTCTTTCATAGATGAACAAACTAAAGTAGAGAGACCAAGTCCTTCCTAACTGTCATGGATTCCTACATGGGAGAGCACTATTTAAATGCAGGTTTTTTTGTTTTCGTTTTTGTTTTTGTTTTTAATTTTTCCTTTTCTCCTTTTGGGGGAGGGGGGTTGGAGGGGCAAAGGGAGAGAGAGAATCCCAGGCAGGCTCCATGCTTAGCACAGAGCCCCAAGCAGAACTTGATCTCATGACCCTGAGATCATAACCTGAGCCTAAATTAAGGCTCTGCTGCTCAACCAACTGAGCAGCCCAGATTCCCCTAAACTCAGGTACTTTTATTTCCTATCTTCTCCCTTTTACCAAATAGTACTTCATGAATAAGAAATTCATTTTTCATCAACATGAGAGCTCACTGCATCATGCTCTTTCCCTATAATGTGTGCGTCAAGGCCTACACCAACCACATTTCCTCTTACACTCCTGAGCTTTCCTTCTTCCCTCCCTCTTTCCCATTTTTCATTCTTTCTTCCTTCCTGTGTTCCATCATCCAACTTCTTTGAGGACCTGCTTTATTCTTAGCCTATGCTAAGAATATGGACATTCTTATATTACTCTCCATTGGATACCTGAAATAGGACAGTAGTGAACCCTGTATATACTTTTTTATGTCATGTTAGAAGTTTAATTTATAAATTAAGCACAGTAAGGGTTTAACACAATAACTAATACATTACAACAAGTACAAAAATATACTATAACAAGGGGCACCAGGGGGGCTCCGTAGTTAAACATCTGCCTTTGGCTCAGGTCATGATCCCAGGGTCCTGGGATCCCTGCTCAGTGGGAAGCCTGCCTCTCCCTCCCGCTCTCTCTCTCCTACTCTCCCTGTTTGTGTTCCCTCTCTTGTTGTGTCTCTTTCTGTCAAATAAATAAATAAAATCTTTAAAAATACATACTATAACAAAAGTTGTGTGGATGTGGTCTTTCTCTCAAAATACCTTCCTATACTATACTCACCCCTCTTCCTGTGATGGGGTGAGAAGATAATGCCTATATGGTGAGATGAATGACACAGGCATTGTGATGCCATGTTAGATGACTATTCACCTTCTCAGGGTTCCTTGGATCTGTCTTGGACTGGCCAGTGTTGGCTGTGCAACAGCACACAACTGAAATGTGGAAAGTGAAAGCACAGACGTGGAGGAGGGGACCACTGTACTCTATGAGGGGACTGAAAGCTGTTATTCAAGAGTTATTGCTGTCTGTGTCATAGTGACATGTGAGGAGCCACGGGAGCACCTTGTCACCTATAGATGGAAGAAGGATGAGGGGGAAGGTGGAAAAAAGTGAAGGAAGGAGGGAAAGGAAAGGAAGCAAAAGGCTTCTTTGAGGAAGCGCCATCATGGCAGAGTTAGCAGGCAGGAGGAGATCAACTGAAGAATGAGGGAAGAGAGTTTCTGTGGAGGGAGCTGTTGTAGGACTTAAAAGTGGCTAGGGGGACATAAGGAGATCTTGAATGACCTTGAATGACCCACTATATGGTGCCCACTTTAATGTGAAAGTTGGGGATGGTGACCACACCTCAGTCCACCAAAGGCAGTCAAGAGCCGCTCAGTACAGAGGCTCAGCAGCTACACTGACCAGTCAAGTAAAGCTGGCAAGGGGAGCCAGAGCAAGGGCTCCGACACACAACAGGAAGCCTATAGACTCCAGGCCTCTGGGTGAGAAGACCATGCCTGGTAATTCTTGGGTATGTTTCAATATTTGCTATAAATAATAACACTCTGCTCTTACTTTGTGCTGGGCACTATTCTGAGAATTTTATGTATATTAATGGAGTTAATCTTCAAAACAACCCCATGAATCACTTAAGTACCCTTTGATCCCCAAACAACTCTTTGGTTTTTGATTAATTTTAATTCATTGTGAATTGACCTTACTCCATCCCACCCAAAAATAGCACCATGGTTCTTTCTTATCTCTGATCCCAGAGTATGTGTTTGCAGTAATACTGTAACTGAAAACTACCTGTGACCTTATTTCAAAGTGCCCTTCAGAGGATATTTTTTTTGTATTCAGTTAGTCCTCTTCAGTGATGAGACTGATGGAATTTGCCTACCTACGCCAACAACACAGAGACCACTCATAGGATTATTGACTATAACTTGCTCTTTATCATTCCTGAAATAAAGTTGCTGTATTTCTTTGGTGGTTCTTGGTGTGGTGGTGCTGGGGGCCAGCTGTCATTCTGCAGCTCACCAGTCTAAAGACCACTTTTCAAGTAGGCACAGAAGGGCTGGAGGAGAGAAGCAAACAGATGTAGCGAGAGGAAGGAGAGGTACCCCACCTCTTGAACAACCATGTGGTGTTTCAGTGACATTCACAAATATCACAATCTCTTTTTGGAAACACACCAAGTGAAAAATGATATCAGAGAAACATCTAGAAGTCAAAATTTGCCTCAAGTTAAACACACTTGTTAGTCTATTGTCTCTTAATATATTGCATTTCAATTTTACATACTCAAAATTTATTGCTCATATAGGAACAGTTACAAAGCTAATAACCAACAATCAGAAGGGACGGGCTCTAGTTTGATATCCGCCATGTAATAGCTGCAGAGTCTTGAGCAAAACAGTATCTCTGATTTGTCCTCTTTGAAATAGGCACATTACCCTCTATACCAGCTTTCACTGGCTCTAAGAGAACTGCAAAAACAGAGCAAAAACTTTGTAGACATCCAAATGTTTTTAAAGGATTATTAATGATTTATTATTTGAAGTTGTCTTTCTGGAGAGGTTTTGAGGTACCTAGCATTGTTTTAAATGGTGATGTATAAAACAACAATGCCTAATTACAAGTTCTTCAGTGTTGAAGTATTTCTTTAAAATGGTGTTTTATTTGTAGGCAGTACAATAAGAGTAGTTAATCAGAAAAATGAAACAGCATGAAAAGTTGCCTAGTTCCTATACTGTGAGTACACATGAGGTAGACTTTTATGATGCCTCTCTTACATAAATTGCTCTCATCATGAAAAACAGAAAACAAACAAACAAACAAACAAACAAACAAAAAAACCCAACTGTGGTAATTCAGGGCAAGAATAGAAACAGGATAATAAGAAATATACTAAGTTGTAGCAAATTAGTCTATCATAAATCATTCTTTGATTTTATTAACAGCTAATAGCAAAATTAAAAATGAATTATTCATGAAATTTGTCCACAAATACTTTCTTGAACTGGAAGTGAACTTTGATGAACACAGCTCATTTGGTTAAAAAAAATTTTTTTTTTCACAGTTCTCATGCCACTTTCCTTGGATCGCTATCAAACAGCCACTTCAAATTACCTAAATCCATAGTAACCAACAAAAAGAAAGTCAACTGGAACATATCTATGCTCAATATTATCCACATAATATTTGTCTCTGACAGAGTCAGTCTAAAGAGGTTTCTGTGAAAGAGTTGATTAAGATATCATAAAAGTTTTGTCATTAGTTATTGGGGGGAAATATAGAATGAAAGCTAATTGAAAATAAAGTTAACTGACAGTCAAGCTATACTTCTTCAGGTAGGTCTTTCTATTTTAAAAAATCAAGTCTCCACTTTTTTCTTCTAAATTTATTTATTTATTTTAGGATTTATTTATTTACTCTGGAGAGAGACAGAGGGCAGGAGGGGCAGAGGGAGAGAGAGAGAGAGAATCTCTAAGCAGTTTCAGCACTCACAGAGCCCCATGCAGGTCTCAATCTCACAACTCATAGATCAAGACCTGAGCAAAAACCAAGAGTTGGATTCGTAAGTGACTGTACCACCAAGGCTTCCCTCTTCTAAATTTAAAAGTAAAGAGCATATGTTTTGTTCATTCTTTCTTTCAACATATATGCATTGAATATTTATGGTTTTCAAGACATTGGCCTCTGTACTGTACTTTAAGATGAGACAATATAATTGTTGCCCTCAAAATATTTATATACTAATTCATAGGGAAGACCAGACTATTCATACAAAGCTTGAAACAGAGATATGCTTTGTTTTTTGTTTTTGTTTTGTTGTCACCATGACCAAACTTGTTTGAAGTTTGAACATCTGCTTTGGCACTTATATTTTTCCTTTGCTTTGGGTGATATAACAAATGAGGGTATGAAACATGTTAAGGAAATAAAATGCTGAATAATGCAGCCTTTCCCACGGTCCCCCCCACCCCCAGGAAATTCCTTGCTTCTATAAGTGTGGCTATGCACAGTAGTTCAGGATTATCTTCATTTGGACCCTCTCCTGTGGCTGGGACTCTGAGCCCAATTGCTGGGGAGCCACATATGCCCCTGAGTCCTTCACCTTAAACTGATCATTCTCCAGAAATTAAAACAAAATTGGCTGTTCAGTTACATAGCAGGAAGAAGATGTGCTACAAAAGAAATTACATTATATGCTCCAAAGACAAAGATGACCTTTGGATAATCTGTTATTTAGGATTCTTAATGCTCATGGTTCTATCCCTTGTCTGTGATAATTGAGAGAAAATATCATCTGTTTTATTTAACCTTTCCTTCTTCTGCAATATTTTTAAAACATCAGAGTCCATTCTTCCTTGGATCTTGGCTACATCTAGCTAAGTACTAAATGTATCTAAAGTAAGTACCACATGTATCTAAATGAAACTATGCCAAGCACTGATATAATTCCAAACACTGATATCCTGAATCATTTGTCATTCCATATGCATTACTTCATGGATAATTTTAGTGATAGTTATGGTTAGAACAGGTCACGGCCTTCTTTTGTCTATGGCATTACATGAAAACACCATATATTTTTTTTAAATGTCTGCTTTCCCACCTAGCAGGATATCCACCACCTTTGTAAAACTGTTAGCACAGAAACAGAGTCTTTGGTCTGGAGAGGCACATGCAGTCAAGAAATATATGCTTTTTTTTTTGGCAAGAACTCCACAGAGATCTAAATCCTTACTCCTCAGATTAAGGCTCTTGGATTTAGAAGACTCGAGGTCCCATCTATTTTCATGAACCACAATTGAAGATCTATTTCTTCATGCTTAAAATGAAGAAATCATACCTGCCTGACCAGCTCACACTATTACGAGATTTTAATGAGATGCCTTGAGCTACTTTGTGTAAAAGTGCTTTTTTCCTCTGAAATCTATTTAATTAAAGTTCAATGTTTGTTATCTCACCACATGAAAATGGTATCTCACTCAATATGGAGTATATAGTTGAGTTTCTGTAACTTAAATATAGTCTCAAGATTAACTCAGGGCATTTTGGGAGCATTTTAGACAACTTTTTGGATGAGAGACCAACGTGGCTGTGATCTGGGAGGATAATGGTTTCAAATAGAAGCTCCATATTGACTTGTGAGGATAGACACTCAACAGGCAAGAACTATTTTGTGCTCAAAACAGCTTATTATGAAGCAAGTGCCCAAGAATTGATAGGGAGGCAAGATGACATTAGATAATTACAAACAATATAGTATTATTAAAGCAAGGAATTTTGGCTGGAACTTAGGTCTTATGATATAGATCTTTTATTTTACCTTTGTGTTGGACCAGTCTGGAATAGTGACGGGAACTTTGGTCTTTCTGTTAGTGAAAGAGACGATTTAAATGATGTGATTTTCATCATCAAACATTAGCTGACGGAAGCTTTGACAAAGACATGGTATATATTTATATGGAAGCAAAGTTATTTCTATACAATTTCTACACAATGGCTTCCATAATTTTAACAAAGAATGAAATTATAGTGTAATTCTACGAACACTTGCTTTATTACCTAGAGTCAAACAGAGGAACTTCTTGAGGAATCATGAGGGCAGGTGGAGGGATTTTTTTAAGCCCTGGAAATCATCTCTAGTTAAACTAATTCAGTGCTTTCATTTTTTAAATGAGAGAAGTGAACTCCAAAGGAGTGAAGGTTACTGTGGTATTCCTTATTAAATTGCATCACTGTCAATCAAGGAAAATGCTCATCTTTCAGAGTCCGTCAGAGTCTGCTGTAATTCACTGTCTACTCACAATGGCAAAGCCAAACAGCTGGTTTTCACTGAGAAGATAAAAATGTGCTTCCCCGAGTTTGTGTAGCAATAGGACAGTCTTACTTTGGTTATATCTCAGGGAAAGGTTTTTGTTTTTTTTTAAATCTATGTTACCACCAACAATTTAGTGTTATAGACCCTGCTTGTCTACTGATCGCCCCTCTCTGTTTCTCGGAACGGAGAATTGGTGGAAGCTGTGTTTCTCAGAAGCAGGCACCTTTAAATATTGACAAGGGCATAGAGAGTGAACGTCCTACAGGTGATAGAACCCGTCAGCATAGAGAAGACAATGTCTTCCTCAGAACTGAAATTTCCAAAGAAGTCAGTTCTGTGGTAGCTCAGTGAAAAAGGAAAGAAAACTTGATTTCCGCATGATTTACTTCTAGCACTTTGGTTAAGGAGAGAAATTTGAGGTAGGACCATCTGTGGGAACTGATGAAGGCCACGCAGACTATGGGATATAGTTGCTGCTCACGTTACTACCGACACTATCTCTTAGAAAACTAAATTTTACTTTCACATAATATTCATTTCTACAGCATGTTGAAAGGCTTTACAAAAGATGAGCTATCAAGTTTTGGGCTACATAGGCAATAATGTATATGTGGTACAAAGTTAAAAGCCAAGCTGGGAATAGGGTGAGGCAAACACAAAATTTAGGAGGAGGAGCAGAAAATTCAATAATCAAAAAAAAAAAAAAATTTAATGTAATGTTTCAAATTTTAAATTTAATGCAAACAATCCACCAAAAACAATTATTCATGTTTTTTTCATTTTTGCCTCAGACTCCTGTGCCTTGTGGCTCTGATGGAAAGCTTGGAAGATCAAGGGAAGCTGGAGAGAAATTGAGAGATTATATATTTTCATGGTATTGACTATCATAGCATTGGGATTACAGAGACTGAGTAGTTACAGAATTTTGGTTGGAGCTGGATTTGAAATGTCTCTATATAGATAGGCTTTATATTTACCTTGCTCTTGCTTTCCAGTCATTCTACACTGTATATGTATCAGTGGTCATATAGACAGTAGTATTTCCTTTATCTGGTTCTTGATAGCACTATGAATTTTTAATTACTTCGGGCTGAATTTAATGTCATTCAATGGACTAAAGAAGACATTCAGGACAATAGGGGTTTGATGACATAGAAAATGACAGAGACTTTCACATGGAAATATGTTTGGGGAAACTGTGTTGAGAAATACCTCCACTGTTGGTATCAAAGCTTCACAATTAATTAATTTACGTATTTGGAATGGCACATAGAGAGATAGCTTCAAGAAATGAGGGATTAAAAACAAGTCAAATGGTAGACATAAATTAATGAGCTGTTGTTCCCATCAGTTAGAAAAACTGACTTAGTAGATCCAGTATGAAAACATAGACAAATAAACAAATAAATTTAAAGCTTACTACTTAGGAGAAAATGTATTCAAACCATCAGCCCGTATGTAAAAACACAAACTTCATTTAAAATTTAATGTAATCATATTATCTAAACCAAAATGACATAAGGGAAATTATATCTCTAATATCTATTTATGCATTTATCTACAGTATAACTTCGTGCACTGGCTGATTGAGTAATACTTCAAAGATGCAGATTCTAACTATTTAACTCAATTGCCAAGACAGTTTGATTGGATGAGATATTTAACATTATTATTTCTGAAAAAAATGTATACAGAATTTGGATATTATCTACTATACTTCTTTCTATCTGATATCAAAGGCAAGGAACTTACAATTAGGGGATGTTTGTTCCCTTGACTCTCAGTTGAGTGATTCTGACTTACTAAGACACAGTGAATATTTATACACAACAACATCTGTATTTACAATAATCAAAACTTTGCAGAGGTATCAATAATCATGAAAAGTCTCTCATAGAGTACGTGTTCAAAAACCAGAACAAGCAGAGCAGGGAGAACATTTCACATCAGAGAAGAAGATGGAAGGAAAGAAACAAAGGAATGACTAGAAACACTGATTTGTGACAAGTGTGTACCTGCTATCTGTCAGGAGGTCCAGGAAAGAACATTTTCTAATTAAGACAGGCTGGACCAGCCCCAGCCAAACAGACAAAGAAGAATTGAAGAGAACTATAAAATTCAACCTATTTGAATTTTCATGGTCCATATGTTAGTAATTGGTACTGAGCCAATCTGAGCCACGGATCATGTTCTCCTCTGTCATGGTATTAAACACTATCCCTTGAGATTAACAAGGGGATAGTGCTCCTAAACTTAAGAGTGAATCCAAATTTTTAAGAAAAGCAAAGCATGCTCATCATATCACAGGACTGTAGAGTTCATTTCTCTACAGGTAACAATAATGTATACTCATTTTGTTCCATTCAAAGATATGTGCCACCATGAAAATATTAATAATAATGAAAATTATAATAATTTCTAAAATGGTAAGAAAATCATGTTTGGTCATTAAACATATTTAATAAAACAACTAAAATTACCCATTTTAACTAACAAATATATGAGTGTCTGGTACATGCTTAGCCTTGGTCATTCTGGGAGAGAAAGAGAGCCTTGTGGTAACATTACAACTGATACTACAGAAATTTATAGGATCCTATGAGACAACTATGAACAATTATATGCCAACCAATTAGATAGCTAGAAAAAATGGATACCTTCTTTGAAACACATGACCTACCAAGACAATCAGGGAGATATAGGGAAAAAGAAAAGTGTGATACAGAGTACTGATTCTCAAATATTGTTGCACATGTGGGGTTATAATGTTGGGGCTGCACCCCAGATCAAGTAAAATCCAAATCACTGGGAATGGTACACAGCTGGCAGTACTTTAAAAACTCTCCTAGGTGATTCTGATGTACAACCAATTTCAGGACAAGTTTGGTGTTCACTCTTGAGTTTATAACAGTATTACCAAAACAGCTTATTAAAGTACAATTTGCTGGGTCCCAACCTCAGAGCTTCCTTCTAATTCTGCAGACCTGGGATGGGAAAGAATTTGCATTTCTCACAAGTACTCATACTGCAGCCACTAAGGGCCAGGGGACCATATTTCAAGAGCTATTGGTTTAGTTAAAATATTAAACTGGACTTTAACTTAAGGAATTTGTAGCATAGTGAATGGATAGGACATACACAGAGAAAGTTAAACATATAGATTTGAATCTGTTAAGTGTTAAATGAATGGTATAGCTATTCTAGTAAAGTTAGGAATATTGAGAGGAAGACAAATTACAAATTCACAAATTACAGTAGGTTTGGATGTTCACTTCCTGGTTCTTCAAGAACAAATGGAATTTAAATAGGCAGAGAAAATGAAAGTCGTTGAACCTCGATGGTCATTGAGTATGACTACCCATGCAGAAGTTAGGTAGGGAGGCATAAAATTTGTTTAGGGGACAGGTCCCACTGGGAGCATTTTCTGGAAGTTGGTGCTAAAGATCTACATAGAAATCTGGGTTAAAAACAAAACAAAAAACCCAAAAGAGTTTAGCCACCGACAGTAGGAAAGTTCTCAAAGACCTGAAGAGAGACTCTTATTGGGTTCTTTATTACAATGATCTCCCATGGCAGGTTTCCAGCTAGACTCCAGTGAACTCAATATTACATAAATCAAAACCAGAGTCCTATCCTTTGGAAGACCATTCATCACTTTCAGGAATGAGGCATTTTTAATATCAGCAAATTAAACACAAATGGATATTAAAAACTCCAACAGATAATTAATCAATAAAGGTGGAAGCAGAGGACCTTATTAGTTAGATAGGGATTAGCTGGTGTAGCTCAAGTGCTAGCTATAAAATTTGAAAATTAAAAATAATTGCGCATGCCAGGAGTGATGGAGAGCAACCCAGAGACACGTACAAGCTGTGACCTTCCATGATAAGCTCAAACTGAACAGACTATTGAAGCTACCCTGGCTTCTCTACTTCTCCTTTGAAATCATTTGATTCTAAAATCTCCCTGTACATGGGGTTTTTCACTTAAAACAAAAGCTTGCAGTGTTGGAAAAAAGGATTAGAAAGTTCTTTGAGTGTTTGGGATAATTCTAGGCAGGGAGTCCTCGTGGTCAAACAAAGAGTTTTCAAAAGGATGGAAATACGGCCCTTGCTTTCAAAAAGACTGGAGGCTTGGGATTCAGCAGCCATCTGTTTTCCTAGAAACTGGTTAGAAAATCTGGCCTTGGCTCCCCATCACTCTAGCCCATTTGCTCAGGGCTACCCAAATATATGTTTACCTTAAACCTCAGGTAGCTGTTGTGGCAGGTAGGAAAGTAAATGAGAAATGCTTTTCTGGAAATAAGGAGAAAAAGAAGTCATCTCAGCCCTGGACAAAAAGTAGAAAACCCAGTTCTTGGCCAGAATTAGACTGAATAGGTTCTTAGAAAGACATTATAATAACGGTGATCATAGTGACAGCAATCACAACAGTAGCTAGCTCTGATATAGAAGTGCCAGGCACTGCTCTGAGCACTTCATTCTGATTAATTCATTGGAAGTGCATGCATTAATTCCTTGCAAGACCAGTGCATCATCCAGTGAAGGAAAGTGAGATATAGGCACGCTGAGCAAGGTGCCCAAGATCACAGCACTACTGAGCGAATGACACAGCATTCGGATGTTGGTAACAGGATTTCAGAAATGGGCTCTTCAGCACTGTGCAAAACAACCCCAGCCTTGGATGAGTGAACAGTCACATGGTGTTTAGGATGAAAGAAAGATGGTGACATCTGGCCACGTACCTGGGAGAAACCTCCACACTATTGGCAAAGACTGTGACAAGAAAGGATCAAATAGGGACAGTAGAGGACGGATACCTCTGATTTTCTATTTTGGTTCTGTCTAACTCACCCAAGGCACATTTATGTGGAAAAGATAAACAGAAAAGTGAACGTCAACATTATCAGCTTTAAAGCTCTGGTGATGGTATTTTCCCAGTCTCTCATTACCATTATGCTAGTTTTTGTGAATGTGGGGGTGAAAGCTGTGCTTCTCAGTCCCCAGAACAATGGGTGGAAAGCAAGAGCTCAATACCTCTAAGCCACTTATTAAATGCATGAATAGTTTTGTTCAAAAACCTAATAGGGAGATTTCCAAGATTACTACGATCTATAAATAAGTTTTTATTTACTCCGTTTCCACTAGAATGTGTAAATGTAAATTTGCATATTTCCTTTATACCTATTAATGCTTCTCTTTCTTACTCACCTCAACCATGAGACATTTTATTAATAAAGAATTTCAAACATTTATCATGCATCTATTCTTAAGTATGATACTGTTTCATTGGGATTTAATCTTCATGTCAGATCTATAGTATAAGTTCTTTCTGAAAAGGTCTAGAGCCCACTGGAATATAAGCATCTAGTGATTATAGATAGGTCTATGCTGTGTCTCTTTACAATGCCAAGAATGTATATTTCTTTTGCTACAAAAGATTAAGAGAGGGGCACCAGGCTGGCTCAGTCAGAAGGGGATGCAACTTGATCTCAGGGTAGTGAGTTCAAGTCCCTTGTTGGGTATAGAAATTACTTAGAGATTATAGATAAAACTTTTAAAAAGAGAGAGAGAATAAGCTTCTGGGTTTTTAGAGCCTAAAACTTTATATATAATAATCCCATTTTGCTCAATGGCAAAAACCACGCTTCTAATTACATAGGCCAATGATACTTTCCTATCAATTCTTTCCTTTCTTACCCAGAATTTTATTACTTCTCATCTCCACGGCTAATACCTTGAATCGTACAATCCCCTGGCAAGGGTGGCCTTATTATCCATGCTTTAGAGATAAAGAAATGGAGTCTTCTCAAGTTCAGGTGATTTTATTTCATTTATGCACAGGGAACTTGAGAGAACAAAGACATTCTGATTGGAGGAAAACAATAACATAATAAATAATTGGGTTAGAAAATAATAGGTACTACATAATGAAAAAAGTGGGTTCAAGAAAAGGATATTATAAGAAGGTGTTATATATAGGTAGGATTTTCAATAAAATAAGCTGGTCAAGATAAGCCCATTGAGACAAAAACAACAGAACAATCTTGAAAGAAATAGAGCAAGCCAAACAGATATCTGGGGAAAATTATTCTAGGAAGAGGAAAAGCTAGAAAGAGGCCTTAAGGGGAGAGTATGCATGTCTGGCATATTTTAGGAACAGCAAGGAAGCTGTTACTCTGGAAGAAAGCAAGAGAGATGGTAGGTGTATCAGAGAAGTGACATGGACCATAAGAGCACTGTAAGTGAAACAGGGCCATGGCAGTGTTTTAAACACAGAAATAACAAAATCTGAATTTCAGCTTAAAAGGACCACTCTGAGAAAAGATAGAAATGCATGCTGTTGGCAAAATGAAAATTGGTGCAGCCACTATCAAAAACAGTATGAAGTTTCCTCAAAAAATTTAAAAAATAGAACCACTATATGATTCAATTGTCTCACCTCTGGGTCCTCACCTTCAAGACGTTAAATGACTCTTCAAGGAAAATTGATGAATCTCAATGAAATCACTTTCAAGGGTACTGCAACATTACTTACAACAGCCAAGATATGGAACAACCTAAGTGTTCATCGATAGATGAATGGAGAAAGAAATACTGGGGTGTGTGTGTGTGTGTGTGTGTACACAGATGCGCACACACACACACTAGAAAATTATTCAGCCATAAGGAAGGAAATCCTGCCATTTGAGACAACGTGGATGGGCCTTATTAAGAGTTTTATGCTGAGTGAAATAAATCACAGAGAAAAAGACAAATGCTATGTGATCTCACTTACATATAGAATGTGGGGAAAAAAGGACCACTGTAGCTGCTGTGTTGAGAATAAATGCCAGGGGATGATGGAGAGGCATGAAGAAGAGTTAGGAGAATCCTGCGGATTGTAGATGGTACATGGGACCAGGGTGGTGACAGATAGTAGATGGTACCTGGGAGCAAGGTAGTAATAGCTGAATTTTGAGAAAAGGAGACCTTTGGATACATGTAAAAGATAAAGTCAGAAGGACTTACGACTTGTATACGTAAGCATGAGAGGAGAGGAGCGATGGTAGCCCACGATCTGGGGCCTGAGCAGCTAGAGAGAGGGAGGTGACACCAGCTGATATGAGGGGAGCTTTACATGGAACAAGTGTGGGAAGATCAGTGGTTTAGTTTCAGACATATTTAGTTGGAAATTGCTATTAGCTATTTAAGGAAGATGTCAAGTGGAGAGTTGAATACAGGACTGGAATTTAGGAAGGAAGTCTAGAATGGAGATACAATGTTTTTTTTTGTTTTTTGTTTTTTTTTGTTTTTTTTTTTTAAAGATTTTTATTTATTTATTTGACAGAGAGAAATCACAAGTAGATGGAGAGGCAGGCAGAGAGAGAGAGAAAGGGAAGCAGGCTCTCCGCTGAGCAGAGAGCCCGATGCGGGACTCGATCCCAGGACTCTGAGATCATGACCTGAGCCGAAGGCAGCGGCTTAACCCACTGAGCCACCCAGGTGCCCTAGAATGGAGATACAATGTTTTAAACAGTCTTAAATCTTCTCTTCTATGAAACTCAGTATACTTTAAGAAGGGACACAAAAGAAAATTTTACAGTTCTATGGTGGATCACAAAGTCAATACTTATGCTACCTCCGCACACCTGGAAACAAGAGCATTTCCTGAACTGCAGAGTTCCCTGTGCCCTTCTCAACGACTGCCTCCTCCCACCCTCCCTCAACAAGTGACTAATATTCAGATTTTATGGGTGTTCCTTTCTTTGTCATACACACACACACACACACACACACACCCCTTATATAAAATTAATGTTAAATTTATTCTTTTTTTTTCCAATAATTTTTATTATTTTTTTATAAACATATAATGTATTTTTATCCCCAGGGGTACAGGTCTGTGAATTGCCAGGTTTACACACTTCATAGCACTCACCATAGCATATACCCTCCCCAATGTCCATAACCCCACCCCCCTCTCCCAAGCCCCCTCCCCCCAGCAACCCTCAATTTGTTTTCTGAGATTAAGAGTCACTTATGGTTTGTCTCCCTCCCAATCCCATCTTGTAATGTTAAATTTATTCTAATACAATTGACTTATTCACTCTTATACAGATGAGCATTTTGGAGATTTCAACTTTTAATTTGGGGACTTTGGGAATAATTCTACTCTGAACACTCTGGCCATGCCTCTTGGTCCACACATGTGTGAGTTTCTGCTGGATATATAGAATTCTGCTGGATATATAGCTAGAAATAGAATTGCCAGATCATATGGCCAACTTATGCATTTCTTCAACTTAATACATAGTGCCAACCCATTTTCCATGGCAGTTGTACTCATTCATACTCCTATTACATCTTTGTCTCCATTGGGTATTGTTAGTCTCTAATTTTAATCATGTTAGTGACGTCTCCTGGTTTTAATCTACATATAAAACTAATTTAATTTCCTCTAAAGATATAAAGATATATAAAGACAGCCACAAGGTGGATGAAATAATCTAAGAAATTAAAGATGAGGTGAGTTTCAAGGAATAAACCCTGGATACTCCAACGCGAAGAGATCAGGAAGAAGAAAAAGAAGAATCAGCAAAGTCACTCACCTTATAAGTAGCAGATCTGAATTTCAATGTGAGTCTATTCATCTTCAAAGTCCACACTGCCTCAGACACACTGGGTTGTCTTAGAATTACACTCAAGGAAAATGCAAATAAGCTCAGGGAGGGAGATAACTTGTGTGCTTGTCACAGCAGAGTATTCTATGTAAAAATATTTTCCATCTGCTTTTGTGATGTGATGTGTGTGTGATGAATGAAGAAAGTGAAAGATACATATTTGAAGGGCAGAAAAATATTAAAAATGTCTGTGGCGTGGGTCTCAAGAAATTCTGAAAGCTGATATTAGATTACTTATGCTCTTTCATTATAACCAAACATGTAGAAAGAAGTACATAGGTAAACATTGGGGAAAAAAGCGGGAATGGGCACACAAAACTTTATTTTTTTCTTTTGATATCAACAACAGTTTTACCTATGGAATAGATCTTGCCTTCTTGACTTTAGAGCTTCTTAAAACCAGAAAGAAAGTGCGATAGCTTAATTACAACCTGGTTCTGTGACTGTCTGCTATGCTTTAGCATTCCACTTTTCCTTCATTTTAGAGCAAAGGTTGTCAAAATGAAATCATGACCTGGGATAATTTTCACCCTCAGAGGAAAAATATGTGGCAACTTGTGGTTGCTTTAGAATTCAGAGTTATAATCACAATCTAACTTAGCTTTTCTCAGTGTTAATCAAGAAATAATTTTTCACTGAAATGTTAATAAGCATTTTGAACTAGAACATGCAGGAGTAAGAAGAGTTCTATAGGCTCTTTACTAAGGTGTTCCAAGAATATTTCTTTCGTTTGCTCGTTCTTTCTTTCTTTTTAGTGTTTTTATTTATTTATTTGAGCGAGAGAGAGAGAACCTACATGAGAGCCAGAGCACAAGCAGGGGAGCCAGAGAGGGAAGAGAAAGGGTAAGGGGAGGAGGTAGGGAGATGTGGAAGAATCAGGAGGAAGGGGAGAGCAGAAGGGGAGGGGCAGAGGGAGAAGCAGACTCTCTGCTGAGCAGGAAGCCTCAGGTGGGACTCCATCCTAAAACCCTGGGATCATGACCTGAGAGGAAGGCAGACACATAACTGACTGAGCTCCCCAGGTGCCTCTGAGAACATTTCATAAAATAATTTTCTTCTACCCTACCCTCATCCTGGCATCAGGTGGAAAATGTGTTGGTAAATAAAACATGAGTTATTTTCAGTGTCTCATCTGTGTTCAGCTGCCAACTGTCCCTGTCATTTGGCTTTCAAGGAATTTGTGCCGCTCCTGATTCTACAGCATCTGCCTAGCACACCATCACTTCTTGCAACATGGCACATACATCTTACTTATTCTTGCCTCTCTGCCAAATTTTGGTCCACAGACTGACTTTGACTTCTTCGTGTTTCTGAGCATCCTAAACATAGAGTGGGTTTATTCATCTTCAAGTCCATTGTCCTCAAAGAGTATTCATGCTAGCCTGAGCCTAGGCTCCTCCCAAACTACGGCCTCTTTTCCACTCACATACCTACTGTGCTTTTATTGGTTCCAGTTGCTTTCTCTATAACCAGGGCTCTTTGCATCACAGAATTTTAGGATGTTGCTTAGTTTTATTTTACTACATAAGTGTGGTGTCTTACTCCCTGTCCTTTCTCAAAGATGAAAGAAGGAAATTGGATTTATAAATATTTTTGAGAATTTACTACCATAGGCTTCACAGAGAGAAAAGACAATATAAAATCTATTTCCTAGCCTGCAGGAATTTGCATTCAAGATAGGGAGAGAAAGTATAAAAAGACTGCAAGTTACATAAAAATGCAAGACTTAAATAACATTTTAAGACCACAAACCAGACACTAGAAGAACCTGTGTAATTGTGAGCAGTGATGAAATCAACAGTCAGAAAGAATTTTAAATGTAAGGGGACAAATGCAAGATTGGAGTAGACTGGGGTGATCTGAAGGAGCAGAAAATACTTGTGCAGAATCTGAAGGAAGGATTTAACTGGAGAAACTGAAAGGAAGAGAGAGATTATGTTGGAATAATTACGTGAATAACTATTGGGAAGAAGCCTCCAGAATCTGAGAGCTAAAAGTAGAATAATTTGTCTGGAAGACAGATTGTCTGGTAGGTATGGGTCTTTTTGATAAGGGTATAGCTCCCACTGAGGGAGGGGGGGAGACAGACAGAGATAATGAGACCAAGAGAGAAATGAGAGATACACTGCAAGAAATCCTCTCATATCAGGACCGCCATAAAATTACATTTCTGCACCATCTTGACCTTTGTAACCTTGGTTCTAGATCTTTGTGCTTGTACTTCATCAGACTCCATTGACAAGGTATTCTTGATTTTCTACTTCAACCCCTCACTGATCCCTCCTGACTTCTGACATTTGTCTCAGTTCCCTTGTCCCCAAATTTCTGCTCTGTCTAGATTGATTCTTCTATGCCATCCAACACAACATCACTCCCTACATGATGAGCTTTGGGGCTGCCTCCTTGGTGATTAGTCCCACGTGGTCCCAGACATCAGAAGTCCTATGGACTTTGGATGTCAGCCCATTGGCCAGGGTAAGCCACTGAAGACATTTGAGCAGGAGAAGAGAAAAGCAAAATGGACAACTGCCCTGATGGTGAAATGGCGAGCAGAAAACAGTGGGCTGTCCATGTGGGTTAAAAGATGATAGGAGGAGACCAATTAGTTAACGTACAATTCAATTTCACATAACAGATGTGCCCCTAGTGCTTCTAAATAAAGAGTCTGACTTCTTCCATTTAACAAAAATCTATATGTGTAGCTTATTATTAGCTGTTCCTGCAACCATTAAATAGGGCTCTCCATTTCAATGTAGTAATGCTGCTACTATGGAGAACAAAGGGAAGATCTTGTTCTTCACAATATATTAAAACAACCCATGTATTAAAGAAACAAATTTCAGTCCCAATTCAAGCACAGGCCTGCTCTGTTCTGAACTGCAGCCCCTTTGTGGCTAGTGTAGCAGGCCAGGAGATTGTCCTCAAATCTCAAATCCTTTCTCCATGAGGCAGTGAAGGGGGGTGCGTGTGTGTGTCTGTGATGGGTCAATTAGGATGAATACAGGGATTGTTTACTAGGGTAACTAGCAAAGCACCATTATTATTGTCAGTGAAATTGCTACTCCAGAGACTAAAGCCACAGCTAATCAATAGAAGGATATAGAGAGCAAGAACAGGCATAGAGCAGGTGGAGACACAGTGACACATTAACAATATTCAACCCAGATTGCATTTTCCTAGAACCCATGGAAAAATCTGCCATCACTCTCCCCCACCCTACTAAGGTGAACTGCCTCAGGTGGAGCTGTGGGAGAGGGGGGAAGGGAAGGAGGAAAGGATGGTGGTCAGCAAGCAACAGATTTAATAAGGACGGAATATCTTGGGCACTATAATTCACTACATATATATATCAGTATAATTAATATTTATTATATTTATTATATATATTATATATAATTACATATAATATATTATATGTATCACTATAATTACCATTTTCTAATATCTATGTAGCAAATCTCTGAGGTAATTTTAAATTATGTCATTTTTTTAGGGTGAGGAAAACAGAGACTCAGAGTTTGAGTGGTCCCTGCAAGCTCAAATGCTATTAAAGATAAGTTAGTTAAAGACAAATTATCCATTTATATTACATGCATTATCTGGCACTTGTCGTGAGCGAGGTTTGGTTATACATACTCAAGTGTGAGTCATTGCGGTCGGTACTGGTGCAACCCTCATTTACAGATGAGAAGACACAAGTCTGGGTTTCTGCATGCTCAAGCCTCTGGCTCACATTGTTCTGTCATAATTTCCGTGCTGAGGCATCATCCTATCATCCTACAGATCCAGGGCAGGCAGAGAGCGTGGGATGGGGAGTGGTCTCGTGTACGACGGTGCAGAGTGTGGGATGTGGCAGAGGCTGACTCCCACACGGTGACCACAGGCTCTGGGCTCCCGCCTGAGTTACTCAGCCTGCCCAAGCCTCGCTTCTCTCCTCTGTAATCTAAGGATAATCACCCCAGCTACACTGCAGTGTCTTAGAGGAGTTCATGAAATAATATCCATAAAGCACTTAGAACAGAATCAGGCACATTCGAGACTCCAAAATCCACATTATTTTCACTGAGGCAAGAATCCGAAAAAAAAAAAAAAAAAAAAGAATCCGAAAGACAGAGTTTGGACAGAACGAGAATCCTCTCTCCTGGTGAGTGCACGCAGGCTTCAGCACACACAACACTGACATTTTTCTCATTTTAAAGTGTGTGAAGAGAAAGGATGCAGTGATCAACTCTCTCAGGTTTCCTTCTCCAGTCAGCCAGTAACTACCCAGACACCGAGCAAGCCTTCCCTGTACGAGCCGTCTTCTGAACAAAGATGTTCTTCCCCACCACCCAACTTATCAAACCACTTAAAAATCAAATCCTTGCTAGTGTCTTGTTTTGAGACCACCAATTTTCTCTACAACCTTGTTCTAGGTTAAGTACAGATTTCTTTTCCTGGGATTCTCAACCTTGCGCATCCTCCCAATTCCCTTCTCAAAGCAACATCCTCAGCTTCCTCCGCCATCCTCCAGCCTGCTCTAGGCTTCACCCACGCTCCAGGGAGAATCTGGCACCTACTGCTCTCTCCCCAGTGCACCTGGCTGCTGCGGGATGCTCAAGTACCTACGAGTGTGGAGACCAGAACAGGCCCTATTCTAATGCTGATGGGATGCTATTGGCAGAGCAGGCAGAAAGGGCAGGACAGATATCCTGGCACGATTGTCAGAGGTGACACTGAGCTGGTCCCCACTGATGATCCAGAAGAGCAGATGGCACTGCTTGGTGATGGTCGTCAGAGAGCTGACATTTATGAGCAAAACCCAAGGGAGTGAGTTGAGAACATTGCTGGGCTTTGTAAATAACAGCCAAATTCAGTGATCAGAGAGTTTCCAGCATGCTTGTAAGCACTGCAGAGGACTGCCCTCCCTCAGTGTACATATACTCATGGCACCACCACATTGCAAAGACACACACACACACACACACACACACACACACCCAATAGTCACCCCATCAGTAGCCTAACCTCCAATTAAGAGAAGATTTTATGCTGGTTTACAAGAGGCAGCGTGATTCAATGGGAAAATCTGCCATCCAGGAATTCAGGAGATTTCTGGTACCAGAGCTGTAACTGAGCGGCTAAGCCCCCTAACTGCTAGTGAGAGTGTCCTCTCACTTCTTGAGCCACAGTGCACAGCGTTTTCAAAATACCGTGTGTAAAATGACTCTTAATCTCACAAAACAAACTGAGGGTTGCTGGGGGGAGAGGGGTTGGGAGAAGGGGGGTGGGGTTATAGACATTGGAGAGGGTATGTGCTTTGGTGAGTGCTGTGAGGTGTGTAAACCTGGCGATTCACAGACCTGTGCCCCTGGGGATAAAAATATATGTTTATAAAAAATTAAAAATTAAAAAAAAATTTCAAAAATCCATCTGATTTACTGATATATTTATCCCATTTACTTTCTTCATTGACAGAATCTCAGTTTTTAATAATTTCTTATTACCGAGTTACTTGATTTTGCCAAGTTGAGGGACTTGTTATCACTTCCCCCAGGGGCCTCAGAAAGAACCAGAACATGAGATGTCCTCGGTGCCTATGCCTTGTTGGGTCAGAACGCAACAAGGTCAGAACCCCATGCCTCTCCTGCTGCACCTAATCAGGGTAACACTCTCTGTAGTTTCTATACAAAATTAAAATTCGCCAGGTACTTTGGTAACTATGATTTTGTCTGGTGTCTGAAATATATCTAAGAGGATACAGCTGAAGTCAGAACTCAGGTTCATTGTACCATCTCCTCAACAAATACAGTGAAAACTCTCTACGTGGGAAAATGAAAACAGTGTGAGCACTGAACTGATACATGTGTGGGTGCCTCGGGCTCATCATTTCATATCTCTGTGTCTCTGGGTCCACTACTTTTCTCTGTGGGCTCAGTTTTCTCGTGTATGAAGTGCAGACACTAACGCCTACCTCCCAAGATCAAGGTGAGGCATAGATGGGGTCAGGTGAATGCAACAGATCATTGGCCATTGGGGCTCCCAAGGAAAGCAGCATATATATGGTAGTTGGGGATTAATACAAGTGTATTCATCTCCGGGCCCTTTTTCTGATAAAGACACAGGGTAGTACTAAGTCTATTTTAATCAGTTTCAAATCTATAGACTGCATATATCTTGGAATTTTATATTATATTATATTATATATTTTATATCATATATATCATATAATAATAAAAGATATGATCTTGGAAATATTGTTCATCAACATCTTTTACTTGATTAGACTTTCAATCATGATTTGGGCCAGTGGCTTCCAGTTTACTTTTCTGTTGAGCCTCACTTGGCACTCTTGGCTGATTCTTGCTGACAGGACTGTGGTGGGTGACGACGTGCAGTGTGAGGAGGGTGTTGATGATTAAGGGTGAGAGCCGCTGGCTGCTGAGTCTTGAAATCTTTCCATTTTCCCCTTGTTTATTTTTTATTTTGCCTTTGCAATTTAGAGGGTTCAAATAACACATGGTCATGATGTGGCAATTATTCAGCTTTGTCAGATCCAAAGTTCTGCTAATGAGGTAAAGCACAGAGCCTTAGGGACAGGGATGATGCACTTGGTTGTTTGCCTTGATTTAATTCATCAGATAAAGGCTCGATTTTCGACCTGCTCGTACCAATTCATTGTGATTGAAGGAATTGGTTTTGTGCTGCTTTCTGTTTACCTCAGAAAATACTGTTATTGCTCTCATTTTATAAAATCCTCCTTCACAAAACTCCTTGTATAAAAGAGACAAATTGCAGGAGAGTGTGGGCAGAGCAGGTCTGCCTATTTTACAAAGGAGATTCCTCTTAATAAAAAAATTCACAACGGATGCATTCTAGTGAATTCTGAGTCCTCTAAACCTTTTTCATGGTTTCAGCTTATTTGCTTCGTTTTGTCGTACTTTTTACAGTTTCTTGAGATAGTTTGAAAGTATGACTCAGGGGAGATTGTTCCAAATGCCCCAAAGTTACCAAGTTATCAAGATCCCTTCAGTGTTGTGATGGCCCTCACATGGTCTTTTCTCTTCGTGTGCCCTGTTCCTGTTAAATTCTTCCCCTCTCCATCCCCTGCTCTCTCTGTACTTTTCCTTCTCAACTTCAAGAAATCCTGTTCATTCCTTTCTACACAAGTCAAGTATCATCTCTGCTGAGACCTCTTCTTAGCTTTTGCATTCAGATTTAGCCACCATTTACCCGGAGCTTCCACAGTTCTTATGTCAGAGGCCTAAAATAAACTTATCAGTTTATAGTATACAATATATTCCCCCCCACCACCCCCCGTGAGATGGTGAGTTCCTGGAGGGCAGGGTCGTGGCTGAAAGAGCAATGACGAACAACACCTTCTGCCAACTGCCTCAAACATACTTCACCCTTGACAAGATTTCACCAAGCTAATCCCCAAAGGTGTCCTAGGGAGTAGAGAAGTCCATGTCAGTCTCCTCTGATACTCAAATACGTTCTCTACTTTTCTCATGAAATCTGATGGAAAACAATTTCAAGTTCAAAAACGTGAGTTACTTTCCTATCTCTTATTTCCTTCTGCATACTCTTGGACAAAAATCAATACTTCTGTGCCTCAGATGTCTTGTCTGAACAGAGGGAATAGATGACCCGCTCGCCTCAAATTATTTTATCCTCGATTCAGATCATAAAACAGAGTAAGAAAAATGTACCTTGGAAAGTAAGATCTTATTATTACTGGATAATATCTTATTATTATTGGATAAGATCTGCTGAATAATTTGAGTCTGAGCTGGAAGAACCAGATGGGAATGCAGAAAGCAGACACTAGCCATGCTCTGTCATGGAGGAAAAGCCTTTATGTTTCAAACTACAGAGACAGAGAAAGATTCGTGCTTAAAACAGCTACTAGGGGAGGCACCTGGGTGGCTCAGTGGGTTAAAGCCTCTGCCTTTGGCTCAGGTCATGATCTCAGGGTCCTGGGATCGAGCCCTGCGTCTGGCTCTCTGCTCAGAGGGGAGCCTGCTTCCCCACCCTCACCCACCGCCCTGTCTGCCTCTCTGCCTACTTATGATCTCTGACCAATAAATAAACTAATTAAAATAAAAAACAAAAAAGGCTACTAGGATTGTTTAGGCTCCATTAAACTCTTGAACCATAGCTGTGAGATTTTATTTTATTTTTCTCTGTTTTGAGGAAGGGGAAGAGATGGCAGGCAATGGAACAAAGAGATGGAGGCTAGAATGTGCCTAATTCAAATTCTCTGGGTGATTGATCCAATTTTTATTTACAGTATCCTGTGTAAAAACTTGGATTCAGAGTAAAAACAGGGACCAAGGGGGTCAGGAGGACTGTGTTCTAGATGTGACTCTGCCACAGCTCAGGCGGGAATTTGGCAAGTCCCTTAGCTTCCGGGGCCTGGGTTCCTCCATCTTTCAAATAAGGTGGGGACTCCTTCTTGTTGCTGTTTTCTCAGTACTTATGACACTCCCGGATCACATTAGGTATATGTTTCAATTATATAAATATAAATATGATATAAATATGTTTTCATTTATAGATAATATAAATATTATGTTTGTGTACTTGTATGTAAAGATGAAAAAGTTATAGATACATAAATGAAGGTGTTAGTCAAGAGAGTAGAAATGTCTTTTAGATATAACGATCAAGTAGAGAACACATTATGAACAGGCTTATTTTCTCCTTCCTTCCTTCCTTCCTTCCTTCGAGAGAGAGAGAGAGCGCTAGCATATGGGGGGTGGGGAAGGAGCAGATGGAGAGAGAGGATCCCAAAGAAGCTTATGCTCAGCATACAGCCCCACATGGGGCTCCATCTCGTGACCCTGAGATCATAACCTGAGCTGAAACTGAGAGTCAGATGCTTAATCAACTAAGCCACCCAGGCACCCTATTTTCTTCTTGATAGTAAGCGGTAGAACTCTTTGTTCTTCTTTCTAGGGCGTCAAATAGAACGTAGAAGAGTCAGGTAAAACATCACAGAAATCTTATTATAACCTTTGTGAACAAGGAGAAGGGGTCCCCCTGGGATTCAGTTTTTTGACAACAGCTATTTAGATTGTGAAGACTGGAGATTATCATGAAAACCAGTGTCCATATCTGCCACAGGAAGGTTCACTTCCTTCTTGCTTCCTCTCAGTGGGAACTAGCACAGGGCCCATGCATAGTACCCACTCAATAACTTGTTGATTGCTGGTTTGAGATTTCTCAAACACAGTACAGTTATTTACCTATACATTTTAAATCTTGTGGGAATTTCTGTTTCAGTGAAGTTTCAAATCCTTCCAAAATTTCCTACTCACCAAAGGATGTCTTAGTAAAATACGGATAGGGAGGGAAAAACTAATTTCACAGTAAGCATAGACAATCTCCAGGATTCTGTTCCTTTAAAAATTATGGTTCCAGTAAATTGAGTTTCTCATTCATGTTCAAGGCAGACTCAGAATGACTCAGAATTAGAAACAGATGATCGCTTGATACATCTTCTTTAGATTCTTCAGAACAGCAAATTTCTCCTTGAAATCCTCTCATACAACCCACCTTAATAGGATTGTACAATTCTTTCATATAAACCACTGAAACTGTGGGAAGAAAAGTAAATTGGGGGTCTGTTGATCCAGATATTCAGCAATAGAAAAAGTGGCTTTTTTATTAAAAAAAAATTGTTTTTAGTTCATTTGAAAGCAAACGTTTAAACTTTCAAAAGAGGTTAATGGTGAGAATCAGTGCTTGAATATTTATATACTGTTAACACCAAATGAATCACAGGGACAAAGCCCAAGAGGAAGGTGTGACTCCATCACTCTGATTCCCAATGTTTAGCTACAAACACGGCATTTTTTTAGACCTGGAATTGTCCTATGAGTTCCATTCTCTCTGAAGTAACAACACAGCAGAACTATTAACCCTCTTTTATGTTTAACCATCTCCGAGGCGAGCTGGCTACTCCTGTGTTAATCACACTGAAAAAGTTTTGCTCAACTATTTAATGTACACGGTGCAGGTAGCAGCTACCCAGCGTTTTGTTGTGTCAAAAATTTCTACCAACATTTCACGATGTCAAAAATGCCTGGTTATTGGGAAGGTGACAATGACTAGTTAGTACAAACAGTATATGGAGAAAGTCAAAACAGTAGACATAATATCACCTCCAGGATAAGTATATTGCTGAAGGATGCCCTATCCTACATCTGTCTCCACGGTTCATTACGACGGAATATATAACTAAAAACCAGTCACACTATTCCCACATCCCCGAAGCTTCTGGTCAAACAGGAAAATATCCAGCCAGCAAGGAAAAGTAATCCACAGGCACAATGTGGGATCTTTGCAGCATCTCTCTGACCTCACAGACTGTTGGTGGCATTTCTGTTGATTGGTCTGATTAGAGCTGTTTCTCTCCAATTTTATTCTCACAACTATATTCTTTCAAAAGAGAGTTTTATTTTCATGGAGTATTTTCTCTTTGTCCTTCCTCCGTCTGTCCCTCCCTCCCTAATCCTCATCTATTTTGATTCTTTCCCTTGAAACCATTACATTTAAAAAAACAGAAGAAGAAGAAGAAGAAAAAAAAAAAAAAAGCTTTTAGAAAACTCTTCATTCCTACCCAGCTGCAAAGTTTTTTACTTCACATTTCCTTTTTAGGAGAGATGACTTATTTTTCTCACTTTGACCAAGCATTTAGTGATTGACCAAATCCAGATTCACCTATTTCTTTTCTTCTTATAGTAATGCCTTTTTTTTTGTGGGGGTTGGTGTGAGGGGTGTTCAGTTTTATGTCTCTTCCTATGTTTCTAACCTCTTTTTTTTTTTTAAAGATTTTATTTATTTATCAGAGAGAGAGGGGGGCAGAGAGCAAGCACAGGCAGACAGAATGGCAGGCAGAGGCAGAGGGAGAAGCAGGCTCCCCGCCGAGCAAGGAGCCCGATGTGGGACTCGATCCCAGGACGCTGGGATCATGACCTGAGCCGAAGGCAGCTGCTTAACCAACTGAGCCACCCAGGCGTCCCAGCTAACCTCTTTACCTTTGTTGTCTTCTAGAGTCTTACTCTTTATTCTCCTTTCTTTACTGATCAGCTTTTCTTTACCACCTGTAGACTCACTACCAAAGTTATCAGCTTTTCTTTGGTTGGGGATATTTCTTATGCCAAGAATGTTGACCTCAATTTTGAATCTTTGTCAAGCACAAAACTATGGAACAAATACACACACACACACACACACACACACACACACACACACTTAGATATATGTGTATATTTTTGTCCATGCTAACTCTAATATTTCTTATGTTTTCTGGCATCCCCACAGCAGCATCCCCTCTTGGGGATCTTTTTGAATTTATATAAAAATTTATATTTACCTTTTTATTTTCTAGTGATAACCATAGCCCCAAGATATTCACCATTTGATCAGCCTCAAACACTGCTTCCTATCTATTGTTTGAATTTGTTATACTTGGCCTTTAGAGCTCCTCAAGAAACCTGACCACTGACAACTTCTGTTGTTGTTTATAATGTAGCAAGACAAATTTACCAGTCTTTACCTCCATTAACATCCCATATCCCTTTAAGCATGTAGCTTTCTCTTCTAAACCTGTTAACCACAAAATTTAGTTTGATTACCTGCACAGGTCCCACAAAGAATACCAATCCTTCAACCCCTGTCACTTTCAAAAACCAACTTTCCTCATGGCTTTCAAAGACCACACCATACTATGTCAGATCAGAGACAAGGAAAAGGGGACAGGAAGCTCCTAATCAAAGAAACAAATACAACATTCAGCATTGATAATCCTGCCTGTGTGTCTGTGTCTGTGTCTGTGTCTGTGTTTGAGTTTGTGTATTTCACTGACTATTAGTAGCACCTCTTTCTTCTTATATTTTTGAGAACAGGAGCATATTTTTCCGATACCATGGCTATTTCATAAATATCATGTTATTAACCTTAAAAAGGACATACAAATTAAGATCAAATATCACCTGGCAGAAAATCAAAGGGAAAAAAAAGAGATCTTTTTTTAAGTTCTATACATTATCACTGTCTTTCCATTCTCGTGACTTATCTACATCTTTCAACAGTCCTTATTACTTTTAAACATCTTGTCAGATACTTGTATTTAATTGCTACAGCTAGCTAGCCCCCGACGGCATGATTATTATCATTATCATCATTCTTCACTCTATAGAATTGCCTCTCCAGAGCTCCCTCCGCCCCCAGCATTTGGTATTAAAACTTACCGCTTTTCCCAACTCCCCCAGCTCCCAGCATTACCACCTTGTACTCTCTGGACCCGCCTGATGCGCGGCTGGGGGAGCAGCTGGCTTCGTTTTCTACCTCCATCTTACCCTTGAGACGGGAGGAGAAAAAAGAAAGAAAAAGTCGCCCGTGTCAGGTGCTTGCTCAGATATTAAGCAACTCTAAAACTGTGTCAAAAGAAAGGTTTAGTATGAGGTAAGAACCATCAGCGTCGGGCTGGCTGCTGGTCCTCTGCTGGAGCGGGTCTCATAGCAACCACTTCAATTGCTTCCAATGAAAATCTGCCTTCGCATCCCCCCTCCCTTATCCTTCACTCTCAGGTCTCCCACGATTTCCCTCATTCTCTGTCTCTGGCTGCTGTCTTTTCTTACTCCCCTTTCCCTCCTCCGTTTCTTTCTTCATTCCCCTTCCTCACTCTGTCTCTCCTTTCTCTCTCCTGCCCCCTGCACGGTCACAGTTGTTAGAAGCACGCATTTGGCCACTTTCCAGGCTGAGCTGCTTGAATGGAGTGAATCTGAGACTTAGAAGATGCTCTGTCTCACAGGCTGACTTCTGTAGCTACAGCTTAAACGACACTATTTTTTTTTTTAATCAGAGTCAATTAATTAAGAAAGATGTCTGTTGCTTATCTCCTGGCTTCCATCTTCTTGCATGGTTTTCATTCTGGGAAAAGAGATGTTACCAAATGAGAAGAAAAAAAACCCAGTAACTCAGGGCTCTTAAGGACAGGTCTTTAGTGTTGTTGAAATAATAGCTGGCTGGGAGAAATTGTTTCAGCTCACTTGACAGCTGCAGTTCTAACATACGGAGGTATTTGAATTAGGTCATTGTCATGTTTGGACATGGATCTTCCTTGTTTACACTAGTTTATTAAGGATAATCTAAAACACAAGGATTCTGCCAAGCATGAAAGAGATACTTAATAAATATTTTTGCTGAAAATTATGGCAGTATTAAAGATCCTAGAAGATTCTTTTTCAAATGTCCAAACTTCTACCTCTTATTTGAATTCTTTCAAATTCTGCTCTTCTCTACTTTGTCTGTTTTTCTTTGGGAAATTTCTGAATTATAGAGGTCTTAGAATGCTTTCAGTAATCACTAATTGTCATAGTTGGACCTTATCTTTCAAACAAGTAATGATGATGTTCTGTATGTTTATTGTCTATTTTATGACTGTGAAATTGTATCATGATTAGATGCAGTCATGTATTTGGTATACACAGGCTTACGTTTAGATGTTAAGCTTTTCTAGGAAAAGAACTATATTTAATCAGTTCCTTATGACTCCATAGTGTATGACCAAGCATTGGGCACAGAGGAGATAATCATCATATTTTTGTTGGTAATCAGAGAGGTAACAAATAATCATAGCCAGGAACAGAGGCTCTGGATCCTGATTGTTTGTGTTCAAATCTGGCCTCAGTCACTTAACAGCTGTGTGACCTTGGGTAAATTACTTCACCTCTCTGTGCCTCAGTTTCTTCATCTGTAAAATGGTTTATTAAAACCCTGCTCTATTAACTCATTAAATGAGTTGAATGTTTGCACAGTGCTTTAAATGGTGTCTGGCAAATTGCAAGCACTATATAATTGTATGATATCATGATTATGATCATTATTTTCAGTTAATGGTGCTCCAGGCCTACTGTTTATAAGCACTCACCAGAAGAGAAAATCATCTCTACAAGTGTTTATTGATCATCTACATACCTTCTTTGCTAAAGTATCTTTTCAAAATAAATAAATCAAGATGTTTTTTCTTCATTACTGAGTTTTGATAGCTCTCTCTATATTCCATATAAGCATTTTATCAGATATATGTTCTGCAAATATTTCCCCCCAGTCTGTGGCTCTTCTACAGTGTCTTTCAAAGAACAAGAGTTTTAAATTTTGATGGAGCCCAATTTGTGTTTTCCTTCCCAGCTTTAAAAATGAACCTGCCTTCTGGACACTCTCATCAGACACCCTGCTTGTATCACTCTTATCATCAGCAAGGTCAATATCATTCTGGGTCTCTGCAGGGAGCATATCACCCTCCAAGTTCTAGCTTTTAGTCCAGTCTCTTCTCATGTTTGACCTCTGTGCCTGAAGAGTCCTACAGCTTGTCCTCCCTGAGGACAGTCTCCCTGTCCTTTCCCCTTGAACACTGCTCAATTCATTCTGTACACTGTCAGGGAAATCTACTGAAAATGCAAACCTGACTGACCCTATTGTACACATATTCATGATTAAATGCCTAAATACAATCTAATAGCCTAGAATGGCACGTAGGGACACAAAGCATTTGTATCAGTCTTGCATCATCACACTCTATAGAACAGAATCAGGCAAAGTGGGCTACTTGCTCTTCTTCCAACAAAACTGTCATTTCTATAATTGGATCTAATAAAGGACTGTAGTTGTAATACAATTATCCTTTAACTGATTCATTGAAACTTTATTCCTCAATGAAAAGAGATATGTAAACAGTAACATTTTGCTTCAAGGTCTTTCTGGGTTTTGTTTCTACTTCTGGTGCAAAATTCTTATAACCTTGAGTAAATCTCTTGTCCCTCTGGCTATCTGTTCCACCATCTGTTACTCTGTTTTCCATGTCAGCCATTCTGATTTGGTGGTAAAACACAGGAATTGTCATGCCAGCTGTGTCCTTGGTGTTTTTTCTTTCCTTTTTTTTTTTTTTTACAATTATTTTAATATTGGTTAAGAGGAAAGAGCCCATGGAAATGTCTTTTAACAGTAAATAGATGAGTGGCTTGTCAAATATCAGTGGGCATTGTGAGAGGGAAATTTTGTGAGTTAGCCTTCTCCTCAATGTTGAGTGTATCTGTCCATGCTCCTCAAATGGAAGTGAGCAAGATTTTTCCCTATTTACATAGAAAATGATATACATGAAGGGCAGGGAACTTTCCTAGTCATAAGGCTTTCTTTGTCTACCTCCCTCCTTTTTGAAATTCTAAGGTCTAGCCCCTTCTCTTAAGTTACTAAGGGCCACAAAACTCTTGACTGATATTTGAATTTTTTTTTAAAGATTTTATTTGTTTATTTGACAGACAGAGATCCCAAGTAGGCAGAGAGGCAGGCAGAGAGAGAGAGAGGGAAGCAGGCTCCCTGCTGAGCAGAGAGCCCGATGCAGGACTCGATGCCAGGACCCCGAGATCATGACCCAAGTGGGCTTAACCCACTGAGCCACCCAGGTGCCCTGATATTTGAATTTTGAATCACTCTAATGCTAATGATTTTCAGTTTTAGTTAGTGAATTTTGTGAATTTGCATGCTTTGTTCCTTAAGCAGTGCACCCAAAATTCTAAGAGGGTATGTGTGCACCCATGTGCAGTGTATTTGCATATCAGAGATGAGGGTGAAGAGGGAGGGAGAGAGAAAAAGAGAAAGGGAAAGGGGGAGGGAGAGAGGACAGTATCTTCCAGGTGTATACATGACAACTGAAATGCAATAGTTAAGTAACTGAAGTCATTACATGGCAGATTACTAAACTCAGAAAAATCAATAAATGACTGAAGTTTATGTCTGCTTTTGCTAACTTACCCTGGCACCTGCCATCCTTTCTGAATGTCACATGATTCCCTTTGAGTTCTTAAGTCCATCCAATGAAGATCCAGGTACTCCATGTTATTTCAGAACCACTGAGCTCCCTGAGCAAGATCCAAGTAAATGCCAGCTTATTTCTGTCAGCTGCTACTCACCTTTCTGTCCTTAGGGGATAAGCAATTTCTTCAAAAGGAATACATTAACCTATTTACATGGATATCTTTCTAAAGTCCTTTAGCAATAGCTCAAGTATCCAGTCTCTGTGGAAGCCATCTTACTTTACTCTAGGGGAAGGTTAGGCACATCCAGAATTCTTCTCTGACTTATCTAGTCACTTACAGGCAGACCTCCTGACATCTTTGTCGGTATAAGCCACCCTTCCCTTTATTAGAGCATTTACAATATTTCTTACAATGATTTATTCTCATTCCATTTCACTCTACTCAAAAGTGGTGACCCTGTCACCATATTCACCTTTATCTCTCCAGAGTTTAGCATGGTTCCTGGTGTGTACTACATGATGAAGCCATTTTTATTTAATGAGGGAATTAATTGTACTAAGTGGTTGACTGTCTTTTGCACTATTAATTAAATTAACCTTTCAAAGTATATTATTTACTATTTGTATCTTAATGAAAAGATAAATCATGGAGGGAAGAAACAGTTAACAACTTAGTTGATAACCTCTGGGTAAATTCATGTTTGACATGCATGTTCTCAGCATGAAATGTAAGACCTGTGTAAACCAGAAGAGAGCACAAAAGCTCGGGGCAAACAAACAAAACTAAAAAAGAGCTAATTTTGCAAATGGTAGGCGGAGGTCCATCTGCACAGCACAAGACTTCTGTATCACATGGACCTCCTCATGATAATACTCAGTAAAATTCACATTAGGTCTTAATAATTCTTGTGGAATAACTCAACTTTTTTTTCCCTGAAGGGTTACTAAGTTTGAAATATGTGAAAATAGGGCAGGTCTAAATAACCTGCATTCATTCATTTATTCATTCTAACATGGATTCATTCTTTAAATATGGATTAACTTGCTTATTCTCAAAAATGATTCATTGAACTATGTCTGGTTTTTTTAGAAAATAAAGGAAAACACAATAAAGTCCCTGAGCTTGAAGTGATTATGTCCACATGTGGGAGAAAGACACCTATACACCAGTTTCTGGAATAAGCCAGTATGTGCCAGGTAAATGAATAGAGGGTTGAGCAGAGTGATAGCAATATGGGGAAAGGAGAGACTGATTTAAATAAAAAGACAAGGTGAGGTATCAAGGAAGGGGAGTATCTTGGACTAGATTTAAAACAGGACTACAAATAGAAGATATGACAAAAACAGGGTAGTTAAAGATTAGAGAATATGAATTGCAAATTAATACTACACAGTTGATGCATAAGAACATAGGAACACAGTCCAAAGTTTGGATGGTAGGTGAATCACTACAGGCTATAAATTGCAGCATACAGAGTTTCGGTTTCTTTTCTTCTCTTTTCTTTCTTTTCGAAACTTTATCTTTAAACAAAGCATGGTGCCCAACTTTGAATGGTAAACAATACAAGCTTCTGATTAGAAGAAAATCAAGGTCTTGCTCAAGTTACTTTTCTTTAACTAAGCTTTTGTAACTTTTTCAAATCCCAATGATTTGAAACTAAGCTTGATTTCTATATATTTATTATTGCTGTAGTCATTCATTTCACTTAGCAGTCCATGATTTGCTGAATTGTAATCTATTTGAGAAATGAGTCCCTTACATTTTTTTTTAATATTTCCCATGATTCTGGGCCCAGGTCGCAACATATCAAAAAAGATCAATTAAAAAAAAGTTAAGACTTTTTTGACCAATAAACTTCATAGTAAAATCTGATGTGGTAACTAGAGATTGCAACTTTTACTATTCAGTTATCAAAACTGACTTTTACCTTGTAAAAGCAAAATATTAGGGCTGATTCAAACAAATGGAAAAGATAATGGTGTGAATATTTAAACCACAGAAAAACAAAAAATTTTATATACTAATAAATTTCAGAGAGATATCCAAATTTTCTATATGTATCTTATTGACCAGAGATTTCAGTTATCTTTTACTTTCATATGTCTATGGTACAAATATAGTATGATAACTCTGAGGTTATATGAGAATATAATGTTCAAGAAATATTTTTTAATTAGTACAATTTTGATACATTCTACTTGCTATGATTTTATGTTATAATAGATGCAAATCAATTAATTATCAGCTTGAATTGTTGAATATCCAGAATATACTGTGTTCAAATTCTGGATAAATAAAGGGCTACTGAAACTACATTAATGTAAAAAATGGTGCCAAATCCCAAAAATGGTGCTATATAAGACTGAATAGATAATCAAAATTTTTAATATTGTACTTGGAAAATTTATATTCTGTTATAAATACCACCACACAGCTTTGTTATTAACATTAAGATGGTAGTTTTCTGGCATTTAAAAATTGAGATATTATTATGATTCTACTGAGAGTTAGTTGTGAAACTGTCTCTGTTTCCCCTGAGAGCAAAGAAATTAGAATTGGAGAGGTACCTCGAATATATTTAGGATAACCTTCCATCTGGGGAAGAGATCTCACATTCACTGATTACTGATCAATTCTTTGAATAATGAGTAGCAGAGAGTTTAATACTTTACAAAAATTCCCATTCTGACCGCCTATGATAGTGGAAAAAAAAGATTTGGAATTAGAAAGGCCTCATTATTGATCTAACTTCTTTTACCAACTTAGCAACAGTATGAAAATGGACAAATCTTCTCACCTCTCAGAACTTTAGTTTCTCCTCTGCAAAACAAAAACCTAAAGTATTTGGTATTTGTGAAGTTCAAATGAGATGACATAAATTCGGTGCCTGGGAACACTCATTCATGGTGTAAAATCAGAATATTAGGAAGTTCACTCATTTGTCAAACGCCATCCAAGAAAGAGAGAAATGGTCTGTGTGTCTGAGTCATTTCTGTCCTATACAAGTGAGTACTGAGTTGAAGCAAGGACAGATCAGTGGAAGAGGTGAATGATTTGTGCCAAATCATGGAGGAAACAACATTTAATGCTTGAGACCGTTGCTCTTTCTAATGTATGTTATATAGAAGGGTGTGTATGTGTAGGAAGGTAGCAGAAGAGGGATCTACGAAACTGTTTGGAAGTAAACTGATGCCCCTCCCCCACTTTTTTTTTCTAATTCTGAGAAATTTGGACTTAACCAGCAGGTGGTGTGAAACCAGGGGTAATGTTTAAGCAGAGATGTAATATGAATGAGTGTGTGATTTACAAAATTTGCAAAGCCCTCTCTAAAGGTAGTGTGTAGAATGGATTATAATGAAAATAAACTAGAGACCAAAAAAATGGCTTAGGGGGGTCTTTCAGTCATCCAGCAGAGAGTAGAAAATAATTTGAACTCGATGGAGCAGGCTCACAGCTGAAAAACTGGGAAAGGGGAATGGGACCCACATCTCATTACTAGAGGAAACTTGGCAGATATTAATGCTCCATGGACCTGGGGGAATAAGAAACCAGACAGGAACCAAAACTGGCTGACGTGTTTTGCTTAGATCACTGGTTACAACCGAAGGTTAACAGTCTCACTGCTTGAATGGAGAAAATTAACAAGTCAGGAAACAACAGGTGTTGGCAAGGATGTGAAGAAAGGGGAACCCTCCTACACTGTTTGTGGGAATGCAAGCTGGTGCAGCCACTCTGGAAAACAGTATGGAGGCCCCTCAGAAAGCTGAAAATAGAGCTACCCTATGACACAACAATTGCACGACTGAGTATTTACCCTGAAAGTTACAAATGTAGTGATCCAAAGGGGCATGGGCACCTGAATGTTTATAGCAGCAATGTCCACAATAGCCAAACTATGGAATTAGCCTTGATATCCATCAACATATGAATGGATAAAGAAGATGTGAGGTGTGTGTGTGTGTGTGTGTGTGTGTGTGTGTAATATTACACGGCTATCAAAAAAATGAAATCTTGCCATTTGCAATGATGTGAACGGAACTAAAGGGTATTATTCTAAGTGAAATAAGTCAATCAGAGAAAGACAGTTATCATATGATCTCACTGATATGGGGATTAGAGAAACAAGACAGGATCATCAGGGAAGGAAGAGAAAAAGGAATCAAGACAAAACCAGAGAGGCAGACAAACCATAAGAGACTCTTAATCTCAAGAAACAAACTGAGGGTTGCTGGAGGGGAGAGATGTGGGAGGGATGGGGTGGCTGGGGATGGACACTGGGGAGGGCATGTGCTATGGTGAGTGCTGAGAACTGTGTAAGACTGATGAATCACAGACCTGTACCCCTGAAACAAATAACACATTATATGTTAATTAAAAAAAACAATCTGAGGGTTTTGAAGGGACGGGGGGTGGGAGGTTGGGGTACCAGGTGGTGGGTATTATAGAGGGCACGGATTGCATGGAGCACGGGGTGTGGTGCAAAAATAATGAATACTGTTATGCTGGAAATAAAAAAAATAAATAAACAAACAAACAAATAAATAAATAAAAAAAAACAGTATTACTGCTTGAGATAAAGAATTGAGAAAGTGTAGCAGGGAGGAAGTCAAGAAGGGAGATATGAATAATGAGTCAAATTTCTATCGCATTAAGTTTAAGGTGCTTTTGGAATATCTGGTTAGATATATAAGGAGAACAGTTTCAAAAGATAAGTTTGGAGTTCAGAGGAAAGGCAGAAGCTTAGAGATATGGATTATAGATTAGGAAATCTTTAGTTTATTAGGGGGAAATGAAAACAACAAGGGATGAGATTCTCTATGGAGAATCCTCTTGCTAGAAAGAGGAGAGAAAAAAGGGTATCTTTATGAATGGACTATAATCAGCAAAGATCATATTTGCTGAGTTTTCTGTGCAAGGTATTTGGATAAGAAATTTTTCATCATTTCCTTATTGAATCTGCACAATAATACTATGAGATGTAGATCCATATTGCCAAGAGGATAAAAAATAAATATATAGGGGTGTCTGGGTGGCTCAGTGGGTTAAGCCTCTGCCTTCAGCTCAGGTCATGATCTCAGGGTTCTGGGATCGAGCCCCATGTCAGGGTCTCTGCTCAGCAGAGAGCCTGCTTCCCCCTCTCTCTCTGCCTGCTTCTCTGCCTAATTGAGATCTCTCTCTCTCTGTGTCAAATAAATAAATAAAATTTTTAAAAAAAAGAAAATGAAAGAAAAATTTAAAAATATATAAATAAATATACAGAGACATAGGAAAGCCACCAGAAGAATAGAATGCAAGCAAGGAGAGTTGATCAATCCTATTGGTCATGTAAGAACAGAAGTGACAGTATGCCATTCCATTCAGGAAAGGAGAGCTCATTCATGAAGAGAGCAATCTTGGTAGAAAAGTGAGCACGGAAGTGAAATAGTAAAAGAAAAAGAAATGAGGAGGACTTGAGGAATTAAGCACATATATACATTTCATTTCAAAAATTTGTTAGCAACAGAAGAGGGTGTGATAAAATCACATATTGTCCTAGTTTAAGACATGACTTGGAATATTTATAAAATTGATAGGAAATCATTCCTAAAATATAGTAGACACAATAGTCATATGTAGCAATTAATATTCTTCTCATTATGCCTATTTAAAAATAGCTTGTCAAAGATGCTACAACTAGGGAACAAGAAATATCGAGACTTGGTCTTAATTTGGACAAGGAATACTTAATAATCATTCGTCTTTAGCTTTTAAAGATATGTTTTTTTCTTATTTCAAGCAGAGATAGTCAATTATCATATGATTTCACTTACTTGTGGAGCATAAGGAATAACATGGAGGACATGAGGAGAAGGAAAGGAAAAGTAAATTGGGGTAAATTAGAGGGGGAAATGAACCATGAGAGACTGTGGACTCTGAAAAACAGCTGAGGGTTTTGGAGGGGAGAGGGTGGGAGCTTGGGTGAGCCTGGTGGTGGGTATTATGGAGGGCACGTATTGCATGGGGCACTGGGTGTGGTGCATAAACAATGAATTTTGGAACACTGAAAAATAATTTAATTTAATTTAATTTAAAATATTAAAAGATACATTTTCCTATTTCTATAATTTTTTTAATAACATTTTATCACAGTTCTGTGACAGGTCTTGACTTTTTAGTGTTAGTTATATTGTTTGGTTTTGTTTTCAGCTAAGAACTTTCTTTTTTTTATAACCTATTGTAAACTTTCCCTCACTTAACTCCAGACAATCATTCTTGTCCTATTATCTTTTGTGACTATAAATAATTTGCTTTGTTTATTTTGTTACCTTGACGATATTTATAGATCATGTCATAGAGATCCTCCCTTGGAGACCTCTCTTTTGTAGACTGTGTAAATTTAGTCCCTTATGTCTAAACTCATATGTCTTGTCCTCTAATCCTGGGATATATTTTATTGACCTTCTGAATTTTTTTCTCAACTTACCTCTATAGCCTGTCAGTATTGCAAGAAGAAATTATGCTGGAAAGCTAATAATTTGAAATGATATCTAGTAAAGAACCAAGATATAGCTTCTCTAACATTCTAATTAAAATAGACAAAGCCAGGGAACAATAAGGCTAACCAGAGAAAACAGTATCATTGACATTTCTGGACCTGGCTTAATGAGTCAATCAGTCTGCTGTCCCCAAAATTAATACAGAAATCTTTGAAATTTATATACTTTCTGCACCCAACCCCAGCTTAGGAATGAGGATTTGCACCAAACATAAACATGGATTATTCCACTTTGCAAACGCTGATTTTGAGATGGTCAGACGCCCACTTTCCTACCACCTTCTAAGAAAATCTATTCATAACTGCAACTCACAGAATCAGCAGTATGTCAGGTACATGAGAGGGGTATGGATATTTAAGTATTGTACCCTGGAAAATTAGTCTCAAAAAACCAGAGAAATGAATAGCCCTAGAAGGAAGGCATGCTAAATACTGTAAATTCTAAGTACTCCTGTTCAAAAAATAAGAGTGAGGACCACCAGTCTGGTTAATCAAGTTCAAACAGATCCGTACATCTGAGGATGGATGAGTAACCAAAAAAGGAGTTCCTGAAAAATACTGTGGCACTAGAAATAAAAGTTACCATGATCACAAACAGAAAACTAAGATCTCTGAAAATCTTAAACTCTTCAATTTTTGCCCCAAAAGAATATTTATAAATTCTTAAATGTATATCAGAATACAACCCCTATAGAAAAGTAGAAAGCCCTAAAAGGAGAAGAGTCTCTACACAAAAGTAGAATGCTATCTGAAGACAAGGATCTCAGGATAAAGTAGAGTAATGGGGGACACAACATAGCAACCATAAAGTAATTCATGTTACTGTAGTACCAGCTACCAGTATTGGCACATAGTAGGTTCTCATTAAATATCAGTTCCTATATGTAATGACAACAAACTGATTAAAAATAATAATAATAGGAAATAGTATTGAAAATGAAAAGAAACTTGTTTCAATAATGGAGTTTAACCCCAAACCAAAGATGGCAAACTCAGATCTGACATTATTAAAACTTAAATCAGTGAAAGCGGAGAAGAAACTTAGAATTCTCCCCAGGATGCAGAGGAAAGGAAGTTGATGACAATGATGACTGAAATAAGAGAGTTGGAGGATATTGGACTGTCACCCTACTCATTCTTCTCCTCATTCTTCTTAGAGAAGGAAGGGTTAGTGCACTAGACATAGTGCTGGGTTTGATCCAAAGCACCAGTTAAACCATAAGGTCAGAAGCCAATGCTGCAGGAGCAGGTGAAGGGCAGGGAGGAAGTGGAATTTTTTCTCCCCTCCATTTAACTGCTATGTGTGTTTCTTAGACAAGAAATATAAGGAGCAACATCTTGGAAAAATACCAAACAGAAGCTAGAAGAAGCTACTCTGAGGAGGACATCCAAAATAACACAAATATGGAAGGAATGGAATTCCAGCAAAAACAAAAGAACCCAAATCAAACACTGTGGGATCCTGCCAGGAGAAATTTCCTGAACTGATAAATCCATGTTTAATCAAGTGCTTTCATTTGTTATATGGGGAATCGCTCTTCCAGGAATGAACTTTGCCTAGAGAGAATCCGATTTCCAGAAAATATCAGTTAATTATTTAAGTTCAAATAATTCATTCATGTGTCAGTTACGTTTTGAGTCCCCATAAGAGGTCATATTTTGTTATTGAGCATTGTTCATTAAGATGCATAAGAAACAGTGTGTTGGTCTAAATGGAAATGGATGGCCAACAGGAAACCCAAAAAATGAAATGGAAGTCAGTGGAGAAAGAGCTACCAGGGGCTCAACCCATGTAGCTTATGTCAAATCAGGAACCCCTGACTGTGATTGGGAGAGTTCTGGGAGCCAACAGAGCCTGCCACTGCCTTAAGCCTTGAGTCATGTTAGTTCTGCACTCATCAAGCAGAATTCTGGTATCAATTTGCTCTTTGAAGAAGGCAATGTGAATCCTGAGTTCCAGAAAGACTTTGTCAGTCACCTAGAACCACTTCTCCATCCCTGCAATATCTTTTACATCCAGAGTTGTATTCATCCAGCTCTGGCTTGATACTGAGAGCTCAAGATCAACCAATTCCATGTTTTATCATTGGGATTATTACAAATAACTTACCTATATCAAGACAAAGTCTTTCACTTATCCTCTGCTTATCTTACTTCCACCTTCAGAAGTGAGGTGGAAACAGTCTGGTCCCACTTTGATGAGAGAGCCTTCACATCCTTTAGCACAACTACTCTATCCCTTCTGCTCTTCTTTCTCAGCACAGCATTTCCATGACAGTTTTGTGGCACAGATTAAGACTTTTTAGTATCCTAATAACCTCCATTTAAAGGTCCGCTTCTAAATTCTTCCCAGTGGTATAGCTCTGAAAGCTCATCATATCTGTCTGTCGACCCAGAGAGCTATTCTAAACATGACACTCCTTGCAGTGAGACTGGAGAAACTGATAAAAATCACCTGCAATTGTAGTATCCAACAAACATTCTGCACTGTTCTATGTGGCCCCAAAACCCAACTGAAGTAATTATTGGGTTTAATTGCTGCTTTATCTATGTGTGGCAATGGTCTCCATTTTTTTCCCCAAATGTGGATTTGTGCTTGGATGCAGAAATGCCTCGAACAACTTCCAGAGACAGCAGAAGCCATGAAATATTCACTAGCTGTGCATTTCTCCTTGCTTGCTGAGGCACTTAGTGACTCTCATAAACACCCCCAAATAGACCAGGAATGTAAAGTGTAGTGGATTTGGGTGGTTAATCTCAATCTCCAATGGGATAAAACATTGGCAACTCCAAGGAAATAATGTGAGCTAAATGTTAGACAAATTAAAAAGTAAGACCAAGTCCTTACTGAGATTGGTAGGTATTGATTCATTGTGAGACTAAGTACACACATTAAGCCTCTTAAAGCATCAAAAAAATGCTACTAAGGTATTATTGGGCTTGCAGAACAAAGATCAGGATACCTGATGGAAAAAATTACTATTCACCAAGAATTACAGCCCTTAGTTCTCTGCAGGCTGTGAATGGAATGAAGTTGGCTAAGGACTGAGGCGGAAATATCATTAGATGTCTGTTAGATACATAAAGTAGAAAGTAGGAGTCTCCCGAATTGAAACCCTGCTGGGCTTTCTGGAGACAGCAACACTAGGAAACTTAGATTTTCAAACAAGAGAAGGACTGGTTGAAAATAATTTATCTAAGTTGTTTTTAGTCATGAACAAGTTTAGCATAAATTGTCTTATGAATTATTTTGAAGACTCTACAATTAATAATAATAATAAAATAGCCTCTGAGCAGCAAAAGTATTGAGAATTTGTCCCAGAGAAATTTGCCAGCTAATTAGGGACCCCCACAGAGGGTCCTGCTGTGTCTTCTTGAATCCTTTCAATGACAGACAGCAAACCACTCTTTAGCATGAATCCAAGGTACCAGAGATGGCTCAGTTAGGGACCCAGCACCAGAAGACATTATTAATTCTCAGCTTTGCCTTCAGTAATGAAGCTTGCCTTCAATAATGAAGCAAGATGCTTTACATTTCCATTTTATATAAAACAAAACAAAAATAAAATAAAATTAGGAATAGCATCCTTCATAGATTTTACAAATATTAGTGGGTTTTGTTTATCCTACAATATAAAACAAACATATAGTATATGATTCTTTCATTGTTAATTTGTTGAGGACTGTGATATATTGAAGTGAAAATAGTTTCTTTATAATTTCTTCCTATTTGCTTGAGTTTTTCTATGTAGAGCCTCAGAGTGCAAATGCAATCCTTCTCGAAAATAAATGGTCAGATGTTTGGAAAAAAATTTTTTTTCTCCAGCTTAGATTTGTCTTTTGGTGGAAAGTACCCTAAGTTACGGCCAGGGTTTCTCTTTCAACACACTCTCCATTATACTGCTTACCTTCCTCTGAACATATCTGTTCTCTCAGTGCCGCTTACAAAGGTGGGCTTCTAGCCCCTCTCCAAAAAAAGAAGTGTAACCTTTCTAGTATCACTGAGTGTTCCTGGGTATGATGGGATGAATCAGAACCAAAATTCTATGTTTTTGTTTAGACATCTTTTAGCCTAGTTATCTGTGCATTTGTTAAAATAATTTTTGTTTGATTTTTACATATGAATGTTCATTCAATTCCTCTTCCCTTTACCGTGTATTTTGTGACTGTTGCTTCACAAAATAGACGGTCAAAATTTTTAAGAGTGGAAATTACTTCTTTGAAACCCTAATGCCACCTGGCTAGTTTGGGCTCAGAGTGGGTCCCCAGAGAGATTATATGTTAAATTGAGTCTAATTGAACTGTGCTTGAAACTTCCAACAGACGGCAGCCCAGCTAATGTATCAGCAACCTCCTAAAGGAATATTCTTTAAGTATTCTCCTCACACAAGGTAAGAAAATTAGAATCTCAGGAAAGAAAAAAGAAAGCTGGCAAAGACCACCTGCCTCCAATGCAATTAACCTCTGTTCGTTAAAAGCCTTCATTGTGAATATTCACAGTGTCCATATGTAAGTCACGCAATAATAGCATTGCCACAGCATCACGTCAAAGCATAGGACAGGCTAGCTTCCTTAAGAAAATGGGTACACCTTGATCAGAACTTGCTAATATGTTAGAGATTATTCCTTTTAAAAAGCCTACTTCACATCCGAGTCTTTGCATCCCTGAATAGCATCCCAGTCTCCCAGTACGTTTAGTTATTTCCAGATCATTAACCATGTGATTGAGAGACCATGGGGAATGGGGAGAAGGGGAAGTGGAATTGAGAGCTCCAGGTTTGGAGCCACTCCTGATTGAAGTTCAACCCAGTAACTACTGAACGTCTGGGAATGAAGATCTAAGTCAGAAGCAAGCAGGGATTTGACTTTTAAAGGCTGTGTCTTCGCAGAGAATGGGCATGGAGGTGATGCCATGGGGTGGAGATGCGGAGCCCTCCCCCAGCTCCCCACCCTTGCCCTGCCCCCCATGCCACCACTGGGCAGGGCTGCTCCTCAGACATTTCCTCAAACTGACTCTGTCTCTGCCATTCAGCCTGCTCTTCTGAATCCTGGCTCATCCTCTTCACAATTGAGAGCTTTTTTGCTCTATCCTCTGTGTGTGTGTGTGTGTGTGTGTGTGTGTGTGTGTGTAACATGAATTATAGCCTTCATTCTTATATTTTTTTCGTTCTTTTATTTTCCTCTCAGCCTCCTTATGTATTCCGAATTGTGAGCATTTTTTTTCTTTTTTTTTTTTTTGCTCCTTTCCTTTCTTCTTCTCCTTCTTTCTTCTTTCTTCTTTTTCCTTCTTTCATCTTCTTTTTTTTTTAAAACTATTTTAGGAAAATAAACAACTTTTGTGTAGCAGAAATTCTGACTTTTTTTTTTTCTTCAGATCAAGGATGTGTTTTTAGACAGCTGAAGACTCCTGTCTCATGCCTTAGAGTGGGAGGGCAGTCCCAGAGAGAGAAGTTTGAGTCAGTCGGCTACAAGAAATCCAAGAAATAACCCATCTGCCCCCTTGCACTGGCGGTGGGAAGGATAGCACTTGGGATTTCGCCCTCAGTGGAGCATCAAGCTGCCTTTGCAGCTGAGGGAACACGGGGCTTTCTGAGGCAAAAGGTCAGGTTGGATTCTCCAGATTGTGATTTTGAGATTAATGAGCCCCCCGGGGAGCTCCACTGGAGAGGATTTTAGAGAAAAGTTTTTCAAATAGGGAAGCCAAGCCTCTTTGAGCAAGGTGTCTCCACACCAAGCTGTCTGTGTAAGGAAAGAGCCTGTTATTTCCAGTGCATGGCACATTGCCATGGGGGAAGATTCAGAACTAAAAAGTGTTTACATTTTGAGTTGAAAACAATTGATTTTCATAAAATGACCAAAATCTGCATGCAGCTCTTACTAATCCTATACTTATAAAGGAGAGAAATCAACCCCACATGCAAGCAGGCCTAGTTTTTTTCTTCCCTGTCATTTTTTCCCTCTAAATAAAAATATAAGCTCTTTCAAAAACTAATCAAAATCATATTTGTGCACTGTTTACAGATATAAGAAAGCCAAGGAAGACTAGAATAAAAATTAAAACTCAAAGAAAAATCTACATTTTGAAGGTGAATTTGGGAATTAATGCCACCAGATATGGCCTTATTTTCCGTGAAGCTGTGTATGAGGTAAACTGACAATGAGACTGGGAAAAGTCTGCCTCACACTTCCTAGTAGCATATGCTACAGGTGAATGATCTGTTTTTAATTTAAATGCCTGATTACCATTTCTAAATAACAACCTGATGAAATATGCATTTTCATTTAAATGGGAAGTAGGAGATTTTGAAGGGAAAATAAAATTTTACTGCAATGTACAAAATATGCTCAATTTTGATTACTAATTTGCAGATGGAAAATAATTCAGGTGCTTTTTCTGACTTTACTTAAAAATCATCTTAAAGACACTTTTCAAGTACTTGGAATGTGTACAGTACAGTTTTCTGTGATATTGATAGATATCAACCTGTGTCCGGTATCTTAGCCACTCATATATCAGTGTATGAGTTTGCATACTTTGCTCAGGACTGTCTGTGAGCTGAGATTGTATGGGAATCTTGGATAAATTGGTCTTACATGTAAGTAGAGTATATGGTCACTTTTAAGAGCAATTTGGACTCTTACCTTCAAATGTCTACATCACACAAATATCCTTGTGTTACAAAGTCCAGTGATTTAAGTATTCACAACATGTTTGGGCATCATTTTAGAGATGGTTTATTTATATCTCTTCATTTTACACATTAAAAATCTGAAATCTAGGGGTGCCCGGGTGGCTCAGTGGGTTAAAGCCTCTGCCTTCAGCTCAGGTCATGATCCCAGGGTCCTGGGATTGAGCCCCATGTCGGGCTCTCTCCTCTATGGGGAGCCCGCTTCCTCTTCTCTCTCTCTCTGCCTGCCTCTCTGCCTACTTGTGATCTCTGTCTGTGAAATAAATAAATAAAACCTTTAAAAAAAATCTGAAATCTAGAAAGACTTGGAGATTTAACCAGGCTCATCAACTCTCTTGTTAGTAGCTGGTTGAAGACCTTAAACCCAGGTACCTTGATTCCCAATCTAATGATCACTACACACTCTGTTTCTTCTCCCTAAGTTCTACTTTTAAAATCTAAATTAAGACAAGTTAGGTTCAGACACCAACCCAGAGTTTTTCCCTTTGTTACTTTCTTGAATGTGGTTTTGCTGTTGGGGTCCACAAAGAGCAGGGATGGGTGGGGAATTGCAAGATGGCCTAGGTGGAAAAGGGAGGGTGAAAAGATACCCAAACAAATTGGGTTGAACCATCTAAACACATTATTTTAGAGAAACCTGCATTTAAGAAATATGGGAGATTCCTTAAAAAATTAAAAATAGAGCTACCTTCTGACCCTGAAATTGCACTACTGGATATTTACCCCCAAAGATACAGATGTAGGGAAAAGAAGGGCCATATGTACCCCAATATTCATAGCAGCAATGCCACAATCGCCAAACTGTGGAAGGAGCCAAGATGCCCTTCAACAGACAAATGGATAAAGAAGATATGGTCCATAATGGAATATTACACCTCCATCAGAAAGGAGGAATAGCCAACTTTTGTATCAACATGGATGGGACTGGAGGAGATTATGCTGAGTGAAATAAGTCAAGCAGAGAAAGTCAATGATCACATAATTTCGCTTACTTGTGGAGCATAAGGAATAACATGGAGGATATGAGGAGAAGGAAAGGAAAAGAAAACGGGGTAAATCAGAAGGGGAGATGGAATGTTGAGAGACTGTGGACTCTGAGAAACAACTGAGGGTTTTGGAGGGGAGAGGAGTGGGAGGTTAGGTGAGCCTGGTGGTGGGTATTAAGGAGGGCATGTATTGCATGGAGTATTAGGAATGGTGCATAAACAATGAATCTTAGAATACTGAAAAAATAAAATAAGGAAAAAAAATATTACGTCAAACCATAGTAGCTCTCTCAAGACAGGATTCTGATGATGCCGTTTTTAATTGATCAACCCTATCACATTCCCCTAGGTAGAAAATGCTGTAATGAACATGAATGCCAAGGTGCAGAAGCCGGTGCCCTTCACATGTCATTTCCAGTGTGGAAGTGAGATTCCTGTATGCGGTAGGCCAGGGGGAGATGGCACAGGCAGGCCCTGGAGGCTTCCTGCGAGGTGTATAAGTGTTATAAGTGTTAACACTTTGCTTTCTTTTTGTTAATGGAGAGATTCTTCCCACCATCTCATTTCATTAAGTGTATTATAATTGTGCCTCTTTTTATATTTAATATAAAAGATCACATGTCTGATCCATGTAAACCAAGAGCACGAACCAGCTCATTTTTGATGGGTCAGAAGTGGATTGATTAGAGACAGAGTGATAAGCTGGCTGACAACTGCACTGGATGTGTCCAGAGGGCAAAAGTCTAAAAACAGCAGAAAGGATGGAGGAACTCAGCTGGAAAATAGAAAAAGAAAAACACCAGAGGGGATTTAAATCAACTGGGCAGGAGCTAGCTTTTCCCTCCATTAATATGCACCTGCGCGACCTTCTCATTTCACCACAGAGGAACCCTGGCTGGAAGGAGAAGTGACTGGAGCCCAGCTGTGTGTGGTGTTAGCACGAGGAAGAACTAGGCTCCAAGTGTGCATAACATGCATGGGTGCTGTTGCTCAGGTGTTAAGTCCTTAAAGGGGAAAATGGCCAAACAAATAGATGATTCAAGGAAAAGTAACACTGACAATGCTGTGAGGAGACTATTGATTGGTTTCCTAAGACAGAACCCCTTGGACTTTGGGGAAAGAAAGAATGTCCTCATTGAGTAGACCTGGGAGCGTGCACACTAGGAGAGATCAAAAAAGAGTTTGTCTGGACACAGAACTCCAACAGAATGGTGATCTTATGCACACCAGGCTCTTAGGCAGACACTTCATCTACCCTCTCATTTAATCCTCAGTTAAGTAGGCATGAGGTAAGGATGACTATCACCATCTGTCAATGAGGAAAGAGAGGTCCACAGCTATTAGTAACACACCCAGGACCAGCAAGGCGGGAAGAGAATTTAAAAGTTGGATTGTAACTTTTTCCTAATGTCTCATAGCTCCTCCTATATAGGCATATTATAAAAAGCAAATAAAGCAAATAAAAATATATATAAAAACATTTTCTGAGGTTTTCTGCTATGTAGTATGGAATAGCAAGAGTAGATATCAACTTATAGGGATGGGTTCCTGCAGGCACTTTGCCCGGAACTTGGAGGAGAAATCAGCACCACAGTTTCTCCAAGATCTCTCTACTTCCTAGGACACAATCCTTCCCCATGAATCTGGTACTGGTTCCTGTAGGTCAGAGGGACTCCCACTCCTTTAACCAATAGAAAACTTATGTTTGAACTCATCAATACACTTGCTCTTCTGTAACAGACAGCCTACTTTTCATACTTTCTCTCTTTGATCCTAAGTTAAATGCCCATAAATTCAAAAGTTATACATCGTGTCAGTGTACTAAGGGAAAAAGCTGTTGGTCATAACCTATAGTTTTCTAGGAATTTAAAGATCAGAAATTCCATAATAATTGCTTTCAAGCTTGAGATGGTAAAAAATGTCAGTGTTGAGACTGAAAAGTTATACAAAGGAAGGCTATCCCAAGCACAGGGAGCCTTCAGATGATCAAATTCTGTTCCATTTCACCATATTCTATTCTTTATTACCCTGCTGATAGAGATAGAAGTGATAATTCCTGAATTTTAGAAGCTCCTATAGACCAAGGTGAAGGGTACATAATCCATGTGATACCCCATGGTTTATCCATTGCCTGCTTCATCTTCCTTCTCCATCGGCATTATTTAGTGTAGCACCTTGTGGGAGATTTCCAGAGACCATTCTTAATGGAAAGAGTTTTGAATATTGTAGCCAAATTTAAAATCATCCAGACTTTTCAAAATTGCCAATGCCTTAGCCATAAGAAGACTGCTACAATTTTTGCCTTTTAATATGAGGAAAAGTGATTTCTAAATTGAGAAAGAAAGATAATTTCTTTTCAAAAACATATAATGCTCTACCTCTCAATTCTATAGGCTCATAATTACAATTCTGGATGGGATCCTAAATTAATGGGACTGATATTTCTATAAGCAGATTAAAGCTCATGCATGTTACTCTAAAGTAATCCCTATATAATGTTATTATGGTTATTGGAGCTATTTTTGAGATACCTAAATATTTCAGCAATTCTTCTTCTGGTCTTATCTTCAGGTTCAGTTCAAACAATAGAGAATGCATAAGCCTCATAAATTAACTCTTTTTGAAATTATTAATTATCCTATCCAATAACTAAATCCAAAAAATTTACCTCATACTCTATGGAAATTCCCAAAGAGAATATCTAAGATTATTTTCAGCAAAACAGCATCTTTGCTCTAAGTATACAGTATAATGGGCCCATTGGTACCCATTAACAGCATCTATGATAAGAAGTTGTATAAAAACAGTTCAGAGGAATGCCTGGGTGGCTCAGTGGGTTAAGCTTCTGCCTTCAGCTCAGGTCATGATCTCAAGGTCCTGAGATCAAACCCCACATCCCTCTGCAGGGAGCCTGCTTCCCACACTGCCCCCCGCCCACCCCCTACCCCCCCCCCGCTGCCTGCCTCTCTGCCTAGTTGCAATCTCTGTCAAATAAATAAAAATAAAATCTTTACCAAAAAAATTTCAGAGGAAGAAGAGCTGAAGAAATCTTGAACTTCATTTAACACTAAATTTATATTCTCTAGCTCCTAACAAAGTAGAATATTCCTGAATTTAGTCTTATTCCTGGACTTCGGGGTTCAAAGCTCTCTAGGACAGTTCTGTGGGCACCTTTGAATTTTTGTTACTGGGATTTGTGACCCTTCCCAGATCTGGTCTCTATGACTGCGTAGGGTGTCCTGCTTGGACCCTTGGCTCTGATTATTCTCTCAGGATTCCAGAAGTGATGTGTCACTTCCCAAGATCCTCATTTGGAAAGCAAGTAAAAATAACTTTCACTGGACTATGTAACCCTAGTGTTTGTTTAAAACTCAGTCACATTACTTGGAACCAATAATTAATAATTACTTGTCTCAAGAGCTGGAGTGGGATTAAATCCATTTTCCAAAATAAATATGACCCTGATCATAAGAACAACAGAAAATATGCCAGAATATGAACCAAGCAGGTGCCAGTGAAGACAATCCATGTGGCTCTTCTGTTTACAATCCTGTCCCCAATTCTCCCCACTCAAGTGGTCTCTCCTGCTAGAGTTTCCTTGGACCATGCTACCATACAACTGCCTCTTTTCACTATCTATGACATCACTTCACAATCATTAATCCATTTGCCTATAACTACTGCTATGTTCTGTTAAAATATCCATTTAAAACCTTTAATATTTTTTAATTTCTTGACTTGCTGGTTTGTTCCCCTGAATGCTGAATAGAATGTACGCTCTGTTAGAGTACCAATAATGTCTAGCTCTCCTTTATATGCCCTAAATCATGAATAGGTTTTAATGTTACTTATTAACTGATAATTTGATAAGGATTTCTTGCACAGACTTGCTTATCTTATAGGTATAAACATTCCATTTCTGAAAGTGTTGCAATTTTATTAATATTTCCTATTTCTTTTTCTTACTTTCTTTTTGGACCCTTGGAATTGTGGAGAATCTCTGGGTTTGGGAAAAAGGGACAGGCTTTCATTTCTGAATTCCCCCTGTAGCGTGCACTTGACTTGAACTGAAATATGACTGCTGAGGCTTGGTGACCTTAAGAAGAGTTAGGGAATAACAGAATAAGCCTGTGAGTGAAGAACATTCTGCTAGTACTAATGACCAGAATATACTGGAGGGCCTCATTTTATTTGAGAATTCTCTCTATGACAATTATCCTGATGTTTGTGACTACTGTTTTAGATAAAATCCCAGAAGTCTACGAATCATAAATGTGTAAAATCAATAGGTAGCAAATTCAGAGTCCAAAAGACAAGGTGAGATTTAACAGAAATAATGTTAACTCTTACACCTAGATTTTTAAAAAATATTTTATTTATTTTTTTGAGGGAGCAAGGGGGCACATGAGCAGGGGGGACCAGCAGGTAGAGGGAGAGGGAGAAGCAGACACCCAGCTGAGCAAGAAGCCCAATGTGGGGCTGGATCCCAGGACTCTAAGATCATGACCTGAGCCAAAGGAAGATGCTTAACTGACTGAGCCACCCAGGTTCCCTTTATACCTAGATTGTGTGTGTGTGTGTGTGTGTGTGTGTGTGTGTGTGTTTTCCAAAGTATCTATCAGAAAGTATGTATCAGCAGATGAGACTGGAAAAAAACAATCTCCAAGTTTTGGTTGCCTGCAAGTTACAGATCTGACCTCTATGAAAATCAACATTAGCTTACATTAACAAAAATACAGTCTAAATCGTACTTTCCTGTACTCTATACTCATCACTCACACCTGAGTACAGTCTTCTGTTCTAGATAAAATATTCAGAAAAGTTGTTGATAAACTAAGGCAAAGGCACAGCAGACTGGCCAGGGTGGTAAGAAGCTTAGAAACAAAGCTATCTGAGTAAGCGCTACCAGAGGTAAAGATGTCAATAAAAGGGAAAGCTAAGAAAAATAAGATAAAGAGGGCTCTCCAGATATTTGAAACACTGATATGGGGACAGAGGGATGTTTGTGTTGTGAAAACTATTGTTAATCACTGTCTATTAAGAGGAAGTTCAGCCAAAGAGAGGTTGCCTGACAAGTTGAGCTGCGCACACTGGGACCAGATGACGCCATGGATAGGAGGTTCTGATAAAGGAACTGTTCACTAAATATTGAAGAAACAATGGTTAAAGATCCTAAGAAGAGATTTGAATTCTGCAGATAAGATGGCCCTTGAAGTTGTTTCTCTGCATCCTGAGACACAGATGCAAGAAACAGAGAATCAAAAGGACTTCACTTCCAGCATAAAATTCAAAGTTACCATTAAAACACTCAATATGTATTGCATGGAGCACTGGGTGGGATGCACAAACAATGAATTTTGCAAAACCAAAAATAGATAAAATAAAATAAAATGAAAAAAATAAAATACTCAATGCTTTTGAGTCTTTCTAAATTTTTAATATGTTAAAAAATGTTTGTTGAGGTTTATGTACAACACAGATCAAACTTTATAATATCAAAGCAAAAGCAACATTGTCTTCCCATGGCATGTTTGGCTTCACTCTACAGTAACTATATCACAATATTTGGCTACACAGGACGGCCTGGACCATATAGGTATTTGTCAAGGAGGATATTAAAATAGATTGGCATACAATTAATGCCTATGTTTTGTTTTGTTTTGCTTTGTTTTCCTTGTTCATAAGCAATGCTAAGCACATGTCATCAAGGCCAAGGAAATAAACTGAACTTCATCCTTCAAGATCACAAGCAACATGAATTCTTTTAGCTCCTGAGAATAGGGGGAGAAACCTACTATTTCCCACTTTTTTTTTTTTTTTAGAAAAATTCACCTAATTTAACTGCCACCTGACTTTTATGTTCCTTCCTGAAGGGATGCCAGATATGATAAGGACCTAATAAGTCAAAAGCCACTTTTGGCCTCATTGTCTCTTTGTGTTAACAAAGCCTCATAAAAGCAGATGGATAGTCCAGGCCAACTTCTTTCTATGATCAGCCAAAGATAAACACTCTGTGCCTTATCAGCTGAAAAGGGAATTCTTCATTTTTATCGAAGAATAGACTGTAGTTGCTTAGTTTGAAATAAAAATCGATGGCTTTATTTGGCATTGTTTTTAAAAAATCTTTTTTTTTTTAAATTTTATTAAAGCAGAGAAAAACAACTAGATCTTCCAATTATTTTCCTCCCATATAAATCCTGAGTTAAACAGTGAATGCTAACTCTTGGCTAACAAACTGAATGAAAATGGAAGTGTAGATTCTATATAAGCTGTCAGGAATTTTAATGAGATCATAAAACCAAATTCTCTCATTATAATTATTTTAAACAAGTCATAAAAAGTTTGTATCCCAAGTTTATACCCAAAGTCTTACCCAATATAATGCCCTGTAGTAGCTCCCATGGTACTATCTCCCAGACCTCCCCTCCACTCACCTTTACAGATTGCTCTGATCCTACCCTCCAACCCCTCGGTTCACAGTGACCCCCTAGGCTTTTATTTTTATATTTTTGTTACAGTTATTTGAGAACCATGTATTGCACCTGTCTGGTTTAACTTTTGACATAGACCATCCTGTTTACCGGGATGGACTGTAATATTCTCAAAACTGGAAACCACATTACCCCAGTTTTGCAACCTGAGGTGCTTTATGAGTGAACAAAGGACATTAAAATCAGTGACTGTATCTGCAGAAGTTTGTCTGCCAGAGTAGTAGGAGACTTGGAATTAGAACACAGGTTGCCTGACTCATGAGGCCAGATTCTTTCTTCTTCATCACCTGTATCGGTTGCACCTCACTCCGAAGTTATTGGTCACTATGGAGAAGCCCATAACCCATATAATGCCTTAACTCTTCTTTCATCTTTATTTTAAAGAGCTAAGGGAAAGTCAATGATGAACTATATGTAATGGGTGGCGTTTCCATCAAATAGGGCCTCTGAAATATCCTAAGTTACATAACAATATAAACCACTGTCAGTTCTGCTTATGTAAAGCCAGTCTCTCAGGGAGTGTGCTGGCATAGTGATAATGCTATAGTCCAAGCAAACTGGGCTCCTCTGTCCTCAGGGAAGCTGTACTCGGACACAAATGTATGCCATTTGTGTCACGTCCACCATTATTTCTCCCAAAGCTGACAGGTACATTCTGGCTTTCTAACCCTTGCATTTTGATTTTGTCTGATGTGATACAGTAAAAGAGAAACTATAAACATAAAGAGAAAAATAATCAAATTCTGTTTGTCCATTAACAATTATTAGTGCAAAAGATATAATTTCTAGTTACTAAACCTAAATTAATGGTGTGGAGATATGTAGTAGCAATAAAAATGTTCATAACAATTTCCTGTCTAATTACTTTCTGTTGTTTTGTAAGTAAAATTTGTGCCTGAGCATTCAGTCAGAAAGAGAAGCAAGAAAGAATGCAAAGGGAGCATGAGAAAATGCCTCATCTTTAAGGAAATGATGAATTTGAGGCACTCTTATGACAAAAAGGAGGTCATATCACTCTCTACACCATTTAATGTATAATAAAATCAGTGCGACTTAAATGCAGGAGAGATGATTGTGACCTAAAATAGTTTGTGACAATTCCTAGAACCATGTCTCAGAAGGTAAGGGTTTCTAGCTATCGCAAATATCCAGTTTCTATCCAACTATTTTCTGTAGTCATGTTCTTAAATATTGGTCCTAATGGCAATAAGAACAATAAGGTAGTTATAATATTGATAACTGATGTGCTTGGAGTTTACTATACGACTGGCATTAATCTCAGGATTTTACACATATTAAAAGACTTAACTCTTCACAACAATTGTTTGTACTAAGTATTTTTATTGGGTCCACTTACAGAGGAGGACAGTGAGGCAAAAAGGAGCTAAGCAACTTAACTATGGTCACACAGCTACTGGAATTCGTCAGTATCATCCGTGATACAATATTGCCTCTTTTAGCTATCCAACATTTCCCTTTTTATACGCATGTATTGAGTATGTACCTAAGAATTTAATTTTACTTGTATCTTGATGCCATAAGATACCAGAGGAAAGTAAAAGGCTAGCTTACAGGGGCACCTGGGTGGCTCAGTCAGTTAAGCATCAGCCTTTCGCTCAGGAGGTGATCTCACGTCAGGCTCCCTGCTCAGTGGAGAGCCTGCTTCTCTCTCTCCTTTGGACCCTCCCCCTGCTTGTGCTCTCTCTCACTCACTCACTCTCTCAAATAAATAATTTTTTTTAAAAAGGGGGGCGCTAACTTATAGTGAACATACAGTGTAGATAGATATTAAACAATTATAATACAGTCTGGTCTCATCAGTGACTAAATAGAAAATAGAGTCAAAAGTTCTTCTAGGAACCATGGTTAGTATGCATGAGTTCTTGCTAGCTTGATTTTCAGAAATTAGCCTACCTTGAATGTTCCTCTGGTTTCTGAAAGTACCCACAATTGCTACTACATGTAGGCTCAAGCTCAGCCTCCTGGAGTTTATGTGTTTTTGTTGCTGCCTCTTTTGATGATACTCCTCTGAAAATTATTTTCTCCTGGATCCTACTCTCTTTCAGTTATCATCACTGGGCCACCTACACCTTAATCCGCCAGTAGACCCAATGGTTCCCTAAACCCAAAAATTTTTTACAAAATCTCACTAAGGACAGCAGGATAATATAGAGAACTATTGCTAACTGAAATAACAGTATTTGGACTTTCTAAGGCTGCCTTCCGAAGCCTTCCTAAGTCTGTCTAGCAATCATTTCATTCAAGCTCAGCTTAGACCCACCAGAAATGTCCAGGACCTATCATGCCCTATACTCTAACCCCAACTGACATATGTCTCAGAGATAAGACAATGTTTCTTTTTTACTCTTGTCTAGAGCCAATCATCCACATTCTCATTTCTTTTCATCAAGTCAGTTCCTGCCACTGATGATGAACAGCAAAAGCTTCCACTCCTATGGGTTACTACATTGGACTAGAATCTTCATTTGGACAATGAAATTGCATCAACATAGAATGGATTACTCCGTTATGTTCAGGACAGTTTCATAATGAATCACATCATTGGCACAATCCAGCTATTCTTTTCTGACTTCTCTCATGTAAGGTGAAACTCATGACTGTCTGCCAGTTGGATGGATTGGATAGAATGGGCAGAGTTATTAACTCTATTTTCCTGCTCAGGCTACTAAGAACTCATATGTATTGGTGAGGAACAGATCAGAAAGAGCAACTCAAAAGAGATAGAGAGTGTTTAATAAAGACTGTTTACAAAGTTAACCAGTACTAAAGGAGGCCAAAAAGGAATGATAAAGCTAGTAACAGCAAGGGAGTCGTTATAAGTGGAGAAAGCTATTCTGAATCTGATTAAGACCTGTAGGTATAAGAGATGCTCACTCAACAAAAGAAACTCAGCCAGTACTGCACAACTGCCCATCAGCAAGGCAGAGAAATAAGGAAGGAAATAGCCCAGTTCTTTCCTCCCTCTTCTTCTGATCTCTTGCTGGCCTGTCCCCTTTGCTAAAACCCAACCAGAAGCAAAGGGCAAGGGGCCTGGTTGATGAAGTCTATGAAGGTCAGCACTGATGGAAGGTTGAAACCTGGACCTGGAACAGCCAACAGAGAATGTTCACCGAAACACATAACTCAGTGTGGGCAGTAGACACTTTATAATATAAAGAAAGTATAGATCCATACAGATATAGCTTCCTGCTCCTAAACAGAATGAAAGACCATAGACTCCTGGCTCCAGTAAGACTTTTTCTGCAAATAAAAAACAATAATTTACCTTAAAGTTAAGTTCTCCTTTACATGTAAATGTAGTTTTCTGGAGGGAACAAAGATGCTTATAAATTTTAATTACAAATGTTTTTATTATTGGTTTTTGAAATCTCTCTGGTATTGAATTGGACAAAAGGACAAAAGAGGAGAGCAAAAACTGAAGGGGGTGTGGGAATTCCAAAAGAAAATCTGAGCCAAGGACACTTGTTGAAGTTGGGCATAAATTTTAGTTCAAGGAATCCTGGAAAACTAGAAATCTGGTGAGTTATTGATCTCGTATTAAATAAAAGAATTTGTTTATCAGCAGAATTATCCTTTTGTCTTACGATTTTTAATCAGGAGCAAGAACAGAGCAATGATTTAGAAGAGCAACTGGGTAGGAATATTTAGAATATTGAGAGGAGACAAGAGAGAGGGAAGACCCCTTGGCCCGGGTGGGTGGGGTCACAGATCAGCAGGAGCTTCGGGGTGGAGGGAAGAAAGAGGTGCCAGGTCCAGGGGTATGTTACATGAAAACAGGATTGGGTGATATCATGGAAATAGAGGTTGATGAAAGGAGAAAATTTGAAAATACTTACACTTAGGAAGCAGGATCAGGAAGATGATACAGTGAAGAGAGAAAGGAGTTCCCTGCAGGACAAGGGCTGAGTTCATTTGAGGGAATCTACAGCTTGATGCTACCCTCCTTCATTCTTATTTTATATTCTCGGGAAGAGCTAGCAAAGGACTCTATCTTAGATGGACAGATATCTAAAATAAACTTATCTATTTATTGATAGGCATCAATATCTGCATTGACCCTCTTCCTCTTATTGTCATGCAAAACTTCTCAAGAGTGGGGTGATAGGTGTGCCACAGACTACATGCCTACAACCAGTGTGAAGCCATTGCGGAATAAGACCAACCATTCCCTGTAGCCCGATTAAGGACGAGAATGCTCGGGGGAGGCGTGAAAACATCTGTGGGTTGGAAGCAACCAACACTACTTTTTGGTGAGTGAAGTAGTGAATGAATAAATGGGGTCTGAATTGAGGAAGCTTCAAAGAGTAGCAATCTGGCAGCAAATGTTATATATTTCTAAGAGATTTCAAGATAACAGTAGCAAGTCTGCTACATTAAACAAATACTCACTCTCTGCTCTGTGCCAGGAAGAACGTCCTGAGCTGGGGAGATGACCTGAATAAGGAAGTGTCAATTCTTGCCCTTGGGGATCTGGGGCTGCAGAGAAACAACTTACTTTTTGCAAGTGCCTCCACTCAGGACCTGCAAGTTCCTGACGAGTAGACAAGGTGAAAAGAATGAAGCAGGCTGATAAATTCTCACTCTGATCAAGGCATGAAGGGAAGAAGATAAAATAATATTTATGAGGCTTCTTCACAGTCTGGCCTAGTGTGCCTCAGGAGAAAAACAAAGGAGAGTTCGAACAGAAGCGTTAGCCGGGGACACACACTTGTACCACACTGTGAGCCTCCTGAGAACTGAGACCCCCCTCGGTCTTGTTTTACTGCACTTAGCAATTCGTTAAATTCTCAGTATGCATTTGCTTTGGAGAAAATAGAGAAAATGCATTAGTCCCAGAAAATGGACAGTTAAAATATTTTGAAAAAATAAAAATTAATCAATGGTGGCATTTCTATTCAATAGTCAAACAACGATGTGGTACTTTTGTAGGAATTGATAGATTAATAAAACAAAACAGTCCTGTACCAAACATATGTGTGTGTACATATGTATATAAAGTTATGAATACATATGAAATAATGAAATACGCACATGAAAAATGAAGCATCATAATATTTATTATAGAACACATTATTTAGGAAAATAAATGGTCATATCTTATACTGGGTACAAGAGGATTTTAAGCTAAATTAAAAAATTAAAGTAAAAAAAAAACATAAAACATAGAAAAAAATGCAAGTGGATATTTAACATGCCCATCCTTAATGGGTCACATTAACCCAGGGCCCTTATGAAACAGGCCTGACTTTCACAAATTACTTTTTACTATTTCAATTCTGCCTCTGGCTTATAGCATTAACAATAAGCAATCTGTAAGAGTTATGACCACTAGAGGAGAAAGACATAAAATACTCTAAGATGTCCAAAACATTAGATTCCTTTTGTCTAAACCAGTCAAGAAAACAAAATCATTTTGAGTTTTGAGAAGCATATGAACCATCCAATTTCCCCTGCAACAGTGTAACCAAATTTAAGACTTGATAGTCAAGTTCATTTGGATCTAGGACTTATTACTGTTGTTTTATTGAGAAATATTTTCATTACTTTTCTTTCCCTGGAAACTTTCTTGAACTCCTTAAAGATTTACTCAGGAAGTTCTAAATTAGTTACAAGAACTACAGAAATAAATGATAGCTAAAACATCTAAAAATTCCCTCTACAAAGGATTTTAAAATCCAGGGAGAATTTTTAAATCTCTGAGACTCTGTTCAATCACTGACATCTCTATAGGCATCTGGAGTAAAAGAGTGAACACAACTTCCCAACAAGCCCTTCTTCCACTATTCAGTTCAGCTTTAAAAACAATCTCAGAGGACCTTAAATAGACATGTCAGACCTCCTGAAACCTCACATTTATCTACAATCACAAGCCCCATCTCCCCCAGCAAAATCCCCTGAAGATACTCCTCTCTATATTTATTAAAATAATCTCTTTCATCTTTGATGCAACAACACTTCAACTCAGTGCCCACACTGTGCTTTTTGTCCAGCAGTCAAGGCCATGTTAATGAAAACATACAGAAAACTTGATTTGGTCTACACATTTCTGAGTCTGATCTTGGCCTAATTTCTCAATTGATCTGCTCTTCATTATAATTACTGACAAGAATAATCATAAACTACTATGTTTCAGCTCTGTGTATATATTGTCTTCACCCATTGGCCCATTTCTCATTCATCTAATCTATATGGCCTTCCTTTTTACAGTCTTTTATATATTTACTATTCATAAACACTCAAATCAGTATCATATGTGATTAACCAGGATCTTGAGTTCAGTGTGAAAAACATAAACCAACCTCTCACCAGAAGAGACACTAAAACATGATTACAATGACTGTAACTCCATGAAAATTAAAGGTGATAATTGGAAATTCATTCTTTAATGATAACCTTCCTTAATATTTTCTTCCTCTTTTTTTAGTAAGGATTCTTCCTTTTCAAATTTCTTACATTGAAATTTCTTAAGGCATCATTTGATACCCACCCACACTTTGATGGTGCTACTCAATGTTTTGTAAATAACTGTTGAATTCAGAAACTTCTCTGGATGGCCAGGATTATGTAACCCATAGAATATTCACAGTAGAAAGTCTTGTAATTTTTTAAAAGATTTCATTTCTCTCTTTGGGAATAGAGCAGGAGGGACAAGCAGACTCCCTGCTGAGAGCGGAGCCTGATGCAATTGCAGGGCTCCATCCCAAGACCCTGAGATCATGATCTGACCTGAAATCAAAAGTCCCAATGCTTAACTGACCTAGTCACACAGGTGCTCTGAAGATTCGTGATTTAAATAAAATACTCTATATGATACAATGTCCATTAAAGTGTCCATTCTTGTCCATACAAGCAGCTCACAAATGATGTTGGCTCTATGTTAGCTTTATGTTTCTCTCCCTGTGTATTTTATAAAGCATAGCCAAAATTCATTTGTAATTTGAAATTGAATTTCCAAAAGTTTTGAAAAGTACTGGCCCTATTTGCAGGAACTAAAACAACGAACAGAACAAAGACCTTGGAAATCATACAGCATCAACAGGTAAGGGTGAGAATTACTTAACAATGAATATGAAAGTGTGCACACTTGTGTTTTAAACCCAAAGAACAATTTGTGATGGGCTTTGACTGCTTTGGAGTGATCACAGTAAACTTTCTGGGCCTTACTGAGCACGGACGGGCAAGTCATCATATATCACAATAAATATAAACTTAGCACTGACGATCAGAATGAATGTTATTCTAAGCAACAGTGGTTGAATTGGCAAATTACTCTCTGCCATAAATAGAGTAACCTTGGAAAATTGTTGAGCCATAAAATTCACATCACAAAGACATCCGATACTTGAAAAAGGACCGTGCATTAACCAGCAGAAAGGGGCCATCAGTCTTCCTGATAGATGGGTACAGATTAATCTTGTTTTCTGGTTCATAGCAAATCATGTAATGCTGATCTTCTCATATACCAAACTGCTACTGCCCAAATGTCAGACAGTCTCTTTAAACATAGATTAATATTCACCCACCTTCTTTGGCTACTCATAAGCTCATTCTTATTTCAGCTATAATAACCACATCCTATTTTGAATATGTAATGTTTAAGGTCTCTTTAAGGGGACTGCTTATATTAGATGTCAGTACATTTAAGTGAATTGAATTTATACCTTATTTATGTGCATTGTTAGAAATTTATTTTTTCCTTTAATAGATTTTTTTAAAAAGATTTTTATTTATTTACTTGACAGACAGAGATCACAAGTAGGCAGAGAGGCAGGCAGAGAGAGAGAGGGGAAAGCAGGCTCCCTGCTGAGCAGAGAGTCTGATGTGGGGCTCGATCCCAGGACCCTGAGATCATGACCTGAGCTGAAGATAGAGGCTTAACCCACTGAACTACCCAGAGGCCCCTCCTTTGATAGATTTGAAGAGAGTCTATTAAAACTGCTAAAAAGTTCAGCCCAATGGGAGACTAAACAATTAATTATTAACCACCATTTATCTCTAGGTTGATAACATTAAAAAAATACTATTTAATTTTAATTTTCTCAGGTTTTGAAAGTTGACATTATTATTACCCATAAGCCATATTTTATGGTTAAAAATTATATCACCCTGCTAACAAATGTAAATATTATACATATCAATTAAAACTTCATCCATACAGGCATATAGGGGGATCATACACTTCAGACCCAATTGTCATAAATAAACATGGATTAGTTTGAGAAAATATTTTCAGAAGTGGTTGTCAAAACAGAGAAATCATAAGCCTTGTGCACTATTTTCTGAAATACTCGTTTTCAAACACACAGCTAATAACATTGCCTAAAATGTTTCCAAAAAAAAAAAAAAGAAAAGAACTACTAAATCAAAAATCCTAATACCTCTTTTCATGCCTTCTAATATATTTTAGAAGTTCTCAGTCTTCTATGAATTGCTAATACATGGATATCTGTAGCATTTATTTTATAAATAATCACATGCACTATTTGACATCTGTTCTGATCTCTAAGCAAATCAATGTTGCTCATTAACTTTTCTCACACCATTATAAATGTAACTACAATTTCTCATGAAACTGTGTAATCATTAATGATGATCACAGTGTGTTAAACCTGGCAGAAAACAACCCTAAAGTTTATAAAATATCTTCATTCTGTAGACACCAGCAACAAGGTTGAAAGAATTTAAGTGACTTATACAACATCATCCTAAGTACTACTGGCAGTTCCAGGAAGAAAATGAATACTAGCTTCTTGCCTGATGCTCCTTCCTATAATCTCTTTGGCTATATATGGTTAATTCTATTTAGGGAGTCCTCAGTTTTATGTTCTAAAGAAAAGACACTCATTCCAACCATAGACCACTTTCCCTGCCAGAAAATGTACATCTTGTTTCTTTGTCTCTTTTGGTGCCATCTCAACACATCACATGCATGCACCCCCCCCCACACACACACCATGACATTTAATTGGCATAAATTATTTGTAAGTTCGGTCTAGAAAAATGCACTCATTGGCACAATTTGCCTACTACTATCTTTGGGCACTTCTGTGAACTCACAAATCGTAACTTTGTTTACTTCCATTGCTTTATCATCCCTCATTCACTAAAGCATGTCAAGTATCAGGGAACAAGTGTGATGTAGGGGTAGAAGAAGACAAAATTCCCCATGGTCAATTCCAAGGAGGAAGAGAAAGTGATGGCCAATAAGATTACCTCAGAGTTTATCATTCTCCACAGAACATGATTCCCATAGATGGTAGGTGTTGAAATATATTTGTTGATTTGTTCTCATTTTTGTTTAAAAATAGGATTTCTAGAAAAACATGGACCAACTATTCACAATTGCCCATCATTTACTCACTGATTTAACTGGCAGAACTTTAGGCAGACTTCTCTCTTTCCCACAGGTCCCTGAACTCTGGCTTGCCCCTGAGTCGAAGCAACCACCAAAGTATAGAACATCCCCTCTTAATAGTTCGTTTAGAGGATCAACTGACCATAGCTAAAAATATTTCCCATTAGACCACCGTGATCACGCTATAAACTCTATTCTCTCACCCATTTTCCTCTCAAAAGTCCCCACTAGCCCTGCTTGCCCTACCCTGTACAGAAAACTGTTTTTCTGCTTGATTTTGCGATGCTTGAAAATCCTATAGTTGGGAGATTATTGTAATAGCCTTTTTAAAATGAAGTTTCTCCTTACCTAAGTCTAGACTTGTTTTTATTTGACATTATTATTAGGTCATAGAAGAGGCAATTTCCTTTACTATGTCACACGCCATTCTCCCATAAAAAGCAGAAATCTAAAAGCATTATATTTTTCATGTTGGAATATCCTATGAATCAAACAAAGCTTTCTATATTTTTACTCTTAATTCTTTTAGCAAATTCAAGCAACAATATTGGTGTCAGTGGGTTTGTAATAGAGAACAATGAGGTATTCTGAGCAGCTGTCAGCAATGTCATACTCTTAACTATAAAGGGACTGACTGCAGGGAAGACTAATCAGAATCCATATTTTATATCCCAATTTTATTTTTGAACAGGAATGAGGCAGGCTCTCTCGGGAAATTCTGCATAACTGAAATCAGTGGAACTTCAGTCCATGTCTTAATACCATCTGAAATGTACTGAAGATTGCTGCTTCAGAATGATAAGCCTTGAAATATGGTTACTGGTTTAAACTTAATGTACGAAGAATAAAAAAACCATTTCACAATGAAAATAATGTAACATAAAGGGAGATAAGAAAAGACTATCAACATATCTGGCATTCAGAAGTCTACGTGTCCGAACTTTATTATTACAACAATTTACTATTATATCTTATTTAAATACCACATTATTTCTAAAGCTGTTACTACCAGATATGACTTTCACTTTTCTACTGACTCTATTCCATAACTTCAAAAAAACTTTGTCATGATTTTAGAGTTACCTACTTCTTCATGAGTTAGAACATGGGGGATGGAAAGGGTAAGTTGTTTGGGAGACAGCATCACTGCTTGGGAAAGTGCTTGGCAGCCCTTCTTATTTCCCTCATGGCAAGACTTTCAGTTTATTGGGGTTCATGCAATTGGGCCTTCATTTTAATGGAGTCCAAATCCTATTATCTATGCTTTGTAGAAAGTGATGTACTCTAGAGGATGTAGGAGTTGAGGCTTTAGTGCTATTTTTATATTTTAAGAGATAAAATCCAAGGAAAGCACTGAAATAACTACAGATATATTTTAACTGTTTATACCTCTACACGTTCAGTTTGGAAAATCAGTCACACCACTATATAGGGGATGAAGAAGTATAAAGCACAGTGGGATTTTTGCTTGTTTTTAGGCTATTTTTTTTTTTTTTACTGAAGTATAATTTGTAATAACTGAAAAGCATAGTTCTTAGGTACTGTAGGTTACCGATTTATTTATTTTTTTTAAAGATTTTATTTACTTATTTGACAGACAGAGATCACAGGTAGGCAGAGAGGCAAGCAGAGAGAGAGGAGGAAGCAGGCTCCCTGCTGAGCAGAGAGCCCGATGCGGGGCTCGATCCCAGGACCCTGGGATCATGACCTGAGCCGAAGGCAGAGGCTTTAACCCACTGAGCCACCCAGGCACCCCGTAGGTTACCGATTTATATGTGACTCCATCTATCCCCATATATGTCTGTTAATAAATATGTACACCTTATATATAGATATATAGATATAATGTATAATTGCATATGTATTGTGTGTATATATCTATATCTCTATATCTCAGATAATAATATAATTTTACAAAATCAGGGAGGCAGGAACACACAAAGTGTTTTAGGGACACAAGGAGAAGGAAGTGAGGGTCAGACATGATAAGCTCTCACTGATTGAGAAAGTTAACAGACAGTCTTAGGACTAAAGCTTGGAGGCTCCCAAAATCAGGTGGAAAAATGCGTGTAGTTTCTTGTGGTTTGTTAAGAGCAACTGATGTCAGATTCTGAGAAGCTTAAAAAAATCACCTAGATAACTTTTATCTGATACAAATATTCTGAAAGATTGTGGGAGGTAAAGCTAAAGACCTTTAGATCATTTCAAAGGGTATTATACATAAACCTTTGAGGAAATAACAAGAACCAAGGAGAAGAATTGTTGAGTAGACTGAACCTCTTGTGTTGAGTCAGTCGGAAGAGAGTTTGCAAAGGACCACAGGGGAGTCACTAGCCTTCTCTGAGTCTCTGTTACCTCATCTGGAAAATAGGGAAAGCAACACCTGCTTCATCACCGTATCATGAACATTAAAGGAGATACCTCATGCAAAGTTCTAAGACCATGCTGCGTTTTAAGTGGAAGATAACAACTGCCTGAGAGCACCAAGGAAGAAGTAATGAATTCTAGCCAGAGAGTGAAAGAGGACTTTGGGGAGCATTTAAAGAAGAGAAGATATGAATCTGACTTGGAAGATGATCAGACTTTCAACAATTGAGTTGGGCTTACAGGTTTTTCATGACCTAGTACATATTTAAAAGGCTTTCTACATTTGCATATTAATTTTAACACTGAAGCAAAAAATATGAGAATGATTTTATAATCTGATAATATGTGTTCTGAGTAGTCTTTATTTCAGTGAAATCAGTACGTCTGAGTTTTTCTTCTTAAAGGCACACACATTCTTTTAACTGGTATGAGTTTCTGCACAGGCAAGGAAATCTAGAAACAACACAGAAAATATATATGTTGTAATTTTCTTAGACTGAGATAGTAAAATTTTTTTCCGGTTTTGAGGAAATCATTCCTGGCAGCCAGTCTTCTTATGATTGACTAGAATTCAGGAGAGATAGAAAGAATGTTGGCACATTGGATAAAAAAAGGGAGAGTCTGGGGCTGTCTTCCAAGGATATTAAATGGTTATGGTCCATGGTGGTGTTGTTTGCCCTCATAGGGTTAGATTAGCTTCTCATGTTTATAAACTTAACAAGCCCTGACTCACTCTGAAATTCTAACTGAATCTACATTTTTGGGGGGAGAATTTGTTAATAATGCCAATTTGGCCTTTAGCTGGCTAAGAACTATGAGCTAATTCTGAAAACAGGCTGCTGTGAACAGAGACCTAAGACACATAATCTCACCATTAAGTTTGACAGTACAATTATCAATCACAAAAGCCATTGCCTCTGCCACTGTGACCATAACAGGGCTGTTAAGTATTTCAAGTAAGGCTTTTCTTCACCTTTCTCCTCTCTTTACTACTTTTCAACCATTCAGAAACAGAGAGAAATTTCTTCCTGGAATTCTGGAGGAAAGGCTGGCTTTGCTTTATAATATGGGCTATGCTGGCTTCCGGCAGGCGGGTGAAGAGCTCTTGTCAACTCAATGCAATATAGAGTGATTCAAAGACTCTGACAAGGGCATAGAAAGAAAAGAACAGTGCTCTGTGGTTTGCCAGGAATTCATTCAAAGAACACTGCAGTTGTTTTATAGAAAAGAAAACTGTGTATTATAAATCACTAAACCCCCTGGTTTATATTACAATATATGCCACCTCCAGATGGGAGCACAATGGCTTAAATAAGCTCTCTTTTAATACCTAACAATAAAAGGTTGATAGTTCAAAGATGTTTCCATCAAAGCATCTGAGGGAGCTTTATTTGCATTAATTGATTTAGCATTAGTTACTGATTGAAAGGTTAGTATTATTGCTCTTCTTATTTTGAAATTTTATTTGAAGGAATTTTATTTTCCTCCAGTTGGTACATTTTATTTTTGTAAGTCCCATCATTAATTCTGATAATATAATTCATCAGATCTAATTGATATACAGTATTTGATATAATTGCAATAGTAGAATAATTGCAGGATTTCTAATATGAATCAGATTTTTTTTTTTTTGACTAGGTATACTTTTCTTTCCAAGGTCTCCTCTGTTGTCTGACATTTTATTTCATTATACTATTTATCAAAAAGCTATTATGGAATAATTTGTTCCACAGAGCTCTTTGCCTATTGAGAGTTTTATTTTTCTTCCAGGGTCAACTCAGTTCCTGCATTCTCAGGGAAGACCGCCCTGTGTAAACCACTATTTTTTTTTCCTTTTAAATTTTGAGAATAGTTCTATGATAAGCCTCAAAGTTACTTACCTAATGTCTTTCAAAGATTGACTCTGTTAATTGTTCTCCAGCAAGATTGTTATATTCTTATTAACGTATTAAAGGTGGTTCTGATTTCTGCTTTTGGCTTTGGCAGAAGGTCATAACTAATTGATGCCGTCACTGGGAAGAACTGGAAGAACTGCATAAAATATTTTTGGGGAAAAAATCTTTTTGAAGGCTATGGAAAGCTACCGTGTCTCTAAAATCTGAATGGCTAAGTTATTTGACATTAGGGAAATACAGATAGGTAAGCCTGACACTTAGTGCCCCATTTTTCCTTGTAGCATTTTCAAATTCCAACGCAGCATCTCAGGAGCTGGACAGAACTCTGGGCAGTCTGACAGGATGAAGGAGGGATGGCGTTCAGACTCCACAAAATGGAGCAGCCAACCTAAACACCCGAAGTCTCATATGGTGACTCTAAGGCCTTGGATTAAATGTAAAGCAGCATTTCTCAAAAGAATACATTCAATTTTTAATTAATTAAATTCCTGATATAAATTATAACAAACTGTCCTTCATCCAAGTATATTCAAAAAACAAATTCCTACAATGCAACAGCATTGTACAATCAAGACAGTATGGTATAAATGCAGATAGACATATAGATCAATGGACTATAATAAATAATCAAAAAATAAACCATCAGATTCATGGTCAATTGTTTTTTAATGAGGGTCCCAAAACAACTCAATGCAAGGAAAGACTATTCTTTTCAACAAATTGAGATAAAACAACTTGATATCCACATGCAGAAGAATATGGTTGAATTCCATATACAAAAGTTAACTCAAAATAGATCAGAAACCTAAATGTAACGATGATATAGCTCTTAGAAGAAAACATAGGAATAAATCTTCATGACCTTTGATTTGGCAAAGCATTCTTACATATAACACCAAAACTGTAAGCAACAATAATAACCAAAAGATAAACTGGACTTCATCAGAATTAAAAACTTCTGTGCTTCCAAAACACTGTCAGTGAAGTGAAAAGAGAACTTGCAGAATAGGAAACAGTATTTGTAAATCATATATCTGATAAAAGATTTGTATCTAAAGTAAATAAAGGTCTCTACAATTCAACAAAAAGAAAACCCAATTCAAAAAGGGCAGTGGGTTAGAAAATATATTTGTCCAAAGAACATACACAAATGGCTAACAAGCACATGAAAATATGCTCAACATGGTTAGTTATCAGAGGAAACCCAAATCAAAACTTCAGTGAGAGACCATTCCACACTCAGTGGAATGGCTATAATCAAAAGAGAGAAAATAGAAAGTGTTGACAAGGAGGTGGAGAAATACCAGCTGGTGGGAATGCAAAGATATTGAAGACTTGAACAACATGGTAGATAGGTGTCAATTAATTGATTTAATATTTCCAACATACATATTTCTTTAAAATTTACATGGAAAATTTATTAAAGTTAACTTTAACCAAGAAGTTATTCTTCTATTTTAAAAGACTGAGATAATTCAAAAAGTGTTATCTGAACACAAGAGAATTAAACTAGAAATGTAAAACCAAAAACAGCTTGGATATTAAGCAACAGAGAATTAAATAACCCATGGGTCAAAGAAGAAACCACACTTGAAATAAGATACAATTCAAAAAATGATACTAGAAATATATACCCAACTTTTGAAGTGGAGCTTAAGGGATGTGCAGCTTGGGGAAAGTTCATTATCTGATATAAGGCCAAGATGAACAATAGACTTTTCCCATACACAAATAATAAATAATTAAAATGAAATTAATAAGTAGATGCCTTTTAAAATGTTAAAAAAATGTGAAATAAAAACAATTCATTGGAATAAATATAATGAAAGATCTGGAAAGCTTCCACCTAGAGATATATAAAATTTTGAACTAAATTCAAATTATATATAAAACACTTGGATATTACAAAAGTGCCAATCTTACTAAATAAATCTTTAAATTCACTGCCATTTTAATCATAATTCCTGCAGAACTTTCTTGTAGGTATTGACAGGCTAACGCTAAAATCCATAAGAAAACACAAAAGATCAAGAAAACTTAATTAGTGTCAAAGAAGGACACCATTGGAAGACTTTGATATGCTATCAACAATGATTAAAATAAAATAATAATAAAAATAATGTGATAATGAGACATTAATAAACCAGTATCACCCTTAGTACAAAATAGTCCCATGCAGACATGGAAATAAGAATTACAAAAATAATGTTACCTCAGAGCAGTGAAGAAAAGACAGTTTTATCAGTACTGGGTCACTGGGTCATCTGGATATCCATATAGATGACTAGTCTCAGAAAATTCCTTTACTTAATCAGTTTGCAGCTCAAACAAGTCGTAATTCAGATGATCTATGAGAATGGACACCTTAGGACCGCCCTGGCCATACATGGCATCATGTAGTGGGAGTCAAATGCTACTCTCCTCTCTAATACTTATTTTTTAAGTGACTCATCAAAAAATTTAGAATGCCTGGGCATCATTTCCTATTTTTTTTTGTCTGGAAGATTTGTAATGTTCCGTATGATAGAATTTCAGTGCAGTACAAAAGTGGGTGGAGTCAGTAAGAAATCAGTATGCAGTTATTAAAAATATGAAAATTAACAGCATGATTATTTAAGATGGCTTGAACATTTGTATCCAGACCATATTACTGTCTCTGTGTCTTTCCAACTGGATAGTCTGGTGAGGACTCAGGATTTCCAGCATGGAGGATTACATCACTGACTGAGTCATTCAAAAACTGTGTTAAGTTCCTTCTATATTAAGGAACTGTGCAGGCACTGTGGATATGTACATGAACAAGAGAGAGATTCTTTGCTTCTATGATATGTGAAAATAATATAAGATAAGCCATTTTTTTTAAAGTAGATACAGGGCAGCCATTCCATTTAGAGGTACTACCTTGAATGTCCTGTTTTCTAAACCTCTAAACTGGGCCAGACCACCAACATTCCACGTCAGCAAGAACAAAAATATCCATAAAAGCCCTAAGTTCACCTCCTGTAAATGGGATACTATTTGGGTTTCTACCCACATCTGTGTACCCTTAGTTGAATTCTTTAACTCCCAAATAAATACGTTGCTTCTTGAACTGGTTTCTTGGTTTTAGGTTGACAGAAGTTTATAATTTAATGTGATATTATAAAAATGTTTGTATTTTTTAGTGAATAATGGGGTGAATCCATTCATTTTCCCCCTAATTTCCCACAGTAGTTAAGCAACTGAGACTGTATGCTTTTCAGCCTGTATTGCCTCTTAGGAATATTATGCTTTAGGATCTTCATTCTTAAAATGCACAGGAGAATTTCTCTAGTTTAAAAAAAAAAATGTATGTTCCTCTTTGTCTCCCTCTTTGTCTCCAGGTATATTCAAAATAATCTAAAAACCAAAGTTGTGTTCAACAACTCAGAGATGTCTCCAATCTTTTTACAACAAACAGACCCTTCAGTTTTCATTTGGGGAAAGCATTGTGGTCATATTTATTTTATAAATAAGAGAAGGGATTATCCTATATCCTATTCCAAATCCCAATAGGTGAGAATAGTCACTTTGCAGGAACTGAGAACTTTATGAATGCTTACTGGAATGAAATAGAAATCCTAATTATAATTCAAAGAATTTATTTCCTTTGAAAATGAGAATAGGGAAAGTGTACCGGAGGTAAAAAACAAAAGGGAATGAGACTTACTGGAAAAATTTTAGTTGGCCAATCTTTCTGCAGACCTTTCAGACTGTGTTTTCTTGATTATATCTTTTCTTGTACTGCATGGTGTGTTTAACACCACACAATATGACATGTCAAAAGCAATATCACAAATGGAAAACAAGGACATGGCAGATTCAGGGCCTCTGAATTGTATTTGTTTTTTTCACATTTCTTAACAACTTCAATTTCCCAATATATCGTCAACAAGAATTCATAGACTTACCTCTAAAATTGTTCTGTGTTTTTTATTCAATCCTCCCAAAGTCTTATTTGCTTGGGGGAAAAAAGAAAGAAAGAAAATTTTAAAATTTACATTGTTTTAGGATGTGATGAAACAGTAACCTACAAACTATTTTTTTAAGATGTGACTTTAAGGGACATGAGAGTGGTGCAATTGGTTGAGTATCTGACTCTTGCTTTCAACTGGGGTCATGATCTCAGGGTTGTGAGATTGAGCCCAAGGTTAGGACTTTCTGTCTTGAGGTCTTCGTAAAAAGTTTTAATTGAGTGCGTTTATTTGTCATGATAGAATATATTCTGAGCATATTCTGCCTTGACCAGTTACATTTGTACCCAGTACAGCCACTTAGTTTTGCTGCCCACTTTTGCTTCTGGGCCTGAGATACTATTTCCACCAAGTGAAGGCCCAATCCTCTCTTAATACATCTGGCATCTGATGGGTCCACTGAAGAAGAAATAAGTTTAGCGAGCGTCGGGGCCTGGCTCATTATAGTGACAGTGAATGAAAGGCAGGCAGAGGTCAAGGAACCACAGTGTGTTTTAGGCAAGTCAACACGTGACGGTTATTGGCAATAAGTTACAAATACTTACTAAGGTATACCATGTTTCCAACGTTAGCAAATGATTTTATTGGATGACTACTACAGATTTTAGTTGCAATTTTAATGGAAATATTTCATAACATTATCAAGTAAACTTCATTTGAAATAAGAGTAAGATCTGAAATCTGATTTCCCCTAACAAAAAAGATTTGAAATTATTGATAACATCTGTATGAAAAATCTTGGGAGGATAGATATTCTCAGAATAAATATTATTGATATATTTAAAATATAACAACCCAAAGATTAAATGTAGAACCTCCTCCCAAGCTACATTTTAATACATTAGACCTAATATTAGTGCTTTAGTTTCAAAGAAAAAAAACATTATCTATGACAAAATCTTCATGTTGGTTATTAGAATTTATGGGTTTTATAGATTATTCTTTATCTCATTTATAAATTTTTTTGCTCATAAGGTTTATGAGAATTATAATCATGTAGATATAAGAATTATAATCATGTAGATTTTAGCTAGTTTTATTTTTACACACTGAGGATCCAGGAATAAGTTTTTCCCTCTCAACAATGACCATAAATATGGCACATATATACTTTATTGTCCCACTGGGATACTTCTGAACATGAAAAGGAACACAAATAATAATTACCTGGTGAGGCCTGGCATAAATTGGATCTTTTCTGGGCAAACTGAGATGTAGGGTTATTTAATATACATGGCTCAAATTTGGAAATTATGGATTTAATTCAAATGTTTTTGTTTTGACGATGAAAAACTTGCACTCAAAGTCACATGACTTGTTAGTGGCTAGGTTGACATTTTATCTTATGATTTCTGAAATTATTCCTTTGATGCCCTGGGTTACATATAGTAATATATAAAGCATTTTCAAATAACTACAATGTGTATCTGTTACCAAATTCCAGCTGGCCACAGAGCCAGAAAGGCTTTAAAAAAATCGAGTACGAGCCCTACCACTGATTTTCAACTCTGCAAGCAAGTATACACAGAGAGCAAAATAAGCTTCTATTCACCAATATCCTCAACTAATTGAATTGGCCACATTACAATGTGTGGTGGTCAAAGGCAACAACACAGGTCAGAGTTACAGACATAGATAATGCCTCATGTATGTCACTCGCATACACCGTATCTAGGTATATGCTAAGCTCTGGGTATTTCAATTCAATCCACTATAGTTCCTCTAGTTTCTACTCTCAACATTTGACAAAAATATGATCTATAAGTCCAATTCAATAATATTCTTAATGCCTACACTTTAGTCTGAGAAAGTGAATATATGCATTTTACAAAGTATTTCAACAAGTGTGCAAGAGCGGAGGCAATTCAAGGTAATCATCCACAGACAAGGAAATTCAGGTGGCTAGAACACTTTTCCTCTTCAGTAGCTTTCCAGATGATGGAGCTTTCATTATAATGTGCTTTACATTTGCTAATATAGTTCTACTAAAAGTCACATATTCTAAAATGGTATTTTACTCCTCCTCTCTCTTCCCCATGCATGCCATCATTAAACACCATTGATACAGAGCCACCTGTGTATACAGAACTCAACCAAGCATGGCATTTCTGAAGTAATTTGGAGAGCAATGACAGCAGGTGAAATTGGACTATTCCCAGAGGATGCTCATTCTGTATTCAGAAGCATTCCAGATATTTCTGAAGAATTTCTTTTTCTAATTTACATTATTTCTAAATACATTTCACATACTTTTCCAAGTTTACTAGCTGTATTGCAATATGTACATTAATATTTAAGCTTATGTCAGGCAGGCTTAGATATATGAATTAACTAAGAGGCATAAATTAAGTGTACATTTCTATAATATTCTGTAGAAGTCATGTTATTGTGGCTGATAGCTTTGGAAAGGAAACAAAGGAGCTTGAGAAATCCTTTCTTATTGACCCTGCTATACTTTAGAGTGCCTTTTTGTACCATCTTTAAACTGCACATAATTGCAAAAAAATAAAATGCTATTGGACTTTAGTAAATAGAAAATTGAATTTGCCAATATCTTAAATCACAGTTATAGAAGAGAATCATTTACTGTCAGGGTTGGAAAGGGCCCCTCCTCAAAAGAATGTTCTCTCTTTCAAATGTGTCTACTTGAAACTTTCCAATTAGTGGACCATCATTACTTCTGAAAGCTACTCATTCTGGCTTTGAGCAGCCAGATATTTTGATATTTTGAATATCAAAATATCTATGGTAGGTAGAATTTTGGTTTTCATTAGCTCCAGGCCTTGGTTTTACTCCCATGGTTTATATTAATGGTCCATGGCAAACAAACTTTGTAGAAGTAAGAGAAAGCAGAAGAGGAAATCAGAGATCAAAAGCATTAGAAAAGTTCAACATGCCACTCAACAAAACGGAGATTTCAATTCTTCAATTCTGAGGAACTAAATTCTGCCAACAATCTGAAAAAGCATAAAGAAAATTCCTCTCCAAGGCATTTATATAAGATCCCAGCTCAGTTAACCTGGTGATTTCAAACTCATAGACCTTGAGCAAGGAGCGCAGTTGAGCTACATTATGGCCAGATTTCTGAACCATGGAACTGTGAGATAATAAGTAGGTCGTGTTTCAAGTCACTAAATTCATGGTAATTTAATTTAAAAAGAAAGAAAAGAAAACAGTACACATTAGAAGTGTACAAGATCCTAAAGGGATTCTTGTTCAATAGTCATTTATACCTGAGGAATGTAACCATCCAAGGTCATACTACGTAAGTAACTCTGTCATGACTGTTACATACTAGTCTTTTAATTTTACCTACTGCATTACTTTATTGATTTGTTCACTAAAAATATTTTTTGAATGACTCTTTTGTAAAGAATGAAGAAGGTGGGGAGTTTGGGATCCTCCAGGGAATATATCTCTAAGCTACTACTATGTACTCAGCATTACGTTTGTTGCTTTAGATATAATATTTTTTTTAAGTTCTGGTATGTAAATGACTTAGTAGAAAGAGTTATGACATGTATATAAATAAGAATATTAAAAAATATAATAAGCATTAAATCATATGGTATTTGGTAAAAGGGAGTTCAGAAAAAGAAAGCATAACTTTCAATAATCAAGGAAATTTCCATAGAGTTTCTAACATTGGTCCTGGGACCCCTACATGGTGAGAGTATACTGCATTTTAGATGTTCTAGAGAGTTCTGGCTATTCATAGGCTGTCTTTGAGCATCCTGAATAAAGATACCAAGAAAAATCCATGCTTGTGATCAGGGCATTTGCCCTCACCTGCCTTTCTTCAATCCTTTGTTTTTTCATTGGAAACCTCATTTGTTTAACTCAACCTACTATGGCTTACATTCAGTAACCAATTTTGTTAGGGTATCTTTTATTCTTTCTTGATTTCCCTCTTCCATGCCTTCTTCCAATACTTTATTCTTAATATGATATACCACAGCCATAGATTAAGGTATTATTCCTATCAAAACTATTCCTCTATACCAGGCCTCACTGGTACATAAAGGATATCTAAAGATAGAATGTGAATAAATTAAAATCAAGGAACATGACTATCCCTATAGATGTAAAATGTGAGCTGAAATGCAGCCTGGCAAGGATGACTTCTTTACCGCAGTTGTTGGATTGTTCTGTTTACTTGGAATACAAGGTGTGTGCAAATGAAAAGCCTATGTTACAAAGTTAAGTTGTCATGAACTAACAGAAGATCTTAAATACCAATTTATAAAATTTGGAGATATAAAGTCTTTAAAGAAAAAAGATTTAAATTGACCAGATGAAGATTTTATCTCAAAATTAAAAAAAAAAAAAACTTTGTTGAAAAAGAGAACTACACTTTATTTATTGAATAGCTAATAGATTCACATTTACCAAACCCTTGAAAATATAAAAAGATTTCAGTAAAAATTTTCACACCCATACTTTTTCTTATCCTCCCACTTCCCATTCCCGAACATATAATCCATTGTTTTTGTTTAAACAAAACTCCAGAGTTTTTATACACATACAGCTGTGTGTGTGAACTCACATGCCTGTGCACAAATGTGTATGCTTTTATCTCCTTTAGTCTTAGAAAAATTCTAAAATACTATGGTGTGTTTTGCTTTTGTTATTTGACAATGCATCTTGGGTAGCATTCTACAGTAAAAAAGGGACTCCATTATTTCTATACTTATAAAACTCTGCATTAAGTCATTGGAAAGTTTCCAACTTTTTATCCCTTCAATCAATGCTTAAATCAATAGTCACATATTCCTACTCTTTTGCACATTTACAGGTATAACAGAAACAACATTCTGAGGCCTGGAACTGTTCTGCCAGTACAACCTGACCACATTGTCCTTAGCAGAAGTTGTATATTGATACTCTAGCTAGCAGGAAGGAGAGCTAAACACTAAAATTTAAGTTAGATTTCTAAATTCTAGTTAAATTCCTCTGTTCTTATTTTAGGAAAATTACAAAAATTACTCTGATAATAAATCCTGACTAAAAATATATACATTGTGGATATATGTATAGATAGATGATAGATAGATATTGTGATAGGTAGCTAGATAACTCCACTGAGATATATACAGAGGTGAGAACATTTATGTGTGTGTCATGAGATAGATAGATATATAGATATCTATGTATATCTCTATCTATCTGCTGATCGTCCCATTTTTTGAAAGATCTTAGTTATTTTAGAGAGGGAGAGTGCATCTGAGTAGGGGAAGGGGCAGAAGGAGAGAGACAGAGAAAATCCTAAAGCAGACTCCCCACTGAGCACAAAGCCCAATATGGGGCTGGATCCCAGAATTCCAAGATCATGACCTGAGCTGAAATCAAGTCAGCCACTTGACCACCTACGCCACCCAGGTGCCCCAATTGTCTTATCTTTCTAAAAAAAGATTTAGTTATTTATTTGAGAGATGGGGGTGGGAGGGGCATAGGGAAAGAAAGAGAGATCATTTCAAGCTGACTTCCTGCTTAGTGTGAGCCCAACACTGGGCTTTGATCCTATGATCCCGAGATCATGGCCTGAGCTGAAATCAGGAGTCAGAGGCTCAAATGACTGAGCCAACAAAGTGCCCCATGTCCCATTTTTGTTTATGAATAAAAAATACCTTAAACCACACTTGACTGAACATTTGGCAGCTTGGGATTCTCACTCCAATATCCTGATTCTCAATCTCTCTCTCTCTTTTTGGGGGGGGTTGGGTGGAATTGGAAACCTTAGCCAAGTGAGTTAATGGTCAAATCCCAGAACTAGATGAACTCTAACATTCTTTTTTTTTTTTTTTTTTCTGTGTTGGAATTATTTCATAGTGTCCCAGGTCAGTTCAAAAATAATTTTAATCTCCTTCCTTTCTAAAAATTTAGTAAAGTCCACAATGTTTCTCAATTTGTACTTTCTTTCAATTCCAAAGCCACTGTGCTGTTCATGTCCACTTCATTTCTTCTTATTATTATAAAACATGTATATGTGTATATATATATATTCCCCCCTGGGATTATCTGTGTATTTCAATTATTTTTTTGCCACACTTATTTCTCACAGCAATAAGCAGCTGGGATTTCTTATATAGACATCTTATGAAAGTATGCAATAGCTCTACACAGGAAAAAGTTATATGATATTGATTAACAAGTATCATATATTGAAATTAGGTACATATATTATTTAAAATATTTTAGGTTACTGATAGTCTCTAAATTTGTTAAATTAATAAAACAAAAGTAATTTCAAGAAGATATCACTTGAAATGCATGATCTTGGTGTATAAAAAATATATTATTGTTGGCACTTCAGGAGGGAAAAAAACAATATAATATCATGAAAAAAATCACCTCAGAGAAGAAAATCAGTGGGAAAGAAATGAAAGTCAGATTAGTTTATATATAAAAACAGCTGGAAAGCCCCTAGATGGTTGAATTCAGTAATTTCTAGGTTATTCCAAGGTAGATGTATGTGTATTTTAGGTTGTTTTTAAGATGTCTCACAATTAAGAAAACATTGTGTGCAATAAATGTGTTTATGATTAGAAAGGTTACATTCATATCTGAATATGAAATGGTCTTTCTTAAAAAAATTTACCAGGGAATAATACATTGAAAATGTCTAGTTATAACCTGGGTTTGCACTGACTATATTTTATTATTATAAATATTAAAATATATTTCTCTTTTCATTTTTCAATAATAAACAAATGATGTTGAGAATGTGACACTAGAGTTGAAAGCCTAAGCTGGGAAGTTAATAAAAATTTAGTCTTCTATGAACATGAGTTAAATTTAATCCCTTCATGACTTCACTAGCTGTGTGGATATGAGGAAAGTTATTTTACATTTATAATATGCAATTTCTACATATGACAATAATCTTAATAATTTAAACTTTAGTCTGCCATTTTGAAGATTCCTAAAATAACTAAAGCATTTAACACAATGCTAGGCACAGTATTTTCATCATTACCATCATCATCACCATCACCTCATACAGGTTTAGATTATGTGGACCATAATACAGATCTTGACCCACAAGGAGCCACAAAACTGGAGTAAATCTCTTATACGGTAGATCATGAGCTCCTTGTGGGTGAAGATCATGTTTTATTCATACTTAACTTCCCAAAATAAGGTCAACAATAGAATAAACCAGTATTAACAGAGTATCTACTGTGTGTCATAAGTTCCATTAAATATTTTCCAGGTATCTTAAGATAAGTGGCGATAACACTTACTGAACCATAACTCCTTTAATGCTAGAGAACAGATATGTTGGGAAACTGGCCACAGACACGGATCTCTTCCCCCCCAGGTTACCCCTGTTTTCTCCCCAGGACCTAGAACGGTGTCAGAAACACAGTAGACATTCAGTTCAAATTTGTGTAATAAAAAAATAACATAAGAACTAAGGTCTGAATATCAGATTCTTTATGAACTAAAAGTTAGACATCTTTATCTTTCTTTTTATAACTCTTCTCAGGGAAAATGATTCTTTGTTCTGAATTATAACTTGGGCTCATTTTCCTACACTGTTTTTATGGAAATTTTGAAGAATTATGTCTGTGTATCACTAGTAAAACCAATTGAACTAAAATATTAATTTGGCTGGTAACATCACAACATGTCCCTATTTTGCTTTGAAAAGATAGTGTACATGATGAACTTAACTTGGCCCATATTTTTAATTACAACTGTTATCACAGAGTTCTTACTTTAGTGTCTGTATATTTTACTTTCAAAGCCAATAAAAATGAATCCCAGCAGTAATTTATGAGCACCATTTCCACTATTATAGGTAGGCTCTGAATTAAACTCACCACAGTTCAGTAAGTGTTCACCAAAGATGAGACCCAAGGAATGGCTATCCACAAAGCTGCATGCTACCTTCAATATGGACTTCTCAAGAGCTAGTTCTCATTTGCTCAGTTCATTAGTCATACTGCCTTCCAAATAAGCAAACTGGATTACTGTAGGACCAAGGGCCAAATATGAATTATTATTCTGAGAATTCATTTTCAAGTTACAGTGCAGATATGCTGGAAAAGCTTGAAATGACATTCTTCCTTTGAATCAATTCCCCCATCTGTCAGCATGAACTTAACTCATATCCAACACATTTGAGGCCATTGGGAGAGAACTTCAATTTAAAGTAGACACAATTTAAATCTGAAAATAACTTGACTGAAAGGAGCTACTTTCTTAAATGCACACTGAGATGCAAATATGTACATATAAGCTAATTAACTGGAATTAAATGGTTATTGATTAACCTAACAAAGTCTGGTTTCTTAAAGTGGATAAACTCAATGTCCTTCAAAGGAGTTCAAACTAACTCAGGCTGTTTCTCCATTTTATTAATTTATTTAGTGTCTTTTATTTACATGCTTGAATTAAAAAACAGACTCACGTTTGCTTGTTTGTTTTACTAAGGTACATAAGTGGATAGGATTATGATTAATATAAACAGATGAGAGCGGCATTTAGTTTGTAACAGGCTCCTGGAAGCAGAATCAATAAGTCAACATCATTAAAGCACCTGCTTTCCTTTGGAAACGGGTTTCTTCACAATGGAATTTTATTTAGCTCATGTCCAAGAATTAAAACAGGTCTTATAACAGCTCATTATACAGTTTTAAGAAAGAAATATCTGTGTGAATTTGTGTCTTCTCTTCTAAAAATAAGCTTACACACCTCATTAATAATCCTCAAGTGTCAAAGTTAAGTAGTTCCATGAATAAAAGATAAAGTAAAATTCCAAAGAAATTGTTCAGTAAAATTATATGTGTAAGGTCTCTAAGATGACAAGTTTGCATGCCTAAGCTCATGGAAAAGTAAGTTTCTGAATCAGAGAACCAAAGGTTTTTGAATTGAATGGACACAAAATAATCATCTGGTAATAAAGAAAAGACCATCAAATTAGATGGGGCCTATGAAGAATTTGGACATTATTACACATACTAGTATTATCATCTTCATCACAATCATCATTATTAATATTTTTCAGATATTATTTCAACACTCAGGAAAATTAACACACTCAGTGAAGAGAACAAAACCCCAAGCTTTGTTACCCAATTGCATATATAAATTTCACCCAAATTCTGGTTTAAAAGGCAAATATCAAGCACAAGAATATAGTGTTACCAGACCCAGTTAAGGGAAACCTTAATAAATAGAACTTGGCTCAAATATCACCTTTTGATATAATGTACATTGTTCCATTTTTGCTTATTAACTGATAAGCTTATTAATTGCCTATTAATTGATAATTATTAATTATAATTAATTAATGGTATTAATTGAAAATTAATTTGCTTATTAATTGATTCCCAGTTCATTTTTTTCTAGAAGGTGATCTAATGTTTTAAGCACAAACTGATTATTTAATTCCCATGTGGCTATACTTTCCAAATATAATAAAAATACATCTGGTTATACCCAGAAGTATGAAGGATTCCCATAAAGCCAGAATAAGCTTGGCACATTGTCCTAAAACATTGTTGTTTTATAAATGCTAAATAATAAAAGCTACTATTTTGATACTGAATTATGGCTTAGATTGCTAAATTTATATGAACTCTAGTGATGAGAAACATAAATTATTGTTCTTATGATTATTTGAAAAAGATTAACTATGTTATTGACCGATAAATGTTGTTAAGAGTCAAACTTTCAAGTTTATGTTTTCTCTGTGCCACTTGATGTTTCTGTGATCTTAGTTAAATTCATCTTTTCAACTTCTAGGTATCTCATCTTTCAAAGGGGTTATCGGCATATTAGGACCTAACTCACAGAGTTGTTGTGACTACTGCATTGTTTAATGCATGTAAGATGATTCACATAGAATCTAGGGAAATACTAACTGTGAGTAAAGTATGGTTCAGAGTATCCATTTCCTTAAAGAGGAGAGAATGTCAAGAAAGCACATCATGTGGAAATGTACAATGTTATACACAGAGACAGCTAAGTGCTGGAGGAAGCCAAGCAAATTTCTATATTATAAGAGATCATTCTTCTCCTTGCCTTAATCTAACACTTTATTTCAAAGACAGTTACTGGGAAGTTACTGATAGAGAAGTCCACAGGACTTGCTTTTTCTTTCTACAGGGAGAAGATGGAAAAATACACATGAGTATCAATGACTAAAGAAGCACTACCAGACTCATTTCCTTGTTCCCCAAACAAAAATATTAATCATATAATTACACTGAAATATATAATAATTGGAGAGTGACTATACCATGTTGACATATTGGCAGAGGGGAGTGACTCCATATTAAGAAAGTTTTACTTAATAATGTACAAATGAGCTCCTCTGAAGAACCTACAGGATTATAAGATTTCTAAAATGATCATGAATTTATCACATAGGAAAGACAACGAGAGATAAAACATTTCAACTTGAATCTATTAATTTACCAGGAAGGAAATATACACTGACAGAGAAGTTGTTCATCAAGTAGCCCACTGAAGGGAAAAGAAGTCATAATTTCTGTAAGTGTTAAAGAGTGGGAGTTCATGGTTGTCATACATATTAGCACACTGGATAGGACAGAATGATCCACAATTTTGCACACAGTTGGTTAAAATTAGGTCCAGTAGCAGAAAGGGAAATTTTTAAAAAATGAATGAGAAAGAATAAAATACCTAGGAATAAACTTAGCCAAAAAGGTGAACAATGTATATTCTGAAAACTATAAAACACTGATAAAAGAAATGGAAGATAAAACAAACAAATGAGAAGATGTTCCATGCTCATGGATTGGAAGAACTAATATTGTTAAAATGTCCATAGTACCCAAAGCAATCTATAGATTCAAAAAGCAATCCCAATCAAAATACCAATAGCATTTTACACAAAACTTGAACAAATAATACTAAATACTAAAATCGGAATGGAACTACAGAAGACCCCCCAAATAACCAAAGCAATCCTGAAAAAGAAGAACAAAGTTGGAGGTATCACAATACCATATTTTAAGATATACTAAAAATCTGTAGTAATCAAAACAGTATGGTACTGGCACAAAAATAGACACACAGATTAATGGAACAGAATAGAGAGCCCAGAAACAAACCCATGATTACATGGCCAGTTAATCTATGATAAAGGAAGCAAGAATACACAATGGGGGAAGACTGTCTCTTTAACAAATGGTGCTGGAAAAACTAGTCAGCTACATGCAAGAGAATGAAAGTGGACCACTTGCTCACACCACACACAAAAATAAATTCAAAGTGGATTAAAGACCTAAATGTAAGATCTGAAACCATAAAAGTTCCAGAAGAGAGTGCATAGGCAGTAACTTCTTTGACATGGGCCATAGCAATATTTTTCTAGATCTGTCTCTTGAGCCAAGGGGGAAAAAAACAAAACTAAACTATTGGGGCTACATCAAAATAAAAAGCTTTTACGCAACAAAGGAAAGGATCAACAACAAAAAAAGACAACCTACTAATTGAGAGAAGGTATTGCAAATGATATATCCAATAAGTGGTTAATATCAAAAATATACAAAGAACTTACACAACTTAATCTTTAAAAAAAATAAACAATCCAATTAAAAAATGGGCAGAGGACCTGAATAGACATTTTTCCAAAGAAGATATACAGATGGCCAACAGAACGTGAAAAGATGTTTAACATCACTAATCATCAGGGAAATGCAAATCAGAACCACAAAGAGATAACCACTATCCATTAGTTAGAATGGCTAAAGTCAAAATGACAAGAAATAGCAAGTGTTGGTAAGGATATGAAAAAGGAAACTTTGTGCATTGTTGATAGGAATGTAAATTTGTGGAGCCACCACGAAAAGAGTATGGAGGTTCCTCAAAAAATTAAAAATAGAAATATCATATGGTCAATAATATTTACCCAAAATAAGGAAAATGGTGTTTGTGCATACACACACACACACACACACACACACACACACACACACACATACACACAGGCTGGAATATTATATACCCATAAAAAGGATAAGATTTGCCATTTGAGACAACATGGATGGGCCTAGAGAATATTATGCTAATTGAAGTAAGTCAGATTGAAAGAGACAAATATCAAATGATTCCATTTATAAGCAGAATCTAAAAAATAAAATAATGAATAAACAAATAAAAACAGACTCAGACCTATAAATATAGAGTAAAAACCCACGGTTGCCAGAAGGGAGGGGACTGGGAGGTTGAGTTAAATGGGAGCTATAGACTTGCAGCAATGGAATAAATAAGTCATGGGAATAAAAGGCATAGCATAAGGAATACAGTCAATGATACTGTAATAGTGATGTAACAAGACAGATGGTAGCTATACTTGTGGTGAACATGGCATAATGTATAAATCTGTCAAATTACTGAATTGTACACCTGAAGTTAATGTAACATTGTGCATCAACTATACTAAAAAAAGAACAAAGAAAAAAATTGGAAGGAAAAATATTTTAGGTCCAATAAAGGTCTACTGTCCTCACAGTTCATGGTCTTTTATTAATCCCATCTGCCTAAAAACAATTGTAATGAATAATATTTGATTTGTGTATCTCCTAGGCTTCTGCTTCTTAATGTGTGTTCCCAAATCTATACCATCAGCATCACCTGTGAATCTGTAAGAACTGTAAACCCAAGTTCCCCCACCAAAAACCCGCTGAATCAGAAACTCAGGAGTGGGGTCCTACACAATCCATGTTTTAAAAAGATATATGGGGAATTATGATGCAGGCTAATGTTTGAAATTCACCATCCCAGGTAAATATTTATGGAAGTGACTTATTTTTTTTTCTTGTATGAAGTCCTTTTCTTCTTAGAATAACGCAAAATAGTACATTAAAGAAAAATCTACAACTTCAGTTTGCCAATAGTCTTTAGTACCTGGGACATACTTTTTCAAATGATAGCTGATTCCTCTTCTAGAAAACTATTCAGTAGAACAGGACAGAAAGCCTGGAAGCCCAAATTAAGATGCTCAAAGCAGATGGGTTTATTATACCAACTTAAAACATACATCAGGAATCAAGGAAAAGGAGATGAGGTAAGCAACACCCTTGAAGTATGCATGTAATTTAAATACTATTATGTCTGTTGTGGGCTGAATTGTGTCCCCCACGAAATTCATATGTTGAAGCCGTAACCCCCAGAGTGACTGCAATTGGAATTAGGACCTCTAAGGAAATAATCAAGGTTAAATGAGTACATAGAAGTGAGACCCTGATCCAATAAAATTATCATACTTCTAAGAAGAAACACCAGAAATCTGAGAAACCAAGGAAAAATCACATGAGCACACAGCAAAAATGCAGCCATCTACAAACCTGGGAGGAGGTTATCACCAAGAACCAAATCATCTAACATCTTGATATTAGACACACATAATACAAGTGTGTCATTTCAGCCACCCACTCTGGCGTTTTGTTAGAGCAACCCAAGTGGACTAATACACTGTCTGAATCCTCTGTCTTAAATGGTCATGTCTTTTCACTCTCAGCCTACCCCACTGGTGGTATGGTGACAAGGACTAGAGTGGAGATTTGAGACAAGAGGCTGACAGATGGAAGGTGATAAGAACCAACAAGCCCTACTTGCTCTGTTAAAGAATGGAAAATGTAGCTTTCATTCTGCTAGAGCCATAGCTTACTGGTTAAGATGCTTAGCTGCTCTAGGTTTTATCTGCATGAGGGCAGAACTGCATGCATCATAATGGGTATTACCAGTATAGTTTTGCCAGATAAAGCACAGGCCCTGAGTTCTATTTAAATTTGGGGTAAACAACCTTTATTTTGAATATAAGTATGTCCCAAATATTTCATGGGTCATTCTTTTTATTTTTAAGGTTTTATTTATTTATTTGACAGAGAGAGATCACAAGTAGGCAGAGAGGCGGGCAGAGAGAGAGAGAGAGGAGGAAGCAGGCTCCCTGCTGAGCAGAGAGCCTGATGCAGAACTCGATCCCAGGACCCTGAGATCATGACCTGAGCTGAAGGCAGTGGCTTAACCCACTGAGCCACCCAGGCGCCACCTTCATGGGTCATTCTTAAAGTAACAAACAAACAAAAGACGTGCATTGTTTACCTAAAACACAAATCTAATTGGGTGTCCTACATTTTCATTTTGCTAAATTTGGCAATAACATCAGTGGAAGTCTGTTTGGTTTAAGAATGCTGTCTATCAATAGCTCTCAGGGTTTGTTCCCTTTATTTAAGATTTACTTGGTGTTTCTATCCTTTTCTAATATACTTGATTGTTCCATCCATTTCATCAGATGCAAAACACAGGTGCTCCTTTTATTCTATGACTAGTATGTCTCACAAGTTACTAATCATTGTGTATATTTATCACTTCTCATGAGTTTCATCCATCCTGTTGTGTTTCTTCCCTACTAGAGCTGAATAAAATACTCTCAAAGAATAGTAAGCATTTATTGTACCAACTTTACCAGTGATAATCATGGCATTTCCATCTCAAACCATAATTAGGTTAAGGACAGAGTACACATTTGACTCATCTTTGGGGGGTGACCCTGTGGGACCTCAGCCTCACCATTGTTGAGGCCAAAAGTTCCTACCAAGGTTCAACCTCCCCAAATTTTGGAGCAATGCCTGCAGAAGCAGGTGAAATTTCTTCTCGGTGGTGAAGAGATAATGAAGTTTGAGTGAAACTTCATGCAACCGAAACTAGAAACCTTAGCTGTTATGAGATGACAAAAAGATGCTACGTGCTGGTAAAGCTGACAAAAGCTTGGGAATGAAGTGAGGAGACAGGTGTCATCAAGCTTTGTCATCTTCAGTTCCCAAGATATTTTGCATTTTTCTAAACTTGACTGCCTGAGACATAAGTTAGGAACCAAATGATATCATTAAAATTCAGTCAGCATCCCAGGCTAGAATTTCACTATGCGTTTAACTCAAATCCCCGGTAAAACTTTTGGATGCCGTTTTTGCATAATTCTCAAATGTTCCTTGTTGCTCGCAGAGTTGCATCTTTCTGTTTTCTGCTTCTGAATCATGGCTAACAGCAAAATAGACAAGGCAAAAATTAGAGAAATATGAATGCTTCTATGAGAACTAGGCAGTATAATTCACCATACCAGATAATAGTATTCAACTTATGACCTGTACCCTTCCCCCTTCACTTTCCATAACTGGGATAATCAATAAAAAGGGACAGAAGAGGCTGATAATGTAAATATTGGCCACATAATATGAACAGAAGCTGACTTTAAAAAAAGAGAGAAGACATTATTTACACTTCCTGAAAACCCAGCATCATCAATTTTACTCATTTCCAAGATAACTAGCTGATCACAAGAAGGCAGGATTAGACTTCAACTAATCCTGATCACAAGAAGGCAGGATTAGTTGAAGTCTTCCCCACTGCCAATCCTTGCTCCAATGTCTTTCCACAGATGGTTCTGCTATTTGTTCATTGGGAACTCCATGAGGCATTTATCCTCCTATAAGCAACCCATCATCTGGATTGAGGAACAGAATGATAAATATGCATCATGACAGGAAAACATGCCTCTCCTGAGTGGCATCCAGGCACTCTACCTGTGCACAGCTAATATAATGCTGAAAATTAATGATGCAAGAAAGAACTTCTGCAAATACTAGTAATAAAGTTCTGGCAGGGGTGGGGTGGGTACGCAGTCTTGTATGCAAGAGTTTGAGTGCATGCATGCACGTGCATTTATGTGCATGAATTTGTGTATGTCTGTATAGGATAGACAGAAAGCATTCAGGACCAGAATAACCCACAGACAGGAAGTTAGCTTCAGTGGCAGAGACCTAGTGCAATCTTGTTTTCAAGCCAAGCACTGTGCTTGGCACTTAGGAAACTTTTTAAATAAAATATAGTTGAAATGACCAACCCTAGGTCATTTACAAGAGAAGAGAGACATCGTTGAGCCAGTAATTTACCACAGAAAATCACATCTTAGCACGTTTTTGTTGTCCAATAAAATGCACTTTAAAAGTTTAGTGATGAGTGCTTTGAGTCTATAAATTGGGGCTTTTTTATGTTTAAGTTTCTTTGAAATTAGGGTCCAATAAAAACTGTGTAAAACAAATATAATGCTTCAAGAACGTTGCAAAAAGTTTTTTTAACTTAAAGCTATCTGCATTTCAGTGAGGACTCCCTTGTAAAACAACTGATAGTATTTTAAGGGAAGCTTTTATTATTAGGAGCCTCACAAATGAATATAAACAGGGTACTGTTCCCTGAAGATTGTTCTTTAAAAACCTGTCAAATGTTCTTTATTTCCATTTTCCCCACTGAATGAGTTATTTCAGCACTGAGCAATCTGTGCATCATGTGTATTAGTTTTCCAGGCTCAAAAGAGGTAATAATTTTCAGATTTAAGCTCTTTTGAAGAGATATACTTAATATGTCAGGTGTTAAGTAAATGAAGGAACTTCATAAGTTCTGGCTTATAATTATTAGAAAATGATCATAGCATTAGTGAATCTTCAAGTTGGAAAATGGTCCATCATGATATTTTCATTAGAGAAAAAATTGATGCAAGTAAAATCTTAAACAGTAATGCAATACATAAGAAAATAAGTATTTAATTACCATAAATTTATTTTATGAGTATAAATTAATAATCACATATTACAAGACTAAATAAAATGAGTATTTCATGATTACATAACTTTCAAAGCTACAGTTTTATACATGAAATATCTGGCTCAATATTTAATTCTGTAATTGTCTAGGTTGAAATCCTGATAAACGAGTTATATTATAAATGGTAACACATTATGATTATGAAGTCTATGATTTTTTTCCCAATGATTTTGCTTCAAGGTGAAAAATAGAGTTTTCTGGGGCACCTGGGTGGCCCAGATGGTTAAACATCTGCCTTCAGCTCAGGTCATGCTCTCCAGGTCCTGGAGTCCAGCCCCACACTGGCTTCCTGCTCATGGGAAGTCTGCCTCTCCTGTCTGCCTCTCCCCTCTGCTTGTGCCCTCTCTCTCTCTCTCTCAAATGACTAATGAATAAATAAAATATTTTAAAAATATTTTTAAAAATTAAAAGAAAAATGAAATTTTCTTTTAGTTTTGAACACTATTTTCCATTTTCAAATTTAAATTTTTTGATGTTTAATTTTAATCTCTACATATTTGCTAATTTCTAATGAGATTATTAAGTAATTTAGTCAGACATTTATACATACTCAATGTTTAGCGAAAATATTTTTCTAACCTATCTTATAAAGCTTTAAGGTTGAAAATGTTAGATACATAGCAGGCTGTCAATATAGATTAAATTTTTATAAAGAAGAATCATTATAGAGATCACATATCACATTACACAGTTCAAAAAATGAAAATCTTATCATGTAAAATGAGTCTTACTCAACCTTGACACAAATCCTGACTCATCACAAATTACTATAGTCAACAAAGTATTGTGTATTCTTCTATACACATGTGTAGGTGTACTGTAATTTATTTAATCTGTTTCCTATCTATGATACTAGTTTTTCCCAGGTTTTTTTTAATAAATTGTATCAATGTTATAATGAGTGTTTTTGTGAAGAATGTTGTGGTACAATATCGACTCCTCAGAAATGCAACTGGCTTCTCACCCACAAAGTCTACTGCAGTTTCAAGGAAATCTCCTAAGTAATGGTCCTCTCTGTGATGACAGAGTGCTTCTGGTACTTTGAACTTTTGTTCTGTTATCTCAACCAGTGGCTAACTCCATGATCACCACAGCAAGAAAAGAAAGACTGAAGAATCACAGCAGTAACTAAATGCTTCTGTGTGTAAAATGATACCACTTCTGTGCCCAGCCCATTGGCCAGAATTAGTTACAGGAGTCTAACTGCCAAGGGATGTAAAATGGTAGTTCTCTCATTTGTCCAGAAACAAAGAGGTAGATGTGTGGGAGCAGTAGAAGTTTCTACCACAGATAAATTCTAGAATTGATTTTACTTTGTCAAAGTTCATTCCATATCCTCATCAATAAATTAAAAATGTAATATTTTGAAATGTCAGGTATCTCAGTGCCCATAACTATCAGATATTCATCCAAAATTTCCAAGGAATAAATGTTATTTAGTGTTGCAGGTTGAGGTTAATTTTATTTTATTTTTTAAAGATTTTATTTGTTGGAGAGAGAAGAGAGAGATCATGAGCAGGGAGGAGGGGTAGAGAGAGAAACAGACTCCCACTGAGCGGGGACCCTGATGCTGGACTCAATCTCCCGACCCTGAGATCATGGCCTGAGCCAAAGGCAGATGCTTAACTAACTGAGCCACCCAGGAGCCCAGTTGAGGCTAATTTTAAACAGGCTTGTTTTAAGACCCTGCACATTGGATTCTCTATCTTACTCAGTTATCATCAGGAAGTTAATGAATTATTATTATTTATTATGAATAAATGAAAAATAGTGATTTTGATTGTTGCACATTTATTGACTATTTGATTACTAAAGAATATTATTTCAATTTTTCAGGTTTTTTTAAAAGACTTTATTTATTTAAGAGAGGGCAACAGCAGGGGGAGGGGTAGACAGGGAAATGGAGAAGCAGACTGCCCACTGAGCAAACCAGACACAGGGCTTAATCCTAGGATGCTGAGGTCATGACCTGAGCTGCTGTCAGCTGCTTAACTGACTGAGGTACCCATGTACCCCTCAGTGAGTTTTATTAAGGTTTTTAGGTGAAAAATTATAGCAGTCTAGAATAATGATATTTTTAATCATTTTTTCCTTTCTTAATTTTTTCATGTCTAATCATATTGTTCCTATTTTCCACTAGAATGCTGAATAGATGAAATATTTTTTTCTATGATTTTAGTGTTTCACCTGTTCACACGAATCTAATCATTGGTTTGATTTAGATATTTTATTCAGATTTAGAGGACATTCTTTTATTATTAGATTTGGTATGGATAAGCAATTTTGTTAAATATTTTTCTAACATCTATTATCCTTATTACTTTTCTGAAGTTTTGATATAATGAATTATAATATATTTCCTAATATCCTACTCTTTCTTTTATTTTTATAAGACTTAACTGATTTTCTAACAGTATTCTGGCTGACTATACTAATTTAATGAAATTTGCATCTCAACATGCAATATTGGCATCAGATATATTTTAACTAGTAAAACGAACATGCAGTTTTTTCCCCCATTCTCCTAGCTTTTAAACAGTTTAAAAAGTGAATAAATGATCTGGTTTTTAAAGAAATTTTTTAAAAATTTCCCTCCATACAAGGGAGTATTTTTTTTTTTTCAATTGCTTGTTCTATTCATTTTGGTTTTGGTAACTCATTCTTGAACCAATGTCAATCATCTATGTATTTCCATACAATTCTTAATTATATCAATACTTACAAATTTATCACATATATTCAAATGTGATAATTGCTTTAAAAATTTCCATAATTGCTGCATTGATATTCTATTAAAATTTTAATTTACTGCTGTGTTTTTCTCAAAGAAAAAATACATTGGCCACTTTTGGGGCCCCTGGAGGGTTCAGTGCCTTCAGCCTCTGCCTTCAGCTCATGTAGTGATCTCAACGTCCTGGGATTGAGCTCTGCATCAGGCTCTCTGCTCAGTGGGGAACCTGCTTCCCGGACCCCCACCTGCCTCTCTGCCTACTTGTGATCTCTCTGTCAAATAAATAAATAAATCTTTAAAAAAATACATTGGCCACTTTTATATTTTTCTCTATTCAGAGAACTAGCTCTTCAACTGAGTTGTGAAGTCTTTTTGCTGTCAAAAGATTAATCAACGTATTAAGTAGCTTATTATTAATTTGCTTTCTAATTTATTAGTTTGAGTTTGTAGGTCTTATAAGACAATGATCAGTGATCTCTTTGCATTGATGAACTCCGTAAATACATAGCTTTAAGTATTTCTTCAAACCACAAAATCCTTGTCATTCACCATTGATTTTACATTGAACAAAATCATTTTAGTATCTTGGTATAACATTTCAAATCTCCATTCTCCTTCTCATTGTAAAGATTTTTTTTTTCTTACCTAATGAAAGTGGATTTTTCATTATTTGTCTTTGAAATGAGAAGAAATAAAACAGTCTTCACAGCCTGTAATCCCATACTGGAGCCTTATATAAATATCACTTTAACTTTTATGATCATTTTTTCTTAATCATTTTACTTCAAACAGAGATTAAAAGGTGATTTTAGACATCTTACCTACCATTTAAAAGCTTCTGTTCAAAGTGCTATTCTTTTGATATTCAAATTTTACAGACTTACATTTCCTGTGATTAATGCTTCTTTTTCTTTATATATTTATTTATTTGTTAAAAATATTTTATTTAGTTATTTGATAGAGAGAGAGAAAGCACAAGTAGGCAGAGCAGCAGCAGACAGAGGGAGAGGAAGAAACAGGTTCTCCGCTGAGCAAGGAGCCTATCCTGGGATGGATCCCAGGACCCTGGGGCCATGACTTGAGCTGAAGTCAGCCACTTGACCAACTGAGCCACCCAGGTGCCCCTGTATATTTATTTTTATTCCCTTCTTAGATTTGAGCTTTTCATAGAACTTATTGTGTAGGTAAATGAATAATGAAGAATAGGTTCAATCTGGCTTTCTTTGATTGCTTCATTCAGACATGGTGTTTTTGTTTTTAATCAACTTCATTTAGACATAATTTACATAAAGTTAAAGGTACACATGTGAAAGGTACAGAACATTCCGTATGCAACAAAAGCAATACGAAGTGGGACGTTTAGTGATAAATGCCTACTTTAAGAAGGAAGAAAGATCTCATATAGGCAACCTAACTTTACACCTCAAGGCACAAGAACAAATGAAAGAGAAGAGAAAGAAAAGAGAACAGAAAAACAAGAAAACCAAACTGAGCCTAAAATTAGCATAAGGAAGGAAGGACTAAAGAAAAGAGCAGAAGTAAATGAAATAGCAACTAATAAACACAATAGAAAAGGTCCACAAAGAGTTGGTTTTTTGAAAAGATAAGCAAATTTACCTAGACTACGTTTGGTAAGTTTTGTGGAACATGTATCACCCAGTAACCACCACTCAACAAGATATACAACTTTTCTACATTTTCATCAACCAAAGAATTTCCAAAATGACTTTCAACCCAATTCCCTCACCTATCCAAACTCACTACTGGCTCTAGGTAACCACTGATCATTTTCTGTGACTATTAGTTTAGCTTGACCTAGAAAAACAATATAAATAGAGTCATATACTCATTTGTGACTGAATTATTTTCACTTATTTTAATGTTTTTGACTACCAACCAGGTTTCTGCATGTATCTGTGGATTGTTATTTTATAATATGGAATAATATTCTATTGTCTAGCAATAGCACAATTAATTTATCTATTCACCTATCAATGGACATTTGACTTTTTTCTAGGTTTGGATATTATAAATGAATTTACTATCACTACTCCCAAACAAGTCTTTTTTTGTAAAGAAATATTTTCACCTAGGGATAAATACCTCAGAAAAATTGCTGGCTTATATGTTAAATGCATGTTTAACTCTATCAAGAACTGTTTTTCTACACTGGTTAATTTTACAATTTTACAAGCACAGCAGTAAATGAGTTTTAGTTGCTCCAAACTCTCCCCAATATTTATTGTCAAGCTTTTTCTTTTTTTATGTTAGCCACTCTAATGGTATCTAGTAGTATCTCCTTGCATTTGAATTTGAAATTACCATATGAATAATGATACTACTTACCTTCTAATAACTTTCTTAGGTCTCCTTTTGTTAACTATCTAATAGTTCAGCCTACTTTTATAAAGATCGTATTTAAAATCAAGTTACTTAACACATATTATTAGTTTCAGGGGCAGGATTTAGTGATTTATCACTTGCACATCACATTCAGTGCTCATTAAATCAAGTGCCCTTCTTAGTGCCCATCACCCATATACTACATCCCCACCTCCCTCCCCTCCAGCAACCTTCAGTTTATTTCCTATAGTAAGGAGTTTCTTATAGTTTGCTTCCCTCTCTGCTTTTGTCTTATTTTTCCTTCCCTTCTCTTATGGTCATCTGTTCTGTTTCTTAAAATCCACATATGAGTGAAATCATATGGTACTGGTCTTTCTCTGACTGACTTATTTCACTTAGCATAATATACTCTAGTTCCGTCCATGTCATTGCAAATGGCAAGATTGCATGCTTTTTGATGGCTGAGTAATAATATATTACTCTTCTTTATCAATTCATCAACCCATTTTTTTTAAAGATTTTATTTATTCATTTGACAGACAAAGATCTCAAGTAGGCAGAGAGGCAGGCAGAGAGAGAGGAGGAAGCAGGCTCCCTGCTGAGCAGAGAGCCTGATGCAAGGCTCCATCCCAGGACCCTGAGATCATGACCTGAGCTGAAGGCAGAGGCTTAACCCACTGAGACACCCAGGCGCCCCCATCAACCCATTTTTAAATCTGTTGTTTTTTAATTGAGCCCTGAAGGTTTATATATATGTTCAGGATGCAAATATTTTGACAAATATATATATATATATATATAGTGAATATTCTCTTCCACCCTGTTACTTGATTTTATGTTCATGATAATTCATTTTAAAGAGAAGATCTTTTTTATTTTAGTAAATTTCAACTTAACTTTTTTTTTTAAAGATTTTATTTATTTATTTCACAGACAGAGATCCCAAGTAGGCAGAGAGGCAGGCAGAGATAGAGAGGGAAGCAGGCTCTCTGCTGAGCAGAGAGCCTGATGCAGGTCTTGATCCCAGGATCCTGAGATCATGACCTGAGCCGAAGGCAGAGGCTTTAACTCCCTGAGCCACCCAGGTGCCGCATCAACTTAACTTTTTTGTGCTTATTTTTTTCTTCCAGTATTCTTATATTTCAACTTTTATATTTGGGTCTAATATCCATTTTGAAATAATTTTTGTTTATACTATGTGATAAGATTCAATATTCATGTTCTTAATATATTTAGTTATGCCAGTCCCATATCTTTGAAAAGAATGTACCACTTCTCCCATTGAATTACCATATTGCCACGATTAAACAATTAAATATATACATGTGAATTATTTCTGGATTGTTATTTTGTTCCATTAACTTATATACATTATATATAGATTTCTATATGAATATGACTATTTTTAAATGTCTGCAACTTTATAGTAGGTCATAAAATTTATTATGTCCACTTACATTTATTATTATTTTAGTTAGAACAAATTCCAGTTCTAAAACATCTATTTTCTTTCTTTTATTTATAATTTTATTTCCTCTGTTCAGTTTCCTGTCTCTTCATTAAAATCATATTTTTCTTTAATCATGTGAGTATATTTTATAACAGCTTTTTTAACATGTCTGCTAAATCTAGCATCTGGATTATTTCAATGTTAGTTTTTATTAAGAACCTTTTTTTCCTGATCTATGGTTATGAGTTTCTGGTTTTTTCCTTATCTAGCAAATCCTTTATTGCATCTTGGACAATGTAGATAGTATGTTGTAAAAATTTTGGATTCTGTTATCCTTCTCTGAAGACTGTTGATTTTTATAGTAGGCAGTATAATTACTGAGTGACTACCCTGTCCTATTGAAGGCTGGTTTTGATGTGTTGTTCAGTCAGGTCTCTGAAAAACCTAAAATGTTTCTCAAACCCCTCAAACTAGATGGTATTCAAAGTCTCTCTTTCTTGCCTATCTTGTAAGGATTTGATTTAGAGTGGATCTAGAATAGGTCCTATTTTAGGGTGTGGTTGCTTCATACAGGAGAATTTTCTGAAGTCTCAGCAGTGTATCTAAGCATTGATGAGGTCTTTCTGCTACTCTTTGAAAATATAATGCCCCTACCACTACCACTAGATCTCTTGGTATCTCTGTTCTGTTCTCAGCTTCATGACCCCTACTCTTGGACACCCTCAAGTCATCTTATTCTGTACATGTGCTTCCCAGTCCTCAGTTGAAGACTCACCTGAGACCCAAACAGGTTTCTGGAAATTACCTTCCTTCCTCAATTCCTCTTCTCTACTATATTGCAGATACTGACTTGCTTCAGCCTCCTTTCACACATGTCTGTGCCTCCTCCTCCCAGCAGATCTGTTGGGTTCTGACTGGAATCTACCCCAATATGCTGTAGTCAGTTATTTCTCCAAGCAAAGAATTAGAACAATTTGGGAATTTATCTCTTGAGTTTCCCACCTCTCTAGACTTGTAATCTGGCTCTATCTGTTGTCTATGACTTTGCCTTTTCTTCTGATTCCTGGTTTTCTAATCTAGAAAATGAAAATTATAATACTGATTGATTTCTTAGTTATTTCCCAGTTCTAATTTTCCATGAGTCTGGAATATAGAAGTTATTTCTTTGCAATATAATTTTTGTTTTCCATGTTTATCAGGTGCTAAAGTATTTGTAAAGAAATACCGATATATTTTTATAATGATAAACCATCCAAAGATACAGAATCAGCTTATATAGACAAAAATAATACATTGTAATTTCCTGAAATTTGTATCTAAAACTAATATTGAAGTGTAAGTTATGTTTAGATTTATAAATCATTTCTGTTAGCAATATCTTTCAGCATTTCAGCTAAGTATTCAAAAAGTATGACATCTATGAGGCTGAAGAATGTACTTTTCGAACTACTTGATTGCCCTTAGAAGGGAATAGCAGAAGCATCTCCTCCTAATCATAGCAATTCAGTCTCATTTATCCAAGAGTATAATTATCAGAGGTGATTTTGCACCTGGATTCATAGCTAGTATTGGACTCATAATGAAGAAAACGCTAATAAAAATTATTAAAATTAATGAATTAACTCAGTAGGTCAAAAAGCACCTTATAAGGAAAGTTTTTTCTGTTTATTTCTAAACTAAAAAGGTAAAATAAAAAGCTTTTTAAAAATATTATTTCAATGAAAAAAATCTAATCAATTTAAAATGTATTTAAAATTGACCCACTTGTATATGTTAAAGTAAATACCTTATGAAATAGCAATAATCTCAGTACTGCAAATGACTGAAAGTGTGCTGAATGTGGGAGAAAATACTAGCACCTTCTGACCACATTCAGTGATTAAATTAAAAATAGATTTGAAAGGAAAGGTTGCAATGGTTGTATTTCAATTTGGATAATTTAAAAAAATGCTCTAACACTCAAGAAAATTCACAAATTGGCATTTTGGTCAACCTCCACTTCATACTTAATTTTTTATTAATCATAATATTTAAGTAAAATATTACTCTCTTCTATGATTCAGTTCTAGATTTAAAGACTTCTATCTATATATTTTTAAGAGTGTTAACTATACATTTATTCATTGGAAGATGGGATGAAATAAATTGGGTCACCTGTCCTATATTGTAGTATGTGCATACTATTTGAATGAAGTTGCCAAGGGTAGAACACTGGTATAGCTTTCAAAAGATACTAGGTCTTGGAGGCCTACTCTCCTCTTATAAAATTTAAAGCCCTTTCTTACCTGTAATAGAAATAAGCAGCATTGTTCAAAACCTAGACTAACCAAAAGAATAGAAAAATAGACGGATATAACAGAGTAGAGAGCCCAGAGCAGGCACACACAAATAAGGTCATCTGATCTTTGACAAATGCAGAAAGAAAATACAATGGAGACAAGACAGTTCTTTCAATAAATGGTGCTGAAACAACTGGATATCCGCATATGGATAAAAAGAGAAATAACCTAGACACAGAAAAATATTAACTCAAAGTGTATCAGAGACCTAAATATAAAGCACAATACTATAAAATTCCTAGCTAATAACATAGAAGAAAACCTAGTTGTCATTAGATTTGACAATGACTTTTAGATACAATGTTAAAGAAATTATCCACTTAAAAGGTAATTGATAAATTGAAATTCATGAAATAAAAACTTCTGTTCTGCAAAAGACATTGTCAAGAGGATGAAAAGACAAGCAACAAACTGAGAGGCAATACTTATGTAAGACATCTGGTAAAAGGACTGTTACCTAAAATGCACAAAGAATTCTTTAAACTCAAGAATAAGAAAATAATCCTTTAAAGAATAAAAGATCTGAACAGAAATCTTGCCAAAGAAGATATGAGTATAGAAAGAGATACCCAACATCATGTTACTAACGAATTGTAAATTAAAACAAGGAGATACCCTACACATCAATTAGAATGGTCAAAATCCAAAACACGGACGTCAAATTTTAGCAAATATATGAAGCAAGAGGAACTCTTTCATTCCTAATGAGAATGCAAAATGGTACAGCCTCTTTGTAAGAGAGTTGAGCAGTTTCTTAACAAAACTAATATCAATTAGTTGATGTTATAACAATCATATTCCTTGTTATTTCCCCAAGTGAGTTACCCAACTTTTGTATCAACATGGACAGTACTGGAAGAGATTATGCTGAGTGAAATAAGTCAAGCAAAGAGAATCAATTATCATATGGTTTCACTTACTTGTAGAGCACAAGGAGTAACATGAAAGACATTGGGAGATGCAGAGGAGAAGTGAGTTGGGGGAAATCAGAGTGGGAGACAAACCATGAGAGACTATGGACTCTGAGACACAAACTGAGGGTTTTGCAGTGGGGGGGAGTGGGGGGTTGGGTGAGCCTGGTGGTGGGTATTATGGAGGGCATATATTCCATGTGGCACTGGAAGTAGTGTATAAACAATGAATTTTGGAACACTGAAAGAAATTAAATTTAATTTTTAAAAAATTTAAGTTCACACAAAAACCTACATGTGATATTTACAGTAACTCCATTGATAAATTGTCAAAATGTGTAAATGACCAAGACATTTTTTAGTAGGTGAATAGACATATGAACTGTGATACATCTAGGCAATGGAATATTAGTCACCACTAAAACAAAATGAGATATCAAGCTATGAAAAGACATAGAGGAATCTTAAATGCATAATACTAAATGAAATAAGCCAATCTGAAAAAGAAAGCATACTATGTGATTCCAATTATATAACAGTCTAAAAAGGTGAAACAATGAAGACACTAAAAATATCAACAGGTAATAGGACACAGAAGAAGGAAGGGATGAATGATAGCCCACAAAAGAGTTTTAGGTCAGTGAAGCTACTATATATGGTACTATGATGATGGATACACTTTATTATACATTATACACTTCTCAAAGCCCACAACACCAAGACTGAACCCACTGTAAACTACAGATTTGGATGAAATACTGCTCCAGTGTAGGTTCATTGATTCCAACAATTGTGTCACTTTGATGCAGGATGTTGCTACTGGCAGAGGGTATACAAGTGAGGATATAGAGTTACTTCGGAAATAGGCATTTTCTGCCCAATTTTCCTATGAACCCGAAACTTCTCTAAAAATGAAGTCTTTAAAAAAATCAAGCTATATTAACTTCAAAAGAAATGAGTAAAAATACATACTGAAAAATAATTATGAAAAATCTGTCTTAAGTACAATTAATATAAATAATACGATAAGACCACAAACCTGAGTTGCAATTTTGCACCCGTTTAAGATGTATGGGGTTTTCCCCCCTCATCAAGCATTCTCAGACACTAGCTGTTGTTCTATAACGCAACTCAATCCTGTCACAGTTTACCAGGAGAGTATCAGATGCCATAGGTTAACAGCTCAGTCCTACAAGACTGACTCCCATACACACACTTAAGAAAATTGCCAGTCCAGGGGTCCCTGGGTGGCTCTGCCAGAGGTGGCTCAGACAACAACTCAGTTGTCTGCCTTCAGATCAGGTCATGATCTCAGGGTCCTGAGATCGAGCCCCAACATCAGGCTTCCTGCTCAGTGGAGAGTCTGCTTCTCCCTCTCCCTCTGCTGTTCTCCCTGCTTGTACACTCTCTGTCAAATAAACAAAATCTAAAAAAAAAAAAAAAAAAAAAATGCAAGTCCAGGTCATCACTTGTGCTTCTGACCAACTGGCTATAGATCCAAGGTTCCTAATACCCCATTTTGTGTTTCATTTGCTAGACAGCAGAACTCAGAGAAACATTTTAACATTTTAACATTTTAGAAACATTTTAGTTTATTGTAAAAAGCTATAGCTCAAGAACGAACAGATGGAAAAGATGCACATGGTAAAGTATGAAGAAGTTCCCATGTCCTCTCCGAAAGAGCACCACTCTCTCCAAATCACCACATTACCACCAACCCAGAAGCTTTCCAAACACTGACCTTTTAGGTCTATGAGGATGTTTCATTACTCTGGGATGACACAGTCATGGGCCATTGGTTATCAAATTCAAATTCCAGCCCTTCTATCTTCCCCCAAAGTCTGAGAGTAGTATTGATAGTTTCAACCCTCTAGTCACATGGCTGGCTCCGTCAGCAACCAGCCCCCATCCTTAGGTGCTTTTCAAAAGTCACCCTGTTAACCTAACAAAAGACACCTTTATGGCTCTCATCACATGATTTACCAAGGGTTTTAAAAGCCCCTTGTTAGGAAAGGTATTAAAGACCAAATATATATTTACAATTATAATTCACAATATTACAAGAGTCAAATAGAAAAAAGATAGCAGCAGCTACTAAAAACATCTAAGCACATCTTAGAGTCCATTAATTGAAGATGTTTGTTCAGAATAAAAATAGATAAGAGTTACAATATAGTCCACTCAAACCACATTAGAGGTGTGTCACTTTGAGCTTGTTTCCGCATTTCCTCATGATTATGCCAAGGGGATAGTATCAGAGTGAGAAAAAGAGGCAGAGTTGCTTATAAAACTCTTAGGTAGAGTTGCCATTTTAAACTTTGTATCACCAAAGCCATTTTCCATTGTCAGAAAAAATTAAAAAATGGAAGCGTTTACTGAAATAAAAAATAATTCTGAAACAATCTTGGAAAGTATATGTAATTAATGATGTTATTCCAAGTAGGATACTGTTCAATGATAACAGATAAACTTCCAGAGTTATCTAGCATAACAAAGGTTTATGTATCAGCTTGTAATATCCAGCATGGATGTTACTGGTCTTATTCTCCAGGGCCATTATCCTCCAGATGTTGTTTCATGGATTTTGACTTCCTCAGAGAGAGAGAGGACTGCCATTCACAGTTCTTTGCCTCCAGGTGCATGAAAGAAGTGAAAGCATCCAAGAGAAGTTTTACAGCTAAAGACCTAGAAGGGACTTCTATCACTGTTCCCCATAATCCATTGGCCACAGTGAGTTATATGTCAGTATAACCGAGTGGAAGCGGGAAATGGAATTTTCCCATGTGCTCAGGAAGTCAATGACATGGGTTGGTAAAAACAGAGCAATTTGTCTGCTGTAGACACCTGTCTCCACCATTTTCCTTGGTAAATAATTTATTTTTATAATAGTTTGGCTTCATACAGTAATAGGTTTCTATTTTTAAATCCCATTCATTTGTATTAAAATAATATTTACATTAATAATAATGTATATGACTTTCAAAAACTTTCATTTTAATATGAACTCAGTTATCTTCACAATTACATTATTACTACATTGGCATTTCAAAAATGCCCTTAGGCAATATGTGAATACATAGAAGCACCACACACTGATTTATATTAACATTCTTCAGCTGGTTAGGTAGGGGATTGTCCACTACACAAATTCATCACTTACTTGTTTTGTACTTAAAGCACTCGCCACGAGACTTCTCTAAGAGACCTCTTACTCATCTGGTACTCACGGAGATTTCTTTAGCTGATTCGGGTAACAATTATTTCTCCAACTGTTCTGGGGGTTGACTGATCCTTTTTTCTTCAACATTCCCATTTTCCCTACTCAGAAGCACATGATGTGCTATAGTATTCCATTAAAGTCATTTTCTCTCAAAACAAATGTGAATGTATCCCCTTCTTAGCAGGATTGCTTTCTCTGTGGTCATCTAAATATTGGCGACTATTCACAGTACATTTCCCCCAGGATCTCCTCCATTAGTTTGTGACTCACTTTTTTCAGGTCTTTCTTGTTTTCTCTTCCCTTCAGCCTGCACATCCTCTGGACTTCCGTCAGCCTGTTGACAGATTTCTGTTTTGTAGCCCCCTAAGGTATTGATGTCATGGCACCAGTATATTCTGAAATTTCTCTTTCATCATCCCTTAATATTCATAATCTTTCAAGTTCCTTCAACTTCAATTTCCAGTCCATGAAGACCTTTCAATTTTCTCCAGCTGTTCCAGGTCAGATCATAAAGTAAAGCAAGATTCTATTCAGTATCCAAACACAGTATCCTGTATTTCCTTAGCCACAGTCTATAGTTTTCATTCCCTCTTGTCTTGACTTTTGCAGGTAATGTGCTCAATTCCTTTCACCAGCTGGGCTGTGACTTACCTCCAAGCAGGGTTTTGACTCTAAATCGTCATTTGCAACTGGTTTATATTTTTCTGCAAGAATCTTGTTGGTAAATTATTCCAGGTATGGTCTGGTTTTGTTTTTGTTTTTGTTTTTAAATAGATTGCAGGGGTGCCTGGGTGGCTCAGTCAGTTAAGCATTTGTCTTTGGCTCAGGTCATGATCCCAGTCTCCTGGGATGGAGCCCCACATCTCTCTGCTCAGCGGGGAGCCTGCTTCTCCCTCTGCTCCTCCCACCTGCTCGTGCATGCTCTCGCGCGCGCTCTCTCTCTCAATCTCTTTCTCTCTCTCTCATTCTCTTGCTCTCAAATAAAGTCTTTTAAAAAAACAAAAATAAATTAAATTAAATAGATTACAGATAGAGGGTAGAGACCACCCTATCCTACCATGCTTCCCCAGATGTTCCTACACACACACACACACACCACAAACTCAGGGAATTTAGTGAAATCTAACAATACAACAGTTCAATCTGTGAGAAAAGATTTGTAACGGCCTCAAAGGTACAGACGGGTAAGCCTCTTTTTCATGGGTGTGGACATCTGTAAGAGAAGAAACCAGTAGCTCCCATTTTTCATGGCTTCATGGGAAACACGATAGATGAGGAATAGGGAGAAAAAAAAAAGAGGGAAAGGATGGATACGCATGTGCTTCTTCTACAAAAAAAGCCCCTCTCAAATGATGAAGAGATTGGCAGACAGGTGGCAAGCAGGAATTTCCACAGTAAATAAGAGGCACAAACCAGAGAAGCGCCAGTTACTGCTATCCACCTGACTCCAAGTTAATTAAGTCTGGTGTGAATCAAACGCAGTTATTATTACCTACAGATGTGATCCCAGGGCTAGACAAGTTTAAATCGTTTGCAAGATCATGCAGTTATTCAGCGAGTCTTGTTTTCTTACCTGCATTCCAGTATCTCTGTGCTTGAGGGCACACGGCTTCGCCGCCTCTGAGCTCTCTCTCCCCGCACAGCTTCCCCTAGCAGAGTGCAGACACAGGAGAGAAGGCTTGCATTTTTGAGGACTGACTTCGAATTGCCCAGACCTACCGCTGTACTAAACATTGCATAGAAGTTCCTGCGCCATCCCTTACCCTATCCCTTTGCTTCCTTATCTCCAGCTCAGGAGCAGAGCAGCATTCAAAAGGAGCAGAACATGTGCGGAGAATGGTTTTGGTGTCCAGGGGCGCTGGACTAAACAGTGGACTAAACCTCCACTAAACAGCAAAGATGGGCAGGGACAAACGTGCTCTGACTGCTTCACTGTAAAAATCAGACAACGTTTAGCCTTTTTTCACCGTCTCCCAGAAATTTAAAAATATTCTAAATATGCATACATCCAATCAACATCAAAGAGTTTTAGTATCTTGGCTCATCTGTGCCTCTTACGTAATGAAGTACTTAATTCCTACAAAGGTAGTGTTGATTCCCTAAACTCTCCTTATTAGGACTTTCAGACACCTTCCCTTCTTTCTCCTTTATGAAAATAGCTCTCTTGAATGTGCACAATGGCTCTCCAACAATCCTAGAAGTCTGTTTTGGATTCTCTAATTTCCTGTAAAAATGTTTTCTCCTTGACTTCTTTCTTTTCAAGGAGAGGTAATGAAGACATTACCAGCTGGCTGCCTACATAAAATAACTGAAGAGAATGAAAGCAGTATCAGAAGAGAATATCAGGTCCTGGGTGATAGCGGGAAGGATCAGGAACCCACTGAAACAGAGTGGCAGGGGCAACACAGATAACGTTTCTCCCAGTGAGCCCTGAGGAAAGTTTGTCACCAAATGTGGTGTAAATGGTCATCTCTTGTTCAACGCAATTCGACTACTTTTGGGATCTAAGATTTTATTCAACTAAGTCATCCACTCTAACTATGAAGACATAGGTCAAAAGAGGTCATTTAGACACATGGCAGTAATGAACTCCCTTTCTCTTCCGATGTAAAACTCCACAAAGGAGTGGAATTCCAAGTTTGCAAAGAAGTTAATGGGCATTTCTTTCCCAGGAAGGCCTAAGTTCCCAGTTGCAGCAGGAAGAGTTTATGGAGTTGTTTTTTTAATAAGGTACCCAGAAACTGCTCATTAGTCTTTTTGCCTCTTATATTCAATAAATAATTCATCCTTCAATATTGTGTCTATAAAAATAAGAGAAGTCAATCAGAAGCAAATGCTTTTATAAGCCGTAGGAGGAAATTTCTCAAAGATTTCTTTGTGTCCCTTCTCACAAAACAACACAAATCAGACAGACTACAGTGTTTCTTACTGTCTGTTTATTGCTTATTTTTTCCCCTTCTATCCCAATAAAACTCTCATTTTGAACAGTGACTATTGAATAATAGATCCCCAAGTAAAATCATTCTTACTGATTGAAGGATGATTATTTTAGTACTGTGATTGTTGGCAGGTTCTCCTTAATCTCCAACCACGCTTGGTTTTGTTTTTTGACTTTTTCTTTCTTTAGTCTGTCTCTCTCAAAATTGGTCATTGTCAATTATATCTTCTACCAGAAGAGAAGTTACTGGATTTGAAACGTGATAAGGATGTATAACATAAAACTCTAGCACCATAAATAATCACAGTTGACTAGACCTTGATCTAGAAAGTCCTTTTCCTCGCTGTAGGTTCACAGCCCTCTGGGAGCTTTCCTGGTGTCATCTGAATCTAGCTCCCAAATGTAGAGGGCAGGAAGAGACCAAAGAGGCAGGCCACTCCAGGTTAGCAGGTGGCAATTCTAATGACAGCAAAGGGAACTTACTTACAAAGCTCATCTTCTGTGGCAGTGAGACAAATGGATCCTCAAACCCATCCTCTAAAACTTGAAAGCTTTTAAAGAGACCTTGGGTGGATTCAGGAGGGTACATCATGCAGGTGTTTTCAATACACATCAGTATCTCCAGGCTGTGTCCTTGAAGCAGCCTCTCAGAGCAAGAAAGACAAGCAGAACCCATAGTCTGAAGACAGGGGAGGGGTGAGGAGCCCATGAGTGGCTGGGTTCAGCTCAGGGATCAATTGCAGGTCACGTCTTTTCAATCATACCCCCCAGCACTGGCATTGTAATGCATCTGAACTTTTTAAAGAATTGTTTCTGTCTCCTTTTAGGATCTCTGATCAAGTCCTCACAGGAAATAAATTTAGTTGATTTGCAATTTATTTGCTATGATGATTTTACCAATATTGCTTTTGATGGATAAGACTAAACATTCTAACACGGGCTTAGGGATTTTTCCTGGATTTTATTATAAACTGTTTAAACTTAGTTGGCATGACTAGGTTTATTGCAAGGCCCCGGTGAATCAGTTTGATGAAGTTCTAGAACCTAGGTGAGGTTCGGAGGGCTGAGGTCCGGAGCCGATGACCAAGAAAGAATTCTTGAGACATCTTTGGTGCAAAATGGTGGTTTATTAAAGCACGGGGACCGGACCTGTGGGCAGGAAGAGCTGCTGCCCCGGGTTGTGAGGGATGGCAGCTTATATACCTTGCGGTTGGGGGGGGGGTGTGAAGGGAAGGGAGGTTTCAACGGAGTTTTCATATGTTAAAGAGGGCCTACAAGGTGCCGGGAGAAGGCCTTGCCCTTGTGGCTTGATCAATGTCATCTTTAGGTCAGCCATTAACATCAAGATAGTTGGGAGATTCTTGGTGGGGTGTTATGATCCTGCTATCATTTACATTCCCTTTTACCTCAGCCTCCTCCAGTTTCATTTATGACAGGGAGGGAGACATTAGGGCTTCAGGAACTGAGAGTTATTTGCCTCTGGAAATTTGTGCTATTGATAAGGTAACCTCCCTGTTTAGATCTCTAGGACATCTGTAGAGCAAGGGAAATTCCTGTTCTGCAGGACTGTGATCTCTGCAAGTTAACTATTTATCGTTTCATGGCAGTCAGGGTGCCTGAGGAATGCTACACATATTACGGAGGAGAGCAAGTGGAGAGGGTGTGCAAGGTGCCAGCTTTTGCTCTGTCCTCAGCCAGCCTCCTGCTCCCTCATCAAGTTGATGGCTTCCCCAGAATAGTTAAGGGTGGATATGTTCAGTAGTGTGGAATCTTCCACAGAAGGAAAAGTCAGTCACCTACTTTGAGGAGATCTCTAAGAATGGGGAGCTACTTAAGAGCAAGGCCTACATCGTTGCTAAAGTGATTAGAAAAGAGGCTCACGTGCAGTAGTTCTGAGGAAGAAAGCACTGTAGCTGCCATCACCACCTGAGGTGTCCTGTGAGAGGTGGTTCTTGAAGGCAATATAGATTTGATTAGGCAGAGACGAGGACAAGAATTTTAGGGGGAGGTGTGAAGTGAGTAAAGACATCAAGCTGAGAGTTAATTGTCTTTAATTGTGGGTTAAATTGAAGTTTGAATTGCAATTGAAGTTTTCTGGCTAATTCAAAGAGATCAGTTATCATAGGGGTCCTTGGCCGAATGTGAAGTGTTCATTAATGATCCAATCAGCTAGAATCCATACATGGTATCCACATTAATGGAGACATTGATTACAATGGAATTGAAATAAAATGTAATATGATGGGGTAAAAAAGACCGAGTTTTTATCATGATTCTGTGGCTAACTAGCTGTGTCATCTTGGGAGAGTTGATTAGTTTCTCTGTGCTTGAATTTCATTCTTTATAAAATGAGATAGTTGAAAAGGATAGTCTACAATATATATTCTTTTTAAAAAGATTTTATTTATCTATTTAAGAGAGAGAGACAATGAGAGAGAGCAAGCATGAGAGAGGGAAGGTCAGAGGGAGAAGCAGACCACCCCCCCACTCCTCCACCAACCCCCCTCCCCCCCGCTGAGCAGGGGGCTGGATGTGGGACTTGATCCCAGGACTCTAGGATCATGACCTGAGCCAAAGGCAGTTGCTCAACAAACTGAGCCACCCAGGTGCATATATAGTCTACCTTCAAAAAAAAGTAATAAGCAATGAGTGTCCTTAGACGACTATCTTGAGTGAAACTGCATGTTTTCAAATAAATAACATCTTTTCTAAAAAAATAAATAATGTGTGGGGAGTCTGAGTGGCTCAGTCAGTTAAGCATCTGACTCTTGGTTTTGACTCAGGTCTGACCTCAGGGTCATAAGATTGAGTCCTTCATGCCCCTAAGATTCTCTACTCAGTGGGGAGTCTGCTTGAGCTTTTCTCTCCCTCCCTCTCTGCCCCTCCCCCCTGCTCTCGCTCTCTCAAATAAATAAATCTTAAAAGTAAATAAAAAACCATGTGTGAAGTTCTTTTGTGTGTGTTTTTTTTTTAATTTTTCTTGAAGTCCTATAATTGCTATCTGATTTGATTATGGGAAAACGTCCACATTTAATGTCCCAGTCTACATTTCTCTCTTTCTGAACTTAATTTTCTTCAGATAGTTTCAACCTGTGTTTTGGAGGGGAATTTTCTTTTAATTCATCCATTCAACAATGAACAGCTGCTATGCACCAGAGACTGTGTTATGCTCTGACAAAGTAGTGAATAAATCACATGTGGTTCTAACTATCATAGAGTGCACAGGCTTTTAGGGATGAGGAAGCAAGGCAAACTCAGATACACAACTACCTATAGGAAACTAGAATTAGGAAAGTGTACCAAAGCAACAGGCAGAAACCCTCTAACTGACCATATGTGGAATGGGTCTATTTAGAGAGAGTTCAGGGAATGTCTGAATAGGTAAAATTTGACTTGAGACCTAAATGTTAAGAGGGGCCTACCATGTAAAGCATCAGGGAGAGGGAATGCCAGGCAGAGGGACTGCATGTGTGAAGTTGGGAAAGCCGCTGACATGTCGGAAATGAAAAGTCAGTATGGTTCAAGTGCAGTAAGCAAATAAGAGGGTGACATCAAGGAAGACTGACAAGTAGGCAGCATCAAGATCAAGGAGGAATTTATAGTCCATGTGAGTGAGATGGAACTCCTGTTTATGCAAGTGTTAGAAACCCAACTTAAACTAAGCAAAGTAATAAAAGGAAACATAGAAACTTAAATCGCTGCAACTTCCAGTGTGGAACTGGCTTCAAAGTACAGCATGAGGCAGAAGTGAAAGCAAGTGGTCAGAAGACTCTCTCTCTCTCTCTCTCATCTCTTTCAGGCGAGTTTTACTGTTTTCTTTCTTCTCAGCCACAATCTCCATTCATATGTTGTGGGACACGTAGCCATCGGCAAGTCTCCTCTTTCCTGCCCTGTGCGTTCTCAGAGGAGAAATTCATCTTTGCCTTCTCCCCTGTGAAGATTCTCATCGGTCAAGCTTTGGTCACACGCATGTCCATAAACATGCGTTGAGGCCGTGAAGCTGCTGTATGCTGATTGAGCACACATGACTCAAAGAGTACGGGGCATAAAGTCAGCTCTGCTCTAATCATGTGGGCTGAGGTAAATGCCCAGCAAGAGACCAAAAAAAAAAAAAAAAGAAAAGAAAAAGAAAATGAAAAATCACTGAAACCATAGCAGATGTTCACATTACAGGAAGGAGATCAGATTGCATTGTAATGAGACGGAGAGACATAGAATGGTTTTAAGCAGGGAAATATCATTTTGAAAATCATGTTTTCAAATTTGGTTTACTGGCTCTGGGAAAAAGATTTCAGAGGAGGTGTGACTTCTGTGCTGTGGGTTGCCATAAAGTATTTTTCCATCACTGCAACCCTGTGGAAGGCAGCGGGTCCCCTCCTTTCACAAGCAAATCGTCTTTGATAGCTAAAATATGTGGACGTGTGATTTGAGATTATTCTTTGGCTACTGAGTCTATAGGAGGAAGCTTTCTTTGTGACCTGAAGGCTGTGGGAATGTAACTGAGGTTACAGGAGAGATTTTTTTTTTCCTTTAGCTTTCTAAACCATGGGGCCTCTAGAACGAGGGAAGTGGCCATATATTGTATGGTAACTATGTACCCAGGGAAAACCTCAAAAAAAATTTGGAAGGTTTGCATCACCAGAAATCCTCATACTTACTCTGCCTCTAACCTCTGTAACCTCCTGGATCCCCAACCTCACAGGGGTGAGGTAGGATTAGATGTAATACAGCTTTTTGCTTAATGCAATAGTGGGCACAGTAGAGACAACTGGCAAATGTTCTCCATTTTTATTACCTGTGAAATGATATACCTGTACCTAATAACCCCTAAAGTATCTTTTTCAGGGATGGAAGTCATGGATCCCGTGTTGTTGGTTTTTTCTGTGCCTCAGCGCCATTTTATATAAAAATGCAGATAACAACATTTATTAACATAAAGTAAAAAATGAAATTGCTGTGAATTTCAAGAACTCACTGGAAATGTTGAAGAAAGCAATGTAGTATTATTACTGCAAAATTCTTTCTGGAATTGATCATGACATCTGTTTCCTTATAGAGTCCCTTCATGCCCCTAAGCCCTAGCTCTCTTCTAGTATACTACACATTACAGAAGTGTTGAAATTATACTATGTGGGATGAGATATTCTGTGTGTGATATACTGGGAAAACATTGGAAGACTCGGACTCTTTTAGACTCCAATAGTTTTTATTCTACTCTGCCCTACATTAGCTGTGAGATTTTGAATAAATTATTTAACCACTATGATCGTTAGTATCTTTATCTGTAATAAGAAAGGGAGGGGGGAGAGATGGCTAATATCATCTCTGTAACGTTGGTATGGGGATTAGAGATGTTTGTAAAGTTCCCTAACAAACTTATGATTCAATAAATGATAGCTATTAATACTAGGTATTAAAGAGTTATAAGTACGTAAGAAATGATCCTTTTAGGGGCGCCTGGGTGGCTCAGTGGGTTAAAGCCTCTGCCTTCAGCTCAGGTCATGATCCCAGGGTCCTAGGATGGAGCTCTACATCAGGCTCTCTGCTCAGCAGGGAGCCTGCTTCCCCCTCCTCCAGCCTCTCTGCCTGCCTCTGCCTACTTGTGATCTCTCTCTCTCTGTCAAATAAATAAATAAACAATAAAAAAAAAGAAAAGATTATCCTTTTAAGAGTATTTCAATCTAGACAGAAAACAAGAACATATGCTCCCCTCTCTCCTACATTACTGAGGGGGAACTTCTGACATTAGTCAGACCATTGGAGAACTGCTGACATCTGGCCTCATGTAAAAATAAATACCGCCATGCTTGGAGTTATTCATTAGTACCTGTAGCTATCAAGTAATAGGAACACTGTAATGATGTCCTCTGCTTAGTTAGCATTATCTCTGGGGACTTCAAAGTAATTTGCAGGTGGAAAATTAAATGATGCAGTTCAGGATAAAATTGAATTCCAAATAATTGTTAGAGAATTAAAATGCAATTGAACCAGAAATTCTAATCAGATATGAATCCAAGCATGTTCCTGCTGAACTGTGAGGAAAACAATTTATGCAAGAGGATGTTATTTTGCTCCTACAAGGGATTCCATGACATATATTTATAGCCTCTCTCATTATAAGGATGTTGGAGTGGGGCAATAGGAAGACTATCCGAAAACTCTTTCTCATGGACTAGTTCTGTAAATCGTGCGGCAGCTGCCCCTCTCTGGGGCTCACATCTTACACACTACCATTCACACTTTACTCAGTAGAACATTAAAATCCAAATCAGATCTCCAAAGTTCCTTCTTAGCTGTCACCTTGTAACAGACTCTACTACTCTGGTGTGAAGGGAAACTGTGATCAGAGGGAACAGACAGCGACATCAGAAACATGTTCTCCTTTATTCTAAACAATGGAAAGAAATGGCTGAATACACGGAAGCCCTTTCCCTTTATGAGACAGGGAAAACATCCAACTGAGCACTGTAGAAACGAAGGCTATTTAAACTCCATGGGGTAGAGTTCATTCAATGTTTGAGGGGTGTCTAACCCCACCCTCCTTCTCTTTGTCTCATTCATCCTGAATGTCAGAAAGCAGGGCATCATGGCATCTGCATCTGTGGCTGGCCAAGTCCAAGGGCAAGGTACATTGTAGCACCTCTCTCTTTGGTATCACTAATTCCAGTAACACTTGCTTTCAACATTATACTGTATGCCTAAGAGACATGGTTCTCCGCTAAACAAAAACACTCTGTGACTTACCATAGTTCTTACAGCTTAAAACATACACATTCCAAGAACTCCTTAAATATGAAGACAGAACTACACAAAGGCTACCTTTTTTTTTTCTTAACCCTTCTCAGAGGTTACCATAGATACCAAGATTACAATGGCAACTGCCGAGAAATTCACCTAATTGGATTGAGATAAGGGTAAAAAAAAATGCAATTACTAACTTAGAATCATGTGGTTTTATTGTGAAATAGTTAATTGCCCTCAATTATTAGCACGCTTCTCTATAGTGCCATGTATTGTTTGCAAACAGCTTTCCCATTTATTTTTCCTCATTACGCTTACAATAACTCTCACTGCTATCCCAGAGAAAGAAATGTGTATGGGGTGGGTGGTTGTGTATAGCTGTGTGCGTAGAAATGATGGAGGCACAGTTCAAGGTAAAATCTCAAAAAAAAAAAAAAAAAAAAGAGAGATACAGAGATATAGAGAAGAGTCACAAATTGCCAGGTTCCTTCAATGGCTTTGACAATATACCCACTGCTTTAGTCAGTTCAATTTTCTAGACATTTGTTGGACCCTCTACTGTAATGATATGTGTAGCCCTAATCACCTCAATTTTGTCTCCCGTTTCCAAAAGTAATGGGAAAAAAAAATGCGATGATTCCAAGGATCACAACATGATTAGATTTTAGCTTTTTCTCTGTCCCTTTCTTCCCTTCCTTTTTCAGGGCATCATTTTTTCTTTGACAAATATCGTCAGCCTGTGCCTGGTGCAAATGAAGTAGTTAAAATGCTAGAGCTCCCATGATACATTGGAAGTTTCTGCATCAGACCTCTACCAAGTCTCACCCCTGGGGACTAGTTCCTTGACAGTTCCTTCAATTTACCCTTTTGCAGTTTCCTCACATATCCCAGAGAGTTAATTACACCCTTTTGTATCACAAGTAACTCAGCAGTTTCTCCTGGTATTTACATCTCTATGGACTTGTAGATCATTATCTTATCTCTAAGACCAATGGTCTTTCTTCCCTGGACAAACAAGAACATATTCACCATTACTCCAAGTCCAGAATGTGAATAATTCAAGTCAGGTTGACACTTAAAACACAAGTGGAGGGGTGCCTGGGTGGCTCAGTGGGTTAAAGCCTCTGCCTTCGGCTCAGGTCATGATCCCAGGATCCTGGGATCGAGCCCCGCATCGGGCTCTCTGCTCAGCAGAGTGCCTGCTTCCTCCTCTCTCTCTCTCTGCCTACTTGTGATCTCTGTCTGTCAAGTAAAAAAATAAATAAAATCTTAAAAAAAAAAAAAAAACACACAAGTGGAATAACAGGGAAAGAATTAAAGAATAATTTGGTGTCCTTAACAACTATGAGTTCCTTTTCATTTTGTTTTGTTTTAATTTCTTTTCACCTTAACAACTATTTTTAAAACCCCTGCTACAGGGAGATGTGAAAGAGTACCATTTTCAGTCCAATGATCTATGACTAATTTGCACAGAAAAAAGTAGGCACAAAAAAGAAAACAATATTGTATATAATTTAGGGACAAAAGATTCATATTATGGTCATGGTTCTTTGCTTTCAAGTTTTTGCTTTGGTAAATTGATTTTTCTGGGTTTGCACCTCAGAATCTAATCCAGCTCAGCCCTAGACCCAGCACTATCCTCATCTGATAAATGGTACCATCTCTCAAGAGCTTAACTGCCACCTATTTTTTTTGGCGTTCACTAATTTCCCCAACTTATTCAATCTTCTCAGACTTTGGCTCAGTTCTTACCATGAAGTAATAGCAGATACTCGGAAGCTCCGATTCTATCCCGTTAGGGACTATCAGTGACAAATATGTTGTTCATTTTAATTTGGTGTTTCCTGAGTCACATTCCTTCTGTTTTACTCCTACAGATCTAATTTAGGTTCCTGTTCTCTTTGCCTAGAATACTGTAATCAACTCCTAACTCATCTCCTCACCTCCACATTCCCCTCCGTTCTTCACATGAACACGATCATCGCTCTGTGTGTGAGTGTGTATGTGTGCGTAATAGAAGAAGCTTCCAAGCTTCCAGTGATTCTTTGTTGCCTCCTGGACATATTCCAAACCCACCAAACAGCATGACAGGATAACATTTCTCTATTAAGATGCCTTTTGTTCAAGTCATTCCTTACGCTCATAACACGCTTAACTGTTTGCCAAAATTTCACTCTTCACTCAAGACCCAGATCAAAGGTTTGCTTTAGAAAATCCTCTCTTGGCCTCACCTGGAAGTAGTAACTCTTTTCCACATTTTTTTTTCTCTAAATGCTGCATCTGCCCTGAGACCAGTAAATGAGTAAACAAATGAGCAGGTGGAGTAATTAATGAATGAAAAGGTTTGGTGTACAGAATCTCCACAATCACTTGTACCTCTAAACATTTTACAATTCTTGACATTATCAAGCTACTGGTGTTAAACCCAGACTAATTAAAAGGGAATAAGCAATGTATATGGGATAAAGCATGCAAGTAGCATTTCTAATAATTATAATCGCAATAAACATCATAGTCACCAACCCAAATATTATCTAATTTAAAGCCTCACAAAAACCCTTGAGATAAGCAGAAGTGATGTTATTACTGTATTACCAAATTCAGTGATAAGGCAACTGGTATGTGGTACCTGCATCAGGTTCACCTGGAATGCTTGATAAAATGCAAATTTCTGTTTCCTTTCCTGTATCTACTGATTCAGTTTTAGGAGAAGGCATCCACAGAATCTGCTTTGCCCACTCTCTCTCCATCCACCAGATTTTTATGTATACTAACATTTTAGAACTATTAGAAAAGGATATTTTGGTTCCTTAGACGAATCAGATTTCATACACATGTCTGAAGTCTCCCCACTTATAAGAGAACTCTTACAGTTGACAGAAGTAGACTGAAAAACAGAAGGGGGTGAGAGGTTGGCCAGGGAAATCAGACATTGAGTATAGGTAGAGAACAAGGAGAGTAAGGATAGGTGGTGCTCAAGAAATCAATGAGCATGTGGTCTATACATACAATAAATAAAAAAAGAATGAAGCCTTGTCATCTGTAACAACATGGATGGACCTAGAGGGCATAATGCTAAGTGAAGTAAGTTATTCAGAGAAAGACAAATACAATATGATTTCATTCATGTGGACTTTAAGACACAAAACAGAGGAGAATAAAAGAGACAAAGAAGCAGACTCTTAATTAATGCAGAAAACAAAATTCATGGTTGCCAGAGGGGAGGTGGGTGAGGGAATGGGTGAAATAGATAAGGGGTTGATGAATACATTTATCCTGATGAACACTGAGAAATGTATATAATTGTTGAATCATTTTATTATACACCCAAAACTAACACTGTATGTTAATCATACTGGAATTTTTTTAAGAAAAGGAAATTAGGAAGTCAAGGGAAGAATCCAAATTTAGCTGAGTAGATCTGAGATCAGCAGTTTATTACTCCAGAGTTAATATTTTGCTTATTTAAGTCATTTGAACTAATCTGTATTTGAGATTATTGCCTTTTCGTTTTTTTCCATGTTGCGAATTTTGCTCTTAAAGGGGATTTTTAAGTGATGAAACTTCACTGAAGTGTGGACTAGCATAGACTTCTTTTAAGAATGGACATATCTGATAATATAGAAGTAAGCATTACAATAAGTCATGTAAGGATGTAATCATCTCTGGGTCCACTTTGACTGTGTACCTAGAAAAACATGGAAATGTCGATAGTCTACAACGATATTCTTTGCATATATTTTGGTGGTAACTTCCTCAATGAAAGCCATCTCTTTCTGAAAAGAATTTTTTAACTAACCTTTGGTCAGAGAGAAAATTTCTCTGATGGTTTACATCTGATCCTGTGAAAAGTCAGTACAATACCTCATCCTACCATACTTGTCTGGAACAAAGCAATAGCAATAAAGCTGTGGATAGAATATGTGTCTAGAGTTTTCTAGAAGAGAAAAAGCCTTTCATCTGTTGAAATAGTGTCCATGACTTCTTTTTGTTGTTGTTGTTTAATTACTTCACAAGATAAAATGAATCTGCCTTTAAGATTGCAGCCTTCCAAAGATTTAGGATGAATTTAAGAAAAACTCCTCTTTTAGCTGAACACCTCTGGTTCCTTCTTCCTTCCATGATATGGTTTGTTTGTAACTTCACCTGCTGAGTTCTTTCCTGGACAGGCTTCATTTCCTCCTGTTAATTCAGAGCTCTGGATGTGATTCTACCAAGAAGAACACAACAGAACTTGCCTGTCCTCAATTCAAGTAATTTAGTTCTCTCTTTGAAAACTAAAATAATGTTCTCTTCTTGAAAGCAGTTTTGGTATTACTAGAATACAGGCTTTAAAAAAAAAAAAAATAGGGCGCCTGGGTGGCTCAGTGGGTTAAAGCCTCTGCCTTCAGCTTGGGTCGTGATCCCAGAGTCCTGGGATCGAGCCCCGCATAGAGCCCCACATCCTGCTCTCTGCTCAGCAGGGAGTCTGCTTCCTCCTCTCTCTCTGCCTGCCTCTCTGCCTACTTATGATCTCTGTCTGTCAAATAAATAAAATAAAATCTTTAAAAAAAAAAATGGAAGAGACCAAGATTTAATCCCAGCTTCACACTCTTATTATCTCTGGGCATTAGTCAGGTTGCTTAACATTTTTGAGCCACATTTATATTACTTATTTAATGAAACACTTTAATGAGAAATGTGGGATTATTTTGAGAGAATTAAGTGAGATAATTAGGTAATTAGCATAGAGTGAGTCTTTACCTTAACTAAAATCATCAAAAAAGAAATTTTAAGGCAGCCTATCTCTGAACAATTGCCTAAAATTACTTTTGTATAGGAGAATGCATTCCCTTAATTTAATTAAGGGATGTCTGACACTCTGCTAAGCAAACATAATGTAGAACAATTAAAGTTTATATATATTTCAATTTATACATTTTTCTCATTTAAATATTGCCGCTGCCTACTTATGGTGTAATACAGCCTTGAGATTTCTAGCTTATGCACATGAGTTTTATGGTTTATGCTGAGACTGTACCATTTTGATACTTCAATAGCCTTCACAGAAACGGTCAAAGGAAAAATGCCAAAATGTGGACATATATTCAAGAACACTCAAAAGAATCCAGGTATACTGATTGTGATCTCAGATGAGCAGAATAAATATACTAGAAAGGCATATAGAAGACTAAGAAGGCAGAAAAGACAAGACTCAGCTTGGATCCTGCCCTTATGCCCTGTGTGCACGCTCTCATACACAGGGACGTATGTGTCATCACCTGTAAAATGGGGACAACATTCCAGCTACCAAGTAACAAACAAGATTAAATGTGAAATGATAAAAATAAGATAGAAACTGGTCAATGTTATTTGTGACATATATAATAGAAAACATGTTTAATATCTATATTAAGTTCTTATTATGAAGCAGATTATAAATTGTTGTGAGCTTAATCTGGTTCTATATATTTAATTGAGACAAACTTGGAGGAAGACATTTATTTATATTTTTATTTACTTACTTTTAGTGACTGAATCAGAGCTACTTATCTTCTTAAGTTTAAAGCAAGTAATACAGTGGCATTACCTGCTTCACGAGACAGAGTTCAATGTTATTTTTCTCTTACTCTCACACTGTCTCATACTAATGGCCTATAAATTACACTCTTGAATAACTTCTTCCTTGATTCTTAGCCACTTGGTAAAGAAAAGAAAAATCTACTAGAATGTCTATTCCATCTCTTTGATGATTGTTATCAGAAAATATTTTCTATTACTTTGATCAACTCAGTTGTAAATGACCCTAGCAACAGAACTTTTGCTAATTCCATTAGGAAGGCTGTTTACCACCATAGTCCGGGTTCTTTATCCCAGCCAATTTTTACCCAGTTCACTATTTCATCAAGGCCATGTACCTGCCAGACTTACATGTTATTCTTTTATATCATACTGTATCAAATACTTTTTTTAAAAGATTTTATTTTTAAGTAATCTCTACATCCAAGATGGGGATTGAACTCATAACCCTGAGATCAAGAGTTGCATGCTCTACTGACTGAACCAGCCAGGGGTCTCTCAAATGTTTTTTGTTTGTTTGTTTGTTTTTTAATTCCAACTCAATTATTTCTACTCTTTGGCCTTTTTGACTTTCATTGTCAGTTTCTCAAGAAACCATATTTATTACTTTGGAGTAAAAGACTGACCTAAATAATCCTATGTTGACCTGATCAAATTTTTCATTTTGAATACATCTGGAGCTTGAACATTATCACTAAATTCAGATATTCGATTTGCTCTTTATCCTCAGAAAACTAATAAATTTTAAATAAATTTAGAATTTAGATAAATTTAAGAACTTGAGAAATATTCTGCCACCCTAAAAGTCTATTAATTCACTGGTTTGTTTGTATATCTACCCCACCACCACTGATGCAAGAAATGATTGTATTCGGTCATCATACCAAATTTTGTGATGTAAAAACTGTATATTTTCTTGTTTTTATAGAGAAAATCATGACAAAACTCAATATTTTACTTATTTCATCCATATATGCCCCATAAAATTTCCTCTTAGACCCACTTATAGGCTCAGAACTTTTATTTTTTTAAAAGGTTTTATTTATTTATTTGAGAGAGAGAGAAAACATGAGAGCAGGGTGAGGGGCAAAGCAGACTCCCTGCTGAGCAGGCACCCTGATGAGGGGGCTTGATTCCAGGACCCTGAGAGAGAGAGGGTCTGATACAGGGTGACCCCAGGACCCCAAAGGCATTAGATACGTAACTGACTAAGCCACCCAGGTGCCCCTCAGAATTCTTTTAAATGTCTTAAATCTTAGAATGATGATGCCATATAAAATAAGTACAAAATGGGAGATGGAAAGAAGCTATCATGTCATGAATTTAATGTATTTGGTAGTTTTGTTTTTATTTTTTCATATTTTAGAGAATGACTGTCACATAATCTCTTCAAGCTTCTATTTCCTCATCAATACGTTTTATAGTGTGTGTTTTTATACCAGTTATCTGGATAACTTAGACCTAATTGACTTCATCTAGAAGTTTTTTATTTTTCCTTCTCCCTAATTTGTAAGATGTAAGATGTCCCTTAAAATCAGCTTGATTCTCCAAGCCACGAAGGAGGCAGGAGCAGTTATAAACTCAGATGAATTTCTGTTTTGATTTTATAAATTATAAACATAAATGTAGTAACTAAAAAATTTTGCCTTTCTTATGAGGTGAAATTTGTAAAGGAATAACTTTTTTCTCTTCTCTGCCCCTAAGAAGAAATATCTGTATGCTTACATATCCAAAAAGAAGGAATGTTAGTGGTTATCAACACACATCCATAGATCTAGTTTTCTCTAGCATCTGAAGATCTGATTTCAAGTATCAGCATAGGTTGAAGTATTTTCCCTGATATGTCCTTATTTTCTGGTCCCTCTTTTGTTTCTCTTAACAAAATCAAAAACTTGGAAGTTGAACATATCTTTGTCTCTGTTCAAATTGAAATTTCTATTGGTGCAGATTGACTGATTTCCAAGTGACGGAGAAGTAGAATAGGTAATATTACATTAACGGGATTACCATAACTCCATCAAGTAATTTCTCTGCACAAATTCCCGAAGTATCTATGGCATGCTCAAAACAGTAAGTGTAAATTACAGAACAACACATACAAAAGTCTGGGATATAAATCAGAGATTCAAGATGAATACACAATAAATAAGTTAACCACGCAGCATATAAACAAAAATAAATATTTATTTATGTGTCTTAGATTATAAATTGAGAATGGATTCAAAGAAGCAGAAGAATAACAAGAGCAGGAAGAACAAATAGTAGCTTTGCAGAAATGGCAGGTCTCCATCTGACACCAAAGGAATGAGCTGAATTTAGAAAGGAAGAGGGACAATGGTAGTACTAGTGGGCAGGACACAAAAACAAATAAAACAGACCAAAATCTTATGTCAAAGGACAAGATAGGTGTCATGATATAATAATATGATGAGGAATATATGTATATATGTTTTTAATTTAATTTAACTTTATTTTTTTCAGTGATCCATAATTCATTGTTTTTGCACTACACCCAATGCTCCATGCAATACATGCCCCCCTTAATACCCACCACTGGGCTCACCCAACTCCCCACCCCCACACCCTTCCAAAACCTTCAGTTTGTTTCTCAGTATCCACAGTCTCTCATGGTTTATCTCCCTTTCTGATTTCTCCCAACTCACTTCTCCTCTCCATCTCCCAATGTCCTCCGTGTTATTCCTTATGCTCCACAAGTAAGGGAAACCATATGATAATTGACTTTCTCTGCTTGACTAATTTCACTCAGCATAATCTCCTCCTGTCCTATCCATGTTGATACAAAAGCTGGGTATTCATCCTTTCTGATGGAGGCATAATACTCCATTGTATATATGGACCATATCTTCTTTATCCAATCATCTGTTGAAGGGCATCTTGGAATATATTTTTAGGGACACAAAGCCCAGCTCTCCACCTGCAGCTTTTTCTCACACTGTATAATTGCCATTGTTTTGACTATTGACTGTAACAATGGGAAGAGAAAAAACTACCCCATTGTCTGCATCTTAGTGATTCATCTGTCTTTCTTATAGACTATTGCTAATTTTTTTTTTTTAAATCTTAGTACTGCTTAGACTCTGTCAGCTCCCTGCTTACACTCTTAATATTTCCTGCAGAATGATGTCCACAGTTCTAGTCTTTGCAGGCAGGCCCTTCAGTGATCTAGCTGTAATCCACCTTTCTCTATCTCTCACTTCTCCCCAGATCTGTCCTGGATCTTAGCCTAATCTGATTTTGCTTTTACTAGAACACATTTGGTTTGAAGGCTTCACTTAGACTGTGTCTTTTATATCCAAGTCTTAAAAATTCCTCCAGTGACTTAACACTGACTTTGGTTTCATCTGCTCTGTTCTTTGGATAATCCAGATGGAAATAATGGCTCACTCTTCAATGTGCCTACAATTACTTACTGCATTGCTCCAAGATGTTAGCTTTGTATACTATATTCTAGCTAATTCTATATATCTTAGCTTCCCCTCTGGTTCAGGTGGGAACCATATATCACAAATAGCCCAGGACCAAACATTTAGTTATTGCTCAGCAAATGGATGTGAATTGAACTGAATCAAATAGAATATATTATGCATGAGCAAATGTCATGGCCCGTGGGATCCATTTATCTGCAAAAGGAAATTGTGAGGATAATTGCTAATTTTACAGAAGAATTTTCCTTAATCCCAACAATGACTTGAAAATGCCCTTTAACATATTCTGCAATGAATTTCTCAAAAGACTGGAAAGGTAGAATATTATTACCCTATTTTACAGATAAGAAAACTGAAACTCAGAGAAGGTAAATGCTTTGTTGGAAGTCTTGCAATTAGGAAATTCCAAACCCAGGCTTAGAAATCAAAGTCTTCTCATTCAAGACTTTAGTTCCTAGTAAACCACTCTGACACATGCATATTAGATCATGATGAATAGGGGATACCTGTACAATGGGATGGCTATAATCTACCTCTTTACTTCTATAAACCAGTAAAATCGAACCCATGTATTCAACACATATTTATTAATTGCCACCCACGCATGTATGCACACAAATAGACACACATGGTCACTAGGATCTTCATAGTTCCTGGAGCTCCACAGTCCATGTGGAGCCTCCCATGACTCTGGGGGATGGGAGAGAAATAGTGAAATAGAGAGAAATATCAGTCTTCTGGATGCTTCTCAAACATCAAAGAATTAGACTTCTTCAATTTTAAATTTACCTGCAAATGTTTGATGTCACGTTAAACATAATCTCTGCTTACATGGAAATGGAATCTAATGGCTTTAAATCATATAAATTCGTTGTCGGATTTGACTAAAAGAGAAGCACTCAATGAATGAAAGTTTAACAAAAAGCCAGAGAATTTTCACTGAGGTCTCAGTAAAATTAGATCCAATGTCTGTATGCTAGGCATTCCACCATTGTAGTGTCTTTTTTGACACTATGGATATTGATGAGCCCTCTAGGGTCAGGATCTCAACCTTGGAAAAATTGCTTATTCAAATGATCTGCAATCCTAAGCCTGCTGAGTGAGATATAACTCAGCCTCTCCATGAATATTGCCTGGGCTTCTCAGCCTGGTTGGAAAAGTGGGCCAATGTGCTCAGTTTGCAGAACCTACATGCCATTTAGGTCAGTTTCCAGATGGAAATAGGACCTAAGTTATGTTGAATGATGTAAATATATGAAGAATGGGAATGGTTATAGCATTGGTCTCTAAATAGATAAGGTAAAAGGAAATGAGGTCATTCACTGGGTCCATTTCTTGTGCTTACGTACTCGTGTGCTTATAATCAACAGTTGAGTGCCTGTGACTTTTAGCCCACATTTCATATTTCTCAGTATCAGCACTGCTACTGATAGCAATAAGCAAACAAATACAGGATGGACTAGATATGGCTCTATGGTGAGATATAGTGTACAAGGGCTTCTGGGAAGAGTTAGTTAAAAACAAAAAGAATGCATGTGAAGTTAACTTGACTTCAGTAGGTAAACACCAGGTAAGAGCTTAGGGCTGCTGATGAGACTAGAAAAAATAAATTTGACTCTGGAGAGTCTATGTGGATATCTTAGAAGGGCCAAGCAGGAGAAATGATAAGATACAGTGTATGAGTAGGTATGCTGATGCTGAGTTAAGAGAAATATAATGCAATACAAGGATGGTAAAAATGTCATCTATGTGTCCAAAATATGAAGAGGACAAAATTAGGAAAAGAAGAGTAAGACTGGGAGACTTGTTTGGGTATTGCTGATCCCAGGTGATTCACATGTGCAGGTGTATATAGAAGCATCACTGTGTCAGGGAAACATGACTCCAGCCAGGTGTTATCTCTTCTTGACCTTGGTGTCATGCATCCTTGCTATATGAGGGAAATGAGAGTAGCTGACAAGTGGGAATGTTCTGCAACGCAGCCAATATTCTCCCAGCCAGGCCTGATGATTGCAGTAGAGCAGAGAGAAGATTCAGATCTGGAGCTGACATTTTAATTGCTTCCAACCATTGGTCATCTATAATTTGTCAAGCATTTTACATGCATTTCCTCATGAAGGCCTGCAAGGTAGATATTCATTGTACCATTTTCCAGCTTAAAATAACAGCAACAACAACAAACAAACAAAACTCTCAGAACAAGTTACTCAAAGTCACAGAGCCAATAATTTTCAAACCATGATCAGTCTATTGGCCTCGTCTATACCACTTGCAGCAATGCCAAGCTGCCTCTTAGTCAGTCAGCATCCTAGCTACAAGATCAGGGGCCACTATCTGCAGTCAGTGAGGACGGGGAGTAAGGAGGATAAAAGCTTTATAAGTTTATGACTTTATACATGCTTACATGTAATAAGGGGACTGCTAAAATGCAAGTTTAACCCCCTCAAAAGATAACAACATATGATAATAATAATAATAATAATACATTTTAGAAAGTTGGGATGCTGATGACAGTGTCACATTAAGGATTAATAATAAGGAAATTTTGTTTTAAAATGCCAAGAAACAGCATCTTCTCAACAAACATAACCAGAAATATGTGAGTAAACATTTTAATAAATGCAACATAAATTTCCTCCCCCACTAGGAGGAAATGATTGATTCATTCTCTTCTAGATTCCTTAGTATTTGAAGAGAATTATGCATATCTTTCTATTCTCTGGAATAAATTTCAATGAAATATGCATAATTGGAATAGCAAGCTATCTGATCTGAAAATAAATGGGCTTGGCAGAGGACTACCTGAGCTTTCTCGCCAGTTGTACTTTTAACATATGACTTCAGCACTGCCAGTTTTCCTTTCATCTCTCAAGTAAATTGTCCTAAATTCACAGTTTAAAAATAGTATTTGGGTCCTCCACTCATGTTGGAATGAGACACTCTTCAAACACTTCTATGGCGTGTTAAAATTAGGCTTGAAGGGAGCAAATTTAGTAGCATTAGAGGAAGGCCCTACTAAAATGGCATCGGCCTTGAGAAAGGCTGAACGTAGGATGGTTCCAAAAGGACAAGCTAGATGAGCTGAGTTTTCAAGGAAAGGTTAGAATTTAAGTCTGGAAGAAGAACAGAGTGAGAAAATCACAAAAACTGATTGCAAGATTCTAGAGTACTTTGTTTCAAACTAGTTTGACCTTGGGGAAGTCATATTCCTCCTTAGATGAGCAGTTTTGAAAACTGGGGAGTAATCGTAGTAACACACAACTCCCAAATCTCAGTGGCTTTAACCACAGCAGAAAGGCCCTGAGCTCAACTCTGTATCCTAGGAGCCAGGAAGAGCAGTAGTAGCTCCATCTGAAATATCACTGAATATCAAACAGGGCAGAGGGGAAAAGAATCTTGCAGAGCATTCCTTCCTCTTCAAAATTCCATGTTACATGACAACATAATTTTTGTATACATTTAATCGGCCCAAATAAATCATATGAACTCACCCATCTTCAGGTGTGTGGGATGAGTATAATCTTTTCATGTTGGCAAAAGAGTGGGAGATTGGAAGCTGGGAAGAGTTATCGGTTATCTTTTACCATGCCCTGGGAACCCTACTCCCGAGACTGCAGATGGAGAGTGAGGAGGCAATGGTCTACATGGGTCCCTCCCAGCCAAAAGGAGCTGTGGCACCAGCTATCATCACTGCCAGAAAGTAGAGTTATCTCCCGGAAGCCTTCTGGAAATAGGTTGGTTTTCACTTAATCCTTCAGGACCCAAGCATGGCAGCACAAACAACCTGAACAACTGAGTGTGTTGGCTTACCTGATCAACTCATAACTACCTATTTCTCCCACACCAAAAACAGAGCCTGGTCATAATAAGAAATGGACAAAGTCTATTTTCATAAGGCGGGGTAGGGGGAGTTCCAGCCCTGGGAGATAAAATGTCGGGGGCTTCCAGATGGTAGAGGGCAGTGAAGAAATAGCCTGAAACTCTGGAGTCTGGGGAAAGAGGGATGAGGCAGGACAGTTACTGAAATTAATTCTTCTTATTATTGTTGGTGTTTGTAATCATGATGGTAATTATAATTTTATATCTAGAAGTTCTATACATTTACAGTGTTATCATCCTTGATCTGGTTAGAAACTATGAGAGACAAAAGTGACTTTCTTTGAAGCTCTTAGAGAGGTTAAACCAGGCCCATTTGATTAACAGTCCCAAGAAACAATATACTTCATACAGAAAGACAACCAAGAACTGAGATGTCCACTTGGCAGGCAGAAGACGGAAGGAAGGGGATTCTCTGATTTCACAGCAGCCACTCATCAAGAAATACTGTCCTTGCACCACTCCAAATTTATACGCAATCCTGGGAGAAATAGATGACATGAAATTCAACGTTCAGTTTCAACTTTTCTGTCCATTTGCCTAGATACATATTTAAAGAGAAAGATAATTTTTCAGCCATTTACTGATATTATATTTTGTTGGGAAGAAATAAAAAATAAATACGTCAAAACACCTGGTAGGTGAAACTCTACATCTGTTTTCTTCATTTTTTGGTTAAAGTCCAAACCCAAAAGCATAGGGAAACAATAACAAACAACTTTCAATGTACTCAGTATATACAGAATAATATTCAAATGTCTTAATAGATCATTCACAGCCTTCCAAAATCTAGTCAAAACATATATTTTAACTTTCCTTCCCAAACACTTAACCCCTGAGTACAATGGATTACTTGATAATTTTTTTTTAAAGATTTTATTTATTTGACAGATAGAGATCACAAGTAGGCAGAGAAGCAGGCAGAGACAGAGGGAGAAGCAGGCTCCCTGCTGAACAGAGAGCCCGATGCGGGGGCTCGATCCCAGGACTCTGGGATCATGACCTGAGCCGAAGGTGGAGGCTTTAACCCACTGAGCCACCCAGGAGCCCCAATTACTTGATAATTTTTGATGAGCCATGCACTTTCTTTTTGTTTTACCCTTATTTTTCCTTGTATAAATGCCTATTGATATCAAACTTTAAAGTTTTAGCTTAAAGCTATTTCTGAAATGCCAGTAGTTTTGTGTTATAATCACCCTGTCCATTCCCTACAATCCTGCCTTCCTTTATATCATTATTACAACATAGAACACATTCTCCCTCTACTTTAAGTCTTGTACATGTGTCTACTTTCTTTTTGTGGAGGCCTTGAGGGCAGGAACCGTGTTTTATTGATCTCTTAATCCCATCACTTACAATTCTACAAGCATTGGTGGGGCCTAATACTTTCCTTGATTTGAAAGAAATTCCCATTGCGTGTCCTGTATACTACTTGCCTCCAAAGTACCCCGCCACTCCACAAGTATCATTTGCTACTTTGGAAACATTCCTGTGTCTTTTTAAGATCAGACTTTTTAGATCTAGGTAGCTGAGCAATTTCAAAATCTTAGAGCCCCAGTTTAGTTTCTCAGAGATAAGAATTTGATGACTCCCGATATCACCATGATAATTTTGCCAAATACTTAACTTGAGGCCCGCACTTTAGTTCTGAGAGAACAACAGAGGTCATCTGACACACTATCCCGATTTATAGGCAACAGGAATCTACCTAGCGCAAAGCTGACCTCTGCTTACCCTGGGATTCAGGGATGATTTGGAAACATGTAGGGTTCTTAAAAGGGTCCTGCCAGTGTTCTTTTTAGATGATGCTGTAGAATCCAAAGAGAGAAAAAAATCAGGCATAAAAATAAAATCCAAGGTAGTATGTCAGAAATGGGGGGCTTTGCAGAAAGGTTGTTAGAACCAGAAGAAGAACTCATTCAGCTTCATTTCCACCACAGCGCTTCAGGATCATTTCTGGGCAACTGTACATACAAATTATGGCCACAGCTAACTGGCAGACTGAAAACCAGAAGGCCTCAGGAAAGGACTATCTGAATTTGGCTATAGGAGAGGGAGAATCTCTAGGATTCACCTAATTTGATACAAAATTAAGAGGCGAGGAATTTTCCACATGTTCATGGAAGACAGGATTCCACTGTGACCTCCAGGCTCTGGAAAGTACCACGCTGCTCGCACTGACAGTAATGGCGGTCTGGGCTGATGCAACAGCTTCAAACAAGAGGTATTTATTTGCTGCGTGAGCACTGCCAGTGGAGCTGAGGCCAGGGCAGGAGGGGGCTTGCTGTGACTTTTAGGGGAGAATCCCTGGGGAGCCTGATGCTTCCAGAACATCACCATGGGAAGAGCCCCTATCTAGTGAGTGGGAGCAAATGGCCGGTGTGGAGAACAGAGTATTTGTGTGCATCTGGGGGATGTTCCCCGGGAGCCCTCACAAGCAGAAAATCGTGTGGGGCTGGGACGGAGAGGGGGGAGACGAGCCAAGAAGGCTGGGACCAGAATCATTTGAGGGAGGATCTCAATGGCTACTGCTTCTGGCTGGGAGTGTGATCGTCCTTGTCATCCCTAACCCGTATGGCCAGGAAAATAAGAGCATCTTAGAGATGAGAAAACTCAGGCCAAGCAAAATGCATTTTTGCACAACGGGTGAGTGAAAGCTGACATTTCGTTTCCTAGTCTTTCTGCAGTGGATTCCAGAGCTCGTATTCCCCATCCTCCTTTTCACAGAGAATCAAACACCCTTATGCTGCTCTTCATCTGGCCGGGGGATCTGACTTCCCATTCTCAATAATGCATTTATTTCCAAACCTCTGACTCCACGTCCAACTAAACTATCCACCAAGCCAGGCTCTTCCTTTGTGCAAAGGGCAATGCATAAGCTCTTCAGGAAGTCTGAAACATGAGGGACTGGAAAAGGACCATGCCTTGCCCGTGTGCACACCCAGTTCTGTGAAGTGGTATTTAATGCCCTGATCTTCATGTCCCTAGGTTTCCCCGGGGACGCTGCTGTTTACCAGGTTCCTGGTCTAAGTCTTATTATCTATTGATTGAGGATGTTAGGTTAACTAGATCTCTAGCATACCTAAAAGTCCTTAATTTCTATCACACATACTCTGATTCAAGCTTGAGATTTTGTAAGGGAGTCTTACGTGTTTGTTGCCCCTAGTGGAAATTTCAGGGCTGCGGGATGCGGTGGGGAGGGGCATCTCCCACAGGAGAGGGGAGCTGTCTGCCTTCAGCTACCTTTAAGCTCACAGACCTGAACTCCTTCTGTTGAGCTGTAAGACTTATGTAACATAGTTCGCTATTAGGTAACATTTTCATCTCTTGGAAGTTATTTCAAATCGCAGTCCCACAGAGGGGCAGTCTCCTGTTGCCGGGTGGAATTGCATTAGCTCCCACTTTGCTTCTGGAATGCCTGGGACAGATTGAGCCTTTTCACCTTCATTGCAATGCGGGAGTTGTCAGGAGAAAGCAGATGACAGTCATGTTCCAAAGGTCAGGCACAATTTCTGAGAGTATTTTGTGCTTAAGATTCAGGAGAGAAGGTCCCCCATACAGTTGCCTTTCAACTTTTTTTTTTTTTCCTTTTGGGCCTTCCTAAATTAAGAAATTGGATGAAAGTGAAAATTAAGGAGTCCAAATTTTGTTTTCAGCTATTTGCTTACATTCCTTTACCAGTTTTCCAATGGTGAATAATTAGGGACTTAGGCTCTGAAGATGACCAACTCTTGTTAAATTGCAAATAGCTAAATACATTTAAAAAATATTTTATTTATTTATTTGACAGAGAGATAGAGACAGTGAGAGGGAACACAAGCAGGGGGAGTGGGGGAGGGAGAAGCAGGTTTCCCGCTGAGCAGGGAGTGGGAAGCTGGGCTCAAACCAGGACCCTGGGATCCTGACCTGAACCAAAGGCAGATGCTTAATGACTGAGCCACACAGGCGCCCCAACTAAATACATTTTTTAAATGCATCCTAGAAGGAGGTGGGGAATAAAGTCAGGTATTGAGGAAACAATGGGGGGACTGGCTCTTCTCACCCACTATGACACATCAGAAAATGCAAATCACTTCCTGAAGAATCCCAGGGAATCCTAACCTCTGGGTCTGTTTCTTTGCAGCCAGACTCCAGAACTGCTGCACAAAGGAAGGGGTTTGGAGTAAGAAGCACAACTCATAAATATTGAGTGTAAATTCAAAAAGGTTGTTTTTAACATTGGTAGGGCCTGGTTTCTCTTACGAATACATCTATTTAACAAATGCTGACCGGAGGGCTCAGAAGGCATAAGAAGTGGCAACAAAGAAACTGGGTCATTACTCTAAGCTGGAGCCTCCATTGTGGAGGTTGGAGACAGAAAATCAACACATAAATACTTTCTCAGGAGGAAATAAGAGCTACGGAGTAAACTAGAGAAGGTGGAGGTGGGGCAGGAGAGGGAGCTCACAGCAAGTCTTCCTGATGAAGGGATGCGGGAGTTTATCTCTGGAAGAAATGAAGGAACAAGGTGTGTTGCAATTTCCAGGCAGGGGCTGTGTGTGCACAGGTTCTGGGAGAGCAGCTGTTGGATGGGCTGCCGACACACCAAGTAGCACGGTGGCGGTGGAGAGATGTTTTCAGTGGCCAGATGTGCTACAAGCTGCATGCGTGGGTATGAGAGAAGGAAAGGAATTCACAGGACTCTAGGATTGAGGGCTGAGTAACTGGAAGAGAGGAAGGGCTATGTCCTGAGAAGTAGAAGGCTATGGTAAGAGGTTTGCAGCCACAGGGAGTAGACTCACTGTGAGTTCTGTTAGGGATGTGTTAAATTTGAGACACCAAATTTAAACATCCAGGTAGAATTTCTATATAAAGCAGACAGAAGGAAATGCCAATTGAAAAAAAAAAAAAACAAAAAACTGTACTCTGATTTTTATACATGAGAAGGAAATTCTTTACAGCTCAAAAGAACATACTTTTAAAATACACTCTGTAGCATGATATTGAAGAAGGGATATCAAACTTAAAAATAGAAGGCTTAAGCTCAAATCCTCCTCTCTTCCACTTTGGACAATAAGCTATGTAATGCCTCTGAGCCTCAGTGTCCTCATCTGTAAAACGGGCTAAAAAAATAACTATCCTCAATTATTCACATGACATTTTTATTGCATTCTGATGAGTTAAAAGTATATCAAGGTACTTTATAAATCAATGTTGCTTAAAAGTTGCTGGCAGGGGTACCTGGGTGACTCAGTTGATTAAGTGACTGCCTTCGGTTTGGGTCACGATTCCAGGACCCTGGGATTGAGCCCCATGCCAGGCTCCCTGCTCAGCAGGGGAGTCTGCTTCTCCCTCTCCCCCTCCCCCTGCTCATGCTCTCTCTTTCAAACAAATAAATAAAATCTTTAAAAAATAATAATAAAAGATGCTGATAGTACGAAGTGCCTGCTGAGGTTTCGCTTGGTTTTGGTCTGTTGTTTATTTGTATATTTGTCTTTTTTTAAAAAGATTTTTATTTACTTATTTGGTAGAGAAAGAGACAGCAAGCCCAAGCAGGGGGAGCGCAGAGGAAGAGGGAGAAGAAGACTCCCCACTGAGCAGGGAGCCCCATGTGGGGCTCAATCCCAGGATCCTGGGATCGTGATCTGACCTGAGGCCAGATGCTTAACGAACTGAGCCACCCAGGCACCCCAGAATATTTGCTTTTAAGGCTTATTACATAGCCCCACCTGAAGTCTACTGAGACAGAAACTTCAAGGGGTGGGGTGGGGGGCGTGTTAATCTTTCCAAAAAGTCAAGGTGCTCAGCTTTCCATTTCTCCTAGGTTTAAAAGTCCTTGCTCGAAATCTAGAAAATACACGTAGTATTTTTTAAAATTTTTATTCCTTTATGTAAATAAGTCAGTATTAAATAGGATTTGGTACACAAAACTTGGTTGTGTTAAAAATTTTCCTATCAGTATGTTTTTTGGATAACACAAATCTGCAACAACTCTATGGCCAAACCCACACAACAATTTTGAAGAGCATCATGTTTACCTTCAGAATCTATCACTCTTTCACACATTCTTTCCCTTTTTCATTTGCCATCTTTCCCTCACAGATAGGAGCCCAGGACCTCTTGTTCAGGTAAACTGAGTGATTTACACTCGTTCATTTCAGCTCTTAAGATCTTGCATATCATTTTTTTTTTAAGATTTTATTTATTTATTTGACAGACAGAAATCACAAGCAGGCAGAGGCAGGCAGAGAGAGGAGGAAGCAGGCTCCCTGCTGAGCAGAGAGCCTGATGTGGGGCTCGATCCCAGGACTCTGGGATCATGATCTAAGCTGAAGGCAGAGGCCTTAACCCACTGAGCCACCCAGGTGCCCCAAGATCTTACATATATTAAGGGTGCCTGGGTAGCTCAGTTGCTGGGCATCTGCCTTCAGCTTGGGTCATGATCCCAGAGTCCTGGAATCCAGCCCCACATTAAGCTTTGGGGTCCCTGCTTGGCGGCGAGACTGCTTCTCCTTTTCCTACTTCCCCTGCTTGTGTCCCCTCTCTCGCTGTCTCTCTGTCAAATGAATAAATAAAATCTTAAAAAAAAAAAAAGTTCTTATGTATCTTCCGTAATGTCAGGTAAAATGTCAGCAGATTCCACTGTGAGGATCTGCAAGAATTAATACTGAATCCTAAGGAAGAAACAGAAACAGAGCAAAACAAACAAAAAAAAACCCAAAGTATTTCCAATAAATATCTGTTTAAAGGAAGGCACTATTTTTTAACTTTTTATGCCCTACTGTTTGAGAAGTAGTCTCTATTACCTGCAGAGAAAACAGATTCTGAAGGAAGATGCTGAGGGAACATGGCAGCTGCAGAGGTCCTAAGTCAGTCTCTGAAGTCACCAGATTCTTTTATTTCTCACTGTCATGTCTGAGTGAGGGCAATGAAGGAGCAGCTGGGAAGAAACCACTACAGAAAGAGAAAAAAAAAAAGGCCCACATGGACCAAATGTAAGCCTTGGTTTCAACATTGTTGCTTGAAATTTCTCTATTGGTCTTTCATTTTGTTTTTATTTTTTCTGGACTGTCCTTCCTAAAAATGTGGGAGAACTGGAGTGACCGGAGTTGCTAAGGAACTAAATGATATTACAATAGAACTAAGTTATCTTGGGTCATACGTAATCATAGGACCTTAAAGTATTAGCATGAAATTGATTCCCTATGTTAATAATAGAGATTGGATTAAAACAATATTAAAACTGCCAGTCCTATTTCAGTGCAGCACTGTTTCACATTACCTCTTTATGACTTTTTAATTTAATATACACATTTCTATGATAATTAACATGATAAAATTATGAAAATAATTTTTCAAATTTTATAGCAAATTCATTATTACTTTTAGCAAAAATTCTGGTCTGTGGTTCATGAAATGACTAGTTTTTCTCTCAGTGGAAAAGCAAACCAGCATGACATCTGCCGCTTCTTTTTTATTTTACTTAAAATATTATTATAAGTATTAATAATAGTGAAATGCTTCTTCCTAGTTTATTCCCACAAAATATATCTTCAGAAAAGTTACAGTGCTTATACTAATTCTCTCTGGACAAACAGGACTGTCCTTGTGATTGGCTTTTGGGAATAATTAAACAGACCCTGTTGTCCACATACTTTAAGAGGAGGGCAAATAGAATAAGAAAACTCTTAATATCGATGTGGTATTTAGAAATTCTACAGTGAATATAAAATAATTTTTCAGTATACATTTGGGGGAATAAATTTCTCTCTCTCTCTCTCTCTCTCTCTCCCCCTAAATTATGCCCCCTCCCCAAATTCATATACGGAAATTCTAGCCCCCTGTACCTCAGATTGTGTCTGTATTTGGAGATCGGGCCTTTAAAGAGGTAATTAAGGTAAATGAGGTCATATGGGTGAGCTCTAATTCAATATGACTGGTCTACTTATAAGAAGAAGAGATAAGGACTTAGAGCATACACAAAGATCAGGTGAAGACACTGGAAGAAGACAACCATCTACAAGCCAAGAGAGGCTTTTGAAGAAACCAGCCCTGTGAACACCTTAATCTTGGACCTCTAGCCTCTACAACTGTTAAGAAAGTAAGTATCTGTTGTTTAAGCCACTCAACCTGTGCTATTTGTTACAGCAGCCTTAGAAAACCAATAAACATCTATATTTTACATTCCTCATAGTGCAAATCTATACACTGTCACTGTATAATTAAGTTGGATTGTTTGGTTCCATTATAATTATTTAAATAAAATTATTACATAAAACTAATGATACTTAATGATATTCATCTTTACAAATACTCCAGAAACATTTGCCTTAGTTTAATTCCTTTTACAGTGTTGGAAACTAAAGAAAATAAAAAACTTTTGTTTTTGCTCCTAGAAACCAGTTTGATACAAAGTCCCCAGTGTTCTGCATGTATATAGTAATATGCATGGATGAAGGCAGAGCTGCATTAACATAGCAATAAAGTAAGTTGACCAATAAACATGACATTTCAATTACTCCAAAATAAAACATTTTTCTAGTTTTACTTAAAATAAAATATTTTTTCCCCAGAAGTGGTATTTTCTCCTTATTCCCTTGACCCCATCTATTCTCCCCATCATTCGTGCCATGTCCCCATCATCATGGTTTGGAATTTGTCTGAATCATAATTCTTTTTTTCTCTGTTTTCTGTTTTCTGTGTGCTTTGGCTCTGTCCTACCTTAAACCTAAACTCTGAAATGCCCTCTCCCTCCAGTCCCATGACTTTTCCTATCCCCTCAACTGCCTCCATTTGGTAAAATACAAAAGTTAATCTGCAAAAAAATCACCAAACTTGCAAACAATAGAAAAATAATATATTTCTTACCATCTTCATGAATTCATTGTAAGGATTAAATATTAAAATGGATTTAACAATGTGTTGTAAAATAGAACTGTAAGCTTCTAGAAGCAGATGAACTACTAACAGATATCAATACCTATTTTAAAAGACTTGCAGTTTAATTTACTAGATTTTATTTTTTTGCTTCTTTGGATCCAAAGAAACTCAATACACATTTTCTGAAACCTGTCTCCACACAGAATTAATCATTCTCACCACTAGCCTGGACATTGTGTTATGATGCAATCTGGACATTGTGTTATGATGGAATTGTTATCAGCCCTTTTTTAGAGAGGGAAAAATTGAGACACACGAATGTTTAATAACAAACAGTCCTCACACAGCTAATAAGAAATGAAGTCAAGATTCAGACCAAGGGAAATTAAATTTGGAACTCGTGCTTTTTTTTTTTTTTTAATCCATTAAGACAAAGAGATAATGAAAATATTTCATATGAAGGAGAATTTGACCTAATAAAGCAATTTAACCAATTTAAATTTTACTAACATAAAATCAAGAACTGTGGAATTTTACTTACTATAGTCTGAATGGAAATGTTTCCTTTAAAGTAAGAAAAACACTTCCCAGTACATAGATAATTGAGCCCATCAGGTTTCTGTTAAGATCTGATTTGACCTCATATTACACCTCAGCATGGTTTTCCACAAAAGCACGACTGCTGGATTAGCATTGGTATTTATGATGACCTTGAGCTGTCACCTCTGTGTCAAACTTTCAAACACAAATGTTCAGAGAAATAAACAGAAGTTCTTAAAAGCTTTTAGTGGAAAACCCACACATATTCAGTTTCATTTTCTACCACTGTTAAAGAGAAAATGGCTTGTTAAACATAGCAAGGCAGACTTTATTCAAGATTATTGTAATAAGGGAGAGAGATTGAATGCCAGTCAGAATACAGCAAAGATAACTGGGGGTTTATAATTAATGAGCAGAGTGCAGGGTTAGTGGATGTAAGATTACTAAGAGGAACTTTATTAGGTATCAAGAGTAGAGGGATTCTTAGTAAATTGGCTTGACAGAATTCTTGCTAAAGGTAGGTCAAGGACTTAAATATCAAAGATGGGTGTGATAAACATGATCAGATATCAAGTGTTGGGGCTGGGATTTTCAATAAACTAGCTTAGCAGGATTCTTTGCTAAAACCTGGGCTTGTAGAAGCCTGACTTAAGTTTAGTCAGGGATAGAGTCTTTGTTGTATGATCTGTGTTAAGGAAGGAGGGAAGGAAGTAAGGAAGAGGGGGGAAGGGAGGGAAGAAGGAAGGAAGAGAGAGAAGTTGGAAGGAAGAATGAATGAACAAACCTAGGGAATTAATGCAACCGTAATTCACAGTATTTTCAGTGTTTTTCATGTGTCTGACATCAACATGGAAATTGGGAAAGAGGCAAAACACAAGATTCTGTGCCAGCTTAAAGGCAGGTCAGTGTGATGTTTGTATACACAATCAGGACTTTGTATTCAGGAGGCCCTAGGTTCCATCTCACCTTTGCCACTATGAGGTTCAAAATTAGATACGATTCTGAAATTTATCTTTTTCATCAGTACCTGAAGGAATATTAACTACATCTTGTGTTGTGCTGCACATTGAGTGAGAGGATATAAATTAGCAAATGCATTATATTATTGTTTTAAATTTCAATCCAATAAATGTTTGCATTATCTCCTACAATGAACAGATAAGGGAGATGCAGGAATGCATATCACAGAGAGATTCCCTGTCAGGAAAGAATACAAACTTTAGACAAGTAATTCCAAGTGCAAGGTAGTGTTTGTTAGCAATAGAGGTAATATAGAAGCTTTACTAGGGTCCTCACTCTGCAACTTGGGTCAGGGGGCCAATTTGGGGTTGAGAACTAGATGTATTTCCCATCCAAAGGTGTGTCTCTATGGGTTCTCCTCTGAATGAATGAGTTACCACTGTAGCAGAGCCTGAGGCAATACTTTCAGTGTGCTCCTGCCTTCTCCACAAGTGCCATGTGGACATTCAAGGTGTGGCCTGGGCATCTACTTGCTTGCTCGGATTTCCCAACTGCTCTCTGCATGACCTTGCATGGGCCACCTAAGTAGGTCCTTCAGGAACTCCCTGATCTTAAAATCTTTCGCTTAGATGAGCTTTGGTATTTCACTGGGCTATTTTTCATGTGTGCTATACAACCTCAATGTTAGAATCATCCACAGGAAATATTCTTTCTTCTTGTTCTTCTTTTTTTTTCCCTCATCCAAAGTAAATTTTCAAGTGAAATCCATATCCTACTTGATTTTAAATTGTCTTTCCTTGAGCTCAGATGATGTCCTATCAGGGAATAGAGAATCACTTTAGTACTAGCTTAATACTAGAAATTGTGAGCATAAATCCAGTTCTAAGAAATAAACAATAAAACATAGTTCATCCCAAAACTAATATGAAAAAGTTTGGGATGTCTATTTTATTCATATTCATTCTCATATATAATAAATTATATTAGAAGGACAAAAAAATCCTTTTATATCTTAGAGTGACTTTTTTTCTACTATTATTCCTTAACAATAGTGGTTTTTATAATTTTTCCCATACAATAATCAATTAAATTTGATTCAAATCTGATACAGTGGCTTATACCTTAATTAAATAAATATTCATTGAGCTTACTATATGCAACCTAGCTACTTCAGACATGTAATGAGAAATGAAATATATGAATGTCTTATGTTAAAATGGGAGAATAAATACATGTTCCCAAATAGCCATTTAAAATTAATGTTGTAAAGATTATTATACAACTATAAAGAGGAATAAGGACTTGCTGTATATGCAGCCAGGGAATTATCTCCATTATATATTGTATAGCATGCTTTTGTTCAACTAACAAATAGAGAAATATGAATAAATGTACACATTTGTTTATATTAAAAATTGGAAGGATTAAATTATAACTTTTAAAAAGTCATTGCGTATGGGAAAGGAGATATGGGTGACTATAAAAATAGAAGATAGGCTTCTGTTAATGTCCTTTGTTTTGTAAATGGATCTTTAGAAAATTGTAAATATGTAAATACTAAATAAGGAGGGCATGTGCTGTGATGAGCATTGGTTGTTATATGCAACTAATGAATCGTTGAACACCACATCAAGAACTTACGATGTACTATATGCTGGCTACCTGAACATAATAAAAATAAATAAATAAAATATGTAAATACTTCATAGAACATTAAAACAAAATTGGAATTAGAAATCAATTTCTTAAAAAGAGAAATAAAAGCAAACAAATAATTTGCTTTAAAGAATGAGTCTGGGTGGCTCAGTGGGTTAAGCCGCTGCCTTGGGCTCAGGTCATGATCTCAGGATCCTGGGATCGAGTCCCGCATCGGGATCTCTGCTCAGCAGGGAGCCTGCTTCCCTCTCTCTCTCTCTGCCTGCCTATCTGTCTGCTGTGAACTCTCTCTGTCAAATAAATAAATAAAATCTTTAAAAAAAAAAAAAAGAAGAATGAGTCGGTGGCATACTTGCATAGGGATGCGGTCACCTAACTATATATTCTTGGGGAGATATATGTTAAGAAAAATGAATTGCTCCCAAAGTGTGCTACATATTACTAAAGTTTAGAAATCATACTCTTGGTAGTAATGTTAGTATATTTACCCCTTTCTTATTTAAAAAAATAATTGTTTTGGGGCACCTGGGTGGCTCAGTGGGTTAAAGCCTCTGCCTTCGGCTTGGGTCATGATCCCAGAGTCCTTGGATTGAGCCCCACATCGGGCTCTCTGCTCAGTAGGGAGCCTGCTTCCTCCTCTCTGCCTGCCTCTCTGCCTACAGACAGATCTCTGTCTGTCAAATAAATGGATAAAATCTTTTAAAAAAAATGGTTTTAAGTGGCTTTTATCTTATGCTTTTCTTTCTTAACAGTTCGATTTAGGTATAATTTATATATAATAAACTGCACATTGTAGGATTTGATAAATTTTGATTCATGTATATAACCATGTAACCATAATCACAATCAAGAAAATGAACATGCCCATCACCCCTAAAATTTTCTCCTGTTCCTTTTTAATGTCTCTTAGTTACACCTCTCTGTGCTCCCTTTCAATCCCAAGTAAACACTGATCTGCTTTTTATCACTATAGATTAGTTTGCATTTTTCAAACATCTTCTATAACTGAAATCTACATCATATATTCTACATTGCAGGGACAGGGGAAATTATCTGCCTTCCTTAATGCAGCATAATTATTAAGACTCTTTATGTTGCTGCACCTATCAGTAGTTCACTTATTTTCATTGTTCAGTAGAATTCCACTGTGTAGACAGACCAAAATTCATTTATCCATTCACCTGTTGATACAAACTGATGTTATAAACAGTGGCTGATCCTCCAGTGGGGAGTCCCATAATTCCCATTTACCTTAGCTGGTGTTTGATGGGAATGCTGAAGATGTCCTGAGAGTTTTTCCTCCCCCTTTCTAAGAAGAAATAGGACTTCCATTTCCACACCAGTTTTCTAACCGTATCTATCTGGTGTAAAGACATGGGGAATATTAAAAAGAAAATAAAAGGCAGTAATATAAAATAAGTAATGGAAGAGACTAAAATGAGAAGTAAGATAGCCAAAGAGAGAAAAAAAGGAAGAATAAAGAATGGTGCTAGAAAATAGTGAAAAAGCAAATAAAATACGAAAAAGTGAATATACTGTAGAAAGGAAAAGTCTGAGGGTACCTGGGTGGCTCAGCTGGTTAAGCATCCGACTTTGGCTCAGGTCATGATCTTAGGGTCCTGGGATCAAGCCCCACTCAGCAGGGAGTCTGCGTGTCCCTGTCCCTCTGCCCTTCCCCCCAACTCATGTTCTATCTCCCAAATAAATAACTAAATAAAATATTTTAAGGAAAGAAGAACGGGTAAGTCACAGAATTTGGGCATTATCCCCTTTAAGGGTCTAGCTGATTCATTGACGAGGACTTCTCCAGGAGAGTGGTTTGGCAGGGAGGGAAGAGCAGAGTCAGCCAAGAAATCCTTTTATTCACTATCCATATGCTCTTGAGTCAACTGCCTAAGCTCCTCAAGTCCTCTTGCTTCTGTAACACAGGGATAATCATAATTTTCCCTGATGATTGTTATGAGGATTAAGCAAAATAAAATAAAATATATGGAAGACCTTGGTGCTGAATCCCCAGTGATCCCTATTCTGCGCCGGGAGATGCATTCAAGAAACTTGAAGCTTAGGAAGAAATAATAGAATTCTTAATACAGAGTCTATTGGCAAAAAGTTTGAGTTGAAATGGGTTGGGCAAAAGCAGCAATTTATTCATGTCTTACAAACATGGTCTTACAAACATCATACAGAGCTGGCACAAAAGAACAGACACCATCTCATACACCATGCTTCCTTCCAAATCACTTCTATTGAGTCACAACATCAGAACAAGTCAGTTACTGAGTTACACGGTTCTTCAAACACAGAGACCTCCCCATGAGGGTGGTTGGATTGGCTAATTAGACAAACAGTTAATTTACATGTTTCATACAGTGCAGGATTTGCAACAGAATTCAAGATATTCACACTGATATTGTAATACATTATAAAACAGTTTAATTTTCAGAAGATGATGGGATCGCAGATGTCCCTGCCTGTTTCAATTCCTTTCTAGTTTTCCTTCTTTCTTTTCTTAAAAGCAGTTACAAAGAGTTTTACTCAACTTTTCACACTCAAAAACACTTTAAATTTTAAAAACTAAAAACTATTTACAAATTCTTCATTGTAATTTTGAAAGTATTCATTGTTGGTTTTGCTGTTCCAATTAGAAAAAAGAAAAATCACCCTCCAACAACCATACTTTACTTGGTACCACCATTACCTTCTGGCTGCTGTGAGGGATACTTCGAGTTGACTCCTCACAACTTTTCAGAACTCCAAAATAGATTCTACTCCATGGTCCATGATAACAAATATACATACAATAAAAAGGCCATCTGACCTCCCCAAAGCACACACTGACTACGATTCATTTTGTGTTGCTTTTATGGAAATGCTGTGAGGTGACCTTCTGTTGGATTAAAGACAATGATTAGGGAATACTCTTTTTTTTTTTTTTTTAATCCCAAAGTCATCTTAAAGCACAAAAAAGAGGCAGACTTCGATCTTTGTACATACAGAATGTAAAACATTTTCTTTACATTAGGCATAGTCATAAAAAGCATGTATGTTGTTGTGAAAATGCATTGTCATAGAATTTACAAACACTGAGATATCAAACACATTCTCAAAAACAGCTAAGGTACTGACACAAAACCTGACTCAAAATGTAAGTTTTTCAGTAGACTTTATCTCTAACTTGCATATTTAATAATTCAACTGTGTCCAGTTTCACTCATAGGCTCTAAAAACACAAATATGGTGACATTTGTCCTTTCAAGTAATCCCAGGGTGCTGCTTTTCTCCAGCAGGTTTTCACAATTTCAGAGCCCTGGCACTGGCAAACCACAAAAGACACAAGTCTATAAACTGCTCCACAGACAACAGCTCAAGACAAATTAGCCTAGGAAAGATAGTGAAACATACTTTGTTGTGCTAATTTGACAGCCTAAATAGATTTTGTGTGAAAACGTGTAAATTATATTAGGCTTTGCTGTATAGCTATTTTTCAGGCATTACTTAGTTTCTTGGTTTAAGTGATGCTTTCTATCTGGCAGTGGTTAAAACTTCAAGTCTGTCTGTGTCTTTCCAAATAGTAGCTTAGTCCTTTCTGGGGGAGGACAAGCTGCTAGAAGACTTAGTCATGTCCTTTCTGCAGACGAGGGATGGCCTCGAATGCACACTTATGTACCGTACATATTTCTTTTCAGAAAGCTGCATTTCTAACTGGATTTCTAGCTGAAGTTTATTTCTTTACCCACTAACTAATTCCACAATTTCACAAAGGTAATCAGGGCTTTCTTCAACTACACTGATGTTTGTGAAGGGCAGTGAATAATTCAAGGCCGCAGTTCTTATGTGAGATCATATTTTCTAACAATCTGACTCACATATAACCTTAGGAGGGAGAAAAATAATATTTCAGCCACAGTGTTCTCAACTCAGCCCTTTAATAAAATGATTTCTCAGCTTGTTCACTGTCCTTTTGAAACAAAACCAAGATACTCCTGGTATAATAAGTTGTATCAAATAATTACAAAGAGAAATGACCATATACTTTTATATGCAAGACAACCATTTGCACATGACATAATGAATAAAAACAAACTAGAGAACATTTCTTTAATATCTTTGGATTTAAATAAAAACTGATTTCCCCATCTGAAGAAAAATGGATGAATTTTCATAAGAGAAAACATGCTCTTCATTTGCAAAACCTAAAAATCACATCGCTCTCCCGTGACATGTTCCCACAAGATCATCACCTTCTAAACCACATCTATAGCTTGGGATTGCACTGCAGGATTCATAAAATGCTCAGCTACTCTGGTAACCTGCAGAAGAGACTGAGTAGTTCATGAAAATTTATCCAACTTCTCTAATATTGGGGAAAATATCATGATACACATTTACAGTTACTTTCTGGTCTGCTAATTCAATCCATTTCAAACAACAACAACAACAAAAGAGCAGCTTGCTGTCACAAGCTAGTAATCACGAATCAGGAGAAAAAAGGAAAGAAAATTGCTCCTTTCTTAGTAAAAATCATTAAGTTCCAACTTATCACGGCTAGGACACTACCCATCACAGAGCATATGCCACTTAGCAATTTGTCTCCTGGGATAGTCACAGATCTCTTTCCAGTGCTCTCCACCGGTGCCTTCTGCAGCTGCACCCAGGACCAACCGCCCTATCACCTCATTTCTGGACCCCCTTTCAGAATCCAAAACCAGAAATTCAACACTTATCTCTTCAAGACCCTCACAAGGAATATCAAAGACAAACAGTTCATTGAACACCGCATTGGGGGTGCATTTCTTCACATGAGTCTTCTTTTTTGAGATTCTCTTTTTGGCATGGTACAGGTTCACTTTCACGTAGGGATCTGCAATGGTAAATGACAGACATTATCCTGGCAGAACCTGGCTGGAGAGTTGATCTCAACGTAATGGTGCCCTTAGAGATTGATGCATGCCAATAAAATGAGATTGGAATGAAAAGGTGTCAGAACAAAGTGAAAATATGGATCAAGCTTGACCTATTGCCAACAAAATGAAAACAAGAATATGCAATGTGAAGAGAAAACCGTTCTAAACCATAGGATGGGAAAGGGAGTTTAATGGCAAGAAGAAGAGATAATTAAAACAACAACAACAACAACAAAAACTTCTAATGGCTCATTCTGATTATGTATAACTCAGTCCAGAAAATAAGATAGAAGAAAAAAGCATTAAACAAGACCTAACCTGATTGAATTATATGACTTTGGTAGAGTCTCTCTACCTCTCTACTTTTCTGTTGTACGGGCATTTAGAATTCACAATGGCAATGTCCTTTAGTGCTTTAAATTTTGTGTTTCTTTAATCCCCAGCTGGGTTTGCTTCCTGTTTTCCAATGCTCACCTTCCCTGTGTCACCCTTAATGTATGGATTTTAGGATCATGCTACTTATCATATATTTAATTATATTATTTTTGTCTCTTTTTGGTTGAAGCATGTGAGTTCATTTGAGTGTCCTAATCCAAAACTTTAAGATCATGTCTTCAACCGCCATTAATAAACAATAGTAGTAATAATAACAGAAATAGAAGTTATTTAATGAGGTATATCTTTCTAGTCTTCACAATCCCCCTCAAGGTAAGCATTATTACAACTACTTTGTACAGAGATTATGAAAGACAGTCAAGATTATATACTAAAATGGAAGGGTTAGAATTTGAACTCAGATGATTTTACTCCATAGGTCAAGTATTCTTTTCACTGTGTGATACAACAAGGAATTTTTTTTCAATTAGTCACAAAACTAAAAGCTAATGTTTAAAGCAGATCCTTAAGAAATTATAGGAAAAATAATAAAAACAACAGAAGCATAAGTGTTTGGTGAGGCAGGCTCACCAAAAATACTAAAATTAAGAACTCTTCTCCCAAACCATTGAGAAATTTTTGGCTATGATCTCTTACCTCAGCATTTATTACTGTTTTCTGCTTCAAACCCATACAGTCAGATATCTAACATGTATTAGCAATGGCTTAAAACTTAGACTAGATAGTTTTCTTTTTCTCGCTAATGGCACTGGCTTACATTGTTATTTCATTAAATGAGAAACAGAAAAACAATCAGATCACTTGCGCTTGTGGGTAAAAGGTAAATCAAAGTCATGTAAGTTGCTACCTATTTTGCCCAATGTATTACTTATACACTGAGGCTGAATTTTTCAGAAGCATTCTTACCTGAAAGTCCAGACACATCAGATTTAGGCAGGTGTCGAGCTTTTAAAACAACCACAGTCAGAGTATTTGTCGTGGACTGATAGCAGAGAGAGATCAGTAACTCACCCCGTCCTGAAGACTTCTAAACAAAGAGAGATGTGGTATAAATATTTTTATTATTTTTCTTGTTTTGAAATTCATACTTAAAAATATTTTAAAACAATACAATATTGTTATTTAAATATAGTTTTCCTACTCCTTTTTATTTTAATATGCTAAAGAATTCAACAGCAATCACAAGGTTTTGTTCCATACTATCACCTTCTAAAAACAATTTTCTGCCATCTTGTGGTGGTTTTTGGTACTACCGGATATTAAAATTTGTAATGAGTTAGCCACACCCATTACTAGAAATCTTTTAAAAAGGATATTGAGAATACAGCCTATACTGAGATATTGTTGTTGTTGTTTGTTTATCTGTTTTTACTTTTTAACTAAATGATTTCTTTTTGAAGTTATTAATAAATGTCTAATCATTTGAATGGATCTATGTAGGGCAAATGACTCATGATAAGTTTGATTTGATTTTGATTTTTTAAAAAGCACTGACATTAGTGGAATTTAAATTCAGAGCAACTGAAATTTATTCTAACTGCTACCATCTCCTATCCCAGAGGACTGATGGAGTTAAAATTCTCTGTCCCTAGCCCCCACTCAAAGTCCTCTTTCAAATCCAAGAAATGAATTAAGTATTTGAAGGAATTGACCCAATTTTTTAATACTTTGTTTTTGGAGGGTATCATAAGATACTTCTTTGTATGCTACTTAGATTTTATTTGTACTTTAAAGACATTTGTTAAGAAGACCAAGAACTCAAATTACAAGTATTACCTGATATTAACAAATATGTAAACTCAGGGCTAGATTATAACTAAGAATGATGGCGGGCCAGAGCTCCTAGAACTTCAATCTATATACAAAAACTGACATGGGGTTATTATATGAATAAGTAGTTCAAGAAGAATCAGAGTAGGGAATAGATCTTTATTCCTACTCTGCCGCTAAACACCTTGGTGTCTCAAACAAGCTACTTAATTTTCTGAACCTTGACTTTTCATAATTTCAACAAAGAAACAAAGGTGATCTTTATGGTATTCTATAAAATCATGCCTTACAGAAACAAATTACTCTGAAGTACTACAGTTTAAATCAACTGAGTTCTGTTTCTAAAGGGGGAAAGGGGATTAAATTTGGTATCTTATCATTGTCTAATAGTTTCAGAACTACCACAGCCATATAACTACAAAGGCAGAGTAACTCACTTCTTGTCATACAACATAGTGATGAACATTTATAATTCAAATGATGTGATGGCTCATCTTTGAAGAGCCATTCCATAAAAAGTCAATACAACTTCCAAATCCTCAGGATAAACTGATTAAATTTTCAATTTCAATTTCAATTTCAAATTCAATTATGCTGATGTTAAAACATCGTTGTTAACTTGCTTATGAATAAGAAATATTTACCTGCATTTTAGGTTAAGTGGAAGTCCTAGTCAAAATACTTATGATAAACATTAACAGAAATATTTATATAAGTGCTATTTAAATACCCATAATGGATGCCTATTTATTTTATATAATTAAAATACTTTAAGCATTTCAGTTGTGGATTAAATTTTCTTTCATCTACTCTAGTCCCTTGTTCCCCATTTGATTATGATTAATAATAATTAAACATGGTAAAGATGATATGTATAAAACTTATAGTTTAGTGAAAATCCCCTAGATACACAAAAGCTACATAAGAGATTGTTTCTAAATACTTTAAGCACTAAAAGTGAATTACCCTAACATTTCTCTTGATAATCTCTCTGTTCATTAACATTTTTCCATCAGATAATTCAATTCCTGCAAGAGGAATAAGGACTTCTCCAATGATATCATCTCTTGAAAACCTGTCAAAACTCAAGATTGTGAAGTGCAAGGCCAACTCTTGGATCTGGGTGTACAGGATCCCATAGAACGTAAAGGTCTCATCAAAAGCTGGGTCCAAGGTCTTTCTCAGAACTCTGGTTTTCACTTTATGCTTCTTCTCTGGGAGGATCGTCATTTTGATATATGGGTCAGAGGTCATTGACTGCTCATCCATGGCTGGCAAGCCACGGGCTTCCTTGATATTCACCACAAATGCTTTCTTCTCAAAGTTGTACTCTAAGGAGAAGAAGAGGGTTCCCAGCTTCTCCTGTTTCTCTTCTGAAGTAATGGAAGTGCTGGACTTTAAGCTATCAGGGGAAACAGCCTCTTTCTCCCCTTCTGAAAAGAGCTTTGGGGTCACATTCTCCAGATCAGAAGGGCTACTAGCTTTGAGGTTTGTTTTGGGAAAATTGCCATTGAGATCTCTCTTCTCAAGGTCAAGATGTAATGAATTCTTTGGCACAGCTGGTTTATTCTTTACTTCATTTTTGTCATCTGCTCCAAACTTCTTCTTGCTACTTAGATTTTCAGGATAAATATCAACTCCTTTTAGTACATGCACAAACTTATATGGAGGAGTCTTGTTAGACTTAGATGATTTTCTCTGACAGCAGATCCAAGCAAACAGAGAGACTGTGAAGACCAAGCCAAATGCACTGAAGATCCCCACCACTGTGGGGATTTCATCTGAAAAATCAAATGACCAATAAAATACATTAAAGGAGTAGAGTTGGAGATATGAGCCTATTTGAAAAGCATGCTGGAGCTGGCAATTGCTGTAGGTTGCACAGATTGGATTACTTTCTGACTGTTCTGGGTATGAGTTATGTACACATTTCATATCACCTTCAGGAATAAACACATACACTGCGTGACATACAGAAAAGAAATACACTATGATAGAAACTTCTTCATTTCAGTAGGGTTTTTTTTTTTCAAATAAAATAAAAAGGTGACCAGGCTTAGGTCAGGGATGAGGGATGCTGAATGACCCTGACCTACCTTTGTTTTCTCAGATAATGTGAGTTAACTATAGCATGATAAATCAGTACTAATTTCATTATACTTTCTTGACATTTTGAAGCTTTCCAGAAGCATCAGTTTTTACTGACCATGAAACTCTAAATGCACATTCTTTAAATACTGAGAAATTTTGTATTCTTATTAGTTCGTTATTTATCCCGGATTCAATAAGGAAACATCTAAGGGCTAGTGGTTCCAGGAATTTGAAGAAATGAAGGAACATTATCTGCTATTATCACAAACTCATCAATAATTTCCATTTCAATTATGGAACACTGGTAAGAGAAATATTACATACATTAAGGAAAAAAGAACAAAAAAAGATGAACAGCAGGGTATTGTTATTATATAACTTCTATCACTGCAAACTCCTGGTATACAGACCAAAATTTCTCAAACACTGAATTATCTGAAGTACAAATCCCTAAGTGGGATAAAAATAAAACAATGGCTACAAATGAATCATCATTCTTTAGCATGTATTAAGAGTGAATATAGATAATTTAGAGTTCAATTTTATCCATAACTGATTTTTTTCTAACATTTTTCCACATGGAAAATGGTAATAAAATTGAACTTGGCATTCTTACCTTAATGAGGGCACATTAAATTACTGACATTAGGTAGCACTGATTATGCATGAAGCTTATCATGCCCCATATGTAAGCATATTCCTCCAACTAATGATTAGTAACACTGTTTAAGTAAAAGCAGTATTATTGTATCGGACACAGAGCAGCAATTGAGTCAATGTTTAATTTAATCATAGTGAATATAACTAATGTAGTATTATCTGGATTTAGTTTCATTCTTGTGCATTTTTATCCCAAATAGTGAATAGTAAAGTTAAAGGTCCCAGTCAGGAAAGGGTTAAGGCTTGTTGGAATAACCCCTGAAAGAACAATCTTTTGTTACTCCCGTTCCCCATCCCCCCAAATCTTTTGCCTATCTACTTCATAATTTCAAAACTGAACTCAAAGAATATAAGAATCAGTAATGACAAATAAGAGCAGACATATGTAAGATTAAAAAACAACAGTAAAAATATTCCATAGTTTAATTAGATTAAGGAACTGATCATGTAAAGATGAAAAATAAACCTTTGAATTCCCCAAGTAGAAAAAGCAGTAAATACTACAGAAAAAGAATGAGGCAAGAGCTAAAGATAATCAGTTAAACTTAGTATCAGCTTTTTGGTTTTTCCTCCTATTCAAGTCTCTGTGGGGGGGGGGAAATCCACTCCTGGACTCTCCAATAATCCAAGGCCAAGAAGCAAAACCAAAGTCATTGCTAGGAGAACAATAAATGCAATAGAAAATGATCCTTTTTTTTTTCCCCCTAAATAGACCAATGGCCCAAGCTAGAACATATTTTCCCCTAGCCCTATCTCTGAAAATGCCTCAGTATTAGAAAATTTCTTATTTTCAAATCAGAAATCAGGAATAAACATCACAACAATATAAACTCAATCACCCAAATGAAAGGCTGTAAAGGAAACTCATTTCTGAATATAATGTCACAGATTGTCTCTATTCAATACTTATGTCATAAGGCAAAATATTCAATGTATCATGGAAAGACGCACGTACTCCCTCTGTATTCTCCACTGATAAGGTCTTAAGCTTCTGAGAGTAAAGACCTCAGTCATTCCACTCAGTTTAATAACAATTGTGATTTATTCATAAATATCATTCCTTATTCACAAACTTCTATAAAATTTCCTGATTTTTTTGAATACTTGTAAAGTAAGTAAAACTTCATCTCCTGTCTTTGAAATATAATGGGACCTAAAAATAAGACTTTTTAATTTGAAGTACATCGGATTTTATTTACTGAGAGAAGGAGAGCAATGGGGCCAAAAATTTGGTATAGGAAGAGGGAAATTGAATTGGAAAACAGGATTCCTAATTTTACTTTCCAGTAGCTTTTAGTTAACTGTTTGACGTGCCATACTTCTCTCACATCTCTGGGCTTTGGTTACCTCACCTGCGAAATGCAATGAACCAAGTCCGTTCATTTCAAATGCCACTTTAACCCTAGCATCAGAGGATTCTCTGTCTTCCACTAGCAACATATTTCAAGGATACAAGAAAAACATAGCAGAGAAAAACAACCTTATGGTACACTGCAAAATGAAATATACACCCCAAACCCCCAACATTCAAGTTGTTTTATACTGAGATCAAACCCTTATGTAATCCCAGAAACATTGGCTTGTTCTGGTAAGTTAAAAACAGATTTACCTACAAATAAAAATCACCTACAGAATTAATGAAACCAAAAACACACAACAGACTCCCTTTCCTTTACGCGTGCTGCGATTTACAGAGCTACATGAACGTTTAGGAACTTCTTGGATGTAAAATCTCCCCAGCAGAAGGCAATTTTGAGGAGAAAGATAGCAAGGAAGGGAGAAACAACAGAGATAAGCCACGACTGCCCCTTTCCAGTTCTCATTCTCTTTCAGATTAACTACCTAGGAAATCTATATCCAGCATCCCCTGAAAAAACAACAAGAACAACACCAACATCACAGCCCACTCTGGAGTATTCAAGAAACAACCACAGTTATAAGTTGAGTAACTTGCTTACCAAATTCTTCCCGGCTGGTAGTGATCGGAGCCATTTTTTGCTGCGTGCTCTGTCCGAGGTGCTGAACGGAAAACTCCCTGGCTTGATTCACTTGCCTGGATCTGAAGCGCTGGCTTTCCTGAGTGCTGAAAACAACAGCGCGAGCTCAGGGGACCTGCGCCCGGAACGGGAGGAGGCAAAGAGGGAGGTCCACTTGCTCTCGCACAGTGATTTGCCACCCCTGTTCCTGTTTTGGCTCTTCTGAGAAGCTCGTCTCTGAGACACTAGACGTGGCTGAAACCCGAATTGACGCAATCCTGACGCTACAGGGTTGAAATCAGCACCTGCCCTCCTCCCCTCCGCCCTCCAAGCCTCTCCTCTCCTTCTTTCTTCCTCCCTTCTCTCCTGAGGATTCAACACATTCTCATCAATTATTTTAACTGTTGGACTACTGGAGATTAGCTCTGCTACTCTGTGGGGGCTCAGAGGCACATGGAAATGAGCCCCCAAACTCATTCCTGTCAGTTTCTAATAGAAAATCTTCTGATCATCAAGATCAGTAAAAGCGTGTCTGTGAGTTATCAGAATAATGAAATTTACAGAGGTGATTTAGGGTAAGAATGAGAAGAGAGACATTTCTGCATCAAATGAACATTGTGACATGCAGGAATATGTTTCTCCCTTTCTAATTTTTTCTTTGATACTTTATACCTATGTTTGAAAAGAATCCATTGCACATTGATCCATTTGAAATAAGACAACAGTTTTCCCACTATACTCACTTATTTTCTAATAAATAATCTAGATATTTTGCTAATGCTGTTGCTCCATCTGTCTATAAGCTCTCCTCCCTTTAATATCTGACATTTGACCAGTTAAAGTACTTAGGAACAGATGGGAATAATCCCTTCTACATTCAGACTCACTTTCAGTTATGACTTTTGCATATAATGAGACTGCTCCTGGAATGACGTTTCTGGTTAAAAGCCCTGACTTCTAATAGGATTGTGCAAAAGAGTTACAAGAATCAGACCAAAATTGAAAATGAATGAAATTGATAATTATTGGTTATTTTCAAAGGAATTTTTTTTCAAATATGTTGTTTTTCTGAACTGATGATATTTCTGGGGTTGAGGAACTGGAGAATATCTGGTGCCAAAATCTGATTAATTTTAATCTGAAGAGTGTGCCTTTTAAAACAAATATTTAGCAATTTTCCAAAGGGGAGAACTCAGGTTGTAACTCCAACTGTCAATTATTGCTCCGCAAAGAATTCCCTTGCTCTGGAGCTCAGTGAGCAAATGGCATTAGGTATGTGTTGGGATGGGGGAGGAAGGGGTACTGGGTGGCTCTCAGAAAGCTACTGTACAAGTGACAGTTTCCTCCACATTGGCAAATAGTTGCTCTGAGCGTCAGGACTGTGTCTGGGGAAAAATTAGCTTCAGTCTTTTGCATCATGGAAAATTTTATAAACCAAAGTCCTTTTCTTTCCCTTTCTACTTGCTCCCACATACTTGGCATTTTAACATTCTTCTAACAGATTTTTAAAAATCTTATATTGTCATGCTATGAAAGCACACAAATTAATTTACTGTATTCATTTTTTTTCCATTGGCAGACCCTGTATTTTGTATCCTTATCTTTTCACTTCATTCACATTACTTGCTTCCTCAGTTATGCATGAACCTAGTGGGATTGTTCCTAGGAATAGACATTCATTAGATGAAAGTGGCATTTATTTGTTATGCATATATCATAGGTAAACAAAATATATGGTGTGAGGTTTACCAGAGTGTGTATTTTCTGGCTAAGTTATTGCTACCATATGGTTAAACTCATTTGTTGTAAACATAAGTACCTTATTTGTATGTTTTATATAAATTAGTATTTCATTAATTTTACCTTCAGGTGGCAAAATGCTGTCATCTAAAACCTGTCTAGACTATTTAAACTCTGTTACTACAGAACTCCATCCCACCCTGGGCTGTCTCATTTCTAAGGACACATTGTGATAAAATTACCTCTTGCCCAGAGCTAATGCTATTGTGAATATAGTAACTGTTTCACTGCTTGTTTTAAAAGCAAACAGAAATAAATGTTATTAATTAAAACGTCAGTTGTTTCCCTCATTGTCATTTGATGAACAGCATATTCTTTGTTATCCAATCTCTTTAAACAAGCTTCTACCGGCACCAGATAAGGAGTGGGAAGATGATCGAACACAGAGGAAAAACCTGTAAGTTTCTTACGTTTGAGATTTATACCCTACCACATTATTACATTGTTCTCTTTCGATTCAGCAAACAAGTAATCAATTTGCTGACGTGAACAATACCATTCTAGCAGTGGAGACTTGGGAGGAGGGGTTGTTGCTAGGTAACCACCTTTTTGCCACCCAAAACACACAGCCTCAAACAAGTTCCCTCCCTGGGAAACAGACCATTCTGTACAAGTGGCAGTGTTTACTTCAGAATGATTCTTTGACTATTGAAATGGTTCAGTATTTACCCTACTTAATTTTGGATTCCGGTTACAAATATCTATATACACTTTGAGAAACAATGAAAAGAACACTTGAGTTCTGTTTGTTTTTAAGAAATCCAGTTGAATTTAAGACTATTGGTGATTCATTATATGATTGTTTTCATCCATTTTAATCATTTAAAAAAATAGTTTAATATATAGTTTGATTGATAAAGCTTATACAGTTTATTCAATAATATAGTTTAGTCTGTATTTTCTCTAGTCCCTTACTTAAAAATAGTATTATTAGATGTGTTTAGGATCTTCTACAAAATCATATCTCAAAAGGTTTTGAGAATGTTGTGGTGATCTTCAGTAATCTTTAGTAATACCCAGATTAGTAATACAAAGGCATTTTACTGGTATGTGGGTGGAGTAGAAGGAAGTATCTGATAATGGAAAATGGATAATTGTTTTAATGTTCCATATCATTCTATTAAGAATGCTGGCTCTGATGTTAATGGAAAAGATTTATATTACAAGCACACCCAACTCCAAATCTTGCAAGACAAATGCTTTCCCAATTAGTATCACAAGAAATCCTTTTACTATGAAGCACTTGCACATTTGTTTTTCTTCAACATGTTCAGTATTTACTCTGTAGCAACCTAAATTAGAATTTGAGGGCTCATGAGTGAAAAACTCATTAACCCAAACCACGAAAAAGCTTACCATCTCTCTTCTTCTTTCTTTAAATACACAATTAGTAAACATGTACTAATTCTTAGGTTTTTGGTAAGTAGGGGATATATATTAGATGACAAAAATGATCCTTATCCTAATGGAGCTTACTGCCTAAAGGAAGAATAGACAGTTTTCCCTCAGAACTGGGAAAATAGATGATAATTACATTTATATTTCTTTTGCCTGGTATTTCCTATTGAGATTGATCAGCAGTACCATTTTCTTATACTGAATGCAAAAATAAATCCAAAATGAATTAAAGAACTTAAATGTGAGACCTGAAACCATAAAAATCCTAGAAGAGAGCATAGGCATTAACTTCTCTGACATCAGCCATAGCAACTTGTTTTCTGAGGCAAGGAAAATGAAAGCAAAAATAAAGTATTGGGAGTACATCAAAAAAAAAGTTTCTGTACAGTGAAAGAAACAATCAACAAAACTAAAAAGCAACCAATAGAATAGGAGGAGATATTTGCAAATGACATATCTGACAAAGAGTTATGCAAATGACATATCTGACAAAGAGTTACTAACCAAAATATATAAAGAATTTATAAAACTCAACACTGCAAAACCAAATAATCAAATTAAAAAATGGGCAGAATACATGAACATTTCTGCAGAGAAAACATAGAGATGGCCAACAGATATATGAAAAGTTGCTCATCATCACTTACCATTAGGGAAATGCAAATCTAAACTACAATGCTATACCACCTCACATCTCTCAGAATGTCTAAAATCAAAAATACAAGAAACAACAGGTGTTGGTAAGGATATGGGGAAAAAGAAACCCTTTAGCACTGTTGGTGGGAAGGTAAACTGGTGCAGCCACATGGAAAACAACATGGAGAGTCCTCAGAAAGTTAAATATAGAATACCCTATGATCCAACAATCACACCACTAGACATTTACCCAAAGAATACAAAAACTCTGAAGGGATACATGCACCCTTATGTTTATAACAGCATTATTTACAGTAGCCAAGATATGGAAGCAGCCCAAGATCGATGGATCGATGGATGGATTGATGAATGGATAAAGAAGTGGCATGCATATATAAAAACATATATATTCAATGCAGTATTATTCAGCCATGGAAAAGAATGAAATCTTGCCATTTGCAATCACATGGATGGAGTAAGAGAGTATAATGGTAAGCAAAATAAGTCAGCCAGAGAAAGAAAAAAATATCTATGAGTGCATTCATATGTGGAATTTAGAAAGCAAAACAAATGAACAAAAGGAAAGAGAGAGAGAGAGAGAAACTGAGAAAGAGACTCTTAATTATAGAAAACAAATTGAAGATTGCCAAAGGGGATGTGGGTGGGGGGATGTTTTAAATAGATGATGGGGATTAAGAAGTGCACCTGTTACAATGAGCAAGCACTAGGTGATCTATGGAATTGCTGAATCACTATATTGTTCACCTGTAACTAATATAACGCTGTATGTTATCTAACTGGAATTAATGTAAAAACTTAAAAAAAGGAAAAAGCAAAGATTGGTCAGCAATATATCATAGCTATTCAGTCTGTCTTTATTGACCCTCTTCTTCATAATTGTAGATTCATTATTATTGTTAGAGTCAGATTGCATTCTTCCAATTTCTGATTGTCTATATCTTCTCTTTCTTTTCAGAGTCAAAGTTTCACTACACTATGAAGTCTCTGACTGACCAGTACTCAAGGATTCATTCTGATTTAAATTCTTATAGCACTAGCTCTACTGAAATCCTTTAAAGCAGGTTGACATATTATTAGCTATATACCAACAATTTCCAAAAAGATAAATCAAAGGCCTCCATCAGTTCTCACGCCAAATAATTCACAAGGTTCCCATTTGTTCATGATCTTCCGCTCACAATTTTTTTTCATGAGTCCTGACCTCATTTTACTTTTATATTCCAGGCCTATTTTTAAGTTGTGGTCTTTGAAGTGACTTCTCTAATTCTTGGGTCTTGGTTCTTTAACAAGCATTTGACCTGGAGCCATTTTAAAAGCTTATCCTGTTTCAGTTTACCTTGAAGATATTTCTTGTTAGCTCCCCAAAACACAAACATCCTCCTGTTTCCAATCTACTATTCTTTTTTTCTTAAGATTTATTCATTTTTATTTGACAGAGAAAGATACGGTGAGTGAAGGGAAGTGTAGAGGAAAAGAATCTTCAGGCAGATTCTTCTCTGAGCATGGAACTGATGTGGAACTCTATCCCATGACCCATGAAATCATGACCTGAGCCACAACCAAGAGCTGGTTGCTCAACTGACTGAGCCACCCAGGAGCTCCTCCAATTTATTATTCTTTAGCCAGACTTCTTTTAGCCTTCCATTATCAATAAAAATTGGGATATTTTATATTTTGGGGAAGTGTGGGATCAGCAAAATTATACTAAAACTTTCAACCAAAATAGTGGAGATTTAACAAATGTTTTATTACTTAATAATTAATGAAATATATATATTTATTTTCAAAATATAAAAATAAGCACTGGTACTACTGATATAGATTAATGCTTAATATGTCATTGAATAATATATATATTCTAGCATAAAACAGCTATGAAATACAACAGGCAGCAAGGACAAAATTAAAATGATTATCGACAATATGAAAACAGACAAAATAAGTAAACTATAATTATTTAATTAAGTATAGAAGATTTACAAATTCCAAAATAAATGGTTTCATAATAAGTTAAAAAATAAAATTTAACAATATACTGTTCACAGTAAAAGTACCAGACGTTGACTACAAAATTAAAATAATAGAATGTATCATGATTTTTTAATATATGGAGATGAGGGGCACCTTGGAGGTTCAGTTGGTTAACTGGTTCTTGATTTTGGGTCATGTCATGATGTCAGGGTCTTGGGATCAAGCTCCACTTCAGCTTCATGTTCATTGGAGAGTCTGAGGATTCTTTCTCTCCTCTCGCTCTCCAACTCCCTCATGCACTCTTTCATAAATAAATAGATCTTTAAAAATATGGAGATGAAAAATTAAAGTTAAAAAGTCAAAAAAACTCAAAAGGAGGAAAATATGCAACTTACACCAATTAAAGTATATACTGACAATAAAAAGGCAACAGTTTTTAAGGTTTATGCTCCAAATAACTTATCATCAAACACATAAAGCAAAACTGTGATAAGTGCTGAAGAAAAATAAGCAGAAACATACCTCTTTAGTAGACGTCATTTCTTTCCGCCACTTACAGATCATCGTAATTCCAGGTTTAGACCATTTATCTAAGGTGGATCGATTTTGCTGACAGTGCCTTTTTAAACCATAAACAAGTAATTTTTAAAGCATACAAAATCTTGGAAAGCAGGGAAAATTTCTCAAATGTATAATGCAGGATCTTTAAGAATTTTTTAAAGAGTGAGACCATATTAAAATATATAGTATTTCATTAAAATGTATGGACTTAAACATCAATAAAAAGTAATTTTCAAGATGATATATTAGAACACCATTTAAAGAAGTAAATAATTATATGTGTATATATAAGCAATCATCCCCTCATTAGTACATGTACATCACAAAGAAATTCTCACACAGGACCATGAGGTGATATGTATGTTATTATACACACTGATTGTGGTAGCAGGGAATTAAAGGCAACATATGAATGTCCATCACAATGTGAATGAATATGTAAGTTGTATTGAAAGCAAATTATATGATATTATCCTGCAGTTAAAAGCAACAAAATATGCTAGCTACATATACACATATATAACATATACATACACATAACATATACACACATATTCCTACATATATACAAGCTATATATATAATACACATCTTATAAAATATTGAATAGAGTTAAATAAAAATACCCTTTATGCAAAACAAACACACACACACAAATACCACTACACATTTTCATAAATAAAAAACAAACAGACTTTTCTTCAGGTTCTAGTGGATTCATCTGTGGCAGACCTGCCAGGAATAATTAGGAAATCCACATAAAATCTGTTTTAAAAAGTTTGTTTTAAAGCATTTATGAATTGATGAAGCAACTAGAGCTTCAAGGGCCAAGATATAAGTGAAACAGCAGAGAGATGAGCTGATATTCTGCAAATCACTTCTCCTCTCAGGAAATTGGCTGATTCTTAAAAATTGGTAAGAAACTGTGCTAAGAAATAGAAAAACAAACAGATTTTTTGGCAATCTCACAGGACTAGAGAGGCAATAATTATAGTTAGGGCAAGCCGAGACAGTGAGGAGAAAAGTGGCTGGCATCCTAGAAAGGAAGGAGGTACAGAGAGAGCTCCTGCACTGAGTGATTTTTATGCCCAAGACACATGCACAGTTCTTCAACTTTGCAGGGAAGAGGCTCAGAAGCTAAGCAGAAAACTGCTGAAAAGCAAAATTATGGTTTCAGTTGACTCATGAGGCAGAGAAGAGCAAAATTATGCCTTATTATCCATCAATGTGAAAGTTCTTTGGTAATCACCACAGGTTTCAGTTGGAAGCACTGAAGAACATCTAAAAGAAAGGACAAATCAGCTGTAGAATGAGCCCTAAAAAACTAGAACCCAGACTCCACTTAGCTTAATTCCTAAAAAGATTAATGTGATGTATTCCCCCAAAAAGGTAGTTTATCAGAGGATCTTTGAACCCAAGCTGAAGAAAATCATATCATATAGAGCAGCTATAACTTTTCATATGCAATGCCCATCATGGAATAAAAAAAATCAATCTAATGAGAAAGTAAACCAAGGATAAAATGCATAATTTTAAAAAGTCCATAGATTAGTGACATAGCTAATGGTCATTAATATCTTGATAAAAGAGATGATAAGATATTTTCTAGAGATTTATAATTTATAAGACTCAGACTAACATTGTAGAACTGAAAAATAGAGCTTTTGAAATTAAGAAATGAATGGATATAATGAACAGATGACTAAAGTACAGAGTATTAATGAACCAGAAGAACAGTCCATAGATAATATCCAGACTGAAGCATAGAGCACTAAAAGTATGGAAAACTCATAAAACTGACTCAGAGATAAATGGGACATGATAAAAGGTAATAACAAAATTGTAATCTGGCAACTTAGGTACAAGCAATATTTGAAGAGAAAATAATGGAATTTCCTAACTCAAAGATAAGTAAGAAAAAGTACTGAGAAATCCAAGCAAAGGTATTAGGAAGAAAACCACAAAGTGCAACTTACTTAAATGACTACAAACAAAAAGAGAAAATTTGAAAGCATTCAGAAAATACAATATATTATCTTCAAAAAGCAGCAATAGGACTCATCTAAAACCTCATTAGAGATGATGTCTGAAGACAATAACTCTGAAATGATGAAAGAAAACAGCTGTCAATCTAGAATTTTGTATCAGCAAAACTCAATGTGAATGAAAGAAATTTCTAGAAAAGCAGAAGCTGAAAGAATTCATTGACAGCAAATGTTAACTAAATGAAAGAAACTGATCACTGACCAAAACAGAAGTATCAAGAAAAATAAGAACATGGAAAAGTGTCAATAGAGTCTAAATGTAAATTAATATTAGTATCTTAAAACAGTAAAAATGTATGGTGGTATCTAAGATATTATAGAACTGAAAGTAGGGCTAACAATGATTCAGAGGGTAAGAGGAAGTAAATTGAGTTCCATTGTTTTAAAATCTGGGAAATGGTAAAAGGAATAATTTGTTTCCAGGTAAACTCTGAACAAGTAGCAGGAAAAAAAAATGTGTATCTAAGAAGTTAGCAAATGCCAAAATACTAATAAAAGCTAAAGGAAAAAAGAAAAGATAGAAAAAAGAAACAGGTGGTCTAATAGAATACAAATGATATTTTGGAGGATACTACCTCAAGGATACTGTAATTACATTAACTAAAATGAACTAAATGCTACTATTAAAAAGGGAATAAAAGATTGTCAGACTGTAGGAAAAGATATAAACCCAATGCACCAACTCTATGGCACTTAGCAAGAGACAAAAATCTTAAGACAGAAAGCATCAAAATAAAAGGAAAGTAAATATACTAATGGTACACCAGTCAAAAGAAAGCTATAACATTTATGTTTCTGATATACATATATTAGATATGTAGATTTTTAAGTTAGACAAAAAGACATTAGGAAAGATAAAGGATATTTTAAAATGAGAAATGTGAAATTATATTAGGAAGATATAAATTTGTATGTGTTCATTAATATAGCTTCAAAATGAAAGCACTAGATGAGAAATAGAAAAATCTACATCATCAAAGGAAATTTTTTCAAGTCTTTTTCATATAGTAGACACAGTAGACACAGATCAATATAGAAACAGTATCTAAATGCATTAATAAATTTGAGCTAATTATCAAATGCCATACAGAGTGTTCTTTACAAGTGAATATAAAACATTTAGTAAAATTGACTAGGAGGTGGCCATAAAAAACACCATAAAAAAACACCTCAAAGGACAGAAAGATTCAGTTTGTTCTCTAACGATAGAGGAATGAAGCAAGGAATTAGAAAAAAAACTATCTGGAGCAAGTTCTATCACTTGAAAACTATGCAAACCCCCTATAAATAACCCATGGGTCACAGGAGGAAATTTTAATAGAAATTAGGAAAAAAATGTGAACACAATGACAATGAGAACATTATAAAACAGACAAAAACTATTAAATACAGCTTAAAATGTGCTTAGAAAGTACATGGACTTCTGTGTATGTCCTAGAATAGAAAAGAGAATAGAAAAGAATACAGAAAACAGTGATCTAACTATTCACAGCTAAATGTTAGAAAATGAAAAGGAAATTCAACCCAAAGAATGCTGACAAGGAAAAAAAATGACAGAAAAATAAATCAATACAATAAAAAGAACATTGCAGTAAGAAAACAAACTAACAAATCTAAAATAACTTACTTGATACAATTAATGTTACTGATAATTTCTGACAATTGACAAGAAAAAAAGAAGAGCGGAAAATACAAATCACAAATGACTCAAGAGAGTAAAAAAGGCATGCCACAGAACAGGAGTTAGAGAATAATATAGTTGCAATACTTATTTCTGACAAAAGAATCGTATCCAGAAGTATGGAAAGAAAAATCAATTTCTAAAAGACACATTCCAATTTAAAATAGGCAAAAGGATTATAGAGATACTTCACTAAGAAAGATATAATATTTCAATGGTTAATGATCATATGAAAGGAGCTTAAGCTTAGCAGCAGTAGCCTTTGGAAAAAGGCAAATTAAAACTACCCACGAGACAGTTCGATACACCCACTGAAAGGCTTAAATGGGTTGGGGTGGGGGATATAATACCATTTTTTTTTCTTTTTTACAATACCAAATGCAAGTAAGAATGTGGAGGCATTGCTTTTGGGCTTTTTTATTGGTACAAACATTTTGAAAAACTGTTTGACAGTATCTAATAAAGTAGGACATAGACAAAGCTATGGCCCTGCAATTCCAGCCATTGCCTAATTTAAACTGAAGCGACTACATCCAGATACAAAAATGTTCATAGCAACATTATTTGCAGTAGCTCAAAATTGAAACAGCTAGATTCAATAAACAAAACTGTATGTTAGAATACAATGCAGAAATGAAAAAGAACAAAATGCTGCTGTATGCAACACAGATGAATCTCATAAACAAAATATTGAATGGGAGAAACCAGACAAGAAAGATTAAACACTATAAGATCCACTTATTTAAATTTCAAAAAAATTAAGAGAAACATATCAGTGTTAATAGAAGTCATTTGGTGATCATCTCTGCAGGAGCTAATAACTGAAATGGAACAGATTTCCGTGGGGTTAATATTCCTTATCTTGATCTGGACAGCAGTTACTACATTTTTGGATTTGGGTTTTTTTTTTTTTTAATTCACTGACTTGTTCAGTAATAGTTTGTGTACTCTTCTACATATATATTATATGTGTGTGTCTTTACATTTAAGCTCACTACATATTTTACAAGGGTAAATGTATTTTCAAGGACATACACAAACACATTAGGGTAGATATTAAGGTAAATGCACATAAAGGAAGAAAATATCATTGGTAATGATCATAAGACAGAAAAATAAATTAGAGATGGACTGTGAATAACTTATTATGCAACTATGCTTTTTTTCCCCTTTGGGTATTCTTCCGAACTTTAACTTTCCAAGTATCTACTCAGTTTGGATCCTATCTCACAAAGATCTTCACTTCCCCTGTAGGTTGACAGTAATGTATCAGTTCTATAGATGTTATAAAAATAGATGGTATGAAAACTGAAAGTACTAGTAATCAGCTCTGCATAAAGATTATATAAAGAAAATGCATATAAAATCTGAACTTCTTGAACTTCTACATAAAATGTTCTTCCCATGGTCTCAGTATTACCAAGAGAAATGAACAAGATAAAAGTCACACATTTCATCTGGCAATCCTGGAAACCCCACAGCATATGAGAACTTTGATTATGTATATAATTCAGATAGGGGTAAAGTTCAGGGAGCTGGAACCATTACCTAGCATCAGACTGGAGGGATAGGAATGGGGTGGTTTAGAATTCCATGACCTTATGATCCCAGGGTCCTGGGATCGAGCCCCACATCAGGCTCTCTGCTCAGCAGGGAGCCTGCTTCCTCCTCTCTCTCTGCCTGCCTCTCTGCCTACTTGTGATCTCTGTCTGTCAAATAGAATTCCATGACCTTAAACTTCCTTCCAATTATTCAATGTTAAAAAACAATCCATTACCTCAGAGGTAATTGGTCCAATTCTCACATTACTGAACCCATTCTGCACTGAGTACTGCTTACAATGCCAAAAGACCAGAGAAAGCAATGCACATGTCCAGAATATAAAACGGAAGGTAAAATATGTCTTTGACATTGTCATCCTTTCTTTACGCAAACTTTCTTTACCTTACAGCACTCACTTCTTCACCAGTTAGTATTTATTCATCTGCTTATTTATTTTTCCCCTTTCTCCTCACAAATGTGTGCCTTCTTTCAGGTGAAAAATTAATAACTATTGCCCACAGCATACTTTGAAATAAAATCCTTCTGTGACTTCTCTTGGGGAGACTGGTATTGTAAATACTTATATCTGTGAATAAATCCAAAATTAAGATCAAGTGTTAATGGTATTGACTTACTTGGCAAGGAAGAAAAAATACAAGAAATTGAAAAGTTTAACTTGGAAAATCATTCGAGGGGCACCTAGGTGGCTCAGTTTGTTAAGCATCTGCCTACAGCTCAGGTCATGATCCCAGGGTCCTGGGATCGAGCCCCACATTAGACTCTATGCTAGGTGGGGAGCCCATTTCTCTCCCTCCCTCTCCCCTGTCCTTGCTTGTGTAGAACTTCAGTTGCTCTTTCTCTCACATTCTCTCTCTCTCAAATAAATAAAATCTTGAAAAGAAAAAAAAAAAAGAAAGAAAAGAATGTGATACCCAACAGGGTATCCATCATCTGGAAAAAGTTAATGTCAATGATAGTTTAGGAAGTCTTCAGGGTTCCTGGACTCAATTTCTTCATGGATGGTGTGAGGTTACACACACAAAATGAAGCAGTTCTCAGATACCAGCAAGGTGTATGAGACTTCAATTCTGACATTATCCACCTGGAGATGATAACAGATTCCAAAGGTTAAGGGAATAGTCCTACAAGACCGCCTTCCACCTCCCACTTCAGATGCCGGTCACTCCTGACACTGGCTGCAGACTGAAGTTTCCTCCTTAGAATCTTTTAATTTGCTAGAGAGGCTAAAAAAACTCAGAGGAACACATTTACCAGTTTATTGAAGAATATGATAACACAAATCAATGGCCAGATAAAAAGACATGTAGGTTGAGGTATAGGAAAAGAACAAGGAGCTTCCACGCACTCTCCAGGCACTCCATGGTCTCAGATTTCCACATATTCACCCACCCAGAAGCTTTCCAAGCCCGGTCCTTTGGGTTTTTTAAGGTAGCTTCATCGCATAGTTAGATTGATAGAGCTGTTGGCTACTGGCTGATTCAAACCCCAGCTTGTCTTCCCTTCCCAGAGTTTCAATCCTCTAATCACATGATTGGTCCTCCTGGCAACCAGTCCCTGCCCATTATATCTCAAACCCTAACTACTAAAATGTTGTATTTTTAGAATACAGAGCACAATGACAGAGTTAGAAATTGCTAATATTCATTTAGTCTAATTTGTGCATTTACTTGTCCCCCTCCCATCTTTTACTGGAATCATTTTTTTTTTAATGGATGTATAACTTATTAATTAACTTTTGGCACCAAACCACATTTAGCCCCTTTGATGAGCAGTCATGGCTCTGAGAATTGCCAATTAGTTCCACTGAAGTTCTAGAAAATTATGAAACGTCATCAAAACATCTAAGGTTAAACTGTTGTTAATGCCCAGGATGTAGTATGGGCCGAGAAACAAACAAGGAAGAAAAGAAAAGAGGAAAGGAAAGGAAAGAAAAGAAAAGAGAAAGAAGAGAAGGGAAAGAGAAGAGAAAATAACAACACAGAGGAAACAGTAAAGGGGTTGAAAAAATGGGAGAAAGGATAGCAACAGTATCGGAGAAAGAAAGAAGTTAGGCAGAGACATGAGTAAGGAAGGAAGGAAGGAAGTGAGGTAAGGGAGAGGGGAGTTTGAAAAGAGAGAATTCCCTTTTGAATAGAGAAATTAAAATATATCTAATTTAGGAGTCGACTAGCAAATGGCTGCTAAGTAGCTGCAGCATATGCTTCTTTTTGACTCCTGCTATTATTCTGTTTCCTCTGTCTTCTCCTTTTGTCTGTGATCTTTTATATCCTGGCCTTTGCTTTTTTTTTTAATGGCGATTTTTAAACTTAACATTGTATTACCAGACAGCAAAATTAACTTTTTTTATTGTTATGTTTCTATGAATTTTAACATACATGTAGATTCATATAACCACCACGACAATTAAGTTACAGTTCCATTACCCCAAAAAAGTCCTTGTGCTATATTTTATTGTTCTATCCCCCACCAAGTATAAACCTTGGCAACCACTGGTATGTTCTTGATCACTATAGTTTTATCTTTTTGAGAATTTCATATAGATGGATTAAATAGGACGTATGATGGCCTTCTTTCACTCAGCACAGCACCTTTCAAGAATCATCCAAGCAACTGCATGCATTAACAGTTTGATCCTTTTTATTGCTGAGTGGGATTAAATGTTATGGATGAGCCACAGTTTGTCAGTAACCCAATGGAGGACATTTGGGTCGTTTTCAGTTCTCGTCTATTATAAAGAGCACTTATGTATTATAAGGACAGTCACGTTCAGGATTTTGTGTAAATATTTTTTATTTCTCTAGAGTAAATACCCAGGAGTTGGCTAGATTGGTCTTGTGGCAAGTTTGTTTCATTTGATAGAAAGTTGCCGAACCATCTTCCAAAGTTAAAATGTCCCATTTTTGCATTCCTGTCAGTAATATTGTGTTCTAGCTGCTCCGCATCCTCACCAACAGGTGCCAGTATTAGCATTTTTAAAAAATTTTAGTTTTTCTATTAGGTGTACAAGGGATGCAGAGATACCACATCTTGGTTTTAATTTACACTTCTTTGGTGGCTAATGATATTGAGTATATTTTATAACCTTTTCAATGGAGCGTCTGTTGTTAAACATCAACTGACACATTCAAATTTTCAAGGGTTTTTTTGAGCACACGTCAATTCAGATTGGGCAGCACCACACAAAAAGTGGTTAGGAATGTTCCATCAGCAGGAGCTAGAGGCAAATTTTATACAGAGAAGATTTGGAAGCAAAGCAATTATTTAATTGGCTATAGTTTAAGTGATTGCTTAATGTGGGAAAGCCAAATTGGCTGTTTGTGATTGGATGTTCTTAAGTTGCACTTTCTTGGATTCTAGTGCATTGACTCTGGCTTAGGTTTCTGTTTGCTTACATAGGTTACGAAGACATTAGGGACTCCCCAGTCTATTGGCCTCCTTTGGTTAATTACTTTAACACTATTCAAGTCCTTTACTTATTTTTTAAAATTGGTCTGTTAGTTTTGTTATTGCTGAGTCCTGAGATTTCTTTGTATATTTTGGTAGAATATATATTATTTGTAATGTGTATAATATAAATAATTATAATATATACATAAATATATCTATATATTATTTATATGTTTATTTGTACTTATATTTTATATAAGTATAAAATATATTTATATATTTAAATTTATATATTATATATAATACATAAGTATTTATTTATACTTATATATATAATATATATATACTTACGTATATATAAAATATATACATATATATAAAACCTCCTGTGTGATTTACATATATGTTCTATGAATCTGAAGCTTGTCTATGCACTCTACTAACAGTGCCTTTGGCAAAGCAAAAATTTTTAATTTTAATTTATTAATTTCTTTTATTTAATAGATTACAACAGTCATTTCTAAGAACTCTTGGACTAACCCGAGTCAGGAACACTATTTTTAAGGTGTTTTGTTTTGTTTTTGTTAATATAGTTGAGACACCATGTTACATTAGTTTCAGGTACACCACACAGTAATTAGACAGGTTTATACATTATGCTATGCTCACCACACGTGTAGCATCTGTCACCATGCCAGCTATTACAGTACCATAGTCTACATTCTTTATGTTGTGCCTTTTATTCTTGTGGCTTATTCATTCCATAACTGAAAGACTGTATTTCCCTTTCTCCTTAACCCATTCTGCCCATTCCTCCCCCTTCATTTTTTAATAGTTTATTTTCATTTCAATTTATAATCCACTTGCATTTATTTATTTATTTATTTTATTTCTTTTCAGTGTTCCAAAATTCATTGTTTATGCACTACACCCAGTGCTCCATGCAATACGTGCCCTCCTTAATACCCACCACCAGGCTCACCCAACCTCCCACACCCCGCCCCCTCAAAACTCTCAGACTGTTTGTTTTTCAGAGTCCACAGTCTCTCATGGTTTGTCTCCCACTCCAATTTCCCTCAGTTCACTTCTCCTCTCCATCTCCCAATGTCCTCCGTGTTGTACTTCTTTTTTTAGTAAGAGATGAGGTTTATCTTGAGCTTCACTTTTATGTACATATGGATTATCAATTGTTCTAACACTATTTATTGAAAATATTTTTCTTCCTTGAATTACTTTTGCACTTTTTTGGTAAAGATCAAGTGACCACATTTACATGGGTTTACTTTGAACACTCTTCTAGTCTAATACTCTATGTATCTATCCATTTGCCATTGTCTTTATAACCAGCTTTGTGGTAGTGTGGTTCTTCCAACAATGTTTTTTTTTTCCAAATTGCTTTTAGCTATTCTAGTTCCTTTACCCACTCATGTAAATTTTAGAAATGGGCTATCTACATCTGTATAACTCTGACTGGGATTTGGTTTGGTATTGTATAAAATCCATAGATAACTTTGGGAAGAACTAACATGGTTGCTATGTTGATTCCAAATCATGATCTTGATGTCTCCATTTATTTAAGTCATCTTTGATTTCTTTTATCAATATTTTATAGTGTTCACCATATAGCTCCTGTACATTTTTTAAGCTATTTAGATGGTATTATGTTTTTAAATCTTTCTTTCCAATTGTTCATCATTTGTATATAGAAATATACAATTAAATTTTTTGTGTTGACTTTGTGTCTTACAACCTTATAAAACTCACTTATTAGTTCTTGAAGTGTTTTATTTTTATAATTATTCTCTGGGATTTTCTGCATAAAATTTGATGACATCTATATTATTTATGCAACCTGTATATAAATCTAAAATTAGTCCAAGATAAAAAAGTTTATTTAAAAAAATTAATAAGCGGTGCCTATACTACTGTCAACACCAGTCCGGGTTTTCCTGTAATAAGGTAGGACAAAAGTCCATTTTGGAATATTAGTTCCCAAATGTAAATATCATCCGGTCATCTGGTTTAACCATGATACAGCAGAGGAATCATGTACCAATAACTGTAAAATATATATATATATATTTCTGTATCAACAAATGTTTCCCCAAAACAGAAGTGTTTAAACAGGCTTATTGTATATAGAAATTAGATCTTAGTAGTGTTTATACAGGACAGAAGTGGTTAAAATATTGGAAATGGCTTGAGGATGGTTTGGAATGGCTTTGTGGTACAGCTCTACCACTAAGTTAAGAGACTTGTACATTTTTGGGTTGTCCATTCAATAACCATTTATTGAGTATGTCTCTACTTTTGGGTCCTTGGAAGAATTGAAGTGAAAAAGATGAACTAAACTGAGTTTATACTAAAGAAGCAAATATTCCAGTGAGGAAGATAAGGTTATAAACATAAAAGAATCACAATATGCAATAAGCTTTAAATAAATGGACATGCACATTTACTCATTCTAACCCAGTGATTATTTGAAAATATTGTATGCTTTCAAGGGGTAAGGAGTTTCTATTTAAAATAACTTTAAATGACTCCAAGTCCTTCATAAGAGTAAGTGAATTTATTTTTAGTCTATTCCCCAAACTCAGTCATTCATGAATTATGCATTTCCTGCCCAGAGATTATCAACCTAAACAGATAGTCTTTAGGTTATTATTAGTAGCTCTTGGGGTGGTCTCAAATTTGGGTGAAGTCATCAACTGACCTTTAAGTTGTATGAATTTAGAATCCATGCTCACTTCTAGAATTGTAAGTCTTTGTCAGACTCTTCTCATCTCCATTTATAGATTAACAAAGAGAACCAATATATATCTATTTGGCTTCCAGAGAAAAGATGTTTTAAGAAGTGTGGGATAATAGATGAGAAGCATAATGATGGTCCCTGCCTTTGAGGAACTGATAAACAGATCTTATTACCACATTCTAACAAAATTGCTGCCAGAAAGAAACCTGTTCTGTAAGCTTCTCCTTCTGGTTTTGTACTTTGATCTTTAAATAGTTAGTATCATTTTCTACTAAATTTTTTGAAGTTTCTCTTTTGCTGCTGTCCTCAAAAAATGAATGACAGAGAGCTAAAAGGTATTAAGGGTAATTCTAACTCTGAGACCTGTTTTTGCAGCAACATCCTTCTGTAATCAGAGTAAGACAGTGATTACATAAGGGTGGTTCTTGGTGTAAAAATGAAGGAACAAAAATTCACCTTCAGTATTTTCCTTTTTACTTTCGACCTTTCCTCTTTCCTCTTCTGAAACTCTCAGAATTTACCACATAGCACTTACACTAAGAAAAGAATTTACCTACAACCTAAACTTGGCTTCCCTTTCACATTGCTCACCTTTATTTTAACCTTTCTGGGCCTTCCCCACCCTTGCTGGGACTTATCTGGATGATTAGAAATTATTCAATTCAGTAATGAATCATAACAACCTTTTGTATTTATTCCCCTTAGATACTATTTATAATTTGATAGCTACAGTATTTGCAAAACCACATAAGGTAAGAAACATGAACCTTATAAGGAAAAGCTGGAAAAACCTTTGAGTGCTGTGGTGGGGGGACACTACATACAATATCTCATTGGCAACTCTTAGCTATAAGGATTATTCATGTCTTGATAATTCCTGAATCTCCCTTTGAGTTGACTTTTCTCTGTGATCAGAGGAGAGGGTTTTCTCTGTCATGACATTTTGAAGTCACTGAGCAGCTAGGAAAAACTCAGAGGAATCTTGAAAACAAGGCTTTATTCAAGGAGGCAAGTATCAAAGTAATTCTTTGTTATTTTTGCAATATCTTCAATAACTCTGGATTGAAAACTAAAATCTGAGAACACCAAGGAAATAAAAACAATCATCAGAAATTATTATCAACATACCAATAATAACATACCAAATATTACATACCAATAAGTTAAGCAACCTAGACAAAATGGATGCATTCCCGGAAACCTATAAACTTCTAAAACTGAATCAGGAAGAAACTGAAAACCTGAATAGACCAAATATATAGTAATGAGATTGAAGCAGTGATCAAAAACCTCAAAAAACAAGAGCCCAGGACCTGATGGATTCCCTGGAGAATTCTACCAAACATTCAAAGAAGAAATAATACCTATTCTCCTGAAGCTGACTCAAAAAAATAGAAACAGAAGGAAAAGTTCCAGACTCTTTTTATGAAGCCAGCATTACCCTGATCCGCAAACCAGGCAAAGACCCCATGAAAAAGGAGAATTTCAGACCAATATCCCTGATGAATATGGATGCCAAGATTCTCAACAAGATCCTAGCTAATAGGATCCAACAGTACATAAAAAAGATTATCCACCATGACCAGGTGGGATTTATCCATGGGATGCAAGTGAGGTTCAACATTTGCAAATCAATCAATGTGATAGAATAAATCAATAAGAGAAGAGAGAACCACATGGTCCTCTCGATGCAGAAAAAGCATTTGACAAGATACAGCATCCATTCCTGATTAAAATGCTTCGAAGTATAGGGATAGAGGAAACATTCCTCAACTTCACAAAATCTATCTATGAAAAACCACACAGTGAGTATCATCCTCAATGGGGAAAAGCTGACAGCCTTCTGTTTGAGATCAGGAACACGACAAGCATGTTCACTCTTGCCACTGTTCAACATAGTACTAGAAGTCCTAGCAACAGGAATCAGACAACAAAAAGAAATAAAATGTATTCAAATTGACAAAGAAGAAGTCAAACTCTCTCTCTTCATAGATGACATGATACTTTATTTGGAAAACCTAAAGACTCCACCCCCAAACTACTAGAACTCATACAGAAATTCAGTAATGTGGCAGGATACAAAATCAATGTACAGAAATCATTTGCTTTCTTATACACTAACAATGAAAATATAAAAAGGGAAATTAGAGAATTTATTCTGTTCACTATAGCACCAAGAACCATAAGATACCTGGGAATAAACCTAATCAAAGAGGTAAAGGATCTGTACTCAAGGAACTACACAACACTCATAAAAGAAATTGAAGAAGACACAAAAATATGGAAGAGCATTCCATGCTCATGGATGGGAAGAGTAACATTGTTAAAATGTCTATACTGCCTAGAGCAATCTATAATTTCAGTTCCATCCTGATCAAAATTCCACAAGCATTTTTCAAAGAGCTGGAACAAACAATCCTAAAATTTGTATGGAACCAGAAGAGACCCCAAATTGCTAAGGAAATGTTGAAAAAGAAAAACAAAACTGGGGCATCATGTTGCCTGATTTCAAGCTTTACTACAAAGCTGTGATCACCAAGACAGCATGGTACTGGCACAAAAATAGACACATAGACCAGTGGAACAGAGTAGAGAGCCCAGATATGGACCCTCAACTCTATGGTCAAATAATCTTTGAAGAGCAGGGGGTAAAATCCAGTGGAAAAAAGACAGTCTCTTCAATAAATGGTGCTGGGAAAATTGGACAGCTATGTGTAGAAGAATGAAACTCGACAATTCTCTTACACCATATACAAAGATAAACTCTAAATGGATAAAAGACCTCAATGTGAGGCAGGACTCTATCAGAATCCTAAAGCAGAAAATAAGCATAAGAGCATAACCTCTTTGACATCAGCCACAGCAACTTCTTTCAAAGGCAAAGGAAACAAATGGGAAAATGAACTTTTGGGACTTCATCAAGATCAAAAGCTTCTGCACAGCAAAGGAAACAGTCAACAAAACAATGAGACAACCCACAGTGGGAGAAGATATTCGCAAATGACACTACAGACAAAGGGCTGATATCCATGATCTATAAATAACTCCTCAAATGCAACACACACAAAACAGATAATCATGTCAAAAATGGGCAGAAGACATGAACAGACACTTCTCCAAAGAAGACAGACAAATGGCTAATATAATAGACACATGAAAAGATGTTCATCATCATTAACCATCAGGGAGATTCAAATCAAAACCACATTGAGATACCACCTTACACCAGTTAGAATGGCCAAATTAACAAGACAGTAAACAACATGTGTTGGAGAGGATGTGGAGAAAGGAGAAGCCTCTTACACTGTTGGTGAGAATGCGAGTGGGTGCAGCCACTTTGGAAAACAATGTGGAGATTCCTTAAGAAATTAAAAATACAGCTACCTTATAATCCTGCAATTGCACTACTGGATATTTACCCCAAAGATACAGATGTAGTGAAAAGAAGGGCCATCTGTACCCCAATGGTCATAGCAGCAATGGCTACAGTCGCCAAAATGTGAAAAGAACCAAGATGCCCTTCAATGGATGAATGGATAAAGATAAGGTCCATATATATATACAATGGAGTATTATGCATTCCTCAGAAAGGAAGAATACTCAACTTTTGTATCAACATGGATGGGACTAGAAGAGATTGTGCTGAGTGAAAGAAGTCAGGCAAAGAAAGTCAATTTCATATGGTTTCACTTACTTTTGGAGCATAAGAATAACATGGAGGACATTGGGAGATGGAGAGGAGAAGTGAATTGGTGGAAATTGGAGTGGGAGACAAACCATGAGAGACTGTGAACTGTGGGAAACAAACTGAGGGTTTTGGAGGGGAGGGGGATGGGAGGTTGGGTGAGCCTGGTGGTGGGTATTAGAGAGAGCACGTATTGCATGGAGCACTGGGTGTGGTGCATAAACAATGAATTTTGGAACACTGAAAAGAAATAAAATATAATAAAATGAAAAAAAAAAAAGAGAAAACCTGAGAAGAGATAACTGATAATAAATAATGTTTCCTTATCTGCCTGGGCAGCAGCTTACATGTATAATGTGGTTCTTTGTCTCTGGGCATGTACCACAAGCTGCATTTTCTCTTCTCAGGTCTCTGTAGCTTTAGTTAAACTCATCCAATCTCTGTATTATTTATAGGGTTACTTGTGATGTTGTGAAGTTTGCTTTAGTTTACTTTGTTTCAGTATTTATTGGGGTTTCACTCTGAAGCACAGTGTTAGAAAAATAAAAATATGTTCTTTATTTTTCTACATCACCAAACTTGACATAAGTGGTACTTCCATACCATACTTGACCTCTTCTGTAACATATACAACCTACTATGTTTCTTGACTATTCTTGTTATTTTGTTTTGTTTTTATAACTTATAAAACACACATCATTATATTAAAAATTTTACACTGTCAATGACTTGGCTACTTCAAAACCCTGGGCAATTAATCTAAAATGATCCTACACTTATGTTGAAACTTAACATGCTTATTTGTGATGACTTTATCAACCTCCTAAAATAACAAGTAATTAACATTATTTCATGAACCTTAGTGAAAATTTCCAAAAAACAAAACCCAAGCATTGTCATTATAACTCTTGGGTAGGAAGAGTTTGAAAACGCTATAGAGGACAGTGGGTATAATGCTTAACTCTAAATGGAGCAGGAAGGGGTTTAATACAATGGTTAGGGCTACAACATGAGTTGATGTAATTCCGTTTCTTGATAAACCTTACTATTGAATATATTATATATTTTTGTGAGAATACTTATGTATCTGTTTTATAGATAAGGGTATTAAGGCACAGCAGGAAAACTACAGGGGTTTTCCCTTTTGTAGCCTACCTACCTTTCTAAATATACCCCTAGAAAATGAATCTCACAGATATTGATGGAACTAATAAGCCCCTAAAGCCATACTGGAAAAAACCTGGTAAAATTGGGTAAATAGGACTTTGTTTACAATGTGTACATTTTTGTTCACCTTTTTGGCCTTGCTGAGACAATGTGTTTTGTTGTTGTACTGTTGGTCTCCTCTTCAACCTAGCACAGACACTCTGGTAGCAAACCAAAGTGATAGAGAAGAAGGGAAAATAAACCAACTGAGACATTTAAAACTTATTGCAAAGTGTTTGGAACCCCTTGAAGACAAAATCTCTATGAAAGTGTCTGAGGCTCTAAGAAAGGATTATCTGGTCTTTATGTACCACATACACATAATTTCCCACAGATTTCTAATCACCTAAGTAACACTGGGACACAATAGTTTTCAAAGCAGTTAACGACTCAGCAATAAGAATATTGCTTCATTTGTCTATTTTTATAAAGAACAGTGTCCTTCCTCTTATAATATAAATGTTTTTTTTTTATTTATTGTCTCTTCAAGTGAGTTGAACACATGACTCATAATTGAGAGATAGTTCTTTAGACATGTGGCATCATTTGATGGCTTTGACTGAGGATGATGATGCAGAATGTATAAAAGTATCTGCATTAGTCAATGGGAACTGCAGGAGAAATGACTGGAAATGAGTGAATCATCAAGTGCAACTTCTGGCTTCTATGAGCAACTTCAGTTTCCATTTGCATTAATGCAGCTTCCTCTCAAATAGCTGTGGATTTTATTAAGATAATAGAAGCATAATTTTAGAACTATAAGAGACTTCAGAGATCTTTATAATCTTGGTGAGGACAGGGGCACCTGGATGGCTCAGTTGGTTGAACAACCAACTCTTGCTGTTGGCTCGGGTGGTGATCTCCAGGTTGTGGGACTGAGCCTCATGTGGGGCTCCACACAGCAGGGAGTCTGCTCAAGATTCTTTCTCCCTGTCCCCTGTTAATCTGCTCTTTCTCTCTAAAATGAGTAAATTTTTTAAAAATGGAATAGAATAAAATAAAATCTTGGTGAGGACACAAACACTCAGGATTATAAAGAGTTAGGATGAAAGGTCCTACAGCATAGCATCCAGTTTGAACCACATTCTATTTTTTTTTTCTTTTTTAACCAACTCATGTTATCTCCTTTCAAAATAACTGTTAAGTTTCTGTGTTTGATAAATTAAATACAGTTCATCTGTCTCTTTTATTGATAAATACTCAAGGAAATGGAAACAAGTTTTAGTTATGTTATTCTATTTAAAGTTCTAAGAAAATGCTGAAAAAAACACAAATTATTTTTTCTCTTCAGTTTTAAGATACTTGAATCTACTTTTGCTTGCTATGTACTTCAAAAAAGTAGATATAGTCTATAATTAATGTTTAATATTACAAAAAGAAAAATAAAATCTATTTCCTACATGATGGAAGTCAACTGGAACCCAAACCTCTGCATGATATTCTATTAAAAACTGTCCCCATTATCATCTAAAATTAAAATGCTCCTAGTTACAAGCATTATTCTCATTGCTTCTCTGTGAATTGATATTTATGGATCAATATGTAATTTAATATCAGTATGTTTAATCATAATCAGCCAGAGTGCTGTGTTTAGCTGAACCTATAAAATGTACTATAATGATTCTAAAATGTTTAATTTAAGAATCACTGCCTCTGTGCATATGAATCAGAGACCTGTGTTTAATTATTGATAGCAATTAGTACACAGAAGCAGAAAAACACCATCTGGTGGTAGAAATGGTTCTACAGCAGTACCCCTTTTACTCTTGGTTTTAAAATAATGCACTGTTGACTGTGTTGTGTTCTCCTAGATGAGAAATTTTTTTTTTCTTTTTATACCCCAACTACTGGAGTTTCTAATCATTCCAACCCCATGGTATCAACAGCCATTGATATCTGAGCTAACAGAAAACTATCATAACTATGGGGGTGGTCAACTGGGTTTGGTTTTTATACTCAGACCTCAGTGAAAATTTTCAGTAAGAAATCCTCATTCTGTATGCATCTCATGAATAATAATAAGAGAAATGTTAAAGTAGTTGAACCTCAAGGTCAAACATTCAGAATAAAAAGCAATGCTCAAATAAAACCACAGCAAGTACCACATTAACTAATTAGGTCTTATTTCACTTAGACAAGAACAGGTGTACATGTATGTGAGCATGTGTGTGAGCCTGTGTGTACCTGCTGCTGTATGGCTTGGATAGATGGACTTCTATCTAATGAAATTTAAGGAAGTATTTGACATAGGGTGGAGGAAACTACAATGTCTGCTCTTAAAAGGGATCCACCATTGTCATCTCACCTTTTTTACTTTCTGATCCTTCAGCACAACTGCTTAAACTTCCTATGAGAAGATACCACCAGAACCCTGGAGTTAACTCTTCTTTCTTCCCTTTTCTTACTGTTAAACCCAACCTGTGTAACCTGTTACATGCTGGGCGGAACTGATCTCTATGTGTGTGAAGATCTTAATCCTATCAGCCCCTAGGACAGCCATGTTGGATCTAAGGCAGTCCAATCTCCTGGGTAGCCCTCCAGCACGAGGAAGTCTCATCTAGGAATCCTTAGACCGGAGTTCATGGTTCACTACAAGGTCCCCACTGTAACAGGTATACTGAGTAAATCAGACTTGATATTCCATCTCACTGAGCAGAGTGCAGACAGGAGAAAGTGCTGCCACACAAACACCCACTTCAGGGGACAGTGACAAAGTAACAATGTGTTTAACAGTGTTTCATGGGAAGGGTGGCCTAAGGAACTTCTGGAAGAACTTGTGGGTCAGGTGTAAAGAGAACTACCCCCAGGTCAAAGTACAACTAGGATGGAAGATGAAGGATTAGGAAGAGTCCCAAGCTGAGATCTTAAATCTCTGACTATTACTAATTTGGATCTGTCTTCCCATATATTGGCTACTTTTAGCCATTTGAAGCTTATATGTACTCAGCTGGAGTCCAAGCTGGAGGACCAAATCAGTAAAAGCAAACAGGAGTCACCTCCAGGGTCTAATGAGGTGGAGGAGAGTGTGGAAGCAGGAAGTTTCAAGCTATATTACAGTTCCAAGCAATTTGTGCATTCACAAGGAGACCCCAGTCTCATGGGAAGAGGAGCATGCAGGAGGTCCAAAAGCATTACCCACATAATTAAGGGATCAGTGTAGGACACTAGTCTGAAAAGAGCTCTGGCACAGCAGGAGGAGTGCTTAAGAATTTTGAGAGAGGTCTAAGAAATCAGGCCCAGGGAGGTTTCTGGCCTAATCCAGCAGATTTAGACCACACACCACAAAGCCATGGATTCCTATGGCAATGTCTCAGGGGCCATTTATAAGGGTAGTAGTTAAGCAAGGAAAATCTAGGCACCCCAACCCAGCTATTATCTATTTTATCTACTGTGCATAGTAGGTACCATTTACCTATAAGGCAGAGTACATGTCCATGAAAGATTTCATTTGGAGAAAGAGCACAGTCATTCAAAAAGCCTCTAAAAAATACTCGACTAGTCCACAAAAGTGACGGGGATGCAACATCTCAGAAGCTAGACCTGGATCCTGTTCTAGTGAGCCAGCATGATTCACCTCCAAACATGGACGGTGACATGAAGTTTTCTGCTGCTCTTGTGACAGATTCAGGAATGGAGGTAGCCTCTGCAGAGGTTGCTATATCTGGGAAAGAAAAGAGCAAAGGGGTAGGCAGGGGCTGCTGATACAAACATGAAGAATAATGAGTGTGTTGGGAACATGGGCTGTGTCTGCTGGGCTCTCGGGGACTGAGGTTGGGGACGTGATCAGACTGATTTTACAAGTAAAAATACATGGGTTCTTTATGCAATCTACTGACTTAATTCAATTTCCATGAAGAGGTTAAAAGCATCACAGATCACTGTACTATTTTCTTTATACATCGTCCCTGAACTATAGATAATTGTAGCTGCAGCTGTTCATGAAATATTCATTTATTCAAACAGGGCTTAAGAAAAGTCAAGACCAATGACATATTTGCAATGGGGTAAATACGTTCAAAAGGTCACCCACATAGTGTCCCCAAAAAATAACCTGGCAGAGGATCTAAAGAGATAGTAATTTTTATCATAGAAAAATAACAAGTTGAGTCAGATCCTTGCTGCTAAGAAGAAATTCTAATTATGTTTTTCCAATAAGATGCCAAAAAACGGATGCATTCTTGTATTGTAAAAACAAGTCCTTTTTGGTAACCTTTGCATTTCATGGTAAAACCGCTCTACTAAAATAATTTGCACAAATTCCTACTGCAATAACCATGTAGGTGTGGAGATTTGGAAGATTTGTTTTAATGTCCAGGAAATATCTTTTTAAGATTATATCAGGTTTCTCATTCAGTTCCTGGCCCTTTGCCCCCTGACTCAAGAGGGTTCCTTTGAAGTTCTAATTGCCTCAGGAAGGGGGTTCATAAGGCAGGTTGATGGAAAGTAAAAGGGTGATTTATCCAGTCAGAAGTATGGTAATTCAAACAAGCAATTAAAGTTAGAATTTACAGGAAGAAGAATTCCACCTCCAGACAGTAATATAAAAAACATGTGTGAGTTTCTAGACTGTGAGCCTGCCTTATGGAATTGGGCTTTTCCAGCACCACAGTTGAACAAGGCAACCTCCTGCCTTTCCTGAATGGTACAATTTTGGAAGTACTGTAAGTGGATTTTAGCAAACTACCAAGATGGCAACACAAGTTGTTCCTAACTTCACTCTCCCTCACATGAAAAGCAACTAACAACCTATTCAACAACAAGATATAAGTGAGAGAGTCCAAGAACACAAGGGTAAGCCTGAAGCACCCCACTGTACCACTGCCCCTCCCAGAGAGGTCTACACAGAGAGGCCTTTCCTGAGCTTCAGTTCTTCCAGTGGGAAAAAAGAACCCTAGAAGGTGCACCTGGCATTGTGGGTTACAGACATGGCACACTCCATTCCCATCCTCAGAGCTCAGAGTTGCCTCACCCTACTAGTTGTTAGGGAAATTCACATTAAAACCACAACGAGATGTTACTCATGCCTGTTAGAATGTCTGTCAACTAAAGGACAAGAGATAACAAATGCTGTCACAGATGTGAATGAAAAGGAAACTTTGTGCATTGTGTGAGATTCTAATTTGTTATAATCACTATGGAAAACAGTATGAAGGATTCTTAAAAAATTAAAAACAGAACTACCATGTTGCCCAGCAATTCCCTTCTGAGAATATATCCAAAGGTAATGAAATCACTTACTCAAAAAGGTATCTGCACCCCCATAGTCATAGAAACATTACTTAAAATAGATAAGGCATGGAAACAATCTATGTATGAATGGGTAAAGGAGTTATGATACACACCTCACACACACATATACATACATATACAATATATACCACAACTTCTTTACCCATTTATATTATATTACATTAATTATATTCACACCCAATGGAATATTATTCAGTCATAAAAAATGAGAAAATCCTACCATTTTTAACAACATGGATGAACTCTGCAGGCATTATGCTAAGTGAAATAAGTCAGAGAAAGATAATACTATATGATCTTACTTATATGTGGAAGTCAAAACAAACACACAAACAAAAACTGCAGAAAAAGAGACCATACTTGTGGTTACCAGATGTGGAGGTAGAGGAAGGGGGAATTGGAGGAAGACAGTCAAAAGGTACAAACTTCCAGTTAGAATATAAATAAATATTAGAGACTTAATGTACAACATGGTGACTAGCACTGCTGTATAGGAAAATTGTTAAAGGAGTAATTTTCTAAAAGAGTTTAATTTTTTGAGAGAGAGAGAGAGAGAGAGAGAGAGAGAACATGAGTGGAGGAGGAGGGGAAGAGGGAGAGAGAGAAGCAACTTCCTGCTGAGTGGGGAGCCTGAAGAGGGACTACATCCTAGGACTCTGAGATCATGACCTGAGCTGAAATCAAGAGTTGGACACTTAACTGATTGAGCTACCCAGGTACCCCTAAAAGAGTAAATCTTAAGAATTCCATCACAGAGAGAAAATTTATTTCTCCCTTTTGCTTTCTTTTTTAAAAAAAATTTCATCTATATAAGATGGATAGAACCTATTTGTGGCAATCATTTCATAATATATGCAAATCAAACCATCATGCTCTATGCCTTGAACTTATACAGTGATGTATGCCAATTATTTCTCAGTAAAACTGGAAAAAAAAAAGGGAAGGGTAATAAAAAATGTTGCATTGGAAGAATTTCAGAACCCCCACATTTGAATGTTGAGGTCAACCTGAGTTCCTGAAAAGGGCCAACTAAATGTAATTCCTGACCATTGTTACTGACCCACCAGAGGGTTACCAGAGATATGAGATACGAATCAAAAGCAAACTATAGTCTGCAAAAAATAAGATCAGTGGCATTCAATGAATGATAACAGTAAAATTTCTCTGGATTTTTGTAAAAGAGTCTTAGTAAAACAGTTTAATGTTTTTACATTATAGTGGAAGGCAAAAGGATATTACAAAACAAATACATCAGAATGAAATCTAGTTAGAAGTGTTAAGAACTTAGAGAAAAATTCGTTAAAATTGTTAAAAATGTGGCCCCATAATGTATTAGAATTTGTACAACTAAGTTATCTCTTAAAATAATTGAATCTTAAGATTTGGAGTTATTTTAAAGGTCACAGAGCATAATGACTCAGTGTTTAAATATTCACAATTATTAGTGAGGACCACTGGTTCCTGAACACACCTAACAGATCATGAGATAAATAGCATAGTAATCAAAACTTGGCCTTGGCCAAGTGGACTTCACATCTGCCATTTACCAATGGTATGACTTTGGTAGATGACTTGACCTCTAAGAATGAAATGGCATAATAAAGGTAAAATTAATTCTCATTACTCAGATTCTGTATGTTGTCGATTTATCTACTCACTAAAATTTATTTGGAAGCCAACATGAATACCAATGGTGCTTTCGTCGTCATTCACAGACATGCACAGAGCAGTGAAATATTTGAGTGACCCAATGCTCATGTCCCCCGCTGATGCCAAACAAGGCATTCCTCTTGTTTCAACTCTCCTATTATAAGTGATTGTCCTTTTCATGATAGATTTAGTGCCATGTTTTACACATCTTTATGCTTCTTCTTGGTGATTTTGCTGTTTAAAATGGCTCCCAATCATAGTGTTGAAATGCAATTTAGTGTTCCTAAACACAAGAAGAATATGATGAAACTTCTGGAGAAAATACATGTTCTAGATAAGCTGCATTCAGGCATGAGTTACAGTGCTCTTGTTCAAGTTCACTGCTAATGAATAAACATTATGTATTAAATAAGACGTCTTTAAACTGAAAGATACATAAAACACGGATGTGTGTTGATTGGTTGATGAAAATATTATAAGCAGAGGCTCACAGGAATGTATCCTTGTGTTTCCCCTAGGAGCACTGGTTCAGTGTTCACTAATTTACTGCTCTTAGAAAGTTTATAGAACATAACTACCATGGGTAATAGGAATCTACTATACTTAGCTCACCCAGGAGATAATGCATTTGAAACTGCTTAGTACTAAAACTCAGTAACTGGTGCATAAAAAATAGTTTAATAAACTGGACACTGTTATGAAACACAATATCATAAAGAAGTTCTCCCATTTTTAAACATTTTACATTAACTCATTAACTTATAGCACCTACGAACTTGGTGTGTGTGCATGCATGCGTATATGTGTGTGTGATAGTGTGATATAGTAAGAAATATGTATCTAATTTTTGTCTCCAGTTCCTATTATAAAAGCTTCTAAAACCTTTAGAACTTCCTGAGTGATGGGGTAATAAGGGCATCTTCTGTTATAAAATTTCATCTTTGTTCCTGGTTCTTGATACAGAGTTCCCAAAATCCTTGTAATTCCCTGAATGATAAGAGTGCCTTGGTAATAAGGAGAATGACTCTTGGCTGAGGAATTCCCAGAAAGCTTCAGGATGGGAGCTGGTCACCAGAAAATCCAACCAAGTGATTAGAGGGTTGGAACTTTGAGTCCTATCCCTGTATTTCCAGGGTGGACCGTGAGTTCAGTCACTAGTGACCAGTGATTTAATCCATCATGCCTATGTAATGGAACCTCCGTCAAAACCCTAAACAAAGGGTTCAGATAGCTTCTGGAGTGGTGAACATGAATGCTAAAGGGTAACATACCCAGAGTGAGCAGGGATTCCTCTACCTCTTCCTCTATAGCTTGCCGCTAGCATCTCTTACTCTGGGTAGTTAGTGCCAGAATTGAATTGAATTATAGGTCCTCCAGCTGGTGTCCAGAGAGTAGTAGAACTTGGTGTGGAAAAAATTCTTTTGTGTGTGTCAGAAGTGTTTTAAGTAGAAATAGATCAATATGTTATCTATATCTTCATTCAAGTCTCTATTGCAATGTTAACCAAGAAAACCCCGTGTCTCCTTTTTAGAGAATTCCTTTTGGAACTGTGTCAACAAACATGTTCATGACACTCATTGAACAGGTTAACTCACTTAACCTTTTACAGATTCTAATAAGGAATAACTTCTTCTTCAGTGTTTTGTGACTTTGCAAGCGTTGGGAAATGGATATACCTTAACCTTTGTTGTAACTTGGTACAGTAAAGAGTTCTTGGCTAGTACGGCAGAAAGAGATTAAGTGTCTACCATATTTATGAGCAGTTTCTTCTTCCAGGAAACAACTAGATAACTGACTTTCCCTAGCTTTGCTTGACATCGAACAGAGTTTTATCAATGTAATGTGAGTAGAAGTGAGGCATGCCGCTGCTGGGCCTGACCTTGTAAAAATCTTCCATATTTTTTCTTCCTACACCAGCTTGATACAAAAGAGACAGTGGCATTGGAAGCTACTGGTGAAGTCTGTATCCTTTATTCACACTTTGAAAAAGCTGTCAAGGAGCACCTACTTTGTACTTTACCTGAATGGGAAACTTCTATCATTTATTAGCTGTTATACATTTTGGTATTTGTTTCAAAAAACATTACTTTAATTGATACAGGAAGGATTCTGAAGACTTGAATTATGGTAGAGTTCTGTCATCAGATGGTGATGAGTTTCAACTGAGATGAGGTATTTACTCTTGCCATATTTGGGTATCCTCATCTGTAGAATGGCGTTCATTATGCTTCTTCAACCCATCATACAGGATCACAGGAGAGTCCTAATAAGAAAATGGACTGGGGAGAACACTGAAAAGCATGACATATGATATGTGTGCAGGGAATTATAAACTAATTTAGGGTGTCCAGGTCTCTTAAGTGACCAATAAATTGAATTAATACTTCCACTCTGTGACCAACTGATCTTGCCTCTTCTACATATGAATTATTTCCTGCTCAGCTTCTGAAATTCTAATTAGTATAGATGAAGCATCAGGATGTTCTGAAGAGAGAGTTAGCACATGGTTCTATATATCCCTGCCTTTCACACCACAGTATCGAGATATTCCCCTGTGTATGCTTGTTCAAAGGTAAAACACTAAATTAAAAACTAAAATCAATCATAATCTAATCTACAACTTCAGTCAGGCCTAAATAAGATTAATCTCACTGTAGTAGACATGCAAATGAGAAAAACACCAACATGTGAGATAATGGCTCAGTAAGATGATGCTGATGGCATGACTCTGAAAACCCAGAGCAGTGCTTTCAAATTTACTAATCCACTTTTCTGCTTCTTTCATTATAATTGTTTGCACATATAGAGTTTTATAGGTAAAAATGAATTTATGCATTCTTTACTTTTTTATCCAAAAAGCAGCATTATTGTTCTAAAGTTTTTGGTAGGTCGTAGGAAATTTTTCTGATCACAAATAACCAGTGGATTTAAGATCCACACTTAAAAATTTGCTGATGGAGTAAGATAAACTAAGTTGTACCTGAGGGCACCACTGTAGATGTCCCAAAATGTCACCTCCTTCAGCCCAGTCCCCACTCACCATCTGTCTCATTGGGCAATGCTTTTCAAGTACATACCTTTTATTTTTTTAATTTTTTTTTAAAGGTTTTATTTATTTATTTGACAGAGAGGAATCACAAGTAGATGGAGAGGCAGGTAGAGAGAGAGAGAGGGAAGCAGGCTCCCTGCTGAGCAGAGAGCCCGATGCGGGACTCGATCCCAGGACCCTGAGATCATGACCTGAGCCGAAGGCAGCGGCTTAACCCACTGAGCCACCCAGGTGCCCCAAGTACATACCTTTTAAAAATTATTATTATTTACTTTATTAAAAAGGACACATTGCTGTATATAATATTTTGAGAATGACTGTTTCCACTTAATATTATATTGCTAGGGTTCATTCTGTGATGTTATATCACTGTAGCTTATTTATTTTGATAGTTACATATGGAGCAGGCAGAACAGTGGCAAAAAAAAAAAAAAAAGAAAAAAATGTCCCTGTCCTAATCCCAGAAACTGGGAATATGTTAAATTATGTGACAAAGGAGAATTATGATTTTAGATGAAAATAGGGTTGCTAAAGGCCTTGAGATTTTGAGATTATTCTGGACTATTAGGAGGGGTCCAATGTAATCACATGCTGAACAAGGCTGGAGAAGGCATATCAGAATTATATCATGTGGGAAAGATACTACCAGGTATTGATGGCTTTAAGAGGGAAGGGGGCAAGGAGTCAAAGAATGTAGGAAACCTCCAGAAGCTAGAAAAGGTAAGAAAATGGATTTTTCCCCCCTAGGAAAAAACAGCACTGCTGCCATCTTGATGTTAGCCCAGTAAGACTGTTTCAGACTTTTGACCTCCAGAACAGTAAGATAATATATTTTTATTATTTCAAGTCAAAGTTTTTGGTAATTTCTTATATCAGCAGTGGGAAACTAACTCATATAATATTTAATGGAGTGAATATAGTATTGTTTCTCTCCTACTGTCCCATGGAGGGGTGCTTATGTTGTCTCTATGCTGTTGCTCCTATGAACAGTGATTCTGAGAACATTCTTGTACACATCTTTTTTGCATACATGGACATTTTTCTCTTAGTTATTTACTTAGAAATAAAATTGCTGCATCAGTAGATGTAAGAATGGTCAAATGTAAAAGGCATATTCAAAGTATTATCTAATTGGTTGTAAAACATTATCATTCTTACCAATAATGTATAACAAATTATGTAGTTCTACATCCTCTTGGCATTTGTTAAATCTTTTTTTTTTTTTTCCTTATTGAGTAGGTTTAAATTCTATCTCATTGTAATCTTGATTTGCAATTCCCTGATTATGAGAGGTATCGATCATGTATTTGTTTACTGGTCATATGTGTTCTATCTTCTAGAAATGTTTGTTTTGCTTATTTTAAAATAGGCAAAAAAGTTTACTTTTTTATAAAGTAAAGGTTGCTGGTACTTTTGTGTTTGTTAGAATTTATATACATTTTTATACTAATCTTTAGTCACTGATGCGGACTGAAATTTCTAAGAACTTATATGACAGACTATTTTAGTACGACAGTATTGTTGGATAAAAATTCTACATTCTAAGATCTTTTCTTGCTTGAAAGTATATTCCATGCTACATTTAGTGCAATCTTAAAAATGTCTTTCCCTTTGAATACAATCTGTTATTTCTATAAGCTCCTGGAATGTTTTTGGTATCTACAGTATTCTTACATTTTAGGATGCCTAAGTGCCTCTCCTCATTGGCACTTTATAGGCACTTTGAATTTGACATTTGTGATCTTTTTTTTTTTTTTTAATTTCAGAAATGGACTTCCATTATTTGGTCAAGGGTTTCTTCCTCTTAATTTTAGTTTTCACCCTTTCTTGGACCTCCTGTTTGCCATCACATTTATGTCTATTTTCTGTTTATCATTGCCATATCTATTTTTTTTTACCTCTTTCTTTTTTTCCTCTCTGTTTTTGGTGGGGAGGGTGATGCATTTTTTTCAAATATACTCTTCTAGTTTGTTATTTCATTCCTCAGGTGTATTTCATCTCTTCTTTTTAAAAATTTATTTTAGTTGTTATATTTTTCATGTATGTGGTTCTTCTATAATTTCTTGAGTTTATTTTGCATCGCTAAACTTCACACCAGCAAATTCCCCAAGTCCTAGGTGAAATAAAATTGTTTGATTGAATCAAAACATTCCAGGTTGTGATCCAAGTTTAGTCTTAATTCTACAGAGATATATCTGCAATTTGAAAGTAAGACACAAATTAACTTCTAATCTGTAGACTATGTGGGCTAGTAGATTTTGGCAAAGGGTACTTTATAATTTCTTGACTAATCTCATAGCCATCAAAGCTATTTTCAAGAGGCAGAGCATAGCAGGCTATATTTGGCACAAGCTTCTCAAAGGCTGGGAATGAAGGGCCTGATTTATAGACCTAGAACAGTGCCTAACTCCCACACAGCAGTCAATAAATATTTGCTTAATAAATCAGTGGATAAGTACTGTGTAAGAATAAGCCAGTTTAGTTCTCTCCACTTCTTTATTAATCAGAGTAGAAACCCCACCCCCACCCAGATGAAAGAAGAAACACACATGTCCCATTAGCCTGCTATTTCTAAAGCTGTGTGGATAGGTCATAGAGAATAATGCTCACCTCACTCTGAGATTCTGCAGACTGTGATGCTTTTAAGGAGGTGATAAGGTCCAGAGTGTCTCTTTTATATTGTTTAACTGAGAATGTTCCACTATGGACTTTTAACCACTTTGACAAAAAAAGTTGCTCTTTTTTTCTGAAGTAGTGGAGGGGAAGATTGAAATGAGGAAAGGTGGGGAAATTAAAATAAAGACCAGCTCTGTGGAGAAGGGAAAAGAGTTAGGTCCCTTGAGCAAAAGACACTAAAAGAGAGTGAAGATGCAAGTATTCTTTACTTATTTATTTAAAGATTTTATTTATTTTGAGAGAGAGCTTGAGCATGAGTGGGGGACAGAGGCAAAGGGAGAGAGAGAAGCAGACTCCCTGCTGAGCAGGGAGCCTGAAGCGGGGCTCCATCCCCGGACCCTGGGATCATGACCTAAACCAAAGGCAGAGGCTTAACCAACTGAGCCACTCAGGCACACCAAGATGCAAGTATTTAGCAGGAAAAGACCCATGAGAGAAAAATGGAGCGGGAACCATGGAAGGTAGGCAGACCTATGAGGTAGTGATGCAAATCTGTCTCTGAGTGAAGGAAAAGGGAAGACTGAGTATAAGCATCTTAGACCACCAGGCGAGGCAAGGAATGTTTGACAAGCCTTCTAAGATGTTCTCAGGCCAAAGCCAGCATCAAAAGAGCGTGTGTTTTCCAGGAACAGGTCTCCCTTAGAGTCGATACTGAACTCATGACTAGCAACAGACCAGGGGAGGCATTGCTCCAATGTAAAAGCAGGCATGGATAGCAGAGCTCAGTGCCTTCAGCCCTCAGTCAACTATGTTGCCTATGATTGGAGGTCTTTTGAAGCATTTCCCTATAGCTGCCACAAGCCTGGAAGTTTTTAATTTCAGATTTCTGGCCACTAATGAATATAGTACTGTGGTCAGAATGGAATGGAGAATTGGAAGATGACATAAGAATCTCAGTTCTTGTGTAGAAAGAGGACAAAATAAACATATGTTCTACCTGTAATAAATGAGAACCAAAGTGTTTTTGGTTCTTGTATGAAGTTGATGAAGAGTTCCCTGCCAAAACAACATTCCTTGACTTCTGAAAATCTGTTTTGGATCAAGTTTCCTCAGTATTTATGACATCAGCTTAGAACCAAGTTAGGAAAGGGTTTTTTTGTTTTGTTTTGTTTTGTACAAGGCCAGGGAGTAAGCACTGTAGATTTGGGGAGCCAGATAATGTCTATCACAATTACTCAACTCTGTGAGAGAGCATCTATAGATAACACATAAATAAAGAGGCATGGATAAATTCCAAGAAAACTTGAGTTATAAAAGCAGATGCCAATCTGCATTTGGCCCATAGGCCATAGTTGATGACCACTGATTTAGATGTTTCAAGCAAACAAGTTCATGTGCATGATCAGTTAGATCATTCTGAAATTCAAAACAGCATGGTATGTATATTAGGGGTTTCACACTTACAAAATTGTGAAAGGTAAAGCTCAACAGCCAAGGCCCAAAGTATCATTATATCCAATTCAAAGGAATTTGAATTTTACTCACAGTACACCAATACTATGTTTAATGTGGGGAAATGACATAAACAGTCATGGGGGCAGTGCAGGAGATGAAGTCACAGAACACACAATTAAGAAACTGCACGGTAACCAGATTAACAAAATATGAAAGAATCACTCAAAGGGGAGTTACTATGGATAGTAAGAGCAAGGAGTGGGTAAGAAAGCTTGAAAGGATATAGAATTCTTGGAATGCAGTAAACTTAAATGTAGAAAATACGGAAGGATAAGTTCCACAGAATGATCCAGAGCACTGTTCAGGCTTGAGCCACAAGGTGAATGGTAACGCCTTTCACTAAAAGAAGAGTAATAAAAGGAGTTTTCTGATTCAACAGCGTCAGATGAGGGGCCCTGTGGGGAAGCTTGAATTGCCTGAGGGATGTTGAAATGGCAATGTCTAGTAGGCAGTTGGCTCTTTGGGTTCTGAGGTGAGGAGATAGGTGTATATGTTAAAGGACAGGGGTTGAGCATGGAACCCTGGGAACATCAATATATAAGGAAAGGAGGAAGAAAGAGACCATGGAAGGGAGACTTCGAGATCTTTCCTATCACATTACTTTTTCAACTTCCTTTTGAATGTTGAAGTTTTCCAGGGTTCTGCTATTGTTCCCCTCTTTTAGTTGCTTCATGTGCTTCTTTTTCTCTTAGTGATTTTACCCATTTTTGCCTTTGGCTCCAGGTTGATGAAATTTCTAAACACATTCTTTTCAGAAATTCTAACATATTTCCAATTGCTCATAAATACTACCAGCTCCAGACAACATAAATTTAATATGCCTTTCAATTATTTTGCCCAAGCAACCGCCTCAACTTCTGTTCTCTCAAGGAAAATGAACACTCTCTATATCTACCCAATATACTTCTCTCATCCTCACAGGCTGTCAACAAACCTGGAACATTGTCTGTCCTCATTCCTCTCCCTCTCTGTTGACATGGTCTCTAACTTCACCATTTCTTGCCTTGCATTATTGAGCATGTATCTGGACTACTTAGTCCCAGCACTTTCCAATTTCAGACCATGTTTCACACTGTTTCAGAGTGACCTTAGCTAAAAAGGGATCTATTTGCTTTGACTATTTAGAACTACTTATCTCTCAACACCCCACCCCTAGCAGTCATGTGTAGCATAATATTTAACAGCAAGGGGTTAAGTCCTATTTGAAGAAGTTTGTTGTCTGCCATTCCAAGAGAGTTATTTAAGATGGAAACTGACAAAAAGAGGCTTTCACAAAGATTTCCTCATGTAAATTTCCCAAATCTTCTCCCTTCAGTGTCATTCTCCTCTTAGCATATATTATAATCCCTTTCACCTATTTGATAGGAGGAAATAAAAAGGACTTCTTAGGAGAAATTGCTACAGTAAGGTCACATCTTCTTGTCCATTCCAAATCTCAGTTATCTGAATTCCAGATTTATATTCCAGTCACATTTCTTTCTAACACCTTTGTTTAACAAGACTTAATGTCTGATCCTAGTCTGACCAGAAGAGAAGAGAGAGGGAGTAAATATAATAACATAACTTGTAATTATTCAAAGTCATTTTCTTTAAGGTGAAATCTTGCTTCTCTAAATACTTTCCCCACTCCCAACTATGGAACTCATTATTAATTCTATTTTAATATTATTTCATCATCATCATCATCATTACCATCTTGGCATATACGCTGCTTCAGTATGCTTGGCATTGTCTTAAGTGCTTTACATTTATTAACTCAACAATGCCCCAAAGCACCCAGGGAAGTAGTTATAATTATTGTCCTTGTTTGGGGATGAGGAAAGTGCTAAGTTTTGAAACTTGCTAAAGGTCACACAGTTTATAAGAAGTAGAGCTGGATAGGTACCCACATAATCTGACTTCAGCGCTCATGATCTTATCTACTATCCAATGAAAGTTTTCATAACCATGTACTATACTGAAAATCATACAAACCATATAAACTGATATTATTCCTGCCACTCCATAATTTCTTGAATAAAATCCAAGCTTGTCATCTCAGAAATATAAATAAAGTCCAAATACTTCTGCATAATATTTTCTCTCTAGTCCTTCTAAAGGTTCTGCCTGTGCTTAGTACATGCTGCTCCCATGGTCCTAGAGAATCTCTACATGAGTTGATTCATAACCAGATGATAACGTGGATTGTAACCAAATACAAGAAATTTTCCTGCATTTGTGTCCTTTATAAAACACAAATAACTCAACTTTTTAGGATGGGTCTCAATTACATTTTCATTTACCATTAACTGATAGGCACTCTGGAAATGCACAGATAAATAAAAACAAAGAGCACATTATAAACTTTAGTTATTTAAAATCTTAGCTTTTAAATAGAATATATTAGGTTGTGTTGTTAAGTTGTAAATGCTTAATTAAAGAAAATACCACACATTTAGTCTTTTTGCACAACTCATGATGTCTAACTATGGAAGCACATGTCACTTTTGGTTATATTTTGTAAACATTTATTTATATCCTACCTTGTTCCACATACACTCCACATACACATACACATGAACAGCATAGTCCCTTTGGTTACATGAAGAGCACATGGATGCCTGTTATTCTCCATTTTGCTGTGAGCATTTAGTGAAACAATCCCTGAGGCAACTTTCCAAAACAGGCTGTTTTTTAGAACAAAAAAAAAAAAATCTCCTTAAGGAATCCCATCTCCTGTTAACTCTTTCTGAATAATCAGTTCTCTTACAGAAAATAAAAAAAGGTGTTTCAAACATGTATTTTTATGGCCTTTCCCTATAGGGTAGCAAGAGAGAATAGAAAAAAAAATTACTGGGTTGGTTCTAGCACTTTATGGTTTATTCTGTATGTTTATTCATGGTTTATTCCAAACTATACAGTTTATTCCATGCATTCCTTTACTTATTGTACATGTTTTGAGCACCTTCTGTGCATCAAACTTGTCTTCAGGAAGTTTACAATGTAATGGAACACAGAGATATACTTCTTCATTCAATAGTGTATCCATTCCACCCACAAGTATTTATTGTATGCCTATAGTATACCTTGCCTTTTCTACTCACATAAATAATGGACTGTCTTAAGTACTATAAGTCTTCTGAGGAGGTCATGTATTATGAGAGATGATGAGTTTGGTATAGTGTGTTGTAAGAGCAGTGGTGCAGAAAAGTGGCAGGAAAACCAAGAGACAACCTCGCAAAGGAGGTTAGAACTTAAAAGGTGACTCCTTAGTCATATGACTTTGGAGAACTAAATCAATCTTCTTGAGTCCAGATAAATTCATCTGAAAAGGGATAAGATTTTGCCAGGGACCATATAATTTATCTTGTGGATTTAAAAATATCAGCTGTACTAATTTATGAAAACAAAAGTGATATAGCTAAAGGAAATCAAGAATAGTATTTTTCCTGAGGCTTAAGATCTGATCAAAGCTATAGAGTGCCTCTAATGCTAACCTGGGTAATTTTTAAAAATTATTTATTTTTTATTAACATATAATGTATTATTAGCCCCAGGGGTACAGGTCTGTGAATCACCACGTTTACACACTTCACAGCACTCACCATAGCACATACCTTCCCCAATGTCCATAATCCAACCACCCTCTCCCTACCCCCCTCCCCCAGCAACCCCCAGTTTGTTTTGTGAGATTAAGAGTCTCTTATTAGCCTAGGTAATTTATACCTTTTATATGTATCACTGGTTACCAAACAGTTTTAACATCCCTTCATCATTAAAAAAGCTTAATACAACCCCACTATGTGAATATTTATTCATTTATGAATTATACAAACAGTATATATACACACTTCTCTAGGGTCTAGACACACAGAGAATACTCTCCAGATCATTTTATAATTTTATAATCTTGATTCTTAAGACTCTCAAGGAAAATATGAGTAAGGAAAACTATAGACCAATCTTCATCAAGACTATAAATGACAAACATTTAAAAAGAATGTTAATGAACTGAATCCAGAATTACATTTTAAAGGATAGTAAAGTTAAAGGAAACCTAGAAATGTAAGTTTTTTTTAAACAGAAAAATCAAGTAATAATCAAGTAATGGAGTTACCATATTAAAAAATTAAAAGAGGAAAAGTTGAAAATAGAAATACCCTATGGTCCAGCAATTGCTCTACTGGGTATTTACCCTAAAGATACAACTGTAGTGATCTCGGGCACGTGTACCCCAGTGTTCATAGCAGCAATGTCCACAACAGCCAAACTATGGAAAGAGCCCCAGATGTCCATCAACAGATGAATGGAGAAAGATATGGTATATATATATATGTGTGTATGTGTGTGTGTGTGTGTGTGTGTGTGTGTGTATGTGTGTATAGGAATATCATGCAGCCCTCAAAAAACCCCCAAATCTTGCTATTTGGAATGATGTGGATAGAACTAGAGGGTATTATGCTAAGTGAAATAAGTCAATCAGAGAAAGACAATTATCATATGCTTTCACTGACATGAGGAACTTGAGAAACAAGACAGAGGATGATAGGGAAGGGAGGAAAACATGAAACAAGCCAAAACCAGAGATGGAGACAAACCATAAGAGACTTAATCTCAGGAAACAAAACTGAAGGTTGCTGGAGTGGAGGAGGTGGGAGGGATGGGGTGGCAGGTGACGGCCACTGGGGCGCGCATGTGCTATGGTGAGCGCTGGGAACTGTGTAAGACTGATGAATCAAAGAATTGTACTCCTCGGGGCGCCTGGGTGGCTCAGCGGGTTAAGCCGCTGCCTTCGGTTCAGGTCATGAACTCGGAGTCCTGGGATCGAGCCCCGCATAGGGCTCTCTGCTCAGCAGGGAGCCTGCTTCCTCCTCTCTCTCTGCCTGCCTCTCTGCCTGCTTGTGATCTCTCTCAATAAATCTCTCTCAAATAAATAAATAAAATCTTTAAAAAAAAAAAGAATCATACCCCTGAAACAAATATTACATTATGTTAATAAAAATACCCAAAAAACCCCCCAAAAGTCTAAAAGAGGAAAAACTGTACCTGCAGGTCAACAGATGTAGAAAAATCATTTGATAAAATTCAACAACCCACTGACCATTTAAAAAAAAAACTGGCTCTCTCCAGCCACCCAAGATGCCTGAAGGAAAGAAGACCAAGGGGAAGAAGGTGGCCCTGGCCCCTGCTGTCATCAAGAAGCAGGAGACTAAGAAGGTGACCAGTCCCTGTTTGAGAAAAGGCCCAAGAATTCTGGCATCATACAAGATATCCAGCCTAAAGGAGACCTTGCCAGCTTTGTCAAATGGCTCTTCTGCCTCTGGCTGCAGCGGCGAAGGACTAGTCTGTATAAGCATCTAAAAGTGCCTCCCCTAATTCTCCAGTTCACCTGGCCTTGGACTGCCAAAAAGCTCCTCAAATGCTTAAGCTGGACTGCAAACACAGCAAGGGAAGCAGAGATTGTTGGCCCTAACTGAGAAGAAACCTGCTGGGGAAGAGGATGTACCCACTAAGAGGCTGCCTGTCCTCTGAGCTGGAGCTTTTCCTGTCACCACCTTGGTGGAAAACAAAAAGGCTCAGCTGGTAGTGATGGCACATGATGTGGATCTCATTGAGCTGGGTGTCTTTCTGCCTGTTCTGTGTCACAAGATGAAGGTTCCCTACTGTATTATCAGGGGGGAAGACCAGGCTGGGAGGTATCCTTCACAGGAAGACCTGCACCACTGTTGCTTTCACACACGTTAACTCAGAAGACAAAGGAACTCTGGCTAAGCTGGTGGAATGTACTGGGACCAATTACAATGACAGATATGATGAGACCTGCCGTTCCTGGGGAGGCAACATCTTGGGTCCAAAGGTGGTAGCTCACATTGCCAAACTGGAAAAGGCAAAGCTAAAGAACTGGCCACTAAATTGGTCTAAGTGTATGCTGTTGAATATTCTATACATAAAAGTAATAGAAATTCTCTTTCAAAAAATTTTTAAAAATCTAAACTTTTTTTTTTTTTAGCAAACTAGGAGTGGAAGAGAAAATTATTTTCTTCTTATAGTATCAACAAAATTGCTCAAGGTAAACCACATAGTAAATGGCATTTTCTTTGTGATTAGGAACAAGTTCAGTGTGTGTACCATATGCTTACTCTTACAGTAATAAAGTGCAGGTTTTGGCTACTGCTCTGTGGCAAGAAAAACCTATAAAATATGGTTAATTAAAAGGAAGACATAAAATTATTATTCTCGAGACATAAATTATTTATTTAAAACTTCAGTAGTAGGATTTTAGTAGTTTGGAGGGACTAGATTATTCTGTGATAATAAAAAGCCACAAAATTTCAGAAGCTTAAAAAACAAGAATTTCTATTTTATTCACACTACATGTCTAATAAGGGAGAGCAGAGAAGTGCTCACTGCATTCTCTCAAAGACCCCAGGTGACAATAACCCAAATGAGACATGAACAGAGGGAGAGGAGAGAATCACCAAACTTGTGAATGTTGGCTGCTGGTAGATTCAACCCATTACTGATGCCAAATCAGATCAAATGGTAGTCATAAAGGGAATTAAGTTTAGTGGTAAAGGTATTGCTAAGTGAGAGAGCCGTGCTAACTACAAACAGAAACATCCAACAATCCTTTAGAAAGGAAGGGTTGAAGCCCAGAGTTGAACTTGGGATTCAAGATGAAAACCCATGAGGAAGTAGTAATTTATTTAATTCAATATGCTCAATAAATACTGTTTAATTCCAGGAATATACATTTTCCAAGACTACTGATTGAAAGTGTCAGACTAACAAATCCTATGGTTTTATGGAATCTTTTCTTATCAACAGTGAGGATTATTTACACAGACTAAATCTGAAAGCAGTGGTCCATTTTTTTCCCTTCTTTTTTTAAAAATCAAAAGGAAAACACAACGTGGCTGCCTCAGAGTTGTATCAGACCAGGCACAGAGACTTTTTTCAGAGTCATTTGTGGTGGATGTCTGAAAAAAATAGTAATGGCGATGAATAGTACTTATGGTATGCAAACATTGAATATTAGTAACAATGTCTTTTTTATCAGAGTTCCATCAAAACTGACCTTTGAATAGCTTACATTACTGCTTTAAAAAAGCCTTCTCTAAGATGGCAGTGAAAATCCCAGAAGAGCAGGGAGAGAAAGGCCTGCTGGAGTGGGAGCAGGGGGTGACTATTGTGAAGGGGACCACAGTGTAGGGAGTGGGCAGAAGCAGTAAGAAAGGAGAGAACTATGAATTTTTTGTTATGGTACTTAGATATGGATGTAGGTTTGAATTATGCCATTATATGCACAGATTTGTATTTACGTGAGTTTAACTCATAAGTAGAGAAAATTATTTTAATTGAACTATTTAGAAAACACCTCCAGCAAAATCAAAAGTAAACTGTGTGGTGCATTCTACTTTCCAGGGCACTCTATTTTAGCGAATGCGTTTTACCTTTATGATAATTATCAAACACTTATGTTTTATGGATGGAGCCCTATAGCATAATACTCAGTCTGCTTTGCATAACTATGATGATTTGCTCTCCTTCTTAATACAGCATAAATGTTTTTGTCCTTATGCAATTGATCTTGTTTGCTGGTGGTTGGCTCAAAACGCTGGGCCTGCGTCCAAGGTACTGTTGCAGAATATTAGCCTCCCCATAATAAAAAATGTTCATTTTCTTCATCTTCTGTGATTTTGTTTTTCTTAGTCTCTAGCTTCAATGGCTGAGCATCCCTTTAGCTAGCTCTCAGTTAATTAAAAAGCCTGTAGCAGAGTACAGAATGTGCCCACAAGAAAACCTCAGGCAGTGCAGATGGCACCACCTCTGCTCTCAGAAGCAGAAAAGTTCTCTGAAACAGCTGTGGGTTGGGAGGCTCTGGGTGGCTTCTGCCTTCTTGGCATGCAAATAAGAAGAATGAATCTGACTTGCGAGATCTCCCCTGCTCAAATCAACTAATGCTATGGTAAACAGCTTTTTAGCTGCAGGAGAGTTCAAAATGTACTCTCTGCAGCCATAATTTTTTGCTGAAGTTGTGTGCTATCTGGAATGATGTATGTGCTACATATTGCCGAGAAAGCTGTGTCTACATGTATGTCAGTACAGAAGATGGAGGAATTGAAGGAAGAAGAGGAAACAGTACCCCAGATGTTTTCTACAAGCTCCCATTTGATCTTGTGGGGGGTTGTACCTTTATTCATTTTTCCTCTGGTTGCTCATATGAAGAATTTGGGAAGATTCTACCAGCCTGTGGCTTAATTGCTGCCAGGTTTTACCTTACCATATTGTATAAGCAATAAATATTGATTGGATGTAAATGCATTCCAATGTATTCCCGTGCCCTCCATACCAAACACAAAAAAACAAATTATTAAGGGGCACAGAGTTCAGTTCCCTTTTTGTGAGCATGAGAAATCTTGCTGTAAAAGCAAACTGAAAATTAATGACCCCGTGATATTCCCAAGGGCCTGGTAGAGGAAAAGATGTCTCAATCCCAAATCAAGGAATGTGTAACAGCTTGAAGTGGAGTCTCCACACACCAGTGATTAAATCACCTGTTTGGATATGACTTTTAAATTAGTGACAAATTACACTATAGCCAGAGGAGATTGATCTTGTCATTATTTCACTTCTCTATAGGTAAGTTACCACTCTACCCTACAAATCAGGCAATGAACAATCAGTACATTAACAAAGAAAGAGATGAGGTGAGATGATCTCAAGCAGACGACCAACAGCCATTCCCAACTGATTAACTTCTGTGCTTGTCTTTAATACTCAAATTGAAGAGATTTCTGTTATCCTAGTTATACATTAGTAGGAGGAGAGAAAATTCTTAGGGGCCAAAGAAGGCAGGACAATGTGAAGCTATCTCATAAAATATGATTTAAATGTATAATAATAAATAATTAAGTAATTAATAGCAGCAAAATGGATTTTTGGTTTAATGGGGCAAAATATATTCATATCTGAAAAAGAACCATCTTCTGCTGACAGAGCTTATTATACTTCATTTAGGAGACAACAATGTAGTTATAGTATTTATCTATCATTATAATAAGAAAACCACAGCAGTGTTTGTCCCTAATTACAATTATGGTGCCATGGTGCTTTTTATTCAAGAACCAAAAACAGATTTTGCCTTTATTTTTAATGCTTAAATTAGGAATGCATTGAGATACAAATTACTGTGTCAAGATTCAGGGTAGAAATGTAATCAGGATTTAGATAACAAATGAGCAAAAACACATGATCATTATACTTGTTAGTATAAAATACTTTGCTAAAGACCTTATTCTCATCTCATTTATGTGCTGTATTACGACTCACATTTAAGAGATTTAAATAAGAGGTGAAAAATCCATAAGCCATTTAAGATATAAGCAAATGAAGTAACTATTGTCCAGGAAATGGTCTTTACATATGAGTATAATGAAGCTACAGGAAATGGCACTATGGAAATCATCATTTATCTTGAATCAAACAAAAATTTGCTTAGCAAGATCACTCTATAATTCTTTTTGTGAATAACAACTAGTTTGAAAAAGATGTTAGACAAAATTCCATTGGGTTGTTAAGAATTTTTTCAATGATGTCCTTTACCATTTGGAGATTTTTTTTTTAATTTTTTATTTTTTATAAACATATATTTTTATCCCCAGGGGTACAGGTCCGTGAATCTCCAGGTCCACACACCCCACAGCACTCACCAAAGCACACCCCCCATTTGGAGATTTTTCTTAATGGCAACAATGAAGTTCTGTAACAAATATCCTTATTTTCTTTTTTGTATCAAAAATAGGCTCCTTTACTAGGTGTACTCCTGACCAATTATTAGGTCAGTAAATCAGGTCTTAAGAGCATAAGTCCAGCTCATAAATGTTTTCTGATTTTTAGAAGTTTGCCATCATTCTGTTAATTTAGATTCCTAGCAACAAAAGCAGAATGTTCAATCAAAAGAGGTAATACATTCATGAATAGATTTTATCTTAAAATACTAAAAATCTCTACTGAGAGTTAAAGCTAAATTTACATATTAAAATTAGGCACATACCCTCCATTTTATTATGGATAAATTTCCCTGTGTTACATACGTTTGGAAATGTCACAATCCTAACATCATGGCTACACCGTTTAATACAAAAAGAGGAATACCTCAAAACTAGCAGCACTCTTACGAATTACATCTGTCCTTGCAATGTGCTCAGGGCTCATTGTAGGAGGGCTAGGGGACAAGGGAGGGATAGAACACCAGAACCCCGACCCATGAGGCTTCCAGAGCCAGTGAGAAAAACTGAACTTATTTTCAGATTCTGCATTAAGAATCAAGTATAGGTGCTTAGGAGGAAAAAGAGGTGTTCTAGTATAATTTCAAAACTGGTTCATGTAGGCAAGAGTAGGGATTATAGGAAAGTAATGTCTAAGTTAAGAACTCTTCATCTTTGCTTCAGGTCTTCTGAAGACAACTTTTAAAAATTGTGTAGAAAAGTGTGTGTGTGTGTGTGTGTGTGTGTGTGTGTCTGGAGAATGTTTACAGTTTTGCCTAGTTTTTCAAGGAGAACTTACACTGCCTCAGCACCCTATTTCACCCTATTTCACCTCTGAAATGGGTACAGACCACTGGCTGAAAAGTAAACATTTCTTTTTTGGTTTAGTGGGGATAGCATAGCTGGAGTCATCTGGTTCCACAGTTCCTTGACTCCAGAGAAATGAGCTAATCGTTTCAGGTCAGAGAGTCTCTGGTACAAGGGCTGCCAGCACCTAGGGTTTTTTGGTGAGTAATACAAAAGGAACATCTTTCACCCCCAGGCTGAGAAAGAAATTCAGCTCCATGTGGCTCTGTGACTTTGAGTAGGATATAACCCACATGCTCCTTATTAATAACATGGGAATGATTTATTCAAAAATACTTTCACTTATTAAGTGCTGGGCTCAATCTTAAGCAAAGGAAGCATGTATCAACAAATTGGTCCAAAAAACCCTGATCTTTCGGAGCTTATATTCTGGGTGGTGGTAGCTGATTGGGAAGCAGCATGATAGAGGGGTGAGAGTTAATGAGAGACAGGGAAGAAGCCACATGATTTATTAACATTTTCCTTAGTATATGCTAAGGACTGAGATGGGGTTTTATTATTTTGAAATTGTAATATGAAACGTTATTGGGAAAAAGAGTGTTTCAATTCCAGGAAGTTCAAAGTGTTCTTACATGGCACTACATTGCAAGTGGTTTTCGAATCATTAAAAGGACACAGTGCTTTAAATCATAGCCTACAAATAATTCAAAATGACAGTTTTTACCCTTCATGCTTACTTCAAAGTCCCCAAGAAAAGATCTGAGCATCTAAAGTTGGCTGGTCCCACCATAGGAAGTGGGATTCTGTATCTGTGTACAGAGAGGAGGAAAGGACTCAGATTCTAACAAGTTACCTTTCTTGCCCCACTGACAGCACATTGGGGCTGGCAGACAAAGGTTTAATGTCTTCTGGGATAAGCAATCTCCATGACAAACCATTTGTCTTCCTGGTTAGCCAAGGAGATCTTTAATAGAGTTGTCAATCATTTTTGGAAGGAAAGAGAAAAAAGAGGTGGATGAGAGAAAGAATTTGTTCATTTTGCCCCCAAACTATTATTTTCTTTTAGATTAAAAATTCTAGCCCTGTTGCATGAAACAGATTCGTCTGCTAGCTACTCTACAGGCTGCTCATTTCTTATTTTTCACAACAAAAAAGTGGGTGAGATAGTCATTATTTCTATTTTCATTTCTTCTGAAAGCTCTGTGAAAAGGAACTCTCCTTGGAGATTCAAAGAGGGGTAATTAAGCCACAAACCTGGCTATATTACTGAGCCACAGTTGTAAAAGAAGGAGAAAAAAAAAAAAGTCCCAAATCTGTCCCCATTACAGTGTTAGCTCTATGTTGGAGCCCTAAGTGTAACTTGATCCTTTCCCGGGTCAAGGAAAGAAACATTACTGCACTTATCTTGGCTCATTTAAGGTGGAGATACTGTGTTCACAAAATGAGGCTTCATAACTGTCTCCAGTTACTGTCCAAATCCCAGGACAACCATAAAATTATGATTATAGATGTGCATGGGTCATTCTGTTGTCCCTCTGACTTCCCAGCATGGCTGACTGCATATTTTCCCCACATGGTAATAAAATTCCCATTTCCATCTACCATCGCAAATGCATCCTTTTTAATCCAGAAATTTTTATTTCTAACATAACCATTATTACTTTATAATGTCTTTACTTCTAAAATCTGGCTGTCCCAAGCTCTTCTCTGGGTATTTATTTAATTAAATCAAAACATTTATTGATCACCTATTATGTGCAAGACACTATGTGAGATAGGAAAATACATGATATCTGTTCTAAAAAAAACTCTAACCTCTTTTCGACCAGATTTAGAATTCTGCCACAATTATAATTGCCAGTTGCCCATAAAAAGGTGAAGTAGAATCCAATATTAGGCTTATGAAAAAGCATAAAGCATAAGCTCACATTTTTCTAATTTCTCTAAAAGCATTTCATTGTAGCCTTACTTACATAAATCAGACAAACACCATTAATTTTGCAAATCTATTATTTGGACATAGTAGACCATCTAACTTTCCCCTGGGAGTTTTAATTTTTCAAGCAGATGTGTAAAACTGCATATGGAGTTAAAACTTCTATTTGCCGGGGTGCCTGGGTGGCTCAGTTGGTTGAGCAGCTGCCTTTGGCTCAGGTCATGATCCTGGACTTCCAGGATCGAGTCCCGCATCAGGCTCCCAGCTCCTTGGGGAGTCTGCTTCTCCCTCTGACCTTCTCCTCTCTCATGTTCTCTCTCACTCATTCTCTCTCAAATAAATAAATAAAATCTTAAAACAAACAAACAAACAAAAAAACCTTCTATTTGCCTTCAGTTTATTTGGAAGCTCTAAATGTTTGACTTTCCAAATAATGATTTGCTTATTTACTTAACAATATATATCAAGACTTTAAAGTCTGTTAGGAGCCATCCTAGGAACCACAGATATAAAGAAGTCAAGCCTTTAAGGAATTTGGATTGTGTTGAAAGCATGTTTTTTTGGTGAGATTAAACTGAAAGTGTAGAAAAATGACTAAGAATACACATGCATTAGGCTTTCTTTCAAAACCTTCTCTAGAATAGCCTTGCTCTACATTTCTATTTCCAACAATAAGCATTTACAAGCTTTATGCTTCACTCGGATTTAACCATTTGCTATTCTCTATCTTGTCTATGGTCCCACTGTACACTTTTGTGTTTTCTGTCTTCAAACCACTGATCTTTCCTTCTCCTAGCATCTGTAGCTCCACATCCATTCATCTGTCAAAGTCCTGCTCCAATGCCACCACACTATAACATTTTATTCAAAGTATTTTAGTTAGAAAGAAACTTTATCTGATATAATTGTTCATAGTACTTTGTCTGAATCTCTTAAGACAACACCCACTTCAAATATTTATTTACACTAGTTGTCATCTCTTCTAGATGTGTGTAGTCTCTCAGGAGAGGAGTCCTATCTGGTCCACTTAGGCTAGCTCCTTGATTTGAAAAGTACTCAAATATTTCCTAAAGGAGTCAATGATACAAATTGCGATCAAAGCAGGACTTCTCAAACTTCACCGTCTATGAGCATCAGCTGGAGAGACAGTTAAAACAAGGATGGCAGGGCCCCTCCCAGGAGATTTAAATTCTGCAGCTCTAAAGAGGGCAACAATAATGCTGAGAGTGCAGGTCCATGAGCCACTGAGCACTACTATCTTTCGCCACCACTGCAAACACACAGAATATTTATGGGTGGGAATAGCTTCATAACATGGAAGATATAAACCATAGTCTAAGACTAGCCCCATCTTAGCAAGAAGTTATTTTAGGAAGAATAACAAAGGTATTAGGATAGAAGTAAAAAGCAAAAAACAAAAACAAAAACAAAAACATTGGCTTTACTATATGTAATGTGGTATTCTCTGGGAAGTGTATAGGAGGATGTAAGACTTTTCATACACATGGGGAAACGCAATTTAGGGTTCTTAATGAGGATTGATAATTAAAACAGACATAAGACAGATTTATAGGAGGAGAGAAAACCAATTTATATAAGGTTTATATGACATAGGAACCTCATAAGGCAACAAAGATTCAAAGACATGTCAAAATCTAAAGGCCTTTTTTTTTTTTTTTTGATTAGGCTGAATAAAGAGAAACAACTGTGGAAAATAACCAAATTACGTGAGTAGGTTAAAGGAAGATAAGAATTATTTTAACAAGGTCTGTTTGTGTAGAATTCTCTCAGCTATAACTCCTCATCAAAGAATGTTACTATTTTTTTCCTAGTACAAGGAGCGCATCTTTCCCATGGGAGTTTTTATCTCCTACTTTCAGAAAGAAAAGGGAATACTCAGGGACTACCCTTGTATCTGCTGTTTTTCAAGTTCTCTAGCTCAAAATAATCTTTATGCTAAAATGTCATATTTTGAGATGGCATATTCTGCCACTCTTTGCATATTTTTGTTACTTTAGCAATTCTTCACCATTACCATGTATTATCCTTGCAGTTCTGAACTTACCTGAAAGATACTCATACTTTGTATTAATTAGCAAGAAAACAAGAAACAGCAAGTGAGAAATTATCATATGTTGTCATATGGCAGAAAATATATTAAAAATGTTAAAAAAAATCTTAGGACAAAAAAGGAATGAATTACATGCATAAATACAGTGAATAATTAAAAAGACGTATCTCCAGTTCTCACATGAAAGTTGATCTTTATGACAGCTGGGCTGGAATTGTCCATGTATCTTATAAGAAAGTAAGGATGAAAAAAGAAAGAAAGAAAGCAAGCAAGCAAGGATGGCTGATATCAGAGGAATATAAAGTAACTTAAAGATCAAATGGAAGCTCAAAATAATCATCGCCTAATCTTGGTTGAATTTAGTAAGTAAGGCAGCAGGAAGCTCCTTTCCTTCACAAAGATGCTACTGACATTGAAACTTGATGAAGAGGTTGAGGGCAAAAGAGGAAACGACCAAGGAGACCAACAGAGTATTGATGAACGCTGTGTGTACATTCACTCCACCAGCCTTTTAACATTTGCACTGACAACCTTTATTAATGAATGCTATGCTATTTACTTGTCAGGTGGAGACACTGTGATGCTATTTTCCAAGCCCAGAACATAATTCATGTGTGTTACAAGGTTCATTGCATTTATATGTTCAATAGCTTGTTATAATTGAAATATTGGAAATTTTAATCTGGTAGGCAATTTCTTACTTGCTGTTTCTTGCTATCTTTGATAATTGATGCAGTTTATGAAGACCCTTTAGACAGCTTGGGATGGCAACTCCCATTCCTAATAAGGTAGGTCTGGATAATGGTTAGTTAGTAATTAACGCTACTGCCAATCACTCTTGTGTTTATACTTATCAGAAGAAAATGGAAAGTCCTTGCCATTAATGGAATGAAATTCAATAGTAACCCAACTAAATGCACAAGCAAATGTGATCTTATCCTACTCTTCTGTTCTTTCTCACTTCTACATACTTGCCTTTCACTGTTTGTTCTCACCAAGGAACAAGCAGACTTTCAGCCCCAACTGTTTTTCTACAAACAAATAATATTCAAATTTTTAATTGATTTTATCTTTGAACTCCTAATTTCTACTCCTAAACCAGTCTCACATAGCTTGAGAACAGAACCAACCACCTGGAGACAAAGGGGGCTCAGTTTTTGTAAGGAAAAAGACCCTGAAAACCAACGCATTACTCCCTTAGAACAGTCAAGACTTCAACTAATACTTGTGACATTAGCACTTCATTTAGAAATTGATAATTAAAAATAGCTTTAAAATGTCATTGTTATTTAAGATGAATAGCCCATGAACTCTTCAATTCTCAAGATTTAGCTTGCATAAATCCCTGGAGCTTATAAATATTCAGATTTCCAATCTCCACTTCCAAAAATTCTGTAGGTCTAGGTTTTTGTAGGCCTGATAATTAGAATTTTGCTTATTCCAATCAATGAAAACATTTCCCTAAGAAAAATAATATTGTTACTAAGTATAGCCCAATGGAAAATTCTGGAGAAAAATGTACATTTTTGGGTACATGTATTTTTGTATGCATAGAAATAAGACAGAATTTACTTTTTTCCTGAAGTCAGCATTTGTATTTATATTTTTATTTGTATTTTTTTCCTGAAGTCAAAATTTGTATTTGTATTAATTAATTTGTATTTTTATACAAATAATCATTTGTATTTTTAATCATTAAAATACAAATGATTATTTAGTGATAGTTTTAAACAACCTTTCCTGAGACCATAATTTCAAAAAACTGAATTCTGCATTTTGGCAAGATATCACCATAAAGAGGATTACTGCTTAGTTCAATAGGGGAACCCACTAAGGATCTCCAGGAAGCTACAGACTTTATTCCTTCATTAAATAGATCCTTACTGAGCACCTACTACAAAGTAGAAGTGTATATTAGGCAATAGTAGGGACACCCAAACCATGAACTTCAGGGGCATTCAGTTCAATACAGAGAAGTACAGAAATGGCTATGTTATGAGGTAGTAAAGTTAACAGTCACGAATGCTACAACCAAGTGCTATGACCATCAAAGTGAACAGAGGGGCTGTTGAGTTCCAGTAAGGATACTTTAGTGAGGATTGGTTCTATGAATGCAGTGTTATTTTTTCAGGATTTTTTTTTTTTTTTTTAAATCACAGTAGGTATAGTGAGAATATGAACAACAAAAGAGGAAGAAAGGCCAGACATTCTCTGAGTACCTCTTCCAAGCCACTTTGTGCAAAACACTTTGCCTACATGCATGTAGGTACAGATAAGAGGATGCACAGGGGATGTGTGGGAAAATACGAATAGTTAGGTTCAGCCAGAATATACAGCTCATGAAAGAGATTTAGGAGTAAATTGAATTTGGAATCATTTTAGGGGTAATTCATGGAGCCCTTTGAAGTCTAGATTAGAAATTCATTCTTTATTAAGTTTAATATGGCAACAATGCAGAATTGACTGAACAGGAGAACAAACTTAGTGGGAGGGAAACAGTTAATAAGTAAGTTATAATTATTATCTCCAACTGAGAGAGGTAGGGGCAATAAGAATGGAAAAATGGCAGCCCATATGTGAATTAGAGCAGGGAAAGTTAAAAGGATAGTGTCATAAATACTTTACCATCTTACAAACATGCCATGACTGACCCCAATTTAGAAACAGGAATCAGGGAGAATTTTAAAATACATTCAGAGTATTGGCTCAGCTGGTAGAACATTGACCCTTGATCTCAGGGTCATGAATTCAAGCCCCAAGCAGGGTGTAGAGCTTACTTAAAAAAAAAAAAAAAAATCTACAGAACAGTCTCAAGTCTTGTTAGAGCAAAGAGTTAATTAACAGTTATTAATAGTTCCTTGATATCTTTTAAACACAGCTTGATAAAAAAATAATAAATCCAGGCTCACTAAACTAGTAAGTTAAGGGGCACCTATTATATGTCTATTTAATAATGTAGACCTCAATCTTATAGCTTGAAAAATCTTCTGCAACTCCTACTTTCTGGAATAAATTTACAATTTGACCACCAAAACCAAAAACAGTTCAGTTTCTAATAGCAATTTCAAGGAAGGTAACATTTCAATATGTCATTATGTTCAATGACCTTCATAATTAGGATGTTTTTAATCACTAACTTTCCTTTAAGAATGTTACAAATGTGACATGAATTCACTATAATATCACAATTATCAAATACAAATACAGCAAGGCAAAACAAAAAAACTGTTATCTTTAAAAATAAATAAAACAACTACAACAAAAATATATTTATGTGTATCCTTCTGGTTTTGCCCTACATGTATGAATCCTATTTAGTTCTTTGCCCATTGTGCCCTGTACATAACCCTCTTATCAGTTCCAAAGGTGTTCCACATTTTAAATTATGTCAATTCTCCATACCTATCTATTTATACATTCATACTGGTTAAATTGTTTGAAACCTAACAAACATAAACACAACCTATCAGTTAGAATGTTACAGTATACATCAAAATGCAATTATTTAACATGCAGAATATAAAGATGCCAAGTTGGATATTCCTACCTTTATCATTCAATTTAGATCTCTAAAATAGAAAGTATTTACAAGGAAAAATTAAAATCTTGCCCCAAATGCTTATCAATGTTAATACCGTGTTCTTTGACAATTCTGGGTTTTTTTTTAAAGAACATGTATTTGCTATAAAGTGAGTTTTACAAATTAGTATCTCTACATTATAAGCAAATGGGAATCTTATTTTACTATTTGGAGGATAACTTTAGATTTATTATTGCTTGCTAATAAAACCAAATAAATTAAGGGAAAAGAATTTCTTTGCCAAAAATAAATTTAAATGGGACAAGTAAGAAATAATCTATTTTAGGAAAAACATATATGGTTGTTTATGCAAATATATGCTGTAATTTCTTAGTATTTTCAGAAAGGAGGGTCTAAAAAGAAAGTATGTAAACAGTACTATATATCTCCAAATGTAGGCTATGAAAGTATATACCCTTTATAATTTTACCCTAAGTTAATATATCCATAAATAACTGGTGAGATGTTCCAAATGCTAACTTAAACTTAGACTCTGGAGTCATGAAAGTGAAAGGACATAAGATTTAAACCAAGAGAAATGGTATTCTCCCCAAAGGAACAAGGAATGATAAACACAGTTACACTTATTTAAAATAAGCATAAAGCAGATTAGATCTCTCTTCTTCTCTTTGAGGGTGCTTTTCATGACTCTGTGTGTGTGTGTGTGTGTGTGTGTGTGTGTGTTTATTCATATGGTTATATCTAGAGGTCCATAGTTGAAGTTCTGTTATTACCCAAAGACCATGACGTGGGAACCATATCTCTCTGAGTGCAGACTATGGACAAGTGCTTAGAACAGGCAATGAACTTCTTTACCACTGAACTTGCAAATCTAAATCTAAAAATAAAATAAAATAAAATAAAGGAAGAACAAGAAAGTGATTAGTATTCATTTTTTTGATTAGTATCCCTTTTTAAAATATAAGAGGATAAAACATTACTGTTTTATAGCATCTTGTATTAAAAATAATGGAAAATTGGGGCATCTGGGTGGCTCAGCGGGTTAAAGCCTCTGCCGTCGGCTCGGGTCATGATCCCAGAGTCCTGGGATGGAGCCCTGAATCGGGCTCTCTGCTCAGCAGGTAGCGTGCTTCCTCCTCTCTCTCTGCCTACTTCTCTGCCTACTTGTGATCTCCGTCTGTCAAATAAATAAATAAGATCTTTCAAAAAAATAGTGGAAAATATACTTTCTTACTAAATTCCTACTTTATTCTCTGAACTGGCCTGAACCAGTATCTTTCAAAGCACTTGGCAGCACTTTACTTATTTATTTATTTTTTTAAGATTTCATTTATTTATCTGACAGATAAAGAGAGAGAGCACAAGTAGGCAGAGCAGCAGGCAGAGGGAGAAAGAAAAGCAGGCTCCCCAGTAAACAGAGCCCAATGTGGGCTCCACACCAGTACCCTGGGATCATAACCTGAGCAGAAAGGCAGATGCTTAACTGACTGAGCCACTAAGATGCACCAACTGGTAGCTTTTTTCTTTTTTCTTTTTAAGATTTTATTTATTTATTTGAGAGAGAGAGAGACAGAGATAGCAACAGAGATAGAGAGAAAGAGAGACTGAGCAGGGAGAAGAGAGAGAAACAGTCTGATGCAGGGCTTTGATCCCAGGACCCTGAGATCATGACCTGAGCCAAAGGCAGAAGCTTAACCAACTGAGCTCCGACTGGTAGCCTTTAGATGATTCTCAACCACTGCTACTAGCGGAGAAGAGGCAGGTGAAGGGAGTGGCTATATTCGAACGAACTCACTCCATTCTTGGAGGGTAAAAAGACATGAATGTACAAATGACCACCAAAGCCTGCCTATCCATGGACAGCATCAGGATCTTCACATATCAAAAGTGACACAATATTTCAGAAATGGCACAAGTTTCCACATAACTTTACTATCTTCTCTAACCATGATCCATATTTCCATACATTAGTAGTTCTCAAAGTGTGGTCCCTGGACCAGCAGAATCAGTATCACCTGTACCTACTAAATTACCTGTTCCCACCAAATCATAAACACTGGTAGTGGGGTCCAGTAATGTGTGTTTTAACAAGTTATCTCCAGGTCACATTCAAGTTGAGAACCACTGATATACACAGCTGACATATTTTCTCTGTAGTACTAAAGATTTCTATAGTATACCTGCCCACATTTCAGAGAAATTTTTATTCCATAGCAAATTTTGGCAGAAAACAAACAAACAAACAAACAAACATAAAATACCTTAATAACAACCATGAAAATCTGCATATACTGCATCTCAAAGCAACAAAAAAGGACTAGGAAAAAACTTACTTATCCTGCCCCAAATTAAAAAAATGACCTGTCTTGGAAACCATCAAAATCCTTGAGGAGAAAACAGGCAGCCACCTCTTTGACTTCAGCTGCAGCTACTTCTTAATGGATGTCTCCTGAGGCAAGGGAAATAAAAGCAAAACTGGAACTAGCGGGACCTCATCAATATAAAAACCTGCACAGCAATTCTGCACAGCAAAGGAAACAATCAACAAAACTAAAAAGCAGATGAAGGAATGGGAGAAGATATTTGCAAATGAGAGACATGTCTGATAAAAGGTTAGTATCCAAGATCTATAAAGAACTTATCAAACCCCAACATACATAATCCAATTAGCAAGTGGGCAGATGACATTAGCAGACATTTCTCCAAAGCAGACATACGGGTAGCTAACAGACACATGAAAAGATGCTCAACATCACTGATCATCAGGGAAATACAAATCAAACCACAATCACACCTGTCAGAATGGCTAAAACTAACAAGTGAGGAAACAATCGATGTGGGTGAGGATTCAGTGAAAGGGGAAAACTCCTACACTCTTTGTGGGAATGCAAACTGGTGCAGCCACTCTGGAGAACAGTTTGAAAGTTCTTCAAAAGGTTAAAAATAGAACTACCCTATGATGTAGCAATTACACTTCTAAGTATTTACCCAAAAGATACAAAAATACAGATTCAAAGGGGTACATGCACCCTAATGTTTACAGCAACATTATCAATAATAGCTAAACTATAGAGAGAGCCCAGAGATCCATCAACTGATGAATGGATAAAGAAGACGTGGCATGTATATCTATGTATCTATATCTATATCTATAACACACTTTCAATGTTATCCTGTTCAGCTATCAAAAAGAATGAAATCTTGCCATTTGCAATAACGTGGATGGAACCAGAATGTATTATGCCAAGTAAAATAAGTGAGTCAGCGAAAAGCAAGTATCATATGATTTTACTCATTTGTAGAATTTAAGGAAAAAAAACCAGATGAACATAGGGGAATGGAAGGAAAAATTAAAATAAAAATAAAAAATAAAAACAGAGAAGGAGGCAAAACCGTAAGAGACTCTGAACTATACAGAACAAGCAGAGGGTTCCTGGAGGGGAAGTAGTGGGGAAATGGGCTAAATGGGTGATGGAAATTAAGGAGGGCATTTGTTGGGATAAGCACTGTGTGTTGTATGTAAGTGATGAATCAGTAAATTCTACTCCTGAAACCAGTATGTTAACTAACTTGAATTTAAAGTAAAATAAAAATATTAAAGGAAAAAGTCAATTCAAATTTTAAGAAACATTAAAAAAAGAACTTATCTGTTTCAGACATCTGAGATGGTGGAATAATGGCAGTTTTTAAGAGGCCGTGAATCTGAGCAGGGCCTCCCTTGTTTGGAATGGTCATGTGTAGGCCACTTGAACAGCAGGGTTCCCTGCCCTGTCATAGGCTAATGTGGCAAGACATGCTGTGAGCCATCTTCCTACTCCTTCTGTAATCGGATGTTTGCTTCACCAGGATGAAGGGTTTTTCCTGTGGCTGGATGAAGTTTCCAACTCTGCCTCTGCATGAAATGTCCTGGTGCAACAGGCACATTATTTGGGTGTTCTGAAACTATGCCATCCATCACACCAAACTAAGAATCCAGACCAGTTTCTCTTCTTAGAACATGCTATTAGGAGGCTCTTTCTCCTGCTGGGATCCTGGTTTCACTGCTTCTGCAGTGGTGATAGCCCATGGCAACTCAAACACTGGAAATGTCTATGCATGTCTGAAGGACAAGAAATGTGTAAAAAACACTTTTTAATTTTGTAAAATCCCATGCTGTCATTCCCTCACCATGGTGTCCATTGGTGGTGGAAGACTACAGTTCTCCAAACTCTAAAATTCTATGTTAATTGTACTGTTCTGCTGTTATTGTTTGCTTATTTCCATTTAGGAAATGTCAGTAATGATAAGAAGTTTGCCTGGACATCAAACATTGTCATAAAATTCACTTTTACTTATTCCAATATTAGGTACCATCCAAAATTGTTGTGAAGTATTTAAGCTAACATCACCCTTCTTTTGCTTTATCAATTGAGGAGTGTTAAAAGTATAAGAAGGAGGTCACAAAGGTGCTGAAGTTTAGACATTAAGCATTGATTCAAAGGCAGACACATTCCTGTCTGATTTTCTCTCCACAATTACCACCTATGCTGTATCATAACATACCAGCAATATACCCCTGATAAACTGGTGCCAAACAGAGTTTAACTTCAGCTATTAATGCACCTGGGATATTATTTATTTTTGGCCCAGTATTTTCACTGCAATCGTGCATGCTCTGTAAAAAGAACTCACTGTTTCTTATGTAGTAAAGGTAAAGGCAAATAGTTTCCGAATATTTCTTTACTGAGGCACAGCTTGCCCCTTCTAGGTCACATGAGATCAACTTACCCTATTGCCAGGTTCAGCAGTTTACCTCTACCATGTGTGTATTTCTCATTTACTTAGTCAGTCATGCAATCCAGAAATTGATATCAAGTACCAGTTCCCTCAAGGAACTGGATTAGGTGCTAGAGAGGAGCAAACAGGAAAATAAAATACTCTCGTGTTTTTTCTTGTCCAGCAGAGTCCTTTATTTCCTTAGAAATCCATATCCTTTTGATGGTGAATTCCACTATTATTTTTAAATGTCAGCTGCTGCTTGTTCTTGGAAATAAGTCTTAGGTTCACTGAAATTAGTCTTCCTTTAAGAATTCCTTGTGATATTGCTCAGTTGGCCTGCCCACCGCATTCTTGTCCATGTACAGTGTAACTAGCTAGAGAACAATTACATAGTACTGAAGACACACAATGCAAATAAATCAATGTAATGGGGTTTTAAGGAAATTTTAGGATGTCCTTAGGTAGATATAGGGAGTAGCAGAACATATTTAGGATATATTCAGGGAAAGATAGACTGGCTCTCCACAGATCATAAGGTACAGGGTGGAGGGCATATCATGGAAGGAAATACTGTAAATTTCATGTAGAAGCCATATTTGCAGGAATTTGAATGTAAGGTATGGGATGCCAGGAGTTTTTCTTTTTTTTTTTTTTAATTGCTTTTCAGTGTAACAGAATTCATTGTTTATGCACCACACCCAGTGCTCCATGCAGTACCCACCGTCAGGCTCCCCTAACCTCCCACCCCCCCTCCCCTTCAAAACCCTCAGATTGTTTTTCAGAGTTCACAGTCTCTCATGGTTCATCTCCCCCTCCAATTTCCCTCAACTACCTTCTCCTCTCCATCTCCCCATGTCCTCCGTGTTATTTTTTATGCTCCACAAATAAGTGAAACTGTATGATAATTGACTCTCTCTGCTTGACTTATTTCACTCAGCATAATCTCTTCCAGTCCTGTCCATGTTGATACAAAAGTTGGGTATTCATCCTTTCTGATGGAGGCATAATACTCCATAGTATATATGGACCACATCTTCTTTATCCATTCGTCCATTGGAGGGCATCTTGGTAATTCAACAGTTTGGCAACCATGGCCATTGTTGCTATGAACATTGGGATACAGATGGCCCTTCTTTCCACTGCATCTGTATCCTTGGGGTAAATACCCAGTAGTGGGATGCCAGGTGTTAACATGACTCTGTGTGAATTGGGAGCCACTGAAGGCATTCCAGGTGCAGACTATGCTCAGCAACTCTGGATCAGGGAAGTACCTGTGGAAGCTAAGCAGAATAAAGAGTGGGGAATGGAAAGGAGAAGACAATGAAGTAGAAAGCTCCTGCGATAATCAAAGTGAGCAACAGTGACTCCCTGGAGCCAATAGCTAGGAAGTGAACATGATGATGATGAAGAGGATGCTGGTGGGGATAGCAATAGTAACAACCTGATAGAGTGATATGTATGAGGACATTTCTGTGGCACCAACAAACAAAGGTCATTGCAATAAAAGTCAAAAAGCAAATCAGAAAAAAATGTCCTCATCTGGCTTTCTTGGAAATATAAATACTCTGATGCATGACAGCTATATAGTTTTAGTCCATTATCATATTGTCTTTGATATAAGAATGATATAATATGAATGGGTAATTACTTTAAGTGGCAAATTCTGAATTGTGTGCATTAAGTTTAAAGTGCCTCAACTGAAAGAATGAGCCAGAAAACATCACAAAGGGAAATCTTAAAAGATGGACTTATGTTTGAATTGTGTTTTTGCTTAATGGAGACTTTGGGCCAAAAAGTTGCTTTTCCAGACAAAAAATTAAAATTCTTTCCTAAAAGAATGAGTCCATAGCCTCTCCCTTTCCTCTCCATTCTCATTCTGGTGACTCTAATTCATTTCAATTAAGAAAATTATTACTGAATGTCTGAAATATGTAAGGCATTGCATTTGGTAGGAACAGAGGAGGGAGAAGATCAAATGAGTAAAATATAGTCCTGGTATAAAAATCTAATAGGGAAAAATGTTGCTAAAGATAAGCATGTTGATAATGAGATGAGAAGAGGTTTTAAAGCAGTGGTTCTCAGCTTTAACTGAACATGGGTATCACCTGGGAGCTTTAAGAAATACTCATGTTTGGGGGAGACAAACTATGAGAGAGTGTGGACTCTGAGAAACAAACTGAGGGTTTTGGAGGGCAGGGTAGTGGGGGTTGGGTGAGCCTGGTGGTGGGTATTAAGGAGGGCACGTATTGCATGGAGCACTGGGTGTGGTACATAAACAATGAATCTTGGAACACTGAAAAAAAATATGAAATAAAAAATTTTCAAAAAAAAAAAAAAAAAGGAAATACTCACGTGTGCCCTACCTCCAGAGACACTGACTTAATTGCCATGGGTTGTAAGAAGGACATCATGATTTTCTAAATCTTATCAGGTGTTTAATTATGAAATGGTTATATTTGAGATAAAACCTTCAAGGACAGATAAAATCTTGATAGGCAGAGATAGAAGTGAAAACAGAAAAACATTTGCAAAGGAACAAAGGCAAGTATGTGAGAGGTAAAATGAAAATGTGAGGCATGGCCATATTCTGGATTTCCTCATAGAACAGACAATGCAGAAGTAGGAAGGATATCCAGTTATGTCCAGGATACCCAGTTTCATGTCCTGAATGTGCCCCTTCATTGTTGTGTGAATTTTGACCATTCTCCTAACTTCTGAATACCAATTTCCTCATTGGTAAAATGGACATCATAGCTATTTCTCAAGGTATACAGTCATGAACACCATTATAGGCTGAACTGTGCCCCTTTCCATTCCCATGTTCAAGTCCTAACCCTGAGTCCTAACCCTACATCAGAATGTGACCGTATTTGGAGGGTGTCTTTACAGAGGTAATTAAGTTAAAATGAGGTAATTAGGGGGAGTCTTACCCAACGTGACTGGTGTCTTCATAAGAAGAGGGAACTTGGACACAGAGACGTACAATGGGAGGACACAGGGAGAAGACAGCCATTGACCGGCCAAGGATGAAGGCTTAAAACTGCTCCTTCCCTCACAGCCCTCATTGAGAAACCCGGTCAGATCCACCCTTGATCTCAGACTTCTAGTCTCCAGAATCATGAAAAAGTGTCTGTTGGTTAAACACCCCCACTCTGTTGCACTTGGTTACAAAAGCCCTAGAAAACTTATTCAAGCACCAAGATGAAGAGTTTATATCAAATACGTAGTGTACAATCATCAAAAAATTTTTTACAGAAGTGTGAAATCACTAGAGCCACCTTCCTTCACTCCCCCATCACATATTCTTCTGAGTCTGAAAGTCCTCAGGACTTCTAGAAGCTTTAAGCTTCTATAATTCACTTGTCTCCTTTCTCTTCACTGTAAAAATCAAATGTAAGTACTTGAGGTCACTTACTCTTAGGTGAGATTTTTTTCTTTATTTTTAAACTTACACTACTAGCTTTTTCTTCACTATTTAAAAAAAAAAAAAATGTCGTATACATCTAAGTATGGAGGGCTTGAATTTCCAGTGTTCCATATTCCTTCAGTTGGGGGAAGATGACTTTGAGCCTATGAAGTAAGTGAATACTGCACAAACCATGCTTTATAAAGCTAATTCTTGAAGCAGCATGTTGGGAACATATAGAAGAGAATTTCATTAACAATCTTGCATAGTTCTTGATTATTTCCTGTTCCACTTTAGAATGTAATTTATCAGAAGTAATTTCCTTCTATACCAATATGATAACTTAGTATTTCGATAGATGCAAATCCATGAGTTGTGCAAATGAACTTCACCTGAAAAGCACAAAAACTGAGCATGAACACTTATGTGGGCCTCCAAGGCAGGAGACCTGTTTATCACTTAAAAACCTAGTAAATGGGGACAGTACAGGACTCAAACTAAACAACATTTATAGAATGCCATAATATCTAGAATCTAAAAAACAAGCAAAACAGAACCAATTTCAAGGTACTTTTTTCCTATAATCAAAAATGTCAGGGCTTTATAGATTGAATTTGTAAATATTTTAACATCAATACAATTAAATACTTGTGTTTACATATTAGGTAGGAATTAATAGTTCGCAAATAAATTGTGACCAAAATGATGCAACCTTCTGAGTGAATTATCAAAAATGGTGTTGTTATTCAATTAACCTTTGAGAAGAGGGTACTAAACTCTATCATCTTTGTAGCCTTAGTACCAGTAGAGCACCGGGACTGTGGCAATCTATGAAATGTAGGAATTTGGTCCTGCTTAGGCAGTTTTCATTAAAAACTCATTTCCACTTATTTCTCTTTATTCTTTGTGTTCTCTTCCATTCCATCCTATTCCTGTACTTTTTAATAACAAAGCGAAACAGTTATAATTCACAAAATTGATTTCATGACCCTCTTATGGGTCATGGGTCTGTAAATGGGTCGCTTTACTTCAACTCTAATGGGCCACTAAAACCTTTATTTTGAGAAACATTGCTCTAAAATTCTCAGCGTGCCCTAAAAATCTCAATGTGCCCTTTGCTAGCAAACACCTGTACCTCAAGAAACCTTGGTTCTCTACCTCAGACGGAAATTAGAATCATGACATCCCTTCCCCCATTAAAGTAACATCATAGTTACAAATGTTATTAAAACTGGAGCATTTCTGGACTCTGAACATTGCCAGAGGGCTTTTAGAACTGAATCTGATGTTCATATGAAAGAGATGCTAGTATTTAATATTTCACCTAGCAGTGCTAAGAGGACTTTGAATAAACCTAAATATATCGAAAAAAAAATCATGTGCTTGTCTTTAAAAACTTGGCTGATTCCTCTAAAATGAGATTTTTTTTCTGTCTCTGACTGGAGTAAAATGCAGAGTTAATGGAAGAGTGTTAATATTCCATATGCTGTACTTGTGAAAAGCCTCAAGCATTTTGCTCAGATTTCAAGAGAAGAAATTTCCTTTGAAATACAAATCAATCATTTTATGAAAAGATTCCATATTGCCATCTTAGAAATATCACAGAGTTGGACCCTACTCTCTTGCAATGGTTATTTAAATTTAAGGCTGAGGCAGATCTTGTCTGTATCACGTTTTGCTTGGGATATCTTTAGTGGAGTACTCCCAACCAGCCTACAGCTTCTGGACTAAACAGGTTGAGGTAAAAGTCAAATGAAAACAAAACAAAACAAACAAACAAACAAAAACAACCTCTGGTTTGGTTAACTGAAACTTAGCATTAGCTATGCTTAATGGTCTCAAAAAAGGAATAGAGCAGTAATTTTACTATCTTTCTCCAACAAAGTAATACTCACCCCTTTCTTCTCTTGCCAGAATTGATGTTGCCTGCTCTCAAAAGGCAGAGCCTTGTTTCAAACAAGGCAATTGTGCTGCACATTCCTGCTTGACCATCTTGTCCCCTGGCAAGGTGATGTCACTCACTGACTCCTTGAAAATCCTGATGTTGCCTAGTACTTCCTGCTGCTGCCCTGTCAGGTACCATTTCAGGTGTTTTTTCATGTGTGTGTAATGTAAAGAAAACCAGAATATTTATTTTCTGAGCACATAGTGTAGTTCATATGTCCAGAGCACATTCAAGAGACTGAAACATCTTAAAATGTATTTATTTTTAAGATGTATTCTGTCTACGTCCCTCTACTAGACTATAAATGCAATGAGGACATAGATCTTTGTCTTTTTTATTCATTGATGATACTCCTCGGATGTAGAATAGTGTCTACATTTATTTCCAAAAGATTTATAATATTTCTTTATATATGAAGATATAAAGATAATTATTTGTCTTATATGCTGTAAATTTTTCTTAGTTCATAATATGACTAAATTTTTTTTAGTGTAAAGTACTTCCAAACACTTTTTTTTAAAAAAAGTTATGTCTATCAATCTTCCTTTTATGGTCTCCTCAGCTTCCTAGCTGCCTTCAGTATCCTCAAAGAAGTGTAAAATCTTCCCTTGGGATTCCTATTTCATTTCCTTTCTGTGTGTGTATGTCCCTCATCTGTAAACCTGGTCAGCACAGAACCGTTCAATTACTTCAGCCCTGACTAAGCACTCAGTGTTGCAATAGAACACTGTGGAACATGCAGTGTATGTACAACACAGGAACACACTAAATGTTTCTGATACATATTCAAGGAATAAACGTGCAAATATTAATATGAAGAAGACATAAATTCAGTGACCTTTGTAGCAGATGATAGACTGTGAAATATAGATCTCCATTTCTATGAGTTCAGCTTACAAAAAAAAAAAAAAAAAAGATGACAGGGGACTAGAATGAGGTGAAAAGTTCAAATTAAACCTTAACATTATCTGAAGGGCTAACCTGGCAATGAAAAATAATAATTTCACGGCACTGAAGCAATAAACTCGTATTTCTCCTAGAAAATAAAAGGTTTGAAATGAGCTGTGCTCAGTATTGGTCTGAACCTTTATAAGAAAGGAGGAAAGGAAGGACAAAGCAAGGGAACTGTGAGGAACGAAGAAAGGAAGGAAGCGGGGAAGAAGGAAGGAAGGGGAGAGAAATAGGGAGGGAGGGGGAAGGAGGAGAAAGGAAGGGAGAAGAGGAAGACAGGGCGGCCTGGAGGGAGGAAAGAAGGAAGGCAGGAAGGAAGGGGGGCATTTAGAAAAGGCCACAAGGTTTCTGTTGGTTTCCTGTAAAAATTTCCTGAATGGCTCCCACTATGTTACATATTCTAGCAAAAATAAAGCATCCTATTTCGTGCTAATTATATTCCTTCCTTGCAATCCCTGGTTGGAGGGTATGATTTATAATTCCAGGGAATCACATCCATTTCCTCAAAAATCCGATGGAATGGGACCATTCCATCTGGCTAAGCGTCAGCCACACTGGCTGCTGACCCAAATTGCGATGGCCCACATCTTAAAAGGGCGAATGAGTATTGGTAATGTGTCTCACTTCACTTTTGCTGGGATAGTTCTTAAATGCTTGAATGAAATAACTGCTAAGTCACAGAAATAGTCCATTCTTACCCAATAGTCCATGCACAGTGAAAACAATAGTGTCACATCCTTACAAACAAGAGAAATGATACAACTGATAGAGGACTGGCATGATTCTTCTGGAATTGTACGTGTCTTAACGTTCTGATAAGTGTATAAGGTCAGTCCTTGATGGTGGCTTAGTCTAGACTATAGTGACTGACTTTTAAAGCAAAGATAATCAAAATGAAATTAGGGTACTTCACTGCACGTTATTTAGTGAAGGCGGAGAAGAGTGGAAGTATGAGAGAGCCAGAGGTAAGCGACATTGCTGATGTGGTCAACAAAATGTCAGAGACAAGACGGCTCCCTGGACTTTTCCAAGTGGATTATAAACTGGGCATGAGCTCCCTCACCGACTTGGCTGGGAGCCACTCCCGCTCCAAGGACCTTCTTGGAGGCCTTGTTTAGTTGTGCAACCTGTAGACTTGCTATTCTACCTCCTGCTACTGGCTTGACCTTCTGCTTGGCTCTCCTCCACAAGGACATGTACGGTCACATACCCCTTCTTGGTAGCTTGTTCATGCAGTACATTTCAATATTCATGCATTATATAAAGGACTATCCTTATCCACCCCCTTCATCCAATCAATAGAGCAACAGAGCAAACACCTATATGGCAAATATAGAAGGAATTGGGCAAATCAGAGACCAACATTACCAAACCTACTTGTGTGTAAACCATATATTGGGCAGACCAGAAAAGATCATCCTGACTATTATACTCAGCTAATGATCTTATTCTAATTGGTTATCATAAATCATAAAGAGATTCTCAACATAAATCCCAAAGCTCTTCTGAAAAGTAGGGGGAATTTAGTGAATTGTACCCTTTTATGAGAAATGTGTGAGCACAAAGCAGTGACCCTTGTCACTTAGATTGAATACCCTTTTCAAGTTCTCTTACAGCTGTTAAAGCATTGTAAGATAAAAAAGAACACTTGTCTTTTTATCTGCCTACTTTTGGAGGGAATATGTCTCACTGCATGCCATTTTGACGTTGCTGGTTCACCTGTGTACCCGTATGCCCCTTATGGGAACTCCTTTTCTATGCTCCACTAGTCATTGCTCAAACTTTTGCTATTACTTTGTCCCCAAGCGTTAAATATTTAATTCATTCATTTGTTATTTCATATATTCACCAAACATTTATTTAGTTCCTATAATATGCCAGATGTTGCTCCAGACACCAGAGAAATAAAGAAAAAGGTGTTCTTTGCTGTCAGGCAATTCACATCCTTGTGAGAATAATTAAAATAAATATTTACCTCATTTTTCTATGAGTAAAAACAAGTATCACATATATTTCTATGTTTTTAATCATGTTAGTGAAAACTCATGAGTCAGTTTCACTGGTGTTTTTTACTCAGTTTTACTCAGTTTTCTCGATCCCTGACTGAAGTTTATTTGATTTTTGTAATATACATCCCTCTCTCCATCTTTCCTTTTTTCCTACTTTCCTATTTCTCCCTTTCTTCCCACTATAAGTTTTGAAGCTCACGGTTTTGGTTTTGGTTTTTTAACCAGTCTGAGAGTACTAGGCATGGTTAAAAACATAAAAAATTCAAGACACACTGGAAATTATTACTACCAGCTTACCCTATGTGGATTACCTTTATTCTTGGCAACAGTAAGCAGCAAATCCTTGAAAAGCATAGATACTGACCTAGCCTGGGGTGTATGTTTGAGGACACACACATGCACATGTGCACACACCACATACACACACACACACACACACACACACACACACACACACCATTTTCCTTGACCCTGTAAACTTTAGTTTATTGATCATTTAGAACATGTTCATAACAAACAGGTAGTTTCTTATAAAAGATTTCACAGAACAGCATTAAGAAATCACTATCTGAGAATGCAAGTATTTAGGAAATTTTCTGGATGAACTGGAACAAGCTATATCTTAAGAAGACCAAATCAAGATTTGAAGGGTAGGTTTTCTGTCATGTTCATTAGAAGAAACATGCTGAAGGGACCAGAACAGTGTCCACTATTCCTGGGGTATTAGGCTGATACACCAGGTGAGGTATTTAGTGTCTGAGTGGTACCATACAAATAGAAAAAGCAAGGACATTTCCATTCCTTTAAATATCTGGCCATTACATTTTCTCGGCATCCCCTAGAGGTTCCCAAATCCACACTCTTAGTAGTGCATTAAACATTTGCTTTTATGTTTGATTACAAATACGAAGTCACACAGGACCCAGGTTATAAAACACCTCAGACAATTTGAGGCTATTTTTATTGCCTGCTCTTCTCCCTGTTGGTAAGCGAGCAATTTCTGCCATAAGGTTTCGGGGAAGGCCAGACATCAACACTTGACACTTGGACAGGAGGTCCAAGTATATCAGCCACATAGAAAGCCCAGTCAAGAGAGGAGGACCCTGAAAGCCATGCAGGGCCACACAAGTGTCGCACCAGATAACAAAGTAAACAACCAGGGGCTGTGGGAAGCAAGCCCTGTAGCATGGAAAGGATGAGGTGCCTCTGGTTCCTGCTGAAGGCTGTGACTGGCTTGTTTGTCTAATTCTATAGATTGGCAGGGAACTGAAACACGTGACTCTGGGATAAACAGAAACTGTGCCTGGATTCCAGATAAGCAGGATTGTTTGAAGCACTCCTTGTTTCAGATGTCAAGGCAGTACATTATACTGAGTGCTAATTTTAGGTCTTAGGTTACAAGCACAGAAGGACAAACCCTCTACAGGCCAGGTTTACCCAGAATCATTTTGACCACCACGTCAGATCTAAACAGAGCTCACATTCACGTGGAACCCTAAAGCTGCCTGTATGTCGAGGTTCTGCCTTTTTTTTTTTGAGAAATCATTTATCCCTTCTTCTACTCCCTCCGTTTTTGGCCAGCTTACATGGTTCCCTAGCCAAACTCTGTGCCTTCAGTTGCTGAAACAATGCCGCCTGCAATGCCTTCTGCTCACTGCCCAGATTTGGGGCATATCTCCTTGAGTTCTTTTGCCTCCCAGGCTCCTGGCCATTATGATGGAATCAGGTTTAATTACTACCTTCCCCTACTTTCAGCCTCCAGTTGAAAAACCTGAGTGTTAACAGTAAATTCCTTGCGGGAAAAGACTTTTCTTAATGATCACTTTGTCCCCATTACACATACTCAATTCCCACTCGGTTAAGAACTTGGTCCCCACAGAAGAAGGAAAAGCTGGCAAAAGTCAGCCTCAGCTCCTCCGCATCCAAGTTCCTCAGAATGAAGGTAAATCTAAAGTGAGAATGAGTTTGGGGAGCCTGAAAGAACACCTGGGGGAAAGGTATTTGCATTTGAACAGGGAAGTAGGCAGGTAGTGACAGACTCCTCCATCCTCTGAGCTTTTAGAGCATTTGTAATCTGGGGCCAATTCATTTCTGCAAGTATATATTACCTTATTCAAACAATTAAATTGAATTTGAAACACGTAATTATAATGAATACATAGAGTCAACTTCTCATTATATTTCTCAATGAAAGGAGAAGGCTACACAGATGACAGAAAAAAAATTAAAGAATCTAAAAATAATACGTGCTCCTTTGGAACAAGGATTTGAATACAGACATGGCTGAAGACACAGGAAAGCCATCTTTCAACATAAATGAAATTCAAGTTTCTATATTTTATTAACCATTCTATCTTATGGAATGTAATAGATTGAATTTTTATGTCCCTTTGAAATACTTATGTTGAAATCCTAGCCTCCAGGGTGATGGTATGAAGAGGAGGCGGCTTCCAGAAGCAATTAGGTTTTTCAGAATGGAGTCCTCGTGAATGGGATTAGTGCCCTTATAAAAGAAACCCCTGGAAGCTCTCTCTGCTCTCCTCCTTGTGAAAATACAAGGTAAAGATGGCCATATACAAACAGGAAGCAGGCCCTCACAGACACCAAATTTGCTGGTGCCTTGATCTTTGACATCCCAGACTCCAGAATTGCAACAAATAAATTTCTGTTGTTAAAGCCACACCATCTATAGTACTTTGTTATAACATCCCAAACAAATTCATATGTAAGGGAAGGAAAAGAAAAAGGCCATTGGGAAGCCTGAGAGGGAGAGAGGATCTCAAGCAGACTCCCCACTGAGCATAGCTCCCAATGTGGGGGTTTGATTTCATAACCTTGAGATCAATACCTGAGCTAAATCAAAGGTCAGACACTAACCTGAGTTACTCAGTTACCCCCAAATCCTTCAATATTTTAACAGTAGAGTTGACTTTTTGTTTTGTTATCTAGAAAATATTCAAATTAATGAAAACAACTTTCACCTGAATATATCTTAGGACTGAAGACTTGCTCAATAGATGATTGTAACTTCACAAACCCTATTCTAAGGAAGAAAATGACAGAATGAACAGCATGGACTTTGGGGTTGGACACATGTGAATGTTAATCTTTGCTTCATACCAGCTTCTCAATCATGGGCAATCCTGAGAGTCTTGAGATACTTAAAGATTCTTAATTTTTCCCACACAAACAGGAATAATTCAAAATACATTTCACTGTTACTATGACAACTACTGATACCATACTTCGGGGAGGTTTGATTAGTGCCTGGAGCAAAGGGAAACTCAATTAATGTTAGTGATTGTTTTTAACCTGTGGCCCACTAAGGGTCTCAGTTTCGCCTCCATCTTGCCCATGACAGTACAGATCTAGCATAATCTAAAACTGGTTGTCAGTGTACAGCCCATTGTCCAGTCAGTTTGGCCTTCTTCCTGTTCCCAACAGACCACAACCATTCCTGCCTCTGTATAATCATACACTGATCTCTCAACTAAAATGATCTTCTTCTTCTTTAATTATTTAAATTCTACTTGTCTTGCCAGATATGATTTTCAAGAACCATGACTAATATTTATCTCAGTATGTAACAACAATTTTTCATCTATTCCAACTTTCAGTAAAAAACAATTAGCATTGACTCATTTTAGCCACATCACTGGTCTCATCAACTGCCTTCTCTCATTAAATTACGAGTGAATTTTATCAGGCCTCATCAAGGGTACACTTCCCATCATTCTTGCCATATTCCACAAGGCTGTGTGTAGACAAACTTTACAAAGAGTCTCATCTTGGGCCTGTCTTATTAAAGATCTGATATGCTGATTTAACTTGACTTTGGATCTCCTCTTCCAGTTCCTCCTAAAAATGTGCTAGCGAAAGATCTCACACTTATGTGCATTCTTCTCTGGTCTTTGGCTTCTCCTCAAGCTTTCTCACCCCTTTCTTAGTTCTTTTATTCATCACTCACATTTTATTGAGTAGAAAAATGCATACCATTTGCTGTGTGCTGGGCCACAGAAATTTAAAATGAAATAGACTCAGTTTCTCAACTCATAGGGCCAAAGCATGCTGAGGGAGATAGGCAGATAGATAAATAATTGTAAACTAATGTTCCAGTTTATGTAAGAGAGTCTTGGCAGGCTAGATTAAATTAACTCTAAATAAATAATGACAGAATACCACAAAATAAGTAAAGAAAATTTCATAGGAAAATTAGATTTTGACATGAATTTGGACAATTATCAAGTTAAAAAGTAGTTTCCAAATATTTCAGAACAAGGAGTCAAGGTGTTCTGTGAGATGAACCACATTCCTCATTTGAGAAAACCCAAATAGTTAGGATGTGAGTAGAATTTAGTCAGTGGAGTAGACAAATAGGAAGATAGACTGAAAAAAGAAATGAAGCTTGGAAGTTTGGTTCAGTGAATTATCTTGACTAATAATTTTCATTTTTTGATGGGAGTTTGTATGCTTTCATAATTGATCTTTCCCTTCTGCTTGCTGCCATCCACTTCTTAGCATCATCCCCTTTCCTTGGCCCACATGACTGTATGCTGTTCCTTGGGAGGCCCAGAGGAGCACATACAACGTGTCTTCCCAAGGATTTCTCACCAAGCTACTGTTGAAGACATAAATTGCATGTGGTTCATTGCCTTTATTTAGGTCTGGCTAACTCATATCTGGACACATGTGAAAGCTTAATTACCCACTGCAATTGTTGTGTTAAAAAGTCTTCATGAAGGAGGAACAGAAATTCAAGTTCATGGAGTAATTGTGGGTGTTAAGGAGTATCCTCAAACAAAAATTTCTTTATACACAGTTGAGGATATACCTCCATACTTTGTTCATGCACTTCTATCTAACCAGCGTGCTCTGTCTGGCATTGCTTCATGTTGAAAGTTTACCATTCTTCATTAAGTTTGCTACATGGGAAAATGTTGCCTTTTACTTCTTTAGAGAATTTACCGTGTTCTTTCTTTATATTCAGGTATTTAATTACATCCTGTTGTAGGCGGTCAGTTCCTTTGGGTCACATATTGTCTTTCTCTGAACCTCATTATACCTCATTGCATTTGGCACTAGGCCTTGTGGAGTCAAATAACTCAAATGAAATTTTATTTGGTCTTGATAAGAAAAAAGACAGCAAAATATTCATCTTTAGAAGGGGAAAAAAACTATGCTTAATTTACAAATTATAAATTTCCACTTAGAGAGTCAACATTCCTGTCCCCCTCCAAGACATAAATTTCCTCTGCTGGTCTGAATCATTTTGTGTTTAATAAGTTGGAAATGATTCAGAAAGCTTCATGTTTTCTAATCATTAAAATTGGTGACTCAGTGGTTAACATGACCTCCAACCCCCATAAGTAGCAACAAAAGAAAACACAAGTGCTCAATTAAAAAAAAAAAAAGTTCCCTGTACCAGCCAAGTCTGGACCTGGAGATTTTATATCTCAATGTTTGGCGTGAAGATTTTTTTGATCCATATTGACAGACACAGTTGGTTTTCTTAAAGGTCAAAAATTCCTCACCAAGATTCCCCATGTCAACTTGAGCACAAGTTTGATAAAGAGCAAAGCTGAGTACAAACTCACCTCACACAAGAGGTTCATCATGAATTCAGTTCTTTTATGCCTTTTGCAATTCTAAGACTTGCTGGTCATTAGTGTTCATTTCTCTACTAAATAGAGTGAGACCAATATGATACATTTTTCTTCCAATAGATAAAGAAAATGAACTTTAACTGGCAATACACTTTAAACTGAGAGTGCAGTATTCCTCTAATTCAGTAGTAAGCTAACAAATTCAACTATCTTAAAATTGATCACTACATTCCCATCTCATAGAGTCTGTTTCCAATTAAAAAAAAAAAAAAAGAATCAGACAATATCCTAAGAGTAAAACTCATAAAGGAGAAAATGTCTTTTAGTTCCTATACTTTCATGTTTCAGGTATTTTTCTTTTTCCAGTTTTGTTTTTAATTCCTTGTTCATATGCATTATTATGTCTTATGTGAATCACAAATATGACATGGGCTCTCATAGTTAAAAACAGCTCAGCTTTTGTGCTTGAAAATATTGTTTATTCAGATCCTTAGTATTTATTAAAAAAAGGTGACAAGTAGACAATGATATACTCAATCATAGTGAATACATTATAAAAAGGGAGTGATGATAGCCCGCCTATATCCAAAGCTGTGTCATGAGCTGAAGTCAGGGAAAAACAAAATTCTTGGAAAAGACCAGGCTAGGATGGAATAGCTCTGAACACAAAACATTATACATATTGGTCTTTACTACTAAGTTCCCCTCACCCCAGGATGTATGGACTGAATATCTGTATCCTCCAAGATTCATATGCATCCTAATCCTCATTGTGACTATAGTTGGACGTGGGGGCTCTATGGAAGTATCAAAGTCTAAATGAGGTTCTAAATGTGAGGCCCTGACTAACAGAAAGCTGTTCTTTTAAGGAGAGACAACAGAGAGCTCACTTTCTCCAGGAACACACAAAGATGAGATCAGGTGAGTGCACAGTATGATGATGGCTGTCCACAAGTCAAGAGAAGAAACCTTAGAAGGAAATCTACCTTATTGGCACTTAATCTTAGACTCCTGATCTATAAGAAATCAATCTCTGTTGTTTAAGCCCTCAGTCTTTGGCATTTTGCTAAGGTAGCCTGAATAAACTAAGACAGAGGAGTGGGGAAAGGGTTAAATAATCATTTCCAAGTGCATACAATATCAAAAGATTTTCTGATCAAATAAATAGCATTGCCTTATATCTCTAGCCTGTGTCTTCATCAGCAGACTGGATTAGATCAACTCCAAAGTCTGTTCAAGTTCTGATAATGTCAGTGAAATCTCCTTATCATTCTGACAGATTGCATTTTCCCAAAACAGTTCAACAATATCTCTCATCCCACCTGCTTTTCTTAAAATGGAACTTGGGCATTCTTCCATCAAGATGTGGGATCTATACTCCCTGCCTTTGATTCTGGGTGGGCTTTGATCACAGCAGAAATGATCTTATGGGATTTTCAAGGTGAGGTCATAAAAGGTGATAGAGCTCCCATCAGATTTTCTCAGTATGATCTTTTAGAATTCAGCTGCCATGCTGGGATGAAGCTCAAATGGCCACATGGTGGTGCCACATGCAGATGTTCCGACCAACAGGCTCAGCTCAGGTCCTAGCCAACAAAGAATACCAACTACTCCACATGTGAGGGGATAAACTTTCAGATGACTCCAGCCTGCAGTCATTAATCTGCCTCCACCCATTAAGTCCTTTTGGTTGAATTCTAAGACACTGTGAAATAAAAAACCGTCTCTTCTGTGTTCTTTCCTAATTCCCAAACCAAAGAATCCATTAGTGAAAGAAATATTGCTCAGACTACTATGCTTGAGGTGGTTTGTTATGCAGTGATAATAACTGGAACAAACATAAACTTTAGGCACAACAGATTATTATTTTTCTTTTTTTCTTTTTTTTTTTTTTTAAAGATTTTATTTATTTATTCGACAGACAGAGATCACAAGTAGGCAGAGAGGCAGGCAGAGAGAGAGAGAGAGAGAGAGGGAAGCAGGCTTCCCGCGGAGCAGGGAGCACGATGCGGGGCTCGATCCCAGGACCCTGAGATCATGACCCGAGCCGAAGGCAGCAGCCCAAACCACTGAGCCACCCAGGCGCCCCAACAGATTATTATTTTTATTTTTGTTTCTTTGCTGTTTTTACTGTTGTGAGCTGGGCTTGAAAATTTGGAGATAATCTGTGTAATAGTGAATTATGCTGGGTTAAGAACTTGTAATTTTCCCATAACTAGTGGTTTTCAGGTTGGGACTAAATGTCTGTCTGTCCTGCACACAACAGAAGTCTTTTCTGCACTGATCAGTTGACTTGTCTTGGCTGGGATGTTTCACCATTTCTGTATTTACAGTATCTAGACAAGTATCCATCCCAGTGGTACAGATTTACTTATTGAATGTGGGCTTGAATCTAAAGATCTTTCCACATTGTATGATTTTATAATAAAAGAAATGGCAAAAGTAGACTTATCATTAATGACAATTACCATAATCACTATTATAACTAACATTTCCTGAGTGATTACTATGTGCCAGGGACTGGCCAAGTGCTTCAGATGTGTTTTCTACTCAATCCTGATAACTAACTCTCTGGGGTAGTTACTGATTTATAGATGAGAGAAATTTCTCCAATTTGATGATTTCCCCATTGCCACTAATCTAGCTAAGTGGTGACTGAGCTTAGAACCAAGGCTATCTGACTCCAGAACCTATGCTAAATCTGCATGTAATAGGTTCTTGACTAGTGGAACAGAGTTACCAGGTGAGAATTCAAAACTGCACCCACTTATTTGAATTGCATTAGTGTTTCACCTGCTCTTTTATGGTATGCATACTCCAACAAGCAGCTTCTACTTATGACCCCTTAGGTACAAAAGCATGTCTCCAAGATAGCTAGCCCCATTCTGGAATGCCAGGGCTTTGTGAACATGAAGAATAGTGAGATTAACCAGTGGCCCACAAGAAGGCTGTTATATACCCCAGTCTGCTGAGAAACTTGTTAATACTAACTCAATTACCATACTCTAAGCATGAAACTAGTATATTTTATACTTACATGGTAATTTCCTCCTCACCCCTCAGCCACCTTGTAAAATAGTTTATCATTAATCCTCACAGCACCCTCATAAGAATCCCATGTAAAAGAGAAATAGCAACACAACAACAATAACAACAACAGCAACAACAAAACTACTTAGGAATGATCAAATTAAAAAAAAAAAGGAATGATCAAATAAATGCCATGTCATTGCAGTAGAAAATTTAATCACATTTCTTATTTTAGTCTCTCCGGATAAAAATAAATAATTACTGTCGATTATGAGCTAAACAAATTTAAATGGAAAATTTGAATTTTGAGACTAAAAAGCATTATTAGATTCAAACAAACAAACAGCAATCAAGACATAATTGTACGCTTCTAAACAATGTCCTCATGAATCTCAGGGGTAATTGGTCAAAACAACAACAGCAGCAGCAACAAAGATTACTGAAAACAAAGAGAAAAGAAATCCTGAGAGTTTTGCTGCATTTGTAACAGCAGAGTCAGAAAAAGAAAAATGAATATTGACCTAAGAATCATGTTATGCTGTTCGTATCCCTAGTTATGACCCCAATCCCCAACTAACTATGAAAAAAAGCACTCATTGTCTGTTGGTCCCTTTTTTTGTTTTTTTTTTTTTTTTTCATTTACAGAATGCAATGGAGGGAATTTCTGAAGCTTACTCTATTTTTTGAGATTTAAATTTGATGATTATTTAAATTGTGAAATCCTTATGGATTTAAACAGGTCATATTTAAACTGATGATATGTCTTAGGACAAGTTCTTTTGCAATACAACTCCTTTCCTGCTTGACATGAACAGTGAAAGAGATATTAATGCTTATTCGTTGGTCAGTTAAGAATCTTAAGGCAGAGCTTAAGAAGCCAAAGTATGTGATATCTGGGGAAAACATGCTGGAAGAGAGTTTGCCTCAAAGTCAAAACTGACTAATTAAAATTCCTTTATCTATCTCCCCAGGAAAGTTTTCTGTCTGCTCTCTGAAAAGACTTTGAGAAAGAAGAGATAATGAGAAGATGTTATTGAGCATTTAGTCTATTGAAGTATTTTACAAGTAATATTTCATTAATTATCACAACAACCTCATGAGACAAATAATATTGTCCCCCATTACAGTTGAGGATAGTAGGATTTGGAGATGGCAAGTCCTACAGGTAGCAAGTGGATTGGATAGCATACAAGAAAAGTGTTCATGAGGAACCAGATTCTTCTTCTGTCTTTGAGCTTCATGTTTGGTGTTAAATTATTCTCCTCATATCAGATTCTGTTCCCTAATATTGCCCTGAGTGCCTGTGTCTTATATGTAAGTTAAAGGATCAACGTTCAGTATTAGTATCTATGCTAGTATCTAAAACGTCTTTTGTGGAGCACCTGATAGAACACATTTGTGGCTTTGCAGGCCACATACAGACTTGATCACAACTACCCGATCCTGTGGTTACAGTGTGACAGCAGGCATACACTTACAACGTGTCAAGAAATGAGCCAGGCATACACTTACAACATGTCAAGAAATGATGAGCATGGCTACGTTCCATAAAACTTAATTTACAAACATAGGCACAGGTTCTATGGGGCTGGCAGGCTGTAGTTCGTCTGATTCCTAAACTGTATCTCAAGTGAATCTACCCTCTAGGCCTCATAAATTTTTTTTTTTAATTTGTCTAAAATTAAAATAATTGTCATGTGCAGTTTAAACAAAAGGAGACTTATTTAAGAAAATAAAATATGCATCAGTAAAAAGAGAGGTTTTTGGTGGCCTGAGTATATCCAATAGATTGACTCTGATTGTGTTGCTTTCCTCATGTTTTGTTGATGGGGCAGCTATTAAACATCCACCAGCAATAACTCAAGACAAAGGTCCTCAGAAGTTTCTGCTCTGATGGATGGTAACACAGTAATCATTATCCCTGAGCCCATATTCTTTTCTTGGGTCCCTTTTCTATTTTCCATAGAAGTCCATGATTGTATCCAAATAATGGCTCCTGGTGACTCCTGTTTTAGGAGTCCAAACAGATTTTGATCTTGCTCCTTTAACTGTTGGCATGCAAGAAAGGAGTGGCAAAGTCAATTATTGGTTAAAATGAAGGCTGTAGAAAAAAATATATTAGTTGTTTCCATCACAGCATTGACTGCTGTGAAAAGTGTAATTCATGATTAAATTATCATTCCAGTAATTCATTGGATTTAGAGGAACAACATATTTTTACTTGTGGCACTTTTCCTGAGACATTTCTCAGTATGTTGCAATGTAACAGGGCCATATTCTTGCTGACTAATGTTACTTTTATAAAAGAAGAGAGGACACTTCTATTGCTGGCTGTACCAGAATAGCTGGTAGCAAACTAACAGTCCCACTGAGAACAATTATAAAAGCTGGATACCATGCACACAACAGCTGCTCAAATGAAATGGAGAACAACCAAAGCAGTCAGGACTGGAGAAACTGAAATCCTCGAGAAATCCTAGGGAAACCCTGAATTCTCTGCTGCTTCTTCTCCTTGGGACATCTGCCATATTCCTACAGATAAAAAGATAAACAGAGCAGCCACACACAAAAATGAAGTTCAGGGCTATTAAGCAGGCAAAACTTGAGAAGCCAGTACCAGGGAAAGAGAGCTAAAGAGCCCCACATTCTGCGCACAACTCTTTTCTCAAGGCACTTGCTGGCTCCTAGGCCAAGCATGCAGCACAACACAGGGAACCAGAGCAAGTAGCCACTAAGAAACTAAAGATCTCAGTAGAGAATGTTTAAGTTTTATTGCTCTGGGATGTTAAAAAGTTGGAATGAAGTTCCTACCAAGTAAAGAAGGCCCAGAACACTTGAGACTTAGTTGTGAAGCTGGGAAGGCTAAACCCAGGTAATAAGAAAAGACCACCCTCTTTTTAATACAACCCAATCTCTGTCTTTGCAAGATAACAAAGGAAAGGAAATGGGGAATGGATGTGTAGGATCACTATTAAAGCAATACTGTGATAAATTTAGGAAAGCTATACTTTAACATTTACCAAGGCCAAAATGACTCAGCAAAACCTCAAAGCATGGGCTTTATTTCTGCCCTGAGCATACACTGTTGTCTGCTTTGTTAAAGAAAATAACCAAAAAGGTACCTTCTGAATGCAAAAGATAAGGAAAAGGAAGAAGTTCCCTGGTTTCCCTAAGGTTAAAGTCATATAGCCCTGCATTAACTAGAAACTTAAGGTCTGCTCTTTTTGAAATGTCCTCTGTATAATGATTTGTAACTTTTTATGTAAAAAATGTTTATAACTGTGTATTAAATGTGTCTCTGCTGGAGCATGCTCTTCTTTGTGAAGATTGTATATCCCCAGCAGCTGTCCTACCTTAGGCTCAAATAAAACTTTCTTGCTTTTAGAAAATTTAAAAGGTTTGTTCATTTTGCACTGACAACTGGATATGAATTTTCCAAAACTGAGGTTTAAGCCACAGATTTAAGAATTTTAGCAAACTCCAAGAGGTAAACAAAGTAACAACAAAAAAGCTATACCTAGCCCCATCATAGAAAAACTGCTGACAGTGAGAAACAAAAAGAAAAAGGCTGCCAGAAAATCGTGCATTGCTTTCCGAGGAGAAAAAAGACACTGAAAGCAGATTTTTCAACAGAAAAGAGGTAAACCAGAGATAAGAATGGGATATTTGAAGTGCTGAAACTTAGAACATCAAATGTTCTTATCCAGCTAACGTACTACTCAAAAACAAAAGTGAAATAATGACTGAGGGAATGTATTGCCAGCAGGCAAGCACTAAAATTAATCCTAAAGGAGTGTTTTGGGCGGATTGACAATAATCACAGATGAAGCACAGTCATGTAGGACTCGCTGAAGACCAAAAAAGTAAATATATGGAAACATCTAAATGAATATTGACTGCTTATAGCTTCTTGTGGGTTTAAAATGTATGTGGAATCAAAATATATGACAGCAGCTAGTAAGGGGAATAAATGAATTTAAAGTACTATAACATCTTTGTATTATGCACAAAATACTAAAAATACTAATTTAAGGAAGAATCTAGTAAGCTAAGAATGCAGGTCATAATCCCTAGATTAAAGCTTAATAGTCAAAGACAGAAATAGAATACGTAAGTACTAAGCTAAACAATATAGTATAAACCAATAAGCCAATAATTTAGATGCACATTAAGACAATAGACGGTAGGAACAGGAAATAGAGAAACAAAGAATATATGGGATTAAAAAGAAAACAAACAGCAGGCTTACAGACTTAAGTCCAAATATAAGAGTAATTAAACTTAATTGAAATAACCTCAATATTCCAACTAAATCAAAGAAGATAATCAGACTGGATAAAAACAGTTATTTGGGGAGCCTGGGTGGCTCAGTTGGTTAAGTGTCTGACTTCAGCTCAGGTCACGATCCCAGGGTCCTGGGATTCAGCCCCACCCTGAGCCCCACAATGGGCTCTCTGCTCAGCAGGAATCTGCTTCTCCCTCTCCCTTTACCCTCCCCTACATCATGTTCTCTTTGTCTTTCTCTCAAATAAATAAAATCTTTAAATGTTAAAAAAAATTTTTTGGTCCATCAACAAAACACAACTTAAATATAATGACTTAAAAGTTTCAAAAACATACACCATACAAATAACAGAAACTTGTATAACCAAATTTACTAAGTATACTTTAAGGCAAGAATTGTTACTTGAGATAAAGGGGAACATTTAATAATGATAAAAGAAGCTAGAGTATAAATATTCTATGTGTTTTCAAATATAAAATAATGGCAAAAATAAAAGGATAAACAGAAAAGTCTAAATCTCAATGAGAGGCTTAAGAACAACTGTCTTACAAACAGATAGACAGGCTGATTAGAAACAAGTAGGTGTGTGGAGAAATTGAAAACAGTATTATCAGAATGACCTAACTGAGATCTCATTTAGGTCACAAACAAATGTAGAATATGTTTTAAGTAGCCCAGGAAATTTTATAAGAATGAACGATATGCTAGATCATAAAGCAAATAAAATATAAAACAAACTGAAACTTACAGAATATTTTCATTGATTGTATGGACTAAAACAAAATTTAAATAATTCCAACTTCAATTTTTAGACTTAATCGATTTTTAAAAACAAGTTGGTTAATGTTAGATACCACCTTAACATAATGATACTGTCATCTCAATAGATGATGGAATTTTTTAAGCAAATTCAATACCTACTCATGATTTAAAAAAAAAAAAAACTCTTAACAAACTAAGAAGTGACTATCTTTAATCTGATAAAAAAAATTATCTGAAAAACAAGCAAAAACTATACTAATTAATTTTATGGAGAATATTTAAATGCTTACCCCAGAGATCAAGAATAAAATGAAGATGTCTGTTGTTACCAGTTCTATTCAAAACTATCTTGAAGGCCCTAGCCAGAGCAATAAAGAAAGAAAAAAAAATTCTTAATTAGACCACATGATTATATATGTAGAAAATACAAAGAATTCAAAGATAAATGATTAGAAACAACAGATGTTATAAGTTAAGCTTTGGGGCACAAGATCAATATGATCATTTAATTATATTTTAAGATGAGCGCAGCAAACAAGTGGAAATGAAATTTTAACATGCTATTCATAATAGCATCAAATATTTAGGACTACCTCTAATAATATGTCTACTCTGAAAATTATAAAAATTATTAAGAAAAATTAAGAGAGATCTAAATAAATGGAGAGACAGGACATGTTCATGGATTAAAAGACCCAGTAATTTAAAGATTTCAATTTTTTCCAAGTTGATCTACATATTTAATCCAATCCAAATGAAAACTCTAACAATCATTCATTTATTTATTTTGCATGTGAAAACTGACAAGCTAATTCTAAAATTTATATGAAAACGGCAAGTAAGAAATAAAACCAAGATGGAGAATTAATACTAGCAAGGCATCTTACAAAGCTATATAATTAAAACAGCTTGGTAATTGTGTAAATAGCTTGGTAATTGTGTAAAAGTGTAAAGTAAGTCAATGGGACAGAAAAGAGATTCCTAAAACAGATTTGTTCATGTAGGATCACCTGTAAAGAGAAAGATGCCACACCAAAGCAGGAGTAGGGATAGGAGAGAAATAATGCTCCTTTCAGAAAGTAGTGCTTTATCAACTATCTTTCCCTTTGGAAAGAAGTTCTTAAACCTTGACCTCTCCATCTTACCAAGAACAAAAGCAAATTCTAAATAAATTGCAGAATTAAAAGTGAAAAGTAAAGTTATATAGCATCTAAGCTGCTAGATAGTCGACTATAATATATAGGTTGGCAGAAATTTCTTTTTTTTTTTAAGATTTTATTTATTTATTTATTTACTTGACAGAAAGTCAGAAATCACAAGTAGGCAGAGAGGCAGGCAGAGAGAAAGGGCAAGCGGGCTCCTGAGCCCGATGCGGGGCTCAATCCCAGGACCCTGAGATCATGACCTGAACAGAAGGCAGAAGTTTAACCCACTGTGCCACCCAGGTACCCAAAGTTTTTTAAAATTATGTTAAAGCACCGAAGTCTAGTAAAAAGTTTGATGAATTGAGTTTCATTAAAATTAAACGTTTATTCATTTAAGAATACCATACCAGAGAGTGAAAGGAAAAGTGTGGTGTGAAAGATAGTTGTGCTCATTTGCCTGACAAATAACTTTAATTCAAATACAAGATTGCCTACAAGTTAATAGAAAAACACAGACAACCCCTATGAAATGGTTGATCTGAACAGGCATCTCCCAAAAGAGAATATTAAAATGTGATAAACTTCTGAACAGGCCTCCACTTTAGTAATAATTTTAGAAATGCAAATGAAGACCAAAATGAGATACAATATATAAGCAATGGAATAACAAAAAATAAAATACATAAACACACTGACATTATCCATTATTAATGAGAATGTGGAGAATCTCTGTTTTTCATACACTGCTGCTGAGAGTGTAAATTGGTACAACCATCTGGAAAACTGGTATTACCCTCTGAAGCTGAGCATATACATATCCTATGCTCCCCAAACTCCACTACTAGGTATGTACCAAAAGGAATGTGTACACATGTGCCTTAGAAGACATGTCCAAGAAGACTGGTTAGAGCAGAATCCATAATAGCCTCACATTAGAACCAACCCTAAAGCTCATCAATTCTGGAATGAATAAAAAAGCTGCAGCATATTCACAGAATAGAAAGAGCAATGCTAAAAGAACAAATGGCAGCCATATAAAACAGCATGAATGAATCTCAAAGACAAATTACTGAGATAAAGAAACTAAAGGGCGCCTGGGTGGCTCAGTGGGTTGAGCTGCTGCCTTCGGCTCAGGTCATGATCTCAGGGTCCTGGGATCGAGTCCCACATCGGGCTCTCTGCTTAGCAGGGAGCCTGCTTCCTCCTCTCTGCCTACTTGTGATCTCTCTGTCAAATAAATAAAATCTTTAAAAAAAAAAAAAAAAAAAAAAAAAAAGAAACTAAAAATGATTCTGTTTTTATAAAAGTTCAAATAAAACCAAAACCAGTCTATGGAGATAAAAGTTAAAATATGGCTACAGAGTATGAGAGGGTGTGGTGAATTGTGGAGGCAATAACTTAGGGAGCCTTTAGGGCTCTGGAAATGTTTTGGATTTTTATTTGTATGGTGATTATATAGGCAGTTTAATTTTTTTTTTTTTTAAATGCACTGAGTCATATACTTAGGATTTGAGTCCTTTAGTGCAGGTATGGCATTTGGCTCTTAACTATTTTCATTAAAAAATAATTAAGAGCCAAACACCCATACACAAAGGCACACAGGCTCACAGGCGCACACACACACACACACCTGAAAGAGAAAGTTAGGTGCCTTTAATTATCAATTACAGTACAGGTTCTTTATTACAAGCCCAGGATATCCTGTGCACACACGCTCTCTTTCGAGCTCTTCCTCTCATTCCTTCTATCCTTCCTTTGTTCCACTTCTCGCTCCCCTCTCCTCACTTATGCTGCTATTGTTTGGTACTTTCATGTTCTTCCCACTAAAGTTACTCCTTTTCCTTTCTTTTCACATGGACCTGATATTTGGTGACCTAACTGTACCGTCCAGTTCACACTAACCCCAATATATATGCAATAAAATGTTTAATATCTCTGTTCACTTAGCTCAGATTTTTATGGGACTGTTAGCATAGGAAGCCTAATAACCTCACAGTATGGTTAACCTCCATTTATTTCTCTAGTTATGTGGATTCCACCTTGTAGTCATTTTAAAGGCTTGGAGGAGCCTCATTAACTTTACAAGGCAAGGCTGGATTTACAGAACCAATATCTACGTGAGGAAAGCAACGCCTGCAGGTTCGGTTTTTATTGGATGTTCTCTATTGCCTTTTCCCTACTAATACGGATGTCTTTTATAAGATTACTTTTTATGGAACAAAAGCAACAGGCAATTTCCAATTAAATGCAGATGGCAAGCTTTCTCTTCCTATAGGCACTCAGGTGTGAGGATACGCCCCAGAGCCTATGAATTTTATGAGGGGTTAATTCAGTTAGTGTATCTTACATTATTTTGAATATTAATTACAGTGTAAATACTGCCTATGTTTTAGGTAGCATATTGTCTAAGCAAATTCACATCTTATTTTAAATAACCTTTCAAAACAATTGTAAGATTATTACCAGTTCTAAGTTATTTTTCTTTACTGCTTTAACTAGCTCTTCCTTCCAGGGACTACACAGTAAAATAATTAAATTCAGTGCTTCTTATTGTCATTCAGCTTTGACTGGTGCTTAACTATGAGGCTTAACTATTTGGAGCACATGACAAAGAAACAAGCCTGGAGGAGGCTGCAGTCATCCTTCACTATTAGCAAGTCTAATAAACATTTGATAGTTAGAAGGAGGAAACTTTACAGAATACATAATTAAATGCCAGTTGATTGAATACATATGACATGTTTCAATAGTACCCACTACTATATGCAAAATTTATAATAGATGTCCTAAAAAGATAATTGAGTTACCATGTGGGATTGCATTCTTCTCCTGTCGAGGGAAGTGTGTGACACATATATCCCTGTTTCATGCTGCCTGCCCATTCTGCCTAACGCTTCAAGCTCTCTTCCCAGGCAAATGGTAGGATTGTACTTCTTTATACCGTTGACATAAGATTTGACCATATGATTTGTTTGCCAGTAAAATAGGAGAGATAAAGCATGTCACTTCCAGGCAGAAAACATTAAGGGTCAGTGTGAGACTTCCCTTCCTTTCTTTTCCTGTGCCACGGATGCAGCTATGCTCCAGACAGTGTCTGTTCTGGAAGTTTGGTCTGGGAGTGAGCAGGGTATCCAGACAACCTGTGATAGATACATGCTTCAGAGAGAAATAATGTATTCTGGTTTTAAGTTACTAATTTGGCAGTTATATATGACCAGACTTATAGCCCAGTGTATCCTGATATAACTTGAGCCTATTAGAATGCTTCATTATAGATGCTCAGTGGGCCACTTTAATTACTGAGGAAAATACTAAGATCTGTTTAAAAAAAAAAAAAAACAAATTTGAGAAAAACTAGTGGAAAGTTAATTTTAACATAGAATCACAAGTCGTGAGGGCTCACTTAGTTATCAAATAAATAGTAGCACATGTAATTGGGGGATGTGAAAAATGACTAAGGTCAAACTCTCAAAGGCTTCTGGGAAAAAGGACTTTAATCAGGTCCTTAAATATTGGTAGGGTTTGAAGAAGCAAACATGATATTCCACGTGAAAGAAGGAACTGAAGAAGTAAAAAGTATTAAGTTGGCCAGACTCAAAGAATAACAGATAGATAAATTTGAAAAAAACCAACAATGCACACATTTAGCAGACCAGAGGTGGACATGGCTGGAGACATGTTGTAGGACTGGATGTGGCAACACTTAAATGAAACTCCAAGAGTTTGAGTTTTATCCTCTAAGCAGGAGTCATTGAAATTTACTGTCCTGGGAAAAAGAGAGAGAACTGGGTGGCTAGTTCAAGGGTCCGTTTGATGAAAGAGAGCCTTCACAAGAAAAGAAAAGATGTGAGGTGTTTGGGAGATGTTTCTGAAAATACTACTAAGAGAAGGCTCCTTTGAATACAGGACTTTTAGCCAAAGTTTGGTGATGAGAAAGGGGAAATAGAGGACAGTTAGGATCAAGGTCTTCAAAGTAAGTATTGGCTATCAGTCTGTCAAATAAAACAAATGCCAACAGAGCTAAAAATTACACAGGTGAGTCTCCATCAGCTATGACAAGCAAGTAATGCACACTGGTGATTAAAAGTCCCTGAGGAAAATACTAAGACCTTTTTCTTCCTTATAAACTAGCACCAGATCTTACCCTGTAGTAGAATACCTTCTAGTAGTATCTACTACCCTGTAGTAGAATACCTTCAAATCATTTTGACTTCTTCTATTACCAAGATCATTTGTTTTTCCTTAAGAAAGTGGCATTTGGTTTGAAATGAATTTTCTTTCTTTCTTTCTTTGGTGAAGGAAAAGCTCAGGAATCTTGCAGAACTGAAAAGGAAAAATTTGTGGTGATTGTACTGAATAAGCACTAAAAACTAGCACACTGGAGAGGATGTATGTATACACATATGTATACATGAGATGTATATATACAGAGAGGTATGTATACTGTTGGTTAAAATAATGTCTTTGTTCCCTAGTCGGTAAAATGTTTGTTAGTTCTAGTAAGGGTGGTGAAGGCAAAGTTCATTTCATGGTCCAAGATCAGCTTCAGTATGCTAAGAGTAGTTGGAATGAAATCTAAAAGTCAATTCTGATACTCAATTCTGATACTGCAGGCAAGAGCTGCTATTTAAGAGAACATTTTCCTTTTGAAGTGTTAGTCCTGTCCTTGTTCATGCCCGACTCAAGGATTTGTTTCACTGATACCCTCCGCCGCCAGGAACAAGGACCTAGTCCCTCTCTTTGCAGGAGCTGCCTCCCCCCTTGCTTCTTATTTGAGGTCTGCTCCTGAAACTCTGCCTCCCAAGTTGCCAACGGAAAACCTAAATTACGTTAACTTATTGTGTATTTCCAACCTTTTTCTTCCTTATAAACTAGCACCAGATCTTACCCTGTAGTAGAATACCTTCTAGTAGGATCTACTACCCTGTAGTAGAACACCTTCAAATCATTTTGACTTCTATTACCAAGATCATTTGTTTTTCCTTAAGAAAGTGGCATTTGGTTTGAAATGAATTTTCTTTCTTTCCACAACCCTCTTCTCTAGGAAAACCACCTACAAAAATATTTTTCTTATGAACTTTGAAAATTCCACATATTTTCTTCCTAGCCTATACAGATAGATTTTAAATTGTGGACCTGGCTCAGAATACCAAAAAGAAAGGAAAGGAAGGTGAAAGAAATGGTGTAAGAGATGAGAAGGAAAGAGAAAATTTCAGCAGAAGAGAGGGGAGAACAGATGAGAACTCGAACGCGGCTTCCACCTCTTTAGTTACAGACACCTATTCTGTCTGCTAAATGCTAAGTCACCCAAGGAAATGTGTGTTTAACTGTGATCAGATTCTTCAAGAAAATGTTTGGGATTTTTACAGTTTCAGACATACATGGCCATGGGAATAGGATTTTTGTATTCCCTGGCACCTTCCTTTTTTGATGAAATAAAATATTAGACAACCATCTGTTTTTCTAAAATAGAGAAGACATGGCCTGGTTCAGTTGCTACTACTGCGTGGAGGCCATTATCTCTGTATTATATTATTCAATCGGTTAAAAAAACAAAAACAAACAAACAAACAAGAAACCCAGATTCTTTGTGCAGTTAAGAAATTCTAACGTGCCACAGACATAAAAGAGAGAAAGCTTGTTTTTTAACATTGGTTTTGTCTTGGATTTTCCTGGGGCATACAGGCAGTCGTTCTTTCCAGAACAAGAGTCTTCAGGCTGCTGCTGCCACCTACAGAGCTGATTGGATATTTCTCCACAGCCAACGGAGGAAACAACCAGGCATTGTTTTTGCTGTTGACTGCTGTGCCTGAATTTTATTTCGCCATCAAGTATTAGCCACGTGGGCTTTCTGGGTAACACTGTGCCCTGAAGTTAAATCACTTTGACTTTTTATTGTGCCAGTACCTCATATTCCTGGGAGAACTGAAAACTAGCTTGTTGACTAGATTGTCCCATGGAATTCCTAAAATTGAAAGGTAGTCTTAATAAGTCTATCAATAAAAGCAGAGCAGTCAGAGAAATAAGAACAAATATCAGTTGTTCTTTGCATGATCATATCTTCAGAGTAATCTAATTCAAATGCATTTATATTTACCTGTTTTTAATTATACTTTTTTGAATTCACATCACTTGCATTCATACGTTTTATGGCAAAGCTATTTAACAGACTTCATATATAACCAGAAACATCTCCTATTCAAAATTGAGTGTGAAAGTCAATATCTATTTAAGTTCCTTAGTCTTAGAAGTTAATAGTAAATTTATTTTTGAATTGGTAGTGAAATTAGCTGCAAAATTGGAGTATTTTCCCAAGTTCCTTTTCTAGAGTTTAAGAAAATTGGCCTCTAAGGATTTGATATTGTTGCTATATGTGTGTTATATGTTATTTCATGATATATTTTTGTTAATAAACGTACCATTGTTGAGAGAACACTAATCCAACGGTTTATGCCAGTCAAGGGCCTAGATGTATATATTGAGCCCAGGCATTATGGGGAGGGCTTCTGTTATGTGAAGAATGAGACAGGAAGCAAGGATGTGCATAAGGCCTGCAATCCAGAAACACAAAGTCTGTCTCCTCCCAACAAACTGCCTAGGACTACTGAGAAGGTAATGCTTCTTAATAACCTTTCCTGTGGTGAAGGACTCATTTATTTTCTTCAATCTGTTATGAGTGCTACTCTTAGAAAGCACCATAAAAATAAACTTGTAGAAAAATGAAATACACACATAGCAAAGACATACACAGTGCAACTGAGTCCCCCATTTTAAATTATTATATTCAACAGACATAAATTTAGCCTACACATGGACCCAACACTTCCATATACTCACTCTCAATTTCATTACTCATTGCCACCTGGTATCAAACAGTGCCTGAATGGATGTAGGTCCACAGACCGTGCTTTGAGTAGCATTGCTCTAGGCTGAGATCAAACTATGATGCATTTGGAAAACAAATTGAGTCCATGGGCACAGGGGCTGTTGCTGTTCTTGCTCAGGCTTAAAGCTTATGTATTTAGCACAGTCCCCTTTCAATTTCAAAATCAATAAAAGACTGTAATTTCAGACATACAGAATAAAGCCTGGAATGGTGAGGGATTCCATCTCATATTATCAGTCAAATCATACTCTCATTTTAATCCCGATTCGTATTTCCACATTTGGCCTCAGATCTGTTATAATCAGAATAGGATGTGAGTCCAAAAGCCCTCCTTCTAGCAGGCCAGGAGGCAACTGTGTACCACACAAAGTGATTCATGTGACAGTTCTAAGGTAGGAGAAGGAAAGCAATCTTTTTGGACTCCTAGGAAATAATAGCACACCCTGCTGAGCACTCCTTTATCTCCAAAACCTTAACATCTGACCTTCCAGCATTCACTTTCAGGTTTTCATTGTTCTGGCCGCCTGCCCTTAACTCCCACTCCAACTGCTCTGCTATCTTCCCAATACCCTGGGGCCTTTACCACACCTTCCTCTTCCCTGTGAAGGCTGCTTTAGATTGTGATTTTCATGCCTTTTCCCCCTTTTCTTGTTCTTCTTGTTTAGCCCAGACTAAGGGGGAGATGTTTTTCTATCAACCAGCCTTTCTCTTCAGAAGCTTCAATTTTTTTCTCCTTGGTGGCACTCTCCCACAAAATATGTATAAACGGCTACCATATTTAAAAGTCTCACATCAGTCTTATAGTTGACTTTATTTTCCCACCTAAGTTTGTTCTTTATTTACTATATAAAGCTCCTCCGGACAAAAAGCCTCCCTCTCTCTTCTCCGTCTCTCATTGTATGTCTTGACCCACCTCAATGTGACTTCTGTCTCTAACTTTAAACCAAAGCTGTAAGATCACCAGTGACTTCATCCGTGTTTTCATGGAACAAAGCCACATTACCTTTCTTGATGCCTATGTTTTGTCTATTTGTTGTGATGTCTGCACTTTTTTGTGTGGTATCGCTGTCAAGGGGTTGACTTTATACCTTCGCCAGGTACAGCCTGACTCCATCCTAGAGCGTGTCGCCTGTACACAAAAAAATAAGCTTCTTTTTTTTTTTTTTTAAATCCTGGAAGCTTCTATTTAGATAATTTCCTTTTTTTAAAACATATTTTTTCTAATGTCATATTTCTAAAGATGACATATCCTACGTGAAAGAATCCAGACACAAGTTTGAAAGTTGCGGTTTACCTCTCCCGCAGATCTGGTGTCTGCCTGCTCCACTAAACTCTTTCTGTTTTTCTCCTCATTTTCCGTACTTTGGATCCATGGGTCTTGTGGTGCAGGCACATACCAGGAACCTTATTTTCTTTCCTCTGTTGGAATTTTTTTTCCTCCGGATTTAGCTCTTCAACATTGCTCATTTTACTGGAGTACTTATTGCTGTCAGAAATTATATAATTTTTTTAAAAACACATTTATTGTCTTGTATAACCAGGATATAAGCATTGAGGGCAGGGGTTTGTTTTCCTCATGACTGGGTTGTCTGAGCCCTGGCTAGGTTCTCTGAGGACAATTAATCCAGCCTTTTCCTTCAGTATGTGAGGAAGCTGAAGTCAAGGGAAGACAAATGATGTATGCCAGGTTTTACTCTTGGTAGCAGAGCCAGAACCGACACCCAGACTTCTTCCTCCGACCAGTAGTTTTCCATATTCCCACTGAAATGTTCTTAATGGCAGAGGGGAGTCAGTGTATATACCAGGGGATCAAGCATTAGAATCCAACGTGACTCATTTGAATTTGTTCTAAGAATTTAAGCGTATTTTGTATTTTAGTTTATGATATTTCTGTGTTGGGATTTAATGGATACATAAATCATGGAGTAATGATTTCTTTCTACTATGATGCATCATATACATTCTGAGAACTTCAGCATTAGACAAATTAGGGTTCAAATCCTGGTTCTACTACTCACTTACTGTGAACTGAAAAAAATCAAATAACTTTTTTATGAATCAGTTTTCCTGTGTTTAAAATGAAGACACTTATACTTTCTATTTAAAAAGTTTTGTTTTTTTTTTTTTTAATTAAAAGAAGTAACACTTAAAATACTTATAGGAGAGCTACCTGACACATAGAAAATGGCCAATAACTATTAGGAATGACTATGATCTTCACTGTTTGGGACACATAATGTTGGTGACACTAAAGTTGCTTGGTATGTGCTGCCTTGGTATTGATAACCAGGAGAACCTGAAATGGTGTAACCACAGTATCCCTCCTAACTCTGCTCCCATGGATAAAGTCCCCTAGCCAAATAAACTCCTTGTAAAGGGGGCCAAACACAGTTCATGCTCAACCCTAAGGAGATGGTTTCAGTTCCGGGCCAGTTCGTAGAATTATTTTAACAAGGCAATCACACACTTCCACAAGAAGTAAGGGCCAGCACACTGTCTTGATGCTCCCGACTCTGCTCTCCACAGCCCCTGGTGGTTCACTCTGTTGCCCAGTGCAAACTCTGTGTGGCCATGAGTGGCCGGCTGAGTCCTCCTCCCTGGATTTCACAGTCCATGTGACTACGATCCTTCTTCACAGCATGTTTGACTAAGAAACTGCTGGGTTTTTTTTTGTTTGTTTGTTTGTTTAAATTTATTTATTTGACAGAGAGAGAGATCCCAAGTAGGCAGAGAAGCAGGCAAAGAGAGAGGAGGAAGCAGGCTCCCTGCTGAGCAGAGAGATGGATGTGGGGCTCGAACCCAGCACCCTGAGATCATGACCTGAGCTGAAGGCAGAGGCTTAACCCACTGAGCCACCCAGGTGCCCCAAATCTGCTGTTTATCTTATGTGTTCAGTGTCAGTCATACATATGGCCATCCTCATAACCACAGCATAAGAACCCTCCCCCACCAACGACTACATAGAAGATGATTAAAATAAGAATAACATACCTTAATTTTATTTTGAGCAATGCAAGCTGGACCTCAAATGCTGTGATGAAATATTCTCTTTCCAGTCTCACTTCAACCTATATCCAAGACACAAAACATGTGTTTTGGTTGAGATATTCTGCTTTGCTTCATAGGAGACTTGATCATGCACGTTATGATACGCAAAACTAAAATCGAACCTTGTTTCTGCCCTGCTTCAAGCCCCTCTGCAGATTCTTATCAAGCAAAACTCTGCATATAAAAGCAGGCTTTGACCTATTTTGCCAGCCACATCTCGTCCTACACCTTGTGTTTAAATACTGTTAAGTTAAACCTGTATTTTTATTTCATGCTTCAGATACTTGGTGGTTTCATTTCATCTACTTAGAACAATGTTCTTGCTTTTCTTCAGTTGGATAACTTCAACAGAACATTCCCCAGGAGTAAGAACACACATCTTCCCTTCTAAGAAACATTTCCTGAATTAAAAACTTGGACCTATTTCCCTCATTGCTGACCCATAAGCAACATCATGGAATGACATGTTCTTCCTCTTCATCTTCTGAGAGGGAGAAGCGATGTCTTAATTATCTCTGGACTCCTAGGGCCTAGAACTGTCCTGTAAATGACAAGCACTAAATACCTGTGGTAAAACTGACCGGATCCACTACCGTTTTTTTTTTTTTTCCTGGTCAAGGAGCACTTCTCCTCATGCACACTCTCTAACAACCTACATGTTCCAAATACTTCTGTATTATTTTTTTTTTCCTGGTCAAGGAGCACTTCTCCTCATGCACACTCTCTAACAACCTACATATTCCAAATACTTCTGTATTTAACCCAAAATTAATCTCACATTGGACTTTTATTCAATCTGTGGCCATATTCTCTGTTCACAAAAATAATCAAATCTTTTTTTAAATATTTTTAAAAATTTTTAAATTTTTTAATTATTTTATGTTCTAGTCTTTTTTTTTTTTTAAGATTTTATTTATTTGACAGAGATCACAAGTAGGCAGAGAGGCAGGCAGAGAGAGAGAGGAAGGGAAGCAGGTGCCCCACTAAGCAGAGAGCCCGATGTGGGGCTCGATCCCAGGACCCTGAGATCATGACCTGAACCTAAGGCAGAGGCTTTAACCCACTGAGCCACCCAGGCACCCTGTTATAGTCTTTTTAAAAATAAAATGGCACAAGTACAAATACAAAGAGTATGATGCAAATTATACTCTGTCATAGAATGAAGAGTTAATTTTAAGACTATTTGTATCAAGACAACTTGATATGTATCAAGGTTACTTTGAATTTAGAATTTTTCCAATAGCTTTAAAATTGGATTTCATATATGAATGTAATCTGTGTAGATGTGACATAAGGTATACCGAGAGCCACTTAAGTAAAATTCTGATTGACTGACTTCACCCATTCTCACCGCCTCTCTATTGGCTTTCCCTGGCCTTGGTCAAACTATTTGCAAAGAAAATTAAACTCCTAGGAAAAAAAAAATGGAAAATTGATTTTTAGTTAAGTTTTATTTATTAAATGACACAAGATTGGAGAAGTGAATATTGTTGATATTTTGTCTGAGAATATTACCCCCTATAATTATTTATATATTATACACACAAATATATAATACATATAAAATGTGTATCAAAGATCCACTGTAAAAATCATCATGATTCTTTAAGATAAGTGATGGCTTGAAATAGTTACAAATGCAAAATAAAATTGCTAATGCAAACATTTTTACTTTCTGGACCATCCCAATATCTTAGAAAAACAAAAGTTTTGGAGACAAATTGGTTTGCTGGAGAACAAGCACTGGGTGGTAAGAAATGCCCAGGTATTTCATTTTAGCAATATTTTCCTCTGTTTCATTCTCCTACATGACCATGGGAAGTCAGGCATGCCTGATGGGAGTCTTTTACAATCTTACAGAAAACTCCATCTCATTTCCTCAATCCATCACTTCTAAAGGTCCTGCTTTTTCTGTATTCAGATCATTTATGTGCTTCATTAGAATTAGACATTCATTCTCCCTGTTTGAAGAAATATTTGTAAATGACTGCATTTAAAAATAACATGATTTACTATACACATAAGAAACTGTATTTGATGAAAAATAGAAGCAAAACTAAGGGATGGCCTACGTGTCCATTTTTTTTTCTTGAAACTTCTGAATGTTGATATATTCTTATGAGAATATGAGTCATTGTTCAAATTCTAGGATATCTAGTTATTTCCCGGAAGAGTTTCATTTCCCATATTCTTTCCAAATAGAAATAATCCTCTGCTCTAGAGAATTCAGTTGTATCAGACTACTTGTTTCCCTTGAGAAGACATCTGGAGAGTGACTGTCTTTCACCTTTTGACTCCTTTGATAGAGACATGAGTCTAAACTCTATTTACACAAATTCATTTTGCATGATAGTTCCTTTCTTTCCTTTTTTTTTTTTTTTTTTCCCCAAGGTTTAATTTATTTGAGAGACAGAAAGAAAGAGCATGAGAGGGGAGAGGGTCAAAGGGAGAAGCAGCTGAGCAGGGAGCTTAGGACTCAATCCTACGACTCCGGATTCATAACCTGAGCCAATGGCAGTTGCTTAACCAACAGTCATCCAGGCTCCCTGCATGATGGTTTCTGATTATCCTTCTTGGAGCATCAGGTTATCATACTTAAACAATAAAGTCAATTAACAAACAATGCAAGGCTGGATAAATTAAGATTCTGAAAGATAGTGTGGGCAGCAGAGTGGGGCTGTGGAAGTTCAGAGTAGGAAGAGTAGATTTTCACTGCTGATGAAGCAAGGCCGCACAGAAGAGGAGACGTTACATTGGCCTGTATGAAAAAAGCAAACAAACAAAAACCAAAAGAGCAAGGAGAGGGTGACAAGACTCCAGAAGAAAATACAGAGTTCACAAAAAATGCCATGGAGGACAGTAAAGTACAACTTGACAACAGGAAGTAGAAATTTGGTGCTCCAGTGAATTTATTTTCATCTTTACTGAGGTATAAAATTGACATTCAACAAATTGCACATGCTTGAAGTACAGAATTTGTTGAGCTTTGATATAAGCACACACCTACGAAACCATCAACACATGAAAATAATGAACATATCCATTGACTCCAAGGGTTTCCTTATGCTCCTCAGTCATCTATCCCTCCCTTAATCCCCAGGTAACCAGGGACATATTTTTCAGAACTATATATTACTTCCCATTTTCTAGAATTTTATACAAATAGAATCGTACTTTTTATGGTCTTGTTTCTTGCATTCATCATAATGACTTTTACTTCCATCAGTGCTTTGGCATGCCTCCCATGACATGCTGGTAAATATTTAACGATCAGCTCTCTGGTGGCAGTGAACAGAGTGGATTTGGCGGGGGGCTGCTGATTTGTAGTATTTGCTGATCCATGTAATATCAATACTCCCACCATGATTGATTTCAAGCTACCAATGTGATGTCACTGAACTTAAAGTTGCAAGAGATGCACACAATCAGATCTTGCGAACTAGTACTAGCCAAATCCAGCTTATCACTGCTTATATCAATGTTTCATTCCTAATTATTAATATTCCACTGTAGGGATATTTGTCAATCCATTCACCCATTGATGAATATTTGGGCTGCTTCCAGTTTAGGGATATTACAAATAGAGCCCCTATGAATATTTTTGAACTAGTCTTTTTTTGGACACAGACATTCTTGTCTCCTAGGCAAATACCTTGAAATGAGATGGCTGGGTATATTATAAACATACACCTTTACTTTTTTTTAAGACTTTACTTATTTGACAGAGAGAGATCACAAGTAGGCAGAGAGGCAGGCAGAGAGAGGGGGGAAGCAGGCTCCCTGCCGAGCAGAGAGCCCGATGCGGGGGCTTGATCCCAGCATCCTGGGATCATCACCTGAGCCGAAGGCAGAGGCTTTAACCTCTTAGCCACCCAGGCACCCTTAAACATTTACCTTTTTAAGAAACTGCAAAACTTTTCCAAAGTGGTTGAACCACATTACATTCTCAACAAGTAGTATAGGAATGTTCCATTCGATCCACATTTTCCCCAACACTTAGTATCACCAGAATTTTTCATTTTTACCATTGTATTGAGATTGTGTATACCATATTGTCATTTTAATTAGCATATACCTAATGACTAATGATATTTAATGTCTTTTAACATACATATCTGTTACCCATGTATCCCTTTTGGAAAGTATTCAAATTTGGGGGGATTTTTAAGAATTTTTTATTGGGTTCATTTTTATTATTTTTGAATTATAAAAATTTACATATTCCATTAGAAATCCTTTGCCAGATATACATTTTGCAAATATTATCTTGATTTGTGGTTTTGCTTCTCATTTTCATAAGTGACTTTTGAAAAGCAAATCTTTTTTTTTCTTTTATTATTTTTTTCATCATAACAAGTGTACTTTTTAATCTCCATCATTTATTTCACCCATCCTCCCACTTACCACCCCTCTGGCAACCACCAGTTAGCTCTCTATAGTTAAGAGTCTGGTTCTTGATTTGTCTCTCTCTCTTTCTTCTTCCTTTGTTTAGTTTCTTATATTCCACATGAGTGAGATCATAGGTATTTGTCTTTCTCTAACTTATTTCACTGTATCCATGTTGTTGCAAATGGCAAGGTTTCATTCTTTTTATGGCTGAATAATACCATGCTATATATAGATAGATCTGTCTATATCTATGTCTATAATTTTATCTATCTCGCATCTTCTTTATCCATTCATCTATTGAGGGGCACTTGGGCTACACAGTTCCTTTGTAAATAATGCAATATTATCCTGATTTGCAGCTTAGTTCAGTTGTAAACGTTGCTGCAATAAATTCAGAAGTGGATGTATCCCTTTGAATTAGAATTTACAAAATTTGTAATTTTGGGGTAAATACCCAGTAGTGCAATTCCTGGATCATAGAGTAGTTCTATTTTTAATTTTTTGAGGACCCTCCATACTGTTTTCCACAGTGCCGTACCAGTTTGCATTTCCACCAACAGCACATGAAGGTTCCTTTTGCTCCACATCCTTGCCAACATTTGTTGTTTCTGGTGTTTTGATTTTAGCCATTCTGACAGGTGTGAGGTAATATCTCATTGTTTTGACTTGTATTTCCCTGAAGATGAGTGGTGTTGAGCATCTCTTCATGTGTCTGTTAGACATCTGAATGTTTTCTTTGGAAAATGTCTGTCCATGTCTTTTGCCCATTTTTAAATTGGATTATTTGTTTTCTAGGTGTTGAGTTATATTAGTATTTTTATATATTTTGGATACTAACTCTTTATCAGATAGGTCATTTGCAAATATCTTCTTGCATTCAGTGGGTTGCCTTTTAGCTTTATTGTTCTTCTGCTATATAGAAGCATTTTATTTTGATGTAGTCCCAAGTTTTTTGTTTGTTTGTTTGTTTTTGTTTACCTTGCCTCAGGAAATATATTTAGAAAAATGTTCCTATGGCCAATGTCAGAGAAGTTACTGATTCTGATCTTTTCTAGGATTTTCATGATTTCCGTCTCAGATTTATGTGTTTAGTCCATTTTGAGTTTATTTTTGTGTATGGTGAAAGAAAGTGGTACAGTTTCATTCTTTTGCATGTAGCTGTCCAGTTTTCCCACCATTCCTTGAAGAGACTGTCTTCTTTTCCACTGGATATTCATTCCTTCTTTGTTGAAGATTAACTGATCATATAATTGTGGGTTTATTTCTGGGTTTTCTATTCTATTCCAATACCTATGTATCTATTTGTATGCCAGTACCATACTGTTTTAATTACTACTGCTTTTTAAGACAACTTGATTTCTGTAATTGTGATACCTCCAGTTTTATACTTCTTTTTTCTTGTTAAAGATTCTTTTTTATTTATTTGAGAGACAGAGCATGCAAGAGCTGGAGGGAGGGGCGGAGGGAGAGGGGGAAGCAAGCTTCCTGTGAGTAGGAAGCCCAGACTGGGTTTGATCCCAGGACCATGGAATCATGACCTAAGCCAAAGGCAGATGCTTAACCAACTGAGCCACCCAGGTGCCCCTTGTCTTTCTTTTTCAACATTGCTTTAGCTATTCAAGGCCTTTTGTGGTTCCACACAAATTTTAGGACTGTCTGTTTTTTTCTGTGAAAAATGTTATTGATACTTTGATAGGGATTGCATTAAATGTGTATATTTTAAAAAGTGTAGTACAGACACTTTAGCAATATTTTTCTTCCAATCCATGAGTACAGAATGTCTTTCCAATTCTTTTTGCCATCTTTAATTTCTTTCATCATCGTTTTGTAGTTTTCAGAGTCTTTCACCTCTTTGGTTAAGTTTATTCCTAGATATTTTATTGTTTCTAGTACAACTATAAATGGGATTGTTTTCTTAATTTCAGTTTCAGCTGTTTTATTATTAGCATATAGGAATGCAACAGATTTTCATACATTGATTATGTATCTTGCAGTTTTACTGAATTCATTTATCAGCTCTAGTTGTCAATCCTTTTTAGTATTTTTTTTAAGATTTTATTTATTTATTTGGCAGATTGAGATCACAAGTAGGCAGAGATGCAGGCAGAGAGAGAGAGGAAGCAGGCTCCCCACTGAGCAGATAGCCTGATGCGGGGCTCAATCCCAGGACCAAGGGATCATGACCTGAGCTGAAGGCAGAGACTTTAACCCACTGAGCCACCCAGGCACCCCAAACATTTTTAGTTTTGATGAAGTCCAGTTCCTTGACATTTCTTTTATAGTTTGAGCTTTTATGTTCTATTTAAGAAATCAGGTCAAAACACAAGGTCGCCAGAATATTCTCCTTTGATCCACCTAGAAATTTTAGAATTTTAGCTCTCAAACCTTGGTCAATATCTTATTTTGAGTTAATTTTTGCATATGATAGGATTTAATGGTTAAGTTCCACTTATTTTGATATGGCTAACAAAATGATTTAGCACCATTTGTTGAAAGATGATTACTTCCCCATTGCTTAATCAATTAAAAGATTATGGATACTCATATATGACTCTAATAAGTTAACACATGCTAACACTTCAAGGGCTTTGAATTTCAGCTTAGAGATTTTTAATTTTGTGAGGTGTTCCAGAAAGAAGACAGAGAAATTCTGTGTAAAGAAAAATGATCTTATAAAGAACAAGTTACATTAATGATTAAAAAATAAACCCAAGGCTCATAACAGAGTAATTTGTAATTTTCTGAGTGGTCTTCGGAGAATTTATTAGAAGTTAACAAATCTCCTCTCAGAAAAATGCCTGAAAGTATACTGACCCAAAATTCTACATATAATACCAATATTCCCTGAATTGCATCTGTGCTCTACCTAAAGGTTTATAGAACTAGTTAAGAAATACAGAAAAATATTAAAAAAAAAAAAACCAATATCAAGAAAATCCAAATGTGGAAAGAAGGACCAAGACATCTTCCAAGAAGTCAGCGTACTTAACTCTTTTCACTACTGTATAATTGACAAGGGACTCTAAGGAAAAGACATGGCTGGGAAAATCATAGTTTATTTCATCATCATCATCATCATCATCAACATCAACATATAAAGGGTGTAAGAAAGAATGGGTGCTGATTCCAGACAAGCACAAAGAGAGCTCAAAATGTGACCTAGTATGTCCTAGTATGTCTTGCTAGACTTCCACACCCGAAAATTATACATACAACCTCCATCATTCTACACTTCCCCCAAATCTACAACCTGGCTGTTGAAAAGCATCCAAGGTAATTGGGTAACAAAAGCTTCCTATGAAGTATTAAAGACCACATAAACTAGTATAAAAAGCCAAATGAAATAGTTAATATGATGAACTTTTCAAAATGTTTTATTGTTGTTTAACTAACCAGACATCTATCTGACTAGATAGTTTCATATCAACAGGAATGCAAAACAGTTTCATTTGCTAACCTAAAGCAAGTTAGCTTCAAAATTAAAACAAAACAAACCAAAAAGCAATAAAGTGGTTATAATTTACTGCTGAAATCATTGCAAATCTGCTTATCGCCTTCCTGTAAAGAACTTGAGGGCATTTTCAAATAACCATTTTCAAATATCTGTACCTATTTTCCTCATATACCATAGAAATGCCCTGAAAATTCCAATATGATAACTAGAGTCATCATACTGAATCATTTCTCTTAAAAAACACTTATTGTGCAAACTGACTTTTCAAAAGCCATATCAAACCAGGGACTGATTAAAATAATCTTTTGTATTTGGTTTTATCTATTTTTATCTATTTTCAAATTCCAGGACAATTAATACACAGTGTTAGTTTCAGATGTACAGGATAACGATTCAACAATTCTACATATTACTCTGTGCTCCTGTCAGTAAGTGCACCCTTAATCCCCTCCCTTTACCTGTTTCACACACCCCCTTTCCTCCCCCTTGTGGAAACCATTTTTTTAAAAAATATTTTTATTTATTTATTTGACAGAGAGAGATCACAAGTAGGCAGACAGGCAGGCAGAGAGAGAGGGGGGAAGTAGGCTCCCTGCTGAGCAGAGAGCCCGATGCGGGGCTCGATCTCAGGACCCCGGGATCATGACCTGAGCCGAAGGCAGAGGCTTAACCCACTGAGCCACCCAGGGGTCCCTGTGGAAACCATTTTAATGATTACTGTATAACATAACTATATTAATGCTTAATAATGTGGCTATATGAGGAAATGTGAATTTATTTTTTATAAGGGTGTTTTCAGGGACACCTGGGTGGCTCAGTCAGTTAAATGTCTGCCTTCAGCTCAGGTCATGATCCCAGGGTCCTGTGATGGAGTCTGCATCAGGCTCCTTGCTCAGTGAGAAGCCTGCTTCTCCCTCTGCCTGCCACTCCCCTTGCTTGTTCTTTTTCTCTCTCTCTCTTTCTCTGACAAAAAAATAAATAAGTAAAATATTTTTTTTAAAAAAGAGTGTTTTCAGATAAATGCATCACTTATTGTATTGCAAAAAGTCTCTTTGTTAGTCCCCATGTTTTGGTGCAAATTACAGTTACTGTATCTGAACAGGTGAAGGCAAATTGTTATATACCTCTTGCACGGATCCTAATGGAATGACTGCCAAGCAGAGAATAAACTACAGGAAGCAATGTTAGCTTCTGAAATTACTAAAAGCAGAGTAAATCCGTAAGACACTGAGCTACAAAGGAAGAGGAACTGAAATAGTGGAGGAGATACATGGCAGTAAACGGCAGGTGACATCAGATGTGATTTATTCTTTAGTGTATGCAAGCTACTTTCTGCACATTCCCCACATTCTCCAGGAAAGAGGAACGTGGCAAGGGCTAGATTTTGCATCAGCATGTGAACACAGAGCAAAGAATTACACTCTAGCTCCAAAGTAGGAATAACTACATAAGTGCTTCCAGTACTAGCTTTACACCTTGGATATGAACAGTGAAAGGGTCCTAGCCAAGGAAGGGCCTGATGCCTGCTCTCTCTCCTCATTATACTCCTTGCACAAATATACTTTTCACCCATTGGATTATGCCTAAAATTATACTCCCACAGTTTTATTTAGCCTCTCTCCCCCTGACCACCCTCTCTCCAGTTGTATCTCAGAGTGGATTGATGGGAAATCAGATCTGGAGATTATGAGGGGGGCGATGTTGGGGATGTCAGCAGCAAGAAGCAGTGGGGATCTGGTGAGGAAAAAGAATGCTAGCAGGGAATGAGGCCAGGAGAAAAGTGGGAGGCTCTAAACCAAAAAGGCAAAGGAGCCCTCCCTGAAAGCTTCCTCTTACCTATGTGTCTACACCTGGAATAAAACCCACGACTGCATCCTCAACTCTGCTATTTTCTTTGGTGTTTGTTTGCATATCTGTCTCATCTTGTAGCCTGCACGTTCTTCTAGAGCAAGAATTGTGGGACTCGGTGAGACCTTGGTTTACAATAAGTAAATTAATTTTTAAAAAAAAAACCTCTAATTTTTTATTAGGATTTTATTGAGGGTTATTTTAGAATGCTCTTAGAAAACAGTCATAATTCTCCGTGTTTAATGTTAGAGACTGTGTGTGTGTGTGGGGGGATTGTCTCATGAATTTACTATCCCAAATCCATAGTGTTATCTCCTGGGTGTGTTTGTGTGTGTGTTGCTGTGGGGGGTGTGGTTCTAAAGAAGAAAGGATAAGTGATGCTCAAAGAGATTTTTTTTTACTCTGAAGAGTATCTAAAATATCCAAATTCCATTATTTCAGAGTATCACTTAGGGAAATGTTTTCCCTAAACATTTTTCATCTTGCCATGATGAAAACTGGTTCAGATTCAAACACTTTCATCTGGAATCCATGTCTTTCTCTGTGGCTGTCTATGCAGCTCTCGGCTCAGAAGCAGACCTCTTCCGCTTTCTGTGAGACAGTCTGCTCTTCCTCATGGTGAATTATAGGCCACAAGTACCTCAGAGTTTCCAGGAGACTGGAACAAAAGCACACATTTGTTGTTTATCTGTACAATGCATCCAAGTGGTTTCTTCCCATTTTAATGGAAGGTATAATTTGGAGCTAAGAGTCTGTAATGTTCATGGCTTTTAAATAGATTATTTCTTTGTTTTGGTTATTTTGAGAGTACATATGTTTCAGCTCCTGGGTAAATTATAGGCTTTTAAGGCTGCACATAGCTATTTTGTTTTTAAGCAGACAGGATTTCCACCTTTATTCCTCCTGAGTTCACTCCCATATTTACAGATGAGAAACAGCAGAGGGTAGCATTTATTTACTTTCTGTGGAACATCAGCCACACATATGCCTGGAAGCCTGGTGGTGACTGACACAGGGCTGTCTTCTTGGATCCGCATGCCTCTGAGGCCCTTTTCCATAACATCGGAGCAAGTGGATGAGAAGCAAAGCCTGCAGAAGGAATGGCTGCGTGAGGTGAAGAGCTGCCCTGCCCTGTCAGTGGAGAAAAGTAAATGGATGAAAACCAAGGGAAACCAAACAGAAGGGCTGAGGAAGTTTCTGCAGTGTCTTAGCCTAGTTTCCTCTGCTTCAAGATAATAAGAAATTAAGGAAGTGATAACGATATCCACTCCCCTATTCTTTAGATGGGACAAATTAGGGAAACTGTTCTTTGAAGCTAAAGAGTCCTTTGCTGGAACAATCACAATGAATAAAGAGCAATTTTACCCATTTCTTTCCTATAATTCTAATTGATGATAGCAAATGAATGAGGTTAGTCAGAGGCCAGAAATCTCTGACAGTGGAGGTCAGAAAAGACCGGAGCTAGGTAACAAAGGAAGCACTAGAGGTTTTAAAGTTTTATGTTTACTCATGATTTTTCTCCATGTCATTCCCTCTCCCCCCAGTGCTACGCAGCCGCAGTACACTGACCTGCTCACTGCCACCCTGACAGCTCCTCCAGTGTCTTGCCTCTGGGCCTCACACTGGCTGTTCCCTGGATCAAAAGTGCCCTTCCATCTCTTGCTGCTCCTTGAATCCCTGCTTGGTCTTCAAGGGCATGTTAAAACCCTGGTTTCTCAGCAAAGCCTCAGTTTAGTTCTACCACAAAGAAACTATAGCAGTTTGGAGATTTTCTGAGATTCCATTTCCCACCTTCTAAAATGAGCCAATTGGAAGTCATCTTTAATGTCACTTCTGTTTCTGTTTCTGGTCCTTGAGTTGATTCCACAGGTACAACAATGTCTGTGTACCTAGGAAATCTCAACTTCTTACATTTTAGGCACATTCCTTTAATTATGTTCATAAACTGCACTGGCTCTTATATTGTGGTTAAATAGGAGTTTTCCAAGTGCCTAGTTCCCTAACTTTTCTTTCTACCGGATTATGAATTTATTATGATAGTACCATTTATAAATTTACTTTTCTGTTCTCCGATGCCATGCACTTTTAAGTTTTCAAATGTATGTGGAATGAATGAATGACTTAGTAAAAGTTGAGATTAAAGATATTTTCAAAAAGATTTTGTTTATTTTATTTGAGAAAGAGAGAGAGAGAGAGAGAGAGAACACAAGGAGGAGGAGGGCAGAGAGAGAAGCGGGATCCCCGATGAGCAGAGAGCCTGATGAGGGACTCTATCCCAGGACCCTGAGAGGCTTAACCAACTGAGCCACCCAGGCACCCCAAGATGTGTGTGTGCGTGTGTGTGTGTGTGTGTGTGTGTGTTTTATAGAGGGGGTGGGGCCAGGGGAGAGGGGGAGAGAGAATCTTAAGTAAACTCCCCACTGTGCACAGAGCTCAACAACTGGGCTCAATTTCATGATCCTGAGACCATGACCTGAGCTGAAATAAGGAGTTTGATGTTTAACCGACTGATCCACCCAGGTGCCCTGAGATTAAAGATTTTCAGTAGATACAACGATGCAAAAATGTGTCAGCCTATGGTTTTCTGTTTTATGTTTATAAGGAAAGAAGAACAGGTAGTTAGACAATGGCTGCCTCACTTATCTTCAGATTATGGTTTTGAGTAGATGAATAATGTTTCAAACTCCCCTACGATGGCGGCATGAAACATTAAGTTTCTGTCTTCAGAGGTGCTTCATCAGGGTTTTTATGGCCATTTGGTCAGAAGGAGTCACACATGGAATAAAGGGTTATTCTAGTGGGCTTTCTAGTGGGCACAAGAGTGAGTTGATGAATCCAGAACCTCTAGAAGTGATTGCTCACGCTAAGGGCATGGAAGTCTAAGGCCACAATGTCTGTGACCTCGTCTTGGCAACAGAAACATGAGCTCATGCTCAGGCTCTGCTAATAAAAGGCTATAGCTTTCTAGGGTTTCAGATTATCTTCCAGAAAAATAAAAGAGGTTAGGCAAGATAATTTCAAATATTCTTACAAACCTTAAATGATTGTATACTTTAAAAAAAAAATGACTGTATATCAATAGGAACTGAGATATACTTCATTTCTGAAAATCCCAATAGATGATTATCCAAAGCCACACAGCTATGAACCAATCCTATATTTCATAAAATTAACTTATTTTACAAAGGACTTGCTTGAGAAAGTATGCTCATGAATGTTTATTTATACCAATTTCCCACTTACACACAGTTTTACTATCATGAAACAAAATTGGTAAGCATTGCACGAGTAGGGGTGAGGGGATATAAACATTATCATCATTTACCATTATTGTACAATTTCCTATATATAAACTACAGTGACTAAAAATGATGATTTTACAACTCTCCTATTAATCACAGAACTATTAATCCATTACTGAGTTTATGCTTGCTCCATGAAAAATCCTGATGACTGAGAAAAAGATGAAAACATTGGGGATGCTGAGAATGAGCTCTAATTGAAAGGGCTGGCTTCAGTGAAGTTTATGGTTTAAAGAGGGCTTTCATTTTATGGCTGGCTTTATTTCTTTAAGAGCTAAATTTTACTTCATTCCTCTCGTGAATTGAATTTCAGGGAACTTAAGGAGGAAAATAAAATTCTTTATCAAGAAATAGTGAGAGATGATGGATTTGGGACAGAGATGAGGTACCAAGTCAGGGCTCAATGGCAGGAAAATTCAAAGTCAGAAGTTTACCTTTTCCACCCTAACACTGATTTTTATACTCGTACAAATTTCCAGCATCTTTTCCTCTTGTTCAAGTGTTGAATGCCTTCGATCATCCTAGATTTCCATGTCATTGTCAAAAGGGGTCTTATAAATGTACATGCTCTGACCTGTTAATGGTTAAACTTCTTCAAAATACCAAATCCATTATCTAACTAAGACTGAAGGAATTGTAACCAGATTACTAAGGTGTGTATAAATCTTTATACAAAGCACCTTTTCCCATAAATTATCTGATTATAACCATACAATATTCCTTTGAGATACATATGTTAGACATTATTCGGAGCTCTTATAAATGGTATGGAAAATGGTTCCGAGGGCATACGTGGCCTGCCCAGAGCCACTCAGCTAATCTGTGGAAGAAGATGAATTCCAGTCCAGATTTCTGTATCGTAAGAGGCTTCAAAATATGCCTCTACTCCAGCTATTCACGCGAAACATAAGTGTGTTACCTCAACTTTTCTTCTCAGTGTTGTTTCCTTTTCTATTTTGTCTTTATTCATTTATCATGGAAGTCTTCAATTTTATTATCAGAAAACTCCCAAATTAGAAAAAAGAAACAAAACAAAAGAAAGCCACTAACCCTTAGGGGCAGATATCTAGTTTTCAGTGATCATGGCCCAAATCCCTGCTTGTCACCGTCTGTGTTCCTACAGATTTCATAAAATAGTGCAATGAAAGTGACATCTCATCCCGACCCCTTAACAGATTAAAAAACAGGATCCCTTGAACAATGTCACACATCTAATTAGTAGAACATAGCTGTCAATACTGACCCCTGTACATTTTTTTTATTAAAATATTATTTTTCCCCTAAAATATTATTTTTCTCTACAATATTCTCTAGGAAAAGAAGTTCCACAAAGTTCCTCAGTACCCTATTCTATTATCCTTCTTACTAGAATCTTTTCTCTCTGTCCAACCAAACTATAAAAATTCCCAAATCATCTATGTCTGTCCTGATCAGAAACCAATCAAGAATTGCGATACGGCTTCCTGAGTATAACATGCCGGTGGTAAAATGACACTCCTGTCTTCTATAATTAGTTTAGTGGCGAGACAGCATGTGAATGAAACTCAGCTGCTGTGGAACGTCCATACATCCTCGAGGATAAGGAAATCAGGTGTGGTAGACATGGCAATGTGTCCCTCAGACCCCCTGCAAGGAAAGGCCTGCTACAGTTGTGGGAAGAGAGGTCAGGAGCTTAGCTGCTGTGGTCCCTGCTTAGCTTCATGCGGTTGGGGCCCTCTCTTCCTGAGTCATGTCCCTACTACCCCTTCTAGGGCAGCTTGAATTCCATGCCTGAGCAAGAGGGTGCTTGATGGTGCCTCCCTTCATCCTGACAGACGACAGCCCTGATGGGTAATACTTGCTCCAGAGCTGCCCGCCAGGAGAGCAGTAGGCGCCGCGATTTGACTTTTTCCTCTGGCCAACTCTGTCTCCTCCCCCTTTCCTTCACAGCGATTACTAATAAACATCTTGTATCCCAACTATTTCAGTGTCTGCCTCCCAGAAACCGAGTCTGCAACAGAGAGCTGCGGTGCAGGGAGAGCTGCGAAGGCAAACAGGCAGGGACGGGCAGAAGTAAGGGTCAAAAAGAGAGCTATGAGAGCTTTGCATTTTTCTGCTCTTCTTCTCCTGAACCCAGCTATAATTCTGTCCTTCCATTCTGTGTGCCAACCTTGCAGATTAAAATAAATCACTCTCATTATTTTTGCTATTAGTTTATTCCTTAATTTAATTCAAATCGGTTTTTTGTCTCTAGAAACCACAGTCATAACTACACAACTGAATGAGACCCAGTGATGTATTTGTGGTACTGATTCAAAGCACAATAAAAGCTCAAGAATGAACATATTAGTATGTGAGCTTCTAAAGACAAGGAAATAAACAAGAGTGCCAAGATTTCAACCATTTGTTCCCCAGACCCACTGTTTCTTTTTTCTTTGCTTGCATTTATTTATTTATTTATTTATTTATTTATTTATTTTATGCCATCATTCTTCCTCTCTGTATTTTCTGGTCTCTGCGACCAACTGTTCCTCTTCAACAGCCTGGGAAGATTCCTGTGGTGCCAGAACACCAAATGGGTTTTCTAAAAGTGGTATGTTATCTAGTCTGGGATATTACAAAAAAGACAGCTAGTGCCCAAATCACAGCAGATCTAATAGGGCAAGGGCTGGACCCGTATCAGAAAAAAGAAATAGATCACAAACAAGGAAGTTCAGGTCCTGCTGCCTTTTATCCCACGTAGGAGAAATTATACTCTATAGCTCAGTTAAGATAACCAATCCTTTCATGCTTTTAAGTCTAGCATCCTTGGTGTTCCTCTTCTTTCTTCCCAGTTCAATGACATTTTTCTCATCTTTCAAATCCTTAATTTACTAGTCTGGAAGCTCTGTTAGAGGGAGAAACATAACTATTTTTACCTTGATGTCCCTAGTGCTAATAAGCATAGATCATAGAGGATATTTCAGGGTTTGTTTGCCTGAAGAGGTTAGTCTATCTACTAATAAACAAATGTTTGGCCTTTTGTCACTATGGTATATTTTATATGAGCTCTTTTTATTTAACCCAGATGACAGGGGTTTGCTCTCAGATAAACTAAGACCCCAAAAGAGTTGACCTCAGGCAGATTTGGGGCACGAGTCCAGTGGGGTCTTTTGCAGAAAGAGCCATTTAGCTTTCTAGCTGCACCCTCCTTAGCAAGAACAGCAGCAGGCTGAGGAGCCAGTTCTATCCTCAGTCAGCAGCTTCTAACAGTGAATGATAAAAGGAATACAGAAAAACTTCCTGGGATGCAAGCAGATGAAAATTACATGTCCCTACTCCAAAGATTTAGTTTTGTTTTACCAACATAAAAATGAATGAAAAACAGAAGAGGTTCTTCCAAGTCCCATTTTGCTTGCTGGAGTATTAAGACAGAAGACTCAGTCAGAAGCCCCACTGAAGCCCAACCAAAATGCTCCAGGAAGATTTGCAGTTTCTTGGAAACCAGCGAGGCTGATAGAGCCCCAGGGTCTGGGGCAGCTGAGTGCAAGAAGTGATGAGTGCATGATTAGTGCAGACGAGGTGAGACTTCAAGCATCCTGGAAAGCGCAAAATGGGAACTAGTTCTTAAAAGAAGCCCTAGTCTTGGAAATGAGCACAGGATTCATCAGTGCATGAAAAAGCAATGTGGAGTCTTTGACCTAATCAGTGCCTGCAGTTACATTCTCAGCACAACGGTGTCTCCTGATTGGCATGATCATTTTATGGTTCTCCTTTAATCTTTCAAGTTCTCCCTAGGTATCCGTTCATACTCCCTCACTGCTTCTTTCTATCTCTCCTTGAGTGGTTCCGACTGACAGCTGCTCCACACTACATTCCGTGCCTTCCTCCATTTTTTCCCCTACAGATGACCACTCATTCTATCTTATTCAGTTTCCTTAATTATTATACCCACATTTCTTTTTTTTTTTTAAGATTTTATTAATTTATTTGACAGAGACAGAAACAGAGACAGGGAGAGAGGGAACACAAGCAGGGGGAGTGGGAGTAGGAGAGGGAGAAGGAGGCCCCCTGCCGAGCAGGGATCCCGGATGGGATGCAAGGCTTGATCCCAGAACCCTGGGATCATGACCTGAGCTGAAGGCAGACGCTTAAAGACTGAGCCACCCAAGCGCCCCTACACCCATATTTCTAAGACTCACAAATATAATCTGAATGACACATAGTTCAGCCTTTTAATGTGTACTGTTCTTCTCCGACATTTTTTCAGGAATGGGTCTACGACATAGGTTTTTGCAGGTCAGGGGCTGTGCTTTGTAATTCTTCCAGGTGAGTTAGCATGTTACAAGGTCACTAAACATGCTTGCTATAAAGTGACAGATTCATGTGTTATCAAGCATTATATATGTATAAACAATTTGTTCCCTCACCCTATAAAAACATCTGTTCCCTACCCTTTCACAAATATCTTTTGGCATTCTCAAGATGCTTCTGGAAATGAAAAAGGATTTTCTCTAAACATGAACAAACATAAATGTCATCAATAAAAAGACACTATAAATTACACACAAAGCTTCTTATGGTGAACCCAACCATATCTAAATCTTTTTGTATGTTTGGTACATTGACAAAACTTTTTTTAACCATCCTGTTCGTATTTTAGCAGCAAACTTAAAGCAAATCTTATCCATTGTTATAAATGCATTTTTTGTTTAGATTTTTTTTAAACTTGTTTCTTTGCCAGAGATAGAGCAAAAGTGAGAGAGAGAGAGACAGAGAAAGCGATCACAAAAGCAGGGAGAGTGGCAGGCAGAGGGAGAAGCAGACTCCCTACGGAGCAAGAACCCTAATGCAAGACTCAATCCCAGGACCCCTGCATCATGACCTGAGCCAAAGGCAGATGTTTAACTGACTGAGCCACCCAGGTGTCCCATATATCCATTTTTTTAATAGACAAACTTACTGAATATTACTTCATTTTCTTTCTTAAATTTGCACTCGGATTGGTAAGGTTTAAAAATTTTTTTATATGGAATGCTTTGAGTTGCCTTAATAAAAAGGAGCCTTGTGAATCACCAGGTGAGTCTGAGCTGGAGTTCAGCAGGCTATTTATCTCCTGTTGCCATGCCAATGACGTCTGACCACAATATGACGTAATGAGTGCTGTCTAGTTTAATAAAAGATGAGTTCCCCTCCAGTGCTTCAAGACAAAGATTTCAATCAGCTCACAGTCTGAGACTCAATCTACCCGCAGGTTGAAATCATGCTGTCGGCAGCATCTCAGCTTGCCATGAAGAGTGCTATCAGAAGCACATTTGATTGGACCAGCTCCAGACTGAGAAAGCCCGCAGCAAAAGATAAACAAACAAGCGAGGACAAGAACATTTTCCAAGTAGTGATGACTCCTGATCGTAATCCTACATTCTCCAATCCCTCTTTGGATGTGGCACATGTAGACTCTGATCTAAAACCAGTCAAACTCCCAGAAGACTGGTGTCTGAGGAGAAGGCTCTATGATGGGATAAACAGCAAATGTCCATCAATCCACTGCAACTCAGAATCCTCTATAAAAGAAAAGAGTATGAAGAAAAAAGAAACTCGGTACAAAAAGGATTCTCTCTTCTTGGCTGAGGGTGTGGTTGACTGCAAAGATGTGCATGGAGCTATGTGTCACACAGATCCAGGAACTAGGGCTGCCCTGTCATTGCCTCATCTCCTCAAAATTAGAACCCTGTATGGGTTTCTTGCACTAGGTGAGAGCCCCAGCATTCGAATGAAGGAATCACTCTTCTTTGAGTCTGACACAGCTGGTCTTGGAACTCTGTGGTCACAGAGAAAAGAGATTATTGGCCTCCACGGTTACCCATTAAACCTTCTGGACAGATCAGGAGACCGAGGCAGTCATTCCCAGGATCCTGGCTTCTCCCTGAACCAGAGCAGGACAAAATCTTTGGAGCTGATGGGCCACAGTCCCTTTCCTCTCTGACACACTGCCCTGTTGTGTCTGAAAACTATCATTCCAAGGAAGAGAAGTCTTTTCAAAGACTGACGATGAAGTGCCTATCCAGCATTAAGCATGTATGAGCAGAAGTCAGGTATGGCAGAATGATGTTTGGGCAATACATTGTTAACCTAGAGTTTCTGTTTTGGTCTGTCAGAATGAGGTCCAGGCATGGAAGCAACTACATTATCTTCCTCCCACACCTGGATCATGGCACAATTCAGCCCTGTAAAGAGAGATCTGACAGCCTGCTCTTACTGATGGGCAAATTGGCAGTAAAATACGTAATTCTTACTGTGTTTAACTCAGTGTGGCCCCCTTTGGTACTGTCATTAAGATCAGTGATTTTTTTTTTTTTTTCTAAATAGTGTAGAAATAATAACTGAATAATGTAGGCTAGCAGAGTATTTCTATTAGAATACTGAAAGCTCTGGCCCTGTATTAATGCAAAGTAACAACCAAAACCAGAAGGAAAAGTAAGCAAGGGTGGGCATAGTGAATATAATAGCGATTTAACACATTTTTGAATGTTAGAAAGGTAATGTAAGAAACTGGATCAAAAGAGCATTTCTATATTATGTTTTATTCATATGCTTTACTAAATGATTTTTAGAGATCTAGATAATACGTAATTCATACTGCGACATAAAGTTCATGAGGCTCTCTAAGAGTATATTATACACATACTTATAAGCAATGAATATTCATTAGCTTATCAGATACTCTTTGTTCATTTGATATTTGAATAAAGGTTATCTTTATGGACATATCAGGTGCCTAATACATAGAAAACAAAGCATTGGTAATTGTTTTCATCAATTCATAAGTCTTGGAGGTTTGCATGCCTTTTTTGCTTGGCCACTATATTTTGTATAGTATGGTCAATCGGGAAGCTGTGCCACCTGTATTATGTGTAATTACTGAAACCAACAAAAGTCTTTTTTTTTTTTCTTTAGTCTTTTAAGTCCTTCAGGAATGTTGTTTTTCTCATGGATGGTGATTAAAAAAATAGTTTTATGTTCAAATAAACAAGTATTTTCCAAAGTCTCCCCAAGACCAGCTCTCTGTGGGATGCTATAGCTAGGGAGGGTAAATGAGGGTCAAGGTAGAATTAATGCCTTTAATGAATTAATGTTATTTTTGTAGTGACAGAACTCACACAGAAGAAGCCAGTAGAAATCAATGTAGGAGTGTTGACATTCAGCCACAGGAAAATTAGTGCTATCTTGACATGGTAACTTACTTGCCTATACTTTTTGTTGAAATCCAATATAACAAAGCACCCAACACAAGAATAAGAAAGTTCAATATTATATATTTATCACCCATTCCCAGGAGTGACCAAGGAATGTGAGAGAATTTGTTTTAGGTCAACACTATAATAGAAATGTTAAGTGGCATGCTAACTTTTTCGCTCCAAAACTACATACAAATGATCTAACTCAAACCATAGGGTATATTGAGCTTTTACCTTCTTTTTTCCTTGACAGTTTTTCTTTGGGTGGGGTGGGGGCAGTACCTCCTTGACTTAATATCATGCATAATTTCCTTCGTTTGCCAAAACAATCAAGTGTAATTGATAGGTTTATTTGCATCTTTGCCTAAAACATCATTTTATAGAAATTTATAACCAGATTTACTCTAACATCAATTAAGAAGATTAAATAAAGAGAAATATTTACCCCAAATTTAATATACTAAACCTAGAGATATTCCAAAATTTAAAAAAGTTTAAGAAAAAACTCTAATAGGGACATCTTTGAAAATTAAGGAGAAAGGCATGACTGGCTCTAGTCTATGACTGAGAATAACAAACTTGATCTTAATAGAATGTCCTTTTCCCATCTAAATGAAAAAATGGGACTCTGCTTCAGTGAGACTAAACAAATCATCCAGAATTACATGGCTGTTAATGTGACAGAGTCAACATTTTAAGTCAAGATATGTAACTTGCAAATCAATGCTGTTCCATTATTGGCATTTAATTTTAACAACAACAAAAAAGAACACATCAATTGATTAACTAGTAAGCAAGATCATAAAATAGAAGATTATGTGGTAAATAAGTTGCTTCCATCAAATAGGGATGGAGGAAAGTTAGATTCAAGGCTCTGTGCTTTGCTCAGGAAAAGTGGGATTGGGGTAATCCTGTCATGGGGGCTCTAAGTATCCAAGGATTACCAGGAGCATGGCATCAAGACTGGGACGCAGCAGGGAAGTGATGCAGAGGGCACTGATGGCAGTAAAAGGCAAAGAATAAAAGCACAGGCCACGTTTATAACTTTTCTAAATACTGGATACAAAGTCCATGGTTCTCTAGTGTAAAAAGCAAAAGGCAGTGCCCTGTCCTGTTGGCCCTAGTGCACACACTCTCACACCTAGCAGGTGGAGTAGTTAGCTTTATGTGTCAACTTGGCTAAGCTACCATGATATATGCAATTATGAATCAAACATTAGGTATTGCCATGAAGGTATTTTGTAGATGTGATTAATACCTACAATCAGTTGACCAAGTAAAGGAGATGGCACCCTATAATGTAGGTTGGCTTCATTCAACAGATTGAAGTGTTTTTTTTTGTTTTGGTTTTTTTTTTAATTTGAGAGAGAGAAGTGAGAGGGAGCATGAGAGGCGAGGAGGTCAGAGGGAGAAGCAGACTCCCCATGGAGCCAGCCAGGAGCCCGATGCAGGACTCGATCCCAGGACCCCAGGACTGCGACCCAAACCAAAGGCAGTTGCCCAACCAACTGAGCCACCCAGGCACCCCCAAATTGAAGGTCTTAAGGGCAGAAACTGAGCTTAGAAACATAAGAAGGGATTTTGCCTCAGGACTGCAACATCTACTCCTGCCCCAATACTTGGCCTGTTGGTCTGCCTTACAAATTTCGGACTTGCTAGGCAACATAGTCATGTAATACAATGCCTTCAAAATGAATACATATATACTTTTAAAAGCCTGTGTATTGCCCCCTGCTTTCCTTCATAAAACCTGTTCTTAGTAAACAGAGAAGCAAATGTAAATCTTCTCATAAAATCAATTATAACTTGATTTGAATATGCTTAAATCACTATTACTTTTTCCAAAGAACTTTGCGATTTAAGCTTTTCTCTGATCTTGTAATAACAAAGTAGGGTGCTATCATCACACAAGCGGGAGGGTTGGGTCTCCCCTGCTGAAAAGTCTGCTGTATATGCCCGCCTCCCCCTTAAGTATACTCTGGCCTTTGATTAACCTGGGGAGGGTAAAGTGTGATCTACGACTGGGAGTTTGTCGCTTTTTTGGATCTGGCCTGAGCCAGAGTAGGCTTATGGAGAAAGTGCATGGCAAGCCAATGAAAACTGTTAAGAAGATTTTGGGGTGGGGGGTGGGGATGTGTGATCAAAGCTTTTGGTCCATGGCTTTTTTTTTTGTTGTTGTCTATAAATAGCCTGAACTTATAAATGAGTCTCATGGGGCCATAAAAGCTGGTGTCAGCAGGGCATTCACTTGGAAACACTGCTAGTGGTTATGGTTTTGAAAATCATAAAAACACATTTTTAAAAATGTATAAAACAAGAAGAGCACCTGTCATGACGAGTACCAGGTGATGTATGGAAGGGGTGAATTACCACATTATACACCTGAAACTAATATCACACTGTATGTTAACTAACTGGAATTAAATAAAAACTTAGGAGAAAATAAAAAATAAAAATAAAAAATAAAACTAATGTTCATAGAAACAAGGATACTGTCCTACGGTATCTCTGCTTCCAGCATATCCATTGACTTAACTGTCCTCTCAATTCCATTATCTTTACCCATGAAAGAGTGTCAGTAAGTCTTAATCCTGTATCTTTGAACATAATGTAAGATTAAATGTTAACAAGAACAGTGGTCAGTATATTTTGTTATCACTAAATTAATTTCTTATACTATCTTATTGAACCTCATGATAACTTGTGAAGTGTATGTTATTATTGTTTCTATTTTATGAATGTTGACATTGTTAATTTGGTTCCTAAGGATTGAACTTGGGTTTTCTCTCATCAAAGTTCAAGTCCTTTCTAAATCTAAGAGACTTGCTACCTATCTATTGGTAAATCCAGATTCTTAAGACTTTCACAGAAATATTTTTTGTGGTACTGACAGGAAGTTCATAACTTTTATATTTTGCTACATGATAGCAAAGATAATGAATATAATATAACCTTTATTTCCAAAAATGGCCAACCATCTCAACACAACAGAAAGAAGTGAATATGAGCGCATTTAGAAAATCAAATTAGCTTTTTATACTTAAACTTCAGTGAAAAGAATGACAATTTTGTTGTATATTATTATTAGACAATATCATTTGAAGGTCAGCCATTTTCAGTTTTATATTGTCTGCAGTGTAGTTCAACTGATCAGTAACTTATTGTTACTGCCCTGTGTACCCAGCACCATTCTAATTGTTAGAGGGGTATGGAAAAAGAAAAGTATAAGTAAAAGTATTTGGCCTCAACATTAATGGTTAATATTAGCAAACAGTGGTTAATGGATAATCATTATGTACCTGGCACTCTGCTAAGTGCTTCACAAGCATTATCTGCTTTACCCCTATGTCATGGTGTACCCCTATTTCTATTCCTGGGAAGCTTACAGTGATAAACTTGTTCACTATCACACAACTAGAAAATAGCAAAGCAGAACCCAGACCCAGGCAATAAGACCATAAACCTTCAGCTTTTTACCTCTAAGCTCTATCAACTCCCCCAAGACAAAACATACAAATAGAGATGCATAATATAGCAAACAAACACAACATGAGATGTGAAAATTTAGATACTCAAATGTCAATATTTGAGTGTGGCCAAGAAAGGAGAAACCTACAGAGACATAACTTACCCTTCACTAGAATGGAGAGCAGGGGACACAACCATTTCTCTGTCTTGTTTATTGTTGAACTTCTAGACCCTAGTCCATACTGTGGCACATAATAGACATTAATAACAATTTTCTGAATTATTTAAAATGATTAGTAAATCAACATAGGAATGTATGGAGTGGAGAGAGGTGGTGGAAAATGTGGCTTTGTATTTCATTCATTTATTCCACCAACAAACATTTCCTGACTTTCACTATTCTAGTGACCCATATGGAGAATGGTGAAATTAATGTGGGCATGCAATTATTCTCAGTCTGATGAAAGAAGGCATCCAAACTTTTAGAGGAAGCGGACTAAAGCAGAGAAGTTTATTTGGACATGGGCAGATGGTGGTCTGATCTTGCTTATGTCCTGGGGTAACTTGGGGGAAGGTAAACTTACAAGGGCAGTGTGCTTTGTGACCCATTATATATATGCTGAAATAGATCTTAACAAAGTCTTAGCTAGAAATTATTCAAACACAGACCTATATTTGGCACAATTGGTGAAATCTGAAAATGGGTTAGATGCTCTTATTTGTCAATCTTAAATCTCCTAATTTAGCTAATTCAAGTAAAGTTTTGTAACAGAATATTCTTGTTTTTAGGAAATATAAGCTTAAATGTTTAGTGGTAAAAGTGTACATTATCCTCAACTTAGAAATGCTTCAGAAAAAACATAGAGATATATGATAAATTCTAAAGCAAATGAAGCAGAATATAAATAGTGAATCTGTGTAAAAGTATACATAGGAATTCCTTGTACCACTTTGCAACTTTTCTGTAAATTTGAAATTATATAAAACTATACAATTTAAAAACAAAACAGACCTTTGGGTTACCTCTTTAAGTGAGGTTACTTGTATCTCCATCTAGGACTTGGCTTAGAATTACCTGTTTGATGCTTGAACAAGAAATATATTAACAGATTATCATATGCATTATCATTTTTAAATGACCTGCAACCCACACAGTGATTTTTTTAGTTCTATTTGTAATTTCTGCTGAGGCAAGCAACCAGTTGATTAGGGGGAAATAAGGCATTGTGATAGATACATTGTACATATTGTATTTAAAATGTCAGCGCTAAGTTTTGAAGGATGAATATTTAATTTTTTAAGAAACATCCAAGTAGGGATAGTTATTCCTATTTTTTGACAGGTGAAATCAAAGCTAAAGAAGGTTAGCTACATTGGCAATTACCAGTAAGCCATAGAGCAAAGATTTTCTGTTTTGGCTACACAGTAGAATGATAGGGGGAATTCTGAAAAACTACCATTACCTGGGCCCTGATCTAGAAATACTGGCATTGTTTTTCTAGTGTGCATACAGGGGATCCGTTTTTTTTTTTTTAAAGTTCCTAAGTGATTTTAATGTTGTAAAACGGAGCTATAAAGATAAAGTTGCAAATAAACCAGTAATCTGACTCTAGTTTACTCTGATCTTTCTGTAACAATATGTGTGATAAACTAAAGTAATGATTAAAACTTATCCAAGTAGAGTTTGTTTGTTTGTTTGTTTTTAAGATTTTATTTATTTATTTGACAGACAGAGATCACAAGTAGGCAGAGAGGCCGGCAGAGAGAGAGAGGAGGAAGCAGGCTCCCTGCTGAGCAGAGAGCCTGATTTTTTTTGGAGGGGGGGGCTGGGTCCCAAGACCCTGGGATCATGACCTGAGGTGAAGGCAGAGGCTTTAACCCACTGAGCCACCCAGGCGCCCTGCCAAGTAGAGTTTAATGGCTATTCATTCTTAATAGTTTAAACACTATCAAAACATAGAAAACTCAAAAGCAGCTTAAAATTTTCATAAAACTTGTGCATGATTATTGTAGATTTTACTCTCAAGTTTTAGTTTTTCTTATTTTCACACAGTTCTGTAAGTTTTTTTTTTTTTTTTTTCTTAATCAAAAGGTGCATTTTGGGGGCGCCTGGGTGGCTCAGTGGGTTAAGCCGCTGCCTTCAGCTCAGGTCATGATCTCAGGGTCCTGGGATCGAGTCCCGCATCAGGCTCTCTGCTCGGCAGGGAGCCTGCTTCCCTCTCTCTCTTTCTCTCTGCCGGCCTCTCCGTCTACTTGTGATCTCTCTCTGTCAAATAAATAAATAAAATCTTTAAAAAAAAAAAAAGTGCATTTTTTTCAAGTTCCAAGATTCATTGTTTATGCATCACACCCAGTGCTCCATGCAATATGTGCCCTCCTTAATCTATAAGCTTTAGTATAGTTTCTTATACCTTAGAATTATCAGAAGGCAAACTTATGTTTAAAAAAAAATTATCAGTGGTGCAATCCCAGGCCTCTCCAGAAACCTCCAAAGTATTCCAAAGAAATACTTTGAAGAAGAGGTCAAAAGCCAACCACTTTGCTAGAGAGATGAGCACAACTAATTTCATGATGCTTTACATCCCTCTCCTCCTCAGGTTCTAGAAGAAATCTAAAACCCCTGCATGATTAGTGATTTACCACACTATCCTTGCACTAGGGTTCTGAACATCTTCAAAGATGATCCACTGTCGTGCCCTTCACCAGCCACAGGTTCATTCACTGCATCCTGTGATATTCACTCTCCCCCAAATGCCTGCTTGTCCCTTGATCTTTTTGCTCAAAGGTAAACCAAGCTATCCTCTGATCTGGGCTTCCCCAGGAGCTCTCTTACCTGGTGCCTACTTCCTCCCTCACAGTTATTTTGAACCACTGAGCCCCTTATAGGCAAAATCTAAATATCAATGTCCTGTGATTGTTAAAGAAAAAGGATTATTCCAATACCTGTTAAAATGATAAACAAGACTTTATTCAGGACTACTGGAGTAGGTGCAAAACTAACAATAAGGAAGAAAGATCAGGCTCAACTCTGAATACAGCAAAGACAGCTGGAAAGATTTATAGCCAACAGAACTAGGATGTCAGTGGAGGTAGCATACCAAGAGGGTTCAGAGATAGGGTAATTCTTGTTAATCTGATCTGACAGGACTCCTGCGGAAGGCAGGCCAGCGTGATCTGATAGCAAGGGTGGGAGATTCTCACTAAACTAATTTACTAAGATTCTTGCTAAATCTTGACTCAGCAATGACAGAAGCCAAGTCAAGGCTTTGGGAAGAGCCTCAGGGGAGGCTGACTAAAGGCTGTTGTAGGACAGAGTCTTTGTTACAAGAACTATAAAAAATAAGTCAGAGGAGTCATGGGTTGATTTTCCTGTGGAGGCCGAGAAAAATTAAGGCCATCCCACCTCAGGTTTAGCCTTAGCATAAGTACAGCCATCTTAGCTCCAGCAGCCATCTCAGACCCCTGTGCCCAAGGGCTGAACTTTCCCCTACTGTACTTTAGTTCTAAGGACCCCCAATCTGCTTTAGTTCCAGAGATCCCCACCCTGCTTTAGTAACAGGAAGCCCCACCCTGCTTTGGTTCCAGAAACCCCCACCCTGCTTTAGTAACAGGAACCCATAAATACCCCTGCCTTAACTAAGCTCGGGGTCCAAGTCCCTACTCCGCTGTGTCGGGTATACTTGGGCCTGAGCTTAAGCTTGTTAAATAAACCCTTGTGTGATTGCATTGGTGTTGGCTCCTTGGTGGTCTCTCCGATGCAAAAACTTAGGGTATAACATTTCCCAGCACTTGTTTTCCAACTCCTGATTTTCATCTTGTTGCAAGCAGGCACAGCAGGCTGCTGAGTTAGGTGGAGGTAGATAGAATTTACAAGCATACTAAAATATATAATAGAGAATAGAATAGTCCTTCAGGGGAAAAGATCAATGTTTATTCCAGCAACCTCATGGCACCTTTATGCTGTCTTGGCACCTTACCTATGCTGTTCCATTTGAAACCCTTTGAGGGCTGGCATTAATCATTGTTGGGGGGGGGGGTTGCCCTTAGTATAGGAGAAATGGGTAGAAAACAAATCAGATGAGTCAGTCTAACACCTCTTCAGAATTATTCTCCCGGAATTTAACTTCCACATGCCAAAAGGTTGATACAGTTCAGTAGTTCAGTGAGTTGATCTTACTGTTTTGTTCCACATATTAAAACTTTGTTGAAATCTCATTTCCTAATTTATGAATTCCATAAAGAAGTGACTGATGAGCTGGTCCTGCCTCTTTCATGAGTCTTAGTTTTCACAAGTCACTCTACATTCCAATGAACTCTATTAGTCATCTCCTCAAACACCCTGGTTCTCCCGCTCACACCCTTTCACTTCACCTACCTACCTCTCTCTGGCTGAGTTATTCTGTGGCTAGTAATAATAACAACAACCCTAAAAACTCAGGGGGTTAAACCAACACAATTTCATTTCTTATGAACAACACATATTCACTGCATTTGGGCACAGGCAGGGGCTCACCAAACAGGGACCCAACGGGCAGAGTAGCTACCATCTAAAGCATTACCAGTCACAGAGTCAGGGAAAAAAGGAAGAGCCCAGGTCACTGGGCAGAACTGCTCCATGCCCTGCCTCACCTAGTAGGGGAAAGGAAAATGTGCCCCAAAGGAGGAAGAGCCAAAATTCTTCAGCTAATAATACTAATGACTACCACACACTGGTCTCCTGGTGAATGCACACAATTCTTTCAAAATTCAACTCAAATGTTTCTACCTTTTGTGATTACCACCTATGCATCCACGTTTGAGTGCACTCTCATTTGCTTACTCTTCATTATCTTACTGAAATTATTAATTTACATGCTAGTTCCCCAACTAAATTATTAGTTTATTGAATATGGAAAGTATATCTTATTCTTGAATTTTTGGCACACAGGCCATTTTGTGTTCTATTGTGGGGATTGTTGAATCAGTGAGAAATCAATAAAATCAGTCTGGCCAACCAACTCTTCATTGGTGTGTGACATTTGCCATTAGACACGCAGGCTTTTGGTATAAGGCTATATACCTTTCCTAAAGAGGTCAAACTGTGCCATGAAAAAATAATGTATGTCTGCATCATTATAAATGAACCTGCTAGATTTGTCATTTCTATAACCCTAAATCCAATACCAGGCATATTAACTCATTTAATCTGCATATAAACCCATTTTACAGACAAGTGAGATGCAGAGAAGTTAAGGAACTTACCATGGCTAGAGAAAGGCAATGTACTAATGAAATTCCAGGTCATCTAGCTTCAGACTCCTACTCTTGACAATTAGAATGTGCTGATATTTTTGAGCAGTGTAACTTCTTAAAAGGGTGATTGAGTACTTTGGGGAATACTAATTAGAGGAGTTTACATCGATCATATCCGTGGTACCTAAACTCTTATTTGTTCATAGATTAATATTGGGATTACTGTGTAAGACTCTCCCAGGGAATCAGAAATTCCATATGGTATATCTGAAATTTAGAAATAAACAAAACTCACACATTATTTTGATATAGTCGTACTTGTAAATCACAGTTTTAAATTATTTTATTTTCCTATAAAGCAATAGGAGGCTATTCATTAACCACCATACTAATAATGGCAGATAAGGAAATAGTTTATCACAATGGGTAATAGTCACAGTAGGATGGGGTCTTAGTTCTTTCCAAAGAAATTTGGTTCAGTCATGTGATAAAAGTTGCAAAGTCCCAGGGATATTAGCCTCCCTGTTGCTAGCTTATGGAAATGTTAATATCCATACTTAAGTGCATATGATAATTCTAAGGATTATCTCTTATAATGATAATGTAATTATATTAAAATTATTGAGATAAAATGAAAAAAACTTATAAATGTGTATTTTTATTTGCCACGAATTTTTCTTTTCGCCAGCTAGTATATAAAATATTTTTAAAGAACCCTAATGTATTAAGTGAATCAAATAAAGATTAAGCAGGTGCATCAAAAAATCATAGCGTTGTTTAAGCAATGGGATAATTTAGCCCAAGTGATGAAATTAATCTCCGCATAAAGACTTCATGATAGCCTGAACTAAGGTTACATGTTATTCAGATGGGGTACTAAGCTTAAAGTGATCACATAGTATTATAACAATAAAGCATACTGACAGCTTAAAAAAGATAAGCTAGGAAAGTTTACCTAAAGATCAAATAATAAAATATATGCTATCAAAAGTCCTTTTTACATTTCAGTCCTGAGACTGATACACATTTCTGAAAAATGAAAAACACACACACACACCTGGAGCCTGCATTACTGCATATGCATTTCCAAAATGCCACCAATTAGCTCTAAGATGATAATACAACCAGTCTACAGGGCTGTATAATGGATGGCGTTGTTTTAATTAGTAATAATTGATGTATTTATATGCATTCGAGACGTAGGAGAGTCCCACTAAAGAGTCATTTACTCCATATGACATCCCCCAAATCATACCCCAATGAAAGCTAATGACACTCATTAAAATAAAATAGCATTCATAGAAAGACATTGGGAATTCAAATGATCTCCCATAATATAGGATGTTGTTACTAGACTGCTTTAGCTGTAGTGATGGGAGAGCATATATGAATATTTGGAAGAAGAAAAAGTAACATTTGCTTCTTAGTTGTTTCTCACATCTATCACATCAAACCTAACCTTATTACCTACTTCTGCTATGTCCAAACACTTTGAAGCTCTAGAAAACCACCATCTCCCTTTGGGCTGGTTCCAAATTTATGTCACCTCCAGTAATCATAAACATGAACCCTCAAACTTGTCCACATTGCAGTCTCATTTTAGATTCTGTGCCTTTCCCTATATCCAGAGAGTCCTGTGTCTTCAGTTCCCCTGCTGCGTCTCCCGTTCAGGTTCTCATTGTCCCTCACCGGGGTAATAGTAGCAATGGACTCCTTAGTGTTCTACTGTCCTTCCACTACAATCTTTCCTTCGCACTGTAGCTCAATTTATCTTCCTAAGTCACCAGTCAGATAGTGTCTGCTCCCTTTAAGAACACTTGAGACTCCTTGTTTTCTACAGAATAAAGTCCAAAAGACTCCACTTCTCATTAGATTTCCTTTGTGCTTTTAATGTCTTTATAGTTTTATTTCTTCCTACAGTCCTCATTTCTTCCTACACCACTCTATCTACTCTGCACTCAAAAAAGAACAGATTTTTAGATATTTCTTCAAATCCAATGTTAGACAATTTTAGTAATAGGGATGTTCAAACACTATAATCAGTTATCAGTTTATAGTTTGCTGTGGCTACATACTAATCATTTATTTCAAACAGACATATACACCAATCATGCTTTTGTAAGAGAAATAAATTCTGACTGCCTGTAAGGAGAAATTTTTTATGGTTGGTTGGAAAAGGAAATGGTGAGTTTTGGTTGTACAGTCTGAAATGTGGGTGGTTTCTGTTGACCAAGACCTAAGCAAGTCATAAAATGATCATGACAGAGAACACACTTATGACCACAGGTAGATGAAATAAGGGGCTAGAGATGAAGGGATGTGGGGAAAGTGGTACCTGCATATATTCTGCCATCCTCTACCTTTTGTCATTTATGAGAAAATCATATTCCTAGGGCAAATGTACTTACTTAAAATTATACGATTTTAGTGTCCAAGAGGTTCCATAGAGTGCAAAGAAGACAAGAATGTGCCTATGACAAGAAGAATTAGAATATATAATGCTTCTGTCAGAACATAACAGCACATAAAACTCTCTGGATTTGAGAATTCCATGGTAGTTTCCAGAAGCAGAAGCAATAAGTAGAAGTAATAGAGGGACCAATTCCATGAGGTAAAACCCAACTCTAGAGGCCTCTGAATAGGGAAAATATTGAGTACATTCATTATTCATTTGAACATCCTAATAAATGCTCTGACACCAATTCTCTGATGACAACTGGGTGACATCTAATTCAATTCTGTTCTGACCACTAATTACCCAGATTTAGTGTCAAACCCCACAGGTTAAGTTCTCAGTCCCACAAAACTGCTCTCACTTCAGATGTCAGCCTAACTCTTAGGAGCCAGCTGGACTTAGGACAAACCTGCTGTAAGTTGAAGGGTTCCCACAAGTCTTTCAGGTTCAAGAATTTACTACAATGACTCACAGAACTCACTCAAAGCGTGATATTACTCTTGCAGTTTTCTTATAAGGCCTATACACAGGACAAGGTCTGGAACTTGCCATGCCTCCTCTTTATGAAGTTACAGAACATCCCACCATCAACCAACCAGGAAGTTCTACCATGTCTTGGTGTCCAGATTTTTTGTGTGCATTAGGCATGACTGATAAAGTCATTGGCCAAGTGACTGAATTTGATCTCTGATACTCCCTGTACTTCTTAGATGTTAGGCTGGCTCAAAGTTCTAAACTTCTAATCTTATTGTTGGTATTTGTCATCCTGAAACTGTATTTCAGGGGCCCACCTCATCACCTTATTTGCAATAAGAAAGATACCCCTATTTCTCAGGAAATTCTAAGGTTCTAGGGGCTTTGTGCCAGGAACTCCATGGGACAAAGACCAGTTATAGTTCCCAGCATATCACACCATTGTTCCATCATGGAACAAATTTTATAGCCTACCAAAATTCTGCATTATTTAAAAATATTTCTTACGTTTTAAATGTACACAGTATGCCTGAAATAAAAATAGTACAAGAGACATCCATATACCCTTTATTTAGTTTCATCTTTCCACATTTAACCTCACATGGTTACTTAATCATTCTCTCATCCTCCATTATTCCCTGCCTTTCTCCATATACACATACACGTTACACACATTTTCTCCCTCAGTCATTTCAGGATACATTACATGTACCATCTGTACTACTCTTAAGGTGGTGATAAAAGTTTTCTCTGTTGAAAGACTTATCTTTACCCATGCAAATGTGGTTGTATTTATTAAAGCAACTTATTTTTCTGTTTCGTATTGTGTATAGTTATTTACATTTCCAACTTCACTAATTATGGCAAAGGCCTCTTAAGGGCCACGCATCGTTACTTTTAAGAACTTTCTCCACATTATCCTAACTCAGGCTATCTTTAAAAAAAAAAAAACGCTTTGAGGAAGTGTTTTTATTTTTTATTATTTATTTAGAGAGTCACATTTTAAATCAAGTCTACATCTGCCATCGAGTCTAGTGCTCAGTAAATGTTTTTGAAAGGGAAATATTTTATAAAGGAAGTTATTTAATAAAGCTCTCTTGGTCTTTCATTATGCAAATATTGATGAATTAAATCAAAACACAAAGAATTCTCCCTTATAACGAAAAATGGCAGACTGAGATACTAGTTGGTCACCCTATATTCTCTATAGTCAGAAATACTATACACAAGTATTTTTAATTCCGTTCAATCTGTCTCTAAGGCTAGATTCCCTAGAAGAAAAACCTGACAAAGATTCAAGTCCATGTGAGTTTTAAGAGCTCTTTCAAGAGAAAGAGCATGAAGGAAGCAACAAGGCAAGGAAAAGAACAAAGCGAATACGGGGCTCAGCTAGAATCTAGCTTTAGCCTCATCTCATGGAAACTCTAGAATATCAATTGTACTACATGGAGGAAAAACCCCAAGTCAGGAAGCTGGCAATTTATATTTTCATGTTGGTCAGTCATTTGATACAACCAGTTATGGGGATAAGGAACATAACCTCCCAGACAAGACAGCTCCCATTTGGCTGAGGATAATTCTCTCTAGACAGTAGTGCAATTGTGACCATTAACAACCAACACTCACAGAAGCTGGGGGCCTTGTGCACCAGGCTGGTGAAAGGGATCTGGGAGCTGGTACCAATAGTGTCCACTATAGTCCAGCATCTAACAATTACTTACTTAATATTTAGCAGGGATCTACAGTGTTCTCAACACTGCAAGGTCTCTTCAGATGCCCAGATACATTTTAAAATTTAACATAATATTAAATGTTACTCACTTTCATGACTCTTACTAATAATTAAGCTTTACAATGTTACCAGGAAGCTTTTAAAATAAGGATTTTTAGGGGCATCTGTGTGCCTCAGTCAGTTAAGCATCTGCCTTCAGTTCAAAGCATGATCCTGGGGTCCATGAATCCAGCCCTGCCCTGGGCTCCCTGCTCAGTGGGGAACCTACTTCTCTCCCCTCATTGCTTGTCCCCCCTATACTCTCTCTTCTCTGCCAAATAAATAAATAAAATATATATATTTTTTAAAAAAAAGATTTTCAAGTGGTATGTACATTAACATGATTCTCCAGGATGGAATCTTGGGGATAATTATCTACATCCTTCCTTTCACTCAGTATCTTTAATTGAAGGTGTTTATTCAACCATCCCTCCTCCACTTAAATGCATCCACTCTGTAGGCAATATCTGCATTTTATTCAGATATACACTACTGTTGCTTTCCTATTCAGTAAGTGTTCAATTCATGACTAATGAGTAACTAAACATATGTATGAATGTATACAATTATAATGACATGGGTCTTGGACTGAAAATTATTTTAGTGCATCTGAGAAGGAAGACAAACATATGGAATAGTAATTAGCTTAAATAAGATATAATTTACTTCTAAAATTGGTTAGAAGAGCTGTGACTAGGAAACTAATGAAATGATAAGATGGTTAATCTTGGTGAAATATTTTTTCAGGCTGAAAATCAACAAAGATGAATAATCTGGTTGTTGAATCATCTAAATAGAACAATAAGGCCCTGCTTGTAGGGAAAAATAGGAATGAACTGAAATAGCTCATTCTTGAATTCTGTGTAAATACATATTTTCAGGTGCTGGATTAAATATGGAACTGGGAGAGGAAATTGGTTTACTTCTAAGCTTGCACATTTACACATCATTTATTTTTCAATTTGTCAGATTCTTGGTACAGATGGCGTACCAGGTGGTTTAAAAATCTGTCTAACAACAACAAAAATCTAAAGTCATCACTCCTTTCCTACAGATGTTGATTTTTGTTCTCAGGGAAGCTACCAAGATCAATAATGTCTTTCCCCCTTAATAACACACGTTTTATTTTTAGTTTATTTATGTGCAAACTTTAATCCAAAAATGATTTTAAGTTGCTTATAATGGTATTTCAAAACAAACATATTGTTCACTTAGTTGTTCTGAGTGTTTGGTTTTCATTTTCTGAATATTTTAGCAGTTGCCTTAATATTGATTATTGAAGGTGGGCTCTAGCTTTTATCTCTGAACCTAAGGTGAATCCTCATTTTCTATCTCACATCATTAATGGCCAGAGCTTAAGATTCAGGACTCATTATTCACAAGAAAAACTGTAATACACAGATGGCATGTTGTAGAAATGATGTTGGGTCTTTGCCAACACTGATACCTTGGGTAGCAGAGGAGGGACATTGGGATAAGCATGGAAGATAGAAACAAGACAGCCCAGGTAAGCATTAGATTGGCTGTTCAGACAAGCTGCTGAGACAATGACTCGGTAGTAGACATAATTGGAGGGTTACAGAAAATTATTTGCAGTGATCAGACAACACAGTACCACATTCAACTCAATTACTCGTTTTTTCTTTAAATTTTATAACTATTTTTATTATCTTTTATAGAAAATAGGACCTTACATATTATTCCTAATTTAATAAATGCCATTGAACAATAATCATGGACTAAATATTTGAAGCATTAGAAGTGGCTTTTTAATAAGCTGGATATTGCATATGTCCATTTGAGCTTCACTGGTATATAAACCTTGATATTTAAAAGAGTTTGGGGGGCACCTGGGTGGCTCAGTGGGTTAAGCCGCTGCCTTCAGCTCAGGTCATGATCTCAGAGTCCTGGGATCGAGTCCCACATCGGGCTCTCTGCTCAGCAGGGAGCCTGCTTCCCTCTCTCTCTCTCTGCCAGCCTCTCTACCTACCTGTGATCTCTCTCTATCAAATAAATAAATAAAATCTTTAAAAAAAATAAAATAAAAAAAAATAAAAGAGTTTGGAATTTAGAGGCTATGAAGGGAAGGGCAGTTAGTTTCCTTAGGTCTTGTTTCATGGAAACCTAAAGGACATGGGTTTTAAGATTCAAGAAGGAGTGAACCAATGGCGGTGACCTCTGTGAATATTTGCTAAATAAGGAGTATATTCCTTGAACTCACTCTGATTTGTATTAAAAATGCCTAGGGGTATATCATGCTATAAAGATCAAACTAATGCCAAGAGAAATCCTGCTTTAAGCAAAGAGCTCCTTCTCTACGGCAGATACTATGTTGAATACAAGGGACTCAATAATGAAATAGACATGGTCTCCTGGTTTCGTGGGGCTTATAGTCATATGGGTCTCCACCAGGAGTGTTTAATCTCCTTAGGAAGGGTGTGAAAAAATGTCAAGTGGTCATATGTGCGTGTATGTAGTGGGGGAGGAGAGGGCTTGGGTGCTACTGATTGACACAATGATTGGGCAGTGCTCTGGATCTTTAGTGTTTTTAAGACCTAGGTATGGTAAACATCCTGTGGTGCCTTGGCGAGACCCATATAAGGAAGAATGCTTGCTCAAAGTGTATAGGGCCTCCCTGAAGAAACACTACAGGAAAGAAAGATAAATACACACACCTAAAATATGGCATAACTCATATAAAATTAAAATACAGCATCACAGCTCATCTGAGGGACATTAAAACACATATTTGAGATATCTAGCCCAACTTTAGAGCTTTAGATTTAGTGATTATCATATTGGACAGCACAGGCTTGATATTTGTTACTGAAGAAAGGAAAAATAATAAAAAAATTGATTAGTTTCTATATAGTTGAAGAGGACCTAGATTTTTCACATCAAGTTTGCTTAGGAAACCGAGCAAAAGCAGAATCCCTACTTGTATAAATTGTTTAAAAGAAGGAAGACATCATGACCCATTTTCTTTCTGTATATGGATAATTCTATTAGGTTAACTTCACAAAACAAACTGATGATTGTTTTCATCATAAATCATGACCCATAATTTCATTGATTTTATTAAATAGCTATTGTAAAACTAAATAATAAGCAAAAATTCCTATTTACTTTAGTGCTTCACTGTGTGAATGTTCAGTTTCTGAGGTAGGTGTAAATAGACTTAGAAAACTATTCATTCAAAGTCCTAAAAAAACAAAACAAAACAAAAGAAAACCCAAAGTCAGTTAATTTTCACTATCATTATATTTTCACTTCCATTTCCATTTAAAATAGTACATACTATTTAAAGTCATTGTGAGGACTCAATGAGTTACATATATGTAATGCATTAGACCTGTACCTGGGACACAAAAATACTATGTAGAATATAGATGTCTTTGTTTTTGAGTTAAACTGTTGGGATAAAAGTAGTCTCCTTTATGCAGAGATCTTCCTGCCATGCCCTTTTCTCATGCATAGGGTTCTCCAGACTTCACTTTAAGTGTATTATATTTTTAATCTATTGTTATTCTTTTTCCCTTGTGAAGGCTCTAATTAAATCAATAAAATTATGTACCTTTAATACAGGTGTTACTCTCTCCTATAAGCACTTCATAATAAATAATTTGTATATGTTGCTTGTGTTTTCTTTCAGTAGTATGGGGTAATGTAGAGTTTCTGTATCCCACCCCTACAGGGAAGGTTTGGCCTATTTTCTCCTTGAATACCAAGAAAACTTTGATCTTCTTTACTGCTAATGTTTGTTAAGGGTAATAAAACCTCAGATATACTCAGCAATCTATCAGCCAGAGCAAGCAGAGGAAAAGTTGGGATGAGAGTCTCTCCTGGAACCACTAGCAGACTAATTCTGAAGCAGATGTTTTGCTGGCTCACTGGGATGCCACCTATGGGATGACTGCCTCTGTGAGTCTCTTCAGATAAAATATATTTTCATATACCCCATCCCAAACAAACATTAACATCTGGTTAAAAGAAGCCTATGGAATACTACGTACAATTGTTACATATAGTTCCTTGTGCTTATTGTGCTTTTACATTTGAGAGTTCTTCTGTATGTATAATGTGTTTGGACATTTGGGCAAGCCCTACCCACCCTTATCCAAAGATACCTTTGCATACGTAGATTCCAGACTCAGCCCAGGCTCGGTTTGCCTTTTTTTTTTTTTTTAATTTGACTTAATTTTGTGTGTGTGTGTCTTCCAAAATTAATTGTTTATGTACCACACCCAGTACTCCATGCAATATGTGCTCTCCTTAATACCCACCACCAGGCTCATCCAACCCCCTAACCCCATCCCCTCCAAAACCCTCTGTTTCTCAGAGTCCACAGTCTCTCATGGTTTGTCTCCCCCTCCTATTTCCCCCAACTCACTTCTCTTCTCCATCTCCCAATGTCCTCTGTGTTATTCCTTAAGCTCCACAAGTAAGTGAAAGCATACGATAATTGACTCTCTCTGTTTGACTTATTTCACTCAGCATAATATCCTCTAGTCCCTTCCATGTTGATACAAAAGTTGGGTATTCATCTTTTCTGATGGAGGCATAGTATGCCATTGTATAAAAGCTTCTGCACAGCAAAGGAAACAGTCAACAAAACAAAGAGACAACCCACAGAATGGGAAATGACAGTACAGACAAAGGGCTGATATCCAAGATCTATAAAGAACTCTTCAAACTCAACACACACAAAACAGATAATCATGTCAAAAAATGGGCAGAAGACATGAACAGACACTTCTCCAAAGAAGACATACAAATGGTAACAGACACATGAAAAAATGTTCACCATCATTAGCCATCAGGGAGATTCAAATCAAAATCACATTGAGAGAGATACCAATGTACACCAGTTAGAATGGCCAAAAATCAACAAGACAGTAAACAGCAAGTGCTGGTGAGGGTGTGGAGAAAGGGGAACTCTCTTACACTGTTGGTGGGAATGCAAGTTGGTGCAGCCAGTTTGGAAAACAGTGTGGAGATTCCTTAAGAAATTAAAAATACAGCTACCCTATGACCCTGCAATTGCACCACTGGGTATTTATCCCAAAGATACAGATATAGTGAAAAGAAGGGCCATGTGTACCCCAATGTTTATAGCAGGAATGGCCACAGTCACCAAACTGTGGAAAGAACTAAGATGCCCTTCAACAGATGAATGGATAAAGAAGATATGGTCCATATATACAATGGAGTATTATGCCTTCCTTTGCCTTTGAACTAACCAGCCTTGCCTTGGCTCTGTGATAGCCACCTGAAGTCCTCTACTTCCATGTGCATGGATATTTGGTATTAGGTCAGTAAGACTTTAAACTCTTTGAGGTAGCATTCCATTTCACAGATTTCTACTCTGGCACCATGTTTTGTATGTAGTTTTTAATAAATTTTTCCTATAAAAATTCTGAAAAACTGAAAGGTTTTATAACCTTTTTAAAACTTAAGCTAAAGGAATTGACATGAAGTTACAAAGAATTCTGCATTTGGAACAATTATTGATAATTGCCTCCAAATAAAACTAAAGAGTGACAGAGATTTGGAAACCCTGAAGGGATATTTAAAAACATTTTTTTTTTTTTTGAGTGGTGAGGTATTTTAAATGAAAGCTTCATAGAAACATTGTTTATTGGCACAGTGTTTTCTGCTACAAGTACTGGCTGCTTAACTTCTCCTGTGTTTCTGACAGTTTGCAGACAACAGACAAAAATCCCCAAATGGACTTATGTTTCACATGAAAATGTGAATGGGTGAAGTTTCACAAAGAATATATTTACCTGATGTGAGTGTATTGGCACTAGGCTGCCATGTAAAGGAGAACCCAATGCCACAGGCATTCTGCTTCTGTAACAGTACAGTTGTAAACTGACAAAGGTAATAGACATCTAGGGAAGCTCAGAGTCTAAATTTGTGCCTTTTTTTTTTTCCTGTGTGGAAACCCATATAATTCCCATTCTCTATGATCTCATGTTTCATTTGCTTAAAATTGTACAGTCAGAATAAAAATGTACAGGGCTTAAAACTGTTTCAGTCCCTGGGATTCACTGGTTGGTGAACTTGAACAGGTCAGTAGACCTACTGGATTTCAGTGTCCTTACCTGTAAAGTGAAGGTAAGTTTCATAAAGACAACTCTCAGGTTGTCCTCCTCATTCCTTAACCATGGTCAACCATTATAATCCCTCCCTTGCATGCATTCTCAGAAGTGATGCTGTGTCCATCTTAGTTCATCACCAAGGCACATGATGTCAGCTAGTCCCAATTTTGCTGATATTAACTTTTAGCACTTGGTTAAGGTGGTGTTTACCAGGAATCTGCACAATAAAGCTAACATTTTTCCTTTTAAGTTAATTATGGAGATACTCTGAGAAAATGTTAGTGTCACTCTTCCTATCAAACAATCACCCACTAGGTTTTGAATCCCTTGATGATTCTTTAACTCAATCATGCATTCTGTATCTAAAAGAGTTTTTCCTTCTTTCCATGAACTTATTTATTCATTTGTTTATATTGATACAGTTTCATGGATTCTTACTTTATTCATTGCTTTCATTATTTATTTTGATATTGTCTCAGGTTTGGCAAGTGAGAGCACATTTAACCTGGTCTCTGTGTGTCTTTGATAAGTACCATGAACACTTGGTTTCTGGAGCACAATCTAGGCTCAGCATTACTTTTACTGCCTTAGCACAGGGAGTCAGCCTTTCCTTCTAAGGACTTCTGTTTCTTTTAAAGGAGAAAGATATTAAAGATCTGGTGTAGTCACAATAGTTCATATTTGCTTTTGTTTCCATTGCCTGAGGAGGCATATCTAAAAAAGTGTTTCTATACTGATGCCAAAGAAATTAATGCCCATGTTTTATTCTAGGATTTTTACAATTTTAGGTCATGTATTTAGGTCTTTAATTCATTTTGAGTTTATTTTTGTGTATGGTATATGGAAGTTTCATTCTTTCATATGTAACTATCCAGTTTTCTCAAAACTATTTGTTGAAGAGACTCTCTTTTTTCCCATTGCATATTCTTGCCTACTTTGTCATAGATTACTTGACTATAAAGTATGGGTTTACTTCTGGACTCTAATCTGTTCCATTGATCTACATGCCTATTTTTGTGCCTGTACCATACAGTTTTGGTTACTAAAACTTTGTAGTATATCTTGAGGTCTGGGATTGTGATACCTCTAGCACTGTTCTTCTTTTATAAGATTGTTTTGGCTATTCATGGTCTTTATTGTAGTTCATTACAAATTTTAGGATTATTTGTTCTAGTTTTGTGAAAAATGTTTTTGGTATTTTGACAAGGATTGTATTAAATCTATAGATTGCTTTGTGTACTATGGACATTTTAGCAATATTGGTTCTTCCAATCCATGAACATGGAATATCTTTCCATTCGTTTGTGTCATCTTCAATATATTTCATCAATGTTTTTAAAAATATTTTACTTATTTATTTAAGAAAGAAAGAGAGCATGCAAGGGAGAAACAGAGGGAGAGAGACAAGCAGACTCCCCACTGAGCTTGGAGCTCAACATGGGGCTCATGTTTTTCCAAAAGAAGACATACAGATGACCAACAAGCACATGAAAAGATGCTTAACATCACTAATCATCAGGGAAATGCAAATTAAAATGACAATGAGCTATTACTTTATACCTGTCAGAATGACTAAAATAAAAAACATAGGAAATAATTAGTATCAGGGAGAATGTGGTAAAGAGGGTATGCTTGTACACTGTTGGTGAGAATGAAGTCACTGTGGAAAACAGTATGGAGGTTCCTCAAAAAATTAAAAATAGAACTACCCTATGACTCAATAATTCCACCACTAGGCATTTATTCAAAGAAAACGAAAATGCCAATTTGTAAAGATATATGCAACCCTATGTTTACTGTAGCATTATTTTACTTTACAGTAGTCAAGGTATGAAAGCAATCCAAATGTCCATTGATAAATGAATGGATGAAGAAAAAGATGTGGTGTGTATATACAATGGAATATTACTCAACCATAAAATGTATGAAATCTTCCCACTTGAAACAATGTGGATGGACCTAGAGGGTATAATGTTAAGCTAAATAAGTCATTGATAGGAAGACAAATATCATATGATTTCACTCATATTTGGAACTTAAGAAAAGGAAAAAAAGGAGCCAAAAAACAGATATGTGAATACAGAGAACACATTGATGGTCGCCAGAGGGGAGGTAAGAGAGAGATGGATAAAAATGATAAAGGGGAATAAGCGCTTATTTATTTCAATGAGCACTGAGAAATGTATAGAACTGCTGAATCATAATGTACACCTAAAACTAACCTAATGCTGTGTGCTAATTATGCTTGAATAAAAAAAATTTCTTAAAATAAGAAAAAAGAAGGCAGCATGGAAATCTGGGTGCTAAGTGTAATCCTTGGTATTGATGCTTCATTGTTTCTTGGTTTTCTCTGGCTGAAAGTTTTTTTTTTTTTTTTTTTTTTTTTAATGAATGGATATTTCGGTCTCCTAGCAGAGCACACTTAATCATTAGTTCTAATTCAAGTTTGCTTATGGGAAGCAAAGCAAACAAAGGTGACATTAATAGAATAATTATCGTATAAACATGGCAAATTTATCATGAGCTAATGTGCTGACATATACTATATGGTCAGCATTTTCCTGTGCCCAAAGTTGGACCTCTGAAGGACACCAAGTAAAGATGATGTATTTGCCTCAATCAATCTTGCCTTTTTGTTTCGTTTATTTTTGCAAAGTCCTATCCTCCAAATTCAGTCAGAGAAGTAAAGGAGATGGAGAAGAATGGAGGTTTGTACATTTCACAGCTTGTCATTTGTTTCCTCTCCATAAACATATCAGAAGTAGAACAGTTCATGTTTTTTATGGTACCTTAAGACTAAAGAGAAGCAGGGGGAGGAATCAAGATGGCGGAGAAGTAGCAGGCTGAGACTACTTCAGCTAGCAGATCAGCTCAATAACTTATCTAAAGATTGCAAAACCTGCAAATCCATAGGCAGATCGAAGAGAAGAAGAACAGCAATTCTGGAAACAGAAAAACAACCACTTTCTGAAAGGTAGGACTGGCGGAGACGTGAATCCAAAGCTACAGAAAGATAGACCTCGAGGGGCGCCTGGGTGGCTCAGTGGGTTAAGCCGCTGCCTTCGGCTCAGGTCATGATCTCAGGGTCCTGGGATCGATCCCCGCATCGGGCTCTCTGCTCAGCAGGGAGCCTGCTTCCTCCTCTCTCTCTGCCTGCCTCTCTGCCTGCTTGTGATCTCTCTCTGTCAAATAAATAAATAAAATCTTTAAAAAAAAAAAAAAAAAAAAAAAAAGAAAGATAGACCTCGGGGGGTGGGGCCGGCTCCCGGCAAGCGGCGGAGCAACGGAGCACAAAATCACGACTTTTAAAAGTCTGTTCCGCTGAGGGACATCGCTCCAGAGGCTAAACCGGGGCGAAGCCCACATGGGGTCAGCGTGGCCTCAGGTCCCGCAGGGTCACAGAAGGATCGGGGGTGTCTGAGTGTCGCAGAGCCTGCGGGTATTGGAACGGGAAAACTGGCTACAGAGACAGAGCCGACAGTAAGATCACAGTTCGGTGTTACCTTGAACCGGTCGCAGGCTCGGTGAGCTCGGAGCGCGGCCGGAGGTCAGGCAGATGGGAGTTACTGGGCGATGTTCTCCGAGGGCACACTGAGGAGTGGGGCCCCGGGCTCTCAGCTCCTCTGGGCAGGAGATCAGGAGGCCGCCATTTGTATTCCCGTCCTCCGGAACTCTACGGAAAGCGCTCAGGGAACAAAACAAAAGCTCCTGAAAGCAAACCCAAGCGGACTACTCGGCCCGTCCCCCTGGTAAGGGCGGTACAATTCCGCCTGGGGCAAAGACACTTGAGAATCACTACACCAGGGCCCTCCCCCAGAAGATCAAGAAGAAATCCAGCCAAGACCAATTTCACCTACCAAGGAGTGCGGTTTCAATACCAAGGAGAGCAGAATTCCAGAGGAGGAGAAAGCAATGCACAGAACTCATGGCTTTCTCCATGTGATTTTTTTAGTCTTGCAGTTAATTTAATTTTTTTCTTTTTCATTTTTTTTCTCTTCTTCTGCTAAAAAATTTTTTTTAACTTTTACCCTTTTCTTTTTTAACATTTTTTAAGTAGTTTAGCTAATATATATATTTTTTCTTTTTTGTATTTTTCTTTATTCGTTTTCCTTTTTAAATTCTTTTCTTTTTTTTTTCTTTCTTTTTTTTTTTCTTTCTTTCTGAACCTCTTTTTATCTCCTTTCTCCCCCCTCACGATTTGGGATCTCTTCTGATTTGGTGAAAGCATATTTTCCTGGGGTTGTTGCACCCTTTTAGTATTTTATTTGCTCCTTTTTAAATTCTTTTCTTTTTTTTTTCTTTCTTTTTTTTTTTTTCTTTCTTTCTGAACCTCTTTTTATCTCCTTTCTCCCCCCTCACGATTTGGGATCTCTTCTGATTTGGTGAAAGCATATTTTCCTGGGGTTGTTGCACCCTTTTAGTATTTTATTTGCTCCTTCATATACTCTTATCTGGACAAAATGACAAAGCGGAAAAATTCACCACAAAAAAAAGAACAAGAGGCAGTACCGAACGCTAGGGACCTAATCAATACAGACATATGTAATATGTCAGATCTAGAGTTCAGAATGACAATTCTCAAGGTTCTAGCCAGGCTTGAAAAAGGCATGGAAGATAGAGAAGCCCTCTCGGGAGATATAAAAGCCCTTTCTGGAGAAATAAAAGAACTAAAATCTAACCAAGTTGAAATCAAAAAAGCTATTAATGAGGTGCAATCAAAAATGGAGGCTCTCACTGCTAGGATAAATGAGGCAAAAAAAGAATTAGTGATATAGAAGACCAAATGACAGAGAATAAAGAAGCTGAGCAAAAGAGGGACAACTAGCTACTGGACCACGAGGGGAGAATTCGAGAGATAAGTGACACCATAAGACAAAACAACATTAGAATAATTGGGATTCCAGAAGAAGAAGAAAGAGAGAAGGGAGCAGAAGGTATGCTGGAGAGAATTATTGGGGAGAATTTCCCCAATAATGCAAAGGGAACGAGCATCAAAATTCAGGAGGTTCAGAGAACGCCCCTCAAAATCAATAGGAATAGGCCCACACCCCGTCACCTAATAGTAAAATTTACAAGTCTTAGTGACAAAAACAAAATCCTGAAAGCAGCCTGGGAAAAGAAGTCTGTAACATACAATGGTAAAAATATTAGATTGGCAGCTGACTTATCCACAGAGACCTGGCAGGCCAAAAAGAACTGGCATGATATTTTCAGAGCACTAAACGAGAAAAACATGCAGCCAAGAATACTATATCCAGCTAGGCTATCATTGAAAATAGAAGGAGAGATTTAAAGCTTCAAGGACAAACAAAAACTGAAAGAATTTGCAAACACCATACCAGCTCTACAGGAAATATTGAAAGAGGTCCTCTAAGCAAAGAGAGAGCCTACAAATGGTAAATCAGTAAGGAACAGAGGCAATGTACAGTAACAGTCACCTTACAGGTAATACAATGGCACTAAATTCATATCTCTCAATAGTTACCCTGAATGTTAATGGGCTAAAGGCCCCAATCAAAACACAGGGTATCAGAATGGATAAAAAAACAAAACCCATCTATATGTTGCCTCCAAGAAACTCATTTTAAGCCTGAAGACACCTCCAGATTTAAAGTGAGGGGGTGGAAAAGAAGTTACCATGCTAATGGACATCAGAAGAAAGCAGAAGTGGCAATCCTTATATCAGATCAATTAGATTTTAAGCCAAAGACTATAATAAGAGATGAGGAAGGACACTATATCATACTCAAAGGGTCTGTCCAACAAGAAGATTTAACAATTTTAAATATCTATGCCCCCAACGTGGGAGCAGGCAACTATATAAACCAATTAATAACAAAATCAAAGAAACACATAAACAATAATACAATAATAGTAGGGGACTTTAACACTCCCCTCACTGAAATGGACAGATCATCCAAGCAAAAGATCAACAAAGAAATAAAGGCCTTAAACGACACACTGGACCAGATGGACATCACAGATATATACAGAACTTTTCATCCCAAAGCAACAGAATACACATTATTCTCTAGTGCACATGGAACATTCTCCAGGATAGATCACATCCTCGGTCCTAAATCAGGACTCAACCGGTATCAAAAGATTGGGATCATTCCCTGCATATTTACAGACCACAGTGCTCTGAAGCTAGAACTCAACCACAAGAGGAAGTTTGGAAAGAACCCAAATACATGGAGACTAAACAGCATCCTTCTAAAGAATGAATGGGTCAACCAGGAAATTAAAGAAGAATTGAAAAAAATCATGGAAACAAATGATAATGAAAATACAATGGTTCAAAATCTGTGGGACACAACAAAGGCAGTCCTGAGAGGAAAATATATAGCGGTACAAGCCTTTCTCAAGAAACAAGAAAGGTCTCAGGTACACAACCTAACCCTACACCTAAAGGAGCTGGAGAAAGAACAAGAAAGAAACCCTAAGCCCAGCAGGAGACGAGAAATCATAAAGATCAGAGGGGAAATCAATGAAATAGAAACCAAAAATCAATAGAACAAATCAACGAAACTAGGAGCTGGTTCTTTGAAAGAATTAATAAAATTGATAAGCCCCTGGCCAAACTTATCAAAAAGAAAAGAGAAAGGACCCAAATAAATAAAATCATGAATGAAAGAGGAGAGATCACAACTAATACCAAAGAAATACAAACTATTATAAGAACATACTATTAGCAACTCTATGCCAACAAATTTGACAATACGGAAGAAATGGATGCATTCCTTGAAACATATAAACTACCACAACTGAATCAGGAAGAAACAGAAAGCCTGAACAGACCCATAACCAGTAAGGAGATTGAAAAAGTCATTAAAAATCTCCAAACAAACAAAAGCCCAGGGCCAGATGGCTCCCTGGGGGAATTCTACCAAACATTTAAAGAAGACCTAATTCCTATTCTCCTGAAACTGTTCCAAAAAATAAAAATGGAAGGAAAACTTCCAAACTCATTTTATGAGGCCAGCATCACCTTGATCCCCAAACCAGACAAGGATACCATCAAAAAAGAGAGCTATAGACCAATATCCTTGATGAACACAGATGCAAAAATTCTCACCAAAATACTAGCCAATAAGATTCAACAGTACATTAAAAGGATTATTCACCACGACCAAGTGGGATTTATTCCAGGGCTGAAAGGTTGGTTCAACATCCACAAATCAGTCAATGTGACACACCACATCAATAAAAGAAAGAACAAGAACCATATGATACTCTCAATAGATGCTGAAAAAGCATTTGACAAAGTACAGCATCCCTTCCTGATCAAAACTCTTCAAAGTGTAGGGATAGAGGGCACATACCTCAATATCATCAAAGCCATCTATGAAAAACCCACCGCAAATATCATTCTCAATGGAGAAAAACTGAAAGCTTTTCCGCTAAGGTCAGGAACATGGCAGGGATGTCCATTATCACCACTGCTATTCAACATAGTACTAGAAGTCCTAGCCTCAGCAATCAGACAACAAAAGGAAATTAAAGGCATCTAAATTGGCAAAGAAGAAGTCAAACTATCACTCTTCGCAGATAATATGATATTATATGTGGAAAACCCAAAAGACTCCACTCCAAAACTGCTAGAACTTGTACAGGAATTCAGTAAAGTGTCAGGATATAAAATCAATGCACAGAAATCAGTTGCATTTCTCCACCAACAACAAGACAGAAGAAAGAGAAATTAAGGAGTCAATGCCATTTACAATTGCACCCAAAACTATAAGATACCTAGGAATAAACCTAACCAAAGAGGCACAGAATCTATACTCAGAAAACTATAAAGTACTCATGAAAGAAATTGAGGAAGACACGAAGAAATGGAAGAATGTTTCATGCTCCTGGACTGGAAGAACAAATATGAAAATGTCTATGCTACCTAAAGCAATCTACACATTTAATGCAATTCCTATCAAAATACCATCCTTTTTTTTTTTTTCCAAAAAAATGGAACAAATAATCCTAAAATTTATATGGAACCAGAAAGACCTCAAATAGCCAAAGGAATATTGAAAAAGAAAGCCAAAGTTGGTGGCATCACAATTCCAGACTTCAAGCTCTATTACAAAGCTGTCATCATCAAGACAGCATGGTACTGGCACAGAAACAGACACATAGATCAATGGAACAGAATAGAGAGCCCAGAAATAGTCCCTCAACTCTATGGTCAACTAATCTTCGACAAAGCAGGAAAGAATGTCCAATGGAAAAAAGACAGCCTCTTCAATAAATGGTGTTGGGAAAATTGAACAGCCACATACAGAAAAATGAAATTGGACCATTTCCTTACACCACACACAAAAACAGATTCAAAATGGATGAAGGACCTCAATGTGAGAAAGGAATCCATCAAAATCCTTGAGGAGAACACAGGCAGCAACCTTTTCGACCTCAGCCACAGCAATGTCTTCCAAAGCAAGGGCAAAAATGAACTATTGGGATTTCATCAAGATCAAAAGCTTTTGCATAGCAAAGGAAACAGTTAAGACAACTGACAGAATGGGAGAAGATATTTGTAAACGACATTATCAGATAAAGGGTTAGTGTCCAAAATCTATAAAGAACTTATCAAACTCAACACCCAAATAACAAATAATCCAATCAAGAAATGGGCAGAAGACATGAACAGACATTTCTGCAAAGAAGACATCCAGATGGCTAACAGACACATGAAAAAGTGCTCCACATCACTCAGCATCAGGGAAATACAAATCAAAACCACAATGAGATACCTCCTCACACCAGTCAGAATGACTAAAATTAACAAGTCAGGAAACAACTGATGCTGGTGAGGATACGGAGAAAAGGGAACCCTCCTACACTGTTGGTGGGAATGCAAGCTGGTGCAGCTCCTCTGGAAAACAGCATGGAGGTTCCTCAAAATGTTGAAAATAGAACTACCCTATGACCCAGCAATTGCACTACTGGGTATTTACCCTGAAGATACAAACATAGTGATCCGAAGGTGCACGTGCACCCAAATGTTTATAGCCGCAATGTCTACAATTGCCAAACTATAGAAAGAACCTAGATGTCCATCCACAGATACATGGATAAAGAAGAACTGGTATATATACACAATGGAATATTATGCAGCCATCAAAAGAAATGAAATCTTGCCATTTGCGATGACATGGATAGAACTAGAGGGTATCATGCTTAGCAAAGTAAGTCAAGCGGAGAAAGACAACTATCATACGATCTCCCTGATATGAGGAAGTAGAGATGCAACATGGGGCGGGTTAAGGGGGTAGGAGAAGAATAAATGAAACAAGATGGGATTGGGAGGGAAACAAACCATAGTGACTCTTAATCTCACAAAACAAACTGAGGGTTGCTGGGGGGAGGGGGGTTGGGAGAGAGGGTTGGGGTTACGGACATTGGGGAGGGTATGTGCTATGGTGAGTGCTGTGAAGTGTGTAAACCTGGCAATTCACAGACTGTACCCCTGGGTATAAAAATACATTATATGTTTATAAAAAAAATTTTTTTCAAAGTTAAAAAAAAAACAAAAAACAAAACAAAAACCACAAGTCAAATGCTTAACCAACTGAGCCACTTAAGTGCCCCACCCATTTCTAGATTGCTAAGGATCTGAAATTTTCCCAAAATATAACTGACAAAAGTATTGTTTATAATTTATTTTAAATATATAAAAATAATATTTTTTATTTTTGCATTTATTGAAATTATTAGGCATATTTTATGGCTATAGTTCTTCCTTAGTTATTTATCAAACATCTTTATGGTTTATTTTTTATAGATTATATTTTACTAAGGTAATGTTAATTATGCCATTCATGAATCTAAGCAAGCAGTTCTTGACATATAACATTTTCCCACCTTAAATTCAATTGATATGTTCTAAAAAGAGATTTTAAATTAATCATCAACACACGGATTAAATTTTCACATTTTAAAAGGAAATGGTTCTGTATAGCCATGCTTCCTCCTGATACCTAATTATCTTCTCCCTCACCTGAGTGAAATTAATTGTCCTGGACACCTACATTCAAATGATGTGTGCACTGTGTAAAAGAAAGGGAGATAATAAATTTTTTTTCTCCACCTTCTAATTTATGGCTCTTGTCATTGATCAATGCCCCAGTATGTGGTAGTTTAAATTTCTACTTCGCATAATACTTAGAGGATTTTTCCCAGTCAAAAATAGGTGCTGATATATGCCTTGGGAACTCTGAATGTTAATCTCTTCACATTTATTTAAATCAAAAATACTTGTGAAAACCGGGGCACCTGGGTGGCCCAGTGGGTTAAGCCTCTGCTTTCAGCTCAGGTCATGATCCCAGGCTGCTGGGATCAAGTCCTGCATCTGGCTTTCTGCTCAGAGGGGAGCCTGCTTCCCTTCCTCTCTCTCTCTCTGCCTGCCTCTCTGCCTACTTGTAATTTCTGTCTGTCAAATAAATCAAATCTTTTTTAAAATACTTGTGAAAACCCTCCCTTTCTAGATTGTTGAAGCCCAGGGACAATTTGAGGAGTCCTTTGGTGAACCTGATGAAAATACTTCTGAGAATCTTCTTTACCAAGCTAATGTCTAAAGACAACATTACAAACCACACATGGACATTTGGTTTGTGGAAGAAGTGCTTTGCTTTGCTTAAAGTACATAAATGGTTCCTGTCCAGGAAGTTCCTAACTGTAGATAATTTTGCTGAAAGGAACTTATTCTAATGCAATAAATATTTCACATTTCTCTCTTCTGTTAAAAAAAAGTGATGTTCCTTGATGACATCTTATGGAATTTTGCTTCTTTGCGCAGAGGAAGGAGAATTCTATTGGGTGAAAGATGAAAACAATAATGTAGAATTCAGTGTCTTTGTGGAAGTGGGAGACAGCCTGGGAGAAAATGATTAGAACGTCAGAGGTTATTGTTTCTTTTATTTCTGCTTGATTTCCCTCTTTTACTTCCCCTGATCATTTTGTTATTTCCTTTTTAAAATTAAAAGTTAATTACAGAAATGTCTAAAGGCTGATACAAAATGTGTCTAGTACTCAGAATTATTAGATGTTAAATCTTATAAAATGTTTTATATTACATATAAAATAACATATTACTTGAGATGGTGCCTGAGATTTGTTTCAAATATGCAAATAATGCCGAAACGGAAGTGAGTAGCAGTACAGATGTAACAAATTGATGGGACTTCACATCTTTGAATTTGGGGTATTGGATACATGACTAGTCTCTGTATTTTGTTATGTTTGTATTTTTCATAACAAATGGTTTTTAAAAATCTTATTGTAAATAGCTTCATGGTTTTGCTCTTCCTAATAAATCTACCGTAATGCCCTTTTAATAATATCCCATTAAACTGAATAATTTTGGAGAAAAAGGCATGACAACATTCAAGCCTACTTATTCTGCCCCATAGTCCCATCTTCCTCACCAGTTGTACAAATAGGATTTTGGTTTTATTTCAGTTCATACATTTTTTAGGTTATATATATATATAAAATATATATTTTAGGTTATATATATATAAAGTTAAAGTTTTATACTTTAAAATACAGACAGTAATAAACTATATATATACATAATACATATACATATATATGTATATATATACATATATAACTATATATACATAACTATATATATAAATACAGACAGTAATAAACTATATGTATATAGTTTATTACTGTCTGTATTTTAAAGTATAAAACTTTAATGTTTAACAAAATGTTATATGTTACCATATGCAACTTATCTTTTCCTATAAATAATTTAATTTTAGGTTTATACATGTCCATACAAATAAATCTAGTTGTTTCATTTTACCTGATGTAGTATAGTCCATGGCTGAACATAGCCAAAATGCCAAAATGTTGAGTTTTGCTGCTACAAACAATGGTACAATATAGCAGTTATATAACTACTTATATACACCATTGCAAGAATACCTTTAGGGTATAAACCTAGAAATAAAAATCTTTAACTATAGAGAATTTTCATGTTCACCTTCACTGGATATGGCTGGATTGTTCTGGGGAGTAATTGGGGAAGCTCAAAGAATGGGAGAACCCCTGTTTTGTAGTCTATTTTGACCAATGTTTAGAATTGATTGGCTCTATTTTTTTTCCTAATCTGATTGTATAAACCATATCTCATTGTCATTTTATTTTTATTTCTTGTATTACTTGTGAGATTGAACATTTTTTCAAATGTGTATTAGCCTTTCAGATTCTCTCTTCTGTGCATTGCCAGCTTCATAAATATACATAAATATATGCACTTACATAAATAAATATATGTATATATTTAGAACATTTTATTTTTTTATTACTGATTTATAAGCATTCTTTCTACATCCAGGATACTAAGTTGAGGATAATTATAACATAAAGATGATGCCAATGAATCGAGATATATTTTATTAGCAGTCCAAAGTCGCTCAGATAATAACTATAACCATGAGACTTAGCTACAAACCCTTTTTCTCCTACACTATGCTGCCTTCTGAATACCAAATAATAAGTCTGAAGAAAAAGACTTCTAACACCTTTTCCATTTCTGACACATCATGGCTTTATCAATTGTCAAGTTCATAAAGAAGGTAATTTTTCTTCCATGTAAAGTTTTAGTTGGTTTGTATTGATGACTGTGTATAAGAACAGCAAGAGAATTCAACACCTCTCTTTTCAAGGACAGACTCCTAGATTTGGAGGCTTCCTAAGAATTTAAAATATAGCAACACCAACAGGCACATGAAAAGATGCCAAATATCACTAATGATCAGAAAAATACAAATCCAAACCACATTGAAAAATCACCTCACACCTCTCAGATTGTCTAGTACAAAAGGAAAAAAGAATATATGTTGGCAAAAATGTAGAGAAAAAGGAACCCTCATACACTGTTGGTGAGAATGGAGATTGGTGCAGCTATTATGGAGAATAATGTGGAAGTTCCCCCAAAAAATTAAAAATAGAAAGATCATACAATCCAGCAATTCTACTTCTGTGTATTTATTTGAAGAAAACAAAAACACCAATTTGAATAGACATATGCACCCCTATGTTCATTGCAGCATTGTTTACAATAGCCCAGATATGAAAGCAACCTAAGTATCCATCAACAGAAGAATATAAACATGTGATACATATATACAGACACACACAGACATGCAAACACACACACACACACACACACACACACACACACACACACACACTGGAATGTTAGTCAACCATAAAAGAGACTGAAACCTTGCCATTTGTGACAGGACAGATAGACCTAGAGGTTATTACACTAAGTGAAATAAATCAGAGAAAGCCAAATACCGTATGTTTTCACTTATACGTGAAACTAAAAATCTAAAAAAACAAACAAACCAACAGAACAAGACAGAAACAGAGTCATAGACACAGGAAACCAACCATTGGTTACCATTAGGAGGAGGAGTTGAGGGTGTGGGCAAAAGAGTTAAGGGGATTAAAAGGTACAAAATTCCATTTATAATAAATCAAGGGGAGATAATGTACAGCATAGGGAATATAGTCAATAATATCGAAGCAATGTTGTATGGTGACAGGTGATAACTAGACTTACCATGAGGATTGTTCTTTAATGTATAAAAGTACTGAATCACTATGATGTACACCTAAAACTAATAGGATATTGTATGTCAATTATACTTCAATAAAAAATAAACAAACATAAAATATAAGAACACAGCACATCAGTAGATTATTTTCCTGCAGTGAATGCAGCTCTAGCATCTAGTGTCACACAAAGGATTCATATATGGTGAACATTAATAAAATTTATTAAATTATCTACAGGCTTGCTGAATATAAACTCTTATTTATTTAAAAATACAATTATGAATGTGTTCCCACTAAAATATCTGTGTTTCTTGACATCACTTGGGAAACAAACAGATAACATTAATTTGAATTAGCAGAAATTTGGTACTAGGTGCCAAGGAGAGAGAACTATTCCTGTTTGTCATCTTCTTGTCATAGAATTTTGCTATATTTGGGGTGCCTGGGTGGCTCAGTCCATTAAACGTCTGCCTTCGGTTGAGGTTATAAACCTAGAGTCCTGGGATCGAGCCCCATGTCTAGCTCCCTGCTCAATGGGAATCTGCTTCTCTCTCTTCTCCCTGCTTGCATTCTATCTTGCTATCTCTGTCTCTATCTGCCTCTCTCTCAAATGAACAAATAAAACCTTTAAAAAATATATTTAAAAAAAGATTCTTGCTGTATTTGTAAAATACCATGATTCCTGTGTTGCCTTAAAGGCTCTGAAGCACCATCATAGGGATAAATATTCTTTGTTCTCTGAACAACTCATAGAGACAGAGAACTCAGAAGCATGGCCGGCCTCATCTGGTTTTGCCCTTAGGCAGAAAAATGGATGCAAGTGCTTGAGCCAGGTTGTTGGTTTTCTTGTTGTTATTTTATTTCTTCAGCATCTCACATGAACCTAAATTTATTGTTCTTTTTGTTCCTTAAAGATCTGTGATGTACTAAGCAGCATGCACATCCCTAGGTTGCATACAAAACCTACATGACACAATTTAATGGTTAGTCAAGAGTTGAAAAAGAAGGACCAAGCAAAGGAAATTTTCAAAGGCAGTAAAGAACTTTGCCCTTACTAGTCCATCCTTTGTGTCCCTTTACACAAAAGCAGGTTACTAATCCCAATTAAAATAGGTATTTCTTGCAGTTTTAGGCACATCCATATTAAAGAACATAAAAAAATATATATTCTATAGGTCAATGAAATAAGCAGGAGCTTCCAGATGGTAAATTTTCCTGGAATTCATCTACTTTATTTGCCATAAGTAACAAAACACTCATTGTTGATGGTGAGTTTATCTAAATAACCAAAACCTAACCAAGGATCCCTTAGTTCAAACCTGCTACTCTCCTATTTCCTTGTTTATGTCAGTGACTTTTACCATTACTAATCATCTAGGCTTAAAAGAAAGCATGGAGTTCTTAGTAAATCCTCTTAGTCTTAAATTTCTAAAATGGATCAAGTGAAAATTTTTCTTAGAATAAGTAGTAGGATTCCAAATATAATCACACTGATATTTGGATGTATGGGGAAAATACATCTGATTGTTTATGGGGAAAAAAAAATTCTTTCCTCACTGCTCTGCACCATTATTCTTATAAATAAGGCAGTCACATACACGCTGGTCTGCTTCTAAATTATCTATTCAATTTTATTGGTCAGTTTGTCTATCTGGCCCCAGACTACATGATCTTATTTAATATAGTCTTATAAGAGGTCTTATATTTAATGTTATAGGTCCTTAGATTTGTTCTTCAAAATTGCCTAGGTTATTCTTCACCTTTTGCTTTTCCAGAAGAACTGCAGAATTAACTAGTTAAATTTGGGAAAAAAAAAAAAAGGAACACTTACATTTTGGTTAGGATTGGTTAAATTTATAGATTAATTTTTGGAAAACTGACATCATTAGAATATTAAGCATTATGATATTGAGTATGATGCATTCCTTTATATATTTAGACTTTCTTTTATTTCTCCCCCAAAATATTTTTCAAATTTTATTGCAGAGGTTTTCACATCTTTATTAAGTATTCTGATATAATATACTTTAGATAATACAGAATTCATTTAGTAACAGGATAAAGAAGAATTTGGAGACTAGCTAAATTCAGATAGGGGAAGAAGTAATAAAAAGCAGATATGTAAGTTCAGGAACTATAAAAGTAAAATAAATTTTTTTTTGGTAACTAAACATGAACAAAGAAGTCAAAGGAGTCCATAAGGGCTGAGAAATTCTGGAGTGAGTTAAACTTTGTAGTAAGGTTGTGTTTTACACAGCTGTAGAAAGATATCAAGGGATAGTCTGCAAAGAGGGGTTGTGTCTGGTATGGAGAGACCACTTAACTTAGAAACTTCATGAGATTGGATTGGTGATATCATCATGTCGACTGTGATAGCTCCAGATTCTAGCGTGTGACACATGCACAATCCTCAATACACACTTGATGAATGGGAGAAAGACAACAAGAAGGGAGAAAGACAACAAGAAAGAAGAAAGAGAAAAGAAAAGAAAAAGAAGAAAGGAAAGAAAGAAGAAAGGAGGGGGGCGAGGAAGGAGACAGAGACAGACACATGCGGGGAGCAGAGGGAAGGAAATAAAAATAAAAGGGAAAAAGAACTCAGAAGATCTTGGAAGAGACGGGCCCCTTTCCAGTAATATAAGTCATTTCCTTTTCAACAGTTTTATTCTCACTACTCTGATCACATTGTTCATCTCATTTTCATCAGAGATGTTTAATATGAACATAATGTAAAAGGGAGAATTAGATGTCTTGATTGTTGTGAAAATCCTAATAAAAGGGAAATGTGATCATTCAATGAATATTTATTTGTTCAGGTTAGTAAGTATAATGATAATAATTTTTACATAGCAATAAAGCGAGGAATGAGAATGGGTTATTGCTTTTACAGCCCAACGTTTATTTCACTTGGTTCAGATACTTTCACATTATTGCATTTAAAAGACAATTACTGTACTATCAGGTTGTCATTTTATTAAGGTAAAGCCATCTTAATACTATGACAGTTAGATGCAAATTTCAAGGTAGGAAATCTCAAATTTAAATGAGTCTATATCCTGAAAGTTCTAGGAGTTCAACTGGTTCCTACTATATGAAAATATTTTTGAGCTTTCTTTGTTGAAGTAGGAAACCAGAAATAGATTCTAAAAGGTTTCTTAGGTCAGCCTCTCACCTTCAAGCAAAATTAAATATATTTAATTGCAGAAAGGTAGAACCCTATTCTATTCTACTCTTCTATTCTACTGATTTTCCCTCTTGATTATAAAACCATGAACAACAGGATTTAGGCATCTGGTAGACTTTTTTGTGTGTGAGGAGTTGAGTCCAAGAAACCTTGACATGCAACATTTGCCTCAGCCAATGACAGACTAGAGGAGCCGGCAGGCATATAAGGTGGGAGAATAAAGACCTGAGTAAGCCCAGAAACACTTTAATGACAAAGTCAAACACAGCTGTGGCTAGAAGTGATGAAGGGAATTCTTACTCTACCGGTAAATCATTCTAAGTAACATGGACTGTTGGGGAAGGTGATTAATAATAATAATAATAATAATAATAATAATAAAGAAAGTTTCTCATATTAACATGGCAGCCAAATCTTTCATAAAAATAGACTCCAAAAATAGAGAATATTTAGCCTGAATTCAACGTCATTATATTTCCAAAGGAAATATACGAGACATGGAATAAATTAGTGTCCAAAAACATGCTATATGGGGCACCTTGCTGGTTCAGTTGGTGAAGCATGAGACTCTTGACCTCAGGGTTGTGAGTTTGAACCCCATGATGGATGGAGAGATTATGTAAAAAATTTTTAAAAATCTTCAAAAAATGTCATATCATGTACCACATATACAGACATACAAGTGACTAAAATATAGGGGCACCTGGGTGGCTCAGTGGGTTAAGTCTCTGCCTTCTGCTCAGGTCATGATCTCAAGATCAAGCCCTGCTTCAGGATCTCTGCTCAGGTCATGATCTCAAGATCAAGCCCTGCATCAGGATCTCTGCTCAGCGGGGAGCATGCTTCCTCTCTCTTCCTCTGACTGCCTCTCTGCTTACTTGTGCTCTCTCTCTCTCTGTCAAATAATTAAATAAAATCTTTTAAAAAATATTAGTATTATATGAGTTTTCAAAGCTTTCTGCTTTTTTTTTTCCTGAATGCAAAGTAGTAGTCTCTTTGCTTTTCACTTTAGTTCCTACCTTACCCACTAAGAAGAATTTTGTTGACCATCTTAGTTTTTTAGGTGTTTTATTTTTTTACTTAAAATTTTTGTTGAGGTAGTTGTAGATTTGCATGCAGTTATAAGAAATAATACAGAAATATCTAGTACAATTTGACCAGTTTTCCTAAATAGTAACATTCTGCAAAACTATAACTCAATAGTGTTAAGATGCCACTTCTTCCTAATTTAGTCTATAGATTCAGTACATTCCTAATCAAAATCCTGACAAGTTATTTTGTGGATACTGACAAATTGATTCTAAAAAGTTTATATGAAGAAGTAAAAGACCCAGAATAGCCAACACACTACTGATGGAGAAGCACAAATTTGGAGGAATGACTGACATTACTTGGCTTCAGGATTTTAAGGCTCTAAAGTTATAATAATCAAGACAGTGTGGTAATGACAAAAGGACAGAACTAGACGACAAACTAGATAGCCCAGAAATAAACCGATATAAATATACTTGAGTGATATGAAAGCCAAAGTTCCATGAAAGAAATAATTCATAGACATGACTTAAACTAAAATGTCTGTTCTGTGAAAGACACTTTAGTTAAGAGAATGACAAACCAAGTCACACTGAAAGAAAACATTTATAAAAGATATCTGATAAAAGCCTGGTATCTAAATTATACAAATAACTCTTAAATCCCAACAACAGAAAAACAAGTGACCTAACTAATAAATGGGCTAAAGACCTTAACAGATACCTTACCAAAAAAGATTTGCGAATGGAAAATAAGCATGTGAAAAGACATTCCACCTCATATGCCATCATGGAAATGCAAATTAAAATACCAATGAAATAGTACTACACACAATAGAGTGTCAAAATCCAGAATGCTGACAACACCAAATGCTGATAAGAATGTGGGGTAACAAAAACTTTCATACACTGCTGGTGGAATGCCAAGTGGTATGGCCCCTTTGGAAGACAAATTGGCTATTTCTTACAAAACTAACATACATGTACCATATATTCTACCATACGTTCCTTGGTATTTACTTTAAGGAGGTGAAAACATGTCCACACAAAAACTTGTAAGCAACCAAGATGTCCTTCAGTAAGTGAACAGATTTAAAAAAAAAACAAAAAACAAAAAACAAAAACTGGTATATCCAGACAATGGAATATTACTCAGCACTCATAAGATATGAACTACCTAGCCATGAAAAGGCATGGAGACATCCTAAATGCATGTTACTAAGTGAAAGATGCTAATCTGAAAAAGGCTACAGACTGTATTATTCCATTTATCTGATATTCTGGAAAAGGCAAAACTCTGGAGACAGTAAAAGATAAGTGGTTATCCAGGGTTAAGAGGAGAGAGGGATGAATAGGTGGAGTACAGAGCATTCTTAGGATATAAAGCTACTCTGTATGATATATAATGAAACTACAGGTATGACACCTGTCCTTATAAATCTATCCAAGCATTTAGAATATACAACACCAAGAATGAAATCTAATGAAAACCATGGACTCTGGTTGATAATGGTGTGTCAATGTAGGTTCATCAGTTGTAGCAAATGTACCATCTAGTGGGGGGCTGTTGACAATGTAGGAGGCTAGGCCTATGTGAAAAATTTCTATACTTTCTACTGAGTTTTCCTGTGAACTTAATCTGCTCTACAAAATAAAATCTATTTAAAAATCAAAATATAATATAACCAGGATATTGATATTGATAAAAATCTATCAAACTCATTCAGAATTCTCCAGTTTTACTTAATAGGTATCTTTTGATGTAAAATCTGAGCAAAAGTTGAAAAAGGAAACAGAGGAGAACCTATCACAGAAGATTTGCATCAGAAATGGCTGATATTTCGCAAGTTAGAAAAATTAAAGGAGAAGTGAGGAGAAGAAGTTGGAAAGAAAGAACCTGTTAGTTTGAAATAATCTTTTAGCTGTGGGAAGAAAGTGAAGACAGAGTTTCAGGACTATGTGTGTACCTTGTGAAGAACATTAAGATTAACAGCAATGGGGGCACCTGGGTGGCTCAGTGGGCTAAAACCTCTGCCTTCGGCTCAGGTCACAATCCCAGGGTCCTGGGATCGAGCCCCGCATCAGGCTCTCTGCTCTGCAGGGAGCCTGCTTCCCCCTCCTCTCTCTCTGCCTGCCCCTCTACCTACTGTGATCTCTGCCAAATAAATACATAAAAGCTTTAAAAAAAAAAGAATAATAGCAATGGACAGTGAAGATTTCAAAGATATTTATAGCACTCTCTCTTCCGTGTTACAGAAAGATTCTGGGTTTAAAAACTGGATTTTACTTCATTACTATTTTTCTGTTAGATTGATAGTCCTTCAAATGATCACTGACAAAGCCAGGGCTACAGAAAGGCCTAGAGAATTAAAACAGAGACCAAACAAGAGACCAAAGAAATGAGAACAACAAATATATATATATATATATATATATACACACACACATATATATGTATATATATATATATACACACATATGTATAAGACCAAAGAAATGATATATAGATATATCTATATCTATATATAGATATATCTCTCTCTATATATAGATATAGATATATCTATATATCATTTCTTTGGTCTTATACATATATATATGTATAAAATAATAGTTTTAATAGAAGTTTGAATAAATTTCTACAAAATACAAAGGGGAAGACTATAACTGATAACCAAATCAGATGGAATGGGCTTCATAGAAAGGGGAAGGATATGCAGGCTTTCTAATGATGAGTTGGTTCTTGCTGAGTGGACAAGAGAAAGGGCAATCCTTACAGAAGGATGATATCTGCAAAAGTGTTGGTATATTAAGAATCTGGCAGACTTGAGGGACGATAAAAACTGCGATGTGGAAAAAGATTCCTCTGCATTCAAGCCTGGGTCAGGGTTTTAGAAGACAGAGCTTCATGCTTGGAAGATGATCTTTGCTCTTTTAGGCACCAAAGACACTTTTTTAAAGCAGAGAATTAATATGATTTGACATTTTTAACTGATAGTTCTAGTGGTACTGTAGGAAGTATACTTGAAGGAGGACATGTGTTGGCAGTGAGTTAGAAAAATGTGTAATACATCAGAAGAGGAATCCATAGAGACTGAACCAAGACGTTCCAAAGAGGATGGAAAGGCGAGTCATACATACACCAAGAAAATTTGTTGTGAGATCTGGTAATCAAGTAGATGCAGGAAGAAAGAGGGATTAAATGTTACTAGTTTATGAGTTCTGATGAATGATGACCAGTAATTAAAACAGGAAATACAAACAGAGAGTAAACAGATTTTATGCTGAGGGTGGGCACTGGGGAGGGGGATGAATAATATATTTACTAATTTTGTTTGGATTATGTTTGTGGGGCCTTGGGGCATCAGTCTGGAAATGCAGATTGGATACCTGAAAAATACACAGGAACTAGATAATAGATATTTGGATCTTGTGTCATATATTTTGGAGTCCGAGACTGCAAATAAATTTTTTGGATTTATAATATCATCATCGATGACATTATCAGTATTCCCAGTGGGAGTTGGCTGTGTGATCAGGGTTAACAAAAGTACAAAAACGGGATTAGAAAGCATTTTATCATGGAAGACATAATTAAATAACCCTACGTTCTGATTATCTAAAATTAAAAGCAAAAAAAGACTGCCATTCACATTTCCATTATCTGCTCATTTGGAATGAGAAACTTTTAATGCTCTCAGACTTAAGTGAAGGCTGAGCTACATTTTATCTTATTTTTGGCAATTGTCATTTTCCCCCTCAAATATTAAGAAAAGGCACATACACTTGTATATTAATTCTCCAATTCATAAATTACCCTTTTGTATACTCATTCTATTAGTTCCTTAATTCATAAATTACCTTTTGTTTCTAGCGCTCAGCTTATAAAAGTTTTCTAGTAAAAATAACATTCTTGTAATTCCAAAAGAATTATCCTGCAAGTATTCTTAAAAAGTGACATTCTGAAAGTGCTTGACAAGAAATTTGGCAGTAGACTCTTTGAGACTGCCTCAGGTAAACGCATAATAATTGAATAATAACTTGTCTGCTTCTTGCAAATGGAAGAAAGATACATGCAATCATTTTTAATACCTTCCATGTGCCTGATAAGAATCTGTGGCTATTTTATTTTCTAAGCACTCTAATTATCAGTAGGTGGAAAAGCCAAGAGACACAAGAGCATCAATATGCTTTTTTTTTTCTCTCTCCTCAGAAATAAAAGTAAATTCTGTGTGATAACAACAGCTAGTAATGCCCTTCTCACTTTTATATTAATGACTAGCAGTGTAAATGCCTGGGGCATTGCCTTCAGGTTTTGATAGTTGTGAAACCCAGTGAAGACTTAACAATGGATGAAATGGCTTCTCTTGCTCTGTAAAGATTAGTGATATTCTTTAAGATAATGCTGCAGGTACATAGCCAATAGCTTTCCCCCTGATGGATTTTGAAAGAGCCTTTCTCTTGGGACTCATCAATAAAACATTCGATTCAGCTTCATCTTAGAACAATCTTTTAAAGGACATAGGTTTAATACAGAATGAAGATTATAATATGAAAGCCAGCAGAAGGACATTTTGCAAATGAAAATGAACAGAATGGGGTGGCACAGGGAAAGAAGGTTTCCAGTGATAAATTAAAGTTAGGAAATTACAGCTTTAATTTAGCAGATGCATTTTTTTTCAAGGGAGATATCAAAACATTTCGATAAGAACACATTTTTTTTGAAGTCAAACTTTTGAAATAAATGGCTTTTTTTAAACAAACAGACTTAGCCACATACTTAAAACCACAGATCATAAACATAGACATTAATTGGGTCTAGCTGGATCTAGAAAAAGATAAATATTGACTTATGAAGTGAATAAATGAATAAATTGGTTTTGGGTGGTGAGTGAATTATATATTGAGTTTTTGTTCTAAAATGTTGAGCCCTTTGGGTCAAAACATCTATGTACACACACACTTAAATTTAGAACTTTTCTTCTAGAAAGAGTGACTAATATTCTTTCCCTTCTTGCAAGAAACTCTACATAACTTGGTTTCATAATAGGAAGCTGTATTATGTGGGACAAACCTATGTGTCTAGAGATCTAAACGTAAGTTTGTAGTCAGAATACTTGGCAGAATGGGTTTGTCCAGTAGCCAGCTAGCAAGCAAGCGAACAACAAAAATGACAATTATAAAACAAATTTAGGCCAAGAGAATAATCTATGGAGAAATGATGTTGTTGCTTGGGACGGGTGATAAAATTCCAAATGGGCACTATTAACAAGTAAAGTGAGTCTGGAGTGCTATAAAGATGGTTTTAGGCAAGGGAACAATAAATGCCAAATACTGCCTTGGTGCTCATTAAGTGCAAGACTGCTCTATTATTAATCAGGAAGTTAATAAGTTGTACTGGACCAAAGGGGCCCTGCTTTTGCCAACACTGCAGATCCAAGTGGCTTTGGTCTTCTCAATCTTCAGTCTGAATTTTGGAACCTGTAGTTTCAATGAGATGCAAAACTAACGCTTCCCATGTCAGTGCAATAACTTTGGAACCAGCTGTCATCCTAAAGAATATGAGATGATTTGAAGAGAAAGGAGACCAGACTACCTCAAGCTCTGATCACATTAACAACGTGGAATTCGTCCTTATTCCATTCACAAAAATTAAGCTCCTAAATGCTAAGTACTATTCTAGACACTGGGATTAGAGTTGTGGAAAACTAAAATAACAGCAACAAAAAGTTACCTCTTCTTATAAGACTCACATGCTAATTCCTAGAAAAAAGGAAAAGATACAAAGAAATCACCTCATATGGTTAAACACTGGCATGTTACATGTGCTAGGGAGGACTGGGTGAGGGCATCCATTGCCAGTGACATGACAGATTTGGAATGCTGACCAGTATCTCAATTGTGTTGGGAAAAAAATGTAAAAATATATTTTTTAATTTTTTTACATAGTATAATCTTTTATTTATTTTATTTTTTCCCAATTGTGTTGGGAAAAATGTAAAAATATTTTTATTTATTTTAATTTTTTATATAGTATAATGTTTTATTACACATACTTAAAATATAAGATGTATATATAAATAATCAAATCTTATTATTTTCAGATTCTGTATTTGTGAATTTGTCTGCTTGCTAAATAAAATTCACTGGTAACCCCCAAAATCAATAATTGCAGAATTTTTGTAGTCATTCACAGATATGTGCAGATTGAAAAAAATTTGAGTCACCCCACACATATGTTCTCAGCTAAGATCAAATAAGATGGTGCCTTCTTTTTTTTTTAATTAAAACAATGTAAAAATATTTTAAAGCATTATTTAAAATATTCCAATGTACTAGAAAAAAAAAAGAATTTCACAAAGCAAAAATTAAGACGAGCGGAGAGTTATAAAGATAAGAAGAGCACAGAGTTTGGCTTCTGTCTTGAGAATATTTGTCAAACCCAGTGAATATGAGCTTCTGTTTTTCATTGCCTAACCAGACATGTGGAAGAAGAAAAAAAGTCAGGTTTGTACAAGAGGGAGAGTCTAAGAGGAGATCTTTCCACATAAACCCCAAAGGTTAACTTTTAGTGAGCAGGTATCACAGATAAAACTTCCATCCCTAAAATCCCAAAGAGAATTTCCAGTGATGAACCCGGCTGCTGAATGAAAAGGGAAAAATATTTCCTGAAAATTTATAAATATAACCAGGCTCTTCTATGGCTCTGAAGCCCAAACTCATGCTACCTGAATGGACTAGGGGAGAAAAATAAAATCAAGCCAATAATTTGTGGTTAAGTGATTCCTGAAATGTGATAAGTGACCCCTGGAAATAGGCAGAAGTAAATCTCCTCATAAAGGGTCCACTTTGAATTCAGTCTCAAAGACTTTTCATACTTATAGTACCAAAAACAGTGATAGTACAGTAAATAAGAAAACAAAAACAAAGCCCCCCAAAACTGAGAAAGTGATGTTTTATAGATAAAGGTAAGACACACACACACACACACACACACACACACACACATACACACACAGAACCAAACCTAGAAATTAGTTAGATATTAACACTGCAGACTCAAAAAACAAAATAATTATTTTTAACATATATTTTAAAAAGAAGCAATTGTGAATATGATTAAAGGTAAGAAAGCACACAAAATGACTAAAGGTAATTTTTTAAAATAAAAAGGAACCACTAAAAAATTTATAGAACTTATAAAAAGCATATAATAATAAAATTTTTTTTTAAAAAAATAGTAGATTGACAATAACAGTTTAAACCCATTTAATATGTCCACCTTCAGCTCACGTCATGATCCCAGGGTCCTAGGATCGAGCCTTGCGTCATGCTCCCTCATGAGCAGGGGAGTCTGCTTCTTCTACTCCCTTTCCCTCTGCTCTTGCTCCTGTGCTCTCTCTCTTTCCCTCATCCACTCTCTCAACTAAATAAATAAAATATTTGAAAAACCCTTTAATAAGATAATAATTTGAATATAAAATTAAAGAAGTCATCCAGAATGCAACAAAAGAGTATAACATGAATGAAAAATATGAACAACCAAGACAACATCGAATATATAAGGAGAACATTTAATGTATATCCAGGGGAATGATATAAGAGAATAACTGAGTATTTAATGGCTGAGTTTTCAGACATGACAAATAAAAACAGTCAGTAGATTCAGAAAGTCCAAATAATCTCAAACATGATTAAAAATGTTATTAAAAAAAGTTGGCTATACATTTGGTCAAATATCATAAAGGAAGTACCAATAAATCACAGAGGACTGACAGCACATAGCTTATAGAGTGTTTTCACTATACAATTTAGTTAGGTGTTAACAGCAAAGAGCTAACCAGCCTAATATATATTTTGAAATTAAGCAATAATCTTCCAATGAACTCTTGTGTAAAAGAAAATAATCACAAAAGGAATTAGGCAAGATTACTTTAAATGCACATGCTAGTAGTAGTAATGGCTAGATATAATGAGTTAGGCATTCAAACTAAGAAATTAGGGGGAAAGAAAAACTAAATAGGATAAACTGACAAAAAAGGCAAAAGAGACAACAAACACCTCATTAAGTTCCTCTAGCTGTATATGTAGTCTCTCAAAAGGTGTCAGTGACAACATTTGCATCACCAGCTATTTCTTCTATAATCCCCTTTATATTCTGAGTTCTGCAAAATTATTTGTACAGGATGATAAAACTTTTTGCCATACTGCATACATATTGCTCATTGGTTATTCCTGCCCTGAGGTTTGAGTATTTCCAATTGCATGCTTTTGTCATATTTCCTCCCAAATTCAACTAAACAACTGCATGATCTCTAGTTTCTCTGTAATTACTGTTTTCTTTCAATGTGGGAGGTAACTTCAATTCTTTAACCTGAACAGGATCCATGACTGAGATTTTTTTTTTATTAAGCCTTCTGTCCAAAGTAGAAGGAAATGCTCTATTTTAATCGTGAACACCTTTCTGTTTTTAGTAAAATTTAAGCTAAACAATGTTGAAATTACCTTCTCTGATTTTTTTAAAGGTTTTATTTATTTATTTGACAGAGATCACAAATAGGCAGAGAGGCAGGCAGAGAGAGAGGGGAAGTAGGCTCCCCGCCGAGCAGAGAGCCCAATGAGGGACTTGATCCCAAGACCCTGAGATCATGACCTGGGCTGAAGGCAGAGGCTTAACCCTCTGAGCCACCCAGACGCCCCAACCTTCTCTGAATTTTAAAATTCACCTAGGGGTACCTGGGTGGTTCAATCAGTTAAGTTGCCAACTCTTGATTTCAGCTCAGGTCTTGATCTCTGGATAGTTAAGACTGAGCCCTGTGCCGGACTTTGAGCTCTGAGCTCAGTGTGGAGTATGCTTGTCCCTCTCCCTCTCTCTTTTCTCCTCCCCCTGCTTGCTCATGTGTACTTGCTGTCTCTCAAATAAACAAATGAATGAATAAAATCTTTTAAAAAATTCACCAAACTTTTTCAGTCACAGGCCTAGATTTGGTCCTATCTTTGCTTTTGTCATTTTCAAATCTTATAGCCAATATCACTTGCAGTGACTTGTTTGTTTTTCACTCCCCTTTCATCTCTGTTGGCCAATCCTTTGATTATCTGTATCTGAAAACATCATGCTTACTATGGAGGCAGGAGGTACTATGCTGTCTGTTCACAAACTGAATAGCAGATGCTCAGTGACTAATCACTAAGAGATTGAAAAAGAAGTGACACAATTATGAAATTTTTTACAGTTAATATACTGTGATGACTGAAATTTTAGCTGTGTTGCTGGGAAATTGTATTTCCTAACTAAACCATAAAAATTTTAATTTACTGATACCAGAATAGTGCAAAGCAAGACTGCTTGAATATCAACAGTTAACACTGAAAAGTTCAAAAGCTGATACTCTTAAAAAACTAATAACACTGACAAAACTTCAGTAATATTGGTAAAGTAGGAAAGAAGGATCACACAAACATGAACACACATGGAATAATGGTGACATTATATGGCATAGGTGATAAAAAGATACTAAAAAGATGATACAAAATATTGTAGTCAGAGGTTAATAAATTGCTATGAAATGATCAAATTCTTGGAAGCTTCACTTCTCAAAAATGAAATCGAAAAGAAAAAAAAAAAAACCCTAAAGGGTCATGTAATCTTTTAAACATTGAAAAAGAAGCTTAGTATTTCCTCTAAGTAAAATACTAGACAGAGAATTATTCTAGTAAATTATAGTGTCTATGCAGGGAACAAATTATAAATCTTCCACCAACTAACCCGGATTAAAAAAGTAGAGGGAACACTGTCTCAATTTTTATGAGGTTAATGTAACAGGAATACCAAAATTTGACAAGAAAGTACAAGAAAAGAAAACTAAACTCCTATCTCACTCAACAAATGAGAGTGAAAAATTTTCAGCAAAATATTGATATGTCAAATTCTACGAAGTATTAGTATTAGTAATAAAACCACAGCAACAGATTAAGGGAGAAAAGCATTATGATCTTTTCAATCAAGAGAGATTAAAATGGATTTGATAAATCTTCTCCATAAAAAAATTTTAAATACAAAATAAGAAAAACACATTTTAAAAGTACCAAAAAAAAAATATTAGAGCAAACAGCTTACTATACCATGAAATATTAATACATTGTTTTCAACTGATAAAAATAGGACAGCCTATCCCATCACCATCATTCAATTCAACATTGTACTCAAAGTCCTAGTGAATACAATAAGGCAAGAAAAAAAGTATAAGGTTTGAAACAAAGAAACAAAATTTTAATATCTTTGTCTGCATCAAATACGTACAAACAAATTCCTCTCACAAATCATTAGAGTTAATGACCTTAGCATGCTGGATACAAAATATTTATTAATTTATCAACTGTATATGTATGTGTATGTGTGTGTGTGTGTATGTATGTATGTATGTATGTGTGTGTGTATATACACATAACACCCCTATGTGTGTATATACACACACATACATACATACATATATATACATATGAATGGTCTCTATATATCTACTATACACACATGTATGACAAGAGTAAATAATTTTTATTTTTTTTGAGTAAATCATTTAAAAAATATAATGTATATAATTAAATTATGAGCTAGTTAAAAATTAACCTAAAATAATGTATAATTCTTTAAAGAGAAAATGAATATCTTGTTTACAGATATTTACTAACAATATTTACATAATTTTTTAGGAAATCACTATGTCTATACATTGGGAATGTTGATTCTCACACATTCATACTTAGATTTAACTCAGTTCGAAACAGAAAATTCATGTCTCATTTTATTGGCACTTGACAAACTAATTCTGTAATTTGTATGGAAGAGAAAAAAAAATCCATGAAGAGCCAAGGCTATCCTTAAAAAGATTAGGAAGGGTGGGGTGGAAATGCCTGATAAGCACCTGACAGGGTGATACTGGTACACAGCTGGGCAATATGATAAATTCAGTCCATGCATTTTTGGAAACTGGATTTATGATAATTCTGTTGTAGATAAGTAAGAAAATGGCACATCAGTTCTTTACTTTAACAAATGGTCCTTAGACAATGACTATTGATTGTTATATAGAAAACAAATAAAGCCATACATAAAAACCATGTCCAGTTGCTCTAAACAGGAAAAAAAAAAAACACAACTCTTTTGAAAGAAGATATAGGAGAGGATTATTACAATTTTGACTGAGGAATGATTCCTGAAACGAGCCACAAAATGCACAGGCTATAAAGGAAAGAGAAAATAAACTCATCTAAATTAAAATTTAAAAATTCTGTTCATCAAAAGGCAGACACCAACAACTGGCATTAATGTTGGGCACTGGAGAAATAACCAAATGCTTATCAAAGCCAAGTGGGAATTGCACTACATGTAGAGCCTGGATGGTTATACTAAATAAGGGTAGAGGGACAGATGAAAGTTTGGAAGAGAAATTCAGACTTATTACAATATCTAGAGTTAGATGAACTTGAATTTGAATTTCTGCTCTTAGGTCTGCTCATAGGACAACCAACACAACATTCCTTAATTCTTTAAACCATAGTGGTCAGTCCGCCAAATAGAAAGGACATCCCTCACTGTAGAGGTTCTCTGTGAAACTGATTGAGGTAATTATAGAGCTGACACCCACAGTGTTTTCTCTGTGCCATGAATTGCATCTGTATTAATGAACTTAGTCTCCACAATAATGTTATGAAAAAAGTGCGAGTATTATTCATGTTTTTCAAATGTGGGAACTGGCTTGACTGAGGTCACACAACCAGTAAGTGGTGGAGACAAGATTCAAACCCATCAAACCCATGATCTGACCATGTCCTAATCTGCCTTCCCATTTCTATAAATTTTCTTTTTTTGTAATACAAATGGATACTAAAACAACAGACACAATAAATGACAGCTATTATTATTTTGCAAACAAACCCTCAAAATGCATACTATTGTTCATTTTTATAGCTAAGAAACATAGTTTTAAATTACATAGTTGGGAAGAAAAATTTGTTACCTGATGTAATTAAGGAAACACTATATATTTTGTTCACATCTTTCCTTGAGGACTGATAACACTGCAGTAACTTCTTTATGTGTCAATTTTTCCCCACTATGTACTGTGGACTTCTCAAGGTCAGATGCTGTTCCTTATTTGCCTTATTCACTTTCTCGTTCTATATGAGTAACAGAAAGCCAGCATATAACAGATACTTGGGAGATGTGTGATGAATAAATAAATGATCAAGGATTATAGAACGAGCTTGCCAGTCAGTACTAGTTTGGGAATAACATTGGATTTTTGTGTCAGTCTTGTCTTCTAGGGTTATTCTTGTCTCTCAGGTTATTAAGCCATGCATGTTGATAAAAATGGAGAAAGAACGGAATGTGGACTGAATTGGAACTCCTATGGTTTTACCTGCCTGATACATGTGTGCACATCTTGGGCACACAGAAGTCATTTGCAGGCTCTTACTGAATTCTCAGGATACATATTTGTTTACCTGAAACTAATGACCAAAACTATGTGGTCAAATAAAATACTATAGATACTTGAGATTTCCAATTCCTAGATTCCTTTAAAATGATTTGACCCAGCACGGCATGGGATGTCCAAGATGACAGAATGTTCTAAATCAAAGTGAAGAGACTGCTTAGGAGTTCTGTAAAGAGGTATTTCTCGTATCTTACAAAAACCAAGGGTCCAAAATGTTGCCTGAAGCCTTGTAGTATGGGCCGCATTATTTTATTTCTCTTAAAAACACTGAAGTGTATATAAGAAAGTTTCTATAACCATAAAAATAGTGAATGACTTGGAGGGAAGAGGGCATTGCTAGAACCTAAATTCTGTTTTTATAAAGTTCTTGCATTCACTCTTGGGGTTTTACACTTTTGTTTTTTCTTTCCCTTTTACTTTCTTTTAGATTCTCCCTTTTACTTAATTTCTTAGCCAGACATACCAGAATGGCAGCTGCAATTTGATACAATTATTTTAATTGTTTGGATGCAATAAAGCTGTTAAAAGCAATTTTAATTTTTAGCAGTAAATAGATTTTATTGCAAAGTTATATTGTTGCTCATAGCTATCCAATGTAATGGGTACTTAGAGTATTTTAGTCTGCACTGTTATGTCTCCTTTATCCACTGTATGCCTAGCCAAGTGTTACAATTTTGCCCATAGGATAACAAAAGAAATGCAAATAGGAGCAATTAAAAGATATGAATAATACTGACACCTCTTTATTATCTTCCAGGTACCATTGGAATTGCCTGAGACATTAAATGGTAATGATGCAGTTACAGCTATTTGCCGATCAAAGTGATTCCTAAGGAGGCACAGAGACACTTATTTCCAGGCTTTGAAGGCTATTGACTTCATTATTAGATTTGGAAAATAAAGCAGCCATCAATAGAATTGTCTGCGTGGCAACTGATGATGCAAAGCTCTTCCAAGAAATTAGTACACATGGGTTAACTTTTTATATCAGATAATAGAAAGTAAACCTGTTTCCTGTGATCTTTCAAAATGTCAATTTTTTCTTTTTTACCTCCTCTTCTGTTTTCTTCCTTCTGTCTTTTCATTAATTCTGTGATTTTCTGTGCCTCACTCTGCTCCTCTTGCTTCCTTTCTCTTTTTGTAGTTGAAGGAAACCCCATTACAGACATACCCCATCTACTACCCCACAAGTGTGGTTCTGACACAGGGCATTTGACCCCACCACCTGCTTTTACACGTTTTAGTTATGAAATGTGGCTTTCTTTACATTGCGGTTTTCTCATTATTCTTTTTTTTTTCTTTAAAGATTATTTATTTTAGAGAAAGAGAGAGACAGCATGAGATGGGGGAGGGGCAGAGGGAGAGAGAGTGAGAGAGAGAGAATGAGAGAAAGAGAGAGAATCCTCAAGTAGGCCCCCCACTGAATATGGAGCCCCACAAGGGGTTTAATCCCAAGACCTCAAGATCACGACCTGAGTCAAAATTAAAAGTCATCTGCTCAACTGACTGAGTCAACCAAGGGCCTCTCCTCTCATTATTTTTAATGTCTAAATTTTAAGTATGACTTCCTGTCTCCTTTTGCTCTTCTTAATTCCCTCTCTTACCTTTATAAATCCCATCCCTTGTATTGATCATGTTTTCCAAAGTCAATTCACTTGAAACCTTCCTTGAAAATCCCAAAGGTAAGATGACACTGTGTTTGCTCCTTAACCTTCCTCCCCATTCTGTCATCTCATTCAAAACTTCTGTATTTTCCTCCCTGGAGTTTTCCAATTAAAACAAGTGGATGGGTCAGTGTTATTTTTAGTTTTGTTTCTCAATTCCACCTAAAAACAAACAATCCACTATGCTAACACTGTAGGATCCTCTCTTGTGTTCTGTCCATTTTTATGTTTCTTCTTTTTCCCCTTTCTCTTGCTGGGTGGAAATCCTCTCTTCCTCCACTGAGAGCTCAAGAATTGTCCCTTTTTCAACATTTCCCTTCCAGCTTATAGTCATTAATCCATAAACTTCAGTTCTCTATATCTGCACAGTCTGTGCCTATCTTTCTTGATCCTGATTAGATATTTAGGGCATTTTTAAAAATTCTTCTGAAATAAATGACTAAAGAAAAAATCTTTATCCTTCCATGTAGATATTAGGCTCTTTATGATATAGGAAACAAAAGCAAAAGAAAAATGGAATTTCCTTACTACTTGCAGCTCATTGACAGGTCATTGAAACAGGCAGAGTGACATTCCTCTGGGAAATCAGTTGCCTCGAGGTTAATACTTTGCTAAGGGCAAAAGGCAATCTTAATCTTAGCCCAACCCCCAGGATCCTGTAAGTCTACTTTAACATATAAATATTACTTTGGAGGGGCACCGGGGTGGCTCAGTGGGTTAAAGCCTCTGCCTTCGGCTCCGGTCATGATCCCAAGGTCCTGGGATCAAGCCCCACATCGGGCTGTCTGCTCAGCAGGGAGCCTGCTTCCTCCTCTCTCTCTCTGCCTGCCTCTCAGCCTACTTGTGATCTCTATCTGTCAAATAAATATATAAAATCTTTAATAAAAAAAATTACTTTGGAAACTTCCTTTACATCTACCACCAAGATATATATTAGCAATCATCCCCAGTGGGTGGGGCATGAGTCAAAAAAAAAAAAAAAAGATCACAACAGTCAGTACACAAATTTTTGTTACATATTATATATATACCAGCCATTGTGCTACGGACTGAAAATATTTCAGTGAACAAGAGATAAAATGTCTGCCTTTGAATACAATGGCACTAAATTCATATCTCTCAATAGTTACCCTGAATGTTAATGGGCTAAATGCCCCAATCAAAAGACACAGGGTATCAGAATAGATAAGAAAACAAAACCCATCTATATGTTGCCTATAAGATACTCATTTTAAACCCAAAGACACCTCCAGATTTAAAGTGAGGGGGTGGAAAAGAAGTTACCATGCTAATGGACATCAGAAGAAAGCAGGAGTGGCAATCCTTATATCAGATCAATTAGATTTTAAGCCAAAGACTATAATGAGATGAGGAAGGACACTATATCATACTCAAAGGGTCTGTCCAACAAGAAGATCTAACAATTTTAAATGTCTATGCCCCCAACATGGGAGCAGCCAACTATACAAACCAATTAATAACAAAATCAAAGAAACACATCAACAATAATACAATAATAGTAGGGGACTTTAACACTCCCCTCACTGAAATGGACAGATCATCCAAGCAAAAGACCAACAAGGAAATAAAGGCCTTAAATGACACACTGGACCAGATGGACATCACAGATATATTCAGAACATTTCATCCCAAAGCAAAAGAATACACATCCTTCCTCTAGTGCTCATGGAACATTCTCCAGAATAGATCACATCCTCGGTCCTAAATCAGGACTCAACTAGTATCAAAAGATTGGGATCATTCCCTGCATATTTACAGACCACAGTGCTCTGAAGCTAGAACTCAACCACAAGAGGAAGTTTGGAAAGAACCCAAATACATGGAGACTAAACAGCATCCTTCTAAAGAATGAATGGGTCAACCAGGAAATTAAAGAAGAATTGAAAAAAATTATGGAAACAAATGATAATGAAAACACAATGGTTCAAAATCTGTGGGACACAACAAAGGCAGTCCCGAGAGGAAAACATATAGCAGTACAAGCCTTTCTCAAGAAACAAGAAAGGTCTCAGGTACACAACCTAACCCTACACCTAAAGGAGCTGGAGAAAGAACAAGAAAGAAACCCTAAGCCCAGCAGGAGAAGAGAAATCATAAAGATCAGAGCAGAAATCAATGAAATAGAAACAAACAAACAAAAAAACAATAGAAAAAAATCAACGAAACTAGGAGCTAGTTCTTTGAAAGAATTAATAAAATTGATAAACCCCTGGCCAGACTTATCAAAAAGAAAAGAGAAAGGACGCAAATAAATAAAATCATGAATGAAAGAGGAGAGATCACAACTAACACCAAAGAAATACAAACTATTATAAGAATATATTATGAGAAACTCTATGCCAACAAATTTGACAACCTGGAAGAAATGGATGCATTCCTAGAAACATATAAACTACCGCAACTGAACCAGGAAGAAACAGAAAGCCTGAACAGACCCATAACCAGTAAGGAGATTGAAACAGTCATTAAAAATCTCCAAACGAACAAAAGCCCAGGGCCAGACCGCTTCCCGGGGGAATTCTACCAAAAATTTAAAGAAGAACTAAATTCCTATTCTCCTGAAACTGTTCCAAAAAATAGAAATGGAAGGAAAACTTCCAAACTCATTTTATGAGGCCAGCATCACCTTGATCCCAAAACCAGAGAAGGATCCCATCAAAAAAGAGAGCTATAGACCAATATCCTTGATGAACACAGATGCGAAAATTCTCACCAAAATACTAGCCAAGAGGATTCAACAGTACATTAAAAGGATTATTCACCACGACCAAGTGGGATTTATTCCAGGGCTGCAAGTTTGGTTCAACATCCACAAATCAATCAGTGTGATACAACACATCAATAAAAGAAAGAACAAGAACCATATGATACTCTCAATAGATGCTGAAAAAGCATTTGACAAAGTACAGCATCCCTTCCTGATCAAAACTCTTCAAAGTGTAGGGATAGAGGGCACATACCTCAATATCATCAAAGCCATCTATGAAAAACCCACCGCAAATATCATTCTCAATGGAGAAAAACTGAAAGCTTTTCCGCTAAGGTCAGGAACACGGCAGGGATGTCCATTACCACCACTGCTATTCAACATAGTACTAGAAGTCCTAGCCTCAGCAATCAGACAACAAAAGGAAATTAAAGGCATCCAAATTGGCAAAGAAGAAGTCAAACTATCACTCTTCGCAGATGATATGATACTATATGTGGAAAACCCAAAAGACTCCACTCCAAAACTGCTAGAACTTGTATAGGAATTCAGTAAAGTGTCAGGATATAAAATCAATGCAAAGAAATCAGTTGCATTTCTCTACACCAACAACAAGACAGAAGAAAGAGAAATTAAGGAGTCCATCCCATTTACAATTGCACCCAAAACCATAAGATACCTAGGAATAAACCTAACCAAAGAGGCACAGAATCTATACTCAGAAAACTATAAAGTACTCATGAAAGAAATTGAGGAAGACACAAAGAAATGGAAAAATGTTCCATGCTCCTGGATTGGAAGAATAAATATTGTGAAAATGTCTATGCTACCTAAAGCAATCTACACATTTAATGCAATTCCTATCAAAGCACCATCCATCTTTTTCAAAGAAATGGAACAAATAATCCTAAAATTTATATAGAACCAGAAAAGACCTCGAATAGCCAAAGGAATATTGAAAAAGAAAGCCAAAGTTGGTGGCATCACAATTACAGACTTCAAGCTCTATTACAAAGCCATCATCATCAAGACAGTACTGGCACAAAAACAGACACATAGATAATGTAAAAGAATAGAGAGCCCAGAAATAGACCCTCAACTCTATGGTCAACTAATCTTCGACAAAGCAGGAAAGAATGTCCAATGGAAAAAAGACAGCCTCTTCAATAATGGTGTTGGGAAAATTGGACAGCCACATGGAGAAAAATGAAATTGAACCATTTCTTTACACCACACATGAAAATAGACTCCAAATGGATGAAGGACCTCAATGTGAGAAAGGAATCCATCAAAATCCTTGAGAAGAACACAGGCAGCAACCTCTTCGACCTCAGCCACAGCAACATCTTCCTAAGAACATCGCCGAAGGCAAGGGAAGCAAGGGCAAAAATGAACTATTGGGATTTCATCAAGATCCAAAGCTTTTGCACAGCAAAGGAAACAGTTAACAAAACCAAAAGACAAGTGACAGAATGGGAGAAGATATTTGCAAACGACATATCAGATAAAGGACTATTGTCCAAAATCTATAAAGAACTTAGCAAACTCAACACCCAAAGAACAAATAATCCAATCAAGAAATGGGCAGAGGACACGAACAGACATTTCTGCAAAGAAGACATCCAGATGGCTAACAGACACATGAAAAAGTGCTCCATATCACTCGGCATCAGGGAAATACAAATCAAAACCACAATGAGATATCACCTCACACCAGTCAGAATGGCTAAAATCAACAAGTCAGGAAATGACAGATGCTGGCGAGGATGTGGAGAAAGGGGAACCCTCCTACACTGTTGGTGGGAATGCAAGCTGGTACAACCACTCTGGAAAACAACATGGAGGTTCCTCAAAATGTTGAAAATAGAACTGCCCTATGACCCAGCAATTGCACTACTGGGTATTTACCCTAAAGATACAAACGTAGTGATCTGAAGGGGCACGTGCACCCAAATGTTTATAGAAGCAATATCTACAATAGCCAAACTATGGAAAGAACCTAGATGTCCATCAACAGATGAATGGATAAAGAAGAAGTGGTATATATACACAATGGAATACTATGCAGCCATCAAAAGAAATGAAATCTTGCCATTTGCGACAACGTGGATGGAACTAGAGCGTATCATGCTTAGCGAAAAAAGTCAAGCCGAGAAAGACAACTATCATATGATCTCCCTGATATGAGGAAGTGGAGATGCAACATGGGGGTTAAGGGGGTAGGAGAAGAATAAATGAAACAAGATGGGATTGGGAGGGAGACAAACCGTGACTCTTAATCTCACAAAACAAACTGAGGGTTGCTGGGGGAAGGGGGATTGAGAGAAGGGGGGTGGGGTTATGGACATTGGGGACGGTATGTGCTTTGGTGAGTGCTGTGAAGTGTGTAAATCTGGCGATTCACAGACCTGTACCCCTGGGGATAAAAATATATTATATGTGTATAAAAAAAATTAAAAATTAAAAAAAAAATGTCTGCCTTTGAGAAAATATTTTATTTTTTGGTGATTTATTTATTTATTTGAGAGACAGACATATAGAGAATGAGCAGGGGGAGGGGAAGAGGAAGAGGGAGAAGCAGACTCTCCGCTGAGTGGGGAGCCTGACGTAGGGCTCAATCCCAGGACCCCAACATCATGACCTGAGTCAAAGGCAGACTCTTAATTGACTAAGCCACCCAAGCACCTTGAGAAAGTGGTATTTTAGATGGGGGAGACTGATAATAAACATTTTAGTCTTTAAACAATAATATTTATTCAATTCAGATATTGTTAAGTATTAGGGAGAAAATAGACTGTGGTAATAAGATGCAACGTTAAGAGAGAGCTTCATCACAGGTCAAGGGGCAGCTGAGCTGAATGATAAGCTGAGTCATTTAAGCTGACCTGAGGGATGAGAAGCAGGCAGTCACATAAAATCTGTGAAAGAGGGATGTCAAGTGTCCTGCCTCTGGTGACAAGGATTAAGTATGATAGAAGTCACCAGAAGTTTCTTAACAATGAGGCAGGAGTTTAAAAACACTCACTACTATTTGGAGAATGCACTTTGGGATGGTGCGGAGCAAGAGGGATACCAGAAAGATTAGAGGAGAGGTTTTGATACAGAAGCAAAGCAAATAAATTATTGAATTTGTTATAATTTAAGTGATGCCTTATTTGGAAAAGCCTAGTTGGCAGTTTGTGATTAGTTGTTCTTAAGTTTCGTTCTCTTGGATTCAAGTATGTTGACTCCAGTTCAGGTGTTTGTTTACTTACATAAGCTACCAAGACATGGAGCCACCCCAGCCTATTAGCCTCCATGTTAAATTACTTTAACACTTGGCACAGTCAACCTGTGCAGAATCTGTGAATGCCGTCTTTGCTGAGCTGCATATGCAATGCAACTAGCAAGAAATATTCACAGAACTGGTCAGCACAGGACCACCCACAGGCTACTACGGTAAGACAGACCAAAACTGTTTGTGGAGATTCTGCATTCCTTTTGAATCATCCCTATCCATTTTGGAATCCTGTTCCTCAGATAGCCCGGGATTTCTTTCTGTCTTCAAAATTTAATTGTTTATTTTCTCAAAGATTTCCCTTTTCAAATCAAGTTGTATAGATCATTAACCACTCTATGTAAAATCTAACCCTGGCTTAGATGACAGTTTAGAGAAATAAATAAATCAGATATTTCAAATCATATAGCCAAAAATATTTTCTAAAGGACTCTGGACAACAGACACAAAGATACTGCCTTAAATCGTATGTATGATTAGAAAGAGAAAGTCCACACAAAGATGCAGGGTAACAATTTTCCTTACAGAAGCTACACAAGTATCTTCAAATGTTTATGAATTTTGTATGTCAATATTTTAAGGTTTGGTCTCTATTTTGATAATCACATATGCTTACAAAAGTAACACAAGTATATTATACATTATTTGGGTGAACACCAACATCTGGGATTTGTGCCTGCTTTCGATTTCTGATTACAACGATGGCGATCATATCAAGTTTATTACTTGAGTTGATGTGACATGTGGAAAAAGAGCAAATGAATAGTTCTGGGACTCTCTCTGGAAGAAGGTCCAAAATTGCACCAATATGAAGGTTTGTAAGTTATTAGAAGACAGAAACATAATAGGAGAAATAGGAAAACTGAGTTACACACAGCACAACAGTAAAGGCAGCAATTAGCCCATATGCAAAGAACAGGCAGAGATTTATTGACAGCTAAATACCATCTTTAATGTCTGTAAAATGAACTTCATTGATTTTGTGGGATTTGTGGGTTTTTTGCATTTGATTTGTAAATTTGATTTTGGTTGTTATAAGTTTAGGTAAAGAATACTGCAAATCATTTTAGTGCATATTTAGTTTTATAATAAGTAATTTAAATAAACCATGGGTTTATGAGAATTGTTTTTCTTTAAGATAATTTAGTACCCAAATAAATTTTGGAAAATGCTGAGTTTGGAGCAAGACATAGTGGATTTTATCCTGGTGATACTTTTTATCAGATGTGAGAGTCTGGCAGTTCTTTTAACAACTCTGAGCGTCAGAGTTTTTATCTACAAGATAGGAATAATGCTAGTCTCATTAGACAGTTGTGGAATTTATAGAACAATATATGTAATGATGTCCCCAAATTTTCATGTCTTATCCAGAGCCTCTCCTGAGCTCAACAGCCATTATATTATCTTCAAGTAACGGCTCTATCCACTTAGATATCTCAAAGGCACATCCAACTCAATTTATCAAAAACTGTCTCATTCTCCTGAAACACTTCTAGTGTTCCCTAACTTAGTGAATGCCACCATCAGTAGAAGTCATCAATTAAACCTTTGTCATTGACTTCTATTCTTCCCGTTGCTTCACATAAAACATGCCCAGGTCTTTCCATTTTATGTAATAACTTTTGAATCAAGGACCTCTCTATATCCATCTGTGATGACTTGAGTTTAGGTCTCAATCACATTGTTTGGATTTTTTAACAGCTCTGATCCAAACATCCAGTCTTTCTTCTCTCCAATCCATTTTCCATGATAAAGGAAGATTGCTTTCTGAAAAGATAAACTTGATCAGACCTGCTTATCAACCTGAGGTCACTGCCTTCGAATATAGTCCAATTTGTTACTATGGCTTATAAGTTCTTTCATGTTCTAGTGTCTGCTTATATCTCCCAGTTTATCAGCCTCATGTCTTGGCCACTTTTTCGGCTATCTTCAACTATTTATATTGTTATAATTTTTCAAATATGTTATTTTTCTTTTATACTTTACATACAATATTATTCTCATTCTGGAATATTCATGCTTACTTCCTATCCTTATTGATGTTTGCTTGCCTGTTGTGTTTCAACCTTCCCTGGCCTGCAAAGACCACATGTGTGCCCTCTGACTTGACACCCCAGATTACCCCATCATGTTTAATTCATTTTAAAAAATTCTTTTTGAAAAATTTTACTATGATCTACTTGCAAGAGATTCTTTCTTATTCATAGTCATATTTTCAGTGCCTTTTATAAAATTTCTGTTGAATGACTACTTAGTATAAAGTAAGTGTTAACTGAATATTTGATGATTTTTTAAAAAGATTTCATTTATTTATTTGAGAGAAAGAGAGCACAAGAACATACATGAGGGGGAAGGGGAGAGGGGAGGGGCAGAGGAAAGGGAGAAGCAGGCTCCTCACTGAGCAGGGAATCCAATGCTAGGCTCCATTCCAGGACCCCAGGATCATGACCTGCACCAAAGACAGATGCCTCCCAGGCACCCCAAATATTTGATGATTATGTACAGGATGCTTATTCTATGTAACTACACACAACATTTAGATTTTTTTTTCTATTTTCTTCTCTTTTTTTCCTCATGTATATTTTATCTCTTTGTGGAAACAAGTTATCTTTTATATTTATTGAATACCCCATGGCTTCTGGGATATTTTGAAACTCATAGTAGGTGCTTAAAATATTACTTAAGTGAGCATTCAATTTAATTAAAATGCCAGTGAATTTATAGGTATACCCATCAAAATGATTACTTGAAGCTGTTCAGACAAAGGCACTGGTTGAGCAACTAAATATTTAATCATCTGATCAAGTATTTTTATACCATTTACTTCTTATGATATGAGAAAGATGGATGCTTTAAGCAGAAAGACCCTGACTGTAGAAATTATGTTTAATCAGTCATCAGAATGATGTTCAACTAGCCAAGCACTAGATACTTCTGGTTAACAATGTCTAGAAAAAAACCCATATCTCTTGAATATTAGTATTCCCTCCAGTTTTTGTTTACTTTATTACAGAGATTATAAAGGGCAAGTCATAATAAACTCTCTTTTTAATTTTTTTTTTAAAGATTTTATGTATTTATTTGACAGAGAGAACTCACAAGTAGATGGAGAGGCAGGCAGAGAGAGAGAGAGGGAAGCAGGCTCCCTGTTGAGCAGAGAGCCCGATGCGGGACTCGATCCCAGGACCCTGAGATCATAACCTGAGCTGAAGGCAGTGGCTTAACCCACTGAGCCACCCAGGCGCCCCCATAATAAACTCTCTTAATATGTAACTTCAGTTACAGTTCTACTCAGGAGAATACAAATATAACAATAATAATAAATAATAATTAGTTTAAAAGTTTCCATATATTGATCACTGGATTTTTGTCCTTGTCATGACTAGTGACCTTGTTTTAGATATACCTGAGAAGGGAAATGCAGAACAGAGAAACCGGTTGATTCTTTTGACAGATAAAGCCAAGTGATGACAATTAATTATGATTAACATCTGGGAATTCCACTGTATTAAAAAGCCTGAGAAGGGAGAATGATCAGCATCTCAATTTCTTTTTCGTTGTCATGCTCTGTATATAAGACCATTTTGAAAGGAAACCTAAAAGAACAATTCTCAGAGGATTCTGTATTGGTTAGAAGAGTAAATGCAAAGACATGAATCTATAATATTTATTTATCATATGTTTATAAATTACCTACAATTCTTCATTTTTCATGTTTCCCATATATGTCTGTTAAATATGCATATATTTGGAAGGTAATATAACTTCTGGCTCAAAAAAATCACAGTGGAAATTGTGATTTTTTTTTTGAACCAAATGATAATTTAAAAAATAGATTTCAAAACTCATGAGATATGGCAAGTGCAGCACCTAAAGGAAATCTATCACATTAAATGTTTATAAAAGAAAATAAATAAAGCTTAAAATTAGCAAGTAAAACAGTCAACTTAGGACATTGAAAAATAAAAACTCATCAAATTCCTCCAAAGTAGAAGAAAACAATAAAAAAAGTAAGGATAAAAAGTTAAAAAATAGCATAGAGAGGATCAATAAATTCAAAAGTTGGCTTTGGAAAGGCTAATAAAATAGATTAAACTTCTGATGAGGCTGATCAAGGAAAAGCAGAAATAGGACTGAAAAATAGGACATGACTACAGATTCAGCAGTGATTAAGGAAATGGAAATTTTTTAATAATTTTATGGCTAAAGAATTGATAAATTATACATAATGGACAAATTTAAAGAAAAATACAGCTTATCAAAAATTATCCAAGACAAAGCAAATTGTATAATCAGAACTATAATCATTTAAGAAATTGAATAGGTAGTTTAAAATTTCTCTCCCTTCAAAAAACAAAATAGTTATCGAATGGTTTAAACTTTCAAAGAATGTATCATGCAAAACACTGAAAATATTCCAGGGTAACAAATAAAAATGAAGAATTTTCAATTTATTCTTTAACTCTGAAATAAACATCAGACAAAAAGAATATGGAAAAGAAGAATTAGACTCTAATCCATCTACAGTTGTTGACAAGTCCCTGCATTTCCCGTTTAAGGCATATGAGTATAAATAATATGACAAGATTCCTGTGTGTCTCGGTTTCTGAAAGCTATTTTAAAGAGGAGTATCATGGACATTTCTTACTATGTCTCTAACAATGGTACTATCCTGAGGATAAGGCTTTGACTTTTTCAGTTTTAAAGGATTTTAGTCATGAAATGCATAAGCTGCTTTGACAGATTAAATTTATTGTGTTAATTTGTTTCCGACTCACAGAATTCATTTAAAATATTAATAAATAATTTATAAATAAAATAAAATAAGAAAAAGAAATCAGAAATAACACTGACATCTAAGCAAACACAAGCAATTATTATGTTTAAAGGGGAAGAAGATGAATGTTCCTTAGCATCAAAAATGTGCCAGACACTATTTATAGACATATTAATTATACCTTATTTAATTTTCCTAACCTTATACAATAAAGACTATTACTCTCGTGTAAATGTAGAAACAAACTTATGAAGTTAATTTACTCATCTAACTTTCCCCAGCCTTTAAGCAATACACCTATGACTCAAAGGTAAGTGTTTTGGCTTCAAAGCCCATTCTTAAAATGTGCTAAAGTTTTATAGAAAATTTAGATTTTTGATACTAGTAAGAAAAGTGCAGGTTTTCAGAATATGACACTCACCGGGGCACCTGGGTGGCTCAGTGGGTTAAAACCTTTGCCTTTGGCTCAGGTCATGATCCCAGGATTCTGGTATAGAGCCCTGCATCAGGCTCTCTGCTCAGCGGGGCGCCTGCTTCCCCCTCTATCTCTGCCTGCCTCTCTACCTGCTTGTGATCTCTCTCTCTCTGTCAAATAAATAAATAAAATCTTTAAAAAAAAAAAGAATATGACACTCACCAATATTAAAAATTCATCAAATTCTGTTCTCTTTCCAGTTATATTCAGGCTAATAAGTCTAATGAGTTATTTTAATACACTTTTTTAAATTTTGAAATAATTTGGAATTTATAGCAAAATTATAAATATGGTACAATGATTTTCTTTATGTGCTTCATCTATCTCCCCCTAATATTAACTATTTGTATTATCATGATTCATTTATCAAAATTAAGAAATTAAGGAGAGAGAGATTATCAATATCAGGAATGATAGAAGGAATAGTAACACTACAGACCCCACAAATGTTAATGATACTTAATAGTGAATGTTTCTCTCTCAGGAAGCAAGATCAACAAATAAAAATCAATTCTAACTCTATAATATCAGAAATGAACCACTGGAGACCAAAATGAATAAAATGAAATGAAAGAATGAAAAAAACAACAGTGAAAGAAAACAATAAAACAGTGTCATTTATAATATCATGACAAAAAAATTTAAAACAAGTGTAAAATAATAGGAGAGATCTAAAAGAGGTATAAAATTTATATGTTGAAAACTTAAAAAATCCCTGGAAATCGAAGAAAATTTTTAAAAATTACATACTCAGCTAAGGACCTATTTTTTTTAAAAAAAAAAAAAGCTCTTAAAATACAATAATTAAAATTTAAAAACTAGTTTTAATCAATGGGCAAAATAATTGAACAGACACTTAATAAAAAAGGATATTATCATGCAAATAAGCACCAGAATATGTATTCAGTCATTAGTTATTATAAAAATGAAAATTAAAACATTAATAAGATGCCATTATATACCCACTAGAATGGACTAAAAATGAATAATACCAAATGCTGGTAAGGTTGCAGAGCAACTGGAACTCTTATATACATTGTTAATGGGAATGCAAAATGGTAAAGTCACTTTGGAAAACAGTTTGGCAGTTTCTTTCAAAGTTATACCTACAATTTTAGCAATATAGCCTAGCAATCCAACTTACATTTATCAAAATGAAATAAAATCTTATCCTCACACAAAAATCTCTATGCAAGTATTTGTAGAGACTTTATTCATGATTGCCTCAAACAAGAAAGAATCCAAATTTCCATCAACTGTGGAATTGATAGAATGATACATTATTCAATGGAACACTACTCAGTAATAAAACTGATCAAACTACTGATACATGCAACAACACATTACTTTTAAGTACATGAGCTAAGTGAAAGAAATCAGAATAAAAAGGATGTACATTCTGGGGTGCCTGGGTAGCTCAGTGGGTTAAGCCTCCGCCTTCAGCTCAGGTCATGATCTCAGGGTACTGGGATCTAGCCCCATATCAGGCCCTCTGCTCGGCAGGGAGCCTGCTTCCCCCCTCTCTCTGCCTGCCTCTCTGCCTACTTGTAATCTGTCTCTCTGTCAAATAAATAAATAAAATCTTAAAAAAAAAAAAGGATATACACTGTATTAATTTAGTTATATAATATTCAGGAAAAGGCAAAAACTTAAAGAGACAAAAAGCAGATCAGCCATTTCTAAGGGGCTGGATAGTGTGGGAATGAAGGGAGCAGAGAGAATTTGGTTAAATGTGAGCCAGATGAACTTTTTTGGGAATAGAACTATTCTGTCTTAATTTTGGTCTGTTTATATGACCAAATACATTTATCAAAACTTTCAAAACTGTACATAGTAAAAAGGGTAAACACTGTTTATGCTAATCTACTTTAACTTTAAAAAAAGAAAAAATATTGAATTTTCACTAAAAATTTATTGAACTTATTTTGTAGGCTCTTCTTCTAAGACTAAATGGCCATTTGTTTACTTAATGCCTTCTGGAAAAACACACTGAAGACACTATCAATCAATAAAGGAGAGGAGAGGAGACAAGACTAAAGACTTAGGAAAAGGAACTGATAGCCACATTCTCAAAAGTTTACAGGGAACAGTAAACTATGATGTCCATTCTTTCTTTTTTCTTTCCCTTATCTCCCATGAGGAAAAGGAAAATGAGGACTCTGCCATAATATCCAAGGCTTTCAGAAATCTAATCAATTCAATATTTTTCCAAACATAAAATTTAATTGGAAAAGTAAATTATTTTGTATTATAAAAAACAGTATTTTGAAAACCAGTTATATACTAATTAGAAGTCTAATTAGTTTTCTATAATGAGAGATGTGTGATGAAAATTTTATTTCTCCAGAGACTCTATGGGAATATTAGTAAGAAGTTAGTTTAGAAGGAATAACCAATTAAGACTCTTAGAGTGGAAAGAAAAATAAGTGTAAAAAGCATTTTACCTATTTACATCTTTAGAAGTAAAACTGAAGATGGATCACTAAAAAATAATTGCAGATGAGAATATTGTTTTAAATATTTTATTTATTTATTTGACAGATCACAAGCAGGCAGAGAGCCAGGCAGAGAAAGAAGAGGAAGCAGGCTCCCCACGGGGCAGAGAGCCCGAAGCGGGATTCTATCCCAGGACCCTGAGATCATGACCTGAGCTGAAGGCAGAGGCTTTAATCCACCAAGCTACCCAGGCTCCCTAGAGATGAGAATACTGTAATAATCTTCATTTGGTTCTGAACTAGCACAAATAAATGAGGATGATGTATTTTTTCTATGAGGTCAGACCCATATTCCCTTCATATACTTATCCAGTATCACCATCCATAACACACAAACACCTTCTTTTTTCATAGTAATTGCCCCCCTAGGTTCTCATCTCCTTCTGTTCCATTTGTAGCCTACAGCTGAATTTGTATTCCTAAAGCACACCTTCTATCATGTACACTCACCTCTAACTACTTCAAGATGCACTGTATCTTCCTTTACCTCTGAGAGACCACGCATCACAGTTTGGCTTTGATAAAATTGTTGTTTACCTACCTTTTGGACTTCATTTCCATAATACTAAAACATATCCATTCTCTCATTTAATTACACTTCTCTATTTACTTTCCAACTTAAGTAGCAATGCTTTTGTTTTGTTTTGTTTTTTTGCCATCTCTGACAAAATGGAAAAAAAAAAGACAAAAATCAACAGAGCCTCAGAGAAAGCTAGGACACCATTAATCATACCAACATATGTTATAATGGGAATACCAGAGGAGAGGAGAAAAAGAAGGGAGTAGAAAAAAAAAATGAAATAATGTGTGAACATTTCCCAAGTTTGACGAAAACATTAAGCTACATTGTCAAGAAGTTGAATAAACTTTAAGTAAGATAAACAAAAAGAGATATATACCCATACCCATACAAATAGTAATCAAAATGTTTAAAGTAAAAAATAAAAAGAAAATCTTGAAAGTAGTAAGACAAAAATGATTCATTGCACACAGGGAACTCCATTAAGATTAACAGTTGACATCTCATTAGACAACAGAGGCCAGAAGGCAGTGGAGCCACATATTCACAAAGCTTAAAAACTCTCAACCAAGAATCTTAAATCTAGCCAAACTATCTTTCAAAAGTAAAGGAGAGTAAATCTAGCCAAACTATCTTTCAAAAGTAATTCCCAAATTACAAAACAAACAGAAAACAAAATTCACTGTTAGCAGACTTGCCTTACAAGAAATGTTAAAGGAAATTCTTCAGTCTAAAAGCAAGTGACACATAATTGAATTATATAATAATTGAATATATAACATAATTGAATTGGTAATTAAAAGCCACACAAGAAAAGAGTTCCATTCAAGTAAATATGTAGGTAATTATGAAAGACACTTCAATTGTATATTTCTTCTTATTTCTCCTGATTTCAAAAATAAGTTGCATAAAATGATATGTATATAACTGCATTAATGATCCTATAATGTATTAGATAGGACCAACACAAATAAAGTAGTTGGGGGGAAAGGTGTATATAGGAATAAAGAAATGACAAGAGATGGTAGCACATATCCATAAGAATAAATGAAGAGAATCAAAAAGGGTGCCTTCATTTAATCTCTCAGCATCATTACAAGATTAATGACTACTATCATAGTCAGTTTGGACTGCTATTAACGATTACCTTAGACAGAGTGGCTTAAATGACAAACATTTATTTCTCATAGTTCTGTGGATTAAGAAGTTCAAGATCAAGGTGGTAACAGAGCTGCTGTTTGGTGAGATCCTGCTTTCTGGTTTGCATATGGCCATCTTCTCATTGTGTCCTCATAAGGCAAAAGGGAGATAGGAAGCAAGCTCTTTTGTGTCTCTTCTTATGACACTAATCCTACCATGAGTACTCTAACTTCATGACTAATTACCAAATTCCTCATCTCCAAATATCCTAATACTGGGAATTAAGATTTCAACATATGAATTCTGGGAAGAGACAAACGTTCAGTCCATAGAAAGTGGAGAAGGTGATAATAATAACATGTATTATTGGGTTTAAACTATAGATATATACATATACACACACATATACACATTCTATATACATATTATGTATACAATTTATTATATAATACATGCAAAACTTATTTTGATATCTATTTAATATACTATAGTACTAAATAGTACCAAAAGAGGGAAGAGGAAATGGGCTATATGAAATCAAAATTCCTATATTTTATGGTAACTAATTCAGGATAAATCTGAAGTAGATTTTGATTAGTTAAGATATACTGTAAACCAAAGAAAAACCAGTAGGAAAAAAAAAAGTCAAGAAAATAATTTAAAAAAAATCACTGAAGAACTAAGATGTTACACTAGGAAACATCCATTTAATAAAAAGATGGCAAAAAAATAATAAAAAAATAAAAAAGATAGCAATGAAAGAGAAAAAAAAGACATGAGACATGTGAAAACAAAAATGAACAAAAACTGCTGATATATATCTAACTCTTTCAATAATATTAAATATTAGTAATAAATAATCTAATTAAAAGTCAGATTGTATAACCGCCCCACATTAAAAAAGAAAGATTCAACCTTGTGTAATCTACAAGAGACACACTTTATGTTAAAAATTCAAATAGGTTGTAGGCAAAAGCATGGGGAAAGGTATACCATAAATACAGTAGCCATAAAAGAGCTGAAATGGCTATGCTAATATTAGATAACATAGATTTTTTAAAAATATTTTATTTATTTATTTGACAGACAGAGATCGCAAATAGGCAGAGAGGCAGGCAGGGGGTGGGGGGGGAGCAGGCTCCCCACTACGCAGAAAGCCCGATGTGGGACTCAATCCCAGGACCCGGAGGTCATGACCTGAGCCAAAAGCAGAGGCTTTAACCCACTGAGCCACCCAGGCGCCCCTAGATAAAATAGATTTTAAAGCAAAAAATGTTAACAAAAGATGAAGAGGCAAAAAAAAAAAATGATTAAAGAGCATTATCTCTTAATGATAAAAGGGTCACTGCATCAGGAAGATACAATAGTAATAAGGATATATATGCCTTAAAAAAGCTCCAAAATACACGAAGAAAACAATACAACAATGATAGAGACTTTAACACTTCTCTCTCAATAATGAAAAGAAAAACTAGAAAAAAGACGGACAAAGAAATATTAGACTAGAGTAATACCATAAAACAACTAGACCTAGCAGATATCTATAAAACATTCTATCCAGCAACAGCAGAATATATATTCTTCTCAAGCACACATGGACTTTCTCCAGGAAAGACTATATGCTAAGCCATAAAACAATCACCAATAAATTTTGAAGAACTGAAGCAGTCAGGTGGGAAGATGGCAGAGTAGGAGGACCCTAAGCTTGCCTCTAACCATGGATACTAGATAACACTCACAACAGCATAAATAAGCCGATGCAAGACAAGCAGAACAAACTCCACAACTAAAGGCAGGGAAGAGGTCACATCCAAGAAGATAGTGAAGGTGAAGATGCAGTCTGGGAGTGAAACAGAGCATGGCCATCCATGGAGTGGAGAGAGCTGGTGATGCAGAGAAAAGCAGAACACAGACTTTCACACTGGGGAGCCCTGAGCAGGAAGGACAAATTTCTGTAATATTTGCCTTCAAAAGTGAGAAGGCCGAGTTCCATGAGTTCTTAAAACCATCAGGACTTAAGGACGAGAATTTTAGAAATCAGTGGACTCACCTCTGGGAGAGCCTGGAAAGCATTAAAAAGCAGAGACCTTGCCCTTAAAGAGACAAGAATGTCAAAGAGCCCGTGCAGATACAGTGTAGAACCAGTAGTTCGAAAAATACTGTGAGTAAAGGGGACAGAGACTTATTTGCTCATCTCAGAGTGCTCCCAGAGAGACAGGATTCATTGGGAGACCTCTATAGAAACAAAGGAGTTGGCATGCACCATTTCCTCACCTGTCCCGCAGCATAAACAATGGCCATTGGCAGGAACGAGTATAGCATTCATACTCCTTACCTAAGTTGCTTGCCCCAAGCTCCCCTTCCCCATGCTTTGGAGGTTCTGTCTTTCTCAGTCATGGTCCTTGAGTCCTAACACTGTAACCTGGTACTGCGCAGGTCTCCTTTCACAAGACCACCACACAACTTGCTGCCCACAATAAGCAAAGAGGGTCTCTGTAAACAAATAGTCTGAAGGAAAAAGAGGCCAAGACTCAAATCAGAGCATATGCAAATCACATTGGAGACCTCTCTGAAGCAACAGACCCTGGGGCATAGGAGTCCCTGAACTGCAGGGTACTATAGGACCTCTTCTTCATAAGGCTATTTTCATTAAGAGCAAGATAAGTAGTTGACTTTCCTAACAGAGAAACACATACAGAATCAGACAAATTGAGGAGACAAAGAAACATCTCCCAAATGAAAGAACAGGATCAAACCACACCAAGACACCAAAGCAAAACAGATAAAATTAACATGCCTGATAGAGAATTTAAAGTAATTATCACAAATATACTCAGATCAATGAAACCAGGAGCTTGTTCTTCGAAAAGATCAACAAAATTGGTAAACTTCTAGCAAGACTTATTGAGAGAGAGAGAAAGAGAGAGAAGACCCAAACAGATAAAATTATGAATGAGAGAGGAGAAATAACAACCAACATCACAAAAATACAAACTATAAAAGAATATTATGAAAACCTACAGGCCAACAAATTGGACAAATTAGAAGAAATGGATCAATTCCTAGAAACATATAACCAACAAAACTGAAGCAGAAAGAAACTGTAAAATGAAACAAATCAATTACCAGCATTGAAACTGAATGAATAATCAAACAATTCCCAACAAACAAAAGTCCAGAACCAGATGGCTTCGCAAGTGAATTCTACCACATATTTAAAGAATTAATTTCTATTCTTCTCAAACTGTTGTAAAAAATAGAAGAGGAAGGAAAACTTCTAAATTTGTTCTGAGGCCAGAACCACCCTGATAACAAAACCAGATAAAGACATCACCAAAAAAAGAGAGAGAGAGAGAGAGAGAACTACAAGCCAATATCTCTCACTGAATATAGATGCAAAAATCCTCAACAAAATATTAGTAAACCAAATCCAACAATATTTTTAAAAAAATCATAAACCACTATCGAGTGGTATTTATTCCTGGGATGCAAGGATGGTTTAATATTTGCAAAACAATCAATGTGATATGTCACATCAATAACAGATAGAACAAAAAACATATAGTCATTTCAATAGGTGCAGAAAAAAGCATCTGACAAAGTACAATATCCACTAATGAAAAAAACCCTCTACAAAGTAGGTCTAGAAGGAACATACCTCAAGATAATAGAGGCTTTATTTATTATATTATATCTCAAGTTTTTATATAAATTCCAGTTATTTAACATGTAGAGTAATATTAGTTTCAGGAGTAGAATTTAGTGATTCATCACTTACATACAACACTCAGTGCTCATCACAACAGGGACCCTTCTTAATACCCGTCAACCATTTAACCTGTCCGCTACCCACCTCCCCTCTAGCAACCCTCAGTTTGTTCTCTACAGTTAAGAGTCTATTTTATGCTTTGCCTCTTTCACTTTCTCTTTCTTTCCCTCTATCTCCTTCTCTCTTAGGAAAAACCCAGAGCCAACATCATACTAAATTGTAACAAACTGAAAACTTTTCCCCTAAGTTCGAGAATAAGACAGGGAAGTCCATTCTTACCACCTTCATTCAACACAGTACTAGAAATCCTAGTTAAACAATTAGACAACTTAAAGAAAACATCTAAGTTGGTAATGAAAAAGAAAAATTTTCATAACTTGCAAATGACATGATGCTATATATAGAAAACTCTAAAGATTCCACCAAAAAAGTATTAGAACTGATAAATAAATTCAGTAAAGTTAAAGGATACAAAGTCAATGTATAGAAATAGGCTGCATTCTTGTACACTAGTAATAAACGGAAAGTGAAATTAAGTGAAATTAAGAAAACAATCCCAGTTATAACTATACCAACAACAAAAAAATATCTAGGAATAAACTTAACTAAAGTGGTGAAACACCTGTACTCTGAAAGCTATAAAACAATGATGACAGAAATTCAAGATTATGCAAAAAAATGGAAAGACATTCCATGCTCATGAGTTGGAAGAACAAATATTATTAAAATATCTATACTACCTGAAGCAATCTACACATTTAATGCAATCCCTATCAAAATGACAACAGCTTTTTTCACAGAACTAGAACAAACAGTCCCCAAATTCGTATGAAACCAAAAAGACCCTGAATAGCCAAAGCATCATGAAAAAGAAAAACTGGAAGTATCACAATTCCAGATTTCAAGTTGTATTACAAAGTATTAGTAATTAAAACAGTTTGTTACTGGCACAAAAGTAGACATAAATCAATGGAATAGAATAGAAAACCCAGAAGTAAACCCACAATTCTATGGCCAGTTAATCTTTTGACAAAAGAAGAATAAATATGAGAAAATGAGAAATGAGAAAATGACAATCTCTTTAACAAATGGTATTGTGAAAATCATACAGCGATACGCAAAAAATGAAACTGGGCCACTTTCTTTCATCATATACAAAAATAAACTCAAAATGGATTAAAGACATAAGTATCAGAAGTGAAACCATAAAAAATCTTTGAAGAGAGCACAGGCACTTCTCTGGCATTGGCCACCAACATTTTTCTAGATAGGTCTACTGACAACAGAAACAAAAGCAAAAACAAACTATTGGGACTACATCAAAATAAAAAGTTCAAAGTGAAAGAAACAATCAACAAAAGTAAAAGGCAACCTAGTGAATAGGAAAATATTTGCAAATGATATATCTGATAAAGGGTTAATGTACGAAATATGTAAAGAACTGATACAACTCAATATCACAAACCCAAATAGTCTAATTAAAAAATGCACAGAAGACTTGAACGGTTACTTCTCCAAAGAAGAGATCCAGATGGCAATAGGCACATGAAAAGATGCCTCAACATCACTCATCATCAGGGAAATGTAAAACAAAACTACAATGAGGTATCATCCCATATCTCTCACAATGGCTAAAATATAAAACAAATGAACAAAAAAAAAAAAAACACAAGAAACAAGCATTGGTGAGAATGTGGAGAAAAGGAACCCTTGTACACTGTTGGTAGGAATGCAAATCAGTTCATCCATGTGGAAACTGTATAGAGGTTCCCCAAAATTTTAAAATATAACTAACCTATGACCATGGAATTACACTCCTGGGCATTTACCCAAAAGCTACAAAAATACTAATTCAAAGGCATACATGCACTCCTATGTTTACTGCAGTATTATTTACAATAGTCAAACTATGGAAGCAGTCCAGAGGCCGATCAACAGATGAGTGGATAAATGGCGCACACACACACACACACACACACACACACACACACACACACATCTGAATATGATTCAGCCATAAAAAGAATTAAATCTTGCCATTTGCAACAACACGGATATAGCTAGAGAGTATAATGCTAAGTGAAATAAGTCAGTCAAACAAAGACAAATACCATATGATCTCACTCACATGTGGAGTTTAAAAAATAAACAAATTAAAAAGGAAAAAAACTGGGGCACCTGGGTGGCTCAGTGGGTTAAAGCCGCTGCCTTCGGCTCAGGTCATGATTTCAGGGTCATGGGATCGAGTCCCGCATCGGGCTCTCTGCTCCGCAGGGAGCCTGCTTCCTCCTCTTTCTCTGCCTGCCTCTCTGCCTGCTTGTGATCTCTGTCTGTCAAATAAATAAATAAAATCTTTAAAAAAAAAAAAAAGGAAACAAACAAACATAGGGACAAACCAAGAACTAGCTTCTTAACTAGAGAGAACAGACTGTTAGCAGAGGGGAGGTGGGTGGGAGGATGAGTTAAATAGGTGATGAGGATTAAAGGGTGCAGTTCTGAAGATGAAAAAAATGATTAAAAAAAAAAAAGAAGAAGAACTGAAGTATAAAATACATCCCCTGACCGTAAGAAAATTTGCTAAATTCACAAATATGTAGAAATTTAAAAGACACACTATTAAATAAAGGTCAAAGAAGAAACCACAAAGAAAATTTAAAAAAAATTTTGAGATGAATGGGAAAATATCAACTACCAATATACAAAATACAGAAGCATATTAGATATAGCTAAATATCTAGAGGGATATTATTAATTGTCATACCTACATCTAAAAAGAAGAAAGATGTCAAATCAAAATTTTCCCTTAAAAAAAAAAAAAGTAGAGCAAACTAAACACAAACTAAGCGGACAAAAGATAATAAGAAAGAATGTAGTGGAAAGGGGCACCTGAGTGGCTCAGCAGGTTAAGCCTCTGCCTTCGGCTCAGGTCATGGTCTCAGGGTCCTGGGATCAAGCACCACATTGGGCTCTCTGCTCAGTGGGGAGCCTGCTTCCCCCTCTTTCTGTGCCTGCCTCTCTGCCTACTTGTGAATTCTCTCTGTCAAATAAATACATAAAATCTTAAAAAAAAAAAAAGAATGCAGTGGAAATACATATTGATAAATAAAACTGGAAGACTGGACCAAGTAAACAAAAGAAGAAAGAGAAAATGGGAATTATTAAAATTAAGATGAACTTGGGAGATAGGAATTTTAAGAAAATACTTTGAATAACAGTTATGTATAGCAGCAGAGTAAATAATAGTTGAAATGGGCAGATTCTATAAACAAATGAATTACTGAAAATTATTTAAGAATTAGAAAATATAAATAGATGCATAGCAAGTAAAGGGATTTAATTAGTAATTTAAAACTTCTCACAAGGCAAAAAATCCAGGTTCAGATAACTTTCATAACTTTCACTACTGAATTTTACCAGACTTTCAAGGAATAATACCAACCCTTCACCAGCTCTTCTTCTTCTTCTTCTTTTTTTTTTTAAGATTTTATTTATTTATTTGACAGACAGAGACCATAAGTAGGCAGGGAGGCAGGCAGAGAGAGAGAGAGGAGGAAGCAGGCTCCCTGCAGAGCAGAGAGCCGGATGTGGGGCTCGATCCCAGGACTTTGAGATCATGACCTGAGCCCAAGGCAGAGGCTTTAACCCACTGAGCCACCCAGGCGCCCCTTCACCAGCTTTTCTAAGAAAAATAGAATAGGGAACACTTCCCAACTTATTCTATAGAATCAGAATTACTGATATCAAAACCAGACAAAGATATCAAAAGAAAACTAAAATCTAATAGCTCCTATGAATCATACAAAATTCCTCAACAAATACTAGCAAACTAATACAACAACATATAAAAAGGACTAGACATTAGGAATCAACTGGGGTTAGGCAGACACACTTCTCAATTTTAAAACTTACTATACAGCTAAAACCAAGACTGTGTTGTACTCATGTGAACAGGTCTCAAAACAGATAACAGAATAGAACGGAGAATCCACAAATAAACTCTTACTTTTACAGTTTGTTAAGTTTCATAAGAATTTCAAGACAGACTATTTGGGGGAAAACAGTTTTTTTCAACAATGGTGCTAAGAATGGCTATATACACGCAAAAGAGTAACATTTGACTTCTATTTCACACCTCTGAGAAACAAACTGAGGGTTTGGGAAGGGAGGAGGTGGGGAATGGGTGAGCCTGGTGGTGGCATTAAGGAGGCACATACTGCATAGAGCACTGGGTGTGGTGCATAAACAATGGATCTTGGAGCACTGAAAAAATAAAATTAAATTTAAAAAATTAACTTAGAATGGTCATAAACTTGTATGCAAGAGATAAAACTGTAAAATTCTTACAGGAAAACATGGACATAAATCTTTATTACCTCGAGTCAGTCATGATATGTTAGACACAATATCAAAAATACAAGTGTCAAAAGAAAATTAGATAAATTGTACTACACCAAAGTTTAAAACATTTTTTTTTGCCGAAAATAATACAGTAAGTAAACTGAGAAGATATCCGATAGAATGTGAGAAGATATTTGAATATCATTTATCTGATAACAGACTTATGTACAGAAGATTTAAGGAACACATATGACTTTGTTTGTTTGTTTATTTGAGAGGGAGAAGCAGACTCCCCACTGAGTGGAGAGCCCCACACTGGGCTTGATCCCAGAACCTTAAGATCACAACCTCAGCCAAAGGCAGATGCTTAAACCACTGAGCCACCCACATGCCTCATGATTTTTTTTTTTTTTAGGATTTATTTATTTATTTTAGAGAGAGAGTGAGTAAGCAAGGAGTGGGGGTATGGACAGAGAGAGAAACTCAAGCAGACTCCCTACTGAACAGGAAACCTGACATGGGGCTCAATCTCACACCTATGAGATCATAACCAGAGCCGTACCAACTCAACCAATTGAGCCACCCAGGCACCCCCGCACATGACTCTTAAACAAAATGACAAATAACCCTATTTAAAAATGTGCAAAGCATTTGAATAGACATTTCTCTAAAGAAGATATACAAATATACCAATAAGCATATGAAAAACTGTTCATCATGATTAGTCACAGGAAAATTCAACCAAAACCACAATGAGATATCACTTCACAACCACTAGGGTGGATGCAGTAGAAGATTATGAAGAGCTAGCAAAGATTTAGAGAAATGAGAACATTTATACACTGATCATGTGTATACATGATCATGGAGAAGCCACTTTGGAAAACAGTTTGGAAGTTCTTCAAAATGTTAAATATAATGTTACCATGCACCCTGCAATCTCACTCCTAGTTATATATCCCCAAATAAATAAAAATACATGTTTACTCAAAAATTTGTATGTAAATGTTCACAGGAGCATTTTTCATAGTAGCCAAAAAATTAAAAATAGTGTAGATGTCTATGAACTGATGAATGGAGGAAAAATATGTGGCATATCCATACAAGAAATAATATTCAACAATAAAAGGAATAATACTGATACAGCCAACAATCTCTGTTAACTTTGAAAACATTATGCTAAGTGAAAGAAACAAATATATAGAAACAGAAGGCAGATTATGAATTATGTGCTTGCTAAGGGGTGGGAAAGAAAAGTATAGAGGGGACCAATGAGGAGTGACTGCAAATACACACAGGTTTTCTTTTGGGGAAAACAAAAATGCTCTAAAATTATACTGTGGTGATGGTTGCACAATCTTCAGCTCTTTGCCAGCACTTGATAATCTTCTACTGCAGCCACCCTAGTGGTTGTGAAGTGATATCTCCTTGTGGTTTTGACTGAATTTAAATTTACTTAAAGATTTATTTATTTATTCGGAGAGAGAGAAAGAGAGAAAGTATTAGAAAAAGAGCGTGAGGGGAGGGGCAGAGGAGCGGGGAGAAGCAGACTCCCTGCAGACCACGGAGCCCCAAGCAGGGCTCTATCTCATGACCTTGAGATCACGATCTGAGACAAAATCAAGAGTTGGAGGCTTAACTGACAGAGCCACCCTGTGAATATATTTAAAAAGCACTGAAATGTACAATATAAATGGGTGAACAGTATGCTATATTATTTACGTCAATAACACTTTTTTTTTTAAGAATTTATTTATTTGACAGAGAGAGATCATAAGTAGGCAGAGAGGCAGGCAGAGAGAGAGGGGGAAGCAGGCTCCTTGCTGAGCAGAGAGCCTGATGTGGGGCTCAATCTCAGAACCCTGAGATCGTGACCTGAGCTGAAGGCAGAGGCTTAACCCACTGAGCCACCCAGGTGCCCCACGTCAATAACACTTTTAAAATACATAATTAACATCATGCTAAATTTTTGCTTAAAATCTTCCAATCATTTCTCATTTTACTTGAAGCAAAATCAAACTGTTATATTCATTAATGAGGGCCTCCGGAATATGATCTCCATTTTTAAGCTCTCTGTCATGATATGCTACTATTCTTTACTTGCTCAGCTAGACACACTGCTTTGCAGGTCCTCAAATATGCCTGCAAACTCCTATTTCAGGGACAATGTGTTTGATGTTTTTCCCACATGGGACATTTTTTCCCTAGATACTGTGTAGATTGTTCCCTCATCTTGTGCTTTTGCTCAACAAAGCCTTCATGAGACAACTGTGCTTTAAATGAAAACTCCTTCCACTAAGGCACTACCATCTCTTTACACGTCTTTTTTTCCCCTCCATGTCATTTGCTATTCTTTGGCCGCCTCCATTTTCTGTTCTACAACCTAGCATTAAAATATAGATTCCCAAGGGCATGACATCACCTGTATCTTCACAGTGGCTTCCCTAGAACCTAGAACAGTAGGTTATTACATGGTAGGCATGAAACAAATATATTTGCTCAATTTATTATTTGTACAATGTGGCTAGCTAGTATCTTTAATTTTCTACTGCAGCCAGAAAATGTAGTATCCTTGTAGAACTTAAAGTTCTTTCATAAAAATAAAAGCATTTCACTTTTTTGAAATGAAAAATGTGTTAAAAAATCACACAACATTATTTTCTCAGCTTAAGTTAAAGCATGAATATCTGATAAGTCATATCAAACATGTAGGACAAGATCCAATTAATTGACTTTTGCTGCAAACACAAATTATAATTTGTTCACACATCACAGCTCTGACAACATCAGTTAATCTTTGGGTACTATCCCCTGACATATCTTTGTCTTTACTGCTCCAGGTTGAAGAGATTTAATCAGTTTGGGCCTGACCACAACAACAGCTGCCAGTGCCTGCAGGGGCTAACAGTCCAAAGAGAGAAGGGGTGAGGAGAGCAACTCATTCCTCCACAGTCACCAGGGTAACCAGAGGCATACTGGCTGGCCTTGTTGACATTTCAGGCAATGCTGTTCAGGATTAACTTGTGTTTTCATTATGAAGACAGAAAGTGTGACTCAAAAGTCAGGAACTGATTATTGCCCAGGTGCAACATTAGTGTTACTGCCTTAAAAAACACATTATAAAGTATGAAATCTGAAGGGGTATTGGAAGATTACCCAATATATAAAATATATTCCCCACTGTCTTGACACGACATGTACAATTATCAATAGTGGTTCAGTCCTTTGATTTAAGATGTATTGTTCTTAGCAGTCCTCTGCCAAAGAGACTACTTAGAGATGTTATGCACAAAAACACATAATCTGTCATTAACAGTATTTTAAAATAGACTAACATTTCATAATCTTTAATTCTCTTGCTTGCAAATATAGAAACAGACTTCAGCCAGTTTAAGAAGGCAGCAGTAACTTATCACAGAGACTGTGACATGGGCTAGAAGGAACTAGAATGAGATTAGAAAATCCCCAAACCTTTTCTCCATTGTTCATATTTTCTTGCATCTACAAGGGGTTGCATTCTATTTCTCTCTCTCTCTCTCTCTCTCTCTCTCTCTCTCTCTCTCTCTCCCCAGCCCATCTACCAATATTCATTTTGCCTGCTTCTCAGGTCCATATGGTAGGTTAAAAGTGCCTCCCCCATAGCTTCCAAATTTCACCTCCAGCTGAAGAAAATGAGAATATTTGTCCCTCTCACTCCCAATTCTAAAATTTCTACATAAATATGTGTTTGGCCACAGTTCTATAAGTGGCTCATATCCTAATGGAAGCTATACTTAACTAAGGTTCAAGGTCACATTATGCTAAAGAGCTTGCACGGTGCCCAGATTGATTAGGGTGGACAACTTCATGTGATATCAGGAGCCGGGCAGCAACTTCACAATGCTTTTGTATGGAACACATTTGTAAATCTACTTATAAAAAATTATAGATGTCTACAAAAAAATGCAGGAAAATGTTAGAAATCTACTACTGAATCTACCTCAGATGTCTTCATAAGATAACTGCTGTTAAACTGAGTAGTGTGGAACTATTAAATCATAGCCATTAACACTCTAACGCGAATGTGTTGAGGAGGGAAAACTTTTCCTCTACTTTTTAATGTTCAGTGCTTAGGAGCCTTTTAATTAAACTGACAAAAGACAGATTAGCAGGAGAAAGGACAAAATTTAATCACATAGGTTTGAGAGTTCACAAAAATGTGGCTCAAATAGGCAGATTTTGAGACTTCTATACTATCTCAATAGGAAATGTGAAGGAGGAGAAAATGCTTACCTTTTTAAAGGAGAGCAAATGACTTTACAGAAGGATGAATGGGTCCTTTGGAGTGTCGATGAGGGAGATGATAGTTTTGTGACCAAGTCTGTTTAGGTGTGGTATAGAGATTTCTCATCTCTGGTGATGAGTCAATCTTCCCTGGTTGTTCCCAGGAAGGGGGTTTAAGACAAGTTGAGTTTTTAAAGGAAGCCTTGCTTCCAGGCATGTAAGATTTCAGGACCTTAAATGCTTTATGCTCAAAATAATTTTTGTCCCATAATGGCATATTCTGGACCCCTTCAGATACACCAGTATGATGTCTTATTAAGAGAAATTAAATTTTCCAGGAGGAGGTTCAGAAGATAAGTGGCTCTATTTTATACAGAAGCCACAGAATCAAAAAATATTCTGAGCAAAGTCAACTCTTGCGAAGTGGCAGGAGGGAACCTGGAGAGAGGGCAGGATGCAGGGGAGCAGGCACCAAGGGACACAGGACAGGCAAGCTTTATAAAGGACAACAGGTCCTGCAAGCCAGTCCTTGTGGCTCCTGAAACAAACCAGTGAAATGAGCATAACTGCTGTCCTTAGCTTTCCTGAGAGGATAGAGCTTATAAGGGGCGTGGTTACTTAACTGTGATAATTCACAGTGTAACTTATAGAAGGAGTACCTGAAAACTCAACTTCTAATTTTTCAATGGATCTCTCATATGGTGTTTGTAAGCAAGGGCAGCACAATCTGGCAGAGACACCTACTTGATATGGATATTAAAAGAAGTGTACAATTACCTATATGGGAAGCACTGAGGCAGTGTCTAGCACACTGTAAGCATCTCAATAAGCAGCAGCTGTTTTGAGGTCATTCTATGAAAGGCTATATAGGTCAGTGGTCAAGAACATGGACTCTAGAACCAAAATTCAGAATGCAGTACTTGTTTCTTTGCACACTGTGCTAACCTCTCTGTACATCATTTTCCTCACCTGTAAAATGGAATATTTATAGAAACAACCTCCAAGCTTTCTTATTTTTTTTTTAATGGGAATTAAATGAGTTAGTATGAAAAGCACTTGGACCATTTCTTGTAGGTACTATATGTGTTACTCTTACCAATAGAACCATCAACCAGGATGCAACTGGGAAGCCCAAAGTGGAAATGAGTTATAGGCTGACTAATCTATGACCTCAGGAAGTGATCGAAGACCCAGTTTCTTCTCACTGCTCCACTATTCCAGCCATAGGAGTGGGGTTTGATTTGATGCTGCACGCTCTTGTGATGGAAGGGATTATTTAATTGGTTTAAACAAGTTGACCTACTCCTCTGAGTCATGCAGGTCTTGCTGTCGTATTTGTTGGCTTGATTCTTTTTGTCAAAACAAATAGTTTTCCTTTTTAAACATCTACTGACAAATTGACAAGCTTACCCTTTTAAAATATGTAGTGAGTAAAACTGGTAATTTCAATACAACAGTTACAGCAGATTGATCAGGCTGCCCCAGTGCAGTGACCTGATTGTTCAATTTCAGTGCCAGAAGTGCTTCCTGCTATTTCACAGTATCTGCAGGTTAGTTTATGTTTAAAAAAAAAAGGGGGGGGGCGGGCAGCACCTGGGTGACTCAGTAAATTAAGTTTCTGCCTAATGATCAACTCAGGTCATGATCCCCGGGGCCCTGGGATTGAGACCCGCATCAGGCTCTCTGCTCAGCCAGGAGTCTGCTTCTCCTTCTCCCTCTCTTCTGCTCCTTCCCCAATTCATGGTATCTCTCTCTCTCTAAAATAATTAATAAAATCTTAAAACAAAAAAAAGATCCAGTGGGCAATTTTTTGGTCTCTGATGCAACAAAATCATTGATTCTCACCAATAGTATCAATTTACATGTCCACATTCTCTAAATCTAAATCCTTTTTTTTCCCCCATTGGTGGGATTGCATTTAGTACCACTAGGGTTCTTTAATAGTACAAAGTTCCTAATATTTTTACATGATGTTTTCAAATCATAAATGATTTAAAACTGTTTATTAGGAATATGAATCAGATAAAACAAGAAATTTGATAACTGAAGTTGAAAGTTGTAGAAATGTGCAAGTTCATGAGGGGTAATTTAGAAAAACTTAGAAGTCTGTAAAAATGAAAAAACAAAACAAAATATGGAAAATGTGGTAGCTAAGACTTCCAACAATGAAGTTGGCAGTAAATGAAACAACAGAATTACACCAATAGGAATAGTCGATTAGCATATAGCAGGGCAGTCAATCAAAAAAGTTTGAGAATTTATCTAGGTAATTATTTAAATATAAATTTTATAGTTATAAGAAGTCAAAAGAGTGTACAACTTGGTAACTCATGGGAAAATAAATCGTGAACGATCACCACTATAGACTACCACATGCAGTAACATGCACTGATCTTGCAAACTGTGAAGGAAATGGTCAGATATTTTTGAAATAACAGAAGAAAATTATAAACTAGGAAGTACAAGGTTGGTTTCCATATCCACTTTAACAGTATAGCTCCTTTAGTACGAGATGAACAACGTGTTCCACACAGTCTATATGAGACTTTGCTCTACCTTCAAGAGATCTACTCTAGTTGGGGAGAAAGAATGTGGTCTTGGGCAGAAAAATAATTAGATTATTAGCTGGTGACCTAACTATAATATTAGAAGTGCTCTCAATTGATTGTACTGCTTAGCCTGGTATTTTATTTTTTGCATATTATATCTGAAAAACTTATGTATTCTGGTTCATTCATGATTTTTCATTAAAGCAGCGTTTTTCTCTTTATTTTGTTATTATTTCTTGACCACTTAAGACGATATAAAGACTTCCCTTTGATCACATCTGTCAAGATTGATGGAAAGCACAGAGTCATTTATGTTTAGACCATTAACATTTCTCTAAGTGCTGATCAGCTGAATTATTGATCAGGGGGATTGTTACAGAACAATCTCACATTCCTTAGACTTGGTTTCAATAGCTCAGGAGGGAAGCTGTAGAGCAGATGACTCCAGGACAGAAGAGCTAATGGGTAAGAGGAGGGGCGACTAGGAAAAAGGGATTGGGAACCATCAGGCTGCAAGGCCGTGAAACATGAACAGAAAATGAACAGTTTCCATGGACAAGAAAGTCTCGAAGTTTCATTCCTAAGAGCAGACTTGAGGCTTGGTTAGGGTGCTGCAAGAGAATTTACTTGGCAGAAAAACCAGCTTCCCAGTTCAGCTTCCAGTCATAGTTCTCTGAGGTGTGGGCTGGGATAGCTTTTAGAGATTGCTGGCAACCTGTATCATTTCCAGCATCTGTATCCCAGAAGAGGACTTCTTTGTGAATTAATCAAGGATTCAGCAGCCTAGAAAATTTGGTGAAGTGATTTCTCATTCCTAACAAATCTCCACTGTACACAGCAGATAGGTCATCTGCAGCTCCCCTTGAGTGATTCTAGTCTCCAGTCTGGGAAGGTGGCTCTCTCAGGGTCCCAGGATTCTTTCTATTCATTTCAGACCAGGGCAAATCATATATTTGTTCCCAATAGTATAAACACTGCTATGCCAGGAGATGAGGATGATGAGGATGATGATGATGATGATGACGACGACGATGATGATAAATAATAATAATTATTGGTTCTAAAATGCAGACATGTGATTTAGGTTCATCTAGTCACATACATTCGTAAGAGATGCAAAAATAATTCAGAGTTGAATTATGTGCGGAAAAGAAAAGAGGTATGAATGAAACATCAATTTTGCTTCTGTGAATTGCCACAGAGTCAGCCTGGTTCTGTACTTAGCACTGTGGTGTGGCTTCCCGGTTTGAAAGCTTCCTGAATACATTACAGGCTGCAGTTCCCTTGCTGAGCTAGTTCTAGAGTGTGGAATCGAAAATGTCCTGGCAACTCAGCCTGGAGTCAATTTCTTTAGCTTTTTCCAATGTTTCTGTGAATTATCTACATAACTTCTAAAATCCCTTTCTCTGTAAACTAGGTAGAGCAGATTCTCTGGTTAAGATCTCATACCCACAAAGATCCTTTCCAGAAGGTTTTTCTCTTGTAATGCCCTCAGGTAGACATCTCAATTCTGTTTTCAAACAGAGATAAGTTTTAAACTGTCCTTGATCCATTAAGGTATCCTACCTGTCTTAATTGCAAATTTATATTAGTTCAGAAAAATGTATCAAGGCATATTCTGTGCCTTAAACTTCTTTGGACTAAGAGTTAATATACATCATTACAATATGATTCTTATGTTTAAAAAGTTTTTTCTATGAGCAAAATGCACAGAAATTAAAAAAATTATTTTTGATAAAAAAATTTTCTATAGTCATTTACTATACGATTAGCAATGTACAATTTTGGAAGAATGGATCTTTCCTCTAAACTCATAATGTCTTCAGTTGATTTGTATTTCTACCATAGTATTTACCATGTATCTTTGTAGTTGTGTGTATGGGTGTATGTATGCATGTGTAACTTGGTGTATACAGTTTTATCTTCTCATGCAGAAGTTCCCTTAGTGTAAGGTTCATATACTATTTCTCTTTTCACCACTAAAATCCTTAGGACACAGGTTGTACTCATGGTTACTGAATTAAAAAAACAAACAAACAAACAAACAAAAAACAACCAGCCAAGTAGGCAAGCTATATCAGAAAGAATTCTAAGGCCCTATAGAAAATTAGGCAGAAATACTTTTCCTTTATGACAGAGTTCTTCCCTTAACCAGGCTTCCTACACTTCCGAACATATCTATCAATTATGAGGTAATTTTTTTAAATTGTTGTATGGACACAGAACTAATGACACGAAAGCTATATACCCAGGGGACATATGATGAACTCTCATCATAAGGCAATGCTTTGTCTCATTTCCCCAGCCCTTTCTTGGACTGTGCCTACCTTAATTTATGACAGCCAATGCCTTTAGGAATAATGGGGTTTCTGAAACCAGTGTTCTTATGTATTAGCACTTTCTGGAGCTTTTTAAAAATTTCTGATGCCTAGGTCACATCCTAGACCAATTAAATTAGGAGCTCATGGGGAGAGCCCTAGCCATCGACTTGTAAAACTCCTGAGGAATTCCAATGTGCAGTCAAGGCTGGAAGCACTGCTCTCATGATTTAATGATTTAATATACTTTAATCAAGTGTATCTCTAAGAAAGTCTTAAGATGAAAAGCTATTCAGCTTTGTGTTATTGAATCCATTGGAAAACGCTTGCAATGTGAATAAATGTGTAAATAAAACATTTTTAAAGTATCTTCAAAGAGAGCTTAATTCCCAATCATAATAATGTATGTGAATCATAGGATTTTAGTAATCTAAATTTTTCTAGTGTAGTCAAATCTCTGTATTGTTCTAAATTGAGTATATACTTTGTCTGGTTGAACAGAATTCTATTTCAGAGTTTATGACAATTAAACTTTCTAATTAAAACATGTTTAATTTATTCCAAATGAGAACATAACCAGTTCCTTTAAAAAAAAAAAAAAGTAAAAACTGAACAAGAGCCTTGTTCTTCTTTTACGTTTCTTTTCTTTTTAAAAAGATTTTATTTATTTATTTATTTATTTATTTATTTGAGAGAGAAAGAGAGCAGGAGGGAGGAGAGAGAATCTGAAGCAGACTCTGTGCTAAGGACAGTGCCTGATGCAGGGCCTGATCCCATGATCATGAGATCATAACCTGAGCCAAAAGCAAGAGTCAGACACTTAACTGACTGAGCCACTTAGGCACCCTTCAGGTTTCTTTTCTTCAATTAATGTAATGAGTTTCTTTTCACTGATGAAGCAGATATTTTTAATTAAACTAGTGAGAAGCTTAATAAGTATATTTCATGGTTAAATGCTTTCCATGTGCATTCATATAACTAAATTTATATACAGTTACACAGTGAAATAGCTAGGAGAGAATTTCAGATAGGTGTCTGACTCTGGAATGCCTTCTTAAGCCTTAATATTTTCCTTGTTCCATAGACAACTTCCCATTATTTCCTCCTTTTCTTCTAGGAAGGAAAAAAACTACAAAATCTAGGAATCTAGAAATTAACTTCCCTGTCATTCTACCCTATTTCCTCCCCTTCCTCTCCCCTCCCATCCCTCCCCTTCCCTTTCCCTTTCCTTTTTCTTTCCCTTTTCTTTTTTTTTTCTTTCTTTTAAGATTTACTTATTTATTTGAGAGAGAGTGTTTACACACAAGCAGGAGGGGCAGACGGAGAGAGACTCTCAAACAGACTTGAGATTCAAGGCCGGTGCAAGCCTAATGTGAGGCTCTATCTCAGGACCCTAATGTGAGGCTCTATCTCAGGACTCTGAGAGGAAACCAAGACTAGGACACTTAACAGACTGCACCACCCACATGCCCCTATCCTATTTTTCATCACAAGTACCCCACCCCCAACTCTCCCAGCTAGACTTCTTGGATCTTTCCCCCACCTCTTTCTGTGTTGTTTTCTATTTCCTCTGAGTTTTCTGGTTTTATCTACTCAAGGCTCCAGCACTATAAAAACAAAGGTAGGAACATTGGAAAGAGGTCTAAGTGGCCTCTCCAAGGTGGATCACAGAAGTGACATATAACGTTCTATTCTGCATCTGGAAAGGCTGGCTGACTTGGTTCTTATGTTTCCAAAGAGCCTACATTTTAATTTGATCTATTTTTTTCCCATGCACTGGATGTAAATGTATATGTACGTAAGAACTGGAGCAAATATTCATCTGGAAATAGAATCTAGGGAAATAGAACACACTACTTATAAGCCAGGTGATCTCAAGCAAATTAACATTTGAGTGCCATAAATTTCTAAATATTTAGTATGGGGATGAAAATGGGTAATTTTCATGTCCATTAGAAAGATTGGAGACAAGTAATGTAAACTACTAGCAAAGTGCCTGGCACAGGTATTACACCCTCAAAAAATATTATTTGTTATTGTGTTGTTATGATTGCTAGGATAACATACACGACTATATAATCAGGACAAATCCTTCATCTATAAATATGAGATTAGTGGGTTAAAGCCTCTGCCTTTGGCTTGGGTCATGATCCCAGGGTCCTGGGATTGAACCCCGCATCTGGCTCTCTGCTTGGCAGGGACCCTGTTTCCTCCTCTCTTTCTGCCTGCCTCTCAGCCTACTTGTGATCTCTGTCAAATAAATAATAAACAAAATCTTTTATACATATATAATTTTGCTTTATATGGAATAAATTAAGTGATGCATTCAAAAACTATATACAATTTTTAAATCACTAATATTAACTATTAATAGTAGCTTATCCTATTGTATTTCATACTAATGTAAACCTTTTTTTTTTTTAAGATTTTAATTCTTTATTTGAGAGAGACAAACAGAGATCACAAGGCAAGGGAGAGGAAGAAGCAGACTTCCTGGAGCAGGGAGCCCAATGTGAGGCTTGATCCCAGGACCCCAGGATCATGACCTGAGCTGAAGGCAGATGCTTTACTGATGGAGTCACCCAGGATCCCCAAATTATTTTGATTCTTTAGAAGTGTCTTTACTAATCAAATTCCTAGAAAATATATAAGGGTGCTGACTAAATTAAAGCTATAAATTGAATGGGTACTCTTTCCACAAGGAAACTTATTTCTTAAAGCTGCTAGAGAAATGCCAACTATTTAGGGGAATGAAGGGGACACTGGAGAAGAGGAACCCAGGTACCAATTCCATAAGTTCTATTTCCTCTCTGAAAGTCCAATAATGTCCTGGAAATCCTGAAACCAACATAGACTTGGTTTTTTGCTGTTGTTAGTTTTTGTTTTCCAATTAAATACTCTGTTGTTTCCATTCTCACCCCTCAGGTTATCTTATTTCATTCTTTCTGAAAAAAAAAAAATCCTTTGAATTAAATTTCTCAAGCTGACATTTTGATGTCAATCTGTGTTAAATTGGCCACCCACTGAATCCTGTCAAGACTGGAGATTAAATGACTGTTAAACTTTAGATGAACTCAACAAGAGCTACAACTGGAATACTAGGGGATTCATTCCTATTTGTATTCTTTGCTGAATATAAAAGATGCCAAATTTGGCTATAATCAGTCTGTGTGCATTATAAATTGCTTCTGAGCCAAATTAATAAGAAGTTGTGGGGGTGTTTTTGTTTTGTTTTATTTTTTTTAAGAGAGAGAGAGGACGTGTACGCAAGGGGGTTGGTAGAAAGAGAGAATCTTAAGCAGGCTCCATACCCAGTGCAGAGTTCAATCTCATGACCCTGAGATCATCATCTGAGCCAAAATCAAGAGTCAGCTGCTTAACCAATTGAGCCACCTAACCAGGCCAGTAAAAAGTTATTTAAGAAAAAAAAAAAAAAAAAACCTTTTATTGCACATTAATTCAATGTTTATTATGCAAATTAAGTAAAAGGAATACAAAATTACCTAGTCAACTACCTAGAGAGAACCACCTATAAAATATTGTTACTTACCATTGTTATGTGCGATATTTTAAACAAAAGTATAATCAGAATTATGTATCTTCTTTTTGTAAATTGATTTTTAAAACATAAAGCTTCATGTTTCTATGATAGCAAATATTATACAATATCATATATTTTCACACCATTCCACTGTAGGTTCCGAATTATTGGCTATTTAGGGTGTTTTAAGATTTTCCTTTTAAAACACACGATGATGGTCAGGCATGTATATTAATCTCTGTGCATATGTGCATCCTAAAGACCGATTCCTAGAAGTGAAATTGTTTTGCCAAATACACATAAATTTAAGGATTTTGATACATGTAACCAGTACTATTTGCTATTTTTATTTTTTTACCAACTTCTGCTAACAGGAATTTGAGCTCATGTCAAAAAATTTCTTACATGGCAACACTGGGGGTTATCATTGCTTCTTAAAGATCTTTCTCATAGGATCATTTTAGGATGTTGTCCTTATCAATATTTAAATGACTTATTATTATTGAGGCTGACCTTTGTTCAGGAAAATACGTTGCAAAAATATTCCCAGTTAATTTACCTTTAGCATCACGTAAACACTTCTGACACACAGACACTTACATTTCTAAGCAAAAAATAGACAGTTGACTCTTAAACAACATGAGTTTGAATTGTGCAGGTCCACTTACACGCAGAATTTTTCAAAAAATATAGCACAACACTATAAATGTATTTCTCTTCCTTATGATTCTCTTAATATTTTCTTTTCTCTAACTTACTTTATTGTAATCACTGTCCATTTAAGTAATGTTTGAACCCTTTAATGTATATTTTGGGTGCAATAAGAAAAGTTCTGAGTGAATACCTTAAGAGGAAAGAGAGTTTGCTCTATTCTGAAGGGAAAGAGAACATACTTTATTTTACTGATGGAACTTCCTTCCTGGAGATCTGCTGTTGTACATAGGTTTTTGCAGTGTGAATGGGAAGATATTAAGGACAAGCCACTAGCCTAACAACAAATTCACCTGGATTTCAAAACACATATGTCAAATTATGAAACCATTGATATGTGTTCTCTACAAATCTTATTTCCTTTTTCATTTTTTTTAAATGTTTTTTTAAAGATTTTATTTATTTATTTGACAGACAGAGATCACAAGTAGGCAGACAGGCAGGCAGAGAGAGAGAGAGAAGCAGGCTCCCTGCTGAGCAGAGAGCCCGACGTGGTGCTCGATCCCAGAACTCTGGGATCATGACCTGAGCCGAAGGCAGAGGCTTTAACCCACTGAGCCACCCAGGCGCCCCTTATTTCCTCTTTCTAAACCTCTCTCTTATCACCCTGTTTTACTAACAGTAAGCTCAGATCTCAATGATTTTGTGCTATTCCTGTTGAAATCATAGCACATGCCAGGATGAAAAGACAAATAGGACTTTTCACCTAGCATCAAAAGAAGTCACCATAGAGGAGATGAGGATGTTCATTCATCACTGATAGATAAAGACAAGAAGGAATGAGATGAATAAAGGATGTTCCCGCAGCAATTACGCATGCAAACAATTGGATTTGGGCCTCCTCTTCCAAAGAATGAGAATTTCTCTGGAACACTAGCAAATTTCATGAGAACTTTGAACAAGTGCCATCAAAAAAACATGGATCTCAGGACAGATGTCAGGTGTATGTACTGGTTTGCTAGGGTTGCTGTAACAAATCACCACAAACTGAGTGGCTTAAACAACAGAAATTTATTGTGTTCTAGTTCTGGTCAAAGTGTTGACAGAGCTGGTTCCTTCTGGGGGCTATGAGGGAGAATCTGTTTCATGATGCTCCCCTAGCTTCTGGTGATTTGCTGGCAATCTTGACATTCCTTGTAGAAGAATCACCTTGATCTCTGCCTTAATCTTTCTATGGCCTTCTCTGTGTGTGGATCTGTGTTCAAACCTCTCCATTTTAAAAAAGACATCAGTTATATTGGACTAGGACACACTTTAATGGATTTAATTACATATACAATACTATTTTCAAATAAGGTATTAGGGGGTTAGGTCTTGATCATATAAATTTTGAGGGGGAGAAACAGTTCAACCCACAGTAGTATGTAAGAGTACTTCCATGTGCTTCATTTATATAATACAATATTTTGGAGCTCTTCCCACACCCTTGTTGTCCCCACCAGTGGGGACTTTTAGTTCTTTCTACAGTATGCTTACAATGCATATTAAACATTCTGCTAAATCATTACTTTTGAAACTGAATTCTAAGCAGTAAGGGGATAGGGAGAGAGCTCTATTGACACTCACATGTACCATGAAGGCAATTCTGTTCCTTTTTAAAAAGTATTTATTTGACAGAGAGAGCACAGGAGGGAGAATGATAGGCAGAGGAAAAGGGAGAAGCAGGCTCCCTGCTGAGCAGAGAGCCTGATGTGGGGCTCAATCTTAGGACCCTGGGATCATGATCTGAACTGAAGGCAGATGCTTAACCGACTGGTAATCCAGGTGCCCGGCATTCTGTTCTAATAGACCTTTTATTCTGAATTTTTGTATAAAAAATATTTTAAAAACTTGTCTTGTTGCCTTAAAAAACTGAGAAATAATGAAATTCAAAATCAAACTTAAACATTGGGATTGAAGGAGTGATGGAAATGTTTTGAAATTAATGAATAATGATAGTTTCACAACTTTGTAATATACTAAAAACCACTGAATTATATACTTTGAAAGTGAATTTTACTATAGGAATTATAATCTTAATTTTAAGATGCTTATTTTAATTTTTAATATCTCATCAGGAGAAAAGCAGGTATGTACAAGCACATTATACCATAATACTGCACTTCCCACCTCCGCAGAAAAAATAAAAAGGGCAAAAACCACAATGAAAAATAAAAACCATTTGCTATTGATCCTTAACACATGAAGTGTCATCCTTTGAGTAAGACACACCATTGACTTCAAAGAAAGATCTCCTTTGAAGCCATTAGTGTGTCCTTTTTTTTTTAATTTCTTGCAAAGCATTAGGCATTGACTGAAATATAATTAGCTGTTCAATAAATACATAGTAATAATGGAAGTCATGTTAGTGAATGAAAACTCTAAATTTTAAAAGCAGTCACACCTCAATGCGATTTAGGACCTGTCACATAGTAGCTTAGTGATTCTGCGATGTCTAAATCTCTCCAGGCCTTCAGAAAAGGGATGATAATAGTTAACAATGATTTCAGAGGGTTTTAATAAAAATTATGTTTGATAATATACATGAATGACTCATTCTAGTATCTGCCGTATAATAAGTGCTCAATAAATAGTGGCTATACGTCATTATTATTATTAGTAGCACTACTATTATCATTGGTTATTATTGAATTAAATATCTTGCTTTATTAATTATATATACTTTAAAATTGAAAGTCTGTCTTTTGGGATGCCTGGATCCCAAAAGCTGCTGCTTTGGCTCAGGTCAGCATCCCAGGGTCCTAGGATTGAGTCCCGCTTCGAGCTCCTTGCACAATGGGTAGCCTGCTTCTCTCTCTGTCTCTGCCTGCCTCTCTGCCCTGCTTGTGTGCTCTCTCTCTTTCTCTCTCCCTCTGACAAATAAATGAGTAAAATCTTTAAAAAAAAAAAAAAAGAAGGAAAGAAAGTCAGTCTTTCAATGCAGAATCCCCTTATTGTATTAGTTGGAGAGCTGGATGACTGCTTATCAACATTCACTCATTCAGTCAGGGAGGTAAATATTTATTGACCATTATGTAGATTAACCACTGGGCAAAGTCAGGAGTCTGTATCCCACTTTTGGCATCAACTTTTGGCTTTAAGCCAGCTGTCTGTTCCCCATGACATGGGCTTTATGGTTTGTTCAGTCTCCAGTTTTGATGTATGTGTTTCAGACCTCCTGGCTTACATGTCACTCTGCCTTATCACCAGCCCCAGGGCTTCTGGCCTTTGATTTACAGTTTACATTAATGAATTGATTTGGAGTTCAAATCAGATGTGAAGCCTCCTGATTCAGCTGTCTATGCTTCATTGATGTAAATCTTGGCAACTGAGGTCCATTTATTCTCCTGTTGGCTAAGTTTGGTAGAACACTAGCCAAATGGAATTCATTCTATAATCCTAAATTCTGCCTAAAAAGGAACAATACTACTCTGGCTTTCATCTTTTCAAGGAATTTAAAAAATAAATATCTATATTTTTGCTAATTTCTGTGTAGTTGTGGAATATAATTTACTAGCCTTGATATGCTGTCCTCCTTTCTTTCCTCTCTTCCCTCCTTTCTCCTTCCTGTCTGTCTGATTGTCTATCTAGCTATCTAAATTGAGAATCCATGTGACTTTCCTAAAACACCTCAATCCGGAGCAGCAGAAAGGTTTCAGGGTTTAGGGTTCAGCTGATTTCTCTCTCACATACATGTTATAGCCTCTTCAAGAAAGACACGGTCCATATTCAGATACAGATTCAAGATCTCTATCATTTTAAACACATAGTTGAAGTTCTTAGCTGAATAATTTATTTAAGAATCCAGGTGTTCTTCCTTCCTTCTGTCCTTTTGTATTTCCTTCTTTTCTATCAAATTGTTTGAATTTGCCATTTTTTGATTTTATAACTTTGGTCGTAACATCAAAGTCAAAAGTCATCATTCTTAGCATTACTGAGAAACATCTTGTTGGGAAAGATTACCATATGGTATTATACTGTCTTTATACATAACAACACAAGCCCATTGTGGAAAAGATTTAAAAAATTAATAAATAAAATACTGTCTTTGAAATGTCAAAGTGCACAGAACTAGTGTATCTACTTATATGGATGAAACTCTTCATGGCTCTGATTTCTGTCACTTGTGACCTGCTCTCAATGCTAGCATGCATTTTATACTCAATTCTGTCATTCTGGCTGAAGTATCATGATGAGGCCCTATTTAATTCTTGAATAGAGCTTCCCAAACATACTGATCTCCTGGTTTCCAATTCATCCTTAATGGAATCAAAATCCGTAAGCAAGAACTGAAGGCAACTGTGAAGCTTGAGTGTCAACAATACCAGTTATAAGGTTCTGCATGGCCAGGAGGAATTGCTGTCAACAGGCCAATGTTACCCTATTGCTTCCTGATCTCTGCCCTGAAGACTACATTAGGTAGGCTGACTTACCTGGTATAAGCTAAGTGCAAACTTGAGTTGCTTCAGTTTGATACATAGGGTCAAATATACGGGAATGCAAGGAAACCAAAAAAGAGCTCAGAACTAACGTGAATAGACTTAGAGGAAAATACACAGTAACTCAGGTACATAAATGGCTTCACTATTGTGACACAGGCTGTCAAATTTCAACAGCATCTCTATTATTCATCATATCCTCAGAAGGAGATATTCGTTGATTTCTAATCCTAGAGTCTCTTTATTTTTGGTTTGGTAATTCCCTGGAGCAGATCAAACTAGCCTGGGCTGCTATCACCCTCTGTACTGGTGCCACAAGTCTGGAAGAGAAGTCTCGGTATGAACCACTGTCCAGACCCTGGTCAGCCAGCCCATGGCTGCTGTTCTGGCCTGCTCTGGTCAGGAGAGTGGGGTCACGTGATACAGAGCATGTTGACCTATGAATAAGAAACCTTCCTCAAAAAAGAGTATGTATGGGGCAGATTTTCTATGGTAGGTGTTCAAAAATCATCTTAAGCAAAGGAATGGTATCCAGAAAAATAAGTTAAATCTTGGAGCATTGTTAACAAAAATGGCTTATGCTCTAGTTTTCGTTAAGGACGTCCAAACTGCCCATTAAAAAACTATGATATGGTTGTAGGATGGTTCAGGCTTTCCTCCTACTACTGTCAGTACAGTTCTTCTCCAGGCTTCTAAAATGTGATGCCCAAGGTTTACTCTTAGATGATTCTCTCTCAGCACACACCAAAAAATTAACTTCCAATAAATTTTCCAGTAACTACAAAACTGCACATTTATCAAAGGAACGCAGTAAAAGCATCTGGTAGAATAAAAGGCAGTATGGTGATTTTCAGAGGCAAGGAGCCCAGGAAAAATATGGGGTTTAAATTAAGGCAAAAGTGTACCTATGTTGTGTGGTTTGTTGGTTTATCGGTTGTACATGCCTCCTTCCTCTTCTGTCACATCATTCAACAATTTTATTTCCAGATTCCATGACTTTGAAGTTCCCTTCTTGTGATGCTGGTAACAAAGGTTTATCCCATTGGGTTTCTCTATACTCTTGAAGTAAAATCAAAAAGGAACAAAAGACATTTTATTCAGAATACTAGCAGGCAGTTGATTGCACACCTTTGTTCCTGTAATAAATGAAACAAATAGCAAAACACAACTTTCCATCTCTCCATGTAATATATATAAATGGACACGACAGTCCTTTTCTAAAAAAAATATTTTGCCTGTCTAATTAAAACTCAATGGTGGCAAGAACAACTAACAAATTTTTATTTAACATAATGAAGCAAAAATATTTAAATGTGCACTGTCTATTGTTCATTTTATTGGATCTGGACAGAAGAATAAGCCTTTGTTAATGGGTAAGATTACTTCTAGAGGTAAATCAGGGAGGCATTAGCAGAAAGACCCACCTCACATATGGCAATCCAAAGGTAGCTTCCAAGACTAACTTTCAAGTTACCCATAGCAATCACATTGGGTGATTTATAACTAACTTTGTCTTACGATTTCCAAACGTTCCTTGCAGGGCAAATGGCTTTTATCAATCAAGGACAGGCATAAAACTCCTAACATTTTTAAGAGTTGTTTTCTTCTCAATTTCTGCAAGTCCAATAGAGCCTGAAAACCCTACTGGAAGTGAATAGAGGAGCCCTCTTATGAATAGAGTAACATATTTCTTCTGGCATATGTACTGACCAGATTCAGAGTCCTCAACTTTAGGCAATGGATGATTGATAGATGAAGCATATTGGTTGACACACATTTTAACAGCAGAATTGTGTTCTGGGTTCTCTAACTTGAATTTAGTCCTGAGATAACTCCTGGAGCACTTCTCAAAACGTTAGCATTTTCCTATGCTCAGTTGTCTTTGTTTTTGTTGAACTTCTGTTGTCAGTCTTTTCTGGACAGACTATGAGTTTAAGGTTGACACATCAAGGTCAGAATTTACACTGGGAGGTGGAAGCCCAGATAGATTACAACTTGTGTTCTTTACTCAAGGATCCCTAAAAGTGACCCCACACATACACATACACACACAATTTGTTTGTTTGTTTTCTCTCCTTGCCCTTATTGCTTAATTCTCCCTCAGAGAAGCAATGGTATAAGCTTAACTATCATAGATTATCAGCAACTGATTAATGCTATTAGCTCTTAATTGGGATTTTTTTAAAGATTTTATTTATTTATTCGACAGAGAGAACACACAAGTAGGCAGAACCGATGGCAGAGTGAGGAGGAGAAACACACTCCACTTTGAACAGGGAGCCCGATTTAGGGCTTAATACCAGGACCCTGTGATCATTACCTGAGTGGGAAGGTAGACGTTTAACCAAACAAACCATGCAGGCACCCCTAATATATTTATTAAATAAATTTTCAGTTTACTGAAAGAAACAATTTGTCAATTAAAATATCTTCTGGAGTACCTGGATTTAAAATTGCTATTTGGATGTATACAAGGATGGGAATTTGTTTAAAAATATGCTTATTTTAGTCTCTTCTTGTGAACTGGCTGGTGTTTTTTTACAATGAGAATCAGAAGAAAGGACTGTTGTGACTTGAATGTTACTTGATGCTATTTGTTACTGTGACTTACTGGATCCACAACATCTTCCAGTCTCAGGTTATATGAGGACTAGAGTATTGGTCAACCTAATTAAGCTGATCAAGAAAAATAACATCAAATTGATCTGCTCTTGTGTAGAAAGCAATGCAATCATGAGGGTTATGGTCCTATCCTCTTCCTAAACATTTCTGCTTTCTGTATGTGAAGAGCAAAAGGATCACAGTAATGGGTATATTTCCCCTTCTAATTTGAGAACTACTGAATCCCAGATTATCTAGCAAATAACCATTCCTGAATGATCTCCATCCCTGGAACAATGTCTTCTATCATTTCTAAAACTTTGAAAAGAATCTTTAGTTAGTAATGACATTAGAATTTAGTTCCCACTTATCACCTTATCTAATAATTCTCATTTCTCCTGATATCTTTTTCATTTTACTCCATATTTCTCCTCATAGTGCCTTCTTCATGTGCTCTAACCTCCTTTCAGCAAAATCAACTCCTACTCATCCTTCAGTAAACTTATCCCATCTACTTCAACCTATCAAAGTTTCTCCTTAATTTTGCCATCTACATTATACAGTCACATGAATCTTCCTATTTTTAAGAGACTTTAATCCTGGTAAAATAAGTGGATTCCATAGCAACAGTGAGTCTGCATATCAGCAATATTCTTATTTAGTAGAATAAATCTCACACTTAAAATTTTTGAAGCGGAACAAAAGTACAGTGTATGGGAAACTGACCAAAATATGGCTAAAAAAATTAACATAATTACGTGGATAAAGCCAATAAATCAGAGGATTTTACCTATGGCTTGAAAAGTACAAACCTGAAAAGAACAAGAAAACATTATTTTTGGCAGCAGCATTACTGTTCTCAGAAAACTCAAGGAAACTTGAAGAATGAGAGTTAAACAGGAAAAGAAATACTCTGATAGTAACAGTTTTGGGGATGATGTCATAGGATTTTCCCCTGGGAAGTGCCAACTGAAAGGAAAAATCTGAGAGAAGAAAAGACCTGGTAGAGGCCTAATGGGCATCATGACACTTTAAAATTACTGCCTTAGAGAAGAGGATTAGATAAATAATATGAAATTATGACAGTCATGGGAGTCACAATGCAGGCCAATAAGCAGAAATTATGGAGATTGATTTAATAGGGAGCAGAACTTTGTAAGTATTTAAATAGTCCAAACTGAATATATTGCCTCCAGAATTTAAGAATCAGTGAATTCTCTGTCACTGGTTGTGATTAAAGAGAAACTGTGCAACAATATTTTAGAAATGTTACAGAAGATATTAATGTTGCAGAAGAGATTAACTCAGTAGTAAGAACAGATTTCACTTTGCATTATTTCCTAATTCTAAGGTTTCATTTTATGTGTAACTATGTTAACTTTCTCCCTTGATGGGAATTCTCTGAAGTCAGTGTCTCTGCCCAATATTCAAAATCTTTTCTTCAAAGCTACTTAAAGCAGTGTACATTTACAGATAAATGCACTTGATAAATACTTATTGATTAATCTATAAATGTGTTAGATAAAAGCTAATGATATTTAATGACAATGTTCCACTATAGTGCCTCAAATTTGTCCATGTGATTCTTAGGATCAAGCTTGGGAAACCTCTCGACAGTCCTTCCGCTTCAGTCATGCCTCTTCATTTTCCATCAGGGTTTGCGGTGGCTCCAATGACTGACAATGTATCCAGTACGGATATGTTGCTATCCCTCCATTCTAGTTTCATAGCTGAATCCTCCTCACTCCAGCTGAACTTTTGAAGTGAGACAGAGATTTAATCCTTCATTACTCAGCTTTGCTCCTTATCCTTGCATTGTTCCCTCCAGTTATGAGAAACTGTATCCAGAATTAACTTATTTCAATTAGTGGCCTGCCAACTCAGTGGGGCCTATTTAAAACAAATTAATTCCAGACATGCACTTGATAATTTGAAGCCAAGGGTAAATCTAATAACAGAAGACAGAAATAGAAAACAACTTCTAATAATGAAACCATTATATGGTGACAAGGATTATAAGTCCGTTGATAGCCTCTTTCATCCTTGGATCCTTTATTTTCTCTTCTGACAATCAGAAAAGGTCATGGGTCTCTCCTTCCAAAGGAGCTGTACAGCCAGCCCTGTGGTTTCTGTTTATTGAGCCGACTTAACCAGTTGTTTACATGGAAATGGCCTCCTTGTGGTCATAGTGGCCAGCAGCACTGCTCGAACAGCTACAGTTAGGCCATTTGTTTGATCAGTTCCCCGGTTAACCAGCATTCAGAAGCCTGAACTGATACTAAAATAAATGACGTTTCTATTCGTTTCATAATTTTTTGTTAAATAGGCAGACCATTTTTCTTAATGTTGCATCTTTGAGTCACAAATACAGTCACCATGAACATTAGAGTACCCAGACAGAATCATGAACATTAGAGTACCCAGATAGAATGTCTGACTCGCCTGTTCTTTTACAGAGGAAGGTGGGAAAGACCAAGCTCGGAATTTCCACCAGATCGCCGAAGAATGAGCTATGGGGTGAAGACAGTCTGATGGTAACGATGGTGATGCTGATGCTGACAATGATAAGTATAGACCCGAGATAAAAACAGAACCACATTTGTTGTTGTTGTTGTTTTGTTTAGTGCTGCACACTTGTGGTTGTATCTGCATACTTATACTGGTTCAAGCACACAGAAAAATGAAATGTCAGAATAAGAAATGGGATCTGGTAGGTAACACAATTATGGCACCAATTAAAAAAATAAATCCACCCTGTACTTTCTGCTCAATTTTTTTTTCTAGACCTAAAACTTCTCTAAAAACATGAAATTTTTAATTTAAACAATCACAGTAGTATTACTGATTAAACCAATTTTCTACAAGGGTTTTATAACAAGCTGCTAATGTATAAAATACATAAAATTAATAGATTTAAAAGATGATCCTAAGAAAATCTTTAAATGTCGTGTAAGCAGACTAATATATATTTAGCATATTTTAATAAGGGAAATTAACAAATTAACCTGTCAGACAGTTAGCTAGTGTTAAGGAAGCTTTCTGTTTCTAAGAACTTTTTAAGCTCATGAACTATATTTGCTTAAAGTAAGTCAAGCAATCTTTTTAGAAAACTTAAAGCAACTCTCATCATGATATACTAGTAAAGATTTCTAAAACACTCCTGTCTGACCTTTAACTTCTCATCTGCTTTTATCAAATGTTTCTGCATAGCTGGTAAATCTCTTGCACAAAACTTGATGTTGAATAAAAGGCAGCAAAAGACTCACTCTGTTGAAGTTGAATAGACTGTTGCAGATCCCAGAGCAGAAAAGACACATGGTACAAATGGAACACAATGTTGCAATTTGGATCAGTTTTCATTATTAAGATACAGATTCAAGAGGCGCCTGGGTGGCTCAGTGTGTTAAAGCCTCTGCCTTCAGCTCAGGTCATGATCCCAGAGTTCTGGGATTGAGCCCCACATCAGGCTCTCTACTCAGCGGGAAGCCTGCTTCCTCCTCTCTGCCTACTTGTGATCTCTCCCTGTCAAATAAATAAATAAAATCTTTAAAAAAAAAAAAAAGACACGGATTCAAGTGTAAGAATCTGGAGGAGCAGAAATCTATTTGCATCAGAAGCAGCTTCCAGGGAAAAGAGGTCTAGAAATGATAAACTTGACTCTAACAAAACTGACTTCTTAGAGGCACCTGGCTGGCTCAGTCAGTTAAGCATCTGCCTTTGGCTCAGGTCATGATCCCAGGCTACTGGGATTGAGCCCCGAAATGGGCTCCCTGCTGAGTGTGGAGTCTGCTTCTCCCTGTCATTCTTCCTCTGTATTCTCTCTCTCTCAAATATATACATAAAATCTAAAAAAAAAAAAAAAAAAAAAAAAAAGGCAAAAAACAAAATTTACTTCCTAGAAAGAAGTCTGTCCTTCTAAACACACATAGAATATCTGAAACCAGGAATGTGTCCTTGACCTGGTCCATTGTGATTCATATGGTGATAGAGAAGCCAGAGTCACAATTAAAAGATCTGCTTTTTAATAAAATCTACTGATTCAGAGCTTTTCAGACTTTAAGATAAATGTATATCACCTGAGAATTTTGTTAAAATGCAGATTCTCTTTCAGTTGGTAGGTTGGGCGAGGTGAGGTTGATGATGCTGTGGGTTCCAGAGAACAGAAAGATCTCTGATATCAGATCTAAGCAAAGATCTACGAGATTAGGGTCCAAGGTGGTAGTGTTATGGTGGTCCTTTAATAGAGTGTGACAAATAAAGGAGTAGCATTTTCCATATTTTGTTACCAGACACTGAATAGGTTTGTAGTATCACAACTGTCAGTTCCACCAAGATATCCATGTGAGCCAGGTGTGGCACTTAAGCTAGAAGATATTGAGGGAGGGCTACAGGAAAAGTAGCAGGCCACACTGTTGTGGCTAAAGCAGCTTGGGAGAAGCAGACAAAAAGGGAAGACATTGCAGAGTACAAGACCAGAGGGCTGCTCTAGCAGAAACATCCCTCCTCAGCAGAGGGGAACCAAGCAGAACTGAGAAGTGAAGAAGCACAGAGTGGTTATTGGACTATTTGATGAGGATTTCGGAGAATCATGCCTTGGATATGCCCATCAATAAAAAGAGTGGTTGGGGAAAGTAGGAGCCTGCTATAGCCATTAGGATAAGAGAAGAAATAAACAAAAATCGAAAACACAACAATTATAATGTTTATAAAAATTCCAGAAGACAGTTCACTCATTGAATTTTATAATTTCAAAGGTATTTGTACATATAAAATGTCATCATAAGAATTGAGATTAAATATAAGTTAACGTAGAGTGGAAAGGAAGAAGGTAAGACAGGCCTCTGAAGGAGGAAAGATACTTTTTCCATTTATAGGTTTTGAATTGTCATTTCTTTAAAAGTGAATTACAGGGCGCCTGGGTGGCTCAGTGGGTTAAGCCGCTGCCTTCGGCTCAGGTCATGATCTCAGGGTCCTGGGATCGAGTCCCGCATTGGGCTCTCTGCTCAGCAGGGAGCCTGCTTCCTCCTCTCTCTCTCTCTCTCTGCCTGCCTCTCTGCCTACTTATGATGTCTCTCTGTCAAATAAATAAATAAAATCTTAAAAAAAAAAAAAAGTGAATTACAAAGAGTAAGCCAAGCAAGCATTTTTAGAAAACTTTAAAATGTGATTCCCAATTTAGGAGGCATATCAGAATATCCTCATGTTTTAGAAATACTCTTTTCCAAATCTGAACATCTTCCCTAAATATGAAATATTCTAGCTTATACTAAGGGCATTCTATATCTTAAAATCCCCAAATAATCCAACTTACAGTATAGCCAAACTCATATATTTTGTTTCATACTGCCAATATCTGGAAGATAAGTGCTGATTCAGTATAGCCATTTCCAGATTGTTAACTCATAAACAGTGGTCTCTTTATACTAGAATAAAAATGAAAATAATATTGCTTTAATACTATAACAATTTGATACTCCTTTTTTAAAGATTTTATTTATTTGACAGAGAGATCACAAGTAAGTAGAGAGGCAGGCAGATAGAGGATGAAACAGGCTCCCCCCTGAGCAGAGAGCCAGATGTGAGGGTCGATCCCAGGACCCTGGGATCACGACCTGAGCTGAAGGCAGAGGCTTTAACCCACTGAGCCACCCAGGCGCCCCTATAATTTGATATTCTATAAATAGCATCAACATCAAATTTTCAAGCACTTGATTTCCCACTAAATATCCAAAATATACAAGTACTTCTGCCTACATATGTTGGAATCTAAGTAAATAACTTACAAGAAGTCTGAACACTGCTTTTCAGGTATCAGCTGACATTGAAATAATTTACTTTTCTGGTTTATGATCTTGTATTTTTATAAAGGCAACCTAGTATATTGGAAAGAATAGGACTATAGAGTCAAGTGACATAGATTTTCATCTTCATTCTGTAATTTACTAGCATTGTGACCATAAGCAACTCATATAACCATTTTAAGACCTAATTACATTATCTATAACATAAGAATAATTAACTTAGTCAATGATTAGTGAGAATTAAATGGGATAACATGGCATATCAAGTACAGTGAATGGTATGAATATAAATTTCTTACTTCCTCTCTGGACTCTCATTTCCTTATCTGTAAAATGGAGATGGTATTATAAGTGATGCTTATTTCATAGGGTTGTAGTGAGACCAAATTAACTAAAGGATACGACATGGACATTTATGATGTTTTTGGATACTTTCCTTACATTTTGGTAACTTCCTACATTCCCAAGGAGGAAGACAGAATACTCTTCATTCAGCTTCCACTGTAGTTAGTTTTGTTTTGTTTTTTGCTTAAACTAGCTAGAATGGGTGCTACTGCTTGCAAAAAATTCTGACAACTACATGACATAGTCTTTGCCTTGTAAACAGCCTATATTTAATTTGCATTTTGGGGGAAGCTGCATATTGTGACAAAATGGATTTTTTCTGAACCAAACCTTTACCAAAACTTTAGCAAACTTCAGGGAATCTTCACCAAAGCCTTGCTCAGTTAAATCTGCTCATCAGTTCTCCTCAAATAAGAAAATAACAATGTTATGTTTTAGAAAGACCCAAGGTATCTTAAATAATTTTTGGCAATTGGGCAATCATATGAAAAAGTAGGATACCTATCTCCTTTTTATAGCAATATAAACTCTAGATAGAACCAAGACTTAAATGTAAAATTCAAATTAATAAAAATGTCTTAGAAGGGGGCACATGGGTGGCTTGTCTGGTTAAGTTTCTGCCTTCAGCACAGGTTATAATCCCCACATCTGGCTCCCTGCTTAGTGTGGAGTCTGTTTCTCCCTCTCCCTCTATTCTCCCCTTGCTTGGGATCTCTTTCTCTCTCTCAAAAACATAAAGCCTTTTATTTAAAAAAAAAAAAAAGGTAAAAAGTCTTAGAAGAATACATTAATTTTAAAATAAATTCTATAATACAGAAGACATTAAAATTTGGACAAACTGCACAAACACAATAAATTAATCACTGATAGCTGTTATATTAAAAAAAATCTAAATTGAAAAAATCATCATAAGCAAAGTCAAAAACCAAATGAGAAACTGGGAAAATATTTTCAAGATATATCAAAAAGGTCTAATTTCTGCAACAAACAAAAATCTCGTATAAAAATGAGAAAGAAAAAAACAAAAAGCCTAATAAAACACTGGATATGAATAATTATTTTAACCAAAAGAATAATTCAAAGAGCTTCTAAACATAGAAAAAAAAAAGACCAAAAATATTTGTAGAAGGTGAATGTACAAGATAGTCATTAAAGAGTGAGAGAAAATTTTAAGCAGGATCCCAATGCAGGACTCAGTCTCATGACTCTGAGATCATAACCTGAGCCAAAATCAAAAGGCAGACACTTAACCAATTGAGCCACCCAGGTTACCAAGATACCATTTTTATATGCCGAATAAAATAACTTGATAATGCTGTGTTTTGATGGGACAAAGAAGACTAGCATTCTCAAACGCTGTTGAGTATTAGATGATGCAAATTACATGAAGCAATGTTAGCCATAACCAGTCAAGCTTCAATTTTTAGGAATTCATGCTCCAAACATGATACTAGTGAATCCAGAACAGTATGCACACGACTATTCACTGCAACATTCCTTAACATAGAAATAACCTAAATAAATGTCTACTAATAAGGAACTGGTTGACTAAATTACAGTAACTCCATATAATGAAATAGAGTCAATTTCAGGATTGAGGTTATGATTAATGTGAATGCTCAGATGGAATCATCAAGATAGCTTAAATAGAAAATCAAGATGTGAACAGTGCTTAGTAAGCCATCATCTTTGTACATTTCAATAAATAATATTAGTTTATATATATGCTTTATGCATATAGAAAGCCTTTACAGGAATACATAAAAACTCCTAACCACGATTATCGCTGCAGAAGACAACTGGCTGATTGACAGACTGAAAGCAGTCCTGACATTTTAGTTTGTAAATGTCTGTATTTTGACTTTTGTATAATGGGCATGAATTATTTATTCAAAAATTGATTAAGGATAAATCAATTAGGACAATAAAATAAGTAGTGTATGATATTGCAGTTGTATGTGACTTCTCTAAGTTAAAAATGCTAGTGGCAGAGCTAGTGGCAGAACTGTGTTTGAAAACAAGATTTTCTGACTCCATGATCAGAATTTTTTGTGATATTATATTCATTTAAAAAAGAAAGAAAGAACTGCCCCATCTCCTCCCATGGCCTCCCCTCTCCATGGTCCTGCAGCTTCTCCTGTCCTGAGCAAGGATAACTGGCCCCTCACCAGCACCGGGTGGGCCTGGCAGGCTTCTGGTCTGAGGCCCCGGGCCCTGGAATTCCGCCCCCCCAGAGCCACTACCTTTGTCCAGACCTGGGTGGCAGAGGGTGCTCAGTCCTGTGACTATGGCTCTGGCACACATTAGGATCCTGGCCCCCTTCTTCAGGTTTTCTCCACTTTCTACCTTCTTTATTTCCCTCCTAAAGGACCTGCAATAAACCGTAGTGCCCGGTGAAAAAAAAAAAAAAAAAAAAAAAAAAAAGAAAGAAAGAAAGAAAGAAAATGTCCAGGGATTCTAGAAGTAACTTAAGTAACAGAATTTTAAATTAATGTAAACATTTTTTACATTTTGTACAGATGTGAAAAAACAGATCTTATTACATTCTTCCTGGGGATAACCCAAAGAATCACAAAGCCATGTACATCCAGAACTTATTGATTTGACCAAATGAAACCTAACATCTTGCACATTGTACATTGATTTTTCAAAGAATGCCTGAAATGCAACTGCACATTTTCCCTGCTGAGTCTGCAGACTTGCTATTAAAATCAGCACATTGTTTTGAATAAAACTCCACTGAAAGCCAATTAGGTTGGAGTTTGCATTAAAACTGAATGACGAGTCCATATTACATAATATTAACAAGCATTAACTTGAAGTCATAAACTAGCATTTTATAAGCTGAGTGAGGGGCTGTGAATCACAGGTTCAAAAATTGCCCATCTTTAATGCTCTGGAGGAAGTTTACATTCCTCTTGCTGGAATGGTATTGAGGATATGCTTTCAAACCACATCTAAAACCAGGGAAAGATCAGTAGAGTCTCAGTCTGGTAACTTCAATTCTGTATATACATGGCCGTATGTAGGTTTCAAAAGACTCACAGGAAAGGGCACTGCCAATTTTAGATCAAGAACAAATTGAAAACAACTGAGAAACTTCGCTCTATTTTTTTGTGTGTTGCTTAAGTGAATTTATATCTCCAAGATATTTTTTCTGGCAATTTCTTCAAATGGCCATGATAAATTATTGTGTGTCATGTTATTTCCATTAGATTTCTCCAAAACAACAATAATTTACATGGAGTGATACTGTAGGTGTAATGCTGATAATATTTTTGAAGTATTTAATGAAATGTATTTTTGTTTTTCTTAATCTCAAGGACTTAGTTGTCCTAAGGAGTGCCAACTGATGGATGGGATGTCATCTATTTCAGGGGGTCCAGCAAGGACCCACAGGGTTGTGTGAGGAAAACTGAGCTTCCCTCAGACAGTGTTTGAAAAGGGGGAGGTAAGAAGAACCCCCTGAGAAAAGAGAAATGGCTTGATATTTACTCAAAGGTACACTTTAAGTCAGATCAAATATTTTGACACCCTGGAGAGCTTACCACTAGAGGAATTAAATATGAATTAAGATCAGCTTAATTATAATCATTAAAGAAAATCACATCCTTTTATTTAGCATTTCATATTCATTGTCTGTAAAGTTTAAATCAAACATATGTGCTTTATTTTTATTTATTTATTTATTTATTTATTTATTTATTTATTTAAGAGAGAGAGAGAGAGAGAGCGAGCATGGGCAAGCGGGGGAAGGAGCAAAGAGAGAGGAACAAGCAGACTCCCCGCAAGCTAGCTGGATGCAGGGGTGAATCCCAGGACTCTGAGATCATGACCTGAGCTGAAACCAGGAGCTGGACACTCAACTGACTGGGCCACGCAGGAGCCCTAGATCATATGTGTTTTAAAACATACAAGGAGACAATAAAAAGCACATACATGATGGCACAATGTAAGTTAAGATTAATATTGGCTTGCAAGTGACAGAAACTCAAGTAAATGTCTTAAACATGATAAAAATTAAGCTGACTCTCAGGTAAATAAAATCCTGTAGAAACAGTGTAAGAAGACTGATGGCACCATAATTTTTAAAAAATATTTTATTTAATTATTTGAGAGACATACGTGTGTGCGGGGAGGGTCAGAGAAAGAGAGAATCTCAATCAGACTTCACACTGAGCACAGACCTGGACTTGGGGTCCAATTTCAGGTTGCTGAGGCTAGGACCTGAGCTGGTTACTTAAACGACTGAGCCACCCAGGCACTCCTGATGGCACCATAATTATTAGGCACTCATATACCTTGTATCTTGTTATTTGTCTTTTTTTTTTAAGATTTTATTCATTTATTTGATAGAGAGCATAAGTAGGCGGAGAGGCAGGCAGAGAGAGGAAGAAGCTGGCTCCCTGCTGAGCAGAGAGAACAATCCGGGGCTCGATCCCAGGACCCTGGGATCATGGCCTGAGCCAAAGGCAGAGGCTTTAACCCATTGAGCCCCCCAAGAGCCCCCCATTTGTCCATTCTTAACATGTGGTTTCTACCCATGATCTAAAATGTCTACTCAAGCTCCAGCCAACATGCCAGCATTCCAGCAAAAAAAGAAATTGGAAAGAGACATGCCCATTCATTAACACACTTCCTGGAAGTTACACATAGTATTATTGGGAGGTTTGTGTGTGTAGTTAGAAAGTACTTGGTTACACGACTTTCAGGGCTGGCTTGAAGAAATACCATGTGACTATCTAATGATTGAAATGTATTCCTAAAAGCCTAGAAAATAAAGGGGGAAATATAGAAATTTAGATTCCCAATTTAGCACTGAAAAAAACTACACCATGAGTACAGGTTGTTTAGCATTTCTTAAAAGCAAGTCTCATTCCCTCCAAGGTTTTCTTTTGAGCTGCTGACAATTCTGCAGGTTTCACTGGTGGTGGCTGTTGCCAACGACAGCTATTTATTTGCTCCGTGAGTATCGAATGTATTACCAAACGTCACTGCTCTGTTTGCATGCCTTTTTGCATAGAACTTTCATTTTGATATTGAATCAGAGTAAACTATTTTTTAAGAAATTGAAAAGGCAATCAAACTCATATGTATAGTATGAAATTGCACATAAATCAAGTGAAATGATGACAGATGAACAGCTCTGTGACCAAGATTTTGCAAACAGAGGTGGTAACTACTTTAATACAATTGATGTGATGTGCTTGTAAGATATTACTGATTATAAATGCACCGTAATTTCAAAGACATTAAAATGTTAAAAAAATATTTTAGAGTTATCTATGCAATCCAGTTTTTATCCTGATAGCAGAATTTCAAAAGAAGATATATTTATGCTATTTAATCATAAATACTACAATGGTGCTAATTTTTTACAAGACAGTTTGTAGAGTTACTTAATTTTGATATAAAATTTAGGTCAGGATTTGAGAATCTGACTGAATTACATATATTCCAGTAGTTAAATAACTGATGAGAATATTACATTTTATTTTAGTTGATTCCAAAAAACATCCAAATGCTCTTATCACTAATTTAATTTTTGTTTTTGACATTAATTTTAATTTTTAATATTTAATTAACATTTATTCAAAAATCACCTATTTAATTGAGAATTTAAAATTATTTTAACATATGGCTATGAGACTGTTTTTTAAATTCTCTTGCAATTTCACAAATAATACATTTTTTCTTGACTTATTTTATTAATTATTTTTAAGGAACAAGCTATTGAATTTATAAATTAAATGTCTTATAATATTTAGTTTCTATTATCTTTATTGTTTTTCTTCTCTTGCATATTTGTGGGTTGTATGCTTTTTCTAATGTATCTGAATTTTAAGTTGAATATTTCTTCACTTTTACATGATTTTATAAAAACAGTGTATTATAAAGTGATTAATTTCCCTCTGGATGTTGCTTTACTAAAATCCCATAGATTCTGATATATATCACTTGCATTATTTTTACTTGTATTATTTTTAAAAAGTACTTCATTACTCTCTTCCTTCTCACTCTCTTCACAGGATATTTACCTTAGGGAATGTTTATTTTTAACATCAAAAGGATGAGTTCTATTACTGCTGTTTTTATTCAAACATGTTACACTTTTGTAGTTTAAATGCATTTTGATGTGATGTGGGACCATTTACTTTTTGTTTTATAAGATAGAGGTAGTGTTGATTGTGTGTGTGCATGTGTATGCGGGCATCTGTGTGAGAGTGGGTCGGTATATGCAAATGTGCTTGTGTGGCAATTTGTAGGGGAGGCACATATGGGTCTGTGTATGCATATCAGTGTGTGTAATTGTGAAAGAATACGGCTGAGTGTAGGAGAGTAAGTTCGAGAAGACTGTGGGGGATGTGACTGAGTTTCAGTGTGCATATATTCATTGTGTGTTTCTGCTTGTATTTGGGTATATGTTTTCTATGAGATGAGCATGTGTATGGGACTTCTGAGTGTATATCTGTATACATGTACATGTGTATGTGCATGTTTATGTGTGCTGATAGGGGAGAGTTATGAGTTTGCATATTGTTAGAGGTATATGTCTGTGTGTGAGTGTGTAAGGGTGGGTGTATGGTTCTGAGAGTGTAGGTTTGTATGTTTGTGGGTGGGTGTGGGCAGGTGCATTGGTGTATGTGGGTGTGTGGTGTGCATGCATCTGTGTGGTATGTGTGTGGGGGTGTGTATAGGTGTTCCTGTGTGTAAAGTGTATTTGTATGTGTGAGAGGTTTGTACATATGGGTAGGTATGTGAATGTGTCTTATTAGGGACAGGTTTGTGTGTTTGGTATGGTATGTATGTGTGTGTGTGAATAGGTGGGTTAGTGTATGTGGGTGGTATGGTGTGTGTGTTGTGTGTGTGTGGGTGGGTATATGGGTATTCATATGTGTAAAGTGTGCGTATTTCTGTCCGTGTGGGGGGATGTGTACATGTGTGTAGGTATATAAGTGTGCTTTATTGGGAATAGGTTTGTGTGTTTGGTATGGTATATATCTGTGTGGGTGTGGATAGGTGGGTTGGTGTATGTGGGTGGTGTGGTGTGCATGTGTGTGTACGCATGTATGTGTGGAGTATATGGGGTTATATATGGGTATTCAAGTGTGTAAGGTGTGTGTGTTTCTATCTAGGTGGAGGAGATTTTTTACATGTATGTAGGTTTGTGAATGTGTGTGTGTTGGAGATAGGATTGTATGTAGTGTGGTGTTCGTGTGTGTGGTGGAGGATTTATATGTGTGGGTATGATGGGCCTGGGTGTAGAGTAGCAGAAGGACTGGGTAGGGCACAAGAGGACTTCAGGATAAGGGAGTGTAAGGTACATCAGGTTCAAGTGCATCAGAGTGACTAAGCAGGATGTCCCAGTGGCTCTAGGTCAGCCTGGAGAATGGGTCCCTATGGGAAAGAAGAGAGAACTGGGGGCTGAACTCAGGATGTACTCCTGGGGGCTGAACTCAGGATGTACTCCTGCACTCTGGGAATAGGGATGGGAAGAGGTAGTCCCTCAATCTTGTTTTTTCCCCTTTGTCAATTTGTATAACCATATGTTGGTTTAGATAAACCCAAATGGCACATCTTCCCAGGCTAGAGGGAGAGAACAGGTTCTAGAGAAAGAGGTGTGACTGATGGGATCAAGGCCCAGAGCTGATTTGAGTATGGTTTCAAGAGCTTAAGGAGATAGAATGATGGCTGGAAAGGTTCCAAAATGATACATATGTAGTTCAGAAGCACTTGTTAAAGGAAACACTTAACACTTGTTAAGGAAAAAGTCAAGTCTTGAAATATTAGACATGTTAACTAACTTGGGTGTTCACAAAAATAGTAACATTTGGGCGCCTGGGTGGCTCAGTGGGTTAAGCCGCTGCCTTCGGCTCAGGTCATGATCTCAGGGTCCTGGGATCGAGTCCCGCATCGGGCTCTCTGCTCAGCGGGGAGTCTGCTTCCTCCTCTCTCTCTCTCTGCCTACTTGTGATCTCTCTCTGTCAAATAAATAAATAAAATTTTTTTAAAAAAATAGTAACACTTGTTAAGAACTGGTTTAGTCAATGGGACATTCGATAATTCGGGATGGACAAATCCTTTAAGTATAAGGGATATATTTTAAAAAATAAACAAACCTTAGCATTTTTGTGTTCCATGCCTGATTCTGCTTCAGTAGGTCTTAGGTAGGGCTTTGGAATTGGCTTTTTAGGTAGAATTCACTTTCAAACAATCTGCACCAAATACTGAGTGACACTGAGAGATGAGAGGAGCTTACTAAATGTGAGAGGCTGAACAGTGTCCCCCAAGACATCCATACCCTAACCCCTGGAAACTGAGTATGTGACCTTATAAAGTAGAAGGGACCTTAAAGGTGTGACTATGTTAAGGATCTTGAGATTGGAGGATTATCCTGGAATCTGCAAAGCCTGACATGACCGATTCTCTTCAAAAGGCATTCCCCAATCACCCACTACAGACCTAACTTGGCAATTGCTGAAATAGAAAGAAATGGAATTCATGAATGGTTTGCTAGCATCCATACCTCTGTCCATTTAGACAAACTGGGTTAGACACAGATTTGGAGCCCAAACAATGTGAATTACATATGGCTTCCATAGCAGCAGATGGTGGATTTTATAGGACTGGATATTCTAAAGCTATAAATTCTAACTATCGGCAATTTTATTCTAGAGAAAAAAGGACTTTAAATATGGGTCAAATAAGTCCCAGGAAATCTACAAAAAAGGACACGCCAGGTAAAGAACAATATAGATTCACAGAATCAGCTGGAAAACACTTCTCAGGTTATTTGATCTGGCTCCTTCATTTAACATAACAAAAAAACAGGTCTGGATAAAGGAAAATATGTAGCCCATAATTCACTTAGCAAATAAGTAGCTGAAATAATAAAACCAGGCCCCCTTATCATGTGGCCAATAACGTTCTCTTATTTTTCCATATTGCAAACCAATTAGTGAACCCACCCCACCCCCCAAAATAATTACCTACTTGATTTAACTAGAAACAGTGCTGAATGTCGTTTCTACAAACTGATGTGGACAAACACTCCTCTCTGATCCTAAAATTTACTCAAATAAACAAATATGAGTTAAATTACTTTCATGTGCCAGTCACATTGCTGTCAACACTAAAATAAATAGGATACCCCACTCTTCTTGAGAAGACAGATAAATAAACATTACATACATGGACATTCCAATTTGATTCTAAGTTGCATCTCCCATTGGCATTTAGTCATAGTAGTGAAAAAGACCACAAGGAGTTATCTGAATAAATAAACAAGGAACAAAAATTTGGGTAAAAAGCTACAAAATACCCTAAAGGAAGGGGAGTCAGAGAAAAATTTGGCTCAAGAATAATGCAGTTCCCATTTATAGCATCATGTCCATCTTTTCACATGTATTCCATGTCTAGTGATTTCACATTATTCAGAATATCATGTATAAGAAAAAATAATTGATATGTTTCCAGATATTCTGTGTGACATTATGAGATGTCAAAAGGCTGTATCTGTGACAAGAGAAAGAAAACCCCATCTTCCCCACTCTTGCATAAACACTTTGGCACTTGGGAGTTCTCCAGGGAGCACTGGAGAACTAATACCCCAGGGCATTAGTCCCATCCTGCACTGGGGTGATGAAGGGGTCTGTTGCTCAGCAGCAATGCCTGGGGCAGCTTGCTGTGTGAACTAAGGCAGTGGTATGGAAAGAGCTTGCAGCTTTTCAGGCAAAGGTGTTCACCAAAAAGGACCAGAACAGGAAAGGAAGAAAATCACAAGGCTTCACAATGGCAGAAGCAACCTTGGGAGATCTCCCGAAATCCTTGGATGCATTTAAAAGTCAAGAGAAGCTTCATTAGCTGATGGAATGCAATTCAAAGAAATGCTATTTATCGAAGTTAGCATGACCCACAGCTAGTACGATCCAGGCAAGCATGGATTTTTATATATATAGGCGACAAAGGAGATAAAAACATAAAAAGATTATAATACGTGCTATAATAGAAAATCATACAAGATATAAAAAGTTCATACACATAAGTGGCCAAGTATAGGCCATAAAGCCCTGTGCATTTTATGTTTAAATAAATTATTTTGGCATTTTCCAAAAATGCAGATTCCTTTCTACCTGCACAAGAAATAATAGGAAATTAAAATTTGATAAAAGCATGTGGCCCATGTCAAGTCATAATGACTTCACCTGTAATAAAGAGTCTATTAATATGGATGACTTAAAAATGATCTAGTTAATCGGTTTGAGACATGATGAAAATCTATCAGAGCAGAGAAAGAACTAAAAATCTATGCTTTCAAAAGTCAAGAACAATTGAATTCTCACAAGGAAAATGTCCAAGGGAATTTCACAATTGTAGGCAAGTGAAGAGGAGGAGACTCAAAGATATCGCTCAGTTGACTCCCTGCCCTAGAGAGACAGCTTCTTGTGAAAGCGTTGGTGCAGCAGGTTTGCTTTGCTTTTTACTAAAGGAACAAAGACCTTTTGTTTCCTATAATCCCAATGGCTCTCAAGGGTACATATACACTGTTAACAAAAGCACAACTGTTTTGCTGGGTGCCTTGAGGAATTTGTATATATATAAAAAAAGAGAATTATTTTTAAATATGCTAGTTATGGCCAATTAGAGGATTATGAAATCAATTTGGGGTTTTCAGTTGCGTAGGAGGGAGCAGACTAGACTAGAATAGGTGATATAAAGTATCTTTCACCTAAGAAAGGGGTGTTTGGGACCTTTTTGTTTCCTCTCTGTGCATGCATTTGGACTGAATCACAATGTTCAAATGTGTTTCTTATAGTACATCATGTCGGAAAAAATTTTGAAAGAACCCAATGAAATGCTGAGGCTCACATTCTCACTTTGCCCCAGGACAAGAGTTTCTATGGGTTCAATATATTAGAGAGGTTGTTAAAATGGAAATAATTTTCTAACATGCTTCTCCATAAAATGTGAGCACTTTTGCCATTTTCAATATTCTGCAGGTAACTTCACAAAAGACTTAACATGGTGGTGCCTCATTTCAGTTTTTAATATATCTCTGTTTGTTTCAAGACAGAAATTCTGGTTTGTATTTCATCTCACTCTTCTTATACCATCTTCCTCAGGGTATCCATGCTTCATGTCCTGGTATCTTCAAAAAATCATCTTCAAACTAAACATGCCATAAGAATATAGTTTTATAGGGTTTGATATAGGTTTATAGGGTTTGAGAAACATTAAGCAATCAATTCAAGTATAGTATTCTAGTGCTGAGATGTGTGTTAGAGGATATAATAAATCCTTAATGTTCCACTGACAGGAAACATGCAAAAGATCTTTGGGGAATATGAGACATTACGTGATTAAGAACTAAATTGTATGGATGTCACAGATAAGTATTACAAGAGTTCAGGGGTGAAATCGAGCCCCACACTACAGTCATCCAAAGAATGTTTTAGGGAAGGTCCAAAACTAGAGTCCATCAGGAATGCCCCAAGGTGAGTCGATAGATTTCCTTTCCTCTGAGAAGCCTGGAGAAAAAAGAGTCTTGATGACATGAACATGAGAAGGAAGGAGCACAGGGTACTTTTGGAAGGCAGGCCTGGCCAAGATTCAGCCTGTCAGAGTCCTGAGATTCTGGGGAATACCTGAGGGGCTTCAGGAAGGCAGAGGGTCATGGGACACAGAGGTGAGAGCATATTAAAGATAATCTAATGCACCTAAATTTTATCATGAACAAGCACATGATAATTGATGCTAAAGCAAAAAGTGGAAGAAGGTCACAAATTAAGAAGAAGTGGGGAAAACAGTTTACTCACCAAAAAGAGAGCAAATATACATTACTTCAGAAGATTGATGTTATGTCCTAGAGACATCTCTCTTTTTAGCTAAAAGCTACATATGTGTATTTGGAAAGACTACTCTCTTTTATCAGAAACTGTTTAGTCCAAGGCTTAAAACTGACAAAACACCCATTAAAAAAACAAAAACAAAAAACCACAAACTTTCTTCATTCTCCTTTTTAATTGGCTTTTCACATGTGGAAGAAAAAGTTCTAATAATTCAATACAATCCAGCTCCTCCTAATAACTGTTTCCATCAATGAGGAACTGATTTCAGTAATTAAGAGACTGGATATTCTGATAAGTTAAAAAATAATGAAGTCTAGAAGAAGGCAGAACAGGGGGATATATCAGCTTCATGTTGCGAGAGATGCCATGGCTTTTATTTACATTTTTTTCTCTACCATCTTTAACATGTAGCTTAATTCTCATACTGCTCCATGGTCAAATATCATTGCTGGAGCTCCAACCATTACATCAGTTTTCCAAGTAGCAAAGTAAAAAATGAGGAGAGGGCTTAGCAAAAAGGGCAAAGGCAGATGCCAACTGTATGGAATAGGTAATCTATAAAATTCCTACCAAGTCTATGAATCTAAAGGCATTACAGTGCTAAAGCCACAGAGTTGTTCTAGTATTAACACAGAGCACTTAAAACATACTTCTGTAGTCTTAGCACTATGATAAAGATACAAATGTCTAGTTAGAAGAAAACCTAGAGAACACACATACCTAGAAGTTGGTATTTAGAAAAGTACAGATTTTATCATAATTAATACTAATATAATCAACATTATTAATATGATTCACATTAAAAAGTGTTTTATCTGATATAGACAGTAGACAAAACACCTCATACTAGTTGTCTTTTTATAGATAGCAATTACTTGGGGTAGGAGAAAAGTGCTGCTATCGTGCCTTAAAGTGGATGGTAAAATGGAGGTTTAAACAACATGCACAATATCACAAAGCTAGTAAATAAAGACGACTAGAATTTGAACGAATCTGTTAAGAACAAATGCATTTAATTTAACGTATACTAAAAATAGAATATTTTGTTTTGTTTAAATATTTTATATATTCATTCGACATAGATAGCAAGAGAGAGAGAGAGACAGAGACAGAGCACAAGCAGGTGGAGTGTCAGGCAAAAGGAAAGGGAGAAGCAAACTCCCCACTGAGCAGGGAGTCCTATGTGGGGCTCCATCCCAGGACCCTGGTATCATGACCTGAGCCAAAGGCAGACATGAAAGCAGTTGAACCACCCAGGAGCCCCAGAATATATATAAATATATTTTTAAATAACGTTTTTAAGTGCTTTCTTGCAACTTCCGTAATTGGGGATGAGGTTGACAGAGAACAAAGTCTGGAGCTAGAATCTCCATGTGTATCTGTGAGAAACAAGGATCCTTTTTCATCTGTAGTAGATTCAGTGAGACACTAAAATATGGCTGCCAATTACCAACCCAATTTAACAAAGAACAAGATATTTGCTTTAACAAATCCTATAGCAACCAAACTGGAACTCCAGAAATTCCCTTTAACAATCTTCCCCTTCTTTCCAGAATGTCAAAGAAGCTCCGAAATATCTCTATTAAGAAATGTCTTTCAGAGTCCATAGTCTCTCATGGTTCACCTCCCCTTCCAATTTCCCCCAACTCCCTTCTCCACTCTAAGTCCCCATGTCCTCCATGCTATTTGTTATGCTCCACAAATAAGTGAAACCATATGATAATTGACTCTCTCTGCTTGACTTATTTCACTCAGCATAATCTCTTCCAGTCCCGTCCATGTTGCTACAAAAGTTGGGTATTCATCCTTTCTGATGGAGGCATAATACTCTATCCCCAGGGGTACAGGTCTGTGAATCACCAGGTTTACACACTTCACAGCACTCACCAAAGCACATACCCTCCCCAATGTCCATAATCCCACCCCCTTCTCCCAAACCCCCTCCCCCCAGCAACCCTCAGTTTGTTTTGTGAGCACGGGGTGTGGTGCAAAAATAATGAATACTGTTATGCTGGAAATAAAAAAAAAAAAAAAAAGATAAGTAAAAAGGAGAAGGGTAAAAAAAAAAAAAAAAAAAAAAAGAATTGTACATGCATATGTACATCTTAAATCTGGAAATTACACTTTCAACCTCCGGTTCCATTAAGGGGTATTTGAAGAATGTTGTTTTTCATTAAAATTTAAATCTTCAAAAAAAAAAAAAAAAAAAAAGAAATGTCAAGAGGTTCTATAGTGATTGAGTCTTGAGCTCACCAAATAAAAGAAAACAGAGCTATTTGGTTAATGAAAACTTCTAAAAACACTGAAAATGAAAAATGAACTTAAATGCTTAAAGCACGAAAAGAGAAGTTCATTTGTCTTATTAATATGAACCATATCTTATTTTCCCACACAATCTTACATGAGTATTAAAGTATTCCATTAGTGAATGAGATTAGTGCTTTTATCTTAACCCACAGACATAATTTCCATTAAATTTCATAATTATAGAGCCACATCATCTTTTTATTGTATTGTCCCAAATAAATATTTTCCTCTTCAATCAGATGCTACTGAATAAAAAGCAGATCTGAGTAAACAGAAAGTGAGCCAGGTAATAGTCATCAACAGATTATATGCAAAGCAACCAAGACACTTCAGTGTAAATGAAGGCTAAATTGGAAAACAAGAGAAAAAGAAAAACAAAGCAGAAAAGGAAGATACAGATGGAGTAGGAGAAGAGTGAGGATGGGGGTGGGGCAGAAAGAAGAGGAAAAGGAAAAAGAGCAGAAGGAATGGAGATGAAGAAAGGAGGCTGGGGGAGGGAGTGGGGAGGTTTGGTGATTTTAAATCAATCTTGAAAACAAAACTTAAAGCAGAATTCATGAGAGAGTTAGAAGGATTTACAGCCTATCAGTAATTCTTTTGTGTTCCTTCCGGAGCCACCTACATAAATCACAGATTAGGGAGAAAACAAAACAATGCAAGACAAACTATAGGATAAGGTTCTTATGAATCTGAAATAATCACCTGATATCATATCATTGGATCAGGAATCTGATCTCTGAGGGCCTTACCTTTTTATGGGCCTTTGTTTCAGGTGTGTTAAATGAGAACAATAGGATGAATAAATGTAAAGACTCTAAGATTTTAAGTTATTTTTAAGGTCTCTCTCTCTCTTTAAGACAATCCTCGCAAAGAAACAGACTATTTCTGGGAGACAGTCTGTAGGTACCTATGAGATCCGACATTAGTTACTGATACTGCCCCTCCCCCAACACCCCCCTGCATGTTTAAGAAACTCTGGCAGAGCATGCTGCATAAACCAGCCAGGACTGAGTACTGTATGATGATTATGAAGGCAAGTCAGCCTGCAGCATCTCCTCATTCCCCTCTGCTGTTCGCAAATCTGTATCTTTCTTCCTCCTCCAGGGAGCCCCTTGCTCCCTCACTTCCTGCTGCATGTGTGGAACTTCTTAATCCCTGACAGCCCCTTTCCTCGGTCTTACTTTCTCAGGTCCCTGCACTCTTGGATGGTCCTGTTGTCCACCAGTGGATGAATGACTGATATCACAAAATCCAGTAATTTCATCACTATGCCTGCTTGTTTCAGCAAGCTTGTAAATCAGCCTATCCTGTGTACAGTTAACATGAATATAAATGCACCCAGACTTGGAACCCTTTTTTGAATATTCTGGGATTGTTTGTCCCCAAAGAGTGAGAGCATACAGCTGAAAATGTGGGTGACGTTTTCTCAAAAGAATCCATTACACAACTGCCAGTCATTTGGGGAAGAATTTAACAAACCAGAAAATGTTGGGAGGTGGGACTGAAGAAAAATTTTGTTTCAAACCAAAGTCTGATTGAATTAGGTGCTGAAACTTTAGGATTAAAGTTAAAAAAAAAAACCACTTTAAAAAACATATCTCCTGGGTCTTTATATTTTAACATGAGTACTGAATGAATTCACAACTTACATGAAGAACTTAAAGAAAGCCTAGTTTCACCCTTTACTTAAAATCTTCCAAGTTGGCCACACATATAATCAAGGATGTCTATTCTATCAAATTAAGTCCATAGTTTACAATGAGTGTTCTTTAAAATTCTTAGCCAAATTCACTTTACCAGAAAAGCAAAAGGGAGATTTCCAAACCTAGCTTATGAGTGCAAAAAACTGTTCTATTAAACATGTATTTTTGGATGCACCTAAATTATTTTTAATTTAAATTTACATGGCTGTGGAAGCAATACATACCTAATTACTTTCTTGACTTACGGGAAGTGAGCATACTTTTTAACATTATTCCTCAGTCATTATTTATTATCTACAGTTGCACTATAATAATGTTTTCAGGAGCCTCTGAAATATATAGGTTATATCTCCCTGAGGGAAATAGCTATATACAGATTTTTAAAATCCCTTCTGACCATATATTAATGTTCTGTCTCCTTTCTTATTATTAGTTATGATTTTATTTTTACACTAAGTTCTTTCTTCTTATGGCCTATTTTGAATCTTCCAATTTGCTGCATTTTATCTATTTAAGACTTGCAAATTTAGTGGCAAGTTACTATGATTTTGTTCAAATGGTATCATGAATAAATTTTGAGCTACCGAATGAAGGGCATGCTTATTGACACATGCTCTGGGATTTCTATTTTTTGTTCCCTCATAAATATTTCAGATTTTACTTATTTCCCAGGCGTGTTTATATCCGGTGTGTTCAAAACTGCTAGGTTACTGAATTCCAGTTTTTAAAGAAGTTTAGAATCCAAAGATGGAAGCTTCTCATTAGATCATAATTTCACGACAGATTAGATGGATTTTGTCATTATTGCTAATAAGGCAAACTTTCACTTTTCTGTCATGCTCTGCCTGACAAATTGGTAAGTGCTTCTTTTGCTATATTCTTCACTATCTATTGCCTCTTTCTTTCATAGAAATGTTTAATAGCTTTTTACTCTAGCCAGCACTTGATTAAAAGCCACTGAGATATACTCAGTGAGCAACAGTCTGCGTTTAATTAACTTTAAAAAAGAAAAAAAAAAAAACACCTATTTTTTTTTTTTTTTTAGATTTTATTTATTTGTCAGAGAGAGGGAGAGAGAGCGAGCACAGGCAGACAGAATGGCAGGCAGAGGTAGAGGGAGAAGCAGGCTCCCTGCCGAGCAAGGAGCCCGATGTGGGACTCAATCCCAGGACACTGGGATCATGACCTGAGCCGAAGGCAGCTGCTTAACCAACTGAGCCACCCAGGCGTCCAAACCACACCTATTTTTAAAGTTCCATAGGACAAACTATTGTGTCAGTAGAAGAAGAGAATGTGTGTGTACCTGGCAACATATGGTCTTAGGAGCATAACTTAATTTTGACTTTAAGGACAAGTTTTGATTAATTATTTTTGTTTGGATAATAAATTATTCATCTTAAATTGCAGGTTAAGGTTTGGGTTTGAAGCAGCTTGCTAATCATCTGTCTTTCCAAAGTAGAGAGTTATTAAGATACAAATTAACTACCATATGCTGGATTTCTTGGTTTCAAAACTGTTAAAAACAGATTTCAGAAAATGAATGGCCTGGTCAGAGACTCTGAGGGAAGTTAATCAATGTTATTTGAAGACGCTCATGCTCCGTCATCTCTCTCAGAAAGAAGAATGATCCTGTTACAATAAGGTGACAGCCAGGGACATACCAATAAAGAAAGTAGTGTAGGTTTATAAGGAATCTTTTCTCTGGTTATCTGTAGTGTGAGCGATGCTCACTAGAACAATGGTAAATCAAGCACCAAGTTCTTGATAGGGTGGTAAATGATCAATTCCGTTTGCTTCTTAAGATGGGCCAGGCCACCACTGCCACAATTCAGCATCATTTTCTGCTATACATCTTCACACCTGGATCAGATTGTTCGCTTTTTCAACTAATGGCTTGACACCACTGAAGCAACAGTGGGATATTTGCTGCAAATAGAGATAGACTCAGAGAATGGCAAAAGGATTAGGAGTTAGTATATTCTCCAAAGTAAGTCTGTATAGATAGCTTTGCCATGGCTAGGGAATGGAGAAATAAAAATATGACAGTGCGGTAAAGAGAATTCAAGCTGACATACATAAAACACATATCAAGACTGGTGACACAGAACAAAGAGCCTCAAATAACACCAAAGGCCTTTGTTGGGCTGTCAAAGGAAACAGAAGGGCAAGAAAGGTGTCAGTTTAAAGTATTACGCTTCTCTAGTCATTTTTTCCCAGCCATTTTAGCCCATCAAACATTTTCACACTGTATTTGTGTAAGAGAACATTTATGATTCTCAAGACCACTTTCCTGATCTTGCTTTGACCACAGTTGAAGTATCTCCAATACAGCCTGTTTCTTCACAGACAAAAATTTAAAAAAAAAAAATTGCTAATATGCTTCTGTGGTCAAATTTTCCAAGGGCTAATAGACCACCAAGAAAATCTGAACTTCCCCATCCTGGATGCCTCCTGCTGAGGCCCCAAAGACTGAAAATAGGACTTCTGGGGCCAACAAATTGGCCCATGCAGGAATGAAATAATTGTTTTGTCTACTCAATGATCACTCTTCTTGGAATACTATTATACTATTTCAAGTATTTTTATGTATTTTTTATAAGATTTTTTATTTATTCTTGAGAGAGAGAGAGAGTGAGCACACAAGCAGGAGAAGGGGCAGAAGGAGAGGGAGAAGCAGACTCCCCACTTAGCAGGAAGACTGATGCCATGACAGGCTTATTCCCAGGACCCCAGGATCATGACCCGAGCCAAAGGCAGATGTTTAACTGACTGAGCCACCCAGGAACCCCATTTTTTTGGTATTAATTCATTCAATCCCCACAACAACTTTCAAGGCTATGCATTATCATCATCTCATAATACAAACCTAATACATAGGCTAAGCATATATATATATATATCCATATAAATTTACATATTACATAACTCTGCCTTCTAAAAGACTAAAAGAATAGCACCCCAGTAGATGAACACATCCTGTACCCAGATCTTGGTTTCTAGAGCCATCACGGCTTTTTGGAGAAATATTAGAAAAATATAAAATTCTAGGACTATGAGAAGGAAAGGACAAAAAGCCTAGAACATCTCGCTGTGGTAGATGCTTAAAGAATGTTGTAAACATGTCAAGAAGTCATAAGAGCTGGTTCCTTGCTGGCCAAATATGGGACAATTAAAGTATCAAAATAAATAATAACAACAGATTGCAACACATTGGAAAAAATAAAAATTCATGAATTCATTCTGATATAAATAAATGTGAATAAGTTATTAAGTATGGCTTGGATGGAAAGCCTTTCCTTACAGTAGAATGCCCAGAATAACACCAGAAAAAAAGAGATGAAAACTGAAAATTGCAGTTTGGCAATCATCATGGTGCTAGTTGATTCACATAGGAGCTGACAGTGGAGGCTAAAGGGGTGGGTTGAGGTGCTGGTGTTTTAATGAAAAACAGGACATTGGCATAGTCTAAGAAAATATTCATTGATTACAAAGGGAAAAATTGTGGGGAAGACACTAACAGACAGGCTTTTTTGGTTAAACATCATTAGTGATGGGATGGATGGATAGTCTGTGTCTCTGGACATGGGTCTGATAATGAGGTAATACCGGACAATCCAGTTAAGAGTCATCCTACAGAATGAAGAATCTAAGATATTAAATCTAAGATGTTAAAGACAAAGAAAGGGTAAGAAACATTTGCAGTCTGAAGAAAATTGCATTAATATAGCAATTAAATTATTGGGAGTTCCTGGATGAGAACTTAGACATGAATGGGAAAAAAAAAAGACAGTTGGACAGCAGTATTATATCCATGTTGATTTCCTGATTTGGAAAGCTATATGGTATTCAGATAGGAGAATATTTCCTTCTTTGGATGAACTGACACTAGAACATTTAAAGGCCCTGAAAAAATTCTCTCTACAGCTTGCTCTTAAATATTTCAAGAAGGTATGATGATCACATGTATATGTGTGTGAGTGCACATGCATGCTTGTGGAGAGAGAGAGGTTATGGAGCAAATGCAGTAGAATGTTTTAACACTTGGAGAGTCTGGGTGGATATGGGAGGTTTTTCTATATTCTACTTGCTTTATAAAGTTGTTATTGAAGTATACTTGCCATACAATGTTATGTCAACATCAGCTGTACAACACAGTGCTTCTACTTTTCTATGTGTTATGCTATGTTCACCACAATAAGTGCAGTTACCATGTCACCATAAAGCATGACTTGATTACTTAAGATTTAAATTATTTTAAAATAAACTATTTAAAAAATGACATGATCATTCAACCTCAAAATTAAATTTATAACCACTGCAGATCATTTTAAGAGTACAGATAAATTTTACTATGTGACTCAGTAACACCATTATTGTATCAACTTATGGTAAAACTGATAATCATAGAATGATGCTGAATCTGGAAGTTCAGTAAGAAGGCCAAATACTTGTATTATATCTAAAAACTAATATTCACTAAATGTTTTAAAAAATAAATGAAGTTTCATTTTTAAAAGGAAGCTTCAGTTATCTGGAAAATAACATCATTGTAAAGATGGACAGCATTGTCAATGGTTTATACATCCAGAGCACAAAAAAACAGGATAGAGGTACTTCTCAACCACCCACAGAATTACTTGGGATGCTCATTAAAGACACAGCTTTTAGACCAACACAAAATTACTGAGACAGAACCCTTAAAGATAAGGCTCAAAATCCACATTTTAACAAGCACTGACTCCTGCTCCAACCCCTGCCATTTCTTAGAGATCCGGAATTCAAAGGATCCCTGTTATACTGGCTGTGCTTTACCTAAAACTTGTAATATCAGGAAAGTCACTAGTCTGTGTATCTTAGATGTTCCAATTGTAAGAACTAGACTAATTTTAATACCCAATGTGTCTATTGATGGTTTTATTCTGCTGAGGAAGCTAGATTCTCCAACTCAGAGTCCTGATTGCTTCAAATCAAACATCCTCATTACCTTTCTTGGGGGTTTAATCCATATAATAACCCTGCCTGGTAGATGAAACAAACAATTTCTACTAATTTTCATAGATAAGGAATCCGAGAGAGATAGACGTTCACTGAGTTGCCATAGGTTACTCATCTAGTGAAAGGAACAAATCCAAGCATCAGGTCACTTGCCTCTTAGTGAAGTCTTTTTACCATATGAAACACTGCTTTCAATTTTAGAAATAAGTAGTATCAATAAATATATCATAAAACATCCATGTATTTGGTGCTCTCTTAAACAAAAGGTTCGTGGACATGCAGGCAGGACATCTACCTCATAATGAATTAAACTGTCCCAGCCTCCATCCCACAGCAGAAGAAATTCTGCCAGGTTCTTCCAGCAAGAGCAATTTCTCAACTGACCCCAGTAGTAAAGAATGGAATGAAATTCAGCACATTATGTAAATCACTCATTTTTCATTTCATGTTTATTTATCCAGTGCTAGTTTCTTAGCAAGCCAAATTAAGCCACAGCCAGATCCCCTGAACCTTCTGTGACTTCATTAAATGATGGGCTTCCCACATACAGCCAAAGCTTTGGTTAATATTCCAGCTTTAAGACTCAAGTGCTAAATTTTTGGTATCCTTTTATCGACTGTTACTCAATATTTAGTATTAAATGTTCATAGATATTGATACAGTATACAATCATGAGCAAATCATGTTTCCTTGACCATATTTTTTCTGTTTTAATTGCTTTCATTCATATTATCTCCTTAAATTTTTAATAAGTACCTATGATGCAGATAAACACATTTATTCAAAAAAATTTGTTATGAAGTGGAAAGATGGTGCCCATTATTACAAACCATTTTACCAAAGACATAAGATTAGAACCAAGGTCTTTCTGAATTCCTAACTTGGTGCATTTATAAACAGATACAACACAATAATAGGATTCAACTCTCATTCACATACTAATGTGATCTAAAAAAATGAACTGATGACTTGTCATCTGCTAGGTTGTAACAGGTGCTGGTTACACAATGATTCAATGATTCAGCCCTTTGTCATACTGCCCATTTGTTAGTCTCTTGTAAAGGAAAGAGACTAACAAATGGGCAGTATGACAAAGGACTGAATTTGAGGATATGTGCAGAGTATTGTGATAGAAGAAAGTTGAGTGGCTGACCCAGACTCAGGAAAGACCATTCCAAGATGGAGTAATTTTTCTGGTATTCTGAAAAAAATCTAGTTAAGTTAGGCAAAAGGCATGATTGGTAAGAGAACCCTAGGAGACCATGCCAGCTTATCTAATAGGCAGGTTAAGCACAGGCTCAGGGCTCCAGAAAAGCAGAACTCCAAAAAAATTAGAAACAAGTCTTAAGACTTTGGTATTTGAAATATTTTTCTATCACAGCAAAAAAACCCCAAAACAAAACAAAAACAAAAAACCCCATTGTATTTCTTTGCATTTACTTAATGGTTTTAATATTATATTTATTTTGAATTTCATAAAATTCATTGAATTTCATAAAATTTCATAAAATTTGTAAAAATTCATAAAATTCCAAAAAAATCACAAATTTTCATAAAATTCGTAAGATTTCAAAATTCTTTACTTTCTTACCAGTTAGGATTTCTGAAATTCTCTTCCTGTTCCAGAGGAAGAGAAAGCATAGGGTATTGGGGGAATTAGAATGAGTATGGTACTGGCACAAAAACAGACATATAGATCAGTGGAACAGAATAGAGAGCCCAGAAATAAACCCTTAACTCTATGGTCAACTAATCTTCAACAACACAGGAAAGAATGTCCAGTGGAAAAACAACAGACTCTTCAACAAATGGTGTTGGGAAAATTGGACAGCCACATGCAGAAAAATGAAACTGGACCATTTCCTCATACCACACACAAAAATAGACTCAAGATGAATGAATGACCTCAATGTGAGACAGGAATCCATCAAAATCCTTGAGGAGAACACAAGCAGCAACCTCTTTGACCTTAGCCACAGCAACTTCTTCCTAGAAACATCACCAAAGGCAAGGGAAGCAAGGGCAAAAATGAACTATTGGGATTTCAACAAGATCAAAAGCTTTTGCACAGCAAAGGAAACAGTCAACAAAACCAAAAGACAACTGACAGAATGGGAGAAGATATTTGCAAATGACATATCAGATAAAGGGATAGTATCTAAAATCTATAAAGAATTTATCAAATTCTACACCCAAAGAACAAAGAATCCAATCAAGAAATGGCAGAGGACATGAACTGACATTTCTGCAAAGAAGACATCCAGAGGGCCAACAGACTCATGAAAAAGTGCTCCACATCACTCGGCATCAGGGAAATACAAATCAAAACCACAATGGGATACCACCTCACACCAGTCAGAAGGGCTAAAATTAACAAGTTAGGAAATGACTGATGCTCGTGAGGATACAGAGAAAGGGGAACCCTCCTACACTGTTGGTGGGAATGCAAGCTGGTGCAGCTACTCTGGAAAATAGCATGGAGGTTCCTCAAAAATTTGAAAATAGAGCTACCCTATGACCCAGCAATTGCACTACTGGGTATTTACCCTAAAGATACAAATTTAGTGATCTGAAGGGGCACGTCCACCTGAATGTTTATAGCAGTAATATCCACAATAGCCAAACTATGGAAAGAACCTAGATGTCCATCAACAGATGAATGGATAAAGAAGATGTGGTACATATATATACAATAGAATACTATACAGCCATCAAAAGAAATGAAATCTTGCTTTTGCAACAACGTGGATGGAACTAGAGGGTATTTCGCTGAGTGAAATAAGTCAATCAAAGAAAGACAATTATCATATGATCTCCCTGATATGAAGAATTTGAGAGGCAGTGTGGGAGGTTTTGGGGGTAGGGAAGGAAAAAATGAAACAAGATGGGATTGGGAGGGAGACAAACCATAAGAAACTCTTAATCTCACAAAACAAACTAAAGGTTGCTGGGGGAGGGGTAGAGATAGGGTGGCTGGGTTATGGACATTGGGGAAGGTATGTGCTATGGTGAGTGCTGTGAAGTGTATAAACCTGGCGATTCACAGACCTGTACCCCTGGGGAGAATAGTACATTATATGTTAATTTAAAAAAAAAAAAAGAAGAGTTAGTCTGGTGTAAGTACATTCATAGAATCAAGTAATGGCAAGAAGCATGAGCAGTGTCATTCAGCATTCTCTATATCCAACAACCACATTGGTGTGGGTGGAGTCTAGACTTTGTTGTAAGAACCCCAGTGATCTCTGGTGGTGGCACAGTGCACTAAAGGCCTGGATTCTGGAGTTTAACTCCAACCTCTTTTGCTTATTAGCCAGGACTCTAGATGAGCTTCTTCATCTCTCAGTGCCAGTGTCCTCTTTGGTACATTATGAGGACTGAATGGGCTATTGAGTCTAAAGACTATACTTAATAAATGCTAAATGGGGTTTTGGTTAACATTATTGAAAGGGTTTAATAAGGTGAGTGACATGATCAGATCTGCATCTTGGAATATGTGTCTAGGTTATAGTAGGCAGGATGGAAGATAAATCTAGAGTCAGAAGGATGAATTACGGCACAGACCTAAGGGTGATGATGGTATCCGGAATGATCTGAGTGAAGAAGAATTACAAAGAAGGAAGTGGATTTCTCTAATAGACAGTCTTGATTGATTAATGGGAAAGAAAGGAGAAAGACATCAATATTAACATGCAGATAGAGGAAGAGCTTTAAGAGTGTGTACTTGTGGAGAAGAGACAGTATATGGGTTTTAATCTCCCTGTTTGAAGTGTGGACCAGATCATGGAAGAGACTGTGGTGTGGGGTTTGGGTCATAGAACAGTCTTGGAATATGAATTAGGAAACTGAGACCTAATGTGAGATTTTGTGACATCTGGGGCCTACAGCAAATCTGCTAATTTTATAGCTCTTAGATTCCTATTCTCCTGATCTGAAAAACAGGGTCTCGTCTAAACTGTTTTTAAGGCTACTTTCAGCTTTAGCATTTGGTGGTTATGATTCTAAAATGTGATAAATATGTACTAAATGAACAGAAATGACAAAGGGGCTTCACTGGGTTGCTAAAGACCTAAGAGGAGAGTGTGAGTGGAGCCATTTACACAGATGATCACCTCGTGGTTGTTTTTCCATTAGCCTGGTAACTAGTTCTTGGATTTTACTCAGCAAGAAGTGGAAGCTTCTAAAAACTTAATCTAATGAATCTTTAAAGTCAAACTAGTTTTTTTTCCCTAAACATTAACTATTTTGAGTCACAGGAACATTAATTTTACCTTGGAGTCTCATACTTTGAATATTCATTGTAGAATAAAATCATAAAAACTCTTCAAGATTAATACTTATGACTGCATTTATGAAAAGCTGGAAAAAAAACGTTGACAAATTTTTGAGTTCTGAAAAAGTGTGTATGTATAACATTGAGAGATCTGAGTATCTGGTACACCACTGAAGGATGGCAGTGTCAGTCCTGCTTACCTTGAAGGGTTATTGTGAGTATCACATGAGCTAACATAGTTGAAATAAAATTGTTAGTTTTTTAATTAGAAGAGCTTCAAGGTTTCTGTAAGGGCTACCATCACTTCTAATGATGAGCTCACATATTATCAAACCCTGGAAAACTCAGTATTAAATAGGCAGGAATCCAAGTTATTGTCCTGTGTTAAATGTATTTTCCTCATGCTTTCTAATAACTGGCATTTCCTCCACATTAACAAAACGCAAATGTCCTGTAAGAAATTTATGTTCTCTTAAGTCTCCCTCTGAATTACTTTAATTAGATAACCAACTCTACGAGGCGGACAGTACTAATGAATGCACAGGATTATCATTGAAATTGAGAAAAGGAAAATTTTAGGACAACTTTTGCTAAGAAGTGGGTAGTTTAAGGGAAATCGGTGTCTTGAACACCAGGGACACAAGGCAGAAGATGATCTGAAAGGATCTCAGAATAAGACTCAGGAGAATAATGGGGACCAGCTGAGTATACAAACTTGGCCTTGATTTATGGTGGCTTCTGGTAGATATTATACCTTTTGATTTTCTTTTAACTGAGTTAAAGACTGCCATGAAAACCCATAAGTTCTAGCTTTCCACCCTAATCTATTTTTTCCTGTAAAACAGAGGAAGAGGTAGACTTAATTACCTGGATTTGTCTGAAATGCTTGTCTTCTTTTGAGTCTTAAATAAATAGACAGTAATGCTAACTCCAACTTACCAGTAGGTGGAGGTGGAGGTGTAATCTTCCAATAACTAGCAGATGAGGATTTCTAGACAAACATGAAACTAGATACTATATGGAATTACTATTTACCAGGCACAGGTCCAAAGGTTCTGCAAGCATTGCATCAATACATCCAAATATCCTGACAAAATAGCAGCGCTATTATGCCCATTTTATAGAAGAGCAAACCAAGGTTCAGGCCTGTTGAGTAACTTCCCCAAGGTCACGCAGTTTGTAAGTGCGGGTGTTCAATCATGACGGAGAGTTGGCCTCTTGAATCACACTCCTAATAATGGAATACAATACTTCTTTGTATTTTTCTCTGTATTTTACTCAAGGAATTTCTCTTTCCTTCCCCCTTTACTCTATCTTGCATTTTATATGCAGTAAATAATTAAATGCAAATCTATAAGTCTCTTGTGATACGTTAATCTTCAGATAGAATAGAAATAATCATTTCTTTCTGTTTCCTTTTTTTTGCCTCTCAGACAATTTTTTAAATATTATTTTATTTATTTTTAGGAGGGAGGGGCAGTGGGGGAGGGAGAGAGAGAGAATTTTAAGCAGACTCCATGCAGAGTGGAGAGTGGGGCATGATCCTGAGATCACAGCCTGAGCTGAAACCGAGTCAGACGCCTAACCAAATGCACCACCCAGGTGCCACTCGGTAAACTATTTTTCAAATAAGCCATGTCCTTTCATTCTTCTCTTTTTTTCAAGCAATCCCTTTTATCCATAGCCATGCATGGGTATTCCGTATTCCTTATAAATAAAGTTCTCGTCCTTTAAATTCAGCTCCATATGTCCCACACTGTATATAGCCAATCTCTTTTTATTCCAGTCTAGGTAAGTATTCTCCTATTAGTTTTCTTATAGTTCTGCTATACCAATTATCACTTTCAATTTGTAACATATGTAATTGTATGCCTGGTCTCACACAATGTGTGTCTCTTGAGGTAAAGAATATTGTACGTCTTAACTTACATCCCATTATCTAACACTATCTTAACAAGTAACAGGTACTCCATGCACTCTTGTTGAAAGGATCTGTAGGAAAATATGAAAAAAGATCAGTGTTTCCTGCTGTTGAAATTGCTGAGCTTTGAAAGGGGCACATGTAGCCCATGTTTTGAAATGTACACTCTTGTATTTTCGCAGATAGAGGCAGCTCTCCCTTAAATTTAAGACAGAAACTTGGTCTAAAGAGCGACACTTGTTCTTCTCCTGCAGATGTCTCTGAGAACAGCTTATGTGGGTGCAGTTGCACCTGGCAGGGGATATTAAAGGTTTGGCCTGCTTCACTTCTCACTTTCACAAAGATTCCCATTGAAGTAATTCCCCTTTCATCAAACAATGATCTCATTTCGACTTTGCTGAATATTACATTTTCTTTACAGACTACTTTCAGGGAATTATTGACTGAGAAACTGGCTTAGGATAAGGGGTTACAGAGTCCTCCTTTTTCTCCCCAGACCACTAGCCCCCACCTACAACTTATCTTAACAGGCAACATAGCTAGGCAGTGCAAACCCAATTCTTCGGCTCCCATTTACTTTAGAAGATGCCACTGAAGCAGATCTGGCTAGGTTTTCCTTTGAATCAGTGAATACAGACTAACTTCTCTTATCCAAATGCTGAAGCAGACCTGCTTTATTTGGTAGTTCCAACTTTACCTGCAAGGCCCCTCCATTTTTAGCTGCAAATGCTAGGACCCTTTAATTAGAATGAAGTTTTTGCTAAGTGAATGTTACAGGCAATGACAATATTATCAAGTTGCTGTCTGCGTTTGGAATCAGCTTCTGTTCAGATCCTATTTCCACACCACCATCACTTCAAAACAGCAAAAATTACTCACATTTCAAATGTACCTCAAGGGACAGATTTCATCAGGGCTCACAATGAATCACTCTGCATGTGTTCAGCCTTTGGTTTAAAAAGGAAAAACAGAATGGGGTGCATTAATACTAAGATTCTAAGTATATTTTTAAGATTCCACTTTGATTTTAATGTTTGTGATATTCAGTGTCACATCTCTTACTATAGTAAACAATGAGCCCCTGATCAAATCAGGTGGATATTAATCAGTCTGAATCTTACCTGATCTCTCTGTAACAGTTGATACTGTTAAGCACTCCTTCTACCTTGAAATAGTCTTCTTGCTCTCTGTGATACCCCATCTTCTTCCTATTCTTATGCACTAAGACAGAGCCTTAAAGGGACTTCAACATTTAAAGGTCTGTTAGAGGAGAATGAGACCACAGGAATTTCAGAGGGATCCTCTTCCCTTCCCAGGCCACTTGGTCATGCCCATTGCTTCAATTGCTCTCAATATGCCAATTAGTTTTGAATATATATACACATAACCCTATCAGTCCTCTGGCGTCCAGATTCTGCCAACTCTACTTCTCCAATGTATTCCTCCAGTTAACCTCAGATTCTATCTGACAATAGCAAACATGTTTTCCAGCATCTCTCAAGTCTATTCTCTTGTCTCCCTACCTTTTTAATTTATTTTTTTAAGTAGGCTCGATGCCCAACATGGGCCTTGAACTTACAACCCTGAGATTAAAAGTTGCATGCTCTGCCAACTGAGCCAGCCAGGCACCCCTGTAAGTCTCCCTGTCTTGAGAAACAAAACCCTACTTCTTGTGTAAACTGGGAAGCTAAGGGCCCTGTAAGCATACTTTCAGCTCTTACCTATCCATACTTCATCAATGACAAAAGTCTAACTTATTTCAAGAACATCCCTTGAATCTAACTATTTAGCTTTACCTAGTTTTACACCCTAATAAGCTCCAATCCTCTCCCATTTGAATTACTATGAGAGCTTTCTAATAGAACTCCCAACATCACATACATCCTTCCATTAACCAATTCTATTTCCATTAGGTTATCAGAATATTTTAAAAATTACAGATCTGATCATGTGGTACTTCTAATTAACCTCCTCAATAAATTTCTGTTGCTCTAAGAACAGATGCCTAAATCTTAAAAACATCCTGCCAGGCTTCTCTCCATCTGGCCCCTGCCTTTTCTCTCCTCACTTTGTGCTTCTTTCCATGAGCTCTCAGTGGTTCAGCCACACTGGCCCTTCTTCAGATTCTTAGACATGCTTAGTTCCCTTGTTTCAGGACTTCACTTGTGTTATTCCCTCTGGATGCAAAGCTGTTATTGATTCCTCTTCACCTAGTTAACTCTTACATGAGGTCAGTTCAACTGCCACTTCCTGAAGGATGTATTTTGCTGAACCTACATATAATGTGTCTGTAGTTATAATCTTCCACAGAACACTTCAAAGCATCTAAAAAATAATTATGTTTAATTAATTGTGTTCTATTTCCATATTGTGGTAGAATGTAAGGTCTCTGGGGAAAGGGGCCATTCTTTGTGTGTTTATTATAATATCACCCATAGCTAATGATAAAGACAGAGCTGATGTTAGTTAAAGCCATAGAAACAGATTTTATTCAGTAACTACTGACAGTAGGAAAAAGAACTGGGCTCCATTCTGATTTGTGCAGGGGTGATTTGTCACATTGGCAGTGACCACGCCAGCTGTTTCTCCTAGCTGGCAGTTCCTGAAAATTAGGATTCTATCTTCCCACAGAGACTGGGAGACAAAGGCCCCATCTTTGCTGATGATTACAGTTTAAAGGAGTGGCTCTTGGGTACTTAAGAGAGACATTCTCAGTTGTAAGAGATATATATTCACAATTCTAAGAACCTTTTAAGTAAATCTTTAAGAAAGAGAGGTCAGGAGCCTCTGGTGACGTGTTGGCTAGAACAAAGAAAGTTCTCCTGGTAGTGCTGAGCTTTCTCAGGCAGGCATTTTAAAAGGGGGCTAGGGTCATCCTGGGAAACATGGCCTTATGTTGCTATTACACCACACTATATTTTGGTTGAACCTCCCATTGCAGGGGATTGGAAGGAGTTTTTACACACTGAGATTTCTGAATTTCTCACCAACAAGTGCCTCCCAAGAGTAGACATTCAGTCAACACCTGCTGAATGATAGCATGAATTGTGGGTCCCTCAATAACCTTGCTCAGAAACTTACTATTAAGGAAAGGACGTGTGGTGGGATATAGTATACCCACTTCTTCTCAAACACCTTACTCCTATTACTATAAGCATTTCTAGCTCATTCAATTATTATTACACTTATTAAGGAAGAACACTGACTAATTTAACATGTTATGTTAAAGTGAGTTTCAGGTTCACTTCCAATTACTTTGCCATTTCAGTGTACTCTACCTCTCCACACCCATATCCTACTGTTGGGTGATCAGAAAGTCAGGGCATGCCTGGTTGTGGGTACAAAAATCTGATTGAAATCTAACACAATCTGATTTAATCTAAGCTCTCTCAATAAAAAGTGAATTTATTGGCTTAGATAACTGAAATGTCTAGGGAGAAAACTGGCTCCAACATTGCCATACTGGGTAATTAGATGATGTTTTCAAGGCTCAGTTTATTCTCTATCCCTGGCTCTGCCTTCTGCTGTGTTGGCTTCAGTCTCAGATCCCACCTGGTAGCAAATTAATGGGAATTGGTCCATACAAGTTCATATTCAGCAGGAGAGAGTAAATCCACCAGTCTGAAGGCTCAAACAAAAGTACTTGCATTATGGCTTTGGAGTTCTGATTGACCTGGTAAATGTATCTATCCCCAAAGCATCCAGTGGTGGGGAACAGAATGAGCTTATTGGTTCATAAACATGGCTCATATACTCCCCTTACAAGTCTGGGTTAGAGTCAGCTTCCTAGAAACTACACATCTTAAAGGTAAGGGAAGGTGTGGGAACCCCAAACAGACATGGGAACTCTTTCTCAAAGTATGTAATGGGATGTCTTGTAGCTCAAAATACATTGAATATATATTATTCAATATATACATATTGACTTCTTCTTGACTTCTTATTGCATTCGTTAGGTACACTGATTCTTTCTCTCTATACACAGAGAGGGAAGAAAATAGAATCACAAATCAACAGAAGTTTATTGTTTCTAGAATTGCAAATTTATATACAAATCTGTATAGCCATTTTTTAGAGGGGAACTTAATCTTTGTATAACCCTAAATAAAACAAATTATTATTTTAAGGATGTGATTAAAAGATTCAGAATTCTAAAGACCAATATCTGTTACAAAAGAAACCCAATATTTTAATAAGGTAATTTTTATTGACATTGACTAGTAATAAATTCATAAACATTAGATATTATATAGGCTTCTTAGCATCCTGTTGTAGATATTTTTTGTTTAATTGTTTAAAAAACAAAAATGGTCATGAACTCCCACCCACTGCCTTCATCTTAGAAATAGTTAAAGAGAGAGAGAGAGAGAGAGAGGTTGTTATTGATTAAGCTCATTGAGAATGACATGGACATTGTGCAGCATCCTCAGTTAACGAATGACCTTCCCCTGGTGTCATCCGTATTTCTCTCTGTGAAAGAACTTGAGAAAAAGAGATACATGGGTCTACCTGTTAAGATTTCTAACTGCAGTAAATGTGAGTGAAATGTTAGTGTGAATTCAGACTTCAGTGGTGGGAGAGAATAGGTATTCATTTGTCTATGCCAGGACACAGAGAGCCATTTTGTGCAATAAATAGTATTTCTGAGCCTAACCACACCTGCTAAAATAGCACATTTATAATCAGGCAGTAGTTCACTCATATACCAGAGCCACTTTCAATTTATAATTAGAATTCTGCTGCCTCAACTCTGTTCTCCAATGTCAGAATTATTTCTGGCCTCATACTGCAAACACTATTCTATTTAGGATACACAGCTTTCTTGAATGCTTTGTTCTGGGAACTATTTACCATTAATTTGTGTCCAGGTGCATTTATCATGTTAGCCCAGCACAGTAATTAAATGGCTAAAGTCATTCTGTATATGAATACACTATGCTCATTATTACCATTCCACTTAATTCAGCATCATCTGTAGACCTCTAAATATTGCTTCCACATCATCATCTGCTATATGCTCAGTAAGATTCTTGCAATTTAAATGTCCTTCATTTCCAGCTGTGATTTTTGCTCCCAAAGTTTCATCAACTGTAGATCACAATATGGATTTGTATAGTAATGAAATTGCAGCTCTGAGAAAGACTTATATAGTTCATATGGTTTGTCTCCTGCCTTTAGACTGAATCTCATTCTAAAAGATTGGATTACATTTTATTTTCACATATTACTGAGACAAACTCTCAGTGTTTCCCTAGTGCTTGTTGGGCCTACACTGCAGAAATGAAAATGCTCTGTTCAGTTCTCATGTTTCGGGAGTATAACTGACCGACTGCTCCAACTGCCATCCCTCGGGATCCTCCATTTTCATCACGGTCCTACTTCCTGTGATGGCCCCAAGCGATGACTGAGCATTGCAGGGGCTAAAAGCAAGCTTAGTCCACTAAGACATATTATTCTTCTAACAGGTGACTTAGGCTTGAGGCTTCCTGTTAGACTTGCCAAACTTTTGTTGGAACTGTGCCTCAGTGAGACACTCTCCTTTCCCCAAACCTTTTCACTTCCCTCTCTCCTTCTATAGGCACTACATCTGCATCACAGTCTGAAGGCTTTCTCCTTCTTCCCTGCTTTGTCATCTGATACACCTCTGTCATCTCTAATCTCATCTTGATGTTTGGTTCTTGAAGGACAGAAACTAATGCAATTTCCTATTAGAAAAACTTCCTTGGGTTCAACTGTAATTCTACATACTAGAGCGGAAAGAAAAAAAAAAGATTTACCCCCTCCAGTTTATTCTTTGTTGGAGGTGGAGAAAAACCACAGGAAGGATAAAATATTCCTATAACTGAAGAGTTGTGTACCAAGATATTTAAAGCATTTTTTCTTCTCATTAGTGCAAATCTCTATAACTTAGTATGTTCTTACGAACCCATATACTTAATTTATTGCTTCCTTTATTTCTACCATATGTCATAGATTCTCAGGTAAATGTTTTTCACATTTCAACATCTCTGAAGTTGTGATGTATTTTACAAATATGACTGTGTCATAATTTAAGTGGCACCTTTTCTCCTTAGTGGTAAATAAATTAATGAAGTATCTTATAATCACTGGCATCTAAATTCTACCAAGTTCTCTCTCTTCTCCATTTAGTTTCTTTATATTATGCACATGTCTATGTACAGACCTCAACCAAAGCTTTTTACATTTTCTCCATCTCTATTTCATCTGTGATTTATCTAATGGAAGGGACTCTTCGAATTCCTCCATATTTCGGCTCAATTTAGCCATTCTAATAGAGTATTTCTTTCCTAGATATCTGAAACAAAATTTGTTCAGAAATTGCAACGCTTGGACACTATGAGATTTTTTTTTTTTTCTCTACTCTATGTCTTTAGTCTGTTTGGTGACTATATTGAAGACTTATGATAAGGATACTTGTTTGGAACAGAGATTCAATTTATTTTCACCAAATAAAGTCTTCATTTGCATTCATTTTTGGTGTATTTGCTTCCACAAAGGAACAAAGAGCATTTTAGAAAAAAATAAAAAGTGTTGCCACCATAGATCAATATTATAATGTAATCTATTGATAAGCAAGTTCTAAGTCAGAATTAGAAGAAAAAAAATTTTTTTACTCATTGATAATGTAATGGAGTGATTATGAAGTGATTAAGAACATGTTGTATAGAGTCAGCTTTACTTGAGTTCAAGTCTATATGATATTAACTTAACTATTTGATATTTATTACAAATTACATCAGGAACTTATACCTCACTAGGAAATTGTACCACCATATCTCAATTCTAAACCCACCTGCTTTGTGGGTGCTGAGCCTGGGAGTCTAAACACCACATTTCTGCTTTGCCAGTGTTTCCCTGTTGGGTTCTGCACGTTAGGGAGATTGCAAAGCCAGAAGAAGAGGCTCTTTCCTTTCTGTCCCTCCACTTTCCTGTCCGTGTTGCCATAGCAACACTTCTTCACTCTAGCAGTAGAAATTCCTTCCCGTGGCAGCAGCCAAATCCAATTTGTGGTTGTTCCAGTGTTTGTAGGACCTTCTTTATGGCACCATCTTACAAACACCAGGATCAATAAACTGGTACTGGTGCCCACCCTTGAGATATTTGGGGCCTAGTCCCACAGGGTCCCTCATCCAAGACCAAAGACTCCACACTACTGAAGCAGTACCTCCTCCTAAGAGGTCAGGGGTTCTACTCCTTGAGGCTCTCTTCTAATCCTCTATGTTTCCCTAATTCCAACAGTTTCACAGAATTTCATAGTTTCATTAATTCTTTGTTTTCTCAGTTCTAGGTGTGGTAACTTCTTCCTATAGTTGCTACCTTGGTGATACCTTAGTGCCTGTGGTGTGCTGGAGTCCCTTGTAGCTGCTAACATAAGCTGACTATGAGCTTTCCCCAGCTTTGTGTTCAGTGATGTCACGTTGGGAGCTTGACATTAGTCAGCAGGAGAGTATGCACACCATTAATATCAGAAAACACTAAAAAGTAGGGCCATTTCCCACCTACCAGCACAGGCCAGGTGACTAGCCCATCTTACCTTAGACTTCCCTTTTTAACTCTTCAGTTACGTAATTAATAACTTAATACTCAGCTGTATTTTTTAACTAAAATCTCTTTGTCTAAATAACTAGTGTAATTTCTGATTTCTAACTGGACCTTAAATGATCTGGTATTAATTTCCTCAATTATAAAATGAGAAATATTTTAATAGTTACATCATAAGCTTCATGTGAGGGTAAAATGAGACAATGTAGATAAGACAATTAGGCTAGTATCTGAAGCATTTTATAAGTGACTTTGGGGCCAATTTATTAAATTTCAGTCTATCTCTTCTAGCCTGTATTTTATCCTTCCACCATTACATTAGAAACTTCCCAAAGGTGATAAATTGGTCCTCAAGAAAGCACTTGTTAATATCTGGAGACGTTTTCAGTCATCATAATTTATAAGGGAGGGTGCTACGGATATCTAATGGGTAGAGACCAAGGCTACTTGCCAAACATGCAGTGTGCAGGACAGCCCCTCATAAGGAATTAACCAACCTAAAATGTCAATACTGCTGGGGTGGAGAAACTCTGAATTAAGTTTTGAGTACTTTTTCTCTCTAGTAGTGTTCACTAAGCTGAAAACAGAATGTTTCAAAGTCACTGGGTTCTTCCTCATTTTTTAAAGGTGTGGGCTCACTGAAGAACTAATATTAAGAGGGACAGACAGCCAGAGACAGAGAGGTAGAGAGGGAATGAGGAAGAAACAGCGAATGGAATTTCACAAGAGGATTGCAAGAGGTTAGAGAAAGGGATGATTTTTCCAAGAAATCAGATAATGCGTTCTCAGAAAAGACCAGAGCTATAACACCCCTGGCAACAAGGGATGCCTAGAGCATTTGCAAAATTTCAGAGGTTGATAACTGTGTCAAGCGAGGCTGGATGTCAGGTCCAATTTTCCCAGCCTGAAAAACTGGGCCTGTGTCCCAGTGGCTCACAGAGGCAGGGGCTAGAGACCCTGGCAGCAGTGACCAAATGGACCCTCCAACTTTTGATGGTCTGTACAATCCTGGGAGGAGGGGGCTGCCCAAATAATTCACCTACTGTCCTGCCAGCATGGCAGACTGGAACTTAGACCTTGATTTACATAAAATGGAAATAAAAGAGATTTTATTTTTTACACAACTGATTCTGCAAACTGAGTTATACTCACTTATTTGACTGTGATATACTGAATGTGGTAGGTGGAACCTTAGTGGTAGCTGTGGCAGCTGGGGTCCTGGAGGCAATTAACACCCTCAGCAGCCAGAGCAGCAGCTGCTTTGATCTAATCAGAGTGATAGAGACATGAGTTTCTTCAAATAAACTAATGTTTCTCTTTTCACTGATTCCTTTGGTACAAATATGCATGCCAACATAAAGAGAAAAGAATGTGGGGGCAAAAAAAAAAAGTGGTAATAGGTGAAAGGCATTTTTCAATTTATGGACATACAAAAACCAGAAAGATGTTTCTATAAAATATCTCTTATTAAAAAAAATTATTATTTCAATAAACATATATTTATGCAAATATGCATGATTAGATTTTTATTAACATATATGATTAGATTGTTATTAATCTATCATATATAATATGGGTATATAGCTTGATCAAAGGTTTTGAATGTTTTTCTTCACAATGTTTCCACTACCAAAAAAAAAAAAAAGTCTTATTATCTACCAACATCTTTGTCAATGAAACTGAGATAAAATGTTGCACTGACCTGATTTCCTATAACAAAAAATAAACAATGTAAGGGAACTGGTATTAGCACCCTCAGTGAGAACTGAACACAATTCATAAAATGCCTCACCTACAGGCTTGCTGTACGTATGTTTGGATGTATTTGTGGTGAAGAAGGCTCAGAGATTCATAATGGAAGGAACCTGGACAGTTAACTGAGTTCTACCCCAACCTTCAGGGAGGTTTGGCTCTATTGGCTACACTGAAAGATGAGGTCACTGAGGCTCCCAAGATTAAGAGACCTGCCCAAGGATCCACAACCACTAATAAATTGATGGTCTCAGGACTGCTATACATACCTGGTTATAACATGAGGTATTATATATCCTTAAGGTTACATTTGCTATGAGTAATGGAACCCCACTCCCATCAAACAAATAATAAGACAGAAGTTTCTTTCTTTCTCAAGTATATAGCCTGGCTGAAGTCAATCCAGATATGGCATGATACTCCATGGTATTAGGAAGACTGATTCCTTCTATTCTGTGGTTTATGTTATGTGTTATTTTCTATTCTCAAAGTCACTTCAGTGTCTAGGATATTTCAGGATCTCAAGCAAGTATGTCTGCATTATAATACATACAAAGGAGGACAGGAGAAGGGCAAGCCTTCTCATTTTAAAGGTAATCTTTGGAACTTGCACATATCACTTCCCCTCATAAACTGCTAGCTAGAATTTAGCTTCAAGAAAGAGCACAAAAACAGACCTTATTCCAGGTGATCATATGACCAGCTAAGAGTCTGGTATTCTAGTACTTAAAACAAGAGAAGGGGCCCCTGGGTGGCTCAGTTGCTTCAGTATCCACTTGATTGGGCTCAGATCATGATCTCAAGGTCACGAGATTAAGCTGGATTGGGCTACACACTCAGCAGGGAGTCTGATTGAGATTATCTGTCTCCTTCGCCCTTTGCCCCTGCCCTTTGCCCCTTCCCTCCGTGGTCTCTCTAATAAATAAATAAAAGATTTGTTTATTTATTAGAGAGAGAGAGATAGCACAATCAGAAGGGGGACAGGAAGAGGGAGAGAGAATCTCAAGCAGACTTTGCACTGAGCATAGAGCCCAATGCAGGGCCTGATCCCAGAATCCTAAGATTATGACCTGAGCTGAAACCAAGAGTCGGACATTTAACCAACTGTACCACCCAGACACCCCAAATAAATAAATCTTTAAAAAAAAAAAAAAAAGGCAGAAAGCTTTTCCAATAAAGAGCAAGGCAGTAAATATTTTAGGCTTTGTGGATCACAGGGTCTCAAGTACCATGTTACTAAAGTAGTTACTCAAGTACTTGTGCTGTAATGGTGCAAATGCAGCCATAGATAATATGTAAATGAGTGATCATGGCTATGTTCCAATAAAACTTTATTTATAGCAAGCGACTATGATCCAAGGGTCATAATTTACCAACCCTACTCTAAAAGATGAAGCAAAAAGATACTGAGAGATAGCCAGTGGTCTCTGACACCATGCTATTGCTACACACAGTATGGAAGTAGAACTAAGAACTGTCCTTTTGCCAGGCCAATTAATATCAACCTGAAAAGTGCTCTACTGGTAGCCTGCCCTTAAGATGACTGACAACAAGGCTTTTCCTGGACAAACCAGTTTATTCCTGCTTTCCTGTTATCCCATCCTGTCTCTTTACACCTCAGAATGCCCCCAAATCGAGCCACGCTACCATGTAGGTATTTATTAAGAAAAAAGAAAGCTTAAGCCTATATAAAGATTAATGCATAAATGTTCACTGTGTCCTTTATACGAAGCTAAAAACTAGAAACAGCACAGATGAACACAAATAGAAAAATGGATAAAGTGCAATACATCCATAAAATGAATATTGCTCAGTAATAAAAATAGCAAACCACTGATATATGACAACATGGATGACTCTCAGAATAATTAAGCTGAGTCAAAGAAATCAGACAAAAAATATATACATATACTGTTCTATTCCATTCATTTAGAACTCTAGAAAATGCAAACTAATGTGTAATGATAGAAACAGATCGGTGGATACCTGGAGAATTTGAAAGGAGGCAGGGCAAGAGCTAAGGATTACAAAAGTGCAAGAAGAAAGTTTAGTTGCTTTTTTTTTTTTTAAGATTTCATTTATTTATTTAATAGAGTGAGAGGGAAAGAGAGAGAGTTCACAAGCAGGGAGTAGGGGTCAGGAGAGAAGCAGACTCTCTACTCAGCAGGGAGCCAGACGTGGAACTCCATTTAGAACCCTGATAAAGTAGATGCTTAACCAACTGAACCACCCAAGAAAAAAGCTTTGTGAGTAACACATTCACTCCCTCAATTGTGGTGCAGTCTCATGGGAGTACACCTATGTCAGAATGTATCAAATTCTACCATCAAAATACGTGCAATTTATTCATTATGTTCATTAAATTTTAATAATACTATTTTAAAAAAGTGTCACAGTTTGAATCATAAGCTCTATCTAGCCCTATCATGCCATATACATATACACATATATATGTGTGTGTGTGTATATATATATATATCCCCACATATGCCAAAAAAAATTTTTTGTTGAAATGAAATGCTGTTTCTTTTTCAATAGCACCAAAAACAAAAGCATAAGATTATATGGGTTGTGGGGGTATGGAGGGTGTGGAGAGTGGGGTGAGAATTCAGAAAAACTAAAATCTTTGAAACAGAGGCATTTAAGTTATTAAGTTAAAACTATGCTAAAAAAAAAAAAAAAACTATGCTTATCTAAACAAGTAAATTCACCTTTAGTAAAAAATCATAGGAGAATGTCTAAGATTATTTTCACGGTTTAAATGGCTAGCTGTGATACCAAATCAACTTCATTAATTTACTGATTTAAAAATGGATAGGACTGACTGCTTAGAAGTAATTTATTTTCCTCTAATTGATCACTCAAAGCATGAATAAAAACAAATTGACCTTTGCAGTGATGAAACTTTTGAGTATCTCTGCATAGCTGTAGACAGACCTCTATTCTTAACCTGTCATATATGCTCAAGCTCTTTATATTACATTTGGGCTTTCCTTTCCCTGTCTGGATAGAGTTAGAGGAAATCACCTCTAAAACTTTTTCCAATTCTGAGACCTTGTGATTCCTTTACACAAATATACTTGTACCATTTCTTCTCTGGTAAGACTTCTGTTTGCTGTATGTGTGTTTGTCTCTCTTTCTTCTGCCTCTTTTCTATTAATATACATATATTTCCAATCTTCCCTTTCTTCTCTGTCCTCCAATCTAATGCTTTTTCTATATATATATATATATATATATATATATTTATATTTATATTTATATTTAAAGATTTTTATTTATTTATTTGATAGACAGAGAGAGATCACAAGTAGGCAGAGAGGCAGGCAGAGAGGCAGGCAGAGAGAGAGGGGGAAGCAGGCTCCCCGCTGAGCAGAGAGCCTGATGCAGGGCTCGATCCCAGGACCCTGAGATCATGACCTGAGCTGAAGGCAGAGGCTTAAACCACTGAGCCACCCAGGCGCCCCTCTATTTCTGTATATTAATGACCCACATTTAGCAAGTTTTTCCATCATAAATATTCTGTATCACATAGAGTAGCTCATTCTCACTGCTAATTAAACTGAAAATAGGCTACATAATTCTTAAAACTAACCCTTGTTCCTTAAGTCTAAAAGAGGTGTACTACAGCAAGCTTTTGCCAAGGTGTAGGCTTGTCTGTATTGTAAGAAATCAAATCCTTGTGCCACCTGGTGTCTATCAAGGAAAACACAATAAAAAATATTAAAGTGCAATTTTCAGCCAAGCCAGAGAGGCATATTCCACTCTACTGAGGTTATGTATGATTTATTCTATTCATATGACACATCTCCTCATGATGATATGTTGTCCCTCATTTGAACCTCACCACTGAGCAACCCCAGCATCAGCCCAGACAGGGATTTGTTGCTCCTCATTCATACTCCCTAATTCTCTTATTTCCTGTGGGGGGGGGGGAATCCCTCATTTCCTCATTTCTCTCTTCTTTGATATAAGATCAGATATTCTAGAGTTTGAAGTGACCTCAAAAATAAGCTGATGTGAACTTCTCACAAAATGCAACTAAGAAGTTAGTGGCAGATAGATCAGAACACAGGTCTCTTACTTCCAATAGCAACAACAACAACAAACTTTTGGCTTTATATTCACCATGGCTTATTTCATAGAATTTATGATCAATTGAGAAAGACAAGACATAGCTAAGAGAATTAACTGAGAAACATACATAGAAGAAAGAAAATACTATGAAAACTACGAATGAATATGTAGCACTCTATAACTTCTATCATTTAAAATGAAAATTGATAGTATAATTACATGTTTATTTACTCAGCTGATAAAAACAGAAAGAGGGCAGAGGTTGTTTGGCATATAAAATGGAATCTAAGAGCCCTGGCATCAGTTGGGACAGAACCGAGCAGAGGAGGAACTGGGGCTGAAGAAATACACGGGATTGCAGAAAGTGGCAGGGGTCCACTAATCAGGGTTCAGAGAGGTCATGAATTAGTATCCTACCAAATATCCGAAGAGTTTGCGTTTTCCAGAAAGAGTAGTGCATCTGAAGGAGAAATGAGGAATAATGCTTATAGTGAGGCACCTACATCACGATTCTTTAGGGGGCTTGAAAGGCGGAGTTGCCCCTAATTCTGGGGGAGGGAGTACTGGGAAGAATAAAGGCAGCCTTATGCTAGGCTCTGAATTTTGTTGCTGTAAAAGAAGACTAAGTCCAAGATATTAATCGTGCTATAGACAAAAATATGAAAGCAATATTCAATATTCAGGGTAAGACAACAAAGCAATGACAGAACCAGGCTGAGTCACTCTGAGCACACAGGAAGTCAGGGAATTTGCTCTATGATTCCAAATGCTGAGCCTGTTTGCGCTGACGAGATTGTCTCTAGCTGTCTTCTATAAGAGAGAAGCTTCCTTTTTCACACTCTAAGATTTCTTCATTTAACACTATATACTGAGGGCTTACCCTGTGCTGAACATAATGGTGGTTTCTAACACAGTAGTTAAAAACAAAATGCATTTTCTGCCAACATGGACGTAGAATTTTTGTGGGAACTACATGCAGCTGAAACTACAGATTAATACTGCATTTTTCTGCTACGAGGTATGGCTGGAAAGTTGTAACTGTGTCAGCTCAAATTATTTTTATAATTGATATCTGTGGAAGCAGATTCAAATAATTTCCCCAAATCCAATACTTTCACTGTAATAATTCAAACTAAAGTCACTCTGGCTACTTTAATGCTACCTTCAATATTACTTTAGCATTGTAGATGTTAAGTTAATGAGTAAGAGGAAAACATTACTTTTAGCAACATAGCAGGTAAAGAGCAAAGAGATTTCACTGAGGGGTGCCTGGGTGGCTCAGTGGGTTAAAGCCTCTGCCTTCGACTCAGGTCATGATCTCAGCCTCCTGAGATGGACCCCGGAAATGGGCTATCTGCTCAGTGGGGAGCCTGCTTCCCTGTCTCTCTCCCTCTGCCTGCCTCTCTGCCTACTTGTGATCTTTGTCTGTCAAATAAATAAAATCTTAAAAAAAAAAAGAGAGAGAGAGAGAGATTTCACTAAGCAAGTGGAAACTATGCCAAGAAAGGCAGAGGCTCAGGTAAACTTGGAGCACCCCAGGATAATAATGCATTTCCTCAGAGCCTGTGGAGAAACGGATGCTCCTGAAGTCCTCCTTTTCTCTGAATACATTAATGCCTCACTGAAAGCATACTGACTGGTTCCCAGTCCACAGATCATAAAGATTTATGGAGTAAATGAATGAATGTCCATGGTACTTCTCATGACCTATACTTCATTCTCCTTGGCTTGTGGTGACAAGTTGAGTATGCAACCAACCTAATGCTTTAATCCACTTTCATTCGGAATTTGTATCCTAAGTAAATCCTTTTCACCATCCTTCTGTTTTACTTGGTCATTAAAAGCTTTGGAAAATAAAAAGTATTTTTTCTTTGATAAGAGAAATGGTCAGCAAACTGCAGACTACAGAGTTAATCAAGACTTTAAGTTCTATTGAGTCTGATGAGGCTGCCTTCAGCACTCACCAGCCCGTCTTATTGACAATGCAGCAGACTGAACCATTCAGAATGACTGACAGCTCCATTTGCCAGGCAGCCATCATGAGTGGCAGTTTCACTAGCACAATGTCCATTCTGAGTGGCATCTCAACACCAAGAATACCTAGTTTGATTGACAGCTTCATATACAAAGAAGTGAAGCCAGGATATCTCTGAGAAGCTGAGGAAAGGATGTGGGAGAGTTATGTCCTTTGGGCCTTAGGTTCTTCCCCACCCTTTTTTTCTGTGAACATTTCATCATCATTGTTAAAAGAGCATAAATACACAAATGTAAAGAAGACAGAATTTGATTTATCACAGCTGCGGTTCAAATCAACACTGTTTTGTGTTGTGCCACATGAAAATGTTTGCATCTCTCCAGATGATATGAAACACAATCATATTCTTAAGTTATTATTGAAATTTTAAGCATGTGTACTAAAGAGGCTTATAACCGGCAAAGGAAACTGATAAAACCCAATGCTTTCTATTTTCTGTGTCTGTGGCATAATTCCCATTCTATTTTGGTGAACATTTTTGACTTTAGAGTTGTGTTCAATGCAAAACACAAACACAACAGGGACCAACAACAAAAAATGGGTGCCCGAAATGTTTGCCTACTCTATGTGAAAAACTAAAATGATTTACTTTTTAAAAACAGGCTCTACACCCAACATGGGGCTTGAACTCATGACCCTGAGATAAGAGTTCAATGTTCTACCAACTGAGGCAGCCAGGTGTCCCTTAGGAGCTGGAAGTCCAAATCAAGGTGTTGGCAGGTTTGACTTACAGATGGCTATCTTTTCATTTTTGTCTTCATGGACTTTCCTCTGTGTATGTACATCCCTGGTGTCTTTTGGTGTGTCCAAATTTTTTCTTTCTTCAAGAACACCAGTCAGATTGAATGGGAGCCCACCCTAATGGCTTCTTTTAGCTTAATCACCTCTTTAAAGACCAGTTTTCCAAATATAGTTACATTCAGAGGTACTGGGGATTAGGCTTCAACATCTGAATTTTAGGGGACACCCAATTCAGCCTATAACTGTCCCCTAACCATAACCTACACTTGAGCCAGAAATGGAGAATTCCTATTCCCTAAATAAAACCTGTATCTTCTCACCACCTCATGTCTGAACTGAGTATCTTTGAGATGAAATATACGGATTACACAGGTCTAGTCAACTCATTAATAGAGAAGAAACCCATGGCTTTCTAAAAAGAAAAATTGACTGACTTACCCAAGGACTCAGAGATGGTCAATCAGTGGCACTGTTAGAATTAGATAATGCCTTGCAAATAGGGCAGGGGCTTTGTACCAGTGGTTAATATTTCCTCTCATCTTATTCCTTCCAGCTGAAATGAGGCACCCAGTCATTTTTACCAATTGCAAACGTACCTGTACTAAAAAGATTCTGAATGTGGTATCTTTCAGATGAAGACCTTCTTGATTCCTCTAGCTAGAAATCAACCTTCTTTCTTCAGAACATTTAAGGCTTCGCCATATAGTGTTTCCCATGTTATAGTTAGCTATGTATTTGTTTCAATCCCCCATCTGATATTGTAGGTTTTTTTTTAAAAAAATGAGTCATTTGCTTCCCATGGCAGCACTTAATATCTTTACAATTATACATACAAGATGTTCCATAAGCATTTTTTCTTCAGGGGCACCTGGGTGGCTCATGGGTTAAGCCTCTGCCTTTGGCTCAGGTCATGATCTCAGGCTTGGAATCGAGCCTGGCATTGGGCTCTCTGCTCAGCAGGGAGCAGGCTTCCCCCTCTGCCTGCCTCTCTGCCCACTTATGATTTCTGTCAAATAAATAAATAAAATCTTTTAAAATAAATAATTCAAAAAACATTTTTCTTCAGATTCCTTGCTGCATCAACCTTCCTACTATAAAACTGCCTCCAGTTTAAAAAAAAAATGTAGTACTAGGGAGAGGCAGAAGCACTTCATAGGTACTTCAGAACTCCTCAAGTCAGGAACTCTCAGAGCTCCTTTTCATCACAGTATAATTTTAAAGTTTAATTAGATTAATTAGATTACAACCCCCCACTCCATCCCCCAAGAGGTTATGAGAACTTTCAAGATAACTGTTCTTGTTAATCTTTGTACCCTAATATTCAAGCTACACACAGTATTGCTTGGAAGTCCTGAATGAGTAAATGCATAAATGCAGAGACCCTTCTAGTCACTGGAGTCCAGCATTTTGTATAGCTTCAAGTTGGAAATGCTTTGTATTTAAAGACATCAAGTAGGCACAGATCGCCATCTAGGGTAAAATGTACAGCAATGCTACCAGAAAATGGAACTCCTCTCCTAAGATATTACATTGAATTTTTACTGAGCTGTGTTCACTCTTACAAACCTTGTCATCATTCTAATATGAAGAGAGGATATAATATAACTGTCACTTCCAAATACTTACTATAAAAATTAATTAAGTTATAGATTCTTTATCATATATTTTTAGAACATTTCTTTGATAAAATAAAGTTAGTGAAAAATTCTCTGGATTTGGTGAAACTAGGATGCACCTTACACTATGCTTACATGCAAATGCATATCCACCCTTTCAAATACTGTCCCTCTTCAAGCTGATTTGGCTCCATGCTGGTCTTGGAGCCCACTTAAACAAACAAACAAACAACCCTAACAATGTCAAATAGTGTCCCTCTTGTTAACCTCATTCCTCTGACAGACCTTTTATGTCAACTAGTTTAGTTTTCTACCAATAGACACACACTCAGTTATAGACAAGTTTTATCTAGGCAAGCACAGTCTCTCTTAAAATCTTTAAACATTCTAAAATTTAAAAATGTTATAGGATGCCAATGACTTTTTTTTGTTGAAATGGCTTCAAACTGGAGTCCGTGTTTATTTGTTTGTATACTTTTCTCACTGTCTCTGAAATTAAAAATAAGACAGTAAAGTCTCTGAAGCATTTTTGCTGATAAGGTGTATGGTTTGAACAATCTTGCAAGCCACATCCCATTCCTGGTCATTTATTGATATTTATATAAAGAATTTAAAACATCCTACTATTAAGAGCTATCTGCTTAACATTATTTTACTGAAATATTATATTTAACTTATATAACAATTTAATACATGGCCCTAGATTTTAGAAAAATTTTCATGTATTAAGGGAGCTCATGTTTTTTATTCAAAAATCTGTCAGAAATACTTTCAGGTCTGGCTGTAATGGAGTTTTAGGTATTGAACTTATCTGATGCCCCCCCACACACACACAGATAAACCAGGCAAAACAAATATATGAAGCAATTTTTTTCTTCAGGTATTAGACAATAGGTGTCAAAGTGTTAGGATTCTTGAGAAAAGGAAAGCACATAGATGAATTCCAAAACCATACTGGCTTTTTCTGCCTGAGACATTTTTCAAATTGGCATAGCAAAAGAAATATTCAAAATAAGATATAGAAAGTAAAAAAGTCACACACACGCACAAAAGAAAAGAGCAGAACATCAGTGAGTTTGGGGGAAACTCTAAGCACTTTAATATAAAAAGAGGAAAGAAAAATATTTGAAAAAATCATGGCCAAAGATTTTTCAAATTGGATGAAAATTTTAAATCCACAGATCCAGAAAACTCAATGAATCCCAAACAAAAGAAGACTACACCAAGTCACACTGTAGTAAAATTGTTCAAAATTAATGATAAAGTGAAGAGCTTAGATTCAGCATAAGAAAAATATATATACTGCAAAACAAAGATTACAGTAGATTTGCCATGGAAAACAATGCAAAGAAGATGACAATGAAGTACTGAAAGAAAAATAAAAAAAACAAAAAACAAAACAAAAACAAGCTGTTAACCTAAATTCTATATCCAGCAAAAGTATTTATAAATAATGCTATAGACTAAATGTTTGTCTTCTCAAGTTCACAGTTTGAAACCCTAATCCTTCAATGTGATGGAATTAGAAGGTGGAGCCTTTGAGAGGTGATTAGGTGGTGAGAGTAGAACCCTCATGAATAGGACTTATATCCTTATAAAGGAGACCCCAAAGAGATCTGTCACTTTTCTATCACATGAGGACACAACAAAAAGATGGCTATAACTAGATATTTGGACTCTTGCCAGACACTGAATGTCTTGGAGACTTGATCTTGGACTTCCTGGCCTCCAGAACTGTTAGACATAAGTTTCTGTTTTTTATAGATCACTTAGTCTATGATACTCTGCTACGGTAGCCTGAATGGTCTAAGATGCAGGGGGGGAGGGGGTGCTACTATAGTCAATAACTAGAAATGTGGAAGTGGTTTTAGAGCTGGGTAATAGGTAGAGGCTGGAAGAGTTCTGAGGTACACACTAGCAGAAGTCTATGCTGCCCTTAATTGTCGATCTTCTCAGAGAATTATCTACATAATCATGAATAGAATGTTGGTAGAAATATTGATGATACAGGCCATTATGATGAAGTTTGAGATAGGAACAAAGAACATGTTATTGGAAACTGGAGGAAAGGCAATTCTTAATATAATAAAATGAAGAACCTGGTTGAACTGTGTTCATGTCCTAGTGTTTTGTGGAAGACAGAACTTGTGAGTGATGAAACTGGATATTTACAGGAAGTCACTTCTAAGGCAGGTGATGAAGGTGTGGCTTTGCTCTTCCGGACATCTTATAGTAAAATGTAAAAGAAAAGAAATGGCTTAAACACAGAGTTGTTAAGCAAAAAAAGAAAACAGAACTAAACACTTGGAAAATTCTGTTTACCTATACTGCAAAAAATAAGAAAACTTGCTCAGAAGAAAACAGGGTATTGTCACCAAGCAACTATTTGATTAGGAGATTAGTATGAGTGTGAATCATGGCCCTAGTCAGCACCTAAACAAAGATGTGCTATTCTTCCAGATGGAAAGATGATTCACAGTTCATCAAGGCTGCCTCTTTTATTTCTAAAGGAGGAACCACTGTCTCACTTTCAAGAAAGTGAGGATAACTGGCCTCCTCCCAACTAGGGGAGCCAAACCCTGCCTAGTAAAAGCTGTGGTTAAGATAACTATCCCAGTAGTGGAAGGTGGGGCTGCAACCCCAGTGTGCCTGGAGGGCAGAACATTGAGCCAAAGAGGAATATTCTTGAACTTGGTATCTCATACAGTTTGCCTTATAGTTTGAACTTACTGGAAACCCATTTCTCCTTTCTTCCATTCTCTTTTTTGTATTACTCCCTTTTGGAATGAAAATGTCTTTCCTATGCCTATACCACCGCTGTATTCTGGAAGCACATAATTTGCTTGATTCCCGAGGTTCATAGCCAGAAAAACATTTCCCTCAGAATGAACTGTACCTAGAGTTTCACCCATATCTTAGAAGATTTTTAGATAAAACTGGATTTCAGCCTTTAGAGTTGACGCTGGAACAAGTTAAACTTTTGGGGCTGCTGGGATGGAATGTATTTTGCATTTGAGAAAAACATGAATTTGGGGGGTTCCGGGGGTGAAATGCTATAGAATAAATATGTTTTCCCTTAAAATTTATATACTGAAGCATAATCCCCAAACTGAGGTGAGGCCTTTGGTAGGTAATTAGAATATAATGGTAAAACCCTCATAAATGCACTTAGTGCTCTTCTGAAAAAGACTGCAGAGAGCTCCCTTGCCCCTTCCTCCATGTAAGCACACAATGAGATGACATTCCTCTATGAACCAGGAGGTAGACTGTCACCAGACATCAAATCTACCATCAGCTTGATCTTGGACTTCCCAGCCTCCAGAACGAGAGAAATAAATCTCTGTTGTTTATAAGCCACCCAATTTATTTTTTTTCTGTGATAGCAGCCTGAACAGACTAAGAAGTGACAGTATAATAAAAACATTTCAGAAATACCAAAGCTGAAAGAAATAATCACCAGTGGACACGCACTACAAAATATATTGTCACAAGTCCTTCAGGCAGAAGGAAAATGATACAACATATGAATCTGAATATACACAAAGGAAGGATGAACACAAGAAATGGTAATTGTAGAGATAAAAATATAAAACCTTAAAATTTTATTTAAATTTATTTAAAAGATAATTGAATGTTTAAAGAATAACAGAAGTGGATTATAGGACTTACATGTAAAAGGTTAAAATGACAGCAATAGCACAAAGGCTAGGAGTAGGAAACTGGAATTAAAATATCATTGCAAGGTGTTTTTATTACAGAGAAAAGGAAAAAAATAGCATTTGAAGGTAGATTGTGGAAAGTTAAAGATATATACTATAAACCCAAAACATCCACTGAAATAACAAAATGAAGAGTTATGGATCATAAACTGACAAGAAGCCAAATGGGAGTCACAAAAATTGCACAATTATTCTAAGAGGGTGCAGAAAAGAAGGGAAAATGAAGGAAAGAACAACTGAAATAAACAGAAAACAAACTGAAATATGGTAGATCAAAACTAATAAAATAAATAATCACATTAAATATAAGTAATTTAACCATCCAATTAAAATGTAATGATTGTTAGACTGGACAAAAGACCATGGCCCAAATACATGCCGCCTATAAGAAATCCATTGTAGGGGCTCCTGGGTGGCTCAGTCAGTTAAGCATTGGCCTACAACTCAGATCATGATCCCAGGGTCCTGGGTCCTCTTGCTCTCTCTCTCAGATAAATAAATAAAATCTTAAAAAAAAAAGGAAGAAAGAAATCTACTGCAAATCTAAAGATAAAAATAGATTAGAAGTAACAGGATGAAAAACAATATACTATGCTAACACTAGTGAAAAGAAGCCTTGAATGGCTAAACTGGTATGAGTCAAAGTATATTTCAGAGCTAAGAACATTGTTAGTAATAAATATGTTCATTTCATAATCATAAAGAGGTCAATTCAGCAAGAAAACATAAGCAAACATTGAAATATTTATGCACCTACAGACAAAACTTGAAAATAAATGAAGCAAAAACATATAACTGCAAAGAGAAATTGTCAAATAAACATGTTGGAGATGTACATACTCATCTCTCAATAACTGTGAGAACAAGTAGACAGGAAAACAGTATGGACATAAAAGACATTAACAACACTATCAGCCAACTTGTCCTAACTGACATTTTATTTTTTTTTTTGAGTTTTACTGAGTTTTATCTTAGCCCATAATTTACAGTTGGTGTAAAATTTATTTTCTTTCTTTTTTTTTTTAATAAACATATAATGTATTTTTATCCCCAGGGGTATAGGTCTGTGAATCACCAGGTTTACACACTTCACAGCATTCACCATAACACATAAAAGATTTTATTTATTTGTTTCATAGAGAGATAGAGATTACAAGTAGGCAGAGAGGCAGGCAGAGGGAGAGGGGGAAGCAGACTCCCTACTGAGCAAGGAGCCCGATGTGGGGCTCGATCCCAGAATCTCGAGACCATGACCTGAACCAAAGGCAGAGGCCTAACCCATTGAGCCACGCAAGCGTCCCCTAACTGACATTTATAAACTATTGTACCCAACAACAACAGAATACACATTTACCAAGCTAGACCATATTCTGGGCTATGAAATAAGTCTTAATAAATTGAAAAGGATTTGTTATAAAAAATATGTTCTCAGATCACAATGAAATTAAATAAAAATTGATTTTTAAAAATTCCCAAACTCTGGGGTATCAAACAAAAGAAAAATAATATAATTTCTAATTCATTAGAGGGAAGACAAAATAATAAATAATAATTAATCCAAAAGGAAGCAAGAAGGAAAAAAGAAGAAATATGTAAAATTTCCCAAAGTATTAATAACTACATTAAGCACAAATGTAGGAAACATCACTACAGATATTACAGACATTAAAATAGAGAGATGTATGGGGCACCTGGGTGGCTCAGTGGGTTAGAGCCTCTGCCTTCGGCTCAGGTCATGATCCCGGGATGCTGGGATCGAGCCCCGCGTCGGGCTCTCTGCTCAGTGGGGAGTCTGCTTCCTCCTCTCTCTCTCTGCCTGCCTTTCTGCCTACTTGTAATCTCTGCCTGTCAAATAAATAAATAAAATCTTTAAAAAAAAAATAGAGAGATGTATGAGCAAATTTTTACCAAAAAATGTGAAAATTTAAACAAAAAGGTACATTCCTAGGCAAATAATAATTTGCAAAACAGAAACAAGATGAAATAAAAAATTGCCATAGTCCTATGCCACTAAAAATGAACCTAAAGTTATATGTTTTCTAAAGAAAAATTTCAAGTCCAGAAAAATGAAAATTGGAGAAAAGTGTTTATGTACATAGATAGCAAAATTTTATACATAAAAAATTAAAAAATAACTTATTTTCAAATGATCAGAATTGTGTAAACTTGCTGCATAGCAAGTAGATCTATAATGGTAATTGTGGACAGTCTAGGAGGAGATTATCACATGTATGGTCACCTAATTTATGACAAAGAAGGCTCTATAAATAGAATAAATGATGGTATTTCATTAAAAAGTGGTGGATCAATCAACGTGGGCAAAGAAATGAACTGTGAAGACAATTACCTCCCACCATAATAAAGAATTGTCTAACAAGATTTAAAAAATGACATGAGAAGGAAAAATGATATATTGAATTAAGTTAAAGAAAACCTCTTTATCCAGAGACATTTGAAAGAATAAAAATACAAGCCACAGAGTGTGAGAAAATATTTAAAATTCATGTATATGATAAAGAACCTCCACTTGGAGTACACACAAGGAGTTATAAAATCAGTAAGAAAAAGGTAGAAAATCTAACACAAAGATGGGCAAAAGATATACTGAGACACTTCACCAAAGAAAATATGTACTTAACCAATAAACATGAAAGTTTCCCAACTTAATTGGCTCTTAGGAAGATGCTAATTGAAACTACAGTTCAGGGGCACCTGGGTGGCTCAGTGGGTTAAAGCCTCTGGCTTCAGCTCAGGTCATGATCTCAGGGTCCTGGGATCGAGCCTCACATCGGACTCTCTGCTCAGGGGGGAGCCTGCTTCCCCCTCTCTCTCTGCCTGCCTCTTTGCCTACTTGTGATCTCTGTCTGTCAAATAAATAAACAAACTCTTTTAAAAAACAAACAACAACAATAAAAAACTACAGTTCAATTCTGTTGTACAAACAATGGAATGGTAAAAATTAAAAAAGCAAAAAAAAAAAATCAATCAGTGAAGATATACAGCAACTGAAACTTTCAAAAACTGGTGGTATAACCACTTCAAAAAACTTTCTGACAATACCTAATAAAGTCAGTTATACACATAGAGTGAGACCCAACAATCTAACTCCTTAGGTAACAGATTTGTATACATATTTTTACCAAAATATATGGACAAAAGTGTCTATAAAAACAACTGTAAAAGCCCTAAGTTGAAAACAATAAATAACCAATACAATGTTAAATATAGGATATGGATCCACAGTAGAATTGATAAATAATTGTGATATATTCATCCAAAGAAATATTATACAGCAAAGACAATGAACTCTACCATTACCTGCAAAAATATGGATGAATTTCACAAACACTATTTAAGCAAAAGACACAATAAAGAAATGAGTGCATACCATATAATTCCAATAATATAAAGTCCTAAAGCAGGCAAAATTAATTTACGGTACTGTAAGTCAGGATAGTGGTTAGCTTCATCAGGCAGTGGGCAGGCTATAAAAGAACACAAAGTTTCTGATAATGTTTTGTTGCTTAAACAAGGTGAAGGTTACACAAGTGTTTTACTTGTGTTTACTTATAATATTCATCAGGCTGGATACTTATAATGTGTGCACTTTTCTTTACATATGTAATACTTCAGTAAAATTTCCACTAAAAAGGTAGATCGGATTAAGTACCCTCTGCTTAGAACACCCGAGTGATTCACCACTGTAAGTAAATTAACATTTAAAATTATGAAATAATAATTAAGTCATAATTTTATGCCAAAATATTGAAAAATAAATGTTTTCTGAAAAACATATAATCAATATTAATTACAAAAGAATTGGGGAATCAGAGTCTGAGCATTACAGAAGTCTAACAATGCTACCAATGATCTCCTCTAAAAAAGATCAGTCCCTGAAATGTGATGGATAAAATCATACCAACTGTTTAGGAAACAGATTAATGCCCACATTAAATAAGTTGTTGCAGATCATGAAGAGAAAGAAATTCTGCAACTCATTCTATAAGTTTGTATAGCTTAGATAGCAAAACCAAAACAAGATATTATAACGGCCCAAGCATCTGAATATGCAGAATGATACACACTTACACAAACACACACACAGAAAAGAAAAATAAGGCCAATCTCAGCTATAATCATAGAAACACAAGTTTGAAATAGGATAGTATAATCTATTCTAGGCAAATAATAATAATAGAATAACACCAAAACAAGTATATATTATACTAGACACGCAAGAATGATTTGGTATTGTAAAGTATCTTAGTGTAATTTATATTACTAATGTATTAAAAAAAAGAGAAATAAATGTAACCCATTCAGTACAGGCTGAAAAAAAATCACTTGATAGAATTGAGTAACCTTTCTTTATAATTTTCTCTTGGCTTGATAGAGCTCATTTGTCAGAAACATATAGCATACCAAGAAGATTAATAAGGATAAAATTATTTAAAGCTTTCTTGAAAAAAAGAAATTAAGGATGCAGATTCAAGGAGAATAAACTCACAAGCTGTTATAAATAAAAATTAAGTTCTACTAGGAATGAAGAAACTTTCTCAATATATAAAAATCTAATTTCCAATGTATCAGTTAGAGTTAACTAGAAACATAATATTAATAAGCTTAATGAGATATGAATTACTACAGCTATTTATTTAAGGTTTGTGGCCAGAGAGAGATGTTTTTTAATATAAGAACAATGGTATCAGGGTGAGCAAGCGGGAAATAGAATGTGGAACATCTTTAAAGGAAGGTATAGAATAAAATATGTTCCTATGATACACAGAGCCAGCTTTGGACAAAATTATAAAATCCAAATGTGGACTCGGGCCTGTTGTCTAACCCCTCCTAAATTCCACTCCAGCTCCTGATGAATGGTGGTCTGATGCTGCTCCACATAAGTCGTAGTTCTTTTCTTCCAGATACTGAGGAGACCCATAAAGTACTGCCCTTCCTGGGCTATTCCTGATCCTTCCACAGCTCCTGCAAACACAGACTTCTCCATAATCCTCAGGTCTCAGGGCCCTGATCTCTCTTTTCTAAGTTACAGGACAGCTCCTTTAGAAACTGCTGCAGAATAAGTAATAATGACTTGTAACTCTTTATTATGTCTCCACTCCTATGAATAACTGCTTATTATCGTAAAATGGAAACTTTATTTCAAAGGACTGAGTACTTCATGGAGTGTGTTAAGTAACTAAAGTTAACATCTAAGGGGACTGAGGAAATAAAGTCTGGTTTCCTCTCACCTCATTTTCTTTACACACATTTGGATAAATAACAATAACATTAGTATATTTACTGAAAGGATAAGTCAGTGAATGAACCAGCAAAAACAAAAACCAGCAAAAAACGAAAACAAAATGTTACACAAACCTATGTGATGTTTAAAAATTGTACTTTTTCACCCAAGATGGGGGCTTGAAAGTAAGGAGTGGTCTGGTGGTGGTGACAGCCAAAGGGAAAATACAAGGTCTGCAGCTGAATCAAAAACAGTTCTGTGACAATACTTTGGGGATATATGCATCAAATTCTATGTCAAATATTCTCCTCTCCTCTTGGTCAGCCTGTTGAAAACACAGGACCACAGCCTCCGTACTGACACATCTGGTGAATTTCTGTAGTGGGAGCCAGGAGCTAGCACTTTCCACATACAGGTGATCTAGGATCACCCTTTAAGAAATACTAGAAATGAGATTACTTCTTTGAACAACAGATGGCAGTAAAGCCAAAAGAAAGATATGATATCTTGTAGCCTCAGAAATTGTTACAAAGCATAGGAAAAACTTGACTTCCGCATGGCCACACTTTTGAATATAAAAGCTTCTTTGAAAGGCCATTGATTCAAAACATAATTCTTATTACAGAGAACAATATTGTATTATATGATGATAACTTTTGTTTAGTAATTTAAATTTTTAAAAACTCCTTTTAAAAATACGTATCATTGAATTGTTCCCCTCTTCCATGAAGACTTTATTTACTCTACCCACTGAACTCCTCAAAACTGATATTTGATTTGGGCAGGTGTTTTAAAATAATAATAATGATGTGTGTGTGTGTGTGTGTGTGTGTGTGTGTGTGCGTATTTCATTATTTTATCTATTCAACAAATAGCTCTTAAGCTCATGCAATGTGTTCCCAGACAGACTGTAAGAAAATAAAATTCACATAATTCTGAGGGATATAAATAAGTCCAGAGATAGATAAGGATGAGGCATTTAATAAATTAGGTAAAGGGAATAATAACATGATACCAGTTTCTTTTTGGAGAATTAAAGATGTTTCTCTGCATGAGGTGACATGAGGGTTGAGGCCTAATTTCCAAAAAGAGAAAGCCAAACAAAGGAGTTGGAGAGATAGGATGCAGGAGTATTCTCTGCAGTGAAGGAGCCCCATTATGCAAAAATCTCCCAAACAAGAAACAGTGCAGTGACTTTGGAAAATCTCAGTTAATTTAGTATGGTTGAAGCAAAGATTTAGGTTGGATATAAAAGAAATTTAGTCTAAATATTGAGACCAAACCCTAAAAGGTCTCAAATGAACAACTCAGAAATTTAAAAGTACTGCAAAGAAAGTTGGGTGTGTGTGTGGAGGGGTACAGCTGGGTGGCTCAGTGGGTTAAATATCTGACCCTTGTTTTCTGCTCAGGTCATGAATTCAGGATCATGGGCACAGTGTCTGCTGAAGATTTTCTTTCTTCCTCTGCCTCTGCCCTACCTTCCCACCCCCTCTGCTGCTTGGTCTCTCTTTCTTTCTCAAATAAATCATAAAATCTTTTGCTTGTTTAAGGAAGGTTATTATGGGGGATTAAGGAAACAAAAAAAATGTTCAGTCACATCAATTATATTATTTGCTCTTCATTAAAAATATAAGGTGGTCACAAAAGAGTTCTCAAATAGATTTCTTAGAGGGAGAAGAAAACCATCAGGAACATTGATTTTCTGCAAGATCATACAGCTCTGTTAGAAAGGGCCAGGACTTCTGAGTTAACACCCAGGGCCCTCTGTAAGCAAGGAATAGCCTTGTAGCTAACTGTGCTTAGACTGAAAGCCATAAACACCTCTATGACCCACTGAGCACCCACTTTTTGTCAGTCAAAGACTAAGTATTTTACATGAAGTATCTCTAATCCACACCAAGAATCCAACACAGCTATTAAACCCATCAAACAAATAAGGATATTAAGGCTCTGGAATTCTGAAAAGTGCAAAAAATTGTAAAGAATGGAAGGATTGAGAGAATGCAAACATTATTGGCCTTAAGTTTAGATATATTTCCTCTTCAGCTGAGTCAAGAAAAATAAAATAATCTCTGTTCTGTTCTGTCAAAGCATCTAGTGTTCAGGTGCTTTGTGGTTGGGAAAGCACAATGTTTATAAGGACTATATAAAAATGACAGAGAATTAAGTGTTCCTCTGGATTTAAAGCTTTCCTATACCTTGAACTGACCTTATATTCAGACTGAAACATTCTCATTTCATACTCCTAAACAGCTCATATGAAGGTTCATATAAATATTCATACTTTACAGATGAGGAAATTGAAATCCAGAGAGGTTAAGTGACTTGTTCCTACACAGTTAATAAATGTCAGTCAGACAAAGCCAACTGCAAGGCAGAAAGAATAAAGTGTTATTAAGCCAATTTAACAGATAGCATATAAATATAACAAAAGAAGATTCTTTATCTTTGTAATGAAATTTTATTTTCTGGTTATAAAATAATGTATGTTCATTACTGAAATTTGAAAAGAAAGTGGAATTTTTACAGTCAAAACAACTAAATACTAAAGCTATAATATGAAAGGAAAATGGGTAGAGAGAATATGATGGACATTTAACCAATATTCTATCCTCCCAAACTTTCACACACACAAAAAAATACCCCATCAACACAGGGAAATAGTAGCAAGTTAACAATGTGTCTAGTGGATTTGTAATTAAAGCATCATCCTGCAAATACAGAATATATCTTTTCTAAAAATCCACAGAAAATACCATAAGCATTAACAAATTCTGAGTTATGTTGTCCAAGTTGCAATGAAACTTCAAGACTACAAATAAGAGTAATCATCATCTGAATTAGAGAATAATGAAAATGAGAACAGTAAACCAAACCTGCACTGGGAGGGAAATTCACTGCTTTAAATGTTCTTTTTAAATTATTATTATGAAAATAAAAAACAGAGGAAACATTTATTTTGAATTAATGACCTTCTACATATCACATGTCTAGGAAATATCAGAGAATGGTATTAGGAAAATGACAGAATTATCATAAACATCTCAATCATATTTGTGTGATATATTAGAATTTCTATGGTGACAAGTGACAGTAACTCAGCTCAAAGTAGATTAAATGTGTGGAATTTTTTTTCAATCAATTTTGAGAGCTAATAGATATGATCAGAAATAAAGGAATCAGGGATTTGGGGGACTTTTTTGTGACTGCAGCAGAATGGCCATAGAAAGCTGTAGATTCTTAGATCTGTAGATTTGTGACTTGAGAAGTAGTGAGTTTTTCTCATAAACTAGAATTAAAACAAGCCCATGGAAGAATTTCTAAGTCTTACTTGAGTCACTTAGCCATTAAAAAATGAGATATACTTCTGTCCTTCAGTCAAGGGTAAGTCTTCAAAAAAATACTGGGAAGATCATTCTGGAAAGCCCAAACCAAAGATTATATGAACTTCGCAGAAAATGAAGCTATGTGATAGAAAATGTAAGATTCCAGAAGCAGAAGCCAATCCTTAGCTTGAACTGGAGGGGATGTTGTGTTGAGACAAAGAAAAGTACCAAAACCTCTCATGAAAATAGGAGAAAGTAAATAAAAATATGACATAAAAATATAAGTAAAAATAGAAAATAAAAATATAGGATATATTCTCTATAGACATATATACACATACATACATGCACATATATACAAAACCAGTAAACAATGAGTTTAATAAATAATGAAATAAGTGATCCTTTGTAATAGCTGTTTAGTAAATTAATTAAGCTGAGAAAACACAATCTGAAAGAACTAAATACATCCAGAGGCACAGATCAAAAAACAATTATTTCTCAAAAAGCTAGAAAACTTCAAGATGGGTAACTATCAACATGATACTGATACCATATACATGCAGAGTTGCTCTAGGCTTCATTTAAAGATCTGAGGCTTCAAATAATAGCCCAGATTTCACTGTCTCCTTTCATCTGTCTCTACCCTCCCTTTGAACTTACTACAAATGATTCCACTTAAATTTAACTAAGAAGCTCCTAGGGATGTCTCATGTGACTTTCTATCTAACCTAGGTCTAGTCAACTGCCCAGCTAGTAACTGCATGGCATTAACTATTTCTTTCCTTTTCTGTTCTTCTCTCGTTGTTCAGAACTGAAAGGACCACTGGACTTTACTGTCTTCTAGCAGGGACTGGAGTCTCTCTCTGGACATCTTCCAGATGTCCCTGTGTCATCCAGGAATTACCTTCTGCCAGAGCCCATAGAAGCTACGAATTCAGAAGATAATAAGCTGAATGCTTCCTTTTTTGAAAGGAACATGCTTATAAAAGATACCAAAGTAGTGTTCGTATCCTAATGTCTTACATACTTCATGAAATAAAACAGCTCTTTCAATTTTTCAGTTTTCTTATTCATCATAATACTCACACATAAATCCAGATGGGATCAGGACAGTGGAATAAATCTAAAGGACAGATAATGTGCTTTCCTCCAAGGTGACTCTCATCTTTGTCAACCAACACAAGACATCTGTTGATTTCAACTGAGGTGAGTTCACTTTTATTTGCTCCTATTGCCTCTGGAATGATTGTCTCTCAGATGCATGCTAAGTGTAAATTTTCTGCATAACACTAACCTGGACTTGAGTCTAGGTATTCCGATATTTGATTAATTTCTCCAGGCACTGGTAACAGTCATGGATAGTCTATTTTAAAAAGATAAACAAACCAGAGACAGACAAACAAAACTATGTGCAACTAGAGAAAACTGTATCATCATGAATTGGACTAGCTCTGTTTCTGACCCTTCTTCATTTTAGTACTCTTATTCTCATCGAAACTTTCCTTGGTTTAATATTGTCCCAAGTCTCCAAATGAAACTATCACTTGCAGTCTAAAACAACACAATACATCACTATTCTAATTCTATTCTGTCTCATTTACTCTCTCAGTTGGTTCCTGTATGTTGGTCATCTAAGTAGACAATGAACATTGAACAGGCAGGAAACGTGTCTTACATGATTGTGACCTCAAATTGCCTAATATGGAGTTGCATATGGAATAGTAAGAGCTTGTTTCCTTTCATATCTAACTTACACATTGAGCCAGTCTTTCCCCTTTGCCAGGATTGGATATTGAAATTATTAATGTAAAAATCAATTTGTATTTGAAATTCCTCAAATCATATTTCTATTTTATTACCATGTAATTTTCTGAATATGGTAGAAAAATCTCTGTTAATGAATTCTGTTTCAAATGCTCTCATTATAAAACTTTCAAATCTCATTAACTAAACCAGGCATTAAAAATACAAGGATAATAGAATAAAATGGGAAACTGTTGATATGATTAGATTTGGGTAACTTTCTTCTTTTACTGTGGGGAGAAAAGAATATGTACTGTCTGAGTAAATGATAATTTAAGCATAGGAAACATACTTTATAAAGTGCAAGGAACACACTTCTCTACATGTTCTGGAAGTATCAACAACTTTCTCAGCTAGCTGCAACCTAGCTAGAATTATGGATAGAAGAATAAAAATGTGGTGTATCTTAACAAGGCCATGCTGATATTAGAATTTTTGTAATGTGTATTTTCAATAGTGATACAGAATGAAAATATGCACCCCATAAAGATACCCTCCACTAATTCCAATCCTCATGTACAGTTGTCCAATCCTTTATTCAGCTATACTTACTGGAAATTTAAACTTAAGTTTACTGACTGTTATTTACTCTAGACACCTTAGCACACTTTTCTGGAAATGTAGGAAAGAAATAACACTTAAGCAAGTAATATAGATTTCTAAAAAGTTTTGGACTTTCTCCAAGTACTTTTCTTCTCTTTTAGTCACATACTATACTTCCTGGAGGCAGAAAGGAAACAAAACAAAACAAAACAAAACAAAACGGATCTGGCATTTTTAAATCCATTAGAGAATCATAAAATGTTAAGAGCTGGAAGCAATCATCAGATCATAGACCTATCTACTATATAATCGAGACCTACCTACTATATAATCGAGAGTAAATGCAGCATAGATTTACGTACTCAAATCTGCTGTTAATTGAAGGCAGAATAATCAGTCCCTGGCACACGCAGTTATATGCTTTCTAACACTCCCAAGAAACTGAATGTTCAATAAAATAATTAATCCAACCCTTAATATGCACTCTTTTTTCCCTCCTATTTTCTGTTACCACATTCCAATAGGGCCTATATCTCTCAGCAACCCAACACCTATACTCATCCTGCCACAAAGATACCACAAAGATATCCATGAGATCTTGACCTAATCACTGTACTTTTGGGGTGTAATTTTTTTTTAAAAGACACACACACACACACACACACGCACACACACACACACGGAGAGAAAAATCAGGGAGAGGGATGTAGGTTCAACTTTTACTATTCAAAATGTAGCCCTAGGACCAGCAGCATTGGCAATACCTTGGAGCATGGCAGAAATGCAGAATCTCAGGCTTCACCCCAGACTACTGAATTGGGGATCTGCATTTTAACAAAATATCCAGGTGATTCATGTACACACTAAAGTGCTGAGGAAATTTTTAAAAATGTCTTTTTTCCTGTTACATATCACTTATGCTTTTCTATAGAGGAATGATTCTACCACATCAGTTTTTTCCTTTGTGAAAAGATACTACTGGTGATATACAGAGGCAGGGAAGTTTTTCCAGAGCCTTTTCCATCAAATTCCCTTTTCTCCCTCCATGTTGTCATGGCTTACACAGACCTTTTGCCCATTCCAGTTCCATTTCTGTCCATATAATGAAGTACCACTTTCTGTTAGCTTTGTCTGCATGATCTCATCCAGCTGGGGGATCTTCCTGCCAGGCCAGCAAAGGACCAATCACATCATCCCTTTTGAGGACAGCACCCTGGGATGGTAAGTGACTGGGCAAAGGTTACCTGGCAAATGGTAGGTGGAAATTAAAATCGAGGGAGATGGCTTACCACCTGGTGAGGTCCTGAGACCATTAGAGCAGTTTGGGCCTAATGCTGCTCTCATCTGTATTATATTTCACGCACATTTCCTGCCCTGCAGCCATTGTTACCATTGTAATTACAGACTCATATTCAGCTGCCTTGAGAATGCTGATGGTTGTAAAAGAGAACACTTGCCACAGTGGGTGGGAAGGGCTGGGCAAATTGCAAAGCTCCTATTGTGTAAGACTGGAAATCTGTGATTTTGGCTGACTCCTCACCACAAAGAAAAACTACATATGTACACTGTGCCCCCATCAACCCTTCTTTGCTTAATTCTGTCATAAAAAAGGTTAAGCAGAAACAAGCAGGCAGAAGATGCTGAAGATCCAAAAGGAAAGCAAGCAGAAAACGATTTCTGAATTAAGAATAACAGACTATATTGGTCAAGACTAATACCTAAAATTAGAAAAACGTTGCCTTACATGTCCTGACATGAAGCCTATTTTTAAGGAGGCTATCTTCCCCCAATACCACTATCACTCAACCTGAAACTGGACTACAAGCATTCATTCCCATGAATCAAGAAATCATTTATTGTTTAAGGGTTCTTAAAAAAAATTTTCATTTTAAAACTGGGTTTTATTTGATGCAATCTTTTTCTTCTAAGAAGAAACATACAAGAAAAAAAAATGGCTGAAATGATAAGATACCCCCTGTCACTGGACCAGAAGAGCCCTCACCAATCAGTGTTCTTCTTCCCACTGAGTCTGAACAAAGATCTAGATGCATACTATTTCTTAACATAGGAAAGCAGGCAGAAGGAGCAACCAGCAGATTAGACATAATGCGATAAGACTTAGAACTCCTTCTTGATTTAAAGAAACATTAATTTTTCAAAAGTTAAAGTTTCTGAATTGGGTAATGGCATTAAATTGAGTTATGTAGTGTCTCCTATCCTCCCCTGCTACACTGCCACACCTACACTCATCCAAACTTCGGTTAACTTAATAGCCTATTAAAAAGAAAGGAAAGAAAAAGAAATAACGGATTTTCTTTTTCCCTACATTAATGCCTTGGAAAAAAGAGTTTTTTGTTGTTATTTGCTTGTTTTTAAGATAAACTTCAACTAATATAAAATGGTTCAGTCACCCCAACCTCCCAGGGGTGTGGTGCAAAAATAATGAATACTGTTATGCTGGAAATAAAAATAAATAAAAAGAAAAAAAAAATGGTTCAGTCACTTTAGAAAAGAGTTTGGCAGTTTCTTAACAAGTTAAATATAAATTTACTATGTAACCCAGCAATTCCACTCCTAGATATTACCCAAATAAAATCACTTGTTGAAACAAAAACTTTCATGTTAATGTTCATGGTAGCATTATTCATAATAGCCAATAAATGAAAACTACCTATATATCCATCAACTGGAGAATGATTAGGAAAAGTGTGGCACATCCTCCACACACAGATGCTATACAACAATAAAAAGAAATGAGCCACTGATAAGTGCTACCACAAGGATGAACCTCAAAAACATTATGTTAAGTGAAAGAAACGAGGCACAGAGACCACATGCTACACAGTTTCATTTATCTGAAATATACAGAAAAGGCAAATCTATAGAGACAAAAAGTAGGTTAGTGGTTGCCTCGGGCTGAGGATGGAAATGGGGATTAACTGTAAAAGAGCATAGGAGATTCTAGTGGGATGACAAAAATATTTTAAAATTATGGTTATGGTTGCATAACTTAGTAGTTTCACTAAAATTCAAATGGGTGGCTTTATGAAATGCAAATTATATCTCAATAGAGTTGTTAAAAACATTTCAGCTGACAAGGACAGGGAAGTAACATAGCATTAAGTGAAAAGGGAGAAGTTAAAGAGTGGGAAGAATGGGGAGTGTATATTGACAGCCATGACTAGCAGCAGACCAAATTTATTTTCTTCTCGATGGAGCTACTGTAGTCAAGAGTACTTGCCTTATTTTAGAAGGAGGGATATCCACGTGACAGTGATAACAAAGACCTGAGTTAGGAGAGTGGCACAATAAGGTGTGTCCTCTGCTGCCAGTCATGCATGAATCACTCCCAGGCCCAGGTCATGGTAGCCTTCCTCATGGATTCTCAAACATGAAATCAGATTTCTTAAAAAATGTTTTTCCTCTGTAATGCTCTCCCTCATCTTTTCTATCAATCCATCACTTCAAGACCATAGAATCCTTATTCACTTGAACGAAACCTTCCTTAGAAACAGTCAAATACAGGGGACTGGGGAGATACCTGAGTTTGAATCTAGAAGCAACAGGTTTTGAGAATTCCATAAGAAAACAGCATGAGTGCCTCATGGCTATGGGAAGAATAAATGGGAGATGGTAAATGTCATTTTGATAACTTGGATGAGGAACTCTGCCACTTGTGCTACTGTAGTGGAATAGAAAAAAGTATAGATTTCAAAGGGATTTTAAAATGGTTAAAATGGTTTAAAATGGTTTAAATCCAGTAGATATGAGAGAAACCCATACAACTGGTTAGAATGGGGTACTACTAATTGTGAAAGAAAACATGCAGGGCTACCAGTTGTTAAGGAAAAAGATTATGGGGTCACATTTTCACACTGAGACAACAAACCAGTAGAAATTCTTGGAAGACAGTTTGCTAATAAATATGTCTAGAATTATAAGGAGAATTGCTGGTCTAGAAATTTAAATTCGAGAGTTCACAATATATAAAAGGAAAGTTGAAGGCATGTGGTGCCATGAAATGTATGAATCAGGAGAGAAAATCTGGGAGAAGTGATTAGTTATGTCTGAACTTTGTGCCAGTCTAAGGGAAAAAACAAAAACCAAAAAACAAAAAAACAAAAGAGAAAGTAGTCAAAGAATTAGGAGGATAAAAGGAGGACATGGTGATATGGATGGCATGTCAAAAAAGGAGTGGCTTGCATTGTTGAATACTGCTGAGAGAGGTTGAAAACTGGGCAATGAATTTTTTTTTTTTAAGATTTTTATTTATTTATTTAACAGACAGACGTCACAAGTAGGCAGAGAGGCAGGCTGAGAGAGGAGCAGGCAGGCTAGCAGGCTCCCTCCTGAGCCGAGAGCCCAATGCGGGGCTCGATCTCAGGACCCTAGGATCATGACCTGAGCCAAAGGCAGAGGCTTTAACTCACTTAGCCACCCAGGTGCCCCTGGGCAATGCATTTAATAACAAGGAGGTTATTGGAGACAGCAGAGTCATTTTTGTCTAAATACTGGGAGAATATGGATTGGAGAGGCAGAAGAACTGCATGATGAGTGGACAAATTGAGAAACATGAGTGAACAACTCTACAGAAAATGGACTACAAAGGGATATTCAGAAGCAATGGCAGGGCTGGAGGAAGAAGTGTGGTCCGACCAGTTAAGACTTTATTCTACCCCTGAAACAAATAATATATTAATAATATATGTTAATAAATAAAAATTTTTTTAAAAGTCTATTCTATCTATGGAAGTGATTGGCATATTCTTTTTTTTTTTTAAAGATTTTTTATTTATTTGTTAGACAGACAGAGTAGCAGGCTAGAGGCAGAGGGAGAAGCAGGCTCCCCGCCGAGCAAGGATCCTGATGTGGGACTCGATCCCAAGATGCTGGGATCATGACCTGAGCCGAAGGCAGCCGCTTAACCAACTGAGTCACCCAGGCGTCCCGATTGGCATATTCTTAAGAGCTAATGGGCAGACAGGAGTAGATAAGATATAATTAATAGTGTAAGGCAAGATGTGGTAAGTTTTGTAATGAAATTGAAAATACTCAGTTTAGATAGGAGAATGGTCACCTCCTTTCTTGATATACATGAGAGCAGGAAAAGTCATATTTGGAAATCTGGTCTGCAGAAAATCACTGGAGCTCCTGTCTGATGGGATCTGTTTTCTCTGTGAAGGAGAATGGTTAAGGTTTGAATCAGGCACTGGGTAAGAAGGGAGAGTGAACTGGCAAAAGAATGGTCATGTGTTTGTGGAGCACTGTTGACAGCCAAGTTGAGAGTGGCAATCATGATTTATTGGCAGTACAAATCTGTCTCATTGTATGATTTTTCCCTAGCATCACTGAACTGTTCTGGTACAAATCCGAGAAAGTGAAGAGCCAGCTGCCTCTGGAGTTAGGACTTGGCCATTTGATTCTGTTGTAAGATCACCAGGGTCTGAAAGTTTTCTGAAACAACGATAATCTTTCAGAATAAGTGTTGGGTTAAGAGTAACTTCTCTCGTTTTGCTTAATAGAAAGGGTTTATGGGTGCCAGCACTCTGAGGTTCAAGGGTGCCTCTGTACTTCCTGGTATTCCATCTCTGTGTGCCACTGACACTCCTTCCTGATCCAGGTGTTCTAAAATGGCCACTTCCCTTGGTCCTGCTTTCAGCGAAGAATAGGTTATATACACTAAACTAAGGCTTCAAAGCCGAAGAATGACTCTATGTGTACTTGTGTTTGAATGGGGCAGGATTCCTTAATGCTTTGATGGAAAGGGGTCAGTGATGGTGAACACAAATACCAGAATGGGAATTTCCCTATGTAATGGGGACTATCACATACACCATCTTGGGGATGCTTAAGCACTTATCGGCATTGCATATGGCACCCATCTCTCAGGTTGCCCATGAATGATTCTATAGTTGCCTCATAAAATGACACAAAAGAGAGGTTCTAAAATATTTAGAATGAATAACTTTTGTTACAAAACAGCATACTCCCTGAATGAAGAGAAGAAACCATTATTTAGTAATAGGTAGCTATATCACACTTTAAAATTTCCTCTTCTGGCCTGAAATTCTTTCAAACCGATAGTTTGTATACATTTAAGAGGGGAAACTAGTATAGCAAAACAATATATCAAAATAGCAATAGATTTTAGATTTCACTGCACCCAGTCTTTCTCCCAATGCAAGTATCAAGCATCTTCAGCAGAAAGTTTTGTAAAAACTACTTCAACATTTCCCTTGCTTCTTAAGACTATAAGGAGAAATTCAGGACTCTGAAATAAGCAAAAGAGATTACTGAACATCCTTTCACTGGAATGATGGAGACCCTCTGGACTGACTGACTTGGTAAGTGTCTTTGTCTTTGATAAGACTATATTTTACAACCATATTGAGATAAAAGGTACAGAAAACTGAGACAAGCAAATACATTTTGTCCAATGGAGGTTTAATTAGCTCTCCTACTCAGCGTGAAAACAGCCAGGTTTGCATTCATTTACATATTCATTTCAATATTCCTCGTCTATAAATGTGTTCTATGGATTCTCCTTCAATTGGCTGTAACATTGGGGTGTGTCGGTGTTTCTCTCCTTTAACTAATGGGTTAAATGAAAACTTTGACATGCCATTTTACACACATATGAAAGTCATAATTTTACCTTTTTCAAAAACTGACTTTAACAAAAGTCAGAACATTCCATTTTGGAACATCTCAACAACTATTAAAATCAAAAGGAGGTGTGCCTGGGTGGCTCAGTGGGTTAAAGCCTCTGCCTTCTGCTCAGGTCATGATCTCAGGGTCCTGAGATCGAGCCCCATATCGGGCTCTCTGCTTAGTGGGGAGCGTGCTTCCCCTGCCCCTGCCTGCCTCTCTGCCAACTTGCGATTTCTTTCTGTAAATAAATAAATAAAATCTTTAAAAAAAAATCAAAAGGAAATGGAAGCTTTCCCTCTAAAATCCTGGGTTTCTTAGTTTTTTGTTTTGTTTTGTTTTTTAAGTGTATCATTCATCTCCAAGTCACTTGGGCTTTAGTCATTTTTTGGTTTCTCTTGAAACTCTTATCATCCATATACCCAGTTCTAATTACTAAATTCAATTGACTCTATCTTTAACAAAATCATAATCCCTTTGACCTGATACTTTGCATACATCTAAGAAGAGCAAATAGTATCAAATATTTTAATAGTATGAGAGTAGAAGGATATCATCTCCCATAGCTTTTAGGATATCTGTGGATTTTAATAGTGCATGGATTGGTTAAAAGCATTAATGGATAATTTAATTAAAAAGAGAAGTTAATAAATCAAGATAAAGCCTAGCCACAAAATGAATAGTTTTCAGGAAATCAAGCACTGAAAATTGGATAAAACTAATTAGGACCCAGGGCTGAACCATCATGTTTGGGTTCTACTCAGGTCTTCTGACATTCTGCTCAACATTTAAAGATCTTAGAAACAGAATAAATTTAACCAACTTAGATTCACCAAACAGAACAAATTCAACCAACCAATTTAACCTTGGTTGGGAAAGAATAATGACCCTTGATTTGCATTATATCCCTGTTAATTTATGTATACTGAGTAATTCTCTAAAGGAAATCAGTATGTGTTTGGAACAGGTTAGGAGATACGGAGTAACCAAAAAGAAAAATCAAAGACAATCAGAATTATCATACCCTATCTAAACTTCCATCTTATTCCTCATCACACTTTTGGCAACTCTAAACTGCACCCAAGTTGTCTCTGATACATGATCCCTGTTATTTGGGCTACATATTTTTGCCCACAATAGCCATTTTATTTGTAATGCACTTTCCCCAATGATTTTATGTTTAAATTCTATCCATTCCTTAACATTTGCCCTAAGTTCCTTCTCTTCAATGAACATTTCTTCATCTGAAATACCTTTATAAAAATCATATTGTAAATATTTGCATGTGTATACTATCTTTTTTTTTTTTTTAATGTACTCTCCAGCTGCACAGGGATTGGGGCTTATTCATTTTTCCTTCCCTAAGTTTAAAATCTGGTATGTATGAAACAAATAATTGCCAAATATATGAATACAGCAATAAGCCAACATTCACTAATGTTATTCTACTAATTAGGAAAAGAAGTGAAGGAGTATCCTATTTTTGTTTTATATTTAAAAGGATGGTATGTTTTCATTTAATCCATTCTGTCCTCCCTTTTAGTACAAGACATTATGTCCAGCAATTAAGCAGTGAGAGACAATGAGTGAGATGTTTTTCTGTGCCATGCAGATGCAATTGCCAACAATAAGAATTAGCATTTTCCTTCCACTGGAGCCCTCAGCAGCTGCAAAGAGTGACTCACTGACTGGCATGTGGCAATGATTACATTATCTGGTGATAAGGGGGTCACAATTAAATAATGCCCTTTGCCAGTGTGTGTGTTGCAACTCCAACCCAGATGAGCAATCCTCCTCTTTCCCACTGAGCTAATGCAGATCTTGGAAATAATGGAAGACAGAGACTGCTGCCACCCTCTATCATTCCAGCAAGGTTCTGCTCTATAATAGGTAGTAGTAATTCAGTTGTAATTAAGCAAGGCCTGATATATTATTTCCTAATGAACCCAAGTGAAGTCATCTCCCACTTTTTCCCCATGCCTCTAATTAGGCAATAAGGACTATATCACAAGCAATAAAGATCACTTTGCTGGGCTAGTGATAAGGGATCAGAGAGCACACAGGGAGGCTCCAATGACCCAGAGTGAAAGGCAGGTAGGCAGCAGTTCTAATGGAATATTCTCCATTCTTCTTGCCATCTGCTCCCAAATTACCTAGGTGGCAAGCACTGATGAGGAACAAATTAAACTGAAGCTAGAACAAGAAGCTTGAAACCATTAGTCAGAAGTCCAGTAATTTAAATCAGAGCTTTATGTGTGTTGGTTCATTGTATAATTATTCTGGTATTTTATATATTTCTAAGATTTTTATATCTACTCTCTTTTATATCTATTCTCAGGAAAATCAAGGGAATTACAATAAAGGGTTTTCATTTTTCCTGTCTTATGCACAAAGAGATCAAGATTCCAAGCCTTAAAGTGGAATACTCAGTGTAGGGAAGTTACATTGTGCAGCATAGCATTCAGAGATGTCTACATATGAATCCTTCTATCAAGTTCACTCCAAAGTTGTTTTGACTGTATTTGCTTTCCTGTGATATCAAACAGGAGGAATGCTCTCCTTGCTTTCTCGTAGATTCTTTGGTGAGGAAAACAGCAGCTTTCTTTACCTACCTTCAGTTCATCAAAGGCAGTGGTAGACAAACAAGGCTTCAAGTTCTTCATCTGTTTTTTGTAATATATGTGAAAAACTAGGCATTGTCTATAGTATGCCCTTCTGATGTAGATTCTAGGGGAGTTGTTTTACAATGTTAGGTTATAAGTTAACTGAGAACAAAGCAAAAGTAATTTGTGCCTAAGGACATGGAAATAAATACTGCCTAGTGGGGGGGGGGACAACCCATTTTCCCTCCTGTGGAAATGCCAGTTTTCCCTCCATTTATACATTTATGGCAATATTTTGATCTTTATGTGTCCATTCTTTGATCTTTTTGTATTGGTTGTAATATCTGTTTGGTTTCCTCATGTGGGTAAAAAATCTTTAACCCATATTTATTTTGTATCTGTATAAGAGTCATTATCATACTCATTTTTATAATTTTCTCTAAATAAGAGTTTTACATATTACTTTTATACAACAATAGCAAAGCTGAGTATTCACAATAAACACTGTATGGCCCATAAGCAAAACATTTTTACTATCTGACCCTTCATATAAAAAGTTGCATATTCTCATTTAAAACAGATATTTAGCCAAGCCTCACATATCTGAAGGAGCCACTTTTACACTTTTTTTCCCCTGCATGTTCAGGTATCAGAAGAGTGGCATAAAAGAGAACAAGTATAATAATCCACCCTCTTTTTTAGTAATTTAACTAAAAGAGCTATTTTGGAATATGAGATCTGGTTTTGGACTAGATGTTAAAAGACTGGCTATGATTAGCTGTGAGATGTTTAGCAAATTTTAATATTTCTGGGCTTGGGCTTTTTCTTATGTAAAATGAATGTATAATTTTTAGTCTCATTTTAATAATCTTTTTTATGTTTACCCTTTGGAGATTAACCAAGACTGAATTTTTTTGTCCTTGCTCTATTTTTTGGAGGCAAATCAGAATAAATCAGATTGGATCACTCTGTCTCGAAACAGATGGAACTTGTGTTTAGAGCCTATTATAATATGATGACACTGGGTTACAAAACCACATACTTCCAACCTGCCCCTACTTCAGAATGATTGGGCTGACAGACATCACGCAGAAAGGCAACAATGGTATTTTGAAAATGGTGCAGCAATGGGGTCTGAGCTGGACTTCAGACATTCTGGCAAGAAAATTAAAATCTGAATTTTATTTGCAAAACATGGCCAAAGAAATGTAGCAATTCATCATTTCAGCTTATCCCTGTATGAAGCAGTGTAAATATTGTTACTTTATCAGCTCAGACTCTCAGATCAGAGAATTTTATTTTGGGACCCCTCTACTGTCACCTTGACTTTCCCTTCCTCAGCTGGCAGCTCCTTCTCAAGTCCCAGTATCAGGTACTCTTATACTATATTCTAAGTGGCAACCATACCCACCCTTCCCCTGAAGTTCTTTTATTCAGTCCTGTAGGAGTTGTCAGAGTTTCAATTAAAAATCAAATTCCTCTTACCTGACACATGCAAGCTTCATTCAACCATTCATTCACTTGACAATTACTTACTGTCTTAGTCCATTCAGGTTGCTATAACAAAATACTATAAACTGACTGACTTAAAAACAACAAACATACATTTTTCACAGTTTGCGAGGCTAGAAACTCCAAGACCATGCTGCCAGAAGGCTGAGTGTCTGGGGAAGACCTGCTTCCTCATTAATAACCATCGTTTCACTGTAACCTCACAAGGAGGAAGAAGAGAAGGATCTCTTTGGGACTTCTTTTATAAAGCACTAATTCCACTGATGAGGGTTCTAACTAAATGATGACTGATTTCTTAGAGGCTCTACCTCCAAACATTATACATTGGAGATAAGGTTTCAACATATATTTGATCCATATTGAATACACATCTATAAGCATCTGGGATACCCTGGTAAGCAAAAACAAAGGTACTCATCCTTTTAGAGTTCATATTCTAACGAGGGGTATAACTATTATGCAAATAACTAAGTAAAAACAAATGTAAAGTTGCAACAGTGAAAAATTATATCTAGAAGAAATAGAAAGGTCTATGAAAACCAGAAGTGAGAAATTTCACTAAGTATAAAGGTCAGCAAGGGTTTCTTGAAGAAGGGACTCTCAAAGCTGCTGGGCTCTAAAAGATCAGTAGGATATTATGTAATAAAGGAGAAATTTTCTGGGGAAAATCTGAGGAGCTGAGAGATATGAATGAAGGACTATGTTTAAGATGAGTCAAAGATGTAGACTGATTCTGATCATGACAATACAGAACTTCAGAAGCCATTTAAAGGGACATCTGCCTTATTATGGAGAGTGATGTTACCTAAAGGGAAGATTTCTTTGGCTGGCTTATGGAGAAGAGAATAAGGAAGGCCAGAGTAGAGGAGAACAAATGAGTTGCTCATTCGTTGCAGCTAGGCAGGCACAAGAACCAGCAAACACTATGTAGTGCTTGTTATGTGTCAGACATTATTCTAAGAGATCTACCTATCTTCATTCATATCCCACCATTATACAGATGAATAAATTAATGCCAAAAGAGGTTAAGTTATTTTTCCAGATCACACTGCTAATGAGTGGCAGAGGAGAGAGTCACACACTGGAAATCATGCTCCAAATTTGAAGCTCTTAACATCTATGCTTTGTTTCTTCTGGAAAATTTGTCAGAACAACTATAAAAGTTGATTTCAGCAATTTCAAAATACATACACACATAACATATAATAATATGTATACCAAAATACATATACACATATGTTCATGCATACAAATATATCACATTCAAATGTCCCAACAGACAGTCTGAAGTTACAGGTAGAACCTTATGAAGCAGGAAAATAAGGAAAAAAAAAAAAAAAAAAAAAAAAAGAAATCAGAGAATGCTTTAAAAATACATATTGAAGGGCGCCTGGGTGGCTCAGTGGGTTAAGCCGCTGCCTTCGGCTCAGGTCATGGTCTCAGGGTCCTGGGATCGAGGCCCGCATCGGGCTCTCTGCTCAGCAGGGAGCCTGCTTCCCTCCCTCTCTCTCTGCCTGCCTCTCTGTCTACTTGTGATCTCTCTCTGTCAAATAAATAAATAAAATCTTTAAAAAAAAATACATATTGAAGAGAGAAGATCAATAGTGAAACATCTTTACTGTACAGAAGACATCCTTGGGGGTATATTTCTGACTGTCTCAATGTGAAACCTTAGCAAGCACTAAAGGCCATTGGGCCTGTAACACTTAGGAAAATCAATGCTTATTGCCTTCCACCTGGATTGGCATTTATGGTTAATCTACCCCAAGTCTCCTTTATGTGACAGTGAGACCCAGGACTTACTAGCTATGAACTTGAAAAAGTTCCTTAAACTCGCTAAACTTGAACTGCCTCATCCCTAAAATTAGTCAATAAGATCTACCCCGAAAAACTGTTGTGAAGCTTCAAAGAGATGATACATCTGCAAATATTTTGGTTTCTTCCTCATTGTTTATTTCTAAAATTGCCTTCATTACTGAATTCCTCCCTTCCTTTTTCTACTTATCCTTCCTCTCTCCTCTTCCTTCTGTTGTGTGTTCATTTCTTCTTTCAACTTTTTTACCAATTAATAAAGAGGAAGCTGGTGTGGATTCCTTAAATGTTTTGTTATTCTTTTCATCCACCTATTTACGTCTGCATTTCTTTATTTTTATCTACTTACCTATCGAGAGGCTGAAAAATAAAACACAATATATAAATTCTCATGTTAGTACTTTGACCAAAACGAACTTATTTTAAAATTAATTACTAGGATCTTGAAAGCAGATTGAGAGACATACAATACCATGTTCCTTTTTTCTTTCTGCTTAAAAAGGAGACTAAAGGGACCCAAAAGGCTTCTGTGCCTTTATTACTATGAACACACTTCTTTCAATCATATTTTGGTGTTTCACTGAAATACCACTTTTCAAAAGGCACTCTTCTTATCAAACAGGACATATATTTCTTACTACTGAATTTCTGCTTTAGAGCTATGATATTCCAAATATGGCCTTCTTTATTTTTTTATTTTTTTTATTTTTTATTTATTTATTTTTTTATTTTTTATAAACATATATTTTTATCCCCAGGGTACAGGTCTGTGAATCATCAGGTTTACACACTTCACAGCACTCACCAAAGCACATACCCTTCACAATGTCCATAATCCCACCCCCTTACAAACCATAAGTGACTCTTAATCTCACAAATATGGCCTTCTAAGAAGAGAATGACCAGTTTACAAGCACACTGGTGCTAAGAAGTGTTGCTTTGCTAAGGATCTGTGTTTTATTTACATGAGTTCTGGCACTTCATCCTTTCCTTACTGACATAAGCGTTGGATAGGAATTGCTGCTGGGAAACCCTTTATCTTCCTGGAGCGTCACCCTTTTACCATGCATTATGAATAATTGAATTAATTATTCAAGACTGGATTTATGTTTTCACCAAGGCAAACACGCTGACCCCTTCACTAATCATCAAGTCATCTTGAAGAAAGCTTCAGCTGCTGACCTAGCCAGATGATGACCCTTGAGGTCTGAGTTTATTTTAGAAACAAGCCAAGATCCAGAGTCTATTCTGTCAGCTGAGTTGACCTTGAGCCCTGACCCTACTGCCTTGCTTTTGAAATATGCAGACTCTTCCATAGTGTGACATGAATTCAAGAATTTGCCAAATAAGATAAAATAGAATAGAATAAAGTAAGCCAAGAGAATTTTATGCTGAAAAATATAAGTTCATACAATTATTGCAACTTGCTTGCAACAGGATATTAAATTCACTCCCAACCCAAAAATGATATGTTTAGTAAAAATTCCTGACACATCACACTAGAATTTGGAGCATGGGAAGAGATCTACTACTCCTTATATAGAGCTGAACAAGTCACACCACTAGTCAATTCTCAGAAAATATATTTTCAAATGACATATTTTATAAAGCATTTTTACCTAGAATATACAAGAACCCTTGCTATTCAGTAATAAAAAATAAAACAACCCAATCAAAAATGGACAAAGGATGTGAACTCACATTTCTGCAAAGAAAGTAGACAAATAGCCAATAAAAATATACTCAATACCATTAGTCATCAAGGAAACGTGAATCAAAACCACTAGAATGCTATACTAAAAGTTAAAAAAGTGCTGGTAAGGAGGTGGAAGAATTGGAACCTTCATGCCCTGATGGTGGGAATATGAAACAGTGAGGTCACTGTGGAAAACAGTCTGGCAGTTCTTCAAAGAGTTAAACACAGTTACTGTATGAACCAGCAATTCCACTCTTAGGTATATACCCCAGAAAATGAAAAAACACATGTCCTTACTAAAACTTGTACTTAAAGGTTCATAGAAGAATTATCCATAATAGCAAAAAAAGTAGAAACAACCCAAATATGCATTAACTGATGAAAGAATAATATATCCTTTGATATATTAGATATATGATCTAATATATCTGAGTTTGATATATCCATACAATGCAATATTATTCAGCAAAAATAAAGGAATGAAGTAATGATACACATTTACAACATCAATGAACCTTGAAAACATTATACGAAGTTAAAGAAACCAAAGACTACATATTATATGATGCTATTTACATAAAATTGTTTAAAATAAGCAAATCTATAGAGACACAAAGTAGAATGATTGTCTAAGCCTAGGTGGTCTGGGGGAAATAGGCAATAACTACTAACATATATGGGTTTCTTTTTGGGGTGATGATATTTTGAAATTGATCACAGTGAGGTTTGCACGGCTCTAAATACACTAAAAATAGTTGAATGTACACTTCAGATGGGTGAATTCTTATTAAATATGAATTTTATCTCAATTTTATCTTTATTACTAAGGCACAAGGGATTTTTTTTTCAAGGTATGCCTGTAATTTATTTTTCAGATTCCTCTATGTGATTAGAAAGTCTTTTATGAATCACACTGCCATGTCCCCTGCTCTTGGTCCTCTCTTCAATGTATGAATTCTTCAAGCATTTTTTTCATCTTCCAATCAAGATCACTGCAATGATCAAACAATTTCAGAATGCTGTGGTGTTTAATCCAGTTAGTTAATCAAGATGTTACATTCTTCAGTGTCCAAATGTGGAAATAAGTCAGGAGGAGTCTTTAGGAGGAGGTCATAGAACACAGCAGAACAACCCGAGTCATGGCTACACCAGGAGGGCTGAAGCAACAGTCACCAGCAAAGACTCCCCATCTAAAGCCCAGCATAGGCACTCGGACCAGGTCAGCTCTGAGTGGCAAAAGCTCCTGTACCCTCCACGGCTGATCTCAATTGGCTCTGGCACAGGGATCTTATAGAATACTTCCACATGCAATGTATTCTTAGATTCTTCTAATTCTTACCTCACTGTTAAGGTTTCCCTGGGCTCTCTATCTAAATATGGTACCTCCTACATCCTGTTCCTTACCTTGGTCTATTTTATTTTGCTTTAAAAACTTGTCATAGTTCATTGAATCCAAGAGATTATTCATTATAAGACATATTCTGATATTAAAAGCTTAGATCTGGGGCACCTCTGGGTGGCTCAGTTGGTTAAGGGGCTGACTCTTGGTTTTGGCTCAGGTCATGATCTCAGGGTCCTCCGATTGAACCCCACATGGGGCTCCACACTCAGCAGAGTCTGTTAAAGTTTCTCTCTCTCCCTCTCCCTCCTTCTCCTGGCCCAGCTCATATGCTCTCTCTCTCTCTCTTTCTCTCTCTAATAAATAAACAAATCTCTAAAAGAAAAAATAAAAAAGCTTATATAGGTCTTAGATTTGCCAAAACACAGTGTGTTTATGTTTGTGTGTGTGTAAAAATTGGATTATATACACTAATTGGATACTCATTGGTAGTATAGTTATTAAAATCATTTATTTTTTGTCTGTCTCCTCCAGCTTCACCAGGAACATTGCTAAGTTCATTAGTCCAATCTCTTGGCCAAGAACAATGCCTGCTATGTAGCAGGTTCTCAGTGAGTATCTGTCAGTGTAGTGAATGAATGGCTCTAGGTGAGGACAGTTCACCATCCTTAAGGTAGTATACTTACTGTCCTATAGGCGCAACTGACAATAGTCTGCAGGTGGAGGGCAGTGATTTGGCAATATTTATGCTTGAATCCTCTGATAAATTATCTCCAATTTGCATAGCTACTGGTTAAAGAAGTCAGAACACAAACATAAATCCTGTCATAAAAATTATATGAACTCTCCTTTACACCCCAGTCAGTACAGTGAGTAAATCGTCAGCAAAACTGATTAACTTTGAAGTTCAAGATATCCCAAGTTAGTGCCCTTTGGCCTCCAGGGATCTTATTCACTCAGGATACTTTCGAGGCATGGAAGGCCATAGTGCATATATATTTGTGTGTATGTGTGTGTGTATGTATGATGGAGAGTAAGTCCAGCTTTATAGTAGATCACCTGTCTTTATAGGCACCTCTCCGGAGAAACTCATTACTGCTATGATGTTGGAAATGCAGTAGCAGGGGGTGCCCGGGTGGCTCAGTCAACTGAGTGTCTGATTCTTTGTTTCAACTCAGGTCCTGATGGCAGGGTCATGAGATGGAGCAGGCATCCAGGTCCATGCTCAATGGGGAGTCTGCTTGAACTTCTCTCCCTCTGCCCCGCCCCTGCTCTCTTTCTCTCCAAAATAAATAAATATTTAAAAAAAGAAAAAATGCAGTATCTGATGCTTTTGGTTTCATCTCATTCCTTTCTTCTCCAAATAGGTCCCATGTTAAAGTGAAATTAAAAAGGTAAGATTTTAAATTAAAACACTTAGTGTCAGTGTAGGAGAGATATTTATGAGGAAATTTCAGTGATATTTCTGGCTTTCCTGAAATAATACCATATAGGCAAAACCAAGTGCAGAATATCAAAGTTAAGACTGTTTTGATATGTAAACTTGGCTGTTGGCTTTCTCTTTCTTTGCTTTCTTTACAAGAACAGAATCCAAGTAATTCTTTCCAATTCCTTTGAGGGTCAGAAGACCTAGAGCTCTGTCTTTGAGCTATTTGTTTGCTAATTATTCAGACTCTGGATTCAGTGGGTTCAATAAAATCCACTGAAGAAGTGCACAAGGAAATTAATTTTTCAGGAAAGAATAAAAGCAGGCAAAGGAGTTTAAGGAGAAACAGAATGAAAAGGCAATCCTAGAAGAGATGCATTGAAAAGGAAATTGTGCCTTTCCCTTGTTAGTGTCCTTGAGCTTTATCTGCTGACTGTTGAGCAGAAGAGCATATTTTGTGCTATAAGACTTTCCTTAAACCTGTGTAGTTTTCCCATATAGACAATAATATACTCTATTGTAGACACTCACTTAGAACAGTTGCAAACTAAAGAGAAGGGGCTGTGGCACTGGGTACCTAGAAGAGTGAGGAAGAAGAGAGAAAGAACTTTCTGCACCTATATATTAGTGCTAAACTAAAAACAATTATGATGCTCAGTGAAATTTGGAGTTACATAATGGCATACTCCTTATAAAATCCATATTTCTTTGGCTCAAAGAAGGTGGTTCAAAGATGTCCTTGAAGCAGAGAGAAAAGCAGGACAAATTCTTGATCAGCATCTGACATTTCAACAGTTATATGAATTTCATAAAAAGCAGGTGTCCTAGTTTATGACAAACGCCATAACAAAACACCACAGGCTGGGTGGCCTAAACAATGGAAATTGAATTTTTCACTAGTTCAGGAGGAAGAAGTCTAATATCAAGGTGTTGGCAGATTTGGGTTCTTCTGAAGTCTGTCTCCTTGGCTTACAGATGGCTGGCCTTCTTCCTATGTCCTCACATATGTCCTCACATGGTCTTTGTCCATATGTGCATCATTGGTGTCTTTTTGTGTGTCTGAATTTCCTCTTTTCACAAAGATACTAGTCAGATTAAATGAGGGCCCACCCTGAATGCAAGTTGGCTCAGCCACTTCAGAAAACAGTGTGGAGATTCCTTAAGAAATTAAAAATAGAGCTACCCTATGACCCTGCAATTGCACTACTGGGTATATACCGCAAAGATACAGAGGTAGTGAAAATAAGGGCCATATATACCCCAATCTTCATAGCAGCAATGTCCACAATCATCAAACTGTGGAAGGAGCCAAGATGCCCTTCAACAGACAAATGGATAAAGAAGATATGGTCCATATCAGAAAGGATGAATACCCAACTTTTGTATCAACATGGATGGGACTGGAGATTATGAGTGAAATAAGTCAAGCAGAGAGAGTCAACTATTATATGGTTTCACTTACTTGTAAAGCAGAAGGAATAACAGAACATTAAGAGAAGGAAAGGAAAAGTGAGTAGGGGGAAATCGGAGGGGGAGATGAACCATGAGAGACTGTGGACTCTCAGAAACAAAACAGGGTTTTGGAGGGGAGTGAGGTGGGAGGTTAGGTGAGCCTGGTGGTGGGTATTAAAGAGGGCAGGTATTGCATGGAACACTGGGTGTGGTGCATAAACAATGAATCTTGAAACACTAAAAATAGAATAAAATTTTAAATAAATGAATAAATGGATAGATAAATAAGTAAATAAGGACCTACCATAAAAGCTGCATTTTAACTTAATTTACCTCCTTAAAGGCCCTATCTCCTACCTACATTCTGAGGTGGTGGGCCTTCAACATACTAATTTTGGCGGGACACAATTTAGCCAATAACAGCCATACTCACAATTACTGATTTCATGACATACTCCAACTATGGAGTAATGTGGTTCATGTTTTTTTCTCAAAAATTTTTCAAAATCTCTATAATTATATCTTCTTTTTTTTTTGTAATTCTATCTTCTTAAATCAAATCTACTGAAAGTCTGAATGTAATTCATTAATTTTAATGAGTTTATATGTATATTATCTAGTTTAATTTCCCCATGTTTTATATATAGGTGAAAACCAAATTTCTATTTATAATGAATTCCACTATCTAAGGTTAAAAAATTAAAAGCTACTAAATAATGGCGGAATTTTCAGACTCGTTAATCTGGACTTTAATAAGTCTGTCAGTTTTTTCAATTGTTTTCATCATTTTATCATGCTGAGAGTTGCACTATCCAAGTTTCAATGAGCCTATAGCAGAAACAACTCATGAAGAGGTATCAGTGTATCTATGCTTCCTCTTGTTTTAAAACAAGAGGATTAATTCAAAAAATAAAATTGCCCTTTAATTTTCTTATGATATAATATCTTCTATGATTAAAAACATGTACTTATGTGTTAGCTTTAGAATTATATATAACTTAGAATGGCAGAGGTATTTTAAAAATACACTGCTAATAATCCTTTCATTTGTTAATGTATAGAACATAAGACACTGGACGTCTCCTTGGATAGATTATAATAATCACACAATAAACAAAATCACGTAACATTAAATGTAATCAGTATTATTTGTTCAGATTCAGTAAATAATATAAGGATAATTCAAGAAAGTGAAAAGTAGATTTAATTAGAAAAAAAATCCATGATAAAATAGAAATTAAGCTCTCATTAAATAGTCCTGTTTAATTGCAAAATAATTCTAGGACACAGAAAGCATGAGTTCAAACCTCTGCTCGCTCAATTATTACTTATATAACTTTCACCAAGTTTCCCCAAATCCCTGATATTTGTTTTACTCCTCAAAAGTAAGGATAATAACAAAACCTACCCAGTAAATGTGGTCTTCTTGAATTGTGTTCCTATGTTTTAAATACTCAGAATCCTATATGTTTTGAGACTATGAGCACACGTTCTGAAAAGATACTAAATACATTTGATTTTTCCAAATTATCCTTTAAAAGGAAGAAGGTAAAGCCATTTTATCTTTTGTATCTCAAAAAGACTTCAAACTACTATATGGTATAGCAAGATGTTGGCAATCATTAAAACTAAGTACTGGGCATAGCAGTGTTTATTACACTATTTTGTCTACTTTTATTTGTTTAAATGTAATCATAATAAAAATTTCTTAAAGAAATCTTAGTATCACTACTTAACTGCATAATAATATGAAAGTCTGTTTATCCAGTTTTACCATAAAATTATATTCTGAATGAAGAAGCAGCTATGGTGTCCTCTGTGTGTTTTTTATTTCCTATAACCTTATCTTTAAACAGAGACTTATAACTTGGTAAATCAAAATTTATGATTTTTTTTTCTGTTTTCTGTATTTAAGTGACCTTTCTTCAAGATCTGATAGGCACATACTAAAATGATGGCCTTTACTCTGTACTGATGATTCATCTAGTTCAACATTGCTCCTTACCTTTGAAGTACCTGTGTTCCATTTAAAGTAGCCTGAAAAACAGATTACTGAATTTCTCAAGACAATTACTGTGAGAGGTATCTACTCTTGAAAAGTATTTCCTCATTATGAGTGGGGAAGAATTTTGCTCTACCATCATGTCCCTGATTCCCCAAAGCAGGAAGTTTGGGGAATAAAAAAAAATGTAGTGCTTTATATATATATATATATACCTGTTTCAGTTAATTTAAAAAAGGAAGGGAACATCCAAGATTTCAGGTTCTGGGTAACTCATACTTAGCCTTTATATGTCATCATAACTCCTACTCAAGTCTTCTCTACCTCAGGGATGTATATTCCCCAGTTATACTCTCCTAATGCACCTTTTATTTTTTCCTTTATGGAACCTACTACAATTTATAATTATTTATGTAAGGGGGCTAATACTTTGATATTATTTCCTATTTTGTTTGAATATAAGATTTCTAAGTAACATATATATATATATGTATGTGCAGATGAGAGAAACCTTGGAGAAAGTTCTACCCTCCATCTATTCATTTATTTGTTCATTCTTTTAACAGCTCTATGTTGATAATCAGCACTGTCCTAGGCACTGGGAACTCAGTAGTGAACAAAACACTAAATTCTCTGACCAAGTATAACATGCTAGGAAGAAAGGAAGAGGAAAAAATGATCAGAAAATGAATATGTAGAATAAATGTCATGTCAGGTGGTGATAGCACTATGGAGAAAAAGAAAGCATAAAAGGGGGAAAGTGAGGAGGCAGAAAGTCGATGTTAAGTATGATAGTGAGCAAAGTGTCACTAATGAGATGACATCTAAGCAGACACCTGAAAGATGTGAGATTATGAATCATGTGCACATAGCCTGGCAGGTGTCTGTTCCAGGTGAGATAAGCACATAGGAGTTTCTGATAGGGAAGTGGCCTAATCAAGAAACAGAGAGGAGCTGATCATGACTGGAGCAGGGAGTGATGCAGGAAAAGTAGCAGGATTTGGGTTTCTTCTCCAAATCAGAAGGAAGTCTCTGACTGCTTTTGAACAGAGGGATATCTTATTCAGCTTTACTGGAGGAGTACAATCCAAGCCAGAAGGAAGAAGCAGACAGATTATCAATACATACTTAAAAAAGATTTCACTGAGGCATTCTAGGTGACTGGGTTTCTTGAACAACTGGCGTGATTTGTACGTAGGTGTGGCTGAAAGTATGATGAGATCTGCTGTGTGGCAGATATTACTTTCAGTTAAACGTCCTACAATGTAGCCTGTTTCAGTTAATTTAAAAAAGGAAGGGAACATCCAAGATTTCAGGTTCTGGGTAACTCATACTTAGCCTTTATATGTCATCATAACTCCTACTCAAGTCTTCTCTACCTCAGGGATGTATATTCCCCAGTTATACTCTCCTAATGCACCTTTTATTTTTTCCTTTATGGAACCTACTACAATTTATAATTATTTATGTAAGGGGGCTAATACTTTGATATTATTTCCTATTTTGTTTGAATATAAGATTTCTAAGTAACAGAACTCATATATGGTTCTCATTTGTGGGAGATATAATATTTTGTAACAAACAAAATGTAAAAGCAAAATATCAAAGTAATATTTAGTTTCTCACATTAAAAAGAAAAAACTATTAAAGCAGTTAAGTATCCATTGAGGAAGCTGTCCAGGTGTCCTTAATATCTCACATTTATCATATAAAGGGCTAAGCCTAGGGACTTGGTGCACAATGGAAAGAAGATCCCTCTCCAGAGGAGGATCTGGCAGCTGGACCAGCTCTATGCATCTGGAGAGTATCTCAGGGGAAGTAAAAGAAAAGTTTGCTCTTTCCCAGCTTCACAGGCTGGAGAAAGGCCAGCAAAGAGTCAAGAACATGCTGAGGGCTTGCCCTGATACCTGTTTGTGCCTCCAGGAGGAAGCTGTCACATGTAGACCTGGAGAGATACCATATCCAAGTGAATTTGACAACCTATCATAACCAAGCAGAGAGAGGGCTTGATGTTTACTTCCACAGCTGTTTTTATTTCCTCTGTGGCATGGATGTAGAATTGAAAGACAGCTGGCCTCTCATAGGGCTTGGTATGTTGGTGCAAATTGCCTACTCAGTGGAGGCCAGGGGACCAAAAGAAGAAAAGAAGTAAAGGCTCATGAATATACTCAGTGAGAACCAAGGAAAAGTGTAACTGGCAAGGGGGGAGATGGTAAATAATTTTCTGGGGCACTGAGATGGGTCTAAGTATGGACCACAGGTTCACCAGTCATTGATTTCAGCATCAGAATCCAGCAGGTTAGAGGCACCTGGGTGGCTGAGTCATTTAAGTGTCTGACTTTAGCTCAGGGCATGATCTCAAGGTCCTGGGGATAGAGCCCCACATAGGGCACCCCACTGAACAGGAAGTCTGCTTGTCTCTTTCTCTCTGCCCTCCCCCTCCACTCATGCTTTCTCTCTCTCTCTCTCTCTCTCTCAAATAAATACAATCTTAAAAAAAAGAAGAGCAGGAGGAGGAACCCAGTACATGCCCTGGAACTCTTTTCATCCTACTCCAGGGACACACATTCCTTCCCTCATTCCTGTAGATTCCACCTTGGAGAGGACAACTGGAAGACATTATCTGAGGGATGCACAGTGTTATCAAGTTAGTGGATCATAATGAGTTCAAATTATATTGAACATTTAATTTTTTTACCAAGACAGTGGGTGGGAAATGCCAGTGAAAAAAATCAGAAATGTTACAGACAAAATTTTGAAAAGTACATTGTCTTTGCATATTCACATTGTAGATGAGGGAATTTCACTGTCCCACTCCATCTGTTTATCTGTGTGATTATCTATTTAATATCTATTTATGTGTGATTATCTATTTAATATCTGTCTTCCCAGGTAGGTTTCATGTGAGGAATACTATACTTACTGTGATATTCCCAGTGTATAAAATTCTCTCAAGAGGCACTGAATTATTTGATGAATGATGAATAAATAAATGGATGAATAATGGAGGAATTCATAAATTAATGAAGGCATGTGAAAGGAACTTTACATTATATTTTTGATACACATGTCTAATGTTATTGGACTACAGTGGTGACCAAGAATATGAGGAGGATTGTGGTAACACTGTCTGCTTTACTAAAGTGTAAGGAAGTGGCTTAGATATCAGGCACCACCAGAGAGCAGCCACTTTGTACTCAAAACCCATGTGCCCTCATGGGCACCTTCTCAGACTGAGTGAGACAGCTGAGACTCAGCAGGAAAAATGCCATAGGAGTTGCTACGTTTAGCAGCTTTTGTTTCTCCACATTATTATTTTTTTATAATCCTTTACTAAGAGAGAATTAATAACAAAATAAAGCACGACATCCCTTTTGTCATAACGATGAGCAAAGGGGCCAGCTGAGCATCCTCACAATTTATCTGAAAATATTATTATTTCAGGGGGATTTTTTAGTACCAATTCTCCAAAGAAATAGTTTCAGCAATTAATTCATGTTTTCTAAATTTAAATCACACTAATTATATATTCATCGGGGGGAGGGAGGAAAACCTTTTAAGAAGTTAGTGGCTTCAAATATAATGGACATAAATTAACTCTCAAAAAATCTCTTCTATAAATACATCATTCAATCACGTATATATTAAGTGACCACATTTGTTTTTAAATTCTATCATCTATTTACCTGAATGTGTATGGAACATGTCTGTGTTAGTTCTAAATATGGATATTTTTGATACACATATGCTTATATATATCAGGAAGTATTCATATAGAAATTATTCAAGGTCTACCCCATGCCACATATTATGAAAGGTACAATAAGACAAAATGATTTTGTCTCTACTATCAAAGGATTACTTTCTTCAGAGGAAATGAGCTCACATGCATTCTATAAACTAGAACATAATCAAATCTAAAAGAACTGTTTCTGTAGAAGAGGGAGAATCGCTGGGAGCTGATTCACTGGAGTAACTTCATGGAGGTGGCACTAAAAGTGAGCCTTGAAGGGCAGACTGCTTACAACGAGGATAGGGAAGAAAGGCAGACAATTCTAAGTATAAACAACTGAAACTTAGTTTAATTATTTTTGTTTGTTTGTTTGTGGGCGCCTGGTTGGCTCAGTCAGTTAAGCGTCTGATTTGGCTCAGGTCATGATCCTAGGGTCCTGGGATAGAGCTACCTGATGGGCTCCCTGCTCAGCTCTCTTCTCCCTCTTCCTCTGCTCCCCATTCCTGCTCTTTCTTTCGCTCACTCTCTATCTCAAATAAGTAAAACCTTAAAAAAAATTTTTTTTTGTTTGTTTGTGTTAAGGGCAAAGAATAGCATTTTATATTGGAAGGGCAGAGTACTGGTATCCAACAGAACCAGTATGTGGTTGTGATTTGGTAGCTCCCACTCACTGGGCAGCATCACAAGACCTCTTCAGAAATTGAACCAGAAAAAAAAACACGGAAACACATTCCAATACGGTAAAAATTAATTTGAGTTGATTTTAAAATCATCAATGTCATGCTCTCAGGCATTTAACAAGAATTAAGCTGCAGTTCTAGGTTTCCCAAGCAAAAATATCAGAAAAGATCCACCTCCCCTTTATTGACAGCAAAACATACTAACTCCAATGTAGAGGTGTTTAATGCATGTGGAGAAAGAAAGGGCTAATCATATCCCAATCCCAAACCCATTAAACTCCTTGTAGACCAGTAGAGTTTAAAGAATTTAAGTCAAGTAAGATGGTGCCTAAGGCAAGATTTAGTATAGTCTGAATATACTTTGTTGATTTCAGAACCCTGAGTTATGAATAATATCTCGCATGTGTGTAGCAAGTCAAACTTCTCATAAGAATCATAATAATCACTTAGCTTTTAACATTTATTCTTATGAAATCATTATTTCCATTTGACAGGAAAAAAACACTTAGACACACAGATGTCAAGTAATTTATTTAAGTTTAGATGGAGAATCTATAAAGCACTCAACCTGGAACCTACATCATCTACTCATATACACTCTTGCTATAGGTTGTGGGTTTTTTTGTTTGGTTGTTTGTTTTGTATCATGATGACTATGGTCCTTCTAGAATTGCTTCTAGTGTTTTTGTGCTACTTGAATGCCTTTGCAGGGTTTTGTGTGTGTGTGTGTGTGTGTGTGTGTGTGTGTGTGTGTGTACCTCTATGGAAGATCCAGTAGTGTTCTGGTAAATGTTTAATAATGGACTCTCTGGGCAAAGAAAATGTCAAGTACTGATTTGTAGCATTTGCCTATTTCTATGGCACAAGTACTTTCCGTCATGGCTAATATAAAGCTACCAACGTAAAGTCACTGAAATCACAGTTGTAAAGAAACTTAATGTAACTGGCTCCAGTAAGACATGGGCTGAAATATTCCTTACTTCCTGTGCCTGGTTACTTCAGTTCTAGATAAGCTAATATGATTCACCAGGACTGAGAAACCTGATTATCCCCTCAAGCTTTCATTTTGCCCAAGCCTCATTACAAAGAATTTAGTTATGTTTAATTTATTATAATACTGTATACCTGGCTTCAACCATACTAACTCTTCTATTTTCTCTGATTAAAAAAGAAAACCAAGATCCCATGTAGAGCCCTCCTGCAGCCTCATTGCTACAGCCAACCCATTAGCAAATCGTACTAATTTTATGTTCCAATTTTTTCTTTGAATTCTTGTTCAATTACCATTTTGCTATTTCTAAGTTGTTGTTGTTTTTTTTAAAGATTTTATTTATTTATTTTACAGAGAGAGAGATCTCAAGTAGGCAGAGAGGCAGGCAAGGCGGGGTGGGGGGGAAGCAGGCTCTCTGCTGAGTAGAGAGCCCGATGTGGGGCTCAATCCCAGGACCCCGAGATCATGACCTGAGCTGAAGGCAGAGGTTTAACCCACTGAGCCACCCAGGTACCCTGTTTTTAAGTTTTTACCATGATGTCTTCATCAGTTCAGGCTGTTATAACAAAATACCATAGAACAAGTGGTATTAAAAGCAGGCATTTATTTTTCACAGGTCTGGAAACTGGGAAGTCCAAAATGAAGATGCTGGCAGATTTGATTCAGTAAGGGAGTGAAAACCCCCTTACTGGCTCCTCCCATGAGAAAGAGACAGAGACAGAGAACTCTGGACTTTCTCCCTCTTCTTATAGGGAAATCATTTAGGACTCACAAGGAAGTGCTCCTATGATAGAGGTTCCGCCCTCATGATCTGATCTAAACCTCATTATCTCCCAAAGGCCCTCTTCTAAATATCATCAGTTAGGGGTTAGGGTTTCAACACATGAATTTGGGGGACATAAATATTCAATCCATAACACATGGTGCACAGGATCTATCTTTGGCCTTTTTCTCTCTCTAGAACCACTGCTTACTAATCATAGCTCATACTTTACATTGTGATGCCAGTCTGGCTATAATGACTCAACATATATTCATCTTGTTGCACTCCTTAGAGCTTATACTGCCAGGCACATACTCTGCACAGTTTTATGTCCTCTGCCTATAGAATCACTCCTTTATCCTTCAATATCTATCTCTGGTGGCAACTCCTCTAGAAAATCTTCCCTGAATGACATCCTCTTATTGCAGGCCAAAGTGTCGGTCTGTATTCTTATGCACATTTTGCAGATTCTTGACTTTAGAATATTACAAAGATTTAGATGTTTATAGGTCTCCTTTCCTTAATATTTCTTAAGCTCTTGAAGACAGACTCAATAGAGTACTTGCTTTTATACTTCCAAGACAAAGCACAGAATTCAGCATATGATAAACAGTGTCATTAAAGGATAAAGAAATATCTCAGCTTATGCATTGAAGTCAGAACAGTAATATTAGAGAGCTACGAGATGGAAGCATAACCTAAGAACTGGCAATTACAGCTCGATTTGATCATGATTGAAGCTTATTTTATCTGCAGGTCCTAAAATATACCAGTCCATTTTCAGTATTTGTAAATTAATTTTGAAATGTGGATAAATGAGTCTACGGCCATACCACCCTTAACGCACTGATCTTGTCTGATCTCGGAAGCTAAGCAGGGTTGGGCCTGGTTAGTACTAGGGAAATGTGGATAAATGAGAAGCAGCTTTAGGAAGGAGAAATGAACTGCCTTAATCTAATATTTGAGTGCATAGTTCAGGCCCTTGCAAAAAGCACTGATGAAGATATGGCACTGCAACTTAAAGTTACAGTTATATTGCAGAATTTTAGGAAAGAGGGTCAGCTGACATCCTCTCAAGTTCTTAAGTGTCTCAGACAAAAAACTAGACAAACCTCCCTACTCCTAAGAAGAGGTCTCACATAAGGCTTAAATTTCTTCACTGCCATTTATAAAAAATATAATTTTAGATGAAAATATTGGTAGAAACAGAGTTGGAGGGCCATGTTCAAAGCAAACCTTGGGAGGATAAGAAGTAGCAAGCACAAAACCACCAGGAACTATCTGACCAGAACACCATCAATATGGACAATACACCTAGTACTCCTCTACCTCCTCTACCTCCTCTACATGTACCCAGTATGAATCCTAACCTCTTAGCCTTTGTGTTACCAACCCCAAATTCAAAGTCTTGGGTAGAAACATCCAGTTTCCCATAATCTACTCATGTTTTCACATCATTTTGCGAAAATGGAAGAGAGATGGTTACTTTTTCATAGTTTCTCTAGTAGTTTGGCTGACTCTCTTACCCCCACCAATACCAAAAATAATTGAGGATTCTTCCAAAATAGGAAGGAAGGATTAAATTCCAGTTGATTAAAAAACTGGCAAATAACTATTATGATTAATCTATGTGCCTATCATCAGCAGGTACTCTCTTACCCCTACATACACAAGATTACTCCTTCCTTCTGTCCATGTCCCTCTTAAAACCAAAAACCATACTCAATACCTCCTCAAAGGAATAATTCAGATCCACAAGTTACCCTATCCAACTCTTAAATCCATGATTGGCGGTTAAGCATACTCATCAATTTGATTCTCTCCTGATATTTCACAAAATATTGATTGAAGTATCAATATAATTAACAATACAACACTTTATAAAAATATAGTGACTAAATATATAGAAAAGTAAATAAAAATACTATGAATGAATAAATAAATGTGAGAACAACAGCAACAAAAAAGGTCGGGGGCTACAAGGGACACTACAGTCTCTGTGTCTGCAACTAGTCCCAATGGTACCACTGGTATTTATGACTCTTGTCTTCCACTCCAATTTAAGGATGCTTGTTTTCACGCTAGTTTCTCAGCTGACTAGAGCACTTAACCAATGCTGTTGAAAAAAACTTTATTTCTGAGGAATATGGTCTTGCCTATATTAGGTTGCTGAGTGTTCTACTAACTTAAATAAAACCTTTTTACTGAAGTATATAATACACAAAAAAAATGCACATCAATGTACACTTCAGTACGGTTTCACAAACCATTCCCACCATGAACCTAAACTGGGACTGAAAAGCAGACTCAAAAGTTCACCAGAAGTCCTAAGTTTCCTGTCAGTCATTACTCCTCCAAATATGCCCACATACCTATGTAATAACTGTAGATTAGCTTTACCAGTTAGTCTTCCATTAACCTTTACTACTACACCTTGTAGTAGACCCCCTAAGTTCCATCCATAACTTCTCTCTGGCAAACGTGTGTTGCAAAAACCCATTTTTGCTTGACAGTAAAAATCGATCACCCCAACTGATACAATGCTTTCTTTCTTTCTCTCTTCACCTAGTTGCTTGAAGAATACTAGAGCACGTTGCTAAGAGTAAGATATTATACTTGCCAGATGCAAGTTAACCGCTTCTTCTGTTTTCTCTTTATCAGACTAATGACCAAACACTTGTCACCAGATGCTAGGGGCAATGCAATTTTCCTCTAGTAAGAAATTTGCTTTTGCTATTGGTGTTTATCACGTAATCCATTGTTATTCTTCAATGTTACATGTGTCTTTTTTATTTGGTCACATGAAGATGCAATGAGAATGTGTAGGAATTATCTCCCTTACCATCTTCTAAGTCTTAACAGTTGCATTCACCTCTGAGAATTCCCCAGGCACCTGAGAATTTATTATTGCAGTAGGAATCGACTTTCAGTGGTTCATATTTTGCTATTTCTATAATCCCTCCTCCATGAAGTTGAAGACTCAGTTTAGTAAGCCTACTAATTTTTGTGAATAGGAATTAGTGTTCTCAGGGCCAAGGTGTTAAAAGTCCTGACATTTTTGATGATTTAATTTTTCCTGTATCCTTTCGGTCTAGGCATATTGTTAAAGGGTAGAAAAAAAAAAGAATACATATTCTGGTGGTGTTACATTGTCTTTTCTTAAAAGTATATGGACTCCTCTCCCTCCAAGGAACTGTGGAACTGTGAACTAATTCAGGCTTGAGAAATAACCGAGAAACCCTAAAAATCAAAAAAGGACTTTAGTGGGCAGCTCATTGTTTTTTTTCCCAGTAACCCTCATAACCATATAGTAGTCTCTAAATATACCTGCTTATTTGACAATTCTGATCATTACCCTCACTCTCATAGTAACCAGGATACTCTAGAAAAACAGAACCAATAGGATCTATCTCTATCTCTATCTACGTATTTATCTATAAAGAGATTCATTATAGGGATTAACTCACATTATTATGAAAACCACAATCTGCCATCTACATGCTAGAGAAGAAGGAAAGCTGATGGTGCAATTTAGTCTGAATGCAAAGGACTGACGACCAAGGGGGCTAATGGTGTTAAGTCCCTCTCTGATTCCAAAGTCCTGAGAAATGGGGGGCCAAAGGCATGAATCAAGTTCACAATCTAAATGCTCAAGAACAAGGGATGCTAGGACGCCTGGGTGGCTCAGTGGGCTAAAGCCTCTGCCTTCGGCTCAGGTCATGATCCCAGGGTCCTGGGATCGAGCCCTGCATTGGGTTCTCTGCTCTGCGGGGAGCCTGCTTCCTCCCCCCTCTCTCTCTCTCTCTGCCTGCCTCTCTCTCTGTCAAATAAATAAAAATCTTAAAAAAAAAAAAGAGAACAAGGGATGCTAATTTCTGAGGGCAGGAGAAGATGGAGGTCTCAGCTCAAATGAAGAGAGTAAATTTGTCCTTCCTCTGCCTTTTGTTCTATTCAGGCTCTCAACGGATGGGTTGATACTAACCTGCACTGGTGAGGGCTATCTTCTTCACGATTCAATAGCTAATCTCTTCCAGAAACACCCGCACATATACACAGGAAAATATTTTACCAGCTATCTGTACATCCTTTAGTCCAGTCAAGTTAACACATAAAATAAACCACTACAAGTAGGGATTTTTAATAAAAATTATATTATTTGTAGTATTTTATACTATTTAATTAGATAGCTGAGGAATTTTATCTTTTTTTTTCTTCTGTTTTCATTCAGAAGCAGCAATTACCTTCTGCAGTAATTGAATTCCTCATGCCCCTTATACTGTTCAAGAGCCCAGCATCCAGAGCCTTGTCCTCAATGGACATTTGATTCCATATGAATACAACTGATATTTCTGACACTCCTTTTCACACTACATATCTTGAGTTGCCAGATTCTCATTCTGAAAAAAATAATGGAATATTCACTCCCTTTTATCCCAGCTAGGCAAGAATGAGAGTCTGAGGCTTTCTCCATTTTCTTTACATGTCTGATATCTATATGCCTATCTCAGTACTGATTTCTGTATCTGTTATATTTCTTGGTTACAAGTGACAGAAACAAATTTGCTTATCTTGGGGGCTTGGGTGAAGATGAATAAAAGAGAAATATATTAAATCAAGTGTAAGGATAATGAGAGATCACAGAATTGAACAAAAGTTGAAATCTAGATGTGGATGAGGCTCAGAATCCAAGGTGATAGCTCTAGCAGGCTAAGAATAAAAAAGCAACCTTATTTCAATATAAAGAATTTGGCCAAAATGCTTCCATCCTTTCAGCAGAACACTTTCAGACACAACACTGTGTTTTGTTTCGTTTTGTTTTGTTTCACAACATACTATCAGTGCCATTATTACTTTAAATGAACACTAAATATCTTTCCACTTTGTATTACTTACTCTGTATTCAATACTGTCTATAAGAGCACTGAAGCGGGGGCACGCCTGGGTGGTTCAGTTGGTTGGACGACTGCATTCAGCTCAGGTCATGATCCCAGAGTCCAAGGATCGAGTCCCGCATCCGGCCCCCAGCTCTATGGGGAGTCTGCTTCTCCCTCTGACCTTTCTTTCGCTCATGCTCTCTCTCACTGTCTCTCTCTCAAATAAATAAATAAAATCTTAAAAAAAAAAAAAAAAGAGCACTGAAGGGTAAGACTGAGTCATGTATTCATACGCTACCTGTTAAGGTCAAGCACAGAACAATCCTTCTCTTTTTTTCACTAAGGCAGCTCAATAGCATAATGAAGAGTATAGTAAAAATAATCAGTGAACTTGGAGACAGAACAATAGAAATCTTAACATAGACAAGATGGAAAAAAAAAATAAAACCCTCAGGGAAGCCTTGAGATTATAATAAATGAACATTCATATTAACAGACTCCCAGAAGAAAAGGAGGGACTTAAAAAGAGTGTTTGAAGAAATGATAGCTGAAAATTTCCTAAATGTGTTAAAAGACATACCTACAGATTCAAAAGCTGGCTGAACTCCTAATAGGACAAACTCAAAGAAATTCATGTCAATATGTATTATGGTCAAACTTCTGGAAACTAAAGACTAAGAAAAAATCTTGAAAGCTACAAGAGATAAGTGACACTTTGATATAAAGAAAACACAATTCAAATCACAGGTAATTTCTTGTCAGAAATCATTCAAGCCATAAGGAAGTAACAATATTTTAAAATGTTAAAAGAAAAGATGAAAAGAAAAGATGCCAACCCCAACTTCAATATCTGGAAAAATTACCATTTAGTTATGAAGGGGGAAATAAATTCATTCTTAGGTGAAGACAAATGAAAAGAGTTTGTGTATCCTGTAGACCTGCCCTGAAAGAATCTATAGAAGAATCTCTTGAACAACAACAACAATAAAGTATACAAAAAGGAATCTTTCAGTATCAAGAAGGAAAAAAGAAAATAGAAAAAAACAAACTTACAGGTAAACACAAGAAAGACTCACTTTCTTCTTGAGACCTCTAAACTATATTCAATGTCTTAAATAAAAAAGGTTAACTTGGTCTCACATATGTGGAGAAATTTTTACTTTTATGACAGTTACATTATAAATGGAGGAACAACTGACTTGATAAGTTGTGTATGTGCGATAGAATATAAACCACTATAAACAAGATACACAAAAAGATTCACTTGAAACACTACAGAAAAATCAAAACAGAATTTAAAGAAATGTTTAGGCAGACTATAGGAAGTCAGGGAAAATAAAAGAGTTAAAATACAAAATAATTATAAAACACAAAGCAAAATGTCATGCTTAAACCTTAACATCAATTAATTATATTGTATATAAATGGTCAATAGAAAAAAAATGGCAATCCTAAGTGTATTCACCAAATAACAACTATGTATTATGTGAAGCATAAGCTGAAACAAATGAAAACAGAAATACAGAAGTCCACAAATACAATATCAAAATTTAAACCTCTCTCTTAACAACTGGTAGAACAACTAGCCAGAAGATCAATAAGAATATACAATAACTCAACAATACAATCTATTAACAGGATCTACTCTACAATTACAGTACACTTTACCCAACCGCTACATAATACACATTTTTTTCGAGTATCATAAAAAGTTTAATAATACAGACCATATCCAGGGCCAGAGAGAAGTCTGAACTAAAATAACTGAAATTATACACAGTATGTTCATTTACCACAATGAAATCAGTATTAGAAAAATAAATAAAAATCAGTAACAGAAAGATAAAAGGAAAATCTCATAAATTAAACAATAGCTAAATCTCAAGTCAATCATCAATGTCCCACCTTAAAAACATATAAAAAAGGAAAAAAAACTCAAAATAAGCAGGAAGAAAAACAATAAAGATAAGAGGAACAGTCAGTGAATTCAACATGGGAAAATCAATAAAACAAAAGGTGCCTTAAGAAAAAATAAATAAAATTGACAAACCACTAGAAAGACTGACAAAGAAAAAAATACAAATAACCAATACTAGGAAGGAAACAGGGATATTATTGTAGACACTACAGATATCAAAAGAATAATAAGGGGAACTTCAAACAACTATACATACATAAATTTTACCATTTAGATGAAAATGATCAAATCTTTAGATTCTGACTCACACAATTTGAAATATATCATTTGAATAGCCCTAAAACTACTGAAGAAATTAAATTATATATATATATGTATATAATTATACACACATACATATATAGATATATGTATATGTATAGATAATGCACTTGCAAGAATAAGGAGAAAAAAAGATCTACCATACAATGCTAGTGATAATGTAAAAATGGTACAGCTTTTCTGGAAAATAACTTTTCAGTTTCTTTAAAAAACAAGAACAAGAACAACAAAACAACAACTAACAGCAATTAAGCATTCCTAACATTCAAACCAGAAATAACACTCCTTTAACATTTATCACAGAGAAATGAAAACTTATGTCCACAAGAAATCTTGTATTAGCATGTTCATGGCAGCTTTGCTTCAAATATCCCAAAACTAGAAACACTCAAAATGTTCTTCAATAGATGAATGGCTAAACAAACTGTGGTACCTCCATACCATGGGTACTACTAGGCAATAAAAATTAATAAACTATTTAATATTTAACAGCCCAGATGGACCTAAAGGTATTATGTTGAGTAAAAATATATAGCCAATCTCAAAAAGCCATATATTGTGATTTCATTTATGTATTGTTCTTAAAATTACGAAAATGGAGGACACATTAGTAGTTACCAGGCATTAGGAAAGATTGGGGAGAAGAGAGTAGGTCTGACTGTGAAGGGCTAGTATGAGGGGAAAAAAACATTTTTTTTTTGTGAGGATGGGGTAGTTCTTTGAATGTAGTGGTGGCATAATCTACACATGTAATGAACTGATTTAAACTATACATACATGTTACACCAATGTCAATTTCCTGGTTTTGATAGTGTAATCTAGTTAATGTAAGATATAATTATAGGGGAAATGCAATATAAGTTATACGGGACCTGTCTACAGTATCTTTGCACGTTCCTGTGAATCTAGAATTCATTCAAAATAAAAGTGTTTGAAAAAGTAAAGAGAGGAGTAGACAAAGTTTTCTTAGGTGTGTTCTAATATAGGTATCAGTATTCACACTATAGCTTGGGATAAACTATTGCTTAAAAAATGAGTATACAACTGCAAGCACAGGCTGTTATTAGATACCTATGTTCCATCCATATGTGTTTGTGTAAAAACTGGCAATTTTTTTGGCAGTTTCTTATAAAACTAAGCATACTCCTGATATAAAATACACACATACACACATATTTCCTTCATATAAAGTAAGCATAATCTTACCATATAATTCACCAATTGTGTTTCTAGGTATTTATCCAACTTAGTTGAAAATGCATATCCACGTATAAACTTACACATAAATTTTCATAGCAGCTTTACTCCTAAATGCCAAAACTTGGAAGCAAATAAGCTGTCTGCTTTGGGCTCCACTGTGTTCCCCCAAAATTCATATGCTGAAACCCAACCTTCAGTACCTCAGAACGTGACTGTATTGGATACAACATTAAATGAGGTGATAAATTTAAAAGAGGTCATTAGAATGGGTCCTAATCCAATCTGAGTGGTGTTCTTATAAAAAGAGAAAATTTGGACACACAAAAAGACAACAAGGTATGTGTACGCACAGAGAAAGGCAATGTGAGAACACAGTGAGAAGCTGGTCATCTGCAAGCCAAGGAGAGAGACCAGAGAAGAAACCAAACCTTCTAAAACCTTATCTTAAATTTCTAGCCTCCAGAACTAAAAGAAAATAAATTTCTGTTACTTGAGCCGGCCAGTCTTTAGTATTTTGTTATGGAAACCCTAACAAACTGTCCTTCAGGATGTATAAACCATAGTATATTCATACAATGGAGTATGAATCAGTGTTAAAAAGAAATGAGCTATCAAGCTATGAAAAGATATGGAAGAAAATTAAATATTGCTAATAAAAGAAGTCAATCTTAAAGTACTACATACTATATGATTCCACTTATATGACATTCTCAATAAGGCAACACAACAGACAGTAAAAAGATCAGAGGTAGTGAGGGGTTCAGAAGGAGGAAGAGAGCTATTAATAAATGGAGCACAGGTTTCTTTTTTAAGGCAGTGAAACTATTCTCTATGTTGCTATAATAGTTGGTATGTATCATTACATATGTCAAACTACAGAATGTACAACACAAAGAATGAACCCTAATGTGAACTACGTACATTAGTTAATAATTTTGGTTCATTAATTTTAACAAATGTACATTCTAATGCAAGATGTTAAAAATAAGGGTAATAGGGAAAGGCAGGGGAGGGGTGTTTATAGCAACTCTCTGTACTTTCTGCTCAACCTTACCATAAACTTAACATTGCTCAAAAAAATAAAGTATATTCATTTTAAAAATCAATTTATTATATGTGCTGCCACAACAAGCACGAAAAAATGAACTTATATAAAATATCCTCTGCAAAATGTATTTACTAACACCACATTTATTTTATGTGGAATGAATTAGAATGTACAGCTGAATAAATTTTTTCTATTTAGAATAAACACAAGATTGTATAATATGCAGCCTAAAAATTCATAGCTTCAGGAATTTAAACTAATTGAATAAGTTCCTATAAAAATTTTGAAGACATTTGTCTTTTCAAAGATACTTATTTTGTTCCATTCCCTGCCTTCATTTCTTTTATTCCCCCCTCCTTTCTCATTCTCTCCCTCCCTCCTTTTTTCCTTCCCTCCCTCCCTTGCTCCCTTCCTTCCCTCTTCCTTCTTTTGTTGAGAACAGAAAAGGACATTTATCTCTCTCCAGAAACTTCCTGTCACCACTCTTTTTTTAAAAGAAGTTATTAAAAAAAAAAAAGAATTATTTACTTATTTATTTGCTTATTTTGAGCCAAAGAGCATGAATGAATGGGAGAGGGCAAGAGGGGGAGAGAGAGAAAGGGAGAGAATCTCAAGCAGACTCTGTGCTGAGCGTGGAGCCTGAAGTGGGGCTTGACCTCACAACTCTGAGATCCCGCCCTAAGTCAAAACCAAGAGTCAGAAGCGTAACCAACTGAGCCATGCAGGTGCCCCATTGTCACCATTTTTAACAGAAATTTCCTTCCTTGGTCAACTTGCCAGCTGCTGCTCGTTTCTTTCCAGCTCTTTTCCACTGAACTTCATGAGACATTCTCCTTTCTTTTAAGAAAATATTTTCCCTTTCCTCTTTCCTTCTCTTCCACTTTCTTTCCTCTTTTCCCCCTTTCATCCTTTATCCCTTTTCTCATAACTTCTTATCTTGTTCTCAATGAGAACAATACTATTACTTTACCAGGACATGATTTTCATTTAATAAACAGGGATAAGAGTGAAAGTAAAAATTCCCTGCAGAAAAGAATTTTGTGAATGACTGTCTCTCTGATGGTTAGAGTATCTACAGACAAGAGGAGAAAATAAGTGTTTAAAAAAGTCTTAGGAAGAGAGCCCTAGAGATAAAATATGCTCTGTTCACAATTTTACCCACAATTAGCACCACTCAAATATACATATTCAACACACAGGTCCCAAACCCACATAAACACGAATGAGCAATGTGTATATACAAAATCATCTTTCACTCTGAGACTACATTATGGTCTATATATCACAGTCTATATAAGAATTTTTAAGATGCTGTATCCCATGTGACATTTTAGAAATCTACTTACTATTTAATTATATAGAAAATCTGATATGTGAAAGCATTTTTTCTTGGGTCATAACAACTGACCAATTTAATAAACTGAAATTTAATAAATCAGTTAACATTGGTGCAACTACCCTTTTAATCAAAGTGGAATTTTCAGCTTCATTTAATTAGCAAGTAAAGAGTATACAGATTATTCATTTCTGGCTGAAAAATTTGGCAGAAAATATATGTATTAGAAGCAGTATATGAGTTATGTTTGTTTATAGTGATACAGACTCTGCCTTTATTGAATTTTATGATAAATGGGAGTCACTCTTAAAATGTGTGACTGCAATGTGATTATGTAATTATTGGTAGAAATTCAGAAGACTATTAAATGTAGCACATTAATCTAGTATATTCTTGAATAGTGTTTCCAGTGGTGGTCATAGATTGTTCAACTCCAGACATATCTTTCCAATTCTTGTCAACAATGCTCACTCTTGCCAAGTAAGAGGAGAAAGCCATAGTAGAGATGATGTTAATGTCCTAGAGCTGTGAATTAGCAAATACACGATTATTAATATTGAGATTCCCTCCTACAACGCTAAAAGGTTTAGTGAATTAATTGACTGTAGTGTTCACATGTGGGAGTACATTATGATCATCTGGAATCTAGTTACCTAAAATAGATGTGGCACTAGTATATATGCATTAGTTGGGAGTGGGAAAAAGAAGGAATAGAGATAGCCAATGCCTTACTAAACTCTAAAATAAAATTCCAGGGAGAATAATTCTGAACAAAAGAAGAAAGAATGCTCAGGAAAGTGAAAACATCCTAGTCTAGAATCAGAATCTGTGGAGGAAGTTCTGGAAGAATGGCAGAATACCTGACCAACTGAAAGAGAGTAGGAACTCTACATTAAAACACAAAAAGCCTGATACATCTTTGCATAATGCCTAGAGAAAACAGGTATGACTAATTTTATCAACACTACTGATGCTTTTCCCCTCAAAATAATTTGCTAGTGCATGAACTACTCTATCTTATACTGCTTATACTGATCCTTTTTCTGTGAACCAGCTCTCCAGCAGTTCAAGAATGGCCTCCCCACTGATTTTGTCCTTCCATATAGAATTTGGTTTGGACACATGATATTTGGGGATTGACTAAAAAAACTATTATCACCTTTCCTTCCAAAACTGTTTTCCTTCTAATAAGAATGGGCAAACTGTAAAATCTTCATGTCATCTAGTTCTATAGCTCCCTTCATTTGTGAGTTATGTGATCAAACTGAATTCAATGAATCTATCTGATATTTGTTTTAAATTTAGGGTTTTCCTGGGGTGCCTTTGTAGCTCAGTCAGTTAAGCGTCTGACTTTAGTTCAGGTCATGATTTCAGGTTCCTGGGACTGAGCCACACAGCAGGCTCTCTGCTCAGGAGGGAGTCTGCTTCTCCCTCTCCCTCTGCTCTACCCCCCAACTCCTCATGCTCTCTCTCAAATAAATAAATCTTTTAAAAAAACTTTAGGGTTACCTTCCCATCTTTCACCAAAAAAATGAATAAATGGATGAACATAAAACCAAATCAATTTCAATTTCATTTAGATTGAAATAATATATTTATGACTTAATTTTTTGGCATCATTTCTTTTCATGATATTTTGTTATGAAGTATTGGAGAGGAGAAATTTTTCTTGTGTATTTCACTAAAGGAAAAAAATGTGATATTCATTGTTTGCTCCATACAATATAATATTTGGAAATTATTATTAAGAAACCTGGGTGGCTCAGTGGGTTAAGCCGCTGCCTTCGGCTCAGGTCATGATCTCGGGGTCCTGGGATCGAGTCCCGAGTCGGGCTCTCTGCTCAGCAGGGAGCCTGCTTCCTCCTCTCTCTCTGCCTGCCTCTCTGCCTGCTTGTCATCTCTCTCTGTCAAATCAATAAATGAAATCTTAAAAAAAAAAAAAAAAAAAGAAACTGAATTTCTCTCTAAAATTATTTTATTTATGCTTAAAGAAATTTTCCTTTAGTGCCTTTAAACTAGTGACAAAAATAGTTTATTGAAGTCTTAAAGTTACCTTTTCCCCCCTTTAATATTAAGCCTTTTTTATAGTGAATAGAACCCTAATTTGGTTATTATTTTCTTTGGGCACTTTAAAGATAACATTTCATTGTCTTCTAACTTCAATGGCTTCTTTTAAAGAGCTTCTTTTAAGTCTGATTGTTATTTTCTTTCAGGTAATAATATTTTAAGTTTTCCTCTAGCTGCTTTTTTTTTTTTAAGGTTTTATTTATTTCTTTGAGAGAGAGAGAGAGAGTGCACAAGCAGGGGAGCAGCAGAGGGAGAGAGAGAAGCAGACTCCCTGCTGAGCAGGGATAAGCCCCACGAGGGGCTTGATCCCAGGATTCTGGGATCATGACCTGAGCTGAAGCAGACACTTTAACTGACTGAACCACCCAGGCACCCTCTAGTTGGTTTTAATATATTTTTTGCCTTAAGAAATTTATTTTAGGAAGCTTTGTTATGAATGTAGTTTTTCTTTTACTTATTATGCACAGAAATTTTCAACCATTGTCTCTTAAAGTTTAAGCCTCATTTTTTCTTCATTCTTTCTGAAATTCTAAACATCTTTTAACTGTATCATCTATTTTCCCTTATCCTCTGTATTTCTTTCCTTTAGTATCTTCACACTTCTTACTGTTTTCTTTCTTTTTTCTGATCTTTCAATTTATTAAGTCTTTCAGCATAATTAGTTTGTAACTTCAGTTTTTATTTTTCAGTTAGGTAATTGTTATTTAGTTCTTTTTATAAAATTTTCTATTTTTCTTCCAAATTTCTTCCTGTCTTTCATCTAACTAAACATATTAGACACGCATCTGGTAACTACAATTTCAGATCCCTCAAAGATTTAGATGATTATTGCTCTTGATTTTAAATCATGTTTTTTGTTTCTACATGAGTATGGTTATTTTCTCATATGGTAAGTAGTGTATCTGAAAACAATGTAGAAATAAAAATATAAATATAAAAATAAATTAAAGTATGATGATGTCATTTTACTCCAGAAAAGATGTTTGTTTGTTTTAGCAAAAAAAACAAGGGTACTATAATACAATTTCAGGGATAGGATGGTGATTCAAAGCTGATCTTTAATTCTTTCAATGGCAGTATACTCTGATTTACAATTTTTGGTAGGCTGAGCCTTTTAAGGACACAGTATGTGGTGTTTTTATCAAGTCCCGTCATCCTTGGAAGGCCATGTTTTGTCACCCTAACTCTAAGATGTTACTAAAAGCTCTGATAAACATCTCAGCCTTTACCCAAATCTTCAAGATCTAGTCAAAAAGCAATCCCAAATGCGCCTGGGTGGCTCGGTGGGTTAAAGCCTCTGCCTTCAGCTCAGGTCATGATCCTGGGGTCCTGGGATCGAGCCCCGCATCGGGCTGTCTGCTCTGTGGAGAGCTTGCTTCCTCCTCTCTCTCTCTCTGCCTGCCTCTCTGCCTGCTTGTGATCTCTGTCAAATAAAAAAAAAAAAAAGCAATCCCAAATGCCAAGCTATCTTCTCTGTATCTCCTTCTTCTGGATGTAGACCTGTACTTGTCACTGTATTATCTTTATTTGATATGTTCAATAATATAAATATTTGGTATTTTGAGCAGGTTTTCCACTTAATATCAATGGGAGCTTTGGGTTTAATAACCTCATTTTTTTTTATTACCAGAGGAATGCAATCTGAATATTCTGTATTACTTTCCATAATTTATTTTTACATTTCTAACTAATGCCAAATTGATTTTATTATAATGACTCTACTAATATCCAGCATAATAAAACTTCCAATGGAATTCTGATTTTCAATATACATATCTTAGTTACTACTTGGCACTTATTTTTTCATATAAATCTTGGGACAATTTAACCCAATCTTTAAAATCTGTTAATATGCAAAGTATAAGTGCTATATTAGAAAAAAAGAAGTAAATGGTACAAATATTGGTTTAAATATGTTCTGGATATTTTGCATTGCATTTAGAGTTATACACCTCTAAAGACTGATAATTTTAGAAGTATTAAAATTTCTTAGGCTGGGGCGGCTGGGTGGCTCAGCCGGTTAAAGCCTCTGCCTTCAGCTCAGGTCATGATCCCAGGGTCCTGGGATGGAGCTCTGCATCAGGCGCTCTGCTCAGCGGGGAGCCTGTTTCCTCCTCTCTCTCTGCCTGCCTCTTTGCGTACTTGTGATCTCTGTCTGTCAAATAAATAAATAAAATCTTTAAAATAAAAATTCTTAGGCTATTATGATTGGCTGTAATATAAATGCACACAAATTGATACTTTATAGCATTCTAGTACAAAAATATCCATCTAGAAATAAAAATCCCACCCCCTCTAAAATCCAATTAGAATTAACTGAAAAAGTTGTAAAAACCGTAAAACCTTAAGAGTAAAATCAACAGGACCCCGAGTTAAGAAAACTAAGGCCTTCCTGAAAGACATAAAATGACCTAAAAATATAAAATTAATATAAAAAGTAGCATATTCTTGAATGATTTCTGTTCAATGGTGAGAATATTAACCCTTCACCCATCATAATGGTTGCAAGTGTGTTTAGATTCTTTTATTCAGTTTACCATGTTGTTTCTTTGTATCATATAGCACTTTCTTACTTCAAATTTTGATGTCATCTACTCAGTCCCATTTTGAATTATGAATTATGATGCCATTTGTTTGTTCTGGTCCATGATCAACTTTCAGGAACTCTTAACAATACTATTCAACCCAAGGCCTTTGGCACATGCTATTTCTCTGCCTTGATTGTTTTTTTAATTCTCTTTAACTAATTAATTGCTACTTAACCTTCAGATATCATCTTGTTTTTCACTATTTCATAGAAACATGTGCTCTAGGAAAGTGGAAGAGCTAGAGTGACCAAAAATAGAAAGATCAAGTTAATGGAAGACAGAAAGGACAGACATACAAAGTGAATGGGCCATGGATTCCTGAAGTTATAGTATTTGTTATGTATGTGAAGAGTCATCCCTTAGTTGTTTCTTCTAAGTAAGTAAATAGGTTGAAATAAAATTTACAAAGGATATTGCTGACTTGATTTCAAGAAGAAATCTAGAAGAGTCTATCTAGTTGAAGAATAGCTAAACATGCCACCCCAAAATATGCCTGTAGGAGTTCAGAACATGTTAGCCTGAAATGTATACCATTAACATAAAGATTATTTTGAGCTGAAAGCGCTTGAGAAACAGCAAATGCAAGGAGAGCCTTTCCCCGAATTTCCTTTTATCTGCCTAAAGACAGTTCTGTCAACAGGAGCTCAGTGACCATGAATCCCCTCCCTGGGAGTTTCATCAGTCAGGAAAGGATGACTCTTACACAGAGAGGAGACTAGAAGTTGATACCACACCCAGAGGAACTTTGTCACAAACTCCCTTTGTCACATACTTCCCATCTACTCTTCTAAAGGCCCATTCACCTTCCCTAATAATCACTTACCCCCAAGACACCTATATCCCGCCTCCCCTTTCCCTATTAAGATGGTATTGAATCCTGAATTCTATGCCACCTCAGGAAATTACTCATTTTTCCTTTGGTATCTCCAATATACATAAGGCATAAATGTTAATAAACTTCTGTTTTCCTTTTGTTAATTTTTATTTAGTTTTTATTACAATTGTTGATTTTTGTTAATTTTTATTTAATTTTTATTACAGGATCAACTAAGAACTCAGAATAATAGGAAAATTATTTTTCTTCCTCTATGCCATTCCACTATTAATCTGGAAATTTAAGGGCAGCCAAAGCCACAGGAAATAATAGCTAGTATTTACTGAGACCACTGCCTACATATAAAGTTCATTCAATCTTTACTATTATCACTATAATGCAAGCAAAAACAAACAAACAAACAAAAAAACCTGAAAGTATAATGGATAGTCTAAATACATGTGGCTAGTAAGGAGCAAAGCTGAAGGTCAAATCTAGGTCATTTTATATTATGTTGTTCATCACTCTGATTTAATCTTTTCATGCCAGACTCTTCTTTCTTTGCTGATCTTTGGTATATCTGACATCACACACTTCAATTATCAATGTTCTTAAATATAAAGTTTATATAGCCAACTAAATTTTGTAAGTTCCTAGAAATTTTTCAGGGTCAAATTTTTGAAAGACCCAAAACCAGAAGATCCAACCTATTTTTTCATAGCACTTAAAACTCTCAGACATTCAGGGTGCCTGGGTTACTCAGTTGGTTAAGCATCTGCCTTCTGTTCAGGTCATGATCCCAGGGTCCTGTGATCGAGCCATGGATCACTGGCTCCGCTCAGTGGAGAGTCTGCTTCTCCCTCTCCCTCTGCCTGTCTGCATACTTGTGGTCTCTCTCTGTCACATAAATAAATAAAATTTTAAAAAAGAAAAAAAAAGCTTATACATTCTATGAAGTTTATACAAGAGTAATATAAAATATTAATTTCATTAAGATATATATCAAAGCATTTAATTAGTTGCAAAAATGTTTTCTGATGATTGCAGTTAGAAGAAAAGAATACAAATAGATACTTACAAATATTTGTACCATTTATATATATTAACAAAATCCTTAACACCATTAGATGGTCACTAAAATTACCTTATTTTATAGCTGAAAAAACTAAGACACAGAGACCCCAGTAAGCTTCCCGTGAGTCACATAGCTAGTATGCAAAAGACCTCAATTTTACTCATGGCAGTCTAGCTTTAGAATCTGCTCTTACCACAACCTTCCAGTCAGTCTGGGGAGACCAAAGCGTGTGAAAGTGAAGTTAGTAAAATGGAATTTTAATTTAAAGCTTAAGTAAGAGAAGAGTCTCTGAGCATACAGTATGTTTTTAATTTCTCTTCCCCCACTATCACCTCTCCCAAATACCCAGCCCAAATCACGCTGTGTTTTTTGCTCACTTAAAATTTCATGTCAATAGAGAAATGGTTAATAATACAGGGACCAGAGTCAGAACTATTGAAATCAAATCCTTGCTTAATCCCTTGAAACTTTTTGACACCATATGTGATACTTATCTTTTGTGTGCCTCAGTTTTCACATCTTGGAAAATGGGGATTAAAAATAAGGAAAATAGGGATTAAAATAATACCTCTCTCCTTGGATTTATTTATTTACTTTTCAAGATTTTATTTATTTATTTGACAAGAAGAGACAGTGAAAAAGGGAACACAAGCAGGGGAAGCAGGAGAAAGAGAAGCAGGCTTCCCACCTAGCAGGGAGCACAGGGAGCCCCATTTGGGGTTCAATCCCAGTAACCTGAAATCATGATCTGAGCCAAAGGCAAATGCTTAATGACTGAGCCACCCACACATCCTGATTTAAAGCTTAAGTAAGAGAAGAGTCTCTGAGCATACAGTATGTTTTTAATTTCTCTTACCAGTTACTTTTATGACCCTCTAGACACATGGTTTACATAAAATAAGTGTGTAGAATGAAGAGAAGTTTGCATGGAGGAGAAGGAATTTACATCCCTGAATGAGCGAAAGGTCTTAGGTTTGTTTATGAATCAGCTATTCAGATTTCTGATTTTATCTAATTCCTGCTGCAAAATGGAAATCATCACTTGGTTTTCAGAAAAGGAAAAACATAAACAGACCTTTCCTTAAAACAAAAAACAACAAAAAAATATGAAACAAAACAAAACAAAACAAAAAACCACTTCTCAGTTTACAAAATCCCCTTCCTCAACTTGCATTGCACTTAAATGGCCCAGAAAAATAACTATTATCCCACCAGCAGTCACCATGTTATTTGCCTTTTCCCACTTTATTGATTTACCTTTAATGCATAATTATCCAGTGTGTTTAACATTACTAATTCAGAGCCAGCTTAACTTCCAATTTAATGAAGATTCTTGCATTATTTTCTTTTCCCACAAGCTATTTCTCTCCTTGCTCTTCTTATTTCCTTAGCACTGGTTATGCTAAATTAGAACTTGGGAGACTTTCATTTGTTAATGTAAATGAACTGTTCCTGTTCACATTTCTCAGGCATCAAGCACCCATTTGTTATTATGGCCACTCTTCCAAGCACCAGGGTGTTTTCTGTATTAATGACAAAACCATCATTCTCCATTTGCCAACTAAAATGGGATACTGAAGGATACCAGGACCTGATGGATTATGATTGAGAAAGAGATCAAGCCTTCTGGACAAGGATGGTGAGACAGGTTAAAATGAGATAAAATGACAATAACAACAGCAAATCAAAACAAAATGCAACACGTAAGGGCTAAGGATCCAGAAGCATGGGGAATATGCCACTGAGTGATGTTGCTCAGCTGGCCTCTGACAACTAAGAATTTACTAGCAAGAAGAGAACATTAAAAACTCACTAAACTTGAGATGCCTGGGTGACTTAGTTGGGTAAGTGCCTGCCTCAGGCTCAGGTCATGACCCCAAGGTACTGGGATTGAGTCCTCCATCTAGCTCCTTGCTCAGTGTAGAACCTGCTTCTCCGTCTGCCTGCTGCTCCTGCTGAGCTCTCTCTCTCACCTCTCTCTCTCTCACTGACAAATAAGTAAGTAAAATCTTTAAACAAAACAAAACAAAAAACAAAAAACAAAAAAACAAAAAAACCCTCACCAAACTCTGAAAGCAGGAAAAAGTTCATATCACTCAGGTATCTCATGCCAGCCCTCTTTTTGCCAATTTGGTCACTTCTATTTAGGGAAAACATCAAATTAGCAATATGAGGTATTTGAATCTACCAAGACTATAAGCTTTTGTCATCGGCATCAACCTTGATTATGTTTGATTCTTTCAAAGGAATTTTCATTTTGATTGGGGTATAACCAAGAATCTGCCAGACTGAAAGGAATGGAATAGTATTGGTAGGGATTTAGTCTGTTGTTCATGTAGCTTCCGGTTATGTAATGCAAGAGAAAAGGGAGGGATGTTGTTTTTTGGTTTTTGTTATTTTAAAGATTTTATTTATTTATTTGACAGAGAACACAAGTAGGCAGAGAGGCAGGCAGAGAGAGAGGGGGAAGCAGGCCTCCCACCAAGCAGAGGGACCAACGCGGGGCTCGATCCCAGGACCCCGAGACCACGACCCAAGTCAAAGGCAGAGGCTCAACCCACTGGGCCACCCGGGTGCCTGGAATGGATGTTGTTTTAAAGGACATTTAGAATATGGCAAGGTTGCTGACAATTTTTCACTTCAAAATAAATAAATAACTATCCATATAATCTTCACGTGTGTGTGTGTGTGTGTGTGTGTGTGTGTTTATAGCAATGACATGGAAGAATTAAAACAAATGTTCTACATGTCCATAATGGAAAGCAGAAATTCTTTGGGAGAGACTTTTTCTTTCAATTCTCCGTATTTTGAAGACTTCCATAATTTGTGAAATGATGTTATATACATTTGCCTAATAATTACTCTTCACATCTAAATAATCAGAATTGTTATCTTTAAACATGAAAAATCTGACAGAAAAGCAAATAGCAAGCAAATAACTGCTTCTAATATACATTGACTCTGAGGTCAGCTTGAACCACAGGCTTATAGAACCACAGGCTTATAGGCTTATAGAGCCTATGCCTATGTTCTATTCATGATTCTTCTATGACAATCAAAACTTTTAGATAGCCTAACACAAAACAGAAGCACAAAAGAGAGCAAAAGGTATAAAAAGGAATACCCTGCTTCCACTAAAGATGATGAACAATGGGAACCACTAATGAAACTGGGGCAATAAACTGAGAATAAATAGCAGAGAAACTCAAAGCATTGCTGAGCTCAGGCCTACTACTTGCTGACTTACCACACTGGCATGGACCCGTGAAGCCAGGAGCTGCAAGGCACAAGGGGCCTTTGTGGATACCTTTCTTGTCAAAAGCTAGACTGACAATGCAGACCATGTCTCAGTGGAACCTCTAAGAAAACTATGAAAAGAAACAAAGATGATCCGAGTAAGAACAAATAAGGGCTATTTATTCAGAGCTTTGTTACAACAAAGATGCAGGTACCATCAGTTGCATTTTGTGGAGCTACTCCACAAAAGGTATACAGGAGAGTGAGAAAACTTCATGGTAGAAACAGCTGGGGATACAGTATCCTATGTGATATTTTGGGGGAGACTGACTTTCTCTGGATGGCCCTGAGTTGATATCAAGGGCAGATAATAGGAAGACTGGCAGTTGTTGACTGGCAACGTCCTGACTATTTTAGGCCAATTTTTGGAGAGGTTGTGGTGTAGTTTTACAGCAGAATGCTGTAGAGGTTGCAGTTCAGAGTTTTATTTTCACATGTGGGTGGCCATTTGAATATTCAGTCTCTCAGAATTGTCAAGTAATTTCCATATTAAAGTGATGAACAATATTGAACCTTATCTAAGCCCTGTGATTCTGGAGTAAAATGTCAGTTAAAAAGGTAATAATAAAACCCAACGCTTTTTGTTTCAGAAAGTTTAATACAAGGAATCATCCTTGCCTAACAGGACTTAGGTAAGACTTATGGATCCTCCCCCTGTTTACCATTGAGAAGGCCAATGACTTTCCAAATTCCCATCTTGTGCTAAATGATTACCTGAATTGTCTGTATCCACTGACCAATCTGGACAAAATAGCTACTACCTTGATTTGACTAAAACTTAGTTAAGCTTCTCTCCATCATCCATCCTGTGAGAGTCACTCACACTGACTTTAACGCACCATACAGTCAAACATACAGTGACTTCAGGGAGAAATGTTTCTTTATCAACTGTGGATCACTGTTTCATCACACTTTCCCACATTCAGTTCTCTTTTTTTTTTTTTTAAGATTTTATTTATTTGACAGAGATCACAAGTAGGCAGAGAGGCAGGCAGAGAGACAGAGAGGGAAGCAGGCTCCCTGATGAGCAGAGAGCCCAATGCAGAGCTTGATTCCAGGACCTGAGATCATGACCTGAACCTAAGGCGGAGGCTTAATCCACTGAGCCACCCAGGTGCCCCATCCACCTTCAGCTCTTAATTGACTTGTTCACTGCTCCTGGTTCTCTGACTGACCTTTGAAATGCTTGCAGATCTCATGGTTGAAATTCTCTTCCTTTTTCCATAGTCCTTCCCCCACCCCTTTTGCAAGTCCTTTCTCTCCTCTTGCCATATTCAATTTGAGTACTGCCTCTCCTTACCTAATTCTGCATTTCTTATATTTGACATTTTGCAGCTTAAAAATCCTCAGAATAACTTAATTTAACTCCATCATAGAGAAAAACCTTCATTGTTCCCTTATCTTTACAATAAAACTAAAAGCTTTTGATATGACAGGCAGGTAATCTATCCAGTTTATTATCTGAGAGCCACTTCCCATCAGCTCAGGCATCCAGCATCATGGAAATGCAAGTGCTTCTCTGTCACACGAACTTTCCTCCTCCTGATTATTCCTCTGTATATGTTCTTATCACTCACTAGATCATCTTCAAAGTATATATGGGATGCAGTTCTCAAAATCTTCGCCAGTAAATGTCTTTCAGATTTTGCTATGTAGTTAGAATGTTTTATCAATCAGTAGGAGATGGCAAAGGCAGGAACTGCAGGAGGGATGATAGAGGAGTGAGAGGAATTTTTTGAATTACAGATGGTGGCTATCATAGCTCTGATTTTGAAGGATAACTGGAAATAATTTAACACGAGTTGTATTTGCTAGAGGCAAAGATCTGTAACAGAGTAAATCCTGTAAAGTGGCAAAATAAATACAATGAGATCACAGTGTGGTGATAAGAGAACAGCTCAAAGGAAAACCAAATGACAACATAATCAGCTTAAGTAATGGGGCCAAAAGTCTATTTCTTATCTGGAAATATCATACATTGTCTGGCCTTTGGTCAAAATTATTGCTTTATCTCCCACCTTTGGTACATTTCTCTATCTCTAGTTCCAAATCTGTTACAATATTATCATTAACATGTCACAAATGTATTGGTGCTCTTCTAAAAGTAAACTCTTTATCAATCATTTTATAAACTACGTAGGGAAAACAATCAGAATAAAGCTGTAGCAGAGCTACTTATTAATCTAGTTACAGATGCCATACACATAATAAGAGCAGACATAATTAAGTATTGATTTTTAAATATACTCTGAGATTAATCCATGCTATAAATTCTGTATTTTTTTTTTTTACTATAGACTGATTAATGTCAAAAAATAATTCATGGAAGAAAGCAGACTTTGAAAAAAATAATTCATGAAGAAAGCAGACTTTGAAGGATGATATGATGTTAAGAACTGGAAACAGAGTGGAATTTATTTAGGTAATACTATAAGGTGTGGCTGGAAAACTGAGAGGCACCAGCATGTCTAAAGATACAAAGATAAGAAATAAAAAGTAGATCCAAAAAATGGATAGCAGTATCTCATTGTCAGGAGCCCCATATGTCTGCTGTCCTTAACTGTAATATATAGCTCTTTATCTAACATATCATGCTGGATGCTTAAGTCATTTATTTTCTTATGTTGGCTGTAAAAATGTTTAAGACTAAATTTTCTTCTTAGTACTATTTGAATCTATTATGTTCATCTATTTGAATCTATTATGTTGAATCATTTGTTATGATATATAGTGCTTTTACTTAATTGCAATCTTAATTTTTTTGATCCAAGATATGGTTAGGTTATAAAATTCCCAAATGTTTCAGAAATTTTTGTTGTTTTCCTCTGCTAACTTTTAGTTAATAAGTTTGTGCATTGAGTCCAGAGGTTATATGTTATGCTATCATTACTATTTAAAACTTATTGAATTTTCTTTTGTGGTCTAAATGTATTTGTGTTTTTGTTTTTTAAAGAATGCCACGGAGACTTGGGAAGAGAATAATTTTTTTCTTTGCTGATTAAATAATGCTATCCTTTATGCTCTTTATATCCCGTTTCTACTACTGTTTCTCTGCTTGAACTTTGTTTAATCTGAGAAAAAATGTTCATCTACACCTTTTAGTGTCTTCTATCACTATTTTCTTTATTTTCCAGAAATTAGTGCTTTAAATGTTCCATGCAATAATTTGATATATGAAAGTTTAAGAACATAGAAACATTATTTTGGATTACTTATTTTTATACAACTTATATAACCTAAAGTTAACCTTTTAGGTTCCAATCTGTCATTTATTTTTAGCATATATATATACATATATATATATAAAAAATACACACACACACACACACACATATATATTGCAAATAACTGAAATAATCTTTTTTATATAATCCAAGTAACTGAAAAAATCTTATTTTAGCATTATTTGAAATATTTGCTTGTTTTTCTGCCATATAATAATGTCTTATTTATACTAGTAACATTTCTGGGCTCTCTTCTATTCTACTGAGTTAACTGTCTATTTTAGGACAGTGCTCTGCCATTTAGATTAATATAACTTTAAAATATATTTTAATATTTGGTAAGGCATAGCTCCCTTTTTAATTATCTTTTTTTACCATGCTTTTCTGCCTTTTATCTCATGTTTATATTTAGGTAAAATTAGAATAACTTCATCCAGCTGCAAAGAAAATTCACTGGGCTGATATTTTTATCAAGGCAAAAACTTTTTCTCAGACTTTGGGTTCATCCTGAGTCTGAATTCTGTGTGGAAATAAATGAAAAGAACCCAAAAGAGAACAAAGGCTATTACTTAGAGCTTGCTATTAGGCAGTCAGTTAGTATCACTTGCATTTGGCAAAGACTCAAAAGCGGGCAGAGGAATGGGAAAGCTGTATAGCGGAGGAAAGGCTACAGTTATACCCTAATTGGAGGATGCTGGCATGCGCTATTAGTGGGAATGTAAACTGGTATAGCCATTATGAAAAACAATAGAGAGGTTCCCTAAAAAGTTAAGGTCCAGCAACCACTTCTGGGTACATATCCAGAAGAATCTAAAGCGGGATCTTGAAGACATATTTACACACCTATGTTTATTGCAGTATATTAACAATATCCAAGAAGTGGAAGCAACCCAAGTATCCAGCTATAGATCAGTCAATGAAAAAATGTGGCATATGCATACAACGGAAAATTATGTAGCCTTAAAAGAGAAGAAAATATTGTCACTAGCTACATGGATGAAACTTGAGGACATTATGCTAAGTGAATTAAGCCAGTATCAAAAGAGCAAATACTCTATGATTCCATTTATATGAAGCATCTAAAGTAGTTAAATCACAGAAACAGAAAGCAGCAAGGTGATTTTCAAGGGCTGGGAAAGGGGGAGAGATGGAATTACTATTTAGCGGACATAGAGTTTCAGTATTGCAAGATGAACAAGTTCTAAAAATCAGTTATATAACAATCTGTTGTACAACAATATAAATGTACTCAACACTAGTGAACCGTACACTTAAAAATGGTTATGGTGGTATGTTTAACACCATGTGTTTTCTACCACTATAAAAAATTATGGTATTATTTATTCTTTGCTAAGGTACCTTACTAGCAAAGATACTGAGTTCTATAAAATGCTATTTTCCATATCAAATCAAGGGAAGAAGTATTTTCCTCTGAATATTAATATGGTAGATTCCATTATTATAATTCTTCAGATAATAATGTCTATTGCTATCCCTGGAAGAAACATAAAACAAAACAAAACAGAACAAAACCTCAGTTCCTAATATTTCTGCTCCTTCCCCCTACCTGCCCTTTCCATTCAATCTCAATTAATAATAATTTCATTCTTTCAGATACTTAAAGTCCTCTGGGCAATTGTACTGGTTCTACCTTCAAAACTGAGCACCCCTCATCTTTGGCATTATCACCATCCTTGGATGGATTTTTTTGAATGCCAGTTCAGTTTACTTAAAGACTATGGTCATTTTCTTTAAAAAAAAATTTTGTTGTTGTTGTTAGTTTACATTTTTTCCCAGAAAAAGTTCCTTTTAATTTTCAAATATGTTTACATAAAATTGTCCATAATACTTTTTAGTAATTTTCAAGAAGCATCTCTTATCACTATTTGCTTAACCCTCTCCCCACTTCTGATATTGCTAGTGTATGGCTTGCCTTTCCTTTATTTTTTTTTTTGTCAATTTTGCTAGAAGTTCATCTTTCACCAGGCTTTTGAAAAACCATCATTATATTCTCTTGATTTTTCATTATATTTTCTTGATTTTTGATATTTTCAAAAATATAGCATTTTAAAGATTATATAGATTAATATAAAAACACTCAGAACCTAGAAAAATGCCTAGAATTCAGTAGATACTAAAGAATGTTTTAAAAATAGGTACGCCTAGGTGGTGGAGTCAGGTAAGCCTCCAATTCTTGGTTTTGGCTCATGTCCTGATATCAGAGTTCTAGGACTGAGCCCCACATCAGATGCCCCACTCATCATGGAGCCAGCTTCTCTCTCTTCCTCTGCTCCTACTCTTGCCCTCTTTCTCTCTCTTTCCCCCAAATAAATAAGTAAATAAATAAATAAATAAAACGGAGCCTCATGTGGGGCTCCACATTCAGTATGAAGCTTGCCTTAAGATTCTCTCTTTCTCTCCCTCTGCCCTCCCTTGTTTTCACATGCACTCTCTCTAAAAAATAAAAATAAATATGTAAGCATAAAACATAAATTTTGTAGAAGCTGATAAACTGATACTAGAACATTTTAAAAACTTATTTGAGAGATAGAAAGTAGGAGTAGGAGGAGGGGCAGAGGGAGAAGACGACTCCCTGCTGAGTAGGGAGGCCAATGTGGGGATCCATCCAAGGACCCTACTAGGATAATGAGCTGAACTGAAGGAAGATGCTTAAGTCACTAAGCCATCCAGGCACCTGATACTAAAATTTGTATGACAATTTGATGGGCACTGAATAGTAAAAATGACTCAAAGGAAGAGAGTAAGAGCACTATAAAAGGATTTGTCTTACATGATTTAAGATCTTATAAAATGCCAGCAATTAACTGTTGGGGTGCTTCAACAGGGACATAATATACTCACCAATGAATGGGCCAGAATAGAGACTCCTGACCATCCCATGCACATATGAGAATATGGTCAATGACACAGATGGTATTACAGATCAGAGAGTAAGAAGGAATTGAACAACTGAACAGGGATTTGGGGCCATCATATGGAAAAATACTGGATTCTTACTCCAAAAATATACAAAAAATAAAAACAAAAATATGTAGAAAAATTAACAAATATGAATGAATAACACTTAATAAAAATTTAGATAATATTTTAATGTTGTTATGGTAGAGAGAGCTTTCATATACAAATAGAGAAGTCATAAAGAAAATAAACAACCATGAAGAAAAGATAAACAACTTTAAAATATGTCACTAATATACTGGGAGATTTGAAATTAACGTTTATTGTTGCTGTCCAACAAATAACATAGGGAGAAGACAAGTCACAAACTGGGAGGATTATGTAATGCTTTTAACTGGGATATTAATAGAATAAAAAAGACAAATATCAAAATAGAAAAAAAATTAGAAATATGAATAGGCAATTCACTTACTAGAAAACCAAAACAACCCATTGTGAAATGTAATTTATTTTGATAACAAGAATAGAAATGCAAATGAAAACCAAATGCTATACCATTTGAGAACCCTTCAATTCTCAAGAATGAAAACATCTGTAATATTGGATGGGCATATGGGTTCTCTCATTCACTACCACTAGGCACATGAATCAATTAAGTGCCTGGAGAGGAATTGGGCAATATCTAGTAAAATAAGAATATTTCTACCCTTCAATGAAACTTTGTTTATATTGGCATAAAGACTGGAAAAATTATCATTGGGATTTAGTTAGTTATGGTATACTGATTTTTTGGAGTGCTTTAAAATGGTTAAAACAAATCATTACATCTACATATATCAATATAAAAAAAATTTAACATTAGCTAAAATATCACAGGTACTGTGATTTGTTTGCATCATTATCATTTAGAGACCAGAGTAAAATATTTAGACATGAAATGGTATGAATTTGGGATTTTACTTCAAAATAATCCATTTGGAAATGGGAATTGGATGGAAGTAGGGATGAAACAAAATGAAGAGTACTCTATGTATTAGCAACATTGGCATTTCTTTTCTCAATTTTTATAGATGTTTGAAATTTTCCATAAATTAAAAGGTAAAAAAGTGAGCAATTTGTAAAGAATACATCAAATTTACATAAAATTTATAATAAATGTGATTTCATTCTACAAAGATTTGGGGCACTGAAGCTAAATTAAATTAGCTTATCTTTAATTACGTATGAATTTCTAAAAATTATTATCCAGACCATACAAGTGAAAATTACATACAAGATATTGTGAAAATATTCCTACAGCTATGAAACAGACACATGGATGTACCAAGGACCAGACTTCTTACAACAGTTGTGCCCCTCTAGACAGAAAAGAGGTAATTCTTCTTTACCTGTCCAGAAATTTTGTAATTTTTTTCAGCTAATAATGTAAATAACATGAGGTTTTGTTTGCCTCCATAAACATTCAAACATGATAATCCCAAATTCTTCAGAAAGAATATGCTGAAATTACTTGTTATAATAGTAGTTTATCTTCTTTTTTCTAATATCTTTATAAATGTCTTTTTCAAATGCCTTTATATCTGCCATCACAGAATATGCAGAATCTTTCTAACATTGTTTAAATCTTATGACTTCAAGATGATATATACCTTATCAAATGAATTTTTACTCACTTAAAACCAGGGACTTAATGAGAACAGACACTATTATTCACCATGGGATGATGGTACACCTCCTTGTTGTCTTAAGGACTAATAAGGAAGTGATTCTGTTCTTTGCTTCTAATAATGGCATTTATGGTGATTTATGTTTATGACTATGGAGGTAGTAGGGAAAAAGAAAGGAGAGAGAGAGAGTGAGAATAAGAAAGACGTTTCAGTCAATATTATAGACATCTTACTATAATTCAGCCTAAAAATTTTATTGGCCACAATCATCTAATCTAACTATAAATTGTCCAGTGAGAGAGTGGAAGAGACTGGCCTGACCCAGAAAAGATAGTGTAAAGACAATATTGCTGGCATAAGCCTCTGAGTCATTACCGTCTTTAGGGGCACATTTCCCTTGGCTTGGTTGTATGAAAGGAAATTAAGCCCCTAGGGATTTTTACAGATTTTTTTTTTCTTTTTTCTTTTTTCTGAGAGCAACAATGGAAGATGATTGAAGAGCAAAGACCCAAAGACTCTTCAATTTTCCAAACTGCTTTAATTTGATGGAGAAGGAATGCTACATTTTGTTAAATTATATTATGATAAAGAGAAGCTGGTCACTTCTCAGCATGAATCTAAAAGCAAATTATTTCCACAAAAAAGGGACGATGTATTTAACTAGACAAGTAATTACCTTGTGGTGCTACTATCTCCCCTGCCTCAGATTAGAAAAGAAGAATTCAATTATCACATCATTAGATCAAAAAATAATTTTAGTGATACATTCCAAGTGAACTAATTTATTTCTATGCAGGGTCCAATGAATTTCTGGATTAACTTTCATGCATTTTGCTGACTAAAATTTTCAATTAATGCTTTTACTTAAAAATCAAAATTGTACGTATTTTATGTTCATTTAACATTTTCAATATTAAATTTTTCTTAAATTATACAGTTACATATATTTAATTTACAGCATAACATAATTGGATTTCTTGTTAGTTTAACCAAATTACTGTATTACTATATTTTTAGATAGTTCCATTTTGATTTCCATTACTTTGCAATAAGCAATACATACAAATATATAGCAAATATATATTTGAAGTATAACTACATGGTGAGGGGAAGAGATAATGAGAAACAGATATTGTTAAGAGTGTAAATGGCCATAATTACACTTTTTTGTTGTTTTTGGCTAAAACTGTTTATGTTTTATCATATTTATTTTTATGCTTCTATTAAAGAAGTTATAAGTATAGTGAATGTCTTCTCTTTTGATATAATTTATTGAGGTAATAATGATATATAAAATCTATATATTTAAGTGTTAAATATATATCTATAAACTATACACATAAACCTTCTACATACTGTATATACATAATATATCACATTATATGAAATTATATTTTACATATATTGTATACAACATATAATATATACATTATATAAACAGTCTTGCCAATAAAAATCCTTCCATACCCATTACAGAAAAGAGAGAAAACACAATTTATCAGTCAGTAAGAATTATACATTTGTATGCATGTAAAGATAGCATAAAAGTGTCTATGAAGAGTCTGGACAAAATTTCATGACATTTATACCACAAAATAAATAGTAAAAGAACAATAAGAACTTCTGTAATCTGTTGAGAGACAAGGGAACTCACTTTGTAATTGTCTCCAATACCCTCTGGAGGGAATTCTAAGTTATTTTGGAAATATTTATTGGTCCAAGGGCAAGAAGTCTACTGACCTTGATACATGATTCAAAGTTCAAATCTTTCATCGGGTTTATTATGTTTTTTAGCAGACAGACTAATGAGGAGGGGTCATGTTCCTCCTTTTCTTCATTCAACTAGGTAAGCTTAGTCATTTTACCCTTATAGTATACTTACACGAATCCATTACCACAATTAAGATAATGAACATACCCTACTCCCCTCTCTATTTAGTATCCCTACTACCATCCCCCCTCCCTATCTCCTCCATTCTGAAGCAACTAATTTGGCTTTCTGTTATTTTAGATTAGTCGACATTTTCTAAAGTTTTATGTAAAAGAGATCATTCAGTATATACTTCTTTGCATCTAGTTTTTCTTTCACTCAGTATACCTATTTTATGATTTACTCATGTTGGAGTTATACATCAATAGTTCATTACATTGTGTTGCTGAGTAATATCTCACTGCATGGATATACCATAGTTTGTATATCTATTCCTTGATGGACATTTGGGTTGTTTTTGGTTTTCAGCTATTACAAATTAAGCTGCAGTGAATATTCATGCACATTTCTATGCACATATGCTCTCCTTTATCTTAAGTAAATATGTCTAGATCATAAAGTGGATGTGTGCTTAATATTTAAGAAAAAAATCACAATTATGAGATAGTATACACCTATTAGAAAGACTAAAATTTTAAAAACTAAATATACCAAGTGTTGGCAAGGATGTGAAGCTGGTAGAATTCCCATTTCCTGCTTTTGAATATGTGACTGAGCCCAATAAAGGCTGCTACTGCTGCCTTTTTATTTATTTATTTATTTATTTATTTAATAGGAAGAAAGAGAGCAAGAAAGTACGAGCTGGAAGAGTGAGAAGCAGACTCCCTGCTGTCCAATATATTGTTTCTTTCATGATTTGTGGCTTTGGTATTATATTTTAAAATCTTTGCCTAATCCAAGGTTGCAAAGAGTTTCTTCCAGAAGTTCTGTTTTTAGATAGGGGAGAAATGGTATCAAAGTATAGTTTAATCAATGTGTATATTATTATAAACCATACTGAGCAGCTTTTCTAAGATTAAGGTCCATTTGCAATTATTTTTCTGTGTACTGCCTATCTTTCCAGGCATTTGTACAGTAAATAAATTCCACAAACTTTTTTAATGCTCAATTGGGGTTGATTCCCAAATAAACTCATACGATATGCAGAGAATATAAGAGCAATTAGTATACACAACATGCAGGATAATAAGAATCCATGAGGTTTATGAAAAATATTTTTATCATCATAATCCTCAGTGCCTTCAGTCATAGTTGTAACTGAAGTTGTAAGAAAAACCCACAAATCATGATATTTGTTGGCAAACATTGAGGGGAAAAAAACAATCAGCAGAAATACTTTCCATACTCCCAATAGCCAGAAACATATTTCCTTCTTAAAAAAGTTACAAAAGTAAGAAAGAAGGATTAAAACATTTATAGACCAGTTAATGCAAAGCCATAATGCTAAATAAGTGATTACATATATAATTGTGTGAACCAAGATAGGGATGATTAGGGCAACTTGTGCATGAAGAATAGCATCAGGAGATGAGGCTAGAAATATTACCACTGTAAAAAAAAAAAAAAGTATTCTGTCTGATACTCAGTAAGGATATGTTATAGGCTTTAGTTACAGAATTGGACATAGTTATGTTTTGAATTTTGGTAGATTAGTCATTGCTGCTGACTGACTAATGCTGAGCTGTAACTGTCAATGTTCATTGATCTCCCCTGTATTTCATGATATTTCCCATATCAGTCCACATCCATTTCTAAGACCACAATCTATGTCACTGAAAAAGAGCTATATTCAATAGGTGGGAAGAAATACAATTACACAATTCTTCCGAGTGTAGAACTCTAGGCTTCCTATAATCTATCCATTGACATATTCCATGTATAAGCCTTGGGCCAATCACTGAGAAGAAAATACTTTAAATACAATGATTTTGTTTTATCAGTGTGAAACATCAGGTATGCTTATATACGTAGAACATACATATATGATATACACATGTATGATATATATAATACATACATGTAATGTTGATCAAGACCTCTTTCTGATAACATTGAAGACTGGATAACAAGAAAAAGTTCTGCCTCAGTACATGTAAGTATATTGAATAAATACAACAAATCTCTTTTAAATTCATGCTATTCTCTGAGAAAAGTAAGGGAATTTCTAAGAAACTAAAAATGGAAAGCAATTGAACATGAGAGGGGTAAGCTGGTACTGATGCTTTTACTGTCCTGACTGAGTAGGGGGAGAGAGAAAAGAAGAGAAGAGAGGCTGTAGGATCTAATAACAAAGAAGCTTGCATTTAAAGGATCTTATACTCAACTGAGGAGGGTGGAATTGGTGTGATCCATGAATAAGGCTGAAAATGCTAAAGATATAAGCATTAAGACAATGAATAAATATGAAAAACCAATGCATAAAGAGATGACAATAAAGATTTTCTGTTTCAATCTGGGATCTAAAAAGGAGAAAAAAAAATTCCTACCCTGAGAATTCATAATTATAGGTTTGCTGTCCTGTGGATTTGAGGCCCAATTTATACTACTTACATGTCTACTTATAAACCAGTAAATGTATAGAAAAATTGCTCCTAGAATGGTGATACCCAGGTAAATGCTAAGCCTAAAATCCTAAATTAAAAAGTGATAGGAATCTACCATGCATGAGGATCTATAGCCAAAATAAATAGCAGCATCAGGTCCTTAATCATTCTCTATAATTATCGGATATTGAAAATAATTTACCTTGCTTAAAGTTATGAAAGAAGGAACTAAAGGCACAAAAAAAGCAAGATACTAACAACAGCAGCCAACAAAACAGGATGGATTTGAATGAACAACAAGTAGAACTTTTAGAAATGATCAATGCAATTCACAAAATGAAAAACTCTGTTGGTGCTAAGCAGTAAGTCAAACACAGTTAAAAGAACAGTTAGGGTTTACAGGATATATTAGAAGAAATTATCCATCCATAATATGACACTGAGAGTTGAAAGTATGAGAGATTTACACCTATCATAATAAAACTGTGGAACACAGTTAGTGAGAAAGGAATGGCAATACTGACAACCCACTTCTTGACACAACTGATAGATATCAAAAAACTGTGGATATGTTTATCCTAGAATGTATATCCTAGGAGCAACTACAGGAAGCAGTCTAAGAGAGAAGACAATGATAGGTGGGCAAACCCTCAGTTTGATCCCAATTTGCCTCCTTTCCAGCATGAACTGCCAAAATCAAAGATAGCCCCTTCCCACACATCCTACCTCAGTATCAGTTAATCTTTTACATTTTCTCAATTCAGTTGACAGCTCTTTGAGATCATAAGCAAGTACCATCCATATACACACTTGGAATATTCAAAGTGCAATAGAAAATTAATAGGTAATTATATATGATAATGTGATTTATTTTAACATACTTGAATCATTACTAAAAACCATATATTATAGCCACACTCGATACTGCTTTGTAGAGATTTTAAATGCTGGACTGAGGTTTTCACTTTATTGATTTGGTAGTAGGGAGCCACTTCTTAATGTCTGAGCAAAGGAGTGTTGGAGCTTTATGTTTAGAAAGTGTAAAACTGTGTAAGATAAGCAAAATACCTTCAATTTCTCTTTATATTCCAGAGTTCCCAGTAAAATATTGGAATTATAAGATTTTAATAAGAATTTAATGAATTCTGCTTAAATTACTCTTCATCTTATGGTAAAAAAAATCACTATATTTTCGGTTTTATATAAAATGACATTAAAATGTGAGTTTCTATAGATTATTTTATTTAAAGATTTATTTGTTTATTTTAGAGGTGGGGAGGGGCAGAAAGAGAGGGAGAGAGAGAATCTCAAGCAGACTCTGCACTAAGCATGGAGCCAGATATATGGGACTTGATCCCACAACCCTGAGATCATGACTTGAACTGAAACCAAGAGTCTAATGATTAATCAACTGAGCCACCCAGGTGCTCCTATAAGCTGTTTTCCCCATAAGTTATTTTTAATAGTTTTAATATTTTAATAACACAAAGTAATATTTTAATTTTTAATTTTTAATACTTTTAATAACACAAGAAATAAATTCTGATTTTGAAGAAATCAAAAGACGAAGACAAGCGAAATAAAATCATTTATAATCACTATTAGCATTTTGTGATATAAATTTTCTCAAAAATTTTCTACATATGATCACACTCATAAATATATAATATAAACCAAACATGCTATATATGTAGATGTTTATGTATCTAAAGACATTACTTAATAGTACTTAATAGTGCTTACCTATATACAAATGTGTAACTTTATAATCTTTTTTACTCCATATTGTTTATTAAAATGTTTACCTATCAGTAACAGTATAATTTCATTTAAATTTTTTTATTTACTTTTTTAAACATTTATTTCTTTATTTTAGAGAGAAAGAACATGTGCACAAAAGTGAGCACAGGGGTGGGGAAGGGCAGAGGGAGACAGAGAAATCTTGAGTAGATTCCGCACTAAGCTCGGAGACAGCAGGGAGCTCAATCTCACAACCTTGAGATCAGGACCTGAGCAGAGACCAAAAGTCAGATGCTTAACTGACTGAGCCACCCAGACACCCCAGTTTACTTTCATTTTAAATGCTTGCATTACATTTACTTATAGGCATTTTATCAATATAACTGATGACTTTATGGACTTAAGTTCTAATTTTCCTCACTCCTATGAAAATTTTGAGAAACATTTTATTTCATATACAGTTTTTTGAAGTTACTGTATCATTTTCTTAGACTATTCCTAAATTGAAATTCCCAGACTAAATAATATGGCTGTTAGTAAAGCATGAACAAAATTTTAAAGCCATTTCCACTCTTACCAGCAGTTAGAAACTTTAGAGATGTGGATTCTACCACAGGCAAACAAAAACTCAGATTTTTTTTTCCTCTATCAAGTTCTTCCCAAAATGTATTTAAATTTTGAACTCTATTCCTTCCAAAGAACAACTGCAAATATTCCACATTTATAATTTCTCACTGACTGAATAAAATTGATAATAATTTGTTTTCAAAGCTATATTAGATTATTTTCTATTGTGTTCTCTGATTAGACATCTAAGAGTCCAGTGTATTTCTATTCTGTTTCTCTAAGTGAATTTGGATATGGTTTAATTTTTAGACCTGCCTCAAGAAAATCAAACAAAAATGATCTTGACAATTGCTGACTTAGCATAGACCTTATCATCCTTGAAAATTAATTAAAATGCTTAATATTGGCTTTTCTTAGTTTAAATACTGACCGCTATCCTAAACAAACAGAGAGCCTGAATGGCTGTATTTCACTTAGAAATGCTAAAGAAAATTGCATCCACAAAGTTGGATTTATTTAAAAGAGAAAAAAAGACAGATTTTGTATTCGTTCAGTTAACTACTTTCTGAAGTACGTGGTTGTATTCTAATCTAGTACTATGTCACTCTCTCTCTTTTTGTCCTGGACCATGCAATTATTACTCCAGATCGCTACATGTCCTCAGAGCACTGGGAAGACTCCTAACACCTCGCTTTTCTGGCACAACATCACACGCAACAGCTTATTAAGATTCTAGTATAGCAACAATGACTAACGTGCAGCCAAGGCCTGGAATTTACTTCCAACTCATTTAATTACAGAAATCAATGAACTCTTGGAACTGTACCAGGTGAGAGAAAATTAACCTAGCCCAAATGACATTTTATTTGTGCCATCAAGATAGTTCAAGCAATCCTACTTCAAGAAACTATTACAATCTATAAGGTCCCAAGTTAGCAAAATGATGAGAATAAAAAAGTCTGAAATATTTGCTTTTGAATAGAATATGTGACCCTGGTTTGCAATTACATTAAGTCACAATGAAGCAAAAGACTTTTTTTTAAAATTTTTTTATTTTTTATAAACATATATTTTTATCCCCAGGGGTACAAGCAAAAGACTTTTGATCATGACTCACAGTAAGAAATATTATAATCTGTTATTCACCCACACATACTCCACAGTAACAATTAATAAGGGTTTTTGAAGAAGACCTTAAAAAAAGCATCGTGAAAAAGAAAAAAAAAGCATCATGTAGCATAGAGTCTGGCATGTGGCAGATACTTCAGTAAGTACTAGCAATACTAAAATTATTCTAGAATCCAATCCAGAAATATGTTCTTATGTGTGATTTCACTGTAAGATATGAAGGGAAAATTTTTTAAGTCAGCTAAAATATCTGAATGCCAGACACTTAAAAATTAACTGAGAAGGAACAAAATAAGTGCATAATAGCTGGCAACTAAGTACAAAAGGCTCCCAAATATTTAGAAAACAATGACAATGAGCTAGAATGGTATCATAAGAGTGTTTAGACTGAGTGGGACAACAAAAAGAACAGAAAAGAGAAGAGCTCCGGGGATTAGGAAAAGATCACGAAGTAAAACATAGACTTGAGAATTTTCTAATAGCAGCAGTGAACACAGGAAAAAGAGAAGCACAAACGATTTTACATTCTGTTAATTAGCCTTCATAGTTTTCTTGGTGATAAAATAGAATAATGATGCCTTTTACCTCTTACAGTTTGTGACTCTTAAAATTTTTCAATGCTTAATATTAGGACATGAAACACTTTGCACAGAGTAATTTGTCAGTATTAAATATTAACATTACAGTTATTGTCTTCTTATCTGTATATACATACTACAGTTAGAACACTCTAGTTATTTTGCTTATCTCTCAATTGTTAGGCACTGAAGATGTATTCCCCTTCATTGCTGCAAACACAGCATTTGCCAAAGCAATAGCATTTCTGTAGGTTACTCTTATCATTCAACATGAGCTAATTTCCTTAGAGATGAATGGAAATTGCCCTCCAATAGACAGTGTATGTCCAATAATTACCCTTCAGAGCCATACTGATTCATGTACTAAACCCTTCGTGGTAATTCTTCTCCAGACCTCCTCCCGCCTTTCACTCTCCCCTTCCTCCCTCCTTCCCTCCTGCCCTCCTTCCCTCTCTCTCTCTCTTTCTTTCGAATACCATTCTTTCTGTCACCTACATTACACATCTTGGATAATCTGTCATTAAGTAGGGTGCAGAGAACATGGGCATGGCAGGAGTCTTGTGCTCTCAAATAAAATAGAAATGATCAACTAAACCACAGGCAGTGGCACATATGTGCTGTCCCAACATTATAATCACATATAAATCATTTTACTTTTTGATTTATTAAATGCATCTAAAATTATTTTGATTCTATGTCCAGATCCAGGAGGCACAGAGAGCCCACAACAAAATCAACCCATGAAGGTCCAAACCAAGACACACTAATTAAACAGAAAAAGTAGGATAAAGAGAGAATTTTAAAAGCAGCAAGAGAAAAGAAAATCATTACATAAAGAGATACCTCATAAGGTTGATTTTTTAGCACAAACTTTGCAGACCAGAAGGAAGTGGCATGATATAGTCATGTGGTGGGGGGGATGGGGAAAAGGTAGCAGCCAAGAGTACTCTATCCAGTGAGGCTATAATTTAGAATAGAAACAGAGATAGTTTCTCAGACAAAAAAAAAAAAGTTAAAGGAGTTCACACTAAGCCAGCCCTACAAGAAATGTTAAAGGAGACTAAGTGAAAAGGAAAGAATGTAAGTAGGTGTAAAAAAAAAAAAAAAAAAAAAAAAGTAGGCAGCACAAGAGCAGTAAAATTAAGTATATCTGTAAAAAAAAAAACAGTAAAAGACTCACAAAATAAATTATTATGACATTATATACTTAAAGCACGGGGAGGAGAAAAGAATGAATTCAAATATAAGTGACTCTCAATATAGACTGTTATATGCATAAGATGTTATTTACAAACCTAATGGTAACCACAAATCAAAAACTGGTTAATAGATAAAGAAATAATAAAGAGAAAGGAATCCAAATATACCAATAAAGAAAGTCAGCAAACCACGAGAGAGCAAGAGAAGAAAGGAACAAAAAAGAACTACAAAACAACCAAAAAACAAGAAGCAAAATGGCAATAAGTACATACCCAACAATAATTACTTTGAATGTAAATGGACTAAACACTAATCAAAAGACAGGGTGACAAAATAGATAAAAACCAAGCCTCATCTATATGCTGCCAACAAGACTTATTTAGACCTAAAGGCACTCACACATTGAAAGTGAAGGAATGGAAAAGCATTTATCATGCAAATGGTGGGAAAAGAAAGTAAAGGTAGCAATACTTATATCAAACAAAATAGATTTTTAAACGAAGACTGTACTAAAAGAAGAACATCATAGACTCATAAAGAGAACAATTCAACAGGAAGACATAACAATTATAAATATTTATGCACCCAACATGGGAGCACCCAAATACATAAAGCAGCTAATAGCAAACATAAAGGAAACAATCAATAATAATGTAATAATAGTTGTGGATTTTAACACCCCACTTATATCAATGGATAGATCATCTAAACAGAAAGTCAACAAGGAGACAGCTGGACCAGATGGATCTAACAGATATATTCAGTACTTCCCATCCTAAAACTGTAGAATACACATTCTTTTCAAGTACATATGGAACATTCTCCAGAATAGACTACATATTAGGCCTTAAAACAAATCTCAACAAATTTAAAATGACTGAAGTCATACCATGCATCTTTTCTAATCACAGCACCTAGGAGAAATCAACCACAAGAAAAAATCTGGAAGAACACAAATATATGGAACTTAAATAACATGCTATTACACAATGAATGAATGGGTCAACAAAAAATTAAAAAGGAAATTAAAAAGTAAATGGAAGCAAATAAAAATGAAAACACAATGGTACAAAATCTTTACAATGCAAAAAGACCTGCCTTGAGAAGCAAGAGAAATCTCAAATAAACACATATCTTACATCTAAGAGAGCTAGAAAAAGAAGGAGAGGAAAAAAAAAACAAAAAACAAAACCAGTAGATGAAAGTAAATAGGAACAGCAAAAAGATGTCCACTCCTACCGCTTTTTATTCAACATAGTACTGGAAGTCCTAGCCACCGCAATCAGACATGAAAAAGAAATAAAAGGAATCCAAATGTGTAAGGAAGAAATAAAACTTTCACTATTTGCAGGGGACATACCATACATAGAAAACTCTTAAGACTCCACCAAAAAACTACTAGACCTGATAAGTGAACTCAATAACGTTGCAGGATACAAAATCAATACATAGAAATCTGTTTCATTTCTGTAAGCTTATAATGAAGTAGCAGACAGATTAAGAGAACAATCCCATTTACAACTGCACCAAAAATAATAAAATACCCAGGAATAAAGTTAACTAAGGAGGTGAAAGACTTCTAGTTTGAAAACTATAAAACACTAATGAAAGAAATTGAAAGTGACACAAGAAATGGAAATATATTCCATGTTCACAGACTGGAAGAAGAAATATCGCTAAAATGTCCGTATCACCAAAAGCAATCTACAGATTTCCCGCAATTCCTATCAAAAACCAACAGCATTTTTCACAGCACTAGAACAAACAATATAAAACTTTATGGAAACACCAAAGACCCCACATAGCCAAAGCAATCTTGAAAAAGGAGAATAAAATGGAGGTATCACAATATCAGATTTCAAAGCTGTAGTAATCAAACTAGTATAGTACTGGCACAAAAACAGACACACAGATCAACAGAACAGAAAAGAGAGCCCAGAAATAAACCCACGATTATACGGTAAACTAATCTTCAACAAAATGGCAAGGATATGCCATAGGAAAAAGACAGTCTCTTCAACAAATGGTTTTGGGAAAACTGGACAGTTACATGCAAAAGAGCGAAGCTGTATCTCTTTCTTACATCACACACGGAAAAAAACTAAAAATGGATTAAATACCTAAGGAAGGGACTTGAAAACTTAAAAATCCCAGAAGAGATCACAGGCAGTAATTTCTCTAACATTGGCCATAGCAACATTTTTCTAGATACATCTCCTGAGGCAAGGGAAACAAAAGCAAAACTAAACTATTGGGACTACATCAAAATAAAAACTTCACAGCAAAGAGAAAAATAAGCAAAACTAAAAGACAACTTACTGAGAAGATATCTGCACATGATATATCCAATAAAGGATTGGTATCCAAAATATATAAAGAACTTATATAATTCAGTACCAAAAAACACAAACAATCCAATTAAAAAATGGCCAGAAGACATGAACAGACATTTCTCCTGAAACATCCAGATGGCCAACAGACACATGAATACATGTTCAATATCACTCTTTACCAGGGAAATGCAAATCAAAAGAACAATGAGATAACACCTTACACCTGTGAGAATGGCTAAAATAAAAAAATGCAAGAAACAACAAGTTTTGGTGAAGATGTGGGAAAAAAGGAACGCTTGTGCACTGTTGGTGAGAATGCAAATTGATGTAGCCACTCTGGAAAACAGTACAAAACTTCTTCAAAAAATAGAAATAGAATTACCCTACAATCCAGAAATTCCACTACTGAGTATTTATCCAAAGAATATGAAAACACTAATTCAAAATGGTATATGCACCCTTATGCTTACTGCAGCACTATTTACAACAGCCAAATTATGGAAGCAACCCAAGTGTACATTCATAGATGAATGAATAAAGAAGAGGTGGTATTCATATACACAGAACATTATCCAACCATACAAAGAATATGATCTTGCCATTTGCAACAACATGGATGGATCTACAGGGTATAATGCTAAGTGAAAGTCAGTCAGAAAAAGACAAATACCATATAATTCCTCTTATATATGGAATTTAAGAATCAGAACGAACAAAGATCAAAGTACACAAAAAAACAGATTCTTAAGTATAGGGAACAAATTGATGGTTATCACAGTGGAGGTGGGTGGAAGGATGACTGAAATAATTAAATAGGATTAAGAGTACACTTATGATGAAGACTGAGTAATGTATAGAACTGTTGGATCACTACATTGTACACCTGACACTAATATAACACTGTATGTTATTTATACTGAAATTAAAATTTTTAAAAATTAAAATAAAATAAATAAATTTTAAAAGTAGGTGTAATAAAAAAACACAATAGCTTATGGGGAAAATAGGGTTGGAACACGACCTTCAAGAACATTAACACTAACACATTAAAAAAAGAAAGAGGAACCTAGTAAAAATGGCAGAAGAGTTTGGCACATTTTAAATATTTAGAAAATACATAACTACTACAATAAATATTTCATCTTGAGAAAAATCTAAGGTATTGTAGACATGGATGCTGAAAAGGCTGTAGCTTATGAATTATTGTAAAGTAGTAGGAGGATGATTATCTGAAATAAGATAGAAGTTGTAACACCAGACGTGTATGAGTATGAGACATAACACAGAGAGAATTCAGATAGCTTGGTAGATATGTGAGATGTGTGTATTTTGTGCATCACAACACCACTTGCTTCTTATAGATATAGTTTTCTGTGCTTGCCTGATGTTTCTCAAGGACAACACTGCACATAAGCAAGCATGAAATTTATGCTTAAATTATTCTCTGGTTTATCAGTGTAGTGGAATAAATTTGTTTCAAAATAAGTATTATAGCCAAACTGACTACAACACCACAAATATTTCAAGCATCCCTAATGTTAGGAATTCTGCTGAGCTTAGAGGATAGAAAAGAATATAAAACACAACCTCTGCCTTCAAAGGGCTCACAGTCTAGTAAAAACAATAAGCCAGGAACAAATAAACTATTACACTAACACTTTAACTGTTAATATCCTGGTATTGTTGGAGCTAAGTGTGAATGTGGTTGGCGGCATGTAATTTGAGGAAAAGCTCTGGGAGGACATAACTGGGAGAAATCCACCACCTGGTTGTATTTCAGTTCTGCCACTTTCTTGCTTTGTGATCTTGGGCATGCTGTCAGTGTCTGTGCCTCACTTTCCCCATCCATTGTAACAGATGATAACGGTGTCACCTACTAAAGGACTCGGGGAAGAATAAAAGGAGTTATTCTATGTAGAATGCTTAGAACAATGCTTGTTACCTACTGATTAAGGATTCAGTTAGTGGCCATTGTAATTACTCTCAGTAATATCATTACTATTATTAGAGTTGATCATTATCACTATTACTACTAAGGATGAACTGGAAGGTCACACAGGGGAGTTGACATTCTTCCTGGAAACAATGGGAAACCAGCATAGGAATTTAAGCTGGGATATCATAACATTATGTTTTATAATAGAGCTTTGATAGTAGTCAGTAATACGGATAGAACACAGGCAAAATGGGAGGTAAGTCTATCTCCTAACATAAGGACAGCTACAGGGCGATGAAGAAAAGAGAACATATAGAGAAGACATGAGATGAAACCTCTAGGATTTATAATTGATTGATTATATGCTGACTTAGAGGGAAAAGTGATCTGCAATGAGTCCCAGATTTCTGTTTAACTCAATAGCTCACAAGACTAGGGATATCACAAGACTAAGGATATAGGTAGAAAAGACATATTTGAAGAGGAAAACCACAAATTTAGTTTTGGGCTTACAAAAGTTGAAGTGCCTGTATGACAACACAATGATTAGTTAAAAACAAAGATCTTTATTACATGAGAAAGTCCTGAGCTGGAGATCTGGAGATTATACACAGTATCAGTTGTGTATAAATATGTAGTACCAACACTATAATTGTGAGGATGAGTACATTTCACTTGCATATGGACAGTGTGCTTGGCTTCATTTATCAGAAGCCTTTTGTGCCTAGATTCTATCACAAATTAATGTTAAGCTGCTTCCTTCTAACCTACAGATCAATAAATAAAAGAAATTTAAAAAAGAAAGAAAAATGAATTCTACTGGGGATAGTTAAGACTATAAATATAAGACAGATGTATCTATAAATGTATTTTCTCCCACTTTCTCCAGTGCATCTTACTGGTACCAGTAAAACTGTAATACATAGTATTCTTCTGCATGCCAAGTAATGTCACCTTCATAAGGAGCTTCTGCCATTATCTCTACTTTAATGGTTTATTCTCAACTGGCTAAACCACTCTGAAGGCCCAGATCACATGCTCTCTCTCCCATTCAATTTCTTAAGGGTGGTCACCATTTTTTATAGTGTCCTCCATTCTTGATATATCTCAACCTTTATCTCTTGGGTACCTACTTTGGAAATATTTGTTATTAATTCATTAACAATAAGTTAATAAAAATTAATGAATGAATGAAAATTGATGACAGTTTTCCACTTGAGATAGTATTAGAAAGGAATGTTAGAGATAGCAGTGAGGGAAACAAGCCAATATTTGGAAGTTATAACTTAGCAAAATTTTAATAAAAAGGTAGTTTTTACAAATGACTTTTCAAATAAAATAGTAGTTCCACAAAACTTTAAAGAAAAAGAGAAATAGAACCAGAAGTTTCTCAAAATGTGATGGCATGATTGTTAACCATTGGGAGAATTTTTTAAAAAATAACAATGACAAAGACTTTTAATAAATATTTAATTGATTGATTTTTTTAAATTGCTGAGCTTAAAATACATCAGTTGGAAAAACAAAATAAAAACACAAAGATCTCTGCTGTCCAGGTAGAAGAATACAATCTTGTTCTAGGAATCACAGAATTTCCTACTGGATTTTAGTTTTGGGGTGCGGGAAGAGGAAAAAAAAAAAAGAGAGAGAGAAAGAGAGTGTCCTGGATAACTGAGATTTTTGGCCATACTTGGTTGCCTTTCAGTTGATATGGGAAAAAATTGGAGGAATCTCAAATTTTGGAATGAAAGAGCTAAATTTTAGGCATGTTGTGTTTAATATCAATAAATATGCAAATGAAGATGTCTAATAAGTGGTTAGCTATATACTACACCATACCATGGGCAGGATGACAGGAACATCTATCAAATGTACAAACCATTGTTTATAACTTAGATCAGTATAAGATTTTTGGTGGAGAAATGTTTAACCATGACCTAATGTAGAATTGCTAGGGCATGGCCATAATAAAAACCTGATTCAATATTTGTTTCCTTAATATGCTCTCTGTAGACATTACAAAACCACTCTATATCACTATTAGTCCAGTCTGAGCATGGCATTGGCTATTATATGGGCTTGGTATTCAGGAACAGACTGAGCTATTTTTGATACATTTTGAAGTTAGGGGCATTTTACACAGTATTTGAAGCCCTGAGACTATAAAATGAAGGATAGTGTATGAGGATACAAAATGTAAAGCAACAAGAACAGAGGCCTGGAGCGTTCTGCTTTAAGAAATCTGGAGCAGGGACGCCTGGGTGGCTCAGTTGGTTAAGCAGCTGCCTTCAGCTCAGGTCATGATCCCAGGGTCCTGGGATCCAGTCCCACATCAGGCTCCTTGCTCGGCAGGGAGCCTGCTTCTCCCTCTGCCTCTCTGTCTGCCTGTGCTTACTCAATCTTCTCTCCCTCTATCTCTGACAAATAAAAAAAAAAAAAAAAAATCTGGAGCAGCGGAGGAATGAGTAAGAATAACTAAGAAGTGACTGAGGTAAAAACAAACACAAACAAAAGATACCAAGTGAGTGTGGACTTCTGAAATCCAAGTGAAGAAAGTAAAAAGAAAGAAATCAGTGGTCGCATTATGAGTTAAGTGCGGATTAAGAGCTGATCCTGAATTTAGCAATGTGGTAATAACTGGTAACTCTGAAATGCTATTGCCACAGTGGCCACTGCCATGGTAGGGATGAGAGTCTGTGGGGGAAAAAATTAATAAGTAATTGGAAGAAGTTTTGAAGAAAGTGAGATAAATAACTTTTCCAAGGAGTTTTGCTATGTAAGGGTAATAAGCCAGTTAGTGAAGTACAGTCAAAAGAATGTTTTTATTACAGTTTATGAAATTAAGTGGAATTACAGTATCTTGTTTGTCTTCTATGTGTTTGGGATAAAAGCATGGATTATAGAAAAGATTATCATCTCTTAATATGAGATATTTATTTGTTTCTATAAACTGTTCCTGACATTGTATATGAAATGTAAGTAAACTTTGCAATCCACAGACATATACTGCATAATTGCATAATGCAACTGCATAATTGTTAAGCAGATTAGCACTACTATCACTAAGTCTGATCCGGAGAGGATCCTTAGAAATCTGGAAAAGTTAATTGACTACTCTTTGGTACAGGTTCTATCAATAAAGCTACTTCATAGTGTTGTTATAAAATTTACAAGACAATGAGCCAAAAGCTTTTATTGTAATGTGTGGAAATTCATTAGCAATTAATAAATCTTACAATCATTCCTGTTTTAAAATTGATAAAACTAAGAATTTTTCTACAGGACTTTTAGTTCACATATGTAACATGTGGATTCACTGGGTATTAATACTTTATGTATGTGTCTGTGTGTGTTCTTGAAATCTGTTATTAATGGATATTTTTAGCTTCAATTTTAAACTTCTTTGCCCAGATTTCATATAAAAAATCCATCATTAGAAATACAAAGGACTTTCCTCAAACTTCTAAAAGTTATCTATCAAGACACCATAGAAAATTTTATTCCTAAATTTAGACCATTTAAAGCATTTTCTTTAAAATGAGAAACACTAAAAGATGTTTACCAGTATTACTGGTCATATTCAATGTGCAATGTTTTAGCCAATGTAGCATAACAAGAAAATAGGTAAAAGTTATAAGGATATAAGAAACCAAATTGCCATCATTTTCAAATGACCTAGCATCATCTAGGAGAGTCATTAAAATTTTAGATTCCTGAATGTCAATTCTAGATATTCTCCATCAGTAAGTTTGAATTTCTCAGTCACAATTTCTACTGATTTGTTTCCTGTGTATGGCCATATTTTGTAAAGAAACAAAAATGCAACAAGCATGCCTTGTTATTTTTTTGTTGAAAACCTGGACATTTTGATTAATATAATGTGGAAATGTTGGAAATTAGATCCTTTCTCCTAAGATTTGTTGTTTGTACTTATTGTAGTTTGTCTAGTGCCTTTTCTGAACATATTCTATAAGGTTTGTATTCTTTGTTGTATGTAGTCTCTGAAGTCTGTTCTATAGGCTTAGTGGTTAGTTAATGATTAGACAAACATTTCTTTAAATGACTAGAACCAAAAACAAAAAACCAAAAACCAAAAAACAACGACAAAAAAAGCGAAAATTCCAATCTTTACCAATGGGCTCTGTGTCTGTGTTTGGGGCATGTCTTCAACTATCAGCAACTCAATTGACAACTCTACCTTAGCTTTTGCTTCCTGCTTCCTTTGAGCCGCAAGGTTGGCAAGAAGTAAGATCTTAAGGCCTTCTCACATCTTTCCTGAGTACACATATAGCCCTGAACATCTGTGTGCCCTTCTCAATTCCCAGGAATGTGTTGGGACCTTTGAAAGTCCTTAAGAATTTACTTCATTCCCAGCCTTTCTTCTCAAACTTTTTGGTTAATCTATTGTTTGCTCCAAATGTTATCTATTGCATCAGGCAGCAGCAACCTAAAACATTAGCTTATAAATGTCTTCGATATATCTACAACCTCACGTTTACTGCAGCATTATTTACAAAAAGATTTGTTAAAAACCTAAATAACCATCAATAGATGAATGGATAAAGAGGATGTAAGATATTATTCAGTCATAATAAAGAAGAAAATACTGACATTTGTGACAATATGGATGGATCCTAAGGGCATTATGCAAGTGAAATAAGTCAGACAGAGAAAGAAATACTGTATGATCTTGCTTAAATTTAGAATCTAAACAACAAAAACAGACACAGAACAGATTGGTGGTTGATAGACATGGGAGTCGGGGTAAAGAATGGAAGAAATGGGTGACAGTGGTCAAAGGTACAAATTTCTAGTTATCAGATAAATAATTTCTGAAATGTAGTATACTACATGGTGACTATTAAAAAATAAAAGCAATTTTAAAATAAGAGAAAGGAAGGAAATACAACCATATGTTAATGCTATGGGCTGAATTGTGTCTTCCTTAAATACATATGTTGAAACATATATATCCTGGTACCTCAGAATATGACTATGTTTGGAGACAACATCTTTAAAGAGGCAATTAAGGTAGAATTAGATCACAAAGAAGGGCCTTAAATCCAGAGAAGAGAAAATTAGATGAGCAACACACAGAAAGATGACTTGCAAATCATAGGGAGAAGACGGCCATCTATGAGGTCAGGAGAGAGGTCTTGTGAGACTAACCTACTGACACCTTGATCACAGACTTCCAGCCTCTAGAATTGTGAACAAATAAATTTCTGTTGTTTAAGCAACCCAGACTGTGGCATGTTGTTATGGTAGCTCTAGAAAACTAATAATAATGATTTGATTTGGTTTTAAAACACAGTAAGAAACAAAATGAAAACATGCATTTGTTAAGACACAGGAGTTTAAATGCCAGCTCTGCCACTGAACATTCTCAACTTCAAATCCCTAATTTTGTAAATGAGAATTAAAAACTTATTTTACTACAATATTTCAAGAAAATTATTTTCTGATGTGCTAGATGTTCTGTGTATCATAAGTGATGTGGTATTATTTAATAGTTCTGGCAATCATGGTAGTGTTGGTAGTAGCATGGCTAAGAAAAGTGTTTATAAAAATTATGTATTTATGTATTTTCCAACTTTCCTACACTGACCATGCTTAACTTTTCTAATCAGGGAAAAGAAGCCAATGAATGCAATTTTAAAATATATTACTTTTAAGGATATTAGAAAAGGGATCCTTTGTGGCTCAGTTGGTTAATCGTCTACCTTTGTCTCAGGTCATGATCCCAGAGTCTTGGGATCAAGTCCCACACTGGGTTTCTTGTTCAGTAGGAACATGTTTCTCCCCCTGCTTGCTTGTGTGCTCTCACTCTCTCTGACAAATAAACAAATACAATTTTTAAAAAATTTAGTCAAATTCTTTTTAGTTAATCATTTGTGAAGTGTTATATATTGAAACATATCAGTCAATGGCCACAAGAAATGGAACCGTACTCAAACAAGTTAGCAATAAGGAAAAGCACACGCAAGAAGAGTTTTGAGCATCTTGGTAAAAGGGAGTTGGGAGGGGCTCATTACAGGATGGAACATGTGCAAGGTGATTTTAGAAGGATTGCTGTGAAGCAGTGATTAGTTCTGGATTGGGCACTGTCAGGAAGCACAGGCAGTTCTGTGATTGGGTATCTTGGTACCCTGAAGCCACAGGTGGGAGGATTACTATATAACCAGAGTTGTTACTGATAAAGAGATACTAGTCACTCATGTTAGATGTGTGTGTGCGGGGTGAGGGGGTGTTCAGTTATTTTTGTGCTCCATGATATCCTTTGATCTAGTGTCATCACAGAGTCTCTGTGTCATATTCCTCCAGGGTCACACATGGCTCTGTCTCAGTATTGTTTATATTCTGCGAAAGTTTTTGTTTTGTCCATGCTCAGTTCTAAACACCCCAGACTGGCTCTCAGTTTCTAGCTACCAGCTGCCAGAGATTTTCTTTTCGTTTTGTTTTGAATCTATCATTCTTATAGTCTGGAGACTGCTGATAGGGATGCCCCAGAAGGAGTTACAGCACCACATTCTCAATCCCTCAGTTCTTCTTTGTAGCCAATTTTCTGTAACAAATAGACCTCCTTGCTTAGCAAACACATTTCTGCATAATTGGTTCTCAGACACAGTTTTTGAGTAAATAAGACTATGATATTAAAATTTTCTTAATCAAAAATAAGATAGAAAAAAAAAAAAAGGTTTTCCCTTTGTAATTCCTTGAATTCTCTATGAGGAATTCATTCCTAGTCATTTAGAGCCTAAAACCCAGTCCCTCCAAAAGTAGGGGTTACAGGTAAAGTTCAAATTAGGTGTTATTTCTTGGACCACATGAGAGTGATTTAGCACGTGAGGCAAACCTAAATCCTAACAAGTAAATGACTTTCAAATAAAATGCAATGAATGTTTTGTTTGCAGGGGAGAGGTTCTAGAACTTGGCAATCTCTCCAGTGCTCATCACTTGCTCTGCAGGCTGCATATGCCAGGAGAAGCTTGGAGAGAAGTGAAAGGGAATCTCATGACCTTGTCTAACTGCTTTTGAGTAGAGCACATAGCTGCCCTAAAGAGATCTCCCATGCTTATGTGTTGAGGTGCAGGTGGGAAATGAGAGACAAAAGGACCTTTTGAAAGGGGGTGCTTTAAGCTATTTTCTCATGGCAAGAGATGAAGTTTTCCCATTTCCTACTTATTCTAATGGTGGCCTGGGATCCTGCAAAGCCTAAAAAATTAAAAGGACTCTCACAAGGCCTTATGGGAAAAAAGCAGGTAATGAACAGAGGCAATTTTTAAAAGTCACAATCAGAGGGGAGAGATATAGAACTTGCAATTATGTGCTAGAGAAAGTTGAACTGTGAAGGGCCTGAATTCACAGGAGGGATGTACCCAGCTAAGGACCCCACTAATGAATTCAAAAGGCTGTTCTTGCTTCGAAAATGTCAAAGAATAAGAATGAGTTAAATCTTACAAGGGAAAACACAAAAAAAACCTCAGTGATTAATGACGGCAAGGATTTTTTTGAGTCATTTAGATACTGATTTAGATGACTTTTTTATTGGATTAAAAAAACATAAATGCTTGCTTCTAGGGTTAATAGATTTGGGTTAAAAATCCCTATGACAGTTCTGTAAATCAAATAATTGCTTAATCTCTAAGGTAAAGAATTAAAACCCTTGGATAGACTGAGAAGGACTGACCTCAGTGAAGGGCAGCCAATGCACAAAGAGTGATTACACGGAGGAAAAGAGAACGTGAAGTAAGGTATTTGTATAGAGCAATACAGAAATAAGACAGTGACATTTTGTGCCTTTTGAAAGCACTGGCTCCTTGAAATCCCAAATGCTTAGAATATGCTACCTCAAGTAAGATATAAGTAGCAAGCTCCAGAGTTCTTAAGAATTCTAGGGTAAATTTCAGAGGACCAATTCCATTCTTAAAAATGATTCATTAAGTCAAAATTAATCTCTTTATTCTTTAGCACTGTTGTTCCCACAAAGGACCAAGATAGAGAAGTTAAACAACATGAAGATGCCTAACCATTCTTCTAGAAAACCTTGAGCTTTATTTTCCAGAGTTCCCAGCTATTCCTTTCTGCTCTATTTACCTCATCTCTGGGGAAACTTCCCCAAATACCTCAGGTACACAGCTACCTATAAGAAATAGTCCCTCTCCACTATTAAGTTGTGCCTTGGGGAAATGCTATGTTTAAAGACATTCACATTGAGGTATGACTGATCAAAACAGGTGCAAACAGTATCCAACAAGTGGAAAAGCTTTGTAAGTCTGAAGAATAGAGCTTTAATAGCAGGTTTCAGATAGAAACCATTAGTTAGGACTGATTTTGTGGTACCAGCATCTGAAATCCCACTGGCATTTACAGGTTCTCTTGTCCTCCATGAAGGACTAGCTCCCTTCCCAGTTCCTGAGAGGCCCATTTTAAATTTGAAAGGGTGAGTTCAACCTTAACAGTCCATCAAGGCATGTTTACAGATTTAAAAACTTTCCCTGGTTAAGAATAAGGTCCCAGGAACTGAAGACTATTGGATGCAAAGCAGGTCTAGGCACAATTAGGGAGGAGAAAATTGGAAAATTAGGCAAAATGGTAATAGAACTCAGCGTGACACTACTGATTACTGATAAATCTAAAACAGGAGGGAAGGAGCTGAAAAGGGAAACTGCTGGGAAGTGACAAAGCAGCTGGTTTTGACAAAAATGACTCAATCCAACAAGCCAACTCTACCGCCTCCGATTTGAAATCTCCAGCCACAGCCCAGAGAGTGATTTAGTAAGGAGAAAGATGCCCAACTGCACTTGCAGGGTGCCGGGAGACCAAAAGGGTGGATGATAAGATCAGTTTGTATCCAGTGTTCCAAAAGTCACAGGCAAGTTAGGGGCCAAGATAAGGGCAGATTTGAAAGCTGAAAGGAGATATGGTACGGAACCAGTTGGCATCACAGTGATGTGCAGAGACAAAATTCTTTTTTGTCTCTTCCCTTCAGATCGGAGATGACTTCCACTTGAGACCAATGGCCTTTATGTTTTTCCTGAGGTAGTATCACTGTTGCTCCTGTGATCTTTGAGTGGGGCTGATGCTGGAGATACAAATGAACAAAAGGAATTCTTGGTTATTGGAGAACGAGAAAGACAGAAGAGTCCCTGAACCTCACTGGCAGTAACTAAAAATGCAAACAGCATACTAAATTCAATTCCATAAGTATTTCTGAGTGCCTACCTAGAGCCAGCCACCATCCTAGTGATATAAAGATGGGAAAGGAAAAAATCAGAAAAACTGACATATGGTTGACTCCTTCTCTTTCGATCTAATACAGAATTTCAGAGGAGATTTAAATAGAGAATTATAGGAGGACACAAGGATGGGTTACTTCTGAGGAATGAGGATGAAGAAGAGTTTCAGGAGAGTGACTAAAAAGATGACAATGAAGTAAGCCTCATCATGCTCTCATTTTTTCAGAAGAGTTCCATTACTACCTACAGTTCTCATCCTTTCCCCCCTCTCCTTCTTTTATTAAAAACAAAACAAAACAAAACAACTTACTGACTTAAAGAGGGTGCATATTATGAATAAAAGATATTCTATGGAATCTTCTAATTGGTGTCATTCCCCTTCATTTTGTATCTAACAGAAGGAAAAATAAGAAATTTAATATCTGCCTATTTTTTTTTAAATCTAAAGAAGGCATTTTATACCAAAAATGCATCTAAAGATTCTTCAATTCTACAAAAACTGTGCCTTTGGGTAAAGCAACTGTGATTTTGAAAGGATCCTAATGATTATCACAACCCTGGACTTCAGAGGCAGTGTTTTCTGAAAACAAAAGCAAACAAATAAATAAATAAAAGGAAAACCTAGCAGAGAGCCTCGAAACTGCTGCTCAGCATGCTCAGCCTGCTTACCTAGCCAAGCATTCCTTGGATCAGGCCCCCTATTGGTTTTATTTAACAAGAGAAGTACTTCTATTCAGTTTGGCATGCCTTTAGTGATTGTTGGTTTAAGGGGAATTCAACAGAACCAGCAGGACAGACTGCTCACAGTTCCGACTCAATGTTCTAAGATTAAAGAGTTAATACTGAAGAAACATCTTCAGAAAAAAATCTGCTGTGTCTATACAAATTGACAGCTGTATATGTCTTCCTTTTTTTAAACTGCTTCATTTAAAGGGAAAATGATTATGGACATCAGGAAGGACTTTGTTTATAATAAAAGCATTTAATTTATAGAAAAGAGTATATATACATTTTTAAAGCTAGATCATTTTTTATTTGAAATATAGCAAAACTAATTATACCATAATTGAAATAACTAAGCATTTAAAAAATGCAGGTTTTTTACAGTTCTCCTTTAATATTCCCCTTTCTTTTAGATACTCCATGGAATTCTAATCATCCCATTTACCTCACTGATGAATGAGGGACCCTCCAACCAAAACATCATGAGATGACTGAACACATGGCACCCAACAATGGCCAGATGAGAATGGAAGCAGTGTATTAGTCACGTATATTCACAGCCTGAGAGGAGCACACTGCACTCTCTCTACAGGACCACAGGGGGTGGGAAGATGAAGTGACTTGAAACACTTATTCACTCAGAAATTCAGTGAACCAGCAGGGACTGTGGTATTCAGGCTCTGCAGCCATCAGAGGGTGTAGTGCAGCTGGGCTAGCTGACAGCTGGATAAAGTCTTGAGGTGATACCAGGTAAGAGCAGGGAAACTAACTCATGGCTAAGAGTTTTGTGACCCCACGAAACCCCAAAATGTCAAGACAACACATGGGATTTTTAAGTTTTGCCATACACATGCGTCCTTTGGCTACTCACAGTTCTCAGGCACTGTACATTCTAAGCTTGACCTTCCAAGAGAATGTGACATGCTCTGACATCAGAGTTTTATCACTTGTAAAACTAAATTCTCCTTCATTTTCTTAATTAATCTTCATTTAATTAAAAAATTAATTCTCATGAAGGTACTAGTTTGCTATCCTACCTGTGCAATTCATAATGGAACAACCTGTAGTGCTTTAAAAAATACACACATTCTGGCATTACCACACCAAAAATTCTAATAGGTTTGATGTAGTACCCACAGTTGTGTTTCAACAATACAGCCCTAACCCCTCTTATACTAAATGATAGATACTACAGGCAGAAATTCAGTGAACACATAGTTGAACCTACCATCAGTCAACTGGATCTGATATTTAGAGAATACTTTATCAAACTGAATACACCATTTTCCTCAAGCTTAAATGGAAGATTTGCCAATATAGACCACATTCAGGGCAACAAAACATACCAAAACCATTTTAAAAGAATACACATTATACAAAATATGTTCTCACACTGCAGTGGAATTAAACTGTAGATGATAACAGAAAGAGGAGTGAAAAAATCTCCAAGTATTTGGGGGTTAAACAACACATTTCCAAATGATGCAGAGGTAAAAGAAGTCCTAAGATAAATTTAAATATATTCTGAACTAAACAAAAATGAAAGTATACCTTATCGAAAAGTGGGAGATGTAATGAAAGTGGTGCTTAGAAGGAAATTAGCACTGAGTTACAAGGAAAAAAAACTCTTAAATCAATAACTAAGATTCCACCTTAGGAAACTAAAGGAATAAAAGTAATTTAAGTCTAAAGAAAACAGAAGAAAATAACAAAAAATAAGAGTATAAATCAGTGAAATTAAAAGAGGATATTAGTAGAGAAAAATCAGTGAAACAAAAGTTGGTTCTTGAAAAAGAGAAATGAAATCTATAAACTTCTAGCCAAACTAACCAAAACAATAGAAATGGTAAAAATGATTAACCTTAGAAATAAAAGAGAGGTTGTTACTATTGCTTCCATAAACACTGAAAGAAAAATTAAGAGCAACTCTCTGCTCACAAATTGGATAACATAGATGAGCTCATTTAAAGACACCAACTATCAAGACTTAGCAAGAACAACAACAAAATAGATAATCTGAATAGCTCTAAATCAATTAAAGAAATTGTATCAATAATTATAATCTTCCAAAAAAGGGAACATCAGTCTAAGATGTTTCAGGGATGAATTCTACAAGTATTTTAGGAAGAAATGTTATAATACCTTTATATGTTATTCTTTTCCATAAGATAGAAAGAACACTTTCTAACTCATTATATGAGGTCAGTTTAACTGTAATACCCAAACCAGTTCAAAATACTACAACAAAGGAAAGCTAGAGACCAATATCTCTCCAGACCATAGATGTAAAAATTATCAATAAAACATTATCAAATTGTACCAAAAATAGGTAAGAGAATTATATTTTATGAACAGTGAGATTTGCTCCAGATAAGCAGAACTACTTCTATATTCAAGTCAATTAATTTAATCAATCACATCAGCATACTAATGAAGAAAAATCATACAAGCATACAAATTGATGTAGAAAAAGCGTCTGACAAAATTTAATACCCTGCATGATAAAAACTCCCAGCAAACTAGGAATAGAGGGACCTTTTGTATCTTGATAAAGAACATCTGCAAGAAACCTAAACTAATGTATTTGATGGCAAAACACTAGATGTTTTCTCCAAGACTAGAAGTACATAAGGATGTTCACTTCTACCACTTATTTTTTTTTATTTTATTTCTTTTCAGTGTTCCAGAATTCATTGTTTATGCACCACACCCAGTGATCCATGCAATGCATGCCCTCCAAAATACCCACCACCAGGCTCACCCACCCCCCAAAACACTCAGTTTATTTCTCAGAGTCCACGGTCTCTAATGGTTTGTCTTCCCTTCCAGTTTCCCCCAACTCACTTCTTTCTCCCAATGTTGATTTAAAATTATACTAGAAGTCCAAGCTAGTACAATAACACAAGAGAAGTAAATAAACCATATATAGATTAGAAAGAAAGAAATGTCTTTGTGCATGACATGATTATACAGAAAATTCCCATGAACTAATGAAAAAAATCTCCGGAAAGTAGCAATTACAGCAATTTTCAACAAGGTCACACAATACAAGGTTAATATACCAAAGGCAATGGCTTTGCTATATAACAGCAATTAACAATTTGGGAGAAAATATTCACAAAACACATATCTGATAAAGTACTTGTATCCAAACTATGCAAATATTTCTATAACACAACAACAAAAACACAAGCAACCCAATTAAAAAATGAGCAAAAGAGTGAACCCTAAGGAAAACTATGGATATTGGTTGATTATAATCAGCCAATGTAGGCTCATCTTTAGTAAATAATGTAGAATTCTAGTGAGCAATATTAATAATGGGGGTGGCTATGCATGTGTGGTGTCAGGGCACATATGGTAAATCTCTGTACCTTTCTCTCACTTCTTTTCTAATCCTAAAACTGCTCTTAAAAAAAAAAAAAAGAAAAAAAAAAAGTCCTAGGACACCCAGGTGGTTCAGTCAGTTAAGCATCTCACTTTGGTTCAGGTCATGATCCCAGAGGCCTGGAATGGATCCTCGCTTCTCCCTCTCACTCTCCCACTTCCCCAGCTTGTGCTCTCTTTCTCTCTGTCAAATAGATAAATTAAATCTTTTAAAAAAAAAAAAAGTCTTTAAAAAGTGGGCAAAAGTTCTGAACAGACACTTCACCAAAGAAGATATACAGATAGCAAATAAGTATCTGGAAAGATGTTCAACACCGTATCATTGGTGACTTTCAAATAATGCAACAATGAGATACCATTACACACCTATTACAATGGCTAACCCAACCCTCTCAAAAAAGACAAGGCAAAATTCTAGCCAGAATTTTGAGCAAGAGGAATTCTCATTCTTTGTTGATGGAAATGCAAAATGATACAGCCATTTTGGAAGACAGTTTGGCAGTTTCCTACCAATGTAAACACAGTCTTACCATGTGCTTCAGCAATTACATTCCTAGATACTTATCCAACTGAGTTGAAAACTATGTCCCATAAAAACCTGTACCTAAAGTATAGCACTTTTATTCATAACTGCAAAAAACTGGCAATAACCAAAATACCCTACAAGAGATAAGTGGATAAATAAACTATGTTATACACATACAATGAAATTTTATCCAGCAATAAAAGGAAATGGCTATTAAGCCAGAACCAATCAAACAAAAAGCATGGAAGAACCATCGTTGGTTATGGTGACTTTCTCTATTATTTATTTATTTTCTATTCCAATAAGTTACATTCCTGTCTTTATCCTTTTCTTACCTCTAATTATTTGGGGTTTTATTTTCTCCTCCTTTTTGTTTTCTTACAATGAAACTGTAGAATATTTACATTAGACGTTTCCTCTTTTCTAATATAAATCTTAAAAAACTGTAAGTTTCTCTCTTTCTCACTGCTCTAGTTGCATCCCACAAATTTTGTTGTGTTTGAAAGCATATGTGTTCTGGTACTCAGATACTTCAGTAATGAGGATCTAGACCGTTCTACCAAGTAAGCTACTTAGAGGTGTCCAGAGGAGACACTGGACAGTATGAGGTAAATCTAGCATCTCTAGGAAAGAGATGCATGTCAGTTAGAGGCTTAAGAGCTAGTCGTAGTTACAGGAACTATGTTTCCATACTAACCTCGTTTTGTAAATTTTCTTAGGAAACAAAGCCAAGTTCTTTCCAGGAGAGATGAATTTAGACTAAACTCAGTAGATCAGAGTGTTAAGGGGTGAACTGTAGTCAGCCATTATGGAGGGCTTCTCTGAGCTGCCTCAGGACTGAGTTGCCTATTACTCAGCTGCTGGGAAGGCTGTTGCTAAAGGTTCACAGCTGCACTGCTCACTGAAAATTGCCTTCAGCCAATGAATGAGTCTGCTTTACGTTCCCTGAATTTGCACCTTCTCCCCTGGGGCAGCTTGTATTCTATGAATGGTTGATACATGGGTACATAGGCCTAGACCCTCACCTCAATTCAGACCAACTCTGTGGTGTCAACCCCATGACTTTGGTTGATGCTGCTCTATGACTGCATAACAATTCAACTTCTTCCACTGAGCCATCCTATTTATCTCATGTATGTTAGTGTTGTTGCCTAATAGTATATCCCAATAAGCCACCCTCACATAAGTCTTGGAATCTTACCTGACCTATGTCAGTAAGTTGTATTTTCAGTAAGACCTCAAATTTTAAAAAGGAAAGCATAATGAGAGATCTGGTAACAAAAGTGTGGCTTGTTTCATAATTAAGAATAACAGCACTGATCCTAGAGTACTGGGATTGAGTCCCACATCGGGCTCCTTGCTCAGCAGGGAGACTGCTTCTCGCTGTGCCTGTTCTGCCTGCAGCTCTCTGTGCTCCTGCTCTCTCCTCCTCTCTCTCTCTGACAAATAAACAAATAAATAAATCTTAAAAAAGAATAACGGCATTACCAAGAAAAACTTCAATATTTCAGAAAAATATAAGATTGATTATATTATCCAACCTACAAGTACCAAGGAACGTGACTTGATAGAAAGATCTAAGGACTCTTAATTGGCATGTGTATTAAATATTTATTAGAATATGCTATGTGAATAAAGGACAGCATTATCACCCACTATGTGCTGATCAATGAAGGTGGGTAATTTTCTCCAGTACACTGATAAAATTCAACTTCTTGCTCTGAACAAGTTTCTAGTCTCACAAGTCATCTGTAGCTGCCACCTTATATAAAGCCCCCACAGCATGGAATGTTGTGCAAAAGCACAGTTCCTTATCCATAGGTAAGTTTTCTGTTTTTCAAATGGCTCTTGTGAGATATGGGTCAGCCAGGGTCTAGAGTGTGTGGTCACTTAATGGAACATTCCACAACAGTGGACAAAGTCACCCTGGCCCCTGTTGGAATTGACAGTTGTGGGGCTTCTCAGCCAAATGTCACTTTGCTTGTAGACTAAGAAATGAAGACTAGGAGCTGTATGAGAAAGCTGTTCTATATCAGGCTGAATTCAGACTCTCCACAGCTCTTGCCATCACAGGAAAACTTCTGTGTCCCAAAATGCACTGCCCAGGTTACACTGGAAATACAGTCAGCCAGAGGCAAACATGGATGATTAGCAAGTTTTCTTTGATTACCTCACACTTTTGGTTTTGCTCATTTGCCTCTTTTGTGAAGCTGCTTCTTTTACTTCTTTTCAAGATACTCATTGTCTTGATGATGTTCTTGTTTGCTGCAAAGCCTCTTACTAGTACTCTGGACTTTTCACTTTCTGCTTTTCTAGCACATGCCAATTCCACTTAGTTTAATGCAATGATTTGCATTTTATAATAGAAGTGAAGTGTTTAGAAATGCAGCACATGACCAAGAAATGATTGTTAACCATGGGTATGAGTGGAACAAATCAGTAAATCCTGCCTTTGTCACCTTCGTTCAGAGAGGGATAGAATGTAGAAGGACCTGGCATCCATCAACTCTGGATAGCAAAGAGCAATGTTTTTCAGCTAGAGTGGTTTATTGTGACATTACAGGGAGGACTTCTCTGAGCAGGGAAGAGCCAAGAGAATTTAAGCACCATAATGCGGAAGGGAGTAGAAGTAGGTTCAAGAATCAGAGACCTATTGTTTCAAAAGGAAAAAGAAGTAACTTTGTAAGTAATACAAATGTTATTTCCTTCATGGAGAATTGTCCTATGTTGCCTCTAGGGGAAATTAACATTTTCTATTATGTAAGGGGCCTAGGTTATGTGTGACAGGATTCTAAAGGGGGAACTCAGTAATGTGTTATCTGAACTAGAATGAAAAAATTTGCAATCAAATTTAATCATAGGTCTAGAGCAATGTGCCTCAGAGTCAATTGGCTGATGGTTCATTTAAAGTATATTATGTGTTTATAAAACCCAGAAATGTTTCTCTCCTTAGTGAGGTTAGGCTTTGGGAAGTACAAATGAATGTAGCAATTCAGGAGAAATCCATTCATATACTTTCCATAATTCTACTGTAGTAGCACTAGAGAATTGCCTTCAAAGTTCATCATACCTCATCATCTTGGCCTGAAAGGCTTGATCTAGCCCAATATATCATGCTTTCTTGTATGCTTCAGAAAACAAAAAGTGTGTATCCTCCAGGTTTATTACAGTAGTAATAACCTTGGGTTATTTATTAGAGGCCAAGTGTCCTACCTCCTTGAGAGACCCTGAAGAAGATAACTGATATAAGAAACAGCAGAAATCCAATTCTGTAATTTCACAAAGATTCTCCCTGTTCATCTGGATCCAAAGGAGAAAGGTTATAAAATGTTGTGTAAAGTATGATTACAAATGTATCTGTAACATTACATATTCATAGGAAAACAACACTAGGAGATTCATGAGCTTACAAGCTATCTCAAAATATCAATTCAAACTCCTGGAAACTCCCCCTCCTATTATACATATATATACACATACATATGCATCCACATACATATATAGATATAAGCATAGTTTATATAGATATAAAACATGTATATCATAAAAACATATATAATCTATATTATTAAATTATAATATCTTATATGGTATAATATGTAAATTACATGAAGATACAACCCAGAGCCCACTTTTTCACAGGCTAATGGTAATACTGTCTTTAGACATTTTAGGCCAAAATACTTGACATCAAGCTTTCCTCTGTTCTCTTTCTTACTCTTGACCTCTAAACAATTAAAGAATATTATTGTCATAGAATTCAAAATATTATCAAGATATGATCTCATTTTAGAATATCCAACACTTACAATCCTCCCCTTACTCCTACATGAACCCCAAACCTCTCTCTCAGCTTAAACTCTTATTTATTTCCATATTCCTATTAAAGCAGTCAAAGGGATCCCTCCCCCCTTTTTGAAGCCTGAAAACTTATAGGACCATACACAGCCTTGGTTAATCTAACTTAGACAATGGCCTTAGGAATTCATCTACATCTTTTGAGAATAGGCCTCTATTCAGCTCCACCCTAGTGTTCCATCAATGGGCCATTGTACTGATATTTCATGAAGGGGCAACTCCATTTTTACCCATCTTATAAGCTGGCAGTTCAACAGCTTAGAAAAACTGTTCGAAACGCACTATTCTGATCTAACCCCTTCATTTGCTATAGTGGGAGACCCAAAGGTGAGAATCATCTTACTCCAACTAACTGGTCCTGTATAGTCCAGGAATGTGGCCCTCTGTCCTGGCCTAGGTGGTTTTCAAACAGACATCCCAGTAACCTGAGAACCCTTGGAGTAAAAGGTTTCAAGATGCTTTCACTGATCACACTCTGAGGTGTGATCAGACTGATCACACTCTGAGGATCTCTGCACTCAGGATAGGTCTAATGCCTGGCTGAGAGTTATCTTAGAAATCAGCATCTCTCACTAGCAATGAACTAAGAATTTTTACCAAACTCACTTTTTACAAATATCTATTCCTTTGTGTGAAGTCAATGTGGTGACTCAAATAGGATACAGTTAGCCATGGAATAAAGAACAGTCTATACTCTTGTGAACTATGGTAACAATAATAATAAAAATAGTGCAATCTATTGTACAAACACTTGGGATGCCTGAGCAGGGATGTCTGCTACTCAGGAGCAAGGATGGGGAGCCAGGTTCAAGATCTCAATAAAACAGTTAAAGGAGGATTTTACTAGGTTCTGACTCTCTAGGCCCATTTAAGTAGATGTAATGCTAAGAAGATAAGGGTTCTCTAATTTATATCTGAAAGGGAACATTCAGATAATTTAGTCCAATATTCTCATTTAGATGATGAGGAATATGAGGCCCAAAAGGGCAAACTAATTTTTCCAAGTTTATCCCACTAATTAGAGATTGAACAGTGCCTGGAACCAAACTCTCAGATTTCAGTATTTTCTTCACTGACCAATATAGTGAGACTTCGAAGGAATTAAGTTACGAGTGGTATTTTGTAACTAATTCCTATGGGTTCCAATTATAATTTTACCCTTTAGTCCCATCTTACAAATCCATGACCCCTCATGTAATAGTAGTCAAATAAAATATGTACATAATTTTAATCATCTCTTTTAGAAATCTTTTTCAAAATAATAGATTCTTTGTATCTACTATATATATGTGTATATACATAAATATGTATCTCACATAAGTAGGCAGATGATCTAAAATTTCAAGTATTTCTTCTGGCATTCTGTCTCCTTTCTAATAATCTTAAGTCTAGTTTCTAAATCAGTTCAGTCCACCCCGCATCTTCCTTTATATAATTGCTATGTTTCAAGTTTTATTCAGGCCAATCTCATTTCTCTCCTTTTCTCAATCTATTCCAAAAGCACTCTTTTGTACAATCATAAGCCTAAGGTGCTGTATGTCAGCTTTGGTTCTGGGTGATTTGGAGTGAGTTCAAGAGTGATGTGGTGTTGGCCTGTTCATTACACATAGCTGTGCTTCCACAGGGAGTATCTAGAGATTCAATTACACCAATCCAGACAGAAAGAATGTTAGAGACATGCCAAATATATGGGTGCTTGTGAATCCATTCCACTTCCAGGAAGGAAGACATAAGCTAGAAAAGGGAGAAGCAGGCTCAGAACAGTGTGTCACAGGAGGCGGAGCAAGAACTTAAGGTAGTTCATACATCCTCTCCTATGAGTGGTGATGGGGAGACTGTAAGAGAGTCTCTGTTTATAAAATATTACTACCTCTCTTCTTCTACCCCTTGGAATTGGAGAGTATCACTTACTGGGGAAAACAAAACAATACAAAACAAAACTGTGTACTTCATCATGTTCCCTTCTGCAAACTCTGATCACAGAAGCATATTTTGATTGGGAGCCTCTATTAGCCTGAATCACTAAAATGGGCATAGCTCCCTTCCCTCATCACTACCTGGTTAACTTCCACTGACCATGCAGCCCTAATGAGAGATAGACTTTTGTTGTTTCAAAATACTGGATTCTGGGGTTGTTTGTTATCTTGATGTAAGCTACCCTATCTAGACTTATATATGTGGATGGTTTGGACACTGTTTGCATACTCAGATTTTCCACAGGCAAAGAAGAAGCTTTCTCTAAATTCGTTTGGAAACAAGTTCCCTGTGTACTGGAAGTGCTTATCCAGGCCTTTGCCCCAGGATCCAGTAGAACAGAAAGAGAAATGGAAGTCAAAATTCAATGAGTGAGGTCAGACAGACTGATGAAGGAAGTCAATCATACTTGGGATGGTACCAGAATGGCCACTTCTAGCTCCATGAACAGACCTAGATTATCCCTCAGGAAGATTATCTCTGGAGGATGTCTCTCAGAAGCTGGTTCTTCTCCAATGCCAGTGCAAGCCACTGGGAAGGTATCTGAAATATATTTCCACAGGGAAAACACTAAGGATCCTGGTAGCCTTCTTTCTCACTCCTACATTCTGATATTTTATTCCTATCAGTATTTTCTGTTTCAAGGCCCAAACAGGGAAGACTATGAGAATGATTTTTTAAAAATAAGAAAAGAAATACAGTTTTCCCCAAATCTTGTCAATCTCCCAATGGAAAAGACTGACTTTCAGTCAAGACACAAGGGTCCTAGTCATAGAACTGGCAAGTTATTTTATCTCCCTCTGCCTTTACTTAACTCAATTGCTGACAGAAGGTATATTTAGGTTATTGTTAAGACTCCAGTCCTAACATTCTTTGACTCTAAGCCATTTTATTACTCACTACTCTTGGTAACCAAGTTAGTTATGTTACATATTTGCAGAGTCCCTAGGATATTTTATACTTTAATTTTGAAAAATAATTTAAAAAGAGCTAATGTCAAAAATTGTTTATGTTTTGAAAAAATCTAAAATGAAAAATTCAATCAACATAAAAGCCACTGTAGTACTTTAAATTATGCTGTTCTTCTGAGCCTTCTTTACACAGTGGTTTGAATTGCCCCCTAAGGAACTATAATTGACAAAAAGCAAACTACATTTAGAATAATGATTAGAGTTACTAATATACAACATTATGATTCCATCAAGCTCTATCTTTGGCTGTTAATTGGAAAGGCACCAAAAGGATTCAAGTAAAGTCAGCTTTGCTTTAGCAAATTTAAAATTTTCAAAGATAAAGGATATGGCCTAAACCATCTTCTCAAGTACACCATCTAATCACCAGCTCTGTGGAACCATCACACTTGCATCTAAATTTGGGATGCGTTATGTAATACAAAAACCCAACACAGGACTTCTCTAGTACTTTTACCCTATCGGGATTTTTTCTTTTTCTTTTTTTTTTTTTTTTTTTTGCAATTCCCTTCAATATGGTGTCTTTGGCATTTTGGAGAATCCAAGCGATTAGAACTTCATCTCCACCAGATTTGATGTCCGCTGGACTAAGCAATTAAATATTCATTCATTCATTCATTCATGGAAATCCTGAAGTGAAATGTGAGTGTTCTTCTTTCTGACTTCCATAGTCTAAATTCCTCTCAAAGCAGACTCTGAGGTAAAGTTTATAGACAAAATGCAGAAAATATGCATGGTAGAGTCAAGCAGGGGAAAAGGAAAAGTCAATGTGAGGGTACATCATAGCCACCACTATGAATAGTGGGTGCTCTACCCCACAGAATCCAAAAAATCTAGGAAACATGTCTGGGATTTTTCTATGCAAGGAACAAAAAAGGAAACATTCATTCATCACCTCCCATCATCTATAATTGAAAAGTAGCATATGGGATACTTAAAACTTTGCACTTCTGGGTCATTCATGCATCAGTTCAGACACATAAGTAGAGTCCTGTGGGTGTCTCACAATACACATAAAAGAAGCTCTAGGTCAAGAAACAAGAGAACTTGAGGACTTTTAGTTTGCCCTTGTATGAAGTTATCTGAAGACTAGGTGGAAATTATTATTAAAACAGCAGCTGAAATAAGAGTTAAAGTCAAAAAGATTTGAAGTGATGCAAATAAAGGGCCCAACACAGTCAAACTCATGCATTACTGATATGTTATCACCCTCCACTAAATTGAATGCAGCAAAGTATCACATTCAAGATGTTATACAGTCACAAACTCTTTATATAATTAATACAAGAGAATAGTAGAAAAGACTTCCGTCCTCATTGTAGCAACTTAATCCTAAAGCTATATTAATAGTTATCATTGCCAACTTCCCTCAATTATTCTGGAATTCCCTCACCCTTTACCAATACTTCAACTGGTCTAAGTGGTTTGCTTAGAATGTAATCTGAATTTCACACATGAGTCCTTAATTGCCTTGCTTTATTGGACTCAACCACTGCCAACTGCCCATTAACCATTATTACTGAAAACGGAGGCACCAAAAAATGTCATAGTGAATCCTCTTCTCCCATTACATAGCTGGAATACTAGCTGTTCACAGCACTTAAATTGATTACTGCTAGCTACATAAGAACTTAATTTTTTTGGCTTGGTTTCTCCCTGGATGAGAAGCCTGAAGAGACCATGTGATAGTTCTAGCTTCAAGTTCTTTAGAACCCATCTTGTATCCTTTGGAGGAATATTTCCCCTCGAAGATTCAGCACTTATATTCCAACAGAGCCTACGTTTACAGAGATAGAAAGAAAAACTCCTACAAGTGAGTGACTGAAAATGATGGCGAGTTAATCCTCCTTCTGTCCTTTGGTTTCCAGGTCTATGTATCTAATTATTAGAGGTACAGCACCATAAGAGATCTCAAGTCCATAGCAGCATCTTCCACTGTGTATTCTGGTCTCTAGAGGAGAGCCAACTTTGATCTTTTCAGAGATGCCAGTTATGTCCACACTAGCACACTTATTACTGCCTAAATGAAAGAAGTGTCTAGGAACCACCAAGAAAACTAAGTCAGCAGATAGGTTCTCCAATCTCACAATTAATTCATGACAACATATTGCCCTCTAAGTCTTCTGACTACTTCTTTATAACAGACTTTACGTTCTATATCATCTCCACTTGATTAACTATATAAACGGTTATCGTGTCCCAGTTTCAAAGTTCCATCTAATAATATACTGGGACCAGAAAATCTTACCAAAGTATTGAATCTCAAGACGATGGTGGGAGTTCACATGGTAAGCCTTCACCTAACCGGTGAAAGACTCCACAGACCCACTTTCATCCATGTTTTCCCAATTACCTCTAGTACATATTAGCCAAGACTTTACAATGATTCAGTGTTCAAGCTATGTTCCCTAAAAGCAGCAGCTCTATTTCTTACTTGGGCTATACTGAGTCCTGACCTTGAAGGCAATACAGTGGAGACAGGAGTATATCTTCTAGTCAGCAAGCATCATTTTGAGAGACACCTGCCTTAGGTGAGTATTTATAGGATCACTAAGCAAAAGTAATCTGTTCTCCTCTATCAAGGGAAGTGAGATGCTTCTGTTGGCATAAAAAAATCAGAGGGCTTTTAAGATTCTTAGGCTCATTTAATAAATATTTTCATTCTAGGTTATAGGCCTCAAATTGTTTCCTTTTAGGTCTCTAACTTTGACATAAGGAACCTGTCAAGGTTGCACAATAAGTTTCCTTGGCAGCTCTACCATACTTAAAATTAAATACTATGACTCATTTTCAGCACAGTTCTACCAGATATTGGAGGGAGAAGAGCTTTCTATAACTCTTCAGTGGAAATACGGTGGTTTCATAGTTTCTTTAGGTTGATAGGTAGCTGACTGAGTCCATCTTTTTTTTTTTTTTTTTGGTTATGGTTTCCAAAGCAGTTAACAAATTTTGATTTATTTCATAATCCTTATAATTGAAGTTTTCTCCATATGGTTTAATGGCCCCAGGTATCATATAACTTAATGCCTCACATTCTATATGCCTATTATCACAATTATGCAAAGATAAGAGTCAATATGATACTACACACCATGACTTAATTTCTAACCCCCATCCCTGGTACTAATGTTACTAGTCTGGGTTCTTGCCAAAACAGTCACAAAAACAAAGATCTGTGAATGGGTACAATATTTGGGAAAGTAATTCAAAGGAGCAGAAGTAAGACACAGAGAGACTAAAACAGAAAAGAGGAAAAGTCAAGGCAAAAATTTATAATCATTAAGAATGCTAAGAATTAGCGGTCCAATCCAGTGGGATATAACATTTGAGGATCACTAGGCTACAGCAGGGTTCTGCAAACTCATGCTGGTGACCACCTGCTTCTGTAAGTAAGTTTTTACTGGACTACATCCATGCTCATCCATTTGCTAACTGCGTACGGCTGCTTTCACTATAATAGATATTTGAGTAGTTGTCGCAGAGCCTGTACGTCTCACAAAAAAACAAAAACAAAACACAAAAAACAAAAAACTTCCCATTGGCTCTTTACCAAATAAATAAATAAATAAATGTTTTTTGATCCCTGACCTATCGAATCCAAACAGAAGGTGGTAAGGAGGCACAGGCTAGGTGTTACCTGATTATCATATATAGACAATAGATGTCATAGAAATTAAGAAAGAGACGAATGAAAGGCAAACTATTCAGGGAAAGGTTCACCTGAGGCTGGGAATGTAAGAAGTTGGAAACGTGCAAAAGAGAGGAGAAGAACGCTTTTTCAAATAGTCTAGGAAGCAGGGGCCTATATGAAATAATAACCCCTGATTTTCAAGAATAGCTGGCTTATGTTAGGTAGTAAGATGTAAGTTGATGAGGGATTTGGGTTCAGATTCTTGAACTCAGCATTGCATTTTATACTCCAGTGTAAACCAGTCATGCCTTTTCCTTTTTAAATGAAAACTCAGCCTCATACTTTATAAGGTTAGAAAGAGCATATCTAAATTGAGTCTCTGCTTTCTGAATGATCTTAGACAATGTACTTAACATCTCTGAGCTAATCTGTATAATAGCCCTGTATAGTAGGATGCCTGTAAGGAATAAAATCATGTTGAATATCTAAAACTGGCAAGATGTCTGTATATAGTAAGGGGCTGAGTCAGGAAGTATTTGTAACTGAAAAATCACAAAAATCAGAAAAGAAATTTATTAAGGGATATCAACTAGCACATGAAGATCAGGATGTCACACTTTGAATCCATGTATCTGGGAACAACCACTTAGCTTCGCTATGGATTGACTCCTACAAAGATGCTGTGGTACTGCTGGTGGGCACAGACCAGTGACACTGAGGAAGGTATCAGTAGAACTACTGTTACTGGCCCTGGAAACTACAGGTCTCTAAAGCTGCCCTCACCAAAAAGTAGTTCTAAGTGCACGCTTTCTCTGAGGACTTAGTCCCAAATCAAGGTCTTTTGAAACATCATCCAATTAGCAGAGTTCATATGTCACTTTCCAGATTTAAAGGAAGCTGGCAAGTGAGATTCAAGGCTTTTTCATTAAGCAAGCATCACTGCTAAAGGCGAAAATTCCCCCAAATCCTGAGATTACTCTTGAGGTGATAAGCAAGCAGACAAGACAAACGTCCAGCACAAGGCTCATTAGTTTCGTTCTTGCTTCTCACATCCTTATAAAACTCAATAGCCTTCCCTCCTGCTAATATAATAGAATCCCCCACAGTGGAAGTTTCAGTGATTCATAGTTAGTATATGTGCTGCCGAAGCGAACACTCAGTGATTCAGTTAGAAACTTGCAGCCCATCATACCTTTTAGCTTCCTCTGTTGAAATCGTAGATTATGAGAAATAAATACCAATGATATATGGAAAAATCAGATCAAATTGCACAACAGATGTTGAATTTTAAATGTAGTATAGGGTTTTCTCATTCTTTAATTCTGCAAAAATGTAACCAGAAAAGAAAGTTCAAAGCCAATGTTGACTTCAGCTACCACCTAAGGCTGTTTCCTCCCCACTCAAATCCCTCTAACCTTTAGCTGATTTGTCACAGAGGCATGAATTAATGAGAATTTAACAACTGCTCTTCCAATAAAGGCTAAGAGGCAGGTCCACTGCCCAGTAAATTGTGCAAATAACATAATGCTGAATAAGAGTATTTAAGATCTCAAATTTCCATTTACTTAATTTTTGCGTGTGTGTGTGTGTGTATTTAAAAAAAATTTTATTATAGATAATTTTTTTTTAATTTTTTATTTTTATAAACATATATTTTTATCCCCAGGGGTACAGGTCTGTGAATCACCAGGTTTACACACTTCACAGCACTCACCAAAGCACATACCCTCCCCAATGTCCATAATCCCACCCCCTTCTCCCAAACCCCCTCCCCCCAGCAACCCTCAGTTTGTTTTGTGAGATTAAGAGTCACTTATGGTTTGTCTCCCTCCCAATCCCATCTTGTTTCATTGATTCTTCTCCTACCCACTTAAGCCCCCATGTTGCATCACCGAGGATGCGGAGACAGGGGAACCCTCCTACACTGTTGGTGGGAATGCAAGCTGGTGCAGCCACTCTGGAAAACAGCATGGAGGTTCCTCAAAATGTTGAAAATAGAACTGCCCTATGACCCAGCAATTGCACTATTGGGTATTTACCCTAAAGATACAAACGTAGTGACCCATTTACTTAATTTTTATAAAATTCTTTCGTAATTATCAGATAACACATCAGGAGATTTGTTTTCCATTTTGGCTCAGATCAACTCTAGATGATGACGAGTTTGGGACTCTAGGGCAAATTATTTAACAATCCTAGTACCCATTCTTCTCATTTTTAAAACTGAAAAATAGAGATTTCTTTTAGCTTCCAATATTTGATCCCATACCCATTAAAAAATTGCATGCATAATTGTTTTTTATTAAATGTTATAAGGAAGCAGCTTGACAAGTATAAAATAACCAATATGTAGCCAACTGATGACAAACAAAAGATGTAGAAATACTTTATATAATAAACTGGTTAGTTTGAGTGCAAACAAAGATAACCTAATTCCTGTAAGACAGCATACTACTAACAGTAGGCCGTCCTGTGTACATAGATATGAGCAATGTCTCTCTGTCATCTCACGTACTTTCTCTTTTCCAAATTGCTAACTAATGGCCATATTTTGGACCAGCAGAAGTAGAAGCCTGAGATGAGACCTGGCTTCTGCTCTGCGGGGAACACTACAGAAAATGAGATAGGGCATTTCTTCCTCTTTACCATAGCCTTTTCATACAGTAAGTCCTTAGCAACTTGGAGCAAGCAGGGATATTAATTTCAGACTGGGTTGACCTTTAGCCCTATGTTTCTTTAATGTGAACTTTCCCTCTATCCAAAACCTGGAATTCCCTAGACATAAAGACACGTTTTCCTACTTCTTTTTTTCATTTTTTAAAGGGTTATTGTCTCCAGGAAACTGAATATAAAGCCTAAGCTTTGGAAAAACTACTGTGTACTCACCATAATTTAATGCATTACCATGTTACCAGTTTGATTTAAAAAAATATATCCATTTGAGTTAGGTCCAAGACTTTTATGCATGAAAGAGAAAAACTGGTCCCACTTTTAAATGAAAGCACATGGTAACTGAAACACTGTATGAAACATCTGTATAGAGTACACTACAGAATCATAGACTCTGTGATGGGAAATTCAGACAAGACAATATGAACTTTTTTAAAGACCTGTCATCACCTCATAGCAAATCTAAGGAGTTACAGTGCAGTAAGTCTATATTTACAATACATATGAGTTAATGGAAAGACATTATTATCTTCTGATTATTATAGTAACTTCATGGAAAAGCAGTATGATATACAGTGTGCTTCTTCCATTATCTCAGCAGTACAAGATGCTTGGTGGGCACCTTCTTCCAAACTGACCAGCCTGGTGAACCTGAGATAATTAACCTTTTCTTCTCCCCTTGAGAAAAAGTCACCATTCTCTACTCTTTACCAGGGAAAATGAGGGCACCCAGGACATCCTTCTGGGCTATCACCTGGAAATGTGGGGTTTTTAATTCATTTTCAGGCTTATATGTGGTTTAGCCCATATTTAGCTGTATTTTCCATCCTGAAACTAACTCCTTCATTAGTCTGCTAGATGTTGAAACCCAATAAAATGGCCTCCACAGCTTTCTGCCCTGAATCTCACCTCTGAAACAAAATATAAGTGGGGATGATTTCTTTCTTCAATAGAAAATGTAACTAGAGATGAAACCAAGTCTGCTCTGCATGGTTTTTATGTGCATGTGGTTTCCAGGGAAACCTCGCCCTGATATTTCTAAATGTTAGGATAGTAACTGGTACCCCTCAGATTTTGCCTTTGAACAACTTAAAAATGTTCGTAGCATCAAGGAAAGAGGGCCAAGAGCTATTGAAAAAAGACAGAAGTTTATTTTAAAATGAAATTTCATTCTTAAAGATACATTTTAAATTATACTGTAAGGGGGTCCCAGAAAGTGGGAGAGTCTAAAACTCTAAAATTTAAGTAAGGGGAAGATAAACAAGTCCCTTCGTTTAGGTGAACAAACAAGTAAATCTTCACTTTATTAGGGTAGCTTTTCAGACTTCAAAGAGGAGATAGTAAGTTACAAGTCTGATGTTTTAATTACCTGAATATCACTATTCTGAATGAGGGAGGGTCACAGAAGAGAGGAGTAGCAGGTATATGACCCTGTTAAAGAAATTCATTGAAAAAGCCAAAAATATGAACTAATGAAAATATTTTAATCCTTTAATTTGCATAAGTATGAATATATGTTAATGATTATTAATATGAAATGATGGTTAAAAAGTTTCCTCAAAGCAGTGTAGCTTTTCACTTTAATAAGGAATACAATGTACTTTTTTCTTCAGTCTCTCTCTTACTATCTTTGTTCTGAGTTTCTTTCCTTTCTACTTATTCAAAATCTTTCATTTCAGATCCTCCTCACATTTCATGTCTTCTAAATGATGCCTGCTTTCTTCTTGGTAAGATATTTTGCATTCCATTTATATTTGAAAAACGTAATTTTCTAAATATTGCTATAGCTTCTTTGGAAGTAAAATGTTATCACTGGATAATATTCTATATCGCTCAAGTGTTCTCTGACATTAACCTTCCATCCACTGTAAGAATGTTAATTTAAAAATCAACTCATCAACTCTAAAAACACGGCAGTGATGGACAAGGAAAGCAGAGGCAGAGGAAGACAGAAAGAGGAGCACAATGATCAGTTTGAGCTGTGTTATTTGGCACCTCAATTTGTTCTGATCAAGAATTAAAGCATGACAGGCTCTCATCTGGATTAGTGATTTCTCCTCATGGGCAGGAAGTGAAGGACAGACAGAAGGAAAATATTTCCTCCTCTAGCATTGCTTGAGAGGAAAGGATCATTAGTAAAAATTTCCATTATGTAGATTCAGGCTGGAATTCAGGGCAAACTGTTCATTCAACAACCATTGTCGTCATCATTATTATTATCATCCTGCTGGAAAGCACGGTAATGTTTTAGTTCGTGTTTGGTTTTCACCACCCAGCATAGTCCTTGACACAAAGTATATGCCCATTATATGTTTTTTGTTGTTGTTGTTGTTGAGTAAGAGAATGAGACAGGAAGAGAATTATATGCTATCCCAATCCCAGCTCAGGTTGCTCTAGAGGAGGTAGACTTTAACCTACACTAAAAGCACAGATATCTGTTAGATGCGTAGGCGTAAGGGGAGAAGTAATTCTAGTCTGGGCATTCTAAGCACACAGGGAGATGAAAATACCTGAATTCTCATGAATATCTCACTTGAATGTTTATAAAACTCTTCTAATTCTGGCAAACAATCTACATAATTCAGGATTTGAAGTGAAATACTAGATCTGGGTTTTTTTATTTAGCCATAGTCTTCATAAACTGAGTAATTGTGATCCTTTACCTCATGCTGTGAAAATGCCAACCTCTCAATTCCTCCAAGCATCTTGGTGCAGATGGTCCCTTATTGCACAGCCAACAAATGTCATTTTATTTTACCAATATCTAAGAGACAGAATGATTACATCTACATCAATCATCTTGAATAATAGAGACAAAAATCACTGAATTATTGCAAAATAACTGTCTCTCACTTTCTAGAGAAAAGTCTGTGATTTGCAACATTTATTTGTGATAATGTAGGAGACAGTCATTCATGTGACAACATTCTATTCTCTTGAGTCAGAGGTGGGACATGGACAAGTTTTCAGAATACAAGCAAGAAGGTGACTTATTACTCCAGAAAAGCTTTGGCTTTCTTTTTAGGACAAAAGAGTGTTCCAACAAGCATCAGGCAGAATTACTCAATTGCCTATCACTAAGGCAGTGTTTCCATGTACCAAATGGCTTAAATGTGTTGATGGATGGGAAAAGAAAGCAAACCACTTACTCAAACATCTTGTTCTCTTGGGCATTTTGACAGCCTTTAGTACCTATATAGACCCTGGTTTCAACTGAGATCATAGCTACAGGCTTATGTGATATAATTTTGTTATCTTAACAATTATGTCAATCTAATCAGCAAGACTGAAATTAGCTATTCTCTCAGAAAATTAAAAAAGGAACTGATGGAAAAGAGTAAAATTATTTATTAACTTTTTGTCCCTCTCCACACTCAGATGAGTTGCACAGGTTCATAAACACTGGTTCCAATTATTGGAGCCACTTAATAAATAACAATAAATTGGATTAGCAAATTTCATCTGCTTCTTCCTAACACATATAGATAATGGCTTTAATATTTAAAAAAATGTTTTCAAAAAAAGGACACACCTCCAAAAAAAGAGAAGAAAATGATACACCTCTTTGAAATGTTTTACTTTGCTGATTTACAACAGCATACTCAAGGATTTAATTATACTAATTAGCAGAGGAAGCACCTCCCCCCCCCCAAAAAAAACCATGGGCAGTATCTTCCTACATTACAGGAGATAATAGGTAAGGTCCTTTATAGGAAAGGTCCTTTTCCAATAGAACTAGATATATTCCTGGGAATCAGAAAATAATTTTGGGTTGGTTGATGATAGTCATCTTTGTCTTTTGTCTGACATTAGCAAGATACTTTTCCAAATGCATAATGTATTTATCAAAATATCCCAATAATAATCATGCTGCATATTTTGTATTTGCTTTTTTCTTTCTTTACTTTTTCATGTAGCACACCCATTTTGTTGTTTTGGAGTTAAAGGGCAATGGAAAAAATACAATTTTTCATTTTATTAAAATTAGGAGCTTTCTCAGCAATAAGTTAAAAACAGCTGAACAAAAGTACTTCAAAATTGGCAGGTGGCTAGGGTTCCTGAGGAATCATTTCACAGCTTAGTTTCAAAGAAATATTTGAAATTAAAGTTTAGATGGTTTTAAATGTTCCTTTGAGTCCAAACTTCTGGCAGATATCAAGATTAAGGAAATCATTTTGAAAAAGAAACTAGCCCAACCCTCTTTTTCACCACTGCTCAGAAAGATTAAGGCAAGGACTAAATCAGCAACAGGATGAGAAAGACTGGAATCCTACCATAATAACTTAGAAATTCCTGTGGCTTATTAATTGAGGTTGTGGCTTAATAACTGAGGTGGCAGTGGTTGTGTGGTGAAACTGGAACCATCTTGGCCAAGAATTCTAGTACTAAGCTTTCTAATCATTAACCACATAAATTTAGAAAACTCCATTATCTTCTCTGAGCTTCACTTTCTCTCTGTGTCCCATGTAGATCACAATAATAACAACTGGACTTTAACTGCGATTTTTTGGAGATACTTTAAAAAAGCAAAAGGAAGTTAACATTATCATACACAGCTTCTCTCTCCACCACTCTCCCTCTAGCCTACCACACAGAACTACTGGATTATCTCAAATTTCTTATTTGGTGTTGTTAGCATAGGCTTAACTTTTAAATGATAAAAGAAAGTCTGAGCTCACATCATTCCCAAATCCAGCAGTTGTAATTATGTTTATTCAGTGCCATGGAAGTCAGTAACCAAGATGAGTCATTTTAAAAGCTGATGTTGTCAAGATGATGAAATTAGTCATGTAGCCAATCTGATTTGGGTAATCAGATGATCAAAATATCTGACCCAACCAAACTAAATTCCAATTATTTCCATTTTCAAATCTGTTAGTCATTTGAGTCTTCACTAAGATTATGCAATCCAAGTCACACTGGTTTGCAGGAAGAAATGAAGCAAAAGACAAATTAAGAACTAAGGTAACAATGCATTGGGCACAGAAGAATAAATTAAGAAGTCTTAAGAGAAAAGTGCAACAATCATCATCACTATCATCAACATACTTATTATACATGGAATAAGGAAGATATTTCAAAGCAAAATATAATACTGAAAGAATTACGATGAATACAGCTTGTACTCTAGAAATGTACAACATTAGAGGTCATAGACTATGTATCGCAGAAGATTAATAATACTAAATGGAGTGTTTGTTATATCTTAAGTGAATGGTTGATGTTAAAGGAGCTTAGAGGAATAACATAATCATTAAGAGCTGAGCAGAGCCTGGCTATGAGCAAATAAGTATAAAATCACCCAGCATGAATAATAAAGTACAGATTATTTCCTATGTTATGCCTCATACAAAGATGCTAGGATTAAGAGTTATCTGGGAAATGGGAGTAAATTTAACAAATGAGTTAAGATAAAAGTAACTTACATGGTAATTGTGTTGGAATTGCTACAACTGAGGAACAGTTAGACCTATTTGCAATGTACAAGGGCATATCATGGCTTTAGATATGATCCAAATTGGAATCAGTATCCAAATTAAGCTTAATTATAAGGCATGGCAGTAGGTATTCTCTTAGTTAGGTTACAGAGTTGTGGTTCTAGGATGGACTATTCAATTTTAAGAAAAATTCTGGCCAATAGCTTGGATGAAAATAAATCAGGATTGGGCACTGGGGCAGGAAGTGGCTGGGCCTCAGGTAGGGGCAGAATTATAATCCACTAGCCCTACAGTGAAGAAAGTATGTAGTCTCCACTCATACAGGCTGGAGTGGGTACCACTAGAATATACACAAGATCTCATTCTAGTATCACTGGATACTGGATAATCCACTAACTCCAGTCAGTAGTGACTAGACCTCTAATATGTTGCCAGATTTGGTTTACATTTGCACAAGAGTTCTGTTTCTCTTTGAACTCAGGTTTTGAATTTTTGAATTGCCTTTTGTACATCTAAGAGAGTAGGTTTGGGGAAGGGAAGTGCTGATTTTAGAAGTGCTTTCTAGGTGGGGCTACTACTGGTTCATTAATTGTCACTGAAATCCTTGGACAGCATAAAGTAGCAGTTAGGGGAGAGGGAAGGGTTATTTAAGAATTTGTCCCTTCACTGCTAGAAGGTACTTTTTAGTTCATGGCTCATATAGCTCCGTAGCTAGTCCAAAGCCACAATTACAAAGTTTTATATCTCATCCCCCAAATCACATTGATTCTTCAGGACAGATGTCAATTCTAGAGATTAATCTTGTCAATACGACTCAATTTTATTAACACATTTTAAAATATTATGCTAATTAACCAAACACACACATACATATTTACATTGAAAACAGATCACAGCATTTCTTATAATGGGCAAAATGACATTTCTAAGACATTCCTAAAATGATTAACCTTGTCGTTTTCCAACCCTTTCTGCTCAGTCTATCTATGGAGATCTGTGCTGCTAACATTTTTTTTTTTTTTAAGTATTCCTGCTAGACAACTGATAGAATACAATGAATGGCAATTCTTAGCCCACAGAGCTCAAGAGCCACTTAATCAGTGAGGAGTGCACTGGCAGTGCTATGGACTGAGATTCCTTTAAAATAGCTAAGCCACAACCCAGACCAACTGCTGAGTGACAAGACTGATGCATAACCCAGAAGGAGAACAAAGCCTGCTATTCTTGTCCTCAAATGTACGCTTTTCAAAGTTGTTAATCCTTTATATATGGGCAGTAAACTTTTAATTATTTTTTTCTTGTGTTATATTTAATCTTCATCACCCATGAACTGGGTTGGGCACATACAGTATCTTTACAAGTGAGGAAACATAGGTCAAGAAATCAAAAAATACACTCTACATTTCACCTTGATAGTGAGAAGACAGAAAATACAACCCAAGCCCCTCACTCACAGAACCACCCTTTTTCCATTGCAAGACAGTGCTTGCAAAGTTTTCTCAAATTCGCTGCTTACTCATGGCAGTTTCTGATAGTTTCTCACTTCCCAATCAACTGCATGCAAATAAATTTTTCTTACAATCTTTGTGGCAAAATTTATTTTTTTTGGATACAAGAAAATTCTAACATTTATCTAAATGTAGTTTATTAGGAGGAATATGGTGTAGAACTCAGAGCTTTGAGATAATTTCTTAAACTCACAAAACATTTTCAGACACCTACATAAATATTAGCCAATATAAGAACTTCCCCAGTAGCAACTCTGAGTCAGTGTTGTTATACTCTAGGTAAGAATAAACAGAGGATGGAAACTTCCTCAATACTCCATTCTTTTACTCAAGGAACTTACAAAAGAGTTAGGCTGACGTCCAAGAACAAACTAAGGAACATTTACAATGCATATGAAAAAAATGTAAATATTAATCGATAATCTAAGCATTGATGAAATATGAAGAATTTTAGAATAGTCATAAGGATATAAAATTAGTAAAGATAATTTATAGGAAGAAATATCTGAGCCATCTTTCAAAAGAAAACACAAAATTTGGATTTCTAGAGTGTTATGTGTGTGTATATAGAATTTCACACCAATGGGAGAAAATGAGAAGAGACAATTATCAGCTAATTCGTACCCAAGTCAACAGTCAGTCTTTAACAATGGTCACCTTGACCCACAGCAAATCAAACAACTCAACTTATACCCCACTACCCTGAAAGTGATTATTACATTATAATATATATAGAATGTTAAAAGCATAAGGAGTCAAATCAGATAGGCCTGGGTTCAAATCATGACTATCCTGACATTTAACTGTATACTTGAGTAAGTGGCTAAAACTTTGTTTTCTCATATATAGCCTGTGAATAATTTCACCTACCTATCACACTGTGGGGAAGTGGAGGCACAATGTATATGAAGTACTTCGCATAGAGCCTGTCATCATTCAGGCAGATGTCATACTTCTATCTACTGAAGATGGAAGTGTAAGTTTGTTATTCCCTTATTTAAAAATATTTGACACACAAGACTGACAGTCAATTGAACTTTATATAATTCCTACTTTTGGACCACATGCAATCAGTAGATAATACTGGGCATATGGTGTATTAACTATTAGCTAATGACTGAATGCGTCTCATGCCAATTGTGTAAAATTCTCTTCTCTGAGCTCACAATCTGTATTTTTCTTTAAAAATGTGTTATGTACTGTGACCCCTACTCCAGTTGATCTCATTTTTCACCAATTTATTTCCTACTAGTTTTCTTCTTAATGAAATTCAAATGTTCATGTTATTTAACTAAATGCTTTGCATGTAGAAACTACTTGCTTATGCATACCCTGCTTACAGGCATCTTAAAGGCTTTTAGAAAATGATACATTATGTGAATGGATAAATGGCTACAGTATAACAAAAGAAATGTGTGGTCTTAATTCAGAGGAAGATCTGATGCAGACTCTAGTCATACTCTCTTTTCCATATCACCACCAGACCTATCAGTTTCTGGATATCCTGCTAAAAATTGGTAGAATTGGCAAGGTTTGGACTATTGAAAGGCAAGTGGAACACACTGGATAAACTGGAAGGGGCTGCCCATGTCTAGGGTCACAGATAGGCATCACTTCTGGATAGCCAGTGGGAGATGTTGTAGTATTGATCAACTAAAATGTGAAATATAACCTTGCCCTCAACTAGCTTTCAAATGTGTGGGACATACACTTATTGATATTTATAAGGACAGAAATTCCCTTCAAATGTTAGATTCAGACTCAGTGCTAGAGGTAATCAGAGATGAGAAGATTAATTCAGATTGAGTAGAGAGAAATTTGAGCTAGACATTGAAGATGACTAGAATTCAAAGGTGTATTTCCAAGACATATTTGCTGGTAAAGTTAGGGCTATAGAATATAGGAGGTAAAGGAAATGACATTTTTAAATAATCGGAGAAATAGGAAAACATGATGTTTTTGCCAGTCCTTCAATGTTGGTTGGCGTACAAGCTTTAATGTGTGAGAAGAGTACAATATATATGGTCAGGAAATATATATTGTTGGGAACATGCTGTGCTGGAGGAATACTTTGAGGCATTTTGAAAGACAGGCTGAGTTTTATTACCAAACTTTATATTCATTCCATATATAGTGTTTATGCTGTGTTAGGCAATAGACATTTTAGATTAGCACACATTAAAAGATAATGTAGATTCATTTATATCTATAGATTACTTGCTTTTAAAAAAATAAAAGTTTTGTTTGCTTTTTTTTTTTCATTATTCCATGATATCTGAGAAACTAAGTAGAAGTTTTCTTCATAATACAAAATTGGGCATAATGATTTGGGGCAATCATGAAAGGCACCAGGTGGCCATTCGTGTCTGTTCATTTCTAGCTTCAAAGCCTGAAAAAATAACAGCATCACAGCCTACAAGTCTTTACTGCCATTACTGTGACATATTTCTTCTTTGCTATAAAGGTTAAAAGAGCTGTAGATGTGAGATCCTCTGAAAAGTTTTAAAAGGCATATGACATCTGCTGAGAACTAGCCACAAAATTGAAAAAAAAAAAAAAAAATCTTGGGGTCAGTTTTCAGGGAGACTCCTGTACTACATCCACACTGAAAATACCTCTGGAAACTACCTCTCCAGCTTCACACTTGATGGCAGTGTTCTGCAGCAAATCTGGAGAAAATACTCAGGTCTTAACAGCCTGTATTCAGATTTATTGGGAAGCCAGGCTCCATCTGAATGTGCACATTATTCTTATTGAGAGTCATCAATGCTTTGTCAAACTCTACAAATGTCTTTTAAATGACCATTAAAGTAAAAAGACAGTGAAATGTGGGAGCCAAGGCTTAATGCAGTCATAATAATTTTCACCCTAAATCTGAGTTCCCAAATCATCCAACCACAGAAAGAGCATAATTATCATGTGAAATGTGAAAGAATGATAACAACCATGGGGTCTTCCTTTGGATCCTGGGTCACTGTGACTGGTTATGTTCCCTAGCTAAGCTGGCAGGCTGAGAACAGGTAATGACAGGTTAGCTTTTATAAGCTTCAGTCTTTATAATTGTGCCACTGTAGAAATCCAAATCTTGTTGGAAAGTAGGGTTTTCAAGGAAAAAAATATCTGATAGTAAGATGTAATTGCCTAAGGTATATGTAAATATTTAAATATAAATATATGTGAGCTTGCTGTCTATTTATAGACATAACCATGTGTGTATTTGCGACTCTGTGTGTGCGCGTATGTAGGCACACAAAGACATTAATTTAACTCACCCGGATATTTATTTCTGGATATGACTGTTGGAAATACATCACACAACCATCCAAATTTCTATTCCAAATGCTGTTCAAGACTGTAGATAATTAAATATTTGTAGTTACATTGGGAAAGCAGAATCAATAGCAGGCTTTCTAGTTAAAAGTTTGTACCTCTTCATAGTTTTGGCATTTGTTAGTTTCAGATGGTATTGTTGCTGATTGAATTTGTTAAATGTTTTACTCAAAATCATGAAGTGCTTAAATTTGTCTGTCATTATTATGCAAACCATAGCCTCAGCTAGGCACTATTCCTTAGATAGGACAAAGCTATGAAAGAATCTATAGAGGTTAAAGTGACATGCTGATTTCCCAAAGATTAGGGTAATTTGGTCTATGCAACTCCAAGTCTATTCAATATATGTAGCCAGGTAACAATAAGATCAGCCACCTGTACAACAGCCATCTTTGCTCTCTTCTAGAGCCACTCTCAACCCCAACCAATCACTTGGTCCTTTTGGGACGTTCATAATAAGAGAAGCCAGAGGAGCATATGTGGCAAAATGATCATTATTTATCAGGCTAGAACTCAGAAACAGTTACTAATACTGATGGCTATCATTTGTACAGGGGGGACTTACATGTTACAAAGCATATTTATAGTCTCTATCTCTTTGTTCCTCTGTCTTCCTTTCTCCTTCTACTTTCCTCACAACAGCCTTACAGTAAAATAAATAAATAGATATATAGGTAAATAAATATATTTTTAAAAGATTTTATTTATTTATTTGACAGACAGATCACAAGTAGGCAGAGAAGCAGGCAGAGAGAGGAAGGGAAGCAGGCTCCCTGCTGAGCAGAGAGCCCCCATGCAGGGCTCCATCCCAGGACCCTGGGATCATGACCTGAGCCAAAGGCAGAGGCTTTAGCCCACTGAGCCACCCAGGCACCCCAATAAATAATTTTTTTTTAAAAATGATGGGCTTTGTTATAATTCCTCTGTTGCTGAAGGGGAAATGAAAATACAAAGGAGTAATTTGCCTTAACTATGACTGAAAAACTAATTAAAGGGAGAATTAGGGTTTGAAATCAAGTCCCTGATATTGCACAAGCAGTATTCTTTGACAATAATATGATGATCTGGTAAATTTGGCAGAAATTCAGCATGTCCACCAAATGGAAAAGCACATCACAAAATTTATCAATAGGTGACCTAGAAAAAAATTTGCTTCTATATATAGTAGGTCTGCTTAGGTCTGGGTTGACTGAAATTAATCACATCCATGTGCTTTCTAATCTTACTCTCCATTCAAAACCTGATCCACAATTTTAAAAAGTTTTTGGCCTTTGTTCGCTATATCTGTATATTCCTATCTTAAATAAACAAATCAGACCACATTCAAGGGATTTTATAGTTCTTATCTGTGTCTGTGAGGCACCATGTACAACATCATACCAGGATTTACTTTCATCTTAAATATCCTGTCCAAATCTGGCCAAAGAGATACTGAAGACTTTACTTTTGTACTGACTATAATTAAAATTAATATTTGGCATTTTTATAGTATTGTATTATCTCAAAACATTTTTTCTCTAATCATTTTATCTAAGTATAAATGTCTATTACTACATTTTTCATTTTGTAACTCAAAGTGAAATCTAAGACTTGCCAAAAGGACTCACATCTAGTTTGTGGCAGAGGAAAGACTAGAATCTTTTACCTTATTTTAAGTGTCACAGACTTGGAAATAGTTAAGACTTTTCTCTCACTCTAATGACAGATTAAGGGATCTTACTGTTTCCTTCCCATCCAACACCAGTCTGACCACATATTCATAAAGAGGTTTTCCATCAGTTGGTATCGTCAGTGCTGAGCTCCGAAGTGGGACCAGGAGGGTGCGAAGGTGAGAGGAAAGTCAAGACATTTTGTTATAGGAGTTATTTTCTCATCAGTCCATTCATTCATTAAAAGTTTAGTAGTGTTTGCTGACCCTGAACTGAGTGCCAGGTGCTGACCCTGAACTGAGTGCCAGGCTCTGCACCGGACATTCAGCATTCAAAACAGACAAGACAAGTCCTTTGCCTTTATTCTCCCTGTGTTCCCAAGGTCTTGAGAGAACTACCCTCCACTTTCAGAGCCCTCTGATCTGCTCTACCACAACAGTTTCCCTGCTTGAATATACAAAAACTGATTCATACTAGGGTTTTTTGAGTATAATAAAGAAGACAACTGGAGACAAAGGCTATTTCCAGAAACTAAACATGGAGGTTAGCCTGAGTTCCACCTATTTCTAACAGCAATCCCACAAATACCAAACAGAAAGTAATCAGAAACACTGACAATTCTCACACAGATTCAGTCCTATCTTTAATATTTGTGGGACCCACAGAAAAAGCACAAGTGGAGGACTATAACCCCCACCCCCCTTTCCCCACTCAGCCAGCTCATTTTGTTGAACACTGTAAGGAGTCTGTCATATGGATGCAAGGAACACTCTTCCTCTTCATCAACCCCTCTCACCCCTCCCCCACCACAAACTGCTAAACAACCTACCTTTGGCTGTTTGGCATGGGGGGCATAGTTTGCCTTGGAGAGGATACTCTGAGAATGGTGCTTATGTAGGTCCTAGAGGTGGGCTCAGGACATTTAAGAAAAGAAGTAGTCACATGGTCGAGATGAGGGGGCATGGGCACCAGGAGGCACATCTCCTGGGCCCTAAGGTTTGCTCACACCATGGGAACAGTTGTGGCCAAAAAAGGGCCAGGTAGGAAGCCTCTGAAATAGAGCCCCCAGGGCAGAAGTTCCTGCTTCCCAAGTCTAAGGATGGTACTGTTTTTGTCTATTCCTGGGGGTGGGGATGGGGAATTAGACAAAATTTATTCTTAGCTTTCTCACACTTTTATTTTTTTTTAAACTGTCTTTATATTTTTAGGATCCTGCAAACTGACCTCTGTAGGCCTCTCCCCGGACTAGCCTGCTCAAGGAATTTCTTTATCCCCCAGTGCTTGTCTTTTAATACCTCTTTGGCCTCATCAGGCTACACATAGGCCATCTAATAGCTTGCTACTAGGTATGTCTGTGAACCTACTGCAGAAGGATTACCTGAGAAATATAAATTTTTGGCTCTCAGATCTACAGAATCAAAATCTGCATTTTATCAAGATTTCCTAGTGATTTATATGCACAATAAAATTTGAGAGGAACTGATCTAATAGATTTATTTTACAAGGAGATATAAAGAACTTACATAATTTTAAAATATCCAGTAGTTTTTATTTGCATATGATTGATGATATTGAGCATCGTTTCATGTAATCATTGGCCATCTGTATGTTTTCTTTTGAAAAGTGTCTACTCAGATCTTCAGCATATTTTTAAAATCAGATTTTTTATTTTTCTTTTTTTGTTTTGTTTTCCTGTTTTTGTCTTTTAGCTATTGAGTTCTACAGAATACAAGTATAGCAAAGTTTTTCTAAAGAAAACTTAGAGTGAGGAGCTCAAGGCACAAGTAATGGCCTAATAGAATAAGATTTCATAAAGGATATCAATTTCAAACTCTTAGAGAAAATAAGTATGAAGAAAGTGAGTAGTCACAGAAGTTAAGAGAACAGGGAAACTTGAGGATGAAATAACAAAAAATGGCATATGTACCAGAGTTCCAAGTAAATAAGAGATTTTGCAACTGAGCAATCAGGAAGCTATTTACAGCTTTGGTGAACGTAGTTTCTCTATAGCAGTGGAGTCTGAAATCAGATTATAAATTTCAGGAGGTAAGGAGAAAGTAGCAGCTGAGGAATTAGAAATAGGCAATGTTACTTAATCTTTCAGAAAGGACATCTGCAAAGGAAAGCAGAGAGATAGGAAGGTACTGGAGGGACACTTGTCCTAGGAAACTATTTTCAGGACTGGAACAGTTTAAATATAAGAGCACCAATTTAATGGGAGTGGGGACAACCAATAGAATAAGGTAATAGAAAATACAAAAGGCACTGATTTAAGAACAAAGATGGAAAGGCTGATTATGAATAGAAGTTGCACCTAAATTTCTTACAGTGGAAGAAATAATTTGTGTGTGTGTGTGAGAGAGAGAGAGAGAGAGATTGGGTGGGGAGGGAGAGGGAAGAACAGATTAGAGAGAATAGATGGTTTTGAGGTTATGGGTTGAAAGTTATTGAGAAGGTAAGCCAGGTGACACCCGAAAACTTCAGTCTCCCTGAAGAAGTAAAGAGACGCATCTTTATTTTTTTTTTTAAGATTTTATTTATTTGAGAGAGAGAGAATGAGAGAGAGAGAGAGAGAGTGCATGAGAAGTGGAAGGATCAGAGGGAGAAGTGGACTCCCCTGCCAAGCAGGGAGCCCAATGCAGGACTCAATCTCGGGACTCCTGGATCATGACCTGAGCCAAAGGCAGTCACTTTTCTATTTTCTATTTCTATTTCTTTTTCGAGAGAGATCGATCATGCAGAGTGGGGGAGCGGGTGCAGAGAGGGAGAAGCAGGTTCCCCACTGAGCAGGGAGCCTGATGTGGAACTGGATCCCAGGGCCCTGGGATCATGACCTGAGCTGAAGGCAGATGCTTAACCTACTGAGCTACCCAGGTGCCCTCATAAGAGATACATTTTTTGATTAAAGGGGAGGAAGACATTGATGTGGGGTTTATTGAGTTCTTAAAGAGGCCAAACTATACTTCTGCCTGAAGTTCCCTTGATTCTATAAACTAGAATTCTGCTCCTAAACTGCTGTTCCTAGAGGTCTTTTAATTTTCATCCAGACCACCCTTAAATCCTACTGGTTCTCCTAAATCTACCTTTGAAGTGGCATTTCAACAAAGAAATTTTGCTGACCTGTGTCCTTTGTAACTTCACTGAGTTCCTAAGCATCTTCCTCTTAAACACTTTACTAGCTTACCTTAAATTGACTGCTTATGATTCATCTTTTCTGTATATTTGGATATACTTTATATTACTTTAAGAATTTTTATATCTATATCTCTATCTAGATAATCAACCTCTTTTGTTGTTGTTTGTGATTTTGCTGAAGTAGAATTAGTAGTCTTTTTTTAAAGATTTTGTTTATTTGAGGGGGATAGGGCACACACACGAATGAAGGGGGAAGAGGGCGAGGCAGAAGTGGACTTCCAGCTAAGCAACGAACCCCAGCATAGGGGGTTCAATGCCAATACCCTGAGATTATGACTTGAGCTGGAGGCAGACACTTAACCAACTGAGCTACCTAGGCAGCCCAGAATCAGTGGTATTATATAACAATTTCAAACAAAAAATGCTTGAAGGGAATTTATGAGAATAATTGTTTTTAAGGGAACAAACAAACAAAAACTATCTCAATTGAGCCAAAGAATGGCAATCAACTTGTTACATGTTTCCTTGTATATGAACAAGATACCATCACTACAAACTCTCTTTGGAATGCTAATGCACATAGAAGAGGATGAGCTTGTGAAAAATTTAGATATTAGGCTCATTTAGTACAATCCAAAAGAGCAATTTGGCTTTAAGTTTAAAAATGGGGTAGATGGGGTCACAAAAGGTTTTTCTAGCCAAGTTTAATGAATATAGTTTTCACAGTTTTAAGTTGAAGATAGTCAAAGCTAGTTAATAAGATAGTTAATAAATTACCACCACATTATAATTGACAAAGAAAACCCCATGCTTATATCAGTCAATCATCAAACAAAGTAAATCCTGGCCCAGATTTAGAAACCTATTATAAGTCCTGATTTTATGGGATAATTCTCATTATAAACAAAATATTCACATTGTAACTAGCCAACTTTTTAAGAATTTGCAAAAGCTGATTGTTGCTCATAGTGTCAATCCAATTTTTTTCTGGTTTCCTAGTATCCACAAAAATTTGGCTTCAATTTTCCTATTGATTAACATACAAGCACATCAGCTTTTTTTCTCATATGCTTACCCATTTTCTTTATATGCCTTTGGTCATGTTTCTCCTAGAAAGCTAGCCTCAACATTATTTTTCTCAAAGTCTTTCCATTCTGAAACGATAAGCTGAAAATCCATAAGCCCGGCTTATAAATTTATAAATTTTCCAGATCTAGGTACATTGGAAGATTATAAATCACAAATTTGATTTACAACTACAAATAATTTATTTAGCTTTTCACATGTATTTAGTGGTGGACTAGACCCTTGAAATATCCCAATATTCTTCAATGTTTCACTCCTTTTCCATCTACATATGTTGTTTCCAAAATAAATTTTAATTAAAAAAAAATCAAAATGATTATAGTTCCCAGAATTTTAGAGTATAAGCGTTAGTTGTAGACTAAGCTCATGTTCAGCAAATACTTACTGGTCAACTGATTGATTAAATCAGTGTCAAAGTTTGATTGGAGAAGCCACTTTTATTCAAATACTTCGTTACAAAGGGCAGCAAGTTAACATAAATATCTGTTCTGGCTTTTCATGACTAGAGAGGTTTCATTCACCTAAAACTTAGATACTTCCTATGTTCACATCCTATTTCACTTTATTGAAATTAAATTAATTAAAAGTGATATTATTTAAGTTCAGCTCTTCTGAATTGTAGAATATTTCTAGAAATATTTTCTTAACATTTTATCCATCTTAATCTTCAGTCTTATGAGAATATTCTCAACAGCAAGTTATTCATTTTAGTTTCATGAGTATCATTAGGAAAAAAGTTCCTCACAAAGTATTAGACTTTAAAAGCATCATGTTGAAGTAAGATTAACTCATTTATGAGTCAGAATAGATGAGGGAAGAAGCACAAACTGAACAAAGCAGGAAGTATAAGCCAGCAAAATCCAATTTCCTTCAGTAAATTACTGTGCACAGATAACAGCAAACAGGTCATTTAAACAGACTAGATGAGTCATTTATCCATTGTTCAGAGCTAGCAAAATTCACTGCTCTGTAGGAACATCCTGGTTATTGACAAAATTTAGTTTGTGTGTCACTTACCAAGAACTTAAACTTAGTTTAAGGGGACTAGTTTATGGACATCATTCCCATATCAGAAATGAGAAGACATCTTAGCTCAGAGGAAGTGGAACTGAGGAAGCAACCTAAAATAGTTGTAGATGGCTTCAATCAGTCAGCCAACATACGTCATGAAGTATTACCTAGCAATTATGGTAAGTATTCAGTGCCATACGTAAATAATAAGAGTTATAAAAATGTATTACCTACACTAAACACTCAGTTATATATTCCCATGCCATTCTATTTGAGTGGATATTTTGTCTCCCTGACTTATTATAAATTTCCTATGAATGTAGTTCATCCATATTATCCCTCAATTTTATCTCTAACAATGTTGAAATCAAAGTAGAGTTTCAATACATACATATTTATTGATAGATTCAAGTCAACAAACTGACTGAAATTTCTTTTCCAGCTGGTTTTGTGGGAATCATCAAGTTATCACCCTTGAGCAGGGATCATGTCTTCTGTAAGGACTAGATAGAATATACCTTAGACTTTGTGGGCCAGAGACTCTCTGTGGAAACTACTCTCTGTGGAAACTACTCTCTTTGTGGGCCAGAGACTCTCTGTTGTCCTGTGAGAAGAGCCACAGACAACATAAACTGCTCTGGTTGTGAACCAATAAAGCTTTATTTTAAAAAAGCAGGCCATTGGTGGAATGTAGTTTACCAGCTTCTGTCCTATGCCATCATTGAATTCTATTTAACTACTCTGTTATATGAGGGAGATACTTCTAAAAATATGGTATTATAGGGGCACCTGTGTGGCTCAGTTGTTTAAGTATCTGCCTTAGGCCCAGGTTATGATCCTGCAGATCAAGCCCCACATCAGATTCCCTTCAGCAGAGACTCTGTTTCTCCCTCTCTCTCTCACCCCGCTTGTATACTCTCTCTCTCTGTCTCTCTCTCTCAAATAAATAAAATCTTTAAAAATATATGGTATTATATAATCAATTATTTTTAAAAGATGGACCTAATCAGTGACTATCTCATACAAAATGAGAAAAGCTAGCTTCTACGTGAATCCTATGATGTGACCAAAGAAAGAAGCAGCATTTAAAAGACCTACTGGGTCAACATATTATTTAATACGTTCATCTTTGGAATTACTCATAAGAGTCACAGAACATAATTATATAAATAGGTATTTTTGCTAACCAACCAACAGGTTAATTATCTAATTAACCTATTGGCATCCATTTATACAGAGATAACAAAATTCTGTAAAAGAAACAAAACTATGAAAAGTGGGTTCTAAAACTAGTGTTCTTTTAACATATGTTTTGTTGTTTTCTTGAAACCAATATTTAGATAATATTGTGTAGTCATTGAAGGAGCCAGTTGAAAAGAATTACTTTAATAAATTATGACAATTCAGCTATTGAGAGACTAAGCAGGCAGTAATATCAAGAGCATACTATTGTACACTCATATTAATGAGATTTCTTCATAACACAGTAAAAAATCATGTTATAAAATATCATAAAAAGATACCCTGTATTTTAATGCCATATTTATTTATGCTTAAGATTTTTTGTAAGGCTCTGTAATCCAAATAATTAAAATTATCTCTTAGATTATGGTAGTGTAGTGGTTTGTTTTCCTTTTTATTGTTTGCTTCTTTGATGTTTTTCTTTTTCAAATGAATTTTGCTATTTCACAATGTATACTTTTTACAAACTAACTTAAGTTTGTCTTAAGCTGTTTTGGGTTAGTAGGCTATATAGGAACAAAGTACACTGGAACCAAGAGAGAAGACTTTACTTCCTACCCTGTCCCTTCCACACCCTCTACTAACAAAGCATGACTTCATGCCATATCCAGCAAAATAGAAAGGATAATTCTTTCTGTAGTCAACTGAGGAAAGTGGAAGATGAGTAAAAAGAGATTACTATTATGCATAGTCTTTCGAAATTTTCTTTTTTGTAATTAAGGTAGTAGATGAAGGAAGAAATGGATGAAAGAAGAAATTTCCATTCTTTTGAGAATAGAAATAATTCAGTAGAATGGAAAAAAAAGGACAATAAGGATAAAAGATATATTTGAGAGCAAATCCATAAGAGAAGGTAAGATATCAAGTACCTTGCAGGAATGGTGGGCTAAGATAAGGAGCACTATCATCTGTAAGTATGTGAATTCAGTTGGAGTTTGGTCACAGACGTGGGAGGCAGTCATTTCTCTTTCAATTGTTTCTACAATTTCTGTTAAACCTCCTGAAATCTCTCTCTACAGATAGTATCTTAAAGAAAACCAAGGAAGGGGCACCTGGGTGGCTCAGTGGGTTAAGCCTCTGCCTTTGGCTCAGGTCATGATCTCTGAGTCCTAGGATTGAGCCCCACATTGGGCTCTCTGCTCAGTGGGGAGCCTGCTTCCCTCTCTCTCTCTGCCTGCCTCTCTGTCTACTTGTGATCTCTCTGTCAAATAAATAAATAAAATCTTAAAGGGGAAAAAAAAAAAAAAAGAAAGCCAAGGAATTTTCCAAACAGACTTTTTGAAAGGTCAGTTATGGTTACCAATAAAATACAGGATGTCCAATTAAATTCAAATATCAGATAAGCAAGGGATAAATTTTTAGGATGTCTCCAATATGGAATGAGACACAATTTTTTAGTGTACATAAATTTGGTATGAAGCACTATTTTTAGTAGAATGTGTATTTGGAACGTACTTATCCTCAAATATTATTACTTATTTATCCAAAATTCAAATTTGACTGTGTCCTATATTTTTTATTACCTAAATCTGGAAACCTATCCATAGTCCAAGTAGAAAGCATAAGCAAACTCTGGTATATAGAAATAAATGCCTTTTAGAATATTCTCAGTTATTATCAGGTTGCATACAATCTTTTGGGGACAGTGAAAAATGTATAGCAAAGGTGTTATGCACAGGCAGAATAAAAAGTAACCTATGAAATGAAAGGGTTTTTTTTTAATTTTTTTTTTAAAGATTTTATTTATTTATCAGAGAGAGAGGGCGAGAGAGCAAGCACAGGCAGACAGAATGGCAGGCAGAGGCAGAGGGAGAAGCAGGCTCCCCGCCGAGCAAGGAGCCCGATGCGGGACTCGATCCCAGGACGCTGGGATCATGACCTGAGCCGAAGGCAGCTGCTTAACCAACTGAGCCACCCAGGCGTCCCTGAAATGAAAGTTTTTATGATTTAATATCTCTGCAATATACTCCTCTGATGCCAACAAGTGTCTAATACTAATTTAAGAAAGCTAATTATCAATGGACAAAAGACACTGACAGACATTTCTCCAAAGAAGACATACAGATGGCCAACTGACACATGAAAACATGCTCAACATCACTAATCATCATGGAAGTACAAATCAAAACCACAAGGAGATATCACCTCAAACCTGTCAGAATGACTAAAATAAATAAAAGAACACAAGAAAAAAAAAGGTGTTGATGAGGACATTGAGAAAAAGGAACTCTTGTGCACTGTTGGTGGGAATATAAACTGGTACAGCCACTGCAGAAAACAGTATGGAGGTTCCTCAGAAACTTAAAATAGGATTACCATGTGAGCCAACAATTCCACTACTGGGTATTTACCCCCCCACACACAAAAAACAAAAACACTACCATGAAAAAATATATGCATACCACATAACACATATAAAAATGGAATACTGGTTATAAAAAGTAATAAAGTCTTGCCATTTGTTACAACATGGATGTTAAATTAAATGAGTCAGTCAGAGAAAGATAAATACCATATGATTTCACTCATACATGGATTTAAGAAACAAAACAAATGAAAGAGGGGAAAAAATTCAAACAAAACATACTCTTTTTTTTTTTTTTAAGATTTTATTTATTTATTTGACACAGAGAGAGAAATCACAAGTAGGAAGGCACAGAGAGTGGAAAGCAGGCTCCCTCCTGAGCAGAGAGCCCCACATCGGGCTTGATTACAGGACCCTGAGACCATGACCTGAGCAGAATGCAGAGACTTAACCCACTGAGCCACCCAGGTGCTCCAAAAGAACACATTCTTAACTACAGAGAACAAACTGATGGTTACCAGAGAGGAGGTAGGTGGGGATAATGAGTGAAATGGGTGAAGAAGATTAAGAGTACACTTATCATGATGAGCACTGAGTAATGTATAGAATTGTTGAATCACTATACCTTACATCTGAAACTAATATAACTCTGTTAGATACACTGTAATTAAAATAAAATAGAAGGCTAATATCAGCAAAAAGTACCTTAGTTTGAAAATCTTTTGCCATTTTTTCATGAGTACCATGAAGACACTTAAATTAATTCAGTGCATTTTATAAGTGCTTTACATTTTCCAGAGTAGAAAACAGAGCCTCCAGAAGATAAGTAATGCCCAAAACATTGGAAGAAGGTCTGCTCACCACTAAAGTTGATTCTCCATCACAGCTTGCTGCCTCTCAGCAAGACATGTTGGAAATAAGACAGTGGGACCTATTTGAAGCACAGAGCTCTGTTGGAGGGATTAGACTGACTCAAGAGCATTGTTCATCTGGGAGGCAGAGTGGGAGAGCTGGAACTAAGAATAGTGACAGCAGGAAGAGGATGGATATGCAGAGAAAAAAAATTACTATTTGAATTTCACAGATCACCAAGTCTCTCTTATTTTCAGCTTCTCTATTACCTTCTTAAATAATTAACAAACCTATGTTGAAATCTTTCAAATAGGGAATTTCACTATATGGGTTCTATGATAAGTAATACTTACACCAAAGGAAATTGATTCCTTGATTTGATGTAAAGATAAATAATATTTAGGAAATAGAGAATATGCCAAAGGTAGTTCAACTTATGGTAGTTGTAATGAATATTTAGGGGGAGTTTATAGGAAGATGGCAGATAAGGGCTTCAGTAAGAGTTTAAGGCTTCATGGTAGTTAGACATTCATTAATCTATTTCTTCATTCCATAGATATTGAGTTAGCATCTATCATGTGCCAGGACTTATACTAGCTGCAGAAATTTAAAAAATGAGTAAGTCACAATTCCTAGCAAATTCAGATGTGCTTAAAAAAAAAGTTATTTACATCACCTTCAAAGAACATCAAATAACTAAAATAGTTGCAAGATTTCTCCAAAGAAAACCATAAATCACTATTGAAAAATATTAAGAAGGTCTAAGTAAATGGAGAAATACACATTGAAAACAGTTTGAAATGGAAGATTCAATAAAAATGTAAAGGTATTTTTTCACAAAGTATATATGTTATCTATATATTTCAATTCTAATCAAAACATAGCCATTTTTTAAAATTTTCATTAAAATTCCAGTTAGTTAACATACAGTGTAATACTAGTTGCAGGTATACGATTTAGTTGATTGAGATTTAGTTAAATGAGATACGATTTAGTTGATTGAGATTTAGTTAATTGAGATACGATTTAGTTAATTGAGATACAACACCTGGTGCTCATCTCAAGTGTACTTCTCAATCCCCATCACCTATTTAACAAAATTGATAAGCTGACCCCAAATTTTTCTATGGACGTGTAAAGGATGAAAAAATCTAGGCAATCTGAAGAAGGAAAAAAAAAAAAAAAACCCTAAAAGATTTCTGCTGGGCGCCTGGGTGGCTCAGTGGGTTAAGCCGCTGCCTTCGGCTCAGGTCATGATCTCAGGGTCCTGGGATCGAGTCCCACATCGGGCTCTCTGCTCGGCAGGGAGCCTGCTTCCCTCTCTCTCTCTCTCTGCCTGCCTCTCCATCTACTTGTGATCTCTCTCTGTCAAATAAATAAAATCTTTAAAATAAAATAAAATAAAATAAAATAAAATATTTCTGCTATCAGAGATTTATTGTCCTGTGGACTTGGTGTAGGCAAAGTCAGATATGCAAATCGATCAGAATACAGAAGCCAGAAACTCACACATACACATGGACCTGATGCATGATTAAAAAGAAAAACTATTGTGAAAACACCACACACACGCACACACACACACACACACACACACACGCTGATACAGTGAGGGAAATGGCCTTTTCAATAAATGGTACTTTGTCAATTCAGTATCGATAAGAAAAATGACTCTTGAATTTATATTTTGAATTACCACCTAATTCTATTATAGGTGAATAGTAAATATAAATATAAAAAGGTAAAATGATAAAGTCAAAACTTTTAAATGTCCACCAAATAATGGAATGGAGATATATAAATCTCCATTAATTGAATATTAATTGAATATTACTGTCATAAAAAAAGTTTGATACATGCTACAACATAATGAACCTTGCAAACTTTACGCTAAACAAGTGAGTAACAAATTACATATATTACTTGATTCCATTTTTATTAAATGTCCAAACAGGGCAAATCCATAAAGTCATAAAGAAAATTAGGGATTGCTTAGGGCCTGAGGAGATTGAGAATTAGAAGAGCAATAGCTCAAGTGAAGGGGATTTCTTTCTGAAGTGGTAAAAAAAGTTCTAAAATGGATTGTAGTCATGGTTGCCCATATCTGTGAATACACTAAAAAGCACTAAATGTAAATGAACCCTTAAATGTAAAAAAACAAAAAAATAAAACAAACAAAAACCTCATCTTAATCGTACCATAAACCATTAAATGGGTGGATTGTATGGTCTGTGAATTTTATTTGGTAAAACTGCTATTAAAAAAAAAGAAAAGAAAAAAGTAAAAACTTCTAGAGACCAGTAAAAGATGAAAACATTCATGGCCCCGAGCTATAGGCAGATTTCTTTTTTTTTTTTTTTTAATAGGCAGAGTTCTAAACAAGACAAAAAACACAGTAGACATAAAAAAATCATAAATTGAACTACCTTAAAAATAAACTTTTCTGGGACTCCTGAGTGGCTCAGTCAGTCAAGCACCTGCCTTCCACTCAGGTCTTGATCCCAGGGTTCTAGGATCAAATGCCATATTGGGCTCCTTGCTCAGCGGGGAGCCTGCTTCTCCCTCGGCCTGATGCTCCCCCTGCTTGTGAAGGAATGCGCGCGCTCTCTCTCTCACAAATAAATAAAGTCATAAGATTAAATTTATCTTTAAATTAACATATGCCAGGAAGAGTGTAAAAATCCAAGCCACAATGTAAGAGAAGACATTTGTAATGCATCTATTTATAAAGGACTCATTTTCATAACATACAAAGAACTCTCAAATTCAGTAACAGACAACCTAATGGCAAAAAAGGCAAAAGGGGGGCACCTGGGTGGCTCAGTCGTTAAGAGTCCTGGGATTCAGCCCTGCCTCAGGCTCCCTGCTCAATGGGAAGCCTGCTTCTCCCTCTCCCACTTCCCCTGTTTGTGTTCCCTCTCTCACTGTGTGTCTCTCTGTCAAATAAATAAATAAAATCTTTAAAAAATAAAATTTAAAAAAAAAAAGGTCAAAAGGGCTGAACTTTACAAAAGAGGATATCCAAATAGTAAACAAACCTATGAAAAGAAGCTCATTATCATTGACACAGGAAATTCAAGTCAAAGATACACTGCAAGACCACTACACACCTACCATCATAAATAAAATTTTAAAAATGAAGAAAATACCAACTGTTTATAAGAACATAGAACATTCAGATCTCACATGTTGCATCCACTTGGCACTACCTACTAAAGGTGTTTATATTCATATCTTTTGATTCAACAATTCCTCACGCCTGGATATATACTTAACAAATACCTATTTATCAAATGACATAGACAATAATTTTCATATTCCAATACAGTAAACTATCTAATACCTATTAAGTGTTAGACTTGATAAATAGGTTGTGGTACTCTTATAAAACAGACCCGTATAAAGCCATGAGAATGGCTGGTCTACAACTACATCCGTTAACATGGATGTAATTATCACAAACATAATAAAATACAATACTAAGAGAAAAATCTAGCCACAAAAGCATGTAGATTGTATGTTTCCATTTGTACACATTTCAAAACCAGTTGAAACAAAACAATGAGGATGAAAGTCAGGTGAGTGATTACCCACGGGAGAAGACGGGAAAGAGGTTTCTAATCACGGGAGGAGCTTGAAGGGGTCAGACTATGCCCTTCGGACAGGAGGACTACTTGGAGCTGAAAGCAACTGAGAAACAGCAGACACTGGAAGAACTTCCCGCCCCACTTTTGGCTTAAAACCTTTGTAAAGGTTACAGAAATGTGCGTTTATCCAAGTATTTCTTCTCCCCATCAGGAAACGGAGAACAACTCTCATTTGTGTAACAAACCTTACGAACCAACCCTTACTCCTCACAGAGTTCCTGGTCACCTTCCCACAAGTACCCAACCCTAGCGCGCCTGCCCTTCTAGTACTGGTTCTGGCCCCACACCTCAAGGGCTTGGAGGGACTGGAGAGGAGTAAGTTCTGCGGTCTCGGAGAATTTGCAGGTTTCAGGAGCAGGGAACTCACCGAGGAGGCGCAAGTTCGCTGCAGGATCACGCGCTCCCTCACCGCAGGGCCTGAAGGGCTGAAAAGACGACGGATGTGGACGCCGATGCGCATGCGCCCAGACAGTCTCAGCGTCACGTGCCAGTTCACGGCTGCGCACTGGAAGATGTCTCCCGAGTGGGGACTGCCGGCGGGTTACATAATACGAATTCGGGAGAGGGTGAGGCGCCCCTAGCTGCAGGGTTCCAGATACCCGGTCAGCCAGTCTTATCCCTTGCAGGGCCTCCACCAGCTCTCCAGCTCCCATGACCAGCGGTTAGCTTTATGCGTCCTGGGTCCTTCATGCCCCCGGGGTTAAGCCAGGGGTCCCCTCAGATGATGACTCGTTGGGCAGCTATATGGCTGCAGCTGAGGCGGTCGGTCCCCAGGGCAGCAGTGGAGGCTTGCGCAAGAGAAAACAGTATCCAGAGAATGATTCCCAAAGTAAGTGACAATTTTCTTTACCAAGAGCCTCATGATTCAAACCGCTGATTTGTTTCGGACTGGGAGTCGGATCACCCAGGGTGTTCACTCCTATCCTCGTGGATTTAATGAAGATGCTACATTAGCGGAGTGCTGGGCTGTGAACGCAGTGTCCGCCTGCAATGGAACAGGTGTCCCCTTGTGAGGTAGTGATAGTGTTCAAGACCGTCCATTTTAGGATACGTCTGGGTATCCAGTGAGGACAGGCTTTATCAGCTAAAGTTTAAGGTTGTGGGTGTGTGTGTGTGTTTAGTTTAATAAGAGCTTTGATGTGCTGTACTGTCCTTCAGGCCAATAGAACAACGATGGCAGCCAAATGATGACAGTGGAAAACAGAACGTGTCAACCAGGACTTGAGGAGAGGGAGGTGGGCAGCTTTTGTTTCCATGGGGGCACATTCTCCTCTATGTCCAAGAAAAACTCAGAATGCAATGGCCAGCTCACCCAGATGGAAGCCCCAGTCAAATGTTTGTGACTCGCAACCAGTGGGTCCTATTTGGGGCTACCCAATAAATACCTAGATTGTGTGAACAGTCAGTGTCAAAACAGTTGGCTCCCCCTTAATGTGACAGAGAGGCTGTGTAGGTTTCAGTGATATCCATCCCATATCCCAGGTACAATGGGGTTGTTTTATTTAGAGTGGTTTTTCTGTTGCCAACATAATGGTGCTTGAGTGCTAACAAGGGGTAAGCCCCATGAATCTATTACTCTAAAAGTGAGTTTACCTACCTCTTGCTGGGTGTGGAGCTAAAAGACAACCAAGCCAAAAATAGGAAAAGGAAAGGTTTTATCTGCAACAAGTAAAAGAGGACACTAGTGATATTTCCCAAAGCAGGGTCTCCTTGGATAACAAAACGAGGAATTATTAAGCTAAGAGTACATACATATTCATGAAGGGGCTTGTGTGATGGGGAATTCAGCACGGAACTAGAGCAAGAGGCATCTCTAAGTGTCACAGTCCAGGTCTAAGTTGATCAAAGTCCCAAGGGCCAATAAGGGTTAGTTAGCATCATTAATTCTCTGACTCCAATTGTTTGGGTATTCAAGCACTCAAAGGAGTTTAAATCCTGAAAAGAGAACTCTGTGATGTATTCAGTCTTTCCTTTTGAATCAGCAATGAGAATTTTACCACTGATGTATTGTCCCTAATATTATTAAGCTATCTTCTGACCTGCTTGTAACTATTTATTCTTACATTCTTTTGTTTCCTTAAAATAATTAACTACTGAGTTCTGTAATTCTGCAATTTCAACATACCCCTGAAGTTCTGCAAAAGATGTGCTTTGGGCAAAAAACACTGGTCAGGCATAGATCACAAGATGGCCAGGGGCCTGAAATGACTTTTCTTATGACAAGAAGCTATGTCTTTCTCTTTTTCCAAAGATCCCTAACTTGTTCTGCCTATAAATCCATCCCAAATCTGAGTATAGCCATCCATGACTCTGATGGTATTTTTAGGACCCCGCTGGCCAGCAGTTTGATGGGTTGCCCATGTAGTTTCACTGACAGATAAAGAATACCCACATCCAATGTTTTTGGTAGTTATGTATCACAGGTCAGGTGTTGGGATCAGTACTGGTAACATCAGATGAATTAAGAATGCTAATCCTAGGTTTTTCTTCCTTAATATGCTGCTCTGGTGCCTTTCAGCCCCTGTTCCAGAAGTAGTGACAACTACCATGGCAATCTCAATGAGCTAGAGAATGGCCACATATTCAATTGCTGGATTTATTTCTTTGCTGGGTTTGCAGGTGGACCCCATTGTAGTTGGGTGTTTCTGTTAGATGACCATCTCATGACCAAAAAACCACCAGAATGGTAGAAGTCTAAGATCAAGAAGACAAATACTTAGTAGGAACTTGTATGAGAAGTTCTTTCCCTTCTGTAGGAATTATATGTGTGTAATGACCCTTAGATGTTAATGTGGCTTCAGCCTTAGGAACTCGACCTGCTTGTACACACCTTATGTGTTGGCCTTGGGGGCATTACTGTCAACCATGAGGAGATGGCCTGGGGGTGGGATATGCCAGATCAGGATCCCCATCTTCTCCTCCCCAAGGATGCATATTCCATTTCAGGCATATTGTGTTTAACAGGTCCAGCTTACATGAGGACAATGAGATCTCAGTGGAGAGTGAGTAGTTCCCTCTCACCCAGGGGTGTGATGTAACTCGGACATCTCAGTGGGACATCCTATTGCAAATTCTAGAAGCTAATGCCTTTCCCAGGCATGATGGGGTTTTGTATTCTCAGCAGCATAGAACTTTGCTTCTCGCTAGGAATAGAGGCATGGGTTGTTCCCCATGACTTTTATGCCTTTACACTGTGGATGTCTCAGTAGGGGTCCCCAATCTGGCATAATGGCAACAGGCCCTAGTGGTTGATCATTCAAATGTGTTAAAGCCTGGAATCATGCCTTAGTCCACTGGCCGAGATGGTTTTGATTTATAGTAATTATATATGCTGCTTTTATATTCCTTTTTTCCTTTCAACCACCTTTTTGCATGTAGGTTAAAGGGAAGATGGAACTTTCAATTCAATGCTATGTTCTTGTGCCCAATCTTGAACATCATGACCCTTAAAATGTGACCTTGATCACTGTACTAGGGTATGCATACATGGTACTCAGTTTCTCTAATCCCCAAAATGGAGGTTATCTGGTTTATGTGACAACAGGGAAGACCTTGGGTTAAGCTAGATGCAGCATCCACACAAATCAGAACCCTCACTTGGAGGGAGGGACAATATAATTAATTTACCAATTTCTCACCATTTGGGAACTCCAGTGGATGGCCCCAGATTCATTTGGCAGTTGCCTTGGGTGTTGTTTAGCACACACAGGAAGGCAAATCCTCAGTCTTTCTTTTGTAAATTTAATTTGCAGTCTCCAGTAATAACAACCTAAAAGTGTAGAAGAAAATTTTTTTTTTCTATTCCATATGAGAACACCAGAGGAGTTTCTAGAGTACGTTAATCATCTACTTTTTTAGTCATTACATAGGTGTTATCTTTTAGTGAAAATTTGTGGAGCTCTATACATATGAGATTATGTGTAGTTTACTTTAATAAAAGCATAGTTGAAACATGAAAGAAATATCAAGGGCCATCCAGGTAAGAAATAACATTAGTGAGGAAAAAGTACCAGTCTTATTTAGAACCAGTGAGGACAGTTTGACTGAAGCCAAATATTTGCAACTCTCATTATAACCAGAGATGAAAAAATTAAAAGGACTATTTAACCAAACATTTAATGTCCCTGCTAAGAAATTGCCTCCTCTCTTGAGGAGACTTTTAAAGAATTAGGGGGTTGTTTTCTAAACATCAGGGGCAGTATGTAAACAAGGAAGTGGAAATATACTCACAATTTGAATTTCTATATTCTTTTTCACCAGTTTCAGGTAGTTTCGCCTGTCCTTTGACACTTGAAATGTAAACAGGGAACAAGAGTCCTATATTCCATTACAAGAAATCTTTGTATAACATAAAATATATAACGTATAAAAACATCCTATTGAGTTTAAATTAAAACAATAACTTTCTAATGGTGAAATTTTAGGCTTTATCAAACCAAAAAGGACAGATATGAAGGGTAGGATTGAAGGTGGGGAGCCTTCTGTAGTAAAGAAATGTTCCTAGGTTTCATCAGAAATTCAAATCACAGAATCAGACCAAAGATGAGACCAGGTCATCTTTGGTGCTAAAGACAATGGAGGGATACTACACTATGTTAGAGTATAAAGGCCACAGTGCTTGTGTACATCCCAAGGATTCAAAGCCTATAATTGAACCCTGATTCCATTTGAATTTGTAATTGTTTCTGGGTGAGTGGTACATATGTATGTATACCTGACAAGCAGTATAACCTGCATAAGCTTTCTGTTCTCTCACATATTTCTTAGGTCTGTCACACAATCGGTAAGACATCTTTATCATTCCCAACTTTTATTTTTTCACCCAGAATTATATGGAGACTCTTGAAAAGTAGCTTCAGCATAGGATCAAAAGCATAAAGACACAGAAGTCTATTTAAGGATTCTTCCTATTTTTATTTTTATTTTTATTTTTATTTAGATTTCATTTATTTGACAGAGAGAGAGAGAGAGAAAGCACAGGCAGGGGGAGCAGCAGGCAGAGGGAGAGGGAGAAGCAGGCTCCCTACTGAGTAAGGAGCCTGATGTGGGGCTCTATCCCAGGTCTCTGGAATTATAACCTGACCCAAAAGCAGATGCTTAATCAACTGAGCCATCCAGGTGCCCCCTGTTTAGGTCTTATACGACATTATTCAAGGTAAGTGCCTTACATAAAAATCTATCTCCTCAAAGGAGCTCCCTTAGAAACACTGTTCCACCTCTTCAAATCTAAATATTTACTTGCAATGACTCTCTACACCAATCTCATTTCTTTCTATGCCTGAAATTTAGGTACATCTTAGGTACTTATATTTAGGTACTTGCCTCATAAAGGTGTCCCTGAAAATTGTGTGTGAATTCAGTGTCTTTAAACTGAGTTCATTTTAAGAGCACCAGGGAAGTTCACTATTTACAGAAACCCTGATATAAACCTTTTTATGATTTGAACAAGCATTTAATAAGGAAATGATCACCTTTTCGTTATGCCTGGCTTATTAGTAGTCCTTAAAATGGGAGTTGAAATGAATTGATGTTTTAACTTATACCTAGTTCTAATTCCTCTCCAGATTTCTCCATGCTTTGTTCAACAGAGTTGTCTGCATGATGTGCACCAAGTTCCTACCAGGGATATTAATTTTTCAATGTTCTCTACCTACTGTTATGCCTAGCTATCCATGCAATCAATGAATTTATGATAGTGATGGTAGGTCTCAGACCTATCCTAGTCAGCATGCTTCTTGAGCTCATTTTGTCCAGCTGCCCCATTTAATCCTGAGGACCTCCAGTAATCCAATTAATGTCCTCAGTTAAGTTTTCTAAACTTGGCATTTTGTTGTAGTTGATCCCTATAGTAGAAACTGTCAGGTTTATTTCAGTATTTATTCTCTAATTGATACTTGTCAATGGAACCTTGCATTTTTATGTGAGCAATAGCTTTCCAGGACAAAAAAGAAAAATTGTATTTCCCAGTTTCTCTTCACCTAGGCATACCGTGTGACTGAAGTACTGCCAATGGGATATAAGCAGCAGTGTTGTGTCTAACTTTTAGAGAGTATCTTTAAACCCCTGTGGCATACTTGAGTTCCTCCTTTCAGATTTTCTCCTGGTCGGAACATAGACAGGATGGATTTTGAAAAGGAAGCCAAATGCTAAGTATTAAAATGAAATAAATTAGAAGGTCCCCCTATATTTATTTGAGATGAAAATGTAATATGTTCTCTTTATTTAACCCACTAGTATGTTGAGGGATCTCTCACAAGAATCTAATAGTAATTAATGCATTTCTGTTTCCCACTTGCTAACTGTGCAACTTTGGCATATCAGTTGCAGTTAAAGAACTTCCCTTATGTGTTGAATGGAAAACATATAGCACCTGTCTCAGGGGTTGTGTATAATATATGGGATTACCCATGCAAAGAGATTACTTTATGTCCTGGCATACAATAGGCACTCAGTAAATTCTAGTTTGTTTGTTTGTTTGTTTTAATTTTATACTTTCTGTGGCTTAACTCCACTTAAGCTCAGGATGACTAATTCTGCATTTCAAGATGCATGTTGAATAAATATTCAACTCCTGATGTCTGTTTATAGCTGCCTACCTTGATAGCTATAAATACCTCAAGCCCATCGTAGCTGAAAACTAACTCATATTGTTTTCAACTCGCTCTTTTCCTGAATTTTCCTTTCTGATTAATGTCATTACTACCTATGTAGTTATGCAAACAAAATAATACCAGTCACTTTAGGCAATTTATTATGTACAATATAGTCTCTAAGATGGTCTAAGTTGTCTTTATAGTCTCATATCTATTCACATTCCTCTTTTACTTGTCTCTTATTTGAGTATTCGTCTGACTTTCATTTCTGTAGGAATCTCATAATTGGTCTTTCTACCTATATATCACCACCAAGAAACCTTTTTATAGATGGGTATTTAATCAGGCCATCATACTACTTTTTTTAAAAAAAGATTATTTATTTATTTATTTGCCAGAGAGAGATCACAAGTAGGCAGAAAGGTAGGCAGAGAGAAAGAGGAGGAAGCAGGCTCCCTCCTGAGCAGACAGCTTGATGTGGGACTCGATCCCAGGACCCTGAGATCATGACCTGAGCCCAAGACAGAGGCTTAACCCTCTGAGCACCCAGGTGCCCCCAAAATCTTACTTAAAAGCATTTCCGAGACATGCTTTTGGATACAAATAAAATCCAAACTTCATTCCATAGTCTGAAAAGTTTATGTTCTATTCCTTCCTAACTTTCAGTTTCATTCCATGTTTCTTTCCCAATCAGACCCTTAATTTCAGCTATAAAAATAGCTAGCATTTATGGAGTCATGCACTTCTCTAAGCACTTGACATAAGCTATCTTTTTTAATCTGCTGAGCAACCTTATGAGCTAGAAATCATTATTATTGCCAGATGTTATTGCCAGATGAGGAAAATGATACATAGAGACATCAGAGGCTTATCAAAGTTTGCACAGCAAGCAAGTGGTTTGCCAGGGATCAAGCCTAAATGGAGTTTACACTCCACTCTGGGGCTTTGCCTCTCGCCATCCTAAACCCGAAAATACTGAGCACTTTATTTTTCAATTTCTTTGTCCAGAATGCACCCCATTTGGGGAACATTCCTCTCAGCTGGGAGATTCCTCAAAATTCTCTTCGGTGGCTCCCCCTGGAGCACAAAGACTTCCAGACCCAAGCAGGAAGAGCTGGGCACACTTTCTTTGTGTTCCCGTAGCATAGGCATTGTGCTTTCCTTACAGCCCCTGTCCTCTATTATTACTGTTTCTTTGTCTCTGATCAGTGTGTAAATTTAGATGAGACCTGTGTTATTTAACTGAGTGTCCCAAAACATAAAAGAGTGCATAGGACATGCTAGATACTCTACAATCATTTGCTAAACAAATTATAAGAAAAGAATAAGTTAATTGGTGAGTGAAAGAAACATATACATATGCATGCAACCAAACAAAACCATGTTACGCCATGGGAAAAGCAATTTACTGACAGGCAATCCAATTTTTATATTTAATTTCAGAGTTAAAGTTCTGTATGGATTTTACGAGATTTCTTGGTGTTATTTAGATTATAGAGAAAAGCAGGTCACATGAAGAGGTTAAAAATCAAACCTCACAAGTTATATCAAGACAGAAATACTCTACACGCCCTCTCAGCTGCATGGAACAGATGCCCTTCTTGGTGGTAACGCCACAGCCGCTGAATGATGTTGTGTATGAGAAAACTTGGATCCTATCCTCAGAAATCAGCTGTTAATAAAAAGGACAGTCTTTTTCAGGGCCATGAGCATAGGTTCACATCTTCACCAAAGCAGAGAGGCAGCAGGGATTTATTGATTACACAGCTGTTAAGTTCCACCCATCCAACCCCATTCCACTTACTCTCCCCAAGCCTGCCTTGTCTGCTAGGAAAGTTCCAGCCAGATGCCTGCCTGCCCTCCTGAACTGTATTCATTCTAGACTTGGTCTATCACAGTAGCCACACCTCCTTGTCTTTTGACTGTCACAGCCCATCTCTACTTTGAATCACCATGCCAAAATAAGGCTCTTCTCAGGACTCTACCCCCTGGACCACTCAACCATGTACTTTTCAAAAGAGTTTACTCAAGTAGATAATTTTTAAAGTCTCTTACATATCTAAATGATGTGATTTATTTAGCCACCTTGGGTTCTGGTATCCAGAGACACATTGAATTCCATTAACAGATGATTTCCAGAAAGGATCTGTTATCTCTCCTCACAGGTCACATTTTTATATTTTAACAAGAAAAGCAATCTTAGAATTGCTTTTGCTTAGAATGATCTTGCCCAAAATAATAACTAGAAATGGAAGTTTAAGAAGCTGGGGAAAATATCCTTGCTTTTGACCTCAGCTTACTGGTAATACTAATATGTTTGTGCTACTAACTGAATTACCACTGACATTAATCAAAGAGGAAAAGATCAGATATATATAAATTGAACTAAACAAGTGAAATTATCAGACATGCTACAAAAGTGGCTGAGAAATGAGAACACAGGTAGCAAGCTGTGAGCAGCCACATCAAAACCATAGGAAAATAAGAAGGGAGTGGAAGAAGCACAACTTCATGGATAATAACCAATGGCCTAAAAACAACAGCATTTGCCACTGTGTTTCATAAATTCTTAGTTTGAATTTTCATGGCACAGTTGCAGAAGACTTGAAAGGAATTTAGAAGATAAAGCTGCAAGTAGAGAAACTCACCAGATAATTTACTGGCCCAGGAGTTATTATTGTGGTGAATGCTGTGTTTACTTTTATCTTCCTAATGAAAAATGAAATGCAGCATGAAAGGTGGAAGTGGGATTTTTGGTCTCAAAATGTTCTCCTACATTTGGTTTCAAATGTTCTCCTATCCATTACTCCCCATCTCCTGATAGGCCTTCATTACTAGTCAGATGGGTTCAGAGGAGGAAGTGCTTCTCCCAGGAGCTACAGTGGAACCTGGAGATTGAAGATCTATAGACTGAATCTTTAATACATTGATTCAGAAGAAAAAGAACAAAAATCTATTAAAGGAGAGTCCTTCCTGTGTAAGTGAGGACAGTGGTCTTCACCAGAATGAAGGCATAGAACCTCAATCAAAGGAAAAGTATAACTAGTGCAGGTTCCATAAATGTCATATGCTGATGTATCAATACCCTAGAATGTTCTCTGGTTTGTTCTTAGGTATTAAGGACTCTGGGTTAGCGTTATATTTATGTCCCCTTTTAGTTGCATTATTGATCTGGTTGTCTATTTCTTTTTTTTTTTTAATATCTTATTCGGTTATTTGACAGAGAACCAGAGAGCACAAGTGGAGGGAATAGCAGACGGAGAGGGAGAAGCAGGTTCCCCACTGAGCAGGGAGCCCAGTGTGGGGCTCATTCCCAGGACCCTGGGATCATGACCCAAGCCTAAGCCAGATGTTTAATCATCTGAGCCACCCAGGCACCCCTGGTTGTCTACTTCTATGTAATAAGCCACCTCAAAATTTAGCAGCCTAGTATAATAATTTATTATCTCAATGATTCTGTGCATTGACTGAGCTCAGCTGGACAGTTCTTGCTCAGCTGTGGATGTGGTTGCAGTCAGACAACATGTGGGACTGGAGTTATTGAAAAGATGGACTGGTCTAGATTACCAAGATTGATCACTTACATGGGTGGACTTGTTGCTGGTTGTTAGCTAGGAACCAGAGCTATCTATAGGAGCACCTATATGTGGTTACTCCATGCACCTTGGGCTTCTCAGCATGGTTGCTAGGTTCTCAGTGTCACTACCACACATATTCTATTGGACAACAGTCACTGGCTCTACCTCACCCAGGTTCAAGTAGGTGGAGAAATGAACACTGTCACTTGATGAAGGAACAGCGAGATGATACTGGAGAACAAAGTAATGAGAAATATTGTCATGATCATCTTTGGAAGAGACAGCCTTCCAGAATTATTGATATACAAACTGATTTGTTAAGCTTCTAGATAGCATGTACCCAAACTGCCCAATTCCTCCATATATTCGAGCCTCTCCACTTGTCTTTGGAACCCTTTCTACTTTAAGTGCTCTAGTCCATGAATATTCTGTTCTGTCACGTTCTTTTGAATATCAGTCTTTCAACCTCTTCTTCTGCCAAAGCTCTCCTATCTTGTGTTCTAGTTCCTAAAGGTAATCATGAGTGATGTGGGACATTTTGGTTTTCTTCTTCTGTGTTCGTACCTCTGTCCAGGTATCTACTAATAAAATTAGGCTTCCAGGAGATTTAGTACAATATGACTGTTAAAAGGGTAAACTGAGGTATACTAAATTTTTGAATAGTATATTTGAGCAAGCAGCTGTTCCAATCAGGCAGTGCCAAACCAAAAATGGTTAGGAGTGCTCTACTAGCAAGAGTTAAGGAAAAGGCTTTTAAAGAACAAGTTTGGAAGTAATTCCTTTATTTGGGAATCCCTAGTTGGCTGTTTGTTATTAGTTGTTTAAGTTTAGATTTCTTACCTAAGGCATTTATAGGAGCTGAATCTGGCTTACATTTTGGTTTGCTTATGTAGGCTTCCAGAGTATTAGAACCACCTCACTCTATTGGCCTCCTTGTTTAATTCCTTTCACAAAATGCATGTTTTTTCACTCTGAGTAAGATTTAGGCTATAGAGTGGCTGCAGAGGGCTTGGATATGTAGTGTAAAAAACTTCAAGAAAATATGCTTTGCCATTCAGTTTAAAGGTTTTGAAACAAGAACATCCATTAGAAGCGAACTTCTTAATTTCCCCTGATATGCCTTGTAGCCCTTACAAAGCCCTTCAGGGGTGAAGATGCTAGGACATGGTAATTCCCATTCCCTAAAGTTGGGAGGCACCACACATGGAGGGGGCACCACACATGTATACAAACAAAACCTTTTACTATAGATGCAAAAAAAATTCTGTCATCGGATCTACTTGTATTGCCCTCATGTCTTTCCAAAAAAATCCTGTTAGTAATCATGGAATAGGAAATAAGCAACCATTACACAAAGCAGACAGTGAAGTATCATGGTTAAGTATCACCCTTGGAGCCGACAGGCCTGAGTTCAAATCCCAGCCCTTTGACTTAGTCTGTGCAACTGTAGCATCTCTCTCCCTAGGTTTCTTCAACTATAAAATGGGAGTGGTGGTAGTATCCATTTCCCAAAAACTAGCATGAGAATTTCACTTAGTTGACATATAATAAGTATTACAGATATCTGCTATTACTATGTATTTTGATCCTGACCACTTTTGAAGCTCCTCCGTGGTGTTAACAAGAGAATAGTAGAGAGTGTGACCAATATGAGATGACATGATCACAATCCTTTTGGTGGTGTGCTGGCTGGTTAATGTGTTACCCCTTCCAGGGAATATAATGCCATGAAAACCATCATTGTATCAATATGCTCCTGCTGTGTCCATGGCTCTTTAAGGAAAAGAGCATATGGTGGAATTTCAGGCACCACAGGAGGTCAATGAGGGGAATAATTTCTGTTGAAGGGGAAAAAACCTATTTAAAGTTGCCAAGTTATCTACTCATCAAATCCTTCTGTGCTCTTCAAGTATAAAAATAAAATTATTTGCATGTTTCTTTCCATTTTTCATTATAAAAGTTTTATTCTATGGCTTTTAGTTTCTAAAAATGCCACAAAGGCAGACAGTGACAGAGGTTACCTCGTAAAATGTGAAGAAGTTCTGACTAGAGATAAAATGAAAATTCAAAGCCCATGATCCATAATCAGGAAGAATATGTTGGCTCCAAAAGCTAATAGAGCAATGAGAATAGATAGAAAAAGAATGTATTGTTTTAAGGAGTATTCTGACATAGATAATTAATAAGAAGAGCTAAGAAGAAAAAAACAGTCATGCACTAGCATGACTGCTATTCAAAAACAAACAAAAAATAAACCAATCCCCCAATAAAACAACAACCCCCCCAAAAAAAGTCATTTTCCACACCTAGTCTATTATAGGAACTACTTAACTTACATAATAGGCCTAGGAGATTTTATTAAATCAGTTTTACTTCAGAGAAAATCAAGACTCAGAGAAATAAAATAATTTGCCCAAGTTCTGCAGGTGGTGGCTTTAGATGCCAAAAGTCAAACTCAAATGTCTTTGGCTCTATGTTCAGTGTCTGAAACCCTATCCTTTGTTCACACATCAGTGCTAACAACACAAGTCCCTGGTTTCTCATTTGGCTGGAATGGTAGTCCATTATCCTAAAATGTTGTTCTGCCTTACCTTTCATCACTTCCCAAACCAACTCTTTATTCCAGCCAGAACAGTCTTCTTGGTGATCTTGTTCATCTGATTTGCCTGTCCCTGTCCTCTGTCCCCTTCCTGTGCTAGTGACATTGTCCTTTCCTCTATTCTACTGATTTAAATCTTGACATTCCTCAGAACAGCTTCAACACTCAGGCACCTTCTCCTGAACTCCCAAATTCAATGCCATTAGCCCTGAACTCAGTGTGTCACTGCTGGGGTTTAGCTTGCCCCATGTCATAGTGCCTTCTGTTTCTGTGAAGCATAGAGCTTGCCTCCCTGAATAGGGCAGTGTCTGATGCCTCTTCTTGGATCTTTATGTAATACATGGTAAGTCCTCAGTAAATTCTGGGTAATTGACTTTGGGTCAGTTCTTTGTCAGTTCTATGACAAAAGCCTAAGTCTTGGGATTAGTCTGTCACTGGTAAATAATTTCATGAGAATAATTTTTTGGGAATGAAGGTGATTGGAGGAGTTTATAGGAGAAAGTCCATTTGTAGAGGATGGCACATTTTTTCTTCTCCTTTACAGAAAACGCCTTGATCGTACCTAGGTGGGAAAAAGCAAAAAAAACTTTATAAATGCAAATTGCAACATAAATGCAATACCTAGCCATGTTGTTGGTGTTCTTTAGTGTTCAGATTAAATAAAAGTGTTGAATCAGCATTCAAAATAAAGAGGTAAATTAACAGGTCTTTGCAAGATGGCCTTCAAATTTTCCATGATAATAACAAAAACTATGGCTAAGGTAAACAATAAAGAAATATATATGTATATACATATATATTTCTTTATGGGTTATGTATATATATGCAAGATCAGGTCTAATAACTTGAAAATCTTAACATGCAGATATATGAGTGTGACTGTCTTTTATGCACTGGATCTTGGACTTGCACTTAATCTTTCTGTGACTCAATCTTATTATCTGAAACAGTCTCAACAGTACAATTACAAAAGTTTGTTCACTTGTTTTGAATCATCTGCATCTTCTGACAGAATTAATCTCAGTTGAAGATCTGAAATAGGGAAGCTTTTTAACTGAAAACCCCTGCCTACTTTTCTAGAATCTATGTCTAGATTCTATATCCACCAACCCATTTCCCATCTTTCCAAGGTAGCAAATGCTATCATACTGCCCATGGTTTCTTCCTAACAAATCCATATCTGTGTTTTGAAGTTTGCAACAATTTACTTGGGTACTATCTTCTGTGGTCTTCACAGATGTGTATAAGACAGAAACAAACCCCATTTCCAGATATGAAAATTGAGTTTTAACCTTAAGGAGGTTAAGAAGGTTAAGAAGCATAGTCAAAGGGATTTTAAATATTAGAGCAGGTAATTGAATCCATATTTCTTTCTTAGGGCCATGTTCTTTCATAGGATCCAACACTGTAGATGATGCTGCAAAGTGATGTCATTGCATAGGGTCTATGCCCTCTGTCCCATAGTTCTGCTATCCTGCCCTTCCTCTCTACCCAGAGGGAAACTCTACTCTCCAGTTCTTCATTTAAACAGGATACTAATTCTCCTAAAATCTCAAACATACCACAATAGGGTCTGTGTTCAGTAACTAATAAAACAAAGTTATCTCGGTAAGTATCCAAAAGGGTGATTTCAGAGTCGACACACTAAACATAAGAAGTGTAATGGTAAAAATTTGGAGTTTCAGGGCCTGATTAAAAAGGTAATAAGGCACACAGAGGGCTTCAAAGTTCTTTCTTCTGAATCTCCAACATAATTGTTTTGTCTTCAACCAACACACAGTGGCAATAGTTGAAGATAGATAGAAGAGGAGATTCAATAGATGTAAAAGGAAAAGCCCTGTCTCTAGGATTAGACAGGTATACAGACATAAATGTGTAGGTTGTTTTTTTTTTAACTAGGCAAGATTATAAATTGCAAATACAGCATATAATACGGCCAAGCATGTGAGTCAAGTTCTGAACTCTGAGATGTCCAGCTGAAGTGTTTAGTGAAAAGTGTGAAAGAAGAGGTAAAGGTGACTATGAGGAATGCATTTCAGAAGGTGGATTTGTGCTGAGCTCCAAAAGACATGAATGCTCTGGAGGTGGTGGTGATGCTGGCACTGGGGCTGACAAAGTGTTGGAAAACTAATTCACGGTTTCTGTTGAAGAAGATTCATATGACCTTCACCTCATCTTCCTCCTTCTGCACTAGGATGGAAGAGAGAATCAACGTGTGGAGAAAGGAAGGGAAGTATGCCTGGATATCATGACACAGGGATTCTGAAAGCAATATGGAAGAAATCTTAAGAGATAAATAGGGGAATGTCTGTCACTTGTGTTAAACTACAATTTCCCAATAACATTGCTTTTCCATTTGTGCTTTATCTCTTCCCTTGTGTCTTGGGCCCTGTGCCAGGCCCTGGGATGCTCTAGTCTTGAAATACTTCAGAACAGCACTTTCCTGCTCCCTGGAGACAGCTGAATTCTAGCACATCTGTGCATTTTATAGAAACTGAAGCATAGGCAAATAGGCTTGTTTTGAGCGGGGAGGTAGATGGAGAGGTGTCCAATCTTCTTTACCTTTATCAGACTCTTTGAATACAATTTACTTCATTGTCCAGAGGGTTGCTTTATTTGGGTGGACATAATAATCTGGACACTCTTAAAGATAGGCAGAGGAATAATTAAGGGGACTTGGGGGAGCCCAACTCCCTTACCTTGAACTGCTGACACTCTTCAATTTTCTACTTCATTTGGAATAACACCTTCTCTTATCCTGCCCCCATTTCAGTTTTAATTAATAGACTTTATTTTTATAGCAGTTTTAGATATACAGAAAATTGATCAGAAAATACAGTTCTATAAAGAACTTCTCAAACTCGACACACATAAAACAGATAATCATGTCAAAAAATGGGCAGAAGATATGAACAGACATGTCTTTGATGGAGACATAAAAATGGCTAACAGAAAAAAAAATGGCTAACAGACACATGAAAAAATGTTCATTATCACTAGCCATCAGGGAGATTCAAATCAAAACCACATTGAGATACCACCTTACGCCAGTTAGAATGGCCAAAATTAACAAGACAGTAAACAACGTGTGTTGAAGAGGATGTGGAGAAAGGGGATCCCTCTTACACTGTTGGAGGGATTGCAAGTTGGTGCACCACTTTGGAAAACAGTGTGGAGATTCCTTAAGAAATTAAAAAGAGAGCTACCTCATGACCCTGCAATTGCACTACTGGGTATTTACCCCCAAAATACAGATGTAGTGAAAAGAAGGCCCATCTGTACCCCAATGTTCATAGCAGCAATGGCCACAGTCGCCATACTGTGGAAAGAACCAAGATGCCCTTCACAGATGAATGGATAAAGAAGGTATGGTCCATATATACAATGGAGTATTATGCCTCCATCAGAAAGGATGAGTACCCAACTTTTGTAGCAACATGGATGGGACTGAAAGAGATTATGCTGAGTGAAATAAGTCAAGCAGAGAGAGTCAATTATTATATGGTTTCGCTATCTGTGGAGCATAAGGAATAACACGGAGGACATGGGGAGATGGAGAGGAGAAGTGAATTGGGGGAAATTGGAGGGGGAGACAAACAATGAAAGACTGTGGACTCTGAGGAACTAACTCATGGTTTTGGAGGGGAGGGGAATGGGAGGTTGGGTGAGCCTGGTGGTGGGTAATGTGGAGAGCATGTATTGCATGGAACACTGGGTGTGTGCATAAACAATGAATTCTGGAACACTGAAAAGAAATTAAAAAAAAACAACTCTTATAATAAAGATAAACTTTTGAGATTCTCATAAAAAAAAAAAAGAAATACAGTTCTATATCCCCCCCTCATTCCCAGTTTACCCAGTTACTAACATCTTACTTTAGTGTGGTACATTTGCTATAATTGATGAACAAAGATTGATGCATTTCTATTAACTAAAGTTTAGTTTACATTAAGGTTCATTTCTTGTATTATATTGTTCTTGGTATTGAACAATGTGTATATCATATATCCACCATTAGAGTATCATACAGAATACTTTTGCTGCTTGGAAACAAAATATTTTTGCTAAATAACCTTTTAGTGTTGTAATTAGAATATAAACTGTGTAGTCAAACATGAGTTCAAATTGTGGCTACTGGATCTATGTGACCCTTACATGCCCAACTTCTCTTTCAGACACATAAGAAGTAGTACCAATCTTTTAACTGGTAATCATGAAGAAAAAAAGAGATGACATTTGCCAAAATTCTCATTCACCCACTCAGCAGTATAGTAATGAGGAATCATAATTGTGAGTGGCTGAATAAGATGTTATAGCAAGAAAAGAAGAATCTCTATCATGAGTTATGGCATGGCAGAACTGGAGAGGAGGCATGTGCATACGTGTGTGTGTGTGTGTGTGTGTGTGTGTGTGTGTGTGTGTATCTAAACAGTATTTGAGCAATTGTAGAGGAATAGGAGGACCCTGGGGACTGACAGTTAAGAAGGTAAATGTGTTGGGTGCAGGTCTCAGAAACATAATTAGAACATCAATAGACACAAGCATGTATGCTGTATAACCGAAAAGGTAACAAATCTGAGTGTAGGCAATAGTATTGAAATCTCAGTTATCTTTCTTTCATTCAGTGGTATGCCTTTGACATTTTTTTATCTTATTAAAGAGAAAATTGTTTTACATTGTAAAACTATGCTATGTTTTGGGGGTTTTTTTAGTAGTATTACTACTGTTTAATTTCAGGAATCTTATAATAACATACTTTTTTTGTTTTGTTCTGGTAACTTACACAGATAAACATAACAAATATACCACACCAACCAGTGGTATGTTGCTTTCTTAGCAGAGACTTCACTTTAATGTTGGCTTATTCTGTTCACCCTACCATCCCCAGACCCTACATTGGAGGACATGAAAGATGAGCTTTATCTAGTCCTATAGCATTATATTCTTACTGTGGGCCTATGAGACAAACATCTGAATAAAAGGTTAAAACACAAGAAAATCTTTAGCAGGAAGTTTAATTGTGTTTGAGGGATTAAAAATTGACTTCCAGTATTGCTGTGTTAAATAAAGTCCTCCTTTCAGTAGAGCTAGGCACTTGAAGACTGGGGCACCTGAGAGGGAGGCCAGCAAGCTCTTTTACTACTGTTGAAAATAAGGAGCAACTACATCAGAATTCTACTAGTTTTGGGGAACTATTACTAAGTTCAAAAAAGTAGTTCTTGGTATTTCAGGCTGGTAACCCTTCTGCTCTCTCCTTAAAGATTTACCACATACAGCTAGGTAATCTACTTTATTCCTCTATTGTTTTGTACCAAGAAAAACTCTCTAGTTTGTGACACTACTGGTCATAAATAACTGATAGTATTTTAAAGCTTTTAAATTTTTCATTATTATTATTATTTAAATATTTTATTTATTTATTTGATAGTGAGAGGGAACACAAGCAGGGGAAGTGGGAGTGGGAGAAGCAGGCTTCCCACTGAGCAGGGAGCCCAATGTGGGGCTCAATCCCAGGACCCTGGGACCATGACCTGAGCAAAAGGAATATGCTTAATGACTGAGCCACCCAGGCGCCCCTTTCATTACTATTTGACCCATCAGAATCTTACCTTAAGTAGAAGAAGAATCTTACCTTAAAGTAGAAGACAACTCACTCAGTTGTTGAATTGCAGAGAAAACATTTGAGGAAGTAGATGCAGGAGACAGGGAGAAATGGGGATTATCGAGGGTAACTGAAACCAGACTACCTACCAGTATGTTTCCCACAGTGCAGAGAAGTGAATCTTGCCCTAGATTCTACCTATCTACATTACAGCTGTTCTTTTTCAAGTCATAGTTTATTTCATAGAACCTCAAAATTTAAGAAATGGGGTTGAAGGTATCTGACTTCAATGTTTATAAAAGCATCTTTTTGAGGGAATTCTCCTTCCAACATAAAATGACAGGTTGCTTTTGGAGAGAGAATTTGGGAGGAAAAAGAGAGAAACAATTTTTCTCATTCTGTTAATACATTACCTCAGCATTGCAGTTGATGCCAACTGTCCCCTGTGGTGCTAGGCTTTCTCTCAGTCCATGGGCCATTCTTTGATGATGTTGCACAGAGAAGCCCCTCCATCAGAGGAGGCCCTGCTTATGAATATGAACATGGACATACTGACCAGGACATTCCCACATACATAAGAAATGGTTATCTAGGACTGGTTCCCATTTTTCCATTTCAAATTTGGGCTTTGGGTTTTTTAGTTGCAGTTCTTTGATTTTATGCAAGGACAGCAGCATAAGGGAAGCTGGGAAGCTGCTCCACTAGGCTTCAAGCATATGCCTGAATTTGTTTACCACAAACAAAATCCTCTCAGCTACTGTTACTGTCACCATAGCAACAAGATTGGGGTTACTTCTATCAACAAAGCACCACATAAGGCAAAGGCAGGCATTTAATAAAGAAGAGCAATGATAATTATATAGCAGCCAGTTGCCAGCTCAAACACAGAGTCCTTTTTCCAAATTGGTAGTTTCCATTTTCTATGTAGAAATGGAAATTATAACTTAATACGCTTTGGAAAACCCATTCCTGTATTGTCTGGGAAATGGAAAAATAAACAGCTGGAAAATTCTCCACAGATCTTAATTCAGCTTCACAGCATAACCTTATTAGTAGGTTTATATGCCTCAGTAGCATAAAACTGCCTCATTAATAAATAAGAATATTAACCAGAAATAGATATGGAAAAATTGATTTCTTTTTTTAAAAAGATTTTATTTATTTATTTATTTGAGAGAGAGAGAGAGAGAGAGATCACAGTAGGCAGAGAGGCAGCCAGAGGGGAAGGCGGTGGGGGGGCGGGGGGGCGGGAAGCAGGCCCCCTGCTGAGCAGGGAGCCTGATGCGGGGCTTGATCCCAGCACCCTGAGATCATGACCTGAGCTGAAGGCAGAGGCTTAACCCACTGAGCCATCCAGGTGCCCCGGAAAAAATCAATTTCTGATTTTAATTATAAAATATTGAAATAAGGACCCAGAGAACAAAAATGTACTTACTGAGGAAAGAGATTAAGTAGACAACTAAGCTTAGATGGACTGAATTCATAGCTGATAAATTTTATTTACTATTATTCAACCATCCCATGCTCTATCCATTTCATAGTTCCATACTTTAATTGCAATCGGGTAGAACCATATTGGAGAAATACGGTGAAGAATATACACATGGATATATGCAGAATGATTCATTTACTAAGCTTTAATTGGCTACTGACACTATATACAATGAGCTAGGAACGATATTAATCCTAAAAGACATTAAAATAAATAAAATGAGGTCCTATTTTGAAAGACCTTGATAATTTCACTGAATGTGCAAATACAAATAATCTACAAAGGATGTTATGAGTAAACAAAAGTTCTGGGAATGATACTGAGAAAATGCAGAGAAAGAAGTGCTAAATTTTAGTAGCAGATATTGATATAATTTGAAGTTACATTCACCTTGGCCTTGAAAAATCAGAATAATACTTATGGGTGGAGAATGTGATCTCAATGGCAAAATTGACAAAATATACTCATAAATCTCAGCTCAAACTTTTACATCTTCATCTTTCCCCTCACCATAAATATCATTGCTAACTACCTGACCTTTCCTCTTGGATGGAGGCATTTATCCAGGTACAGCAAGATATATTAGCAATTTCCCAGACCCTGCCTTGGTCCATGTATTAGTTTCCTAGAGCTATTGTAAAAAATTAACACAAACTGTGTGGCTTAAAACAACAAAAATGTATTCTTTCACAGTTGTAGAAGGTAGAAGTCCAAAATCAAGATGTCTATGAAGACATGCTCCCTCTGAAAATTCTGGGGAAGAATCTTCCCTTGCCTCTTCCAGCTTCTGGTAATTGTTGGCAATTCTTGGCATTATTGGTTTGTAGATACATCACTACAGTCTCTACCTCTATCATCATATGGCCTTCTTCACCCTGTCTCTCTTTGCTCTCTTTGTGGCTCTGTATCTCCTTATAAGGATACCAATCTTTGGGTTTAGGATCCACTCTAATGCAGTATGATTTCATTTTAACTTTATTATATCTGGTTTAGGTTTAGGATTTAGGGGTTTAAGACTCAACATATCTTTGAATATGAACATATGAACATATGAATATGAACACATTTTTGAAAATACAATTCAACCACAGCTTTCTATGAGAAAACATAGGGAAATCCTATCTATAACAGCCTTGTCCAGTGTATTGAGGCTGATCTGAATGCCTTCTGGTGGCAAGATGATGTTTAAACACTTAAAGTTCTCTTTGACCACTCTTAAGAAACAAGTCACCGTGATTGGGAGAAGGAGGCAATTTAATGCCCTGCTCCCACACAAAAAGTACCATCCCAGGAGCAGGTATGGTGTCTTTAGAAGGCAAGTGTTATATGCAATTCTTAGGGACCCCAAATGAGAACTTAGCAGTTGAGGGGAGGGGTGCAGATTGACAATGTCTCCACAGTGGCTTTTCAGACAGCTGGTAGGCTAGTGTTATCCCAGCTCAGTCATAATAATTGAGTCTAATTCTGGTTTCTGGAGGGCTGCCCAAGGACAGTCAGTACATTCTTTTCTGTTCGTCCATACTACCAGCTGGGTGGCATTTGTCTACTCCAACGGAATGACTGAGAATGAGGTTGGGAAAGACATCCTGAGGTGTTGATAAGTGATCTGCATGGAAAGTTCAGGAGCCAGAGCCATCCTCAGCTATTTTTGACAAACATCTCACAAAGGTTTAAGGGATTGATGTTCAAACTGTGTTCAGAGATCTACTGAACTTATGGGGCACCGTGGACTCAAGAGTCACTTGTAACCATTTAAGAGAATGACACCAGGGTATTTTCCCTTGTAAGGACTGCTCCAAGGGCAACACCGAAATACAAAAGATTGTTAATGACCCTCTGTCCTCTATTCCTTCTAATGTCTAACCTGTTTTGTCCTAGTAGCTGTGTTGCTGCTCTCCACTGCCACAAATTTTTATGTCCTATTCCAGTGGTTATAATTTCATGCCCTCTCCCCCTTCTCCAGATCATCCTGTTCTCACATTTAGACTTATCCAGAAGGGCCAGGTGCAAGAGGAAGAGGGTATTTTTTATGATTATTACTATACTCAATATAGTGGTTATTATTCATGTGATCTAGAAGTGTGTTGATCCAATAAGAGAATCCAGATGGTTGAATCAAAATTAAGTTGTTTTTGTTTGTAATTTTTATTTAAATTTAATTAGTTAACATACAGTATAATACTGCTTTCAGGAAAAGAATTCAGTGATTCATTACTTACATACAACACCCAGAGTTCATCATAACAAAGTGTCATCTTTAATAGACATCATAGAATCTAGCCTGTCCCCCATCCTCCTCCCTCAATCAACCCTTAGTTTGTTCTCATTCAGTCTCTTAAGACTTCTTTCCCTCTGTCCTTTTCTCCCCTCCCATATGTTCATCTGTTTTGTTCCTTAAATTCCACATATGAATGAAATCATATAGTATTTGTCTTTCTCTGGCTGAGTTACTTTGCTCATTATAATACACTCTAGCTCTAAAATGTTGTTGCAAATGGCAATATTTCATTCTTTTGATGGCTGAATAATATTCCATTGTGTGTATACATATATATACGTATGCACACACACACGCACACACAGCCATACCACATCTTCTTTATCCATTCATCAGTTAATGGACATTTAGACTCTCTCCATAGTTTGGTTATTGTTGACAATGCTGCTATAAATATTGGGGTATATGTAGTAGTTTTCACATCTGTAGTTTTGTATCCTTTGTGTGACTACCTAGAATTGTACAAAATTAAGTTTTGATACCTTAGGGCCCTTTTTGACCATTTTGCCAGTTAAGGAGTTAACTAGCCTTCTACCCTAGGGTTACTGCTAGGAGAAGAAAAGTCAGCCGTGGGCTACACCATGCCCAGGAATGGTGTAGATAGACTATCATATTATCAAAATTGGTATTTTAATCTTAGGTGAAAAAACATTGCTTTCTGGGATGGCCGTACTCAGTGATCAAAAAACCTCACTAAGGTGTGTGGACCAAGAGAAACTTAAGGATGTAGCACCAAAAATATTTTTGTGTCAATATTTTAGAAGTCTGTCCCAATGCTCAGTAATACCAAGAGCTTCTGGGTGGCACAAAGTGTGGAAGTTCCATCAATTATCATGATTATCAGCCCATCGTCAGACTGCAAATGGTTTGGAAAGCTTAAAATGCTTGTTTTCAAGAGTCTCAAAGACATTAGATGTTTCAGCTGATCAAGGTGGAACAACAAAAAAGCAGTAACCAGAAAAAAGTGTTCTCAGAGGTGAGGTACCATTGAAAACCTGAAGAGGGAAGTCTAAAATATATAGTTTTCAGGAGTAGATGGAGAAGGCTCCCTTCACTACAAGAAAACTGGGTCAAATATTTTAAAGAATCACAAGTCTAGCATGCAGTTTCATCTGGACTGGCAGAAACATAGGACTTTTACTTTTTTCCAGTTTATGATGGTGGATGTCTTGCCATATCTGGTACCATGATGAATCCAGGCAGCAATGATGCCAGTCTTGGGTAGTAGAGTATCTCAATCAGCAACTTATTCTAGCTAGCCTCATCAGAAAACAAGACCATATCATAAGTCCAGAAGACCATACTACTTGAGTGACTAAAATATTTGTTTTCAGTCTATGGTTATTTTAGCGGAGGAGCAAATAGCTAGGCCATTGGCAATAGAATCAGTAAAACTATAACAAAGTTCATCAAGGGGACTGTTGCCCAACATCATGAGGAATGTTTTGAGTTCTGACAACTGAGTGAGCCAACAATGTCTGCTTTTATTTCCACTTAACTGGAGTTGGGCTGAACAGCCACCATAGCCCCATAGACATCACTGGATTTTGATAAGCAAAACCATGAGTGAAGGAAGCCCAGGCATTTAGGGAAGTCTCTGTGAATGCAGGGCCCCATCAAGCTAGTAATTTTACTTGAGGCAGCAGAATGATGATTTAAAGTTTTCTTCAAAGGAATAGCATCCACTTTTCTATGTAAAGTAGCAATGTCACTTTGTCATATAAAGCTGAAATGTCACTAAGATCAGGCCAGTTGCTTTCTTGCATATTCCATTTCTACTTGACAAGCTAAGTTTATTGCATCCTTCCCATCCTGTTAGTTGCATTTGAATTGGTTCTCCGGCAATTGGAAAGCTCTGGCAAGACAGTCACAAGGCTCCCATTTAGTTAGTCAGGATTTTGTTTTGGCAAGAGCCTGAGCAAGGTAATAGTCACCTTTTTTTCTTTTCTTTTTTTTTTTAAATTCTGTTATGTTAGTCACACTAGTTTTTGATGTAGTGTTCCATGGTTCATTGTTTGCATTCAACACCCAGAGCTCCATGCAATCCGAGCCCTCCTGAATACCCATCACCAGGCTCACCCATCCCCCAGCCCCCGCCCTTCTAAAACCCTCAGTTTGTTTTCTGGATTTCATAGTCTCTCATGGTTTGTCCCCCACTCTAATTTCTCCCCCTTCATTTTTTCCTTCTCCTAATGTCCTCCATGCAGTCACTTTTTAAGAAGTTTGTACCCTAGAATCCGTATTAGGAAGATGACAAGGCAAAATTCTCAGGGAGTACCTCAGGATAGAGGTTGCCTCCCTTTCTATTCAGCAAGATCATTCTTCACAAGGACTTGTAGCTCAAGGGATGATTAGGTTTCCAGGTACCGAAGTGACTATGTAACACTTCTCTTTATATGGTTCTTCCTGGTGAGTATAATTCCCTGTGGTATTTACAGAAGGAGAGGTACAAGCATGCAACATGTCAAATGAGCCAACTTTAATGTGGCAGAGAAGCCGCCAGTCCTCATGGCCTGCCCTGCCCTGCATCAACAACGTTGCAGGGTTGGAGTTGCCCAGACCAGAATACCAGATTCCCAGTTCTTACATACCCAAAGGTCAGTAGTTTCTTTTAAGTATAAATGCTTCTCTTATTATTATCTGCCTCTGATCACTTTCCAGAACACCAACATAGTCTTTTTGTTCACTTTATCCTACTTCATTTTTGCTTTCTAGGGAGAATATTTGTCAATATACTTACTCATTACTAGAAATTAAAGTGCTTTAATTTTGCAGTCATATCATCCTCTCACCTTACCAGAGTCCATTAAGACTAATGAGGTAATTATCTATGCCCTCAAACATCTAGAAACCAGGGTATCCACAGAGACCCCCTGTAAGCTGCTATGTGCTCATCTGTACTCAAATATCTGAGACATTTGGTTAACTTCATTCTCCACCCTGCTGTTCATTCATATTGTACAGAATAAAGATAAACCAACCAGGGACCTAATAGACAGAAAGATGTTTTCTAGAGTTGCTTTGGGAGGCTCTTCCTCTTACCTTTTTTTCCATGGTTCAGTCTTCTAGGAACATTCTCCCTTACCATTAATTAAATCCTGAATATAACTCTTAGTTATGCAGCAGATGTGCTTCCTAGCATCCCAGGGCACTTCTCTAGGTGAGGTATAGAATTCATGTTACAAGGCCCAGCAAACATGACAATAACAGAGGAGACCGAGAGATCAAAGGTAAATCAGGGCCTGAGATAATGAGCATCTGGGCAGTTTTTAACAATCTGATTTATAATCTTTCATATATATTATATATATGAAATTATGATTACATGAAATGTGAATTATATATAATATATAATTTTTAAAGATTTATTTATTTTAGAGAGAGAGAGGAAGCACACCCACAGAGGGTGAATAGGGAGAGGGAGAGAATCTTAAGCAGACTCCCCACTGAGTGTGGAACCTACCATGGAGCCTGATGTGGGGCTTGGTCTCACAACCCTGAGATCATGACCTGAGCCGAAATCAAGACTGGGACGCTTAACCAACTGAGCCATGCAGGTGTCCCATTTCATATATATTTTTAATAATGAAGAAACAAACAAACAAAAAAAAAACAGCTATCTCAGTTATTTCCAGCAGTGTCCCTGGTCTGGAGAACTCATCTCAGCCAGTTCTACCACTTTCCCTTGACCCTCCAGCTGACATAATCACACCATGTCCCCAAGGCACTGTGCTTACTCTAGCTCCTCTAAAAACAGGGAGTCAGATTTTTTTCTTTCATATTATCCTTGTGTTTCCCAGATTAACAATTAGCGAACCTAAAAAAATTCTTTCTTTTCTTCCTTTCTCTTTTCCCTTCCTTCTTTTTCTTTTCATCATGCCTCCTTTCCTTCTTTTCTTTCTTTCTCCTTCTCTCTTCATTCCTTCCTTTCTTCCTCTCTTCTTCTTCCTCTTTTTTTTTCTTTTTCTTTCCACCCCCGAAACTTTTTTTTAAAGCAAAAACATTGAGAACAAAATTTGCTAAGATGTTATAGGAAAACAAAGAAACAAGCAACAGGAATGCCAAAGCCAAGTACAATTATCTGGTTCTGTGATGATTAATTGAGATAAATTACATGGCATTCAGACTCCCAGTTCATTTCTGACTCTAGAAGAGCTGGGTCCTAGTACATTCTGTCTAGAAAAACAGTGCCCCAGAAACACTGTCTAGCATGAAGGACCCTTCATGTCTTTACTCCCTGTCCTGAACAATAGCTGGGAATTGACAATGTTACTTAAGTTCTGGTTTCCATGGGCATCTATGGACTGCTCTAATTTCCAGCCTCTGTTTTGCAGAAAGAAAGACTTTGCCCCAGACACCTCCATCACTTCCAGCCCACTGACATCACCAGATAATGTCTTCCTCTGGAACTCTCTAGTCTTGTGTCCTTAAATTCTAGTGTAGCTTTTTACCCATTTTTTCCTATTTCATCTCTCTTGCCTGAAATTTATTGATTGATCATATACTAAATGTAATGATTTCCTAATTCTTTGTTTTCAATTTAGTAAAATTTGTCTCCTTTTTTTTTAAAGCTACAGTCGTGTTATATATCATATTTCTGCTCACAAGGCTAAGGCTACTAACTTCTTAAGGTATATTGAAGTTACTTTTTTCCTAAGAATTTGATGCCCTCAAAGAAATACTCTCAGAATTGTAGGTTTAAATATTACTAATATTTTCTCCCATTTTTGTGGCTTGTCTTTTACAACATTTAATGATCTTTCCATTGACAGTCTTGATTCTAATAAAGTCCATTTTATTAACTTTTTCCTTTGTAATTATATTTGTGCTCTGTATGAGAAATGTTTTTCCTGTGATAATGTAATGAATGTGTATATATTTTTAATAGACAGAAGTTTGTTTTGTCTTTTACTTTAGACTGAAAATAAACCTAGATTTGGTATTTGTGTATGCTGTGACACAGAGGTCAATTTCATTACTTTTCATATGGATAACTGATAGGTCCAAGCATGTTTATTGAAAAGACAGTCCAGGGATGCCTGGTTAGCTCAGTTGGTTAAGCATCAGACTCTTGATTTTGATCTCACGGTCATGGGATCAAGCCCCATGTCCAGTTCTGTGCTCAGAGTGGAGTATGCTTGGAATTCTCTCTTTCCTTTCCCTTTGCCCCCTCTTCCCTGCTCTCTCTCTAAAATAAAATAAGTTTTAAAAAATCTTAAAAAAAAAAAGACAAAACATTCCATTTTGCACTTCTCTGTAGTGTCAAGACTGTCATCATATGTCCATATAGGCATTGGTTTTCTAGATTCTCTTTCATTTGGCCTTATGTCTATTCTTAGCTTAATAACACCTTCTCTAATTATGATAGCTTTATAATAAATATCGATATCTGATATAACATGAACTTACTCAATTTCTCTCCAAGATTTTTCAATTATTCAAGGCTCTTTGCATTGTTGTATACATTTTAGAACTAGTTCAAGTTACCCACACAGCAAAAAGAGGGGAAAACCTGCTAGGATTTAGACTGAATTGAGAAACTGGTTTAGAGAATATTGTCATCTTCTATTTCATGAATATGATTTACCCCATTTATTAAGGTGTTTATTTTTATCGATAATACTTTATAGTTTTCTATTAGGTATCTGTGTATCTTCTATTATTTTTCTAATCCATTTGATTTTCTTCCAATTAGGAATATTTTTAAAAATTACACTTTCTTGGGTGCCTGGGTGTCTCAGTTGGTTGGGCAGCTGCCTTCAGCTCCGGTCATGATTCTGGAGGTCTGGGATTGAGTCCCACATCGGGCTCCCTGCTCAGCAGGGCATCTGCTTCTCCCATTGACCTCTCTCCTCTCTTGCTCTCTCTCTCTCTCTTAAATAAATAAATAAAATCTTTTTAAAAAATTACACTTTCTTGTTATTTATTGTTTGAGTATAAAAATAGAACTGATTTTCTAAAAATATGTTGACCTGTAACTAACAACCTTGCTCTTTTTCTCACTTCAAAACTTCACGTGTTAATTCTAACAACTTATCTGTAGATTCTTAGTGATTATATCACCTGCAGATAATGACGTTATTTCAGTTTCCCCATACTTACCAATTTATTATTTTTATATATTTGTACTAGCTAGGATTTCCTGTACAATATTGAGTACAAGGAGAGTAGTATGAATTCTTCTCATGGTACATTGATCAACATATATGATTGTTTTGGGTTTTTTTGCAATGATGTCTCATCGTATTAATGTAGTTTGCTACTAAACCTAGGATACTAAGGGTGTTTTTTATAATTACTATGAATAGAAATTATAAAAGATTTTTTCATTCATTGAGATGATCATAAGATTTTTATCAATTTTTATGTTAATATGGATACATGATTAATAGTTTGAATCAAATGTGCAAACTCTAAATTAGTCCTGACATGTTATAAACATATGTGTTTATACACATACATATGTGTTTATTAATTTATTATTTATATTGGCTTCAATTTTCCTCTGTTCTAATAGTTTATCAAATTTATATATAAAATTCCTTCATAAAATGAGTTTGAAATGGTTTCCTTTTCTTTTTTAAATAACATTTTCTGGTGGAATTTGGGTAATATTACCATTATGTCTGTCCTAAATGTTTGTTATAATTTACTGGTGGTGAATTTCTGATTTTCTATTTCTTCTTGGGGGTGTTATAAAAATTGTATTTTTCTATAAATTTGATCATTTCAAAGTCGATCACCAAACATTTGAAATTATTTTGCATCATGTTTTTCATAGTATCTTTTTATTGGTTATTTATTGTACAGTTGGTGCTGCTGACCACTCTATTTCTGGAACTTTGTCATGATTAATCTTGTCTGAGATTATGAATTTAAAATGTTTCTTTTTAAGCTTGTAAATATGAATTTCATTTTAATATCTGCTTTCATCTCTGTCATGTTCTTCTGCACATTTTACTGGGATTATTTTATTGTTTTATTTCTAACTTCATTGATTTTCAGTTCTATTTTTAAAAATGTATTGTCTCATTCTCAATGTTTCCCTTTAATTGTGGATTTAGCTGCATCACCATGCTATTATATTATTCTGTTTATTTTTCCATTGCCCCAGATTTATCTTTTGACCCATGGTTTATTATAGAAGCTTATTTATTAATTTCAAAATATAGTACTATTTTCCAATTAACTTTTCATTATTGATTTCTAGCTTAATTGGACTGCGGTCAGAGTACATACTCTATATGATTTTAATCTTTGACATTTGTTGAGACCCCTTTATGGCACAATATAAAATTGAATTTTTGGAAGTGTTTCATGTATGATTGATAATTATACATACTGGAGTTGTTAGATACAATGTCCAATATATGCCAGTTAGATAAAATTTTCTAATCATTGTGCTTTATATGTTTGCTGTTTATTTTATGTATGTACTTACTGGTGTTGCTCAGGTCTTCTTAAACCGTTCATCATGTCTCCTCTTGTCTTGTTTCTTTTTTTTAGGACTTTATTTATTAGACAGGGTGAAGGTAGAGCATGAGCTAGAGGGAAAATCAAGGTGAGAGGGAGAAGCAGATTGTTTGCTGAGCAAGTAGCCCAACACAAGGCTCCATCCAGGAACCCTGTGATCTTGACCTGAGGCAAAGGCAGATGCTCAACTGACTGAGCCACCTAGGCGCCCCATCTTCTTGTCTTCTGTATTTTTTTTTTTTAAGATTTTATTTATTTATTTGACAGAAAGAGATCACAAGTAGGCAGAGAGGCAGGAAGAGAGAGAAGGGGGGAAGCAGGCTCCCCGCTGAGCAGAGAGCCCGAGGTGGGGCTTGATCCCAGGACCCTGAGATCATGACCTGAGCCGGAGGCAGAGGCTTAACCCACTGAGCCACCCAGGCGCCTGTCTTCTGTATTTTGAATATATTTATTCATGTTTTTCATAATGCATATTGTCTTTTGACCTTTCTTCCAGTTTACTATTAACAGTCCTCGGCTGTATCATATCTGCTATAAACGCAACCATTGCATTCTAAACTTCTGTTCTTATATTTTTCAATTTTCAAGTTTTTAGGAGTTTTCAGTTTTCTGTCAATATTATCCCTTTTGTCTCCTATTTATATGAACATATTTTTTTATCTGAACCAGCCACTTTTTATTTTTATATTTTTTATAATTTTTTATTATGCTATGTTAGCCACCATCATTAGTTTTTGATGCAGTGTTCCATGATTCATTGTTTGCATATTACACCCAGTGCTCCATGAACTACATTTCCGTCCATAATACCCATCACCAGCCTCCCCGATCCCCATACACCCCTCCCCTCTAAAACCCTCAATTTGATTCCCTGAGTCCATAGTCTCTCATGGTTCGTCTCCCCATCTGATTCCACCCTCCTTCTTTTTTCCCTTCCTTCTCCTAATGGCTTCCATGGTATTCCCTATGTTCCACAAATAAGTAAAATCATATGATATTTGTCTTTTTCTGTTTGACTTATTTCACTTAGCATAATCTCCCCCAGTCCCACCCATGTTGATGCAAAAGTTGGGTGTTCATCCTTTCTGATGGTGGAGTATTATTCCATTGTATATATGGACCACATCTTCTTTATCCATTCATTTGTTGAGGGGTATCTCAGCTCCATCCACATTGCTGCTATGAAGATTAGGGTACATATGGCCCTTCTTTTCATTTCATCTGTATCTTGGGGGTAAATACCCAGTAGTGCAATTGCTGGGTATAGGGTAGCTCTATTATTAACTTTTTGAGGAACCTCCACACTGTTTTCCAAAGTGTCTGTACCAACTTGCATACCCACCAACAGCGTAAGAGGGTTCCCCTTTCTTCACAACCTCTCCAACATTTGTTGTTTCCTTCCTTGTTAATTTTTGCCATTCTAACTGGTATAAATTGGTACCTCCATGTGGTTTTGATTTGGATTTCCCTGATGAATAATGATGTTGAACATCTTTTCATGTGTCTGTTAGCCATTTCTATGTCTTCTTTTAGAGAAGTGTCTGCTCATGTTTTCTGCCCATTTTTTGACTGTATTATTTGTTTTTTGGGTGTTGAGTTTGAGAAGTTCTTTACAGATCTTGGGTATAAGCCTTTTAACTGTAGTGTCATTTGCAGACATCTTCTCTCATTCTGTGGGATGTCTGTTTGTTTTATTGACTATTTCCTTTGCTGTGCAGAAGCTTTTTATCTTGATGAAGTCCCGAAAGTTCATTTTTACTTTTGTTTCCCTTGCTTTCGCAGACATGTTTTGAAAGAAGTTGCTGTGGCCGATGTCAAAGAGGTTATTGCCTATGTCATCCTATAGGATTTTTGATGGATTCCTGTCTCACACTGAGGTCCTTCATCCACTTAGATTTTATCTCTGTGTATGGTATAAGAGATTGGTCAAGTTTCATTCTTCTGCCCAATAGCTGTCCAATTTTCCCAGCACTGCTTATTGAAGAGACTCTCTTTTTCCATTGGATATTTTTTCTTGCTATGTCAAAGATTAGTTGATCATAGAGTTGAGGGTCCATATCTGGGCTCTCTATTCTGTTCCATCTGTTTTTATGCCAGTACCATGTTGTCCTGGTGACCACAGCTTTGTAATATAGCTTGAAATAGGCAATATGATGCCCCAGCTTTGTTTTTCTTTTTCAACATTTCCTTAGTGATTCGGGTTCTCTTCTGGTTTAGGCAAATTTTAGGATTGTTTGTTCCAGCCTTTGAAAAATTCCATTGATATTTTGATTGGGATGGTGTTGAAAGTATAGATTGCTCTGGGCAGCATAGACACTTTAACAATGTTTATTCTTCCAATCCATGAGCATGGAATGTTTTTGCATCTTTTTGTGTCTTCCTCAATTTCCTTCATAAGTGTTCTGTACTTTCTAGAGTATAGATCATTTACCTCTTCGGTTGGGTTTATTCCAAGTTATCTTACGGTTTTTGTTGCTGTTGTAAATGGAACTGATTCTCTAATTTCTCTTTCTACAATTACATTGTTAGTGTGTAGGAAAGCAACTGATTTCTGTGCATTGATTTTGTATCCTGCCACATTACTGCTGTAATAAGTTCTAGTAATTTGGGGGTAGAGTCTTTTCAGTTTTCCACATAAAGTATCATATCATCTGTGAAGAGAGTGAGTTTGACTTCTTCTTTGCCAGTTTGAATACCTTTTATTTCTTTTTCTTGTCTGATTGCTGCTCCTGGAATTTCCAGTACTATGTTGAACAATAGTGGTAAGAATGGGCATCCTTGTCATGTTCCTGATCTTAAGGGAAATGCTTTCAGCTTTTCCCCATTGAGAATGGTATTCACTGTGGGCTTTTCGTAGATGATTTTATGGAATTGAGGAATGTTCCCTCTATCCCTATACTCTGAAGAGTTTAGTCAGGAAAGGCTGCTGTATTTTGTCAAATGCTTTTTCTATATTAATTGAGAGGACTATGTGGTTCTTGTCTCTTCTCTTATTTATGTGTTCTATCACACTGATTGATTTGAAAATGTTGAACCTTACCACTCCCAAGGATAAATCATGCTTGGTCATGATGGGTAATCCTTTTAATGTACTGTTGGATCCTATTAGCTAAGATCTTGCTGAGAATTCTGACATCCATATTCATCAGGGATATTTGTCTGAAATTCTCATTTTTGATGGAGTCTTTGCCTGGTTTTGGGATCAAAGTAATGTTGGCCTCATGGAATGAGTTTGGAAGTTTTTCTTCTATTTCTATTTTTTGAAAAAGCTTCAGGAGAATAAGTATTATATTATTTCTTCTTTATATGTTTAGTAGATTTCCCCAGGGAATCCATCAGGCCCTGGACTCTTGTTTCTTTGGAGGTTTTTGATCATTGCTTTAATCTCAGTACTGGTTATTGGTCTATACTGATTGTCCATTTCTTCCTGTTTCAATCTTGGTAGTTTATAAGTTTCTAGGAAGGCATCCCTTTCTTCCACATTGTTTAATTTATTGGCATATAGTTGTTGATAATAATTTCTAATGAATGTTTCTATTTCCTTGGTGTTAGTCCAGATCTCTCCCCTTTCATTCATAATTTTATTAATTTGGGCCCTTTCTCTTTTTTTTTGGATAAGTCTGGCCAGTGATTTATTGATCTTATTAATTCTTTCAAAGCACCAGCTTCTAGTTTCATTGATCTGTTCTATTATATTTCTGGTTTCCAATTCATTGATTTCTGATCTAATCTTGTTTCTCTTCTTATGAGTGACTTAGGCTTTGTTATTCTTTATCCATTTCTTTAAGGTGTAAAGATAGTTCATGTATTAAGGATTTATTTTTTTTTTTTAATGAGGCTTGGATAGCTATGTATTTCACCCTTTGGACCACCTTTTCAGTATCCCATAGGTTTTGGACCAATGTGTTTTTGTTCTCATTGGCTTCCATGAATTATTTAAGTTCTTTGACTTCCTGGTTGACCCAAACATTCTTAAGAAGAATGGTTTATAGCTTCCAAGTGTTTGAATTTCTTCAAAAATTTTACTTGTGATTGAGTTCCAGTTTAAAAAACATTTTGGTCTGAGAATATGCAGTTAATAAGCTGTCTTTTGGTATTGGTTGAGGCCTAATTTGCTACACAGTTTATGGTCTATTCTGGAGAAAGTTCCATGTGAGCTCGAGAAGAATGAGTATTCTGTTGTTTTAGGGTGGAATTTTCTGTATGTATCTATGAGGTACTTCTGGTCCAGTGTGTCATTCAAAGCTCTTGTTTCTTTGTTGATTTTCTGCTTAGATGATCTAGTACTGTGAGTGGAGTTTTGAGGTGTCCTACTCTTAACATATTATTATCATCAACATATCTCTTTAATTTGGTTAACAGTTGGCTTACATACTTGGCTGCTCCCATGTTGGAGGTATAGATATTTACAATTGTTGGAACCTCTTGTTGGATAGAACCTTTAAGCATGATATAGTGTCCTTCTATATCTCTAACTACAGTCTTTAGCTTAAAATCTAATTTGTATGATAGGAGAATTGCTACCTCAGCTTTCTTTTGAGGTCCAATGGCACGAAAAATGGTTCTCTATCCCTTTACTTTCAGTCTGGATGTATCTTTAGGTTCAAAAGGAGTCCCTTGTAGACAGCATATGGGTGGGTCATGTCTTTTTATCTAGTCTGCAACCTTGTGCCATTTCATTGGAGCATTTATGTCATTCACATTGAGAGTGATTTTTGAAAGATTTGGTTTTATTATCATCATGTTGTCTATGAAGTCCTTGTTTCTATAGATTGTAAATTTATGATCTATATCACTCTTGGGGTCTTTATCCTTTTATAGAACCCCCCTTAATATTTCTTGCAGGGCCACCTTAGTGTTCACATTAGTTTCTTTTAGTTTCTGCCAGTCTTGGAAGCTCCTTGTCTCTCTGTCCATTCTGAATGAGAGCCTTGCTGGATAAAGTATCCTTGGCTGCATGTTCTTCTCATTTAGTACCCTGAATATGTCTTTCCAGCCCTTTCTGGCTTGCCTCGTCTCTGTGGACAGGTATGATGTATTCTGACATTCCTCCAGCTGTATGTAAGAAATCTCTTCCCTCTCGCCACTCTCAAGATTGTTTTCTTTGATCTGAGATTTTCAAATTGTACTATGATATATTGTGGCATCAGTCTGTTCTCATTGATCTTGGGAGGGGTCCTCTTTGCCTTTTGGACATGAATGCTTGCTTTTTTCCCCCAGGTTAGGGAAGTTCTCATCTACAATTTACTCAAATATATCTTATAGACCTCTCTCTCTCTCCACCCTCTCAGGGACTCCAATAATTCTGATATTGGAATGTTTCATTGAGTTACTTATCTCTCTGTTTCCTTGGGTTTTAATTTGTTTTTACCATGCTGCCTCAATTTCCTTCTTTTCTATCATTCTATCCTCTATCTCACTAAATCATTCTTCTTTCTTCTGCCTTGTTTAAGCTGGTAGTCAGAGTATCCAGTTTAGACCACATTTTATTCATAGCATTTTAAAGTTCAGCCTTATTAGATCTCATTTCTGCCCTTAGAGATTCTATATTGTCATTAATATTTTTCTCAACCCTAAATATCACCTTGATAATTGTTACTCTAAAGTCAATTTCTGACATCTTGGTTATATCCATGTCCATTAGTTCTGCAGCAGGGGCCGGAGTCTTTGAATCTTTCCTTTCTTTGGGGTTTCCTCTTCTTAGTCATTCCATTGAGGGGTGGTTGAGGGAATGTACAGGGTCCAAATTATTGACCACAACCCAAGCAAATGCACCTGTTTTATGGGGACTTTAGGGTTGTTGGCCTCTTGTTCTTCTAGCTTGTCTTCTGGGGGAGGGGCAAGCCATGCAGTTACTGAGGCAACCCTGTTTGTTTGGGGGGGAGATGGGCTCAGTGAAAAGCTGTTTTGGGGCGGCTTTTGTTCTCTGGCAGCTTTCCCTGTTGGATTTCCACCTCTCTTCTGAGAGTCAAAGCAAAAGTGACTATATCTAAACCTCTGTCTCAGAACAGAGAGATTGCAGTCTGTTCTTCAGTGAGCTCTCCAGGCCCCACTGTCTCCATTTCTGTCTGTGCTGCTAAAAACTGCAGCATCCTGGGATGTGCACCCTACAGCAGTATTCCCAGCCTTCATTTCCAGGTCCAGGCACGTCTCTGCCCTTTGTGCTTCTAAACCCACAAACCATCCCTGGTTCACACACACACCCCTGCAACTCCAGGTTTCAGTCTGTGGGGCTGCCCTAAAGTCCTTTCCCTGCTGCTACCAGTCTGTGAGTCCATGCCTGGTCCCCAGCAGAGGAGGCTTTTGCACTCTGGTGATGCAAAAGAGAGTCCCTCCCCTTCTGTTTGTCTTCTGATATTTGCCCTTAGAATCACAGCTCCCTGCTTTATACCTTGAGACCAACCACCAGATATATTCTGTTTGTAGAGCTCCAGATATATCTTCTTACATCTCAGGCTGATTTCATGGGTATTCAGAATGGTCTGGAATATATATCCAGCTCAATTCAGGAGACCAGTTGAAATAGGGTCCCCTACTCTTGGGCCATCTTTTCTCCTCCCTCCTATTTACATGCACATATTAAGCATAGTTGTTTTAACATTTGAATCTGATAACTTCAGTATTTGGAATTCCTTCATTGTATCTCTATTTTCTATTTCTTCTGCCATGTTTCCTGCCCACTGTTCCTTTTCACCCAACACACGTTTCCTGTCATTTAGGGTGTCTGGTTATTTTGGATTGTGTACTTGACATTCCATTTGCAGAATTGTTTTGAGAAATAATTTGAGGTCTAGAATGTTGTGTGATATTTCTTTCTTTATTTTATTTTCCAGGTGTGTACTTAAGCACTAGGGTGTACTAGAATTCCTGTATTACATCTAATTTGAAAGCTTAAGATAATTCAGCATCAAACTGAAATGCTTATTAGGGTCTCTTTAAATTCTAGAAGCATGTTTACTTCTGTGGTACAGCCTATCACAATCAAGCTTCCCTTGTAGGGATCTGGACTCCAGATCTGGACACCTGCATCTTTAGTCCATTAGGGCTATTACAAGTATATTCTAGATTCTTAGTTTCTTGACTTTCTTCTTTTTGCTCTTAGGGAAAAGTGTCCACAAATGTTGGGATTATTTCCCTGTTTATCTTTCCTCCCTTGAATCTTCATGTGGTAATCCTTTACTATCATATTAGCTTGATAATGCACATAAGCATTTTTTTTAACATTTTGTACAGTTTTTTTTCTATATTTTTTGAAAATACTAGTCTTAATTACTTAGAGCAGCATGCATGGAACAAAGTGATAAATGTATTTACCTATTTACTTATTTTCTATTTCACACATAAAATGTCTCAAATTTTCCATTACTCTGATACTGAAGTCTAACTACCATAATTCCACACATATAAAGTAGTGTTCAGTAAATTTTTTTGAATGAATAAATCATAATTATATGACAGTAGTTAAACATTGAACAGGTAGGGTTGGCATCTTTTCAGATTACTATTCTTCCTGCATTTCAGTCTTAATATACTAAGTTGACTAGCTTATGTTAACTTCAGCTTAATATGAAATTAGAAAACCCGAGTTTATATTTCTGATTATCAGTTTTGAATAAGTTGCTTAATTTTCCAAATTTTCTGTTTCTGAAATAGGACCCATTTCACAGGATTACTCTGAATGACAAAAGAATATATGGAAACATTTACATGATGACTGAAATTATTAACTTATTTCACAGATGAGTTAATACACACAAGACTGGAGAGAGAGGCAGCAGCCAAGTCTTTAGGTCTGTGGAGGATTCAGAATCTTTTATTGATGACTGTTTAGTGGTTGTTAATTTCATATATGCTGTTCTGTCTGCCAGGTGGGGATGAGGTGTGAGCCCAAACTAAAAAGGAAGTTTAGATGGTGCCAGTGGTGATGAAATAACCCAGTGGGCTAATTTGAAAGCATGTAGGGAATAAATTTAATGGAACATGGTGATTGCATAAGTATAGAGGGTGATATGGAAAAAAAAGAAAAAAGAAAACCAGTCCAATTATTTTTCTTTTGTTTTTTCTTTTTTCTTTGTTTCTTTCTTTTCTGTTCTTTTTTTTTTTTTTTTAATTATTTTATTTATTTATTTGACAGATAGAGAGTACAAGTAGGCAGAGCAGCAGGCAGAGGGAGAGGAAGAAGCAGACTCTCCGCTGAGCAGGGAGCCTGATGCGGGGCTTGATCCCAGGACCCTGGGATCATGACCCGAGCTGAAGGCAGCCGCTTAACCAACTGAGCCATCCATGTGCCCCATCTTTTTTCTTTTTAAGATTTTACTTACTTATTAGAGAGAGAGAGTGAGCTTGAGTCAGTGTTGGGATGGGGAGGCAGAAGTGGAAGCAGACACCTGGCTGAACAGGGTGCCCAACTCAGGGCTCAATCCCAGGACTCTGAAATCATGACCCAAACCCAAGGCAGATGCTTAACTGACTGAGCAACCATGGCATCCCCAGTTATTTTTCTTTAAATACTTTCTGGGGTGCCTGGGTGGCTTGATAGGTTGATGTCCTCTTGGTTTCAGCTCAGGTCATAATCCTCTAGATCATGAGATTTAGCCCCATGTCAGGCTCTGCTCTGGGCACAGAGTCTGCTTTGAGAGTCTGTCTCTCCCTCTCCCTCTGCTCCTTACCCTACGTATACACACTCTCTCAAATAAACCTTTACAAAAAAACCTTCTTATAAACACACTTAAGATTTTTCAAACCAACGTTTTTTATTTTGATTTTTGATTTTTTTTTTTATTTTAATTTTTTTTCTTCTGGTCCTCTACTCATGCTTTCACAATTTGACGGTTTTACTGCTTGTTGTTCACCATCCTCTTTTGGTTCCTTCCCAGTCTTGGTTTTTAAAATTGTTACCCATTTCATTTATTCACTTAATGAACCCCATACTATAGCTCAGACTCCACTCCAGAGACCTGCCACATTTCTCACTTATTATTTTCTTAATCCTAAAATCCAGATTTCCTCATGTCAGTCCTTTGCTCCCACCTGCAACTAAAGATATCCCTTACTAATCAACTGTAATTGTTCCCTTTGCCTTAAAGTCCTACCAGCTTAAGTCATCAAGAAAGCCTGCCAGAGGGCACCCCCCCTTCAGACATCATAGTCCCCTTTCACTGGCTCTGAGTGGCCACCATTTCCTCTTCTTCTCTAACCTGGGGATTTATTCAAATATAGTTTTACTCAATACCTCAGCCTTCAGTTTCAGAGTAATTACTCTGAATCAGAAGGAAGTGACTGAGTATCCTTATTTATACAGCAGTGATGTGGATATTTACCTTCATGGGAGAATTTGCATTTTGAAAGAGAAAGTCCAGAAAGAAAATCAATGAAACATTAATGGCAGCTTTTTCCAGTGATGTGATACTTTCTTAGAGGTGATTCTTTAGGACCTCTTTCTAGGCAGTCATTTAACCTTGGTGGTGATCCATTCCATTTAGAAATAGGTAGAGATGCCAGAAGATCATTGGCCATCTTTTTCTACCCAGCTGGGTAGAAAATAGGTTTTCACCAAATTCTGACAGTGATTTTTTTAAAATCAGTGAACCTGAGATTTCACAAACTAGCCTAGAGTAGCCATTCTCAAACTTTTCTGCACAATAGAAACCCCTGAGAAGTTAAAAAGAAAAAGGGGGAAAAAAAAAAGATCCATCCTAACACCCAGGCCAAGTTAAATCAGCGTCTCTGATGGTGGACTCAGGAATTGGCATTTTTATTTTATCTTAAAGATTTTATTTATTTGATAGAAAGAGGCACAGCAAGAAAGGGAACATAAGCAGGGGGGTGGGAGAAGGAGAAGCAGGCTTCCCTCTGAGCAGGGAGCCCAATGAAGGGATGTGGGGCTCGTTCCCAGGACTCTGAGATCATGACCTGAACAGAAGGCAGACAGTTAATGACTGAGCCACCAAGGCACCCTGTGGAATTGGCATTTTTAAAACTTGCTTCTCAAATTTGTTGTTCACGTGAATCACCTGGGGATCTCTTTATACTGAAGATTTTGAATCAGCAGTTGATGTGGGTGCTGAGATGCTAGATTGAGAGAGCTGGAGACCCATTTTTAAACTTGACTATACATTGTAATCACTCTGGGCAGTGAATGGATGAATGATAAATGAATGAATGTATACATATATACAAACATACATACAGACGAATTACAAAATGATGCCCAGATTCTACACGCAGAGAATAACAGCAAACCACACTAATATTGTTCAAATTAACCCTACCATTATAGCTGATCAACTCAGAGAAAATAAATTCTTTCTTTGATGGATGCAATAGAGTAATATATGATCAGAAGCAGGGTTTCTCCTTTCCATGTTTGCTGTTCTTCCTGAGGGTGAAGAGAATTTCACCAAAACCTATCAAATATTTGTGAGTATGGGAACATCAGTCAAAACAACTGCTGTCCCTTCATGTGCCTTGACAAACAGCTATGTGGTATTAGGGGTAACAGGTAGTTCACCAGGTAGTTTTCCACAAGTAAAACTGCTGAAGAAATGAAGGATTGGGGAACATGTTTTGCCAAGTTAAGTTTTGTGCCTCTTTTTTAGCCTCAGCATTTCAAATGGAATTTGAATCTTGGGGGGTTAGGGTTCATTTACTTTTTGGCAGAACAGCACTTCCTGTTTCTAAGAAAAAGTCCCCAGAATGCTTCTTTCACGTCAAAGGCTGTTACAAAACAGCACTTGGTGAATTGAATGCAAGTGAATGAGAAACACATGGATTAAGTTTCCATTTGCATCCACATGGGTTTAATAATTAAGGGAAAATGGTTGACAAAAAAGAGTGTTTTGAGTTTTGTCCAATTGGAAGTTTTGTTAAAAAAAAAATGCTCAAAGTTACTCATTCCAAACCTGATACATGTTAGAGATTACTCATCCCTAACCAAAACAACCCAAATCAAGCTCATAATTTGAGACCCAAACAATAAATTCCATCCTCTCAAAAACCAGTGCAACACTCACTGGGTTTTGGGAATTGTGAAATCAATGAACCATCCTCTTGTGAAAGTAAATAAAGCAAATGTCATTTAAAATGATTTAGCAAATCCAGAAAGGGGTGCTTTCACCCAGGTACCACTCCTTGGGGGCTGTTTAATAAGCCAGAAGAAAGAAGATAAGAGCTTATTTTGATAAGAGAGGATACTTTTGACTTAGGAATTTATCTTGTGCCTTTAAAAAAAGTAAAATCCCTCCCTGCCCCAGCAACAAGGCACTACCTACTGCCTTCAGCCCAGTGAGAAACTGCTACAACTATTGTTCCTCTCTAATAAACTTTTATTCAGAACAGTCCTCCCCAATTGTCTCCTAAAACCTAATAAAAGCTGACCTTCCCTTCATCTCTTTGAATTTATCTGTGGTTTGCTGTATCCTACTTGTTCTTAATTGTATTTCTCTATTTCTTAATAATTTCTTTTTTTTTTATTAATTTTTTATTTTTTATAAACATATGTTTTTATCCCCAGGGGTACAGGTCTGTGAATCACCAGGTTTACACACTTCACAGCACTCACCAAAGCACATACCCTCCCCAGTGTCCATAATCCCACCCTCTTCTCCCAAACCCCCTCCCCCCAGCAACCCTCAGTTTGTTTTGTGAGATTAAGAGTCACTTATGGTTTGTCTCCCTCCCAATTCCATCTTGTTTCATTGATTCTTCTTCTACCCACTTAAGCCCCCATGTTGCATCACCACTTCCTCATATCAGGGAGATCATATGATAGTTGTCTTTCTCTGCTTGACTTATTTCGCTAAGCATGATACGCTCTAGTTCCATCCATGTTGTAGCAAATGGAAGGTTTCATTTCTTTTGATGGCTGCATAGTATTCCATTGTGTATATATACCACATTTTCTTGATCCATTCATCTGTTGATGGACATCTAGGTTCTTTCCATAGTTTGGCTATTGTGGACATTGCTGCTATAAACATTCGGGTGCATGTGCCCCTTTGGATCACTACGTTTGTATCTTTAGGGTAAATACCCAGTAGTGCAATTGCTGGGTCATAGGGCAGTTCTATTTTCAACATTTTGAGGAACCTCCATGCTGTTTTCCAGAGTGGCTGCACCAGCTTGCATTCCCACCAACAGTGTAGGAGGGTTCCCCTTTCTCCACATCCTCGCCAGCATCTGTCATTTCCTGACTTGTTGATTTTAGCCATTCTGACTGGTGTGAGGTGATATGTCATTGTGGTTTATCTTGCCATTTGCGACAACATGGATGGAACTAGAGCGTATCATGCTTAGCGAAATAAGTCAAGCAGAGAAAGACAACTATCATATGATCTCCCTGATATGAGGAAGTGGTGATGCAACATGGGGGCTTAAGTGGGTAGGAGAAGAATAATTTCATTTTTTAATTTAAATAAAACTACTCTTTGCTCTGTTTAAAGTTAACACTACTATCATTGAACTGTCTTAAGGAATGTATTGTTTTGTTCACATCAGGTCACTTATAGTTTCTAACCATTATGGATTTATCTCCTTCTCTTCATTAAGCACATTTTAAAATCAATCTCACCCACCTGAAATTATACCTAACAAGTAATGGCCTTAGAAACCCTTTTACCCTGGAAGTCAGTTTAGGTTTGTCCAGATGCTGTCCCTTGATAGATGTGTAATAGGCAGGTTATTTAAAACTGATTCGTTTCCTTCATAATTACAAACAAGAAGGTAAGACTAGATTAGTGTTTCCCAGTTCTCAATACTTTGGACTATTCAACTAGTAAAATTCCTGATATTGTATCCCTATAGTAAAAGAAGACAAGAAAAGTAGCAGGGAGTGAAATGAATCCAAAATTATTGTCAAGAATTACAAGATTAGGAAAGATGTACCTTTGGGGGAGAGTACTGTTTTACCTCATTTCTATAGGTAATGATGTCTGAGAAACACTGAATCTAATGTCAACAAGTAGTCTTCAATTTTCTATTATCCTTTCCACCTATTGTTTAGAACTTTCTACTTCAGCATATTATAGGTATATTGAATAGGACGCATCTATAGTGTCTCAATATCTATTCACCAAGGCTATTCTTGTTCTTATGCTTTTAAAACAAAAAAATCTATTGGTTGCCCCACCAGTTACCCAACTTAAACTAATAACTCTAAAATACTGAAAATTGAAAATAAAACATGGAATAAAAATAAGGCTTCACATTCCAGGCCATTAGACACTCTCCTAAGTGTTATCAAGGGTCAAAATTATATGCATATATTTGTGTACCTTCCCCATACACAAAATTCGCCTATACATTATACCTATGTATACCTATATGTGTAAGTGTGCCTTCCTAGTGTTTCTTCATAAATGGAACCACATCATATACATTGTTGGTCTTTTCAGTTTAATTTTTCTTAATTAACCAATTCTTGGGACTTAGCTTTATTATTATGAAACTTTTTTCCATATCTTTCATATCTTCATAATATTCCACTTCCTGTGTATCCTCTAAGAGCTTTTGATTATTTTGTTTAAAGAAAATGTTTAATAAATAAGTATTGAATGGGTAGACGAATGATTTCCCTATGAGCATCTAGGATATTGCCAAAATTTAGTTATTATAAAACTTCTGCAGTAAATATTCTTGTACATACATTCTTTATGTGTTTATTTCAGTGTATTTATGAGTTCAATTCCTAAAAATAGAATTGGTTGGACCAAGGACTCATATTTCACATTTTGATAGACATTCCAAATTATCATATAGTATAGTGAACCGATCTGTACTTACATCAAATATATATGAGAGAGCATATTTTCCACACTCCTAACAATCCTTTTTTTGCCAATCTTTTTTATATACTTTAAAGTTATTTATATTTCCTTTGCAAGTACCTGTTCAAACTTTTCTTTATTTTAGAATTTTATTTGAAAGAAATTTAAGATACATGTAAATAAGTATTTTATGTAATCATAGATATTCTTTTTGTTGTTGTTTTTAAGGTTTTTGGTTTTTTTTTAAAGATTTTATTTATTTGTCAGAGAGAGAAAGGGAGAGAGAGCAAGCACAGGCAGACAGAATGGCAGGCAGAGACAGAGGGAGAAGCAGGCTCCCTGCCGAGCAAGGAGCCCGGTGTGGGACTCGATTTCAGGACCCTGGGATCATGACCTGAGCCGAAGGCAGCTGCTTAACCAACTGAGCCACTCAGGCATCCCAATCATAGATATTCTTAAATATTTATTTTTAAGTGATATTTAATATGTCATTTACAAAAACTGCTTAGATATTTTCTCAGGTTATATTTTTACTTGTTAATGATATCTTTGTTCAAAAATTACTTTATCTTTTTAAAGACATTTATGGTTTATTTATTTTGAAATCCTGCATCAAAAATCTTTCCCCTAAAATATTTAAAAGTTTGCTCATTAGTATTACAGAGTTTTTTGTATCCCTTTTTTTATGTTTTTTCTTTGATTTATCAATAGTTTTTGTGAAAAAAGGGTAAAGCTGTTATTAATAATGACTTCATCATATAATGAAATCTTATGTAAACACATGTCTGTTTATAGACCTCCTCCTGCTATTCTGTTCTAGTGATCTGTTTTCCTATGCCGGGGACAAACTGTTTTAATTACAGCAGTTTTATGATGTATTTTAATGTTTTATATGTTTCCTTTTATATTTTTTAAAAAACTACTGTCTATTTTTAGTGTCTGTTTTTCCACTTCATTTGAAATATAGAGGTAGCTTCTATTGTTAAAAAGCAACACACAGAAATTCTATTGAGGCTACATTGAATTTATCAAATTATAATGGAAGAGCTGGCATCTTTGCATAGTAAATCTTTCATATATTTTCATCTGTCTTTATGTACTTTGAGATAATCTGGTATTGGTATTAATTTTGCTTCTTTGAAAATTTATGCCAAATTTATATTTGCATTTCTAGAGTTGCACTTTATAATATTACCCTTATTTTGGTAACATTATCAGTATCTTTTTGCCTGTAAAATAAAATGGAAGTTCTTGAGCATGCTAAACCAAGACCACTCTGAAATAGCCCTAGATTTCTCTTATATAATGTCATAGTCTCTCAAGAACATTCTTCTCTGATCTCTCCAAATTATTCCCTAATATTTTATTACTTCCTACATATCCCTCTTGCTCTTTGTTAATTTCTGTCTTGTAAGAACAAATCCAGGATTGTTTGAATCTTAACACAAAACAATGTGATACTGCCTTTAAGTACAATAAGAATCCATGCAATGGGTAGACAGTATTAAATTTCTAGTAGCTGGTCATAATAGTTTCTTGCCCAATAAATATTTGTTATTTATTGAAAAATAATATTTTCGGGGGCGCCTGGGTGGCTCAGTGGGTTAGGCCGCTGCCTTCGGCTCAGGTCATGATCTCAGGGTCCTGGGATCGAGTCCCGCATCGGGCTCTCTGCTCAGCAGGGAGCCTGCTTCCTCCTCTCTCTCTCTCTGCCTGCCTCTATGCCTACTTGTGATCTCTCTCTGTCAAATAAATAAATAAAATCTTAAAAAAAAAGAAAAATAATATTTTCTTAGAATTATTATAGCCATTTTTAATTTACTTTTTTGCGAGTGCATAAGTAGTTCAGTCAAAACAATAAGTGAATTTATAGATGACCTGCATCTATATTAAATACTTAAAAGTGACTTTATTTTATTTTTTTAAAGATTTTATTTATTTATGGGGGGAAGGGGGCAGAGGTAGAGGAGAGAGTCTCAAACACTGTTAAAAAGTAACAGATAAGCCAAAATACTTATTATTATGCTGTAACTGTCTCTGTATAGTGGTAGCCACTTCCCTCAGAAGTGTTATCTCCATTTAAATTTAAGTATAAAGTTGTTCATGCTACTAACAAGAAAGAAAATGGAATGAAAGATAAGGTAACCAATATTTTAGTGCAACACAACTTCAGTGTGTTCACTGATAGCTCTCCAAAAGCTATGGCCATACCCTATTCCCCAGAACCTGTGAATGGATCTTATTTGGAAAATGGGCATTTACAGATGCAATTAAATTAAGGACCTTGAGGTGAGGACATAATCCTAGATTATTGGAGTGGGACCTAAATCCAATGGCAAGTGTCCTTGTGAAAGAAAGAGGAAGATTTAATACAGAAGAGAAGAAACAGAAAGAAGATATGACCATATGAAGATGGAGTCAGAGTTTTATAGTTGCAATGGAATAAATTGTGACACACACACCCCAAATCGATATGTTGAAGTTTTAATGTCTAGTATTTAGAATATGACTGTATTTGGACCTAAAGCCTTCATAGGGATAATTAAGGTTAAATGGGTTTCCCTTAGGATGGGTCCTAATTCAGTAAAACTGGTATCCTTATAAACAAAGAAGATTAGAACAGAGGCACGCACAGAGTAAAGAGAAGACAGAGGGAAAAGACAGTCACCTACAGGCCAAGGAGAGAGGGCTGCAGATGAAACCAGCTTTGTGGATGTTTTGATCTTTCGACTTCTAGCCTCCAGAATCAAGGAAATAAATTTCTGCTATTTAAGCCACTTTGTCTGCAGTACTTTGTTATGGCAGCCTTAGCAAACAAATAACATAGTGATGCCAAGAAACATCTGGAGCCACCAAATGCTGAAAGAGGCAAGGCTGGATTTTCTCCTAGAGACTTCAGAGGGAATGCAGTCTTTCATTTTGGACGTCTACCCTCCAGAACTGAGAGAATAAATGTTTCTGTTATTTTAAGTGACCAAGTTTATTGTAATTTGTTATTACCACCCCAGGAAACTAATACAACATTTATTTTAGCAAGGAAATTCAAGTGGTTTTAAGTGCCTGTGTTTATTATTTTGAGCCATAGTCCGTAGAAGGTGATGAGCAAAAGTCTCTGAGCAAAGCTAAAAATAGACAAGAAGATTAGAAGTTTTGCTTAGGGTTTCTGCCCTCAACCTGTTTCTGTCACTAGCTTCCGTGTACTTAAAAACAAATGAAACAGCAACAACAACAACAAAATACTAAGTATGAAAGTATTTTCCTCTAGAGATTTCTAATACTGAAATGAAAATATCCTTAAATCAGATTCCACTAGGTCTTTAACAGTGGTGATCATTGATGTGGGGTTCAGGAGCTAACAGTCAAGAAAGAATTCTTGAGAAGTTTTTAGCACAAAAAAGGTGGTTTTTTAAAAGCACAGGGACAGGACCATAGGCAGAAAGCTGCCCTAAGATAGTGAGGAGCAATTGATCATATCTTTGGATTTGGGGGAAGTAAGACAAAGTAAGTTTCCAAAATGATTTTCATATGCTGAAGAAGACTTACAGTATCCTGGAGACCTAGCTATTGTCAAGCTAAGGTCGTTTTTCCTTCCTGCAAGACATTATCATTAAGACAGTTGGGAGTTCCTGGAGGAATGTCATACTCTTGTCTGCCTCAAGTATTTGTCAATAGGCTACAAGTTACAAGGAAATTTAATTTTATCTACATTTCCTTTTGCCTTTGTTCTCTACACCAATCATATGTTTTACATTGCATATTTGATTATACAAAGCACTTTCCAAAATGTTGCATTTGATCCAGTTTGTTTCCTTCTCCATTCTTTCAAACCATTATTTCTAGAGAAGTTCTAAAAAGGTCTCACTGTAGTCATCTGGTTACCATACAGTCCACCCCACTGTGCTCTAGGCCCAACTCAAATGGCACTTTCTCCATGAAGGCTTCCACGGAGAGCCTTTTGTGACTTTGAATGCATTATATTTCATTCTACATTTTGTGTCCTCTAGAACATAAGAAATTTGAGAGCAGGAAAATACATTTTCACATCAAAGTTCCAACAGCAGTGTTGTTTGTTATTTGTAACGGGAATTCAACAAATATTTTTGAATGAATGAATGCATTAATTTTTCTCTGTATCCTGTGATTTCAGTGAGACAGATACTCACATTTTAGAAATTGAGCTAGAAAAATTATAGCAGTAGCTCAGGGAAATTTAGTTAGTGCAATAGTTAGACTGATACCATCATCATCTTTATTCTTTTTTTTTTTTTTTTCCTGCAGACTGTTTATCTATGGGTCATAGGAAGACAAAATGGATTTTACTGCAAAAAGGTAATACCTCTATAAGCATTAAAACTATTGGCAAAATATTTTCATGGCTGCCTCTGCTTCCTCGCAGCAGGGACCTTGAAAAAGTACAGTTAAAAGAAAAGGCTGTTCATAAGCAGATATAACAGATGACAAAATAAACAAAAGACAGCACTATAAAAGATGAAAGGGGGATGTTTCTGGGAGATAATAAACTGTTTCTGCTCTTCATTTTAAGAGAAATTCTTAGTTAGAAACTTTTGCCACATTTAGTAATGGTATGAAGGGTTTAAGGAAGGAAACATAAGTTTCCTAATTTCTTGCTGAGACCCCTGTAATAAAAGTCAGATTGACAATAGAAATAAAGAGCAGTTTATTGACATGTATACCTCACACATGCATGAGAGATACCCAGAAAAAATGAATAAATTCCTTGAAATGGCCCAAGGCACCACCTCATATACCATTTTAATCTAAAAACAAAAGAAAAGTAGTGTGAAATGGTACAGATTTTGGGAGGTTACTAGGAAAAGCAAAGTAAACAGGGGCAAATGTTGTTAAGCAGATTTAAGTCTGTGCCTTTCCATTGACTAGATTCTATTTTAATTTAGAGTAATCCTTCTCTTCCTGCTACTTATAGCAAGACACTTACAAATGGAAATTTCCTTTATAAATATAAATTTATCTCACAAAAGGGTAACTTTCGGGGTAGCATATTTTGCTCTTTTTCGGGACAAAAATACTTCATTAAATCAAGAGAATTCTTGTTCTACTATTTTGTCAGTGAAGTAATTTATAAACTCTTAACTTCCTTTTCAAGTTTGTACTTAACAATTTCATTGCAAAAAGGTCAAACACACTCATAGATGTGCATGTGTGCCTAATACCCACTGTAAACTAAAGGTTGATGCAGTAGGAGAGTATATCTGAGTAGTGGTGGCTTCCATCCTACAAGAAGGCAGGAGAGTGAAGGCATTGGTTATAGAATGGTTTTCTGTTGACTGAACAAGGTCATTCAAAGCATAAAGATGGGAAATATTTTTCTTTTAAGCTCTGGAATGGGGAAGGATTAGGAAAAAAAATGAATTACTATTCCAATAGCAGTAGCATCAGGCAGGATTAAGTAAGTCACAGGTAACAATTTATTTGCTATATAACCACACCCCCTGTTCAGCTAGGTTGCTGTTTAAGTACTCGATAGTGGATTTCCTCTAGAGGTCAAAGAAATCCAGCTACCTGCCTCACTGGTGTTTTAGAGTGTTTGAAATGTCCAATAGATAGTGGTATGATTGCATGCATGACAAATATTTGCCTCCCACACAGGCACCTTTCTTTGCTTTCTCTGTGCAGACTTCCAGAGCAGCCCAGGGAGACTGCAGGCGAGATGAGATGGTGCAAGCTCATTAACAAAGATCTAATAACAAAATCACATACACACACACACAAAATCTAATTAGCAAGGTTACCTCTGGAGCAACAGCCCCATGGCAATAAACACAGGGTTGAATTTGTTTTCTGCCTAGAACCATATTTTTTCCATTTCCCTTAGAATTAAAAAAACAACAGCAACAACAACAACAAATTCTTCCTTCCAAATTTTGTCCTCACTTACATCACTGTTTCTCATGTTCCCCAGACTCTGGGATTCTTCTCAGTGCTTAGAGGGAGTAACCGGAGACATTTCCACCAATAGGAAGCCTTTGGTCAGGGCTACTCCCATTAAAGCACTCTCCCCAGAATACCCAGTCTGGGACTGCACAGAAGCTACTTGAAGAGTAGGGTGGCCTGATGGTTGTTTCATGGCACAGAGCAATAGGACCCAACTGCTGAGGAAGGCAGTGAGAGCTGGGTTTAGGAACCAGTGCACCCCATTCCAACTGAAATGGCAGGGGAGGCAGGAGCTGTGGAATGCAATTACATGGATTGGAATTTGGCCAGCCCACTGGGGTGAAATGGCACAGCAGCTCCTGCATCCCTCTGTTTGCTGGGCTGAAGAAGTTTACACATCATTTACCATATACATGAGAATCTTCCACAAGCAGCTGTGATTGGCTCTCAAGAGCCTGCAATAAAGGAAACTGGGTTTTGCTTACTTATGAAATTTGAGCCGCAGCAAACATGAAGGCCTTCCATTCTAGCTCCTCATTTAAGAATGAAGTTACTCATACAAGGTCACACAGCTGAGTGGTAGAGGGTTTGGTGTTAGATTTCAGAAATTTCAATTTTAATTCTTAGTGCCACTGTCCTTTTACTCTAAACTGTAATTTGAGCTCTTGAAAAAAATATTGTAATTCCTTAGGAAGTCAGACGGTCTTGGTGTTAATATGAGTGCGTTTTTACTACCCTTGCCTCAGTCTTTTCCATGATTTTGATAATGGGGATAATGTTTTGATAATTGGAGATAATGTCTACCTCACTGGAAGGTTGGTTGAACTATAGTGCTTCTAAGAGAAGACAGGAGAAAATCATTAAAATTTTAGGGTAAGCAAAGATTTCTGAGGTCACAAAGCACAAACCATAAAGGAAAATAATTAATAAACTGCACTTCTTCAAAATTAAAACACTCAGCTCTTTCAAAGACACCATTACAAAAATGAAAAGGCTAATCACAGTAGTCCACAAGGAAATATTGACAATGGATGTATCTAACAAAGGACTTGGATTCAGAATTTATAAATAACTTTTAATCCAATTATACAGGAACAAAGAGCCTGATAAAAATAAATGGACAAAGGACTTTAACAGACACTTCAGAAAAGTTGTAATTCTGGCCAATAAGTACATGAAAAGATGCTTACCATGATTAGTCATGGGCAAATGAGAATTAAAAACCAACAAAAAGATACCTATTTAATACCAATTAGTATGTCTAAAATTAAGGTTTGCAATACCCAGTGTTGATGAGGATATGGAGTTCCCAGAACTCAGAATATTTCTGGTGAGAGTAAAATGATTAAAAAAGGAAAAAAAGAAACTTTGGAAAATAGTTTGGCACTTTCTTACAAATTTAAATATTTATCTACTTTCACTTCTAGTTGTTTAACTGAAGTGCAAACATACTCACAAAAAATCTTGTACATGAATGTTCATAGCTGGTTTATTTACAATAGTCAAAATGTAAAGCAACCCAGTGTCATGAGTTATGGCGTAGTCTATGTGGCATACTTTTCTCAGCGATAAAAATGAACACACTGTAGATAAAGATAATAAGGATGAATTTAAACATTGGTTTGAATGAAAGAAGCCAGGTACTACAAGTGGTTCTATATACATGAAGTTTTAAAGTAGGCAACATAAATGTATGAAAATAAAACAAATCAGTGGTTTTCTGGGACAAATTGGAGTGGTTGGGATTGGCTGTGAAGGGGTTAAAAAGAATGTTTAGAATGACAGAATTATTTCATATCTTTTATTAGAGTGGTAGTCATACTTGTCACATTTGGTATTTGGGTGGTGTAATATATTTGTCAAAATTCACGGAACTACATGGGAAAACTGGACTGCTTCCTTATTCCATACACAAAAATAAATACAAAATGGATGAAAGACTTAAATCTGAGACCTGAAGCCATAACAATCCTAGAATAGAGCACAGGCAGTAATGTCGCTTAGCAACTTCTTGATATGTCTCTCGAGGCAAGGGAAACAAAAGCAAAAATAAACTGTTGGGACTACATCAAAATGAAAACTTCTATACAGAAAAGCAAACAATCAACAAAACTAAAGACAGCCTACTGAATGGAAAAGTATATTTGCACATGAAATATCTAATAAAGGGTTGATTTCCAATATATATAAAGAACTGATACAACTCAGTACCCAAAAAACAAATAATCCAATTAAAAATCAGGCAGAAGACATGAACAGACATTTCTCCAAAGAAGACATACAGGTGGTCAACAGACACATGAAAAGATGTTCAATATCAAATGCAAATCACAACCACAATTAGATACCATGTCATACCTTCAGAATGGCTAACATAAAAAAATGCAAGAAACTACAAGTGTTGGTGAAGATGTGGAGAAAAAGGAGCCCTGGTGCACTGTTGGCAGGAACGTAAATTGGTATAGCCACTGGGGAAAACAGGATAGGTGTCCCTCAAAAAATTAAGAATAGAGTTACCATATGATCCAGTAATTCCAGTACTATGTATTTACCCAAAGAAAATGAAAGCCCTAATGTAAAAAGATATATGCACCCATATGTTTATTATAGTATTATTTACAATAACCAAATTAGGTAAACAACCCAAGTGACCATCAGTAGATGAATGGATAAAGTTGTGTATATATTACAATGGGATATTATTCAGCCATACATAAGAATGAAACTTGCCTTTTGCAACCACATGAATGGATCAAGAGGTTATAATGCTGAGTGAAATAAGTCAGAGCAGGACAAATTCCATATGATTTCACTCATATGTGGAATTTAAGAAACAAAACAAACAGAGTCAAACAAACAACAACAACAACAACAAAAAAACAACCAGTCTCTTAAATATAAAGAATAAACTGATGATTACCAGAGGGGAAGTGGGTAAGGGAATGGGAGAAATAGGTGAAGGGAATTAAGAATACACCATTATGATAAGCACTGAGCAATGCATAGAATTGTTGAATCACTGTGTTGTACACTTGAAAGTAATATAACACTGTTAATTATACTGGAATAAAAAAAGGAGAATTTGGCAACAACAACAACAAAAAGTATAACAATAAAAAATATATTGTCAGTTCTTGAGCACATAAATTGACTTTGATATAAAAGTAGCTTCCTCCCTCAAACATGAATGAACCTGAAAGGCATACTAAGTGAAATAAACCAGACAGAGACAGGAAAATAGCTGCATGATCTCATAGGTAGAATCTAAAAAAGTTGAATCCAGTAGAATGTAGTAAAATGGTGGCAAGCGGGGGAGAAGGATGGAGGACAAACGTGGAGATGTTGGTCAAAGTGTACAAAGTTGAAATTATATAGGATAAGTAAGTCTATAGAGCTAATGCAAAACATGATTGCTATAGGTAATAAATAATGCTGTACTGAATAGTAGACATATGCTAAGAGAGATTTCCAGTGCTCTCATCACATACACAAAAATAACTATATTAGAAAATATGTTAATTAGCTCAACTGTAGTAAAAATTTTACAGTATATGTGTGTATATATAGATATGTATATCAAATCATTATGTCATGTACCTTAAATACATTTAAGTTCACTTTACAAATAAATAATTTAAAATATTTTTAAAATTCACACAACTATACCCTTAAGATGGCTGTATTTTATTGTATGTGAATTAGGACTCAAAACATCATTTAAAAAGTCAATGTGATGGTTACTTCTGTGACTGTAGGAGCACACAGCAGGTTTAATGACATTGGCTCCATTATAGTTTTGAAAATGGACAGTCAGCTCATGAGTGCAGGTTTATCATCATGCTTCATAAAACATACAGAGCATTTATAATTTGTCATGTACTGAATACTACATAATAAAACCTTTAAACTAAAACAAAATTAGCAGACTTACCATGTGTAAAATGCTAATCAAAGTTGACACACTTTATCAAAGGATTACTGCATGTTAATCTTTCATAAACTTCAGTTTATTCAATCTTTGTGCAAATGTGTAGGGTAGTTTTAGTGTTCTAATTATAAATATGAGGACACTGATGATCAGAAATGTTGAGCCAGTTCCCCAACATTAGCACAGTTAGGTAAGGATCCAGGTCTAACAAGTTCTTCCTTTTACCCCACCATGTTCAAGCTGCTTCTAGTACTTGACCCAAAACATGTCAGTTCAGCCCTCTTGATTATACATTCTCTGCTTTTTCAGGGCCTATAGTATTCAGCTCCTCTCCCAACTTTTCTCAATGCCTACTATGTGGCCATGCTCATTTACCTGTGTTCTCTTTCTCATGGCCACTTTCTGCTTCAGACACTTTTGTTTCATGCCCAGACTATTTCCATCATCTTTTCCTCCTGTTGTCACCTTTCCCTTCCTCAAATTTATTCTACAAATTAGTGACATTTTCTTCATATATAATTCTTATTTGCAGCAAGCTGGTCACAAATATAAACTGGCTTTCATATTACTGAAAGATAAAACACTTTCCTGATTCAAGCTCTCACAGACCCTGCAATGGAATCCAAACCAGTACTGCCTCATCAGATATGCACATTATGCTCCAAGTCAAATGTCTGCAAGGATGCTCCAGACAGATCACATACTCTCCATATTACACACCTTTCCTCTTGTTCCTCTCCTGGAGAGCTCTGCCTTTCCTTTCTTCTTTCTGAATCCTTTTGTCTTTCAGTTCTGAAGTTACCTCCTCAGTGAGGTTTCTCTGGCCACGCACAACAAACCCAAGCTACCCCTTCCTCTTCGGATTTTGTGTTTTACTTCATTTAATGTATCCTTTCATCTATTTACATCTCTAAGTTTCTACTCTAGGCCATCTTGATGTGTAGTGTGGGACTGTAGTAGTAAATGAGTCCTCGTTATTATGAAGATTATATTCTTAAATTTGTGCTGGTCTTATTCCTCAAAGTCAATTATAATCATCTTGATGTCTGGGATCTTATTTCAAGCCTGTATCACTTAATAGGTATAATTCCTGTATGCTATACATAGATAAAGAAGGCAATCTAAAGTGAATTATCATTTATCCTATGTTTTTAATTCTTAAGTTTTACAACTATTTATCTGGTGTGCTATAAATGAAGAGGAGAACTACTTGAAGGCTATTGTGAAAACTTAAATAGTGGTTTTTACTGGATATTGGGTCATAAGTGTCTTAATGTGCCATAAATATTTAATAATTGAAGTAAAAAAGAGGACTCTTGTAGTATTTGAGATCCTTATATTCTGCTATTTGAGTTCTCCTGAACTTAACCAAATGGCCTCTCCTCTAAAGAAAAATTTAATCTACTTAATAGCATAGGAGCTGTCACTTGCCCTATTATTCAGTCTTCCTTACTGTGAAATCACAGGGTTAAGACAATACTTTATTCTCCCTATCTCATGAAGCTATACTCAGTGATTAATAAAATGCCATCACTTAATATACAGCAAAATTATGTTGGGCAAATGATATCGCTAGGTTATAGAACAAACCTTACTATCATTCATGAACAAATAAACTATAGTATAATAATATCAATGTATAAAATGATACATACTGATCATTTTATAAATATTTTCTCTAATGTATCTGTTATATTTTTGACATGATAGAATAGGTATTGGACTTTATTCTGCAGGTATGACATTGGACAGAGAGTAATTATTATCAGTAATGTAGTCTAAGGTGAGATAATGTAGAAATGACAATGCCTTGTTATAATGAGATGTGAAGTAAAAAATAAATTATAATTATCATTACTATTCATTATAGGCATATTAATTAATAATTTATTATTATTAAACAGAACAGTGCGCAGAAAACTCAAGAGATTCTTTATTACACCAATGTGCTTTGAAAATGTTGTCTTCTTAAAAGAGATTTTCATCTTTCAGTTTGCAGCTTATGTGAGAGGAATGAATTAGATGGAGCAGCAGAACAGAGAATATGACTGCAGGAGAGGTGAGTAGAGGTAGGAAGGTGAGAGAAGATAAATTTTGGATTCTCGGAAGAATCCTAAATGAGAATTTAGGAACTAGACCAAGATTTAGAACTGCTTCTTTATTTTTTCCCCCAAAGATTTATTTGTTTATTTTAGAGAGAGAAAGAAGGATCACAAGTGGGAAAGGCAGAGGGAGAGGGAGAGAGAATCTCCAGCACACTCCATTTTGAGTGTTGAGTCTGACATGGGACTCAGCCTTATGACCATGAGGTCATGACTTGGGCAGAAACCAAGAGTTGGTTACTTAACCAACTGTGCCACCCAGGTGCCCCTCAGAGCTACTTCTTTAAATGCTTTTTCTATATTACCCACTTTCTAGTTCTTCCTTTTGTTAAACTAAGCCAATAACCTCTTGTGAAATCATTCCATATTTTAGGATCATCCCTTAGGACTGGAACATCCACTCTATATTAGGTCAAATCAAAGAAGCTGTATTTATGCAAAGACACAGCATCTTCCATAAAGTCTTACCTGCATAAGCAGATCAAGTAACACTGCTCACACTGGAGACCGAGTTGACTGCTTAGATAGTCAAGTTAAATCAGATGAGTACAGACAGTGGGATACTTGATAGTAGTATACTGGGAGCATAGTTCAAAATCAGTGAATTCTAGATAATGACAGAAACTGAACTTTTTGTGTTGGTTTTAAGTGTCTAAAATATATTTGTTATATAGAGAGATAGGTAGGTAGATTGATTGATTGATTGATTTAGGCTGGAATAGGACAGCACAACCCTATATTGAGAGAACAGGAGGGTGGAGGTAGGAGAAGGAAAAAGAAGAAAAAGACAAAGAGGAACAAATGGAACAAATATGAAATGGCAAAAGCCATTTTCTAAATCATAAATACCCAACATTTCTCAAAATATATTTTTATCTTTCATTGTATTTGTGGAGAAGCCAAATTTTTTCATACATTCTTTTCTGCAAACATATAGGTAATAAGGTATTAGAAATCTGAAACTTTAAGGGTGCCTAGGTGGTTTAGTCAGTTAAGCATCTGCCTTTGGTTTAGGTCATGATCTCAGGATCTTGGGATCAAGCCCTGACTGGGCTTCCTGCTCAGAGGGAAACTCGCTTCTCTCTCTCCTCCCTGCTTGTGCTATCTCTGTCTCTCTCTCAAATAAACAAATAAAATCTTAAAAAATAAATAAGAAAGAAATCTGAAACTTTAGGTTGCAGACCAAAGACCGCAAGTTATCTGAGCTAGGAAATAAATTTTGACACAGAACAAAACAAGATGCGCATAAAGAAGGTAAGGATCAGAGGGAAAAAAAAAAACAAAACTTCATAATGTCTTCATCAGTTTCTACTGAGAAGCAACTTGAAGATATCTTAAGACATGTTGCAAGCATTTTTATAAAGTATTATTAATAATTGGAGTGGTAAACTATATTGTTAAAATAATGCTAATATTATTATTATATTATTAATAATATTATATTATTATATTGTATTAATTATTTATTATTATCTTATTATTTTATAATATTGTTATTTATATAGTTTATATTTAATTTATTAAATTTATATACAATCTATAAATTTATATTAAATTTATAAATTATAAAAATTATATGATTATGGATTTATGAATTTATAAATTTATATAGTTTATATAATTATAATTTATATGATTATTTATATAATATATAATTTATTATATATTATTATAGTATATTAATTATTATATTATTAATAATATTAATATAACAGTTCACATTAGGTCATATTCTACCAATAATTTCCCATTTTTATCAAGTAACAAAAACAGTAACAAGAATACACAAAACATTAGCTAGTGTAGTAACAGACCTCTGTACAGCTTAGATTGTGGCATCAAGGCACAAAAAACTTGTACCTAATATCAACAGATAGGATATTTTTTCTACCATTCTGAATGGTGCCTTAGGAGGATTTTATTCATGTGTATCGATACATATAGCAGTGATGTGATGAAGTAATCCCTTGCTGTTACATAAAATAATGTGCATTTATTTATTGTGTGTATGTACTATTGGTGCTCGTTAATTAACTGCCAGATAGATTATGCTCTTTTTGAAAGTAGAGTCAGGCTCTGCTAACAATGTCTACTTAAGAAACTACCAGGTAAAAACAATTTTCCCAGTAGTTGTGATGAAAAAAGTATGAATGAGAAATAATCTCTCAAAGAGTTTATGCTTGAATATAACAATTTTTCATTAATTCACTAATTCATTCATTCAGACATTCATTCATTTGTTCAATAATGTTTTTTGAGCCCCTGCTATGAGTCTTGCTGGGGTTTATACACTGAAATAAACATGATCCCTTCCATCAGGGAGCTATAGTTTCACAATATTGTATTTCCTTTCCCTGGTACTCTTATAGAAGATGAGCTATTATTTAAGTAAAAGATTCAATGAGAGCTCATAGGACTGAGTAAGAGGGAACCAAATCAAATGTGAGGTTAGGAAGGCTCCTTGAATAAAAGCCTTCTAAAATGAAACCTACAGGCAAAACATGAAAAAAAAAAATTAATTCAACACAATTAGTGAGACAAGATGGTACAGACTTACTTTTCTCTGCTTTTCCACTTTTAAGTATATCTAGTACCCTAGAAATAATCAATAGACAAAAGGATCGAAAGCTAGAAAGAAGACTCACCCTAGACGTGATGACTGGAGAAACAACATGATGAAGTTCCTGGGTTTTCTCTTTACTTTCTGTAAACCCCCTGACCCAGTACCAATTAGGCCTGTAGCCCAGGGACTGCCAACAAGTTTAAACAACAAACATGTCCAAGGAAAGCCTGCTTTCTCTAGCCAACAAACTAGGAAAGGGGAAGCCCAACAGAGATCTAGAGTGGAGTCCTGGTTCCTGCTCCTCCGGTGAGGCCCTGCAGGCATTCTAACACATTGGTGTGGCAGCAGAGCCTAGCCATACAGCCCCAGCTCCACACCTGGCCTGCTGGGCAGTCTGATCTACTAGCTGCTGTGATAGTGGCAGCTGTAGCAGCAGCAAAGCCCCAGGCTTTCCAAGCCACTGGCCCACAAACTGCCCTGCCTGTTGGTCCCATCTGCTCGTAGCAATGATAGCAGCAAAGATGAGAAGGATAATGTATGGTATTTACCTGTATTTTGATTCTTTCTGTTTTCATTTTTCCTTCCTGGTGTTCTAAAATTCCTTCTTTTATCATTTCATTTCTGGTAGAAGAACTGTCTTTAGCTATTTATTTATGATAGTTCTACTGATGACAGATTCTCTTTTCCTCCTTTATTTCTGCCTTATTTTCAAAGGATTGTTTTCATTGGATTTGGAGTTCAGGGTTGGCAGATTTGGGGTATGTTTTAGCATTGAAAAATGTTGGACCACTTCTTTCTGGCCTCTGTGGATTTTGATGAGAAGTCCTATGTCATTCAAATTGTTTCTCTCATGTAAGGAAGTTATTATTTCTCTATTTCTTTGTTTCTCTTTATCTCTATCTCTCAGTGTGTGTGTCTTTGTTTTCCTCTCTCTTTGTATTTTTCTCTGTCTCTCTATCTTTCTGCTTTTTCAATTTTCCTTTGTTTCTGGTTTTCAGAATGTTATCTGTGATATGTCTTGGCATGGATTTCTTTGAGTTCATCTCGTTTGAGATCACTCAGCTTCTTGAATATGTAGGTTTATATTTTTTGCTAAACTCAGGAAGTTTTCTGAATTTTTTAGAAACTAATTTTTTAGCCCTGCTTGCCTTCCCTCTTCTTCTGGTGACATGAAAAGTAGAAGTTGTTATGACCCTACCAGTCTCCGCTTATTTTTTTTGTTTAACTCTATTTTCTCTCTCTTGTTCAGATTGGGTAATTTCCATTGTTCCGTCTTCAAGTTCATGCATTGTTTCCTTTGTCATATCCATTCTACTACTGAATCTACATAATGAGTTTTCTATCGTTACTGTACTTTATTATGTTCTAAAATTTTCATTGGGTTCTTTATATTTTCTGTTTCAGGAGACTTTTATTTTTTAATGTTTTATTATTATATTATTTTAAATTCAGTGTGGCGTTTTAGTCTTTGTCAGATAATTCTCTCTCTCTCTCTCTTTTTTTTTCTTTTAAGATTTATTTATTTATTTATTTATTTATTTGAGAGAGAGATAGAGAGAGAACATGGGTGCACAAGGAAGGAGCAGTGGGAAAGAAGCAGACTCTGCTGAATGCAGAGCCCAATGCTGCCTGATATCAGAAACCTGAGATCATGAGCTGAGCAGAAACCAAGAGTCCAACACTTAACCAACTGAGCCACGCAGGCACCCCTGTCAGATAATTCTGGCATCACTGTAATCTCAGCATTATCTACTGATTTTTTCATTCATGTTAAATTTTCCTGGTTCTTGGTATGGCAAGTGATTTTCAGTAGAAATATATATATATATATGTTATTTTTTTCAGTAGAGATATATATATATATATATATATATATATATATATCAGTACTATGTTATGAGACTCTGGATCCTATTTAAACCTCTCAGCCTTCTCTGAAACTGCTCTAGTGGGGAAAGGGGCAGAGAAATGTTGTTTCACTGCTGCCAGGTTAGGGTAAGGAGGGAGGGTCTTCTAATTACTAGAGAGGTGGGAGTCCCCACTTTGTCTTTACTGATTTCTTCCTCACTTGGAAAAGGAATAATGCTTTGTTACTTCCTTCTTCATGATCTTGGCAACACAGGAAACAGGAGGGGGCTCATTAGCCACCTGACAGAAAATAAAGTTTTGGCCTTTCTATTCCCTTATTGGTTTTCTCTGATACCACCCAATAAGGTGGGGGGTGGGGTGTTTTCTTACAGTCTGGTGAGTATGCAAGTCCAGGTTCCCCATGTGGCTTCTGTCAGAGTGGGTAGGGGTGGGGACCACTGTTTTTTTTCTGTTGTGTTTGACTAGAATAGAGTGACTGTTATCTAAATATTTTTTAGTCTGCCTCTTTCCTGGTCACTAGACTAGAGTAAGCAGGCATTTGCAAGAGGTTTCTTGGGATCTTTTTGTTGTTTTGTTTTGTTTAATCTGTTTACTTTGCTCTTGCCAGGTTGCTGCTTGGTTTGGTTCCAGGTCTGGAACACATGAAGCAAATAGAAAACTAGGAGAATTCACCACCATGTTGAACCTTGTATCCCAAGGTCACTATCTGGTTTTTATCTATATACTTTTTAGTCATCTTGACTGAAAGGTATAGAAGTTAATTTCACATATAATGTCCAAGATTCTTAGTTGTATTTAGTGGGAGAAATAGGGAAAAACACATCCAATCCATCTTTCCTGAAAACTTTGTTTACCCATATGTATAATTTTATTTTTTTAAGATTTTATTTATTTGTCAGAGAAAGAGAGAGAGCATAATCAGGGGGAGTAGCAGGCAGGGGGAGAAGCAGGCTCCCACTGAGCAAGGAGCCTGATCTGGGACTTGATCCTAGGACCCTGCGATCATGACCTGAGCTGAAGGCAGATGCTTAACTGACTGAGCAACCCAGGTGTCCCCTTATGTATAATTTTAAATATACCATCCATTGAGTGATCTGAAAGCATTTAAACAAAATACAACTATTGTTTTTTTTAAAGATTTATTTATTTATTAGAGATTGAGCATTGGGAGTGAGTGGGGGAGGGGCAAAGGGTGAGAATCTTCAAGCAAATTCTACATTGAGCAGGAAGCAGATGCAGGGCTCAGTCCCATGAACCATAAAATCATGACCTGAGCTGAACCCAGTTGTTGGACATTTAACAAACTGAGCTACCCCTGGAATAAAATCATCCTAAAAATATTCTAAATGGACATCTATTTTAAAAAATATATGACCATTGTATTAGATTGAAGCATTTTGAAGGAAATTATTTGAAACAATTGAAGGAAATTATTGATATGCAAGTTTCTAACACATAAAATGTCATTTTCATGGGAAAATGATTTGCTACATTGCATTAAAAATTTTGATGCACTAGGATGTCACTAGTAATGTCATACCAGCTCAAGTCAGAGAAAGAAGGAAGGCAGAAGATACTCATAGTTAACTTCAGAGATATCATACTAATCTTGCCAGAAACTTACAAATTAAGACATCCTTGGCTATTTTTATGGTTTAATGAGTTAAAACTACTTATCAGGTTTGAGTTGCAAATGTCAGGTATTTCTATTGAGAAAAGCTATGTAGACTGTGCTTTGCAAATTTATAAGTGGCACTCATGCAACATAGTCATCATAGCATTGTTTATTAGTAAGAAAATTTTCTGATAAATGACAGCAAAATGTCCTGCTGTAACAAAATTGGTTTATTATAATAGCTTTTCAAAACATGGAAATAAAGTGTCTTAAAAGGGTAACACCTTTTTCTAATGTAGAGAAACGGTGCTTGTTGTTTTCTGGTCTGCACAAAGGATAGTCTGAGAGCCAAATACGAAACAGAGAACAGCATCCTTCCTCCTGGAAGGGATGACGTTCTTTTCATAAGGAGAAGCATTATTTATTTCTTATAATCCTTATCTATTGGATGCATAATAAAGGCTAATATTTCCCAGATTCGGGAAATAAATTTTCAGTGTTTAGGGAGCACCTTTACTTATTTTTGAGTTTAAACCTTTCTATATCTTCTTAGATAATTTAAATAAGCTATCTGGGGCTACAACCGATGTCATTTTAAATATATGGTTGCATATTCATATAATTTTGTTAAAATAAATAAATTATCTAACCAGTATCTCAAAGATCAATAAGTGCTTTCTAGATTTTTGGTTCAAACAAAACCCACTTAAACTGCCAAGGTCAAGTGCTAAATGGTAAAAATATCAGAGAGGAGGTTGGAGGATAGATTCTGGACACATACACACTTTTGACTGGCACACTTCCTAGAGTGGGACAGATTGTTCCCAACTCTTGCCTGGTGGTTACTGTTAGCAATACAAAACCATTAAATGCAATAGTGACCTCAGCATCAAACCTCACCCAAATAGCCTCCAGTTTCACAGCTTGAATCTCCAATTGCATTGATTCATCTCCATCCCCTGTCTAGATAGTCTTCATAATGAGAGCTTTCTCCCCATGGACTGAACTTGATTTTGACAATCCCACTCTTGGTAATCACAGTGCTTTGAACTCATTCCCAGGCATGAATTTCCACTGACTATTGTCAGTCAATCTGTTCACTTCCAGCTGTTAAAGTTCAGAGTCATTGGACACAATTAAGATGTAGAGAAAGAATCTTCTTCCATCACATAAATGGTGATGATGTAATTGGAAAAAATCACTCATCTGATTACACACAGTTCTCCAGTTTCATTTGTAAAAGTTTGTCTCTCCAACTACTTTATAAAAGCTATAAGGGGAGCAATCAAGTGGTTTTCTTCTTTAAAACTCACAGAGCCTATGCATGTGGCTGGGCATAGTGTTAACAGTTAATTGATGCTTATTGGCTTGACTTAATGGGCCTAGCTGTTTGTTATATTTTTTGAGGTTAATTATTTAAAGGGAATTTATGATTAGCCACATGTGGATTATTATCCTCATTGTGTGTCTGTGAGAGAAACTGCTATGTATGAGGGATACCAAAGAGAAGTAAGTAAAAGTACCTTGTCTTCAAGCAGATTATAGACAAATAAAAGTAATCAGGTGCAAGATACAAAGAAATGCGTCATGGAAGAGATACACCAAGCTAAAGTAGATCAGAGGAAAAAAAAATAAAGATATCTTGCAACTGCACATTCTTGGAAAGATTCATGGAAGTGACGATCTTTGAACTGGATTTTTAAAACTAGATATGTGGCAACAGAAAGGAATTTAAGAAGAAATATTTATTGACAATAGTTTATTTATGTCATGCACTTATTTAATATCTACCTTGTTATTTAGAAAATGTTTGTGCTTATCTCCATTGAATGATTTCTGACATGGCAGAAATTATGTGGGTCAGAATTCAGAGTTCAATGATGAAGGGCTTGATTAGCTATAGATTCCAACTACATGTGAATAAGGATCACATGTCAACTCTAAAATTATTATTTTTAAAATGTAATTTTAGAAACATATTCATTTATTTTGCACATTCAAGAAATGGTTCCCAAGGCCATGCTATGTGCAAAGCATATTGATTTTTCTTCTACTTAAAAAGGCAATCATGATTTAATATATTTCACCATCTATTTATTTGAAAAAATATGTGGCAAACAAGCTACAATGCTAAGTGTTAAGTATTAAAATGGAGATTTTTTCAGTAAATCTTTTATAGCATGCAGATGTGGGAGAAATTAATTTTGTATGTGAAAGTCAGGGGAAGTAAGAAATAAGAGAACACACTTTAGTTAGATCTTACAGAAAGAACAGTCTTTTAAGAGTGTACCTTGTGGGCAAAATATGCAGATTAGGACTTTCTATGGCAGAGGATAAAGCTGAAGCAAGGCATGGAGTCATATCATCAGTTTATCATCATGATTAGTAAAGAGCCCTGTGTGGCCAGAGAAAGTTGGGTGGGACTCAAGATTTAAAAGGCATGTAGATCCATCCATGCATTGCAAATGCCAAGATTCATTGTTGTTTTTGTGATGGCTGCATATTATATATATATATATATAGATAGATAGATAGATAGATAGATAGATAGATATAGATAGATAGATATAGATACATATACATATATACAACATACATCAATCACATCTTAACCGTTGATCTGTTGATGGACTAGAGGCTATTATGTTAAGCGAGAGAAGTCAATCAGAGAAAGAAAATTATTATATGCTCTCACTGATACATGGAATTTGAGAAGGAAGATAGAGGATCATAGTGGAAGGGAGGAGAAAATGAAACAAGGTGAAACCAGAGAGGGAGGCAAACTGTAAGTGACTCTTAATCTCAGGAAACAAACTAAGTGTTGCTGGAGGGGAGATGGGTGGGAGGAATAGGGTGGCTTGGTGAGGGACACTGGGAAGGTTATGTGTTATGGAGAGAGCTGTGACTTGTGTAAGACTGCTGAATCACAGACCTGTGCCCCTGAAACAAATAACACATTGTATGTTAATTAAAAAATAAAAATTTTAAAAAGTCATGTAGAAACACATGTCTAGGGCATAGACAAGGTGAGGGTTGGACATAATGGATCTTAGAATCAGAAACCTAAAGACAATGCTTAGCCTCATTGACATGGATAAAAATGCCCTTGAAAAAACTTTGGAACAGCCTGGAAAATCAGCATGCTAGATACTGATACCACGTCTGCTACTTACTAGCTCTGTGGGCAAGTTACCTACCTTCTGAATTTCAGGCTTTAAATAAATGAGCATGAGAGAATTAATCCAGTTCTTTAGTTTACTAGCGACTTGTGAGGTAACCCATAAACCATAGAACAAGCACTGGCATAGAATAGGACTCAAAAATTCCTATTACTGTTAATACTGAAGAATGTTAAATGTGAAACCCTAGAGAGTATTGACATTCATGCCAGAATAAATAAAAGAGCAAAAGAGAGAAAGTATTCAAAAAGGTAGACAGAGCCAATGGGTGAGTAATTTCATAAAGCCTCATGGAAAGAAGAGCTCCAAAATGTGGAAGAACAAGATAATCACATTGTATTCCTACAAGTTCAGAATGAAGAGACCTGGAAAGAAAGCAGGTCTTTGGTGACCCTTAGTTAGGATAGTTCCATCTTCATTCTCAGGATGGAAGTTTAATATATAGTCTTGGAGGTAAGCAAGAGGATGAAGTAAAACTATAATGGTTTGTTATTTAAGGTAAACGGACTATAGGTTAATTAGAGAATAAGATGGAGTAGATAGTTTTTTTAGAATGTGAATGTCTTGAATGCACATGCAAAAGAAATGACATCTATGAAGGAGACATTAATGAATAAAATGAGATATTTAACAGAAAATGTGCCAAAGAAGATTTTAAAAATAACATCGAAGGCACAAGTAGAGATATTCTTAATGAAAAAAAAAAAAGTAGGGAAACCTTCTTGATTCGACAGGAAAAATCTATAAAAAATATGGATTTGAGGTAGGGGAGGAGATGTAAATACCCTACTCCTAATAGCTCCTGTTTCCTGGGAAGTTGAAATCCAGAAGACTAAAACTGAGAGATTTATTAACAGAGAAATCTGGGGGCACCTGGGTTGCTCAGTGGGTTAAGCCTCTACCTTCCACTCAGGTCATGATCCTGGGATCCAGGCTCTCTGCTCAGCAGGGAGCCTGTTTTCCCCCTCTCTATTTGCCCGCCTCTCTGCCTAGTTGTGATTTCTTTCTCTGTCAAACAAATAAATAAAATCTTAAAAAAAAAAAATCTGGAAGGGAGTGGAGAGGCTTGAAACTACTTAGAAAGGAAAGGTTGTGTTGGGGCGCCTGGGTGGCTCAGTGGGTTAAGCCGCTGCCTTGGGCTCAGGTCATGATCTCAGGGTCCTGGGATCGAGTCCCGCATCAGCCTCTCTGCTCAGCAGGAAGCCTGCTTCTCTCTCTCTCTCTCTCTCTCTCTCTCTGCCTACCTCTCTGCCTACTTGTGATCTCTGTCTGTCAAATAAATAAATAAAATCTTTAAAAAAAAAAAAAAAGGAAAGGTTGTGGGTTCAGAATAAGTCAATGTTTTTTATAGCATTTGTGAAAAACCACATGATATTGTGGTTATTAAAAAAAGTCGATCAGAATGGATAAGTGGTTTTCTCTGGAAGTGCTAGGTGGTCTACTCTATGAAGATAGAAAGCTAACAATTGACTTGACCCAAGTAGGAAAAGAATTGAGGACCCCTCTGAGTGTTTTCAAAATGTTCGAGTTTCATCCCAGGGAAAGGAGATAGAAAGAGCTTGAGAGGATTAAAGAATGTAAAATAGTCTGTGCCCTCAAGAAGGTTTTACTCTGGAAGAAAAAAAAAATCATGTATAAGAAAAGGCAATATAGGGGCGCCTGGATGGCTCAGTGGGTTAAATCCTCTGCCTTCAGCTCGGGGCATGATCTCAGAGTCCTGGGATCGAGCCCCACGTCGGGCTCTCTGCTCGGCGGGAAGCCTGCTTCCTCCTCCTCTCTCTCTGCCTGCCTCTCTGCCTACTTGTGATCTCTGTCTGTCAAATTAATAAATAAAATCTTAAAAAAAAAAAGGCAATATAATATAAATATGTAACGAGTACTTTAAAAGTGATAAAACAAATATTGTAAGGGCTTAGAAAAAAGTGGAATAAACTAGAGTAATTAGAAAAGTTTATTTCATGAAAATCACATTGATAGACCTTTAGGAAGATTTACGATAATAGCCATGATCTTGCTTTTAGCTAAACATGTTTCTTGTTATTTTAAATTTAGATTATTCTTCTATTATTGACCTTTATTATTAGGATTTGGGAACAATCAGTTTCCATAAAATTAGGCACTCAAATATGTCCCTAGAGAAAACCTGACTATTAGGCAGTATGATGAATATCCCCAAAAATGATTGTTCATAACATAGATATCTCTGTTCTGATGACAACTGAAAGCCAGGGTCAACCTTAAGACTGGAAACATTTGAGCATTTGAGTGTTAGTGACTCAATAGGATCAGAGTTTTGAAAATGGAAAATCATCTACTCTTGACTACTAGAGAGGAATGATAGGATATGGGCAAGATGCCAGGAAAATATCACCTTCTCTCAAAACCACATGGCCTTCAACAAAACTAAGTAGAGACTTTTTTAAAAGATTTTTTTTTATTTATTTGACACAGAGAGATCACAAGTGGGCAGAGAGGCAGGCACAGAGAGAGAAGGGGGGGAAGCAGGCTCCTGCTGAGCAAAGCCTGATGCAGGACTCGATCCCAGGACTCTGAGAGCATGACCTGAGCTGAAGGCAGCGGCTTAACCCACTGAGACACCCAGACACCCCTAAGTAGAGATTTTTGAAGCTAGCTTTTCACCAGTCAGCCTTCAAAATAGGACAGGTGCTGCAGGTAAAAGCCAAGTGGAAAGAAATGAGTAAGAGCGAAGAAGACAGTTTTCAATACTCAGAGACAGACATCCAGATTGGAAGGAACTGGAGGTCAGTGCAGCATAGCAAGAAGCTAAAGGATGGAAGAAATGTGCCTTCTTTATTCCTAAAATAAAGGACTAAAGTAAGACAAATACTAGAGTAACCATAGAATGCAATTTACAAGCAATCCAAGGACAGAGGAGTTGATCTGTGATGTCTATACCAGAAATATCCCTAAAGACACTCTGGAAAGAGGTGAGAATCCTACCAGTCTTACACTGACATCAAATAAAACCTATCTTGGGTCAACATTTTGGCACCTTAGCCTTGTATTCTATGTAGTTATGTTGAATAAACACTAAGCTTGGGAAACTTGCATGGGAATATTTAAGAAAAGGAACAGAGAAAGGGAATAAGGAAAAAAAGACTTAGCACTGCTAATGTTTTAGTAAATATTATATAATATTTATAGCAACTTTCAGCAGATGTTCTATCTTTACATATGAAAGAAGCTTTAAGGAATATTTCTAACAAAAACTTATTTCAAAACTGTGAAGATTTATTCTTCTCCAAGATAAGCACACAAGTGGACACACTGAGGTTGCAGTGGTGGACTGATAAACCGTAAACACATAGTGGCATAATTCAGGGAAAAACTAAAAACATTTGGATTAAAGCTAAGAGTTGGGGAGAGAAGATGCAGAAAGATCATGCAAAACTCATCAGACCCATTTGAAAAAAAATATTAGCTTGTGCCATTTCTTTTTTTTTTTCCCTTTCTTTTTTTTTTTATTTTATTTTATTTATTTTTTTTTATTTCCAGCATAACATTGTGGAGCATAACAAATAGCATGGAGGACATGGGGACTTAGAGTGGAGAAGGGAGTTGGGGGAAATTGGAAGGGGAGGTGAACCATGAGAGACTATGGACTCTGAAAAACAATCTGAGGGTCTTTTTTTTTTTTTTTTAAAGATTTTATTTATTTATTTGACAGAGAGAAATCACAAGTAGTTGGAGAGGCAGGCAGAGAGAGAGAGAGGAGGAAGCAGGCTCCCCGCCGAGCAGAGAGCCCCAGGCAGGACTCGATCCCAGGACCCTGAGATCATGCCCCGAGCCAAAGGCAGCGGCTTAACCCACTGAGCCACCCAGGCGCCCCGCTTGTGCCATTTCTTAACATAATCAGAGATGACTCATGAAACACCAACTCACCTATAGAGAATTTGTGGAATCCACTGCCTTCTTGAGAATAGAGGAATGGCTCAGTCCTTCCACGTAGCTTTCAAGAACACAATTATAAAATGTGCAATTAATTCTAAACCACTAGGAGTAAAAGCCGTAAAAAAGTAAATCCTTCCCAGTTCCCTTTGGTTTCCTGTAAAGACACTAAATGCTAAGAAAGTTTGGCTCAAATATATGTGAGATTTTCTCAATGAAGGCTCCTCATTCTTTCCAGTTCCTCAAATCTAAGCCGATGCTGTGTCCCTGAAGGTCATTCAGGACACCTTCTCATCACAATGTCACTACAGAGGAAAACAACATTAAGGGCAGCTTTTTAATGTTTTTCAGGTCTTTGCTGTGTTTGCCCCATGCAAGAAAGGCAATGAAAATCTTTTGAGAGGTAAGATATAAAGGGAAGTGGTTTATTAATAATTAAAGCCACTTGGTAAACTACTCACTCAGACTGCCTCCTATGGATGTGAATGACATTCAGGTTTTCCTAAGTCCAAATGCTGTTAATGCATTTCTGAAAGATCCTCCCATGGGTGCTTACTGTTTTCATCTTTGTACTGAATCCGTCACTATTCCCCACACATACGATAGTCACATTCAACAATGACTCTGGTCCTATGGAGTGAGGCTTAGTAGTTAAAATCTTACTGTTTGGAAGCTAGCCAGTCTGCATTCAAATGCACACGGCATTCTTATTGTCACTTTCTTCACTGTGAATTGGGGCTATTGTTAGCCCAAAGGAAGGTTGAGAAGATTAAATGCAATGACTCCCGTACAGTGCTTGGGAACTAGTAAGTCGTAGTGATTGTTGTGCATTAATTATTATTGTAATTATACTTTCCACCAACTGGGATTTTTCTTCTATTCTAACCTATCTGTGTCTTACTAGGCCTTCAGTGTACAGCTTAGGCCCACTGTTCACCAATCATTTCACTACTTATTATATTCACACTCTAATTTACACATTCTATGAATCTATATAATTTTAACATCTGATAATACAATGTTATCCATAAATCATTTTATTAAAATATTTCCTTTCCTGTAACTAGGTATTAATGAATTTCAGGCAAGGTTTATGACTTTGTATTATATATATTTGGATTCCTCTTACAACTTTGCCATGAGGAAGGCACATCATCCCTATTTAATAAATATGAGTGATTTAATATATTATTCCTTCATCTACAAAATGATTACTCTTCATTGGCATTGTTAAGAATAATTAATTAAAAAGATTTTTTTTTTGCCAACTCATATAAATTTAGAATATGTCAGGGCATCTTCCTGTTGGAATCACTGAAATGTTTGTTTCCTTTTTAAGAAATGAAATTCTCTAACTCTTAATAGATTGTAGAGGTCTATATATCCCAGGAACATTAAAATTATTTTTTTTAAATTTTATTTATTTATTTATTTGACAGAGAGAGAGATCACAGTAGACAGAGAGGCAGGCAGAGAGAGAGAGAGAAACAGGCTCCCTGCCGAGCAGGGAGCCCGATGCGGGACTCGATCCCAGGACCCTGAGATCATGACCTGAGCCGAAGGCAGCGGCTTAACCCACTGAGCCACCCAGGTGCCCCTATCCCAGGAACATTAACAAAGGTAACTAAGTCATTGTTCTTGTGATTTTCAAAGAATAAACCAGAAATATGTGAGAAATGTGTGTGTAAGGGGGTGCTATATGAGCCCCATAATGTAGTGCCATTCATGTGCACAAATTGTTAAGGAATTTCTGCCTAATAAAGCGCTAAAGATACGCATATTTCTCCTCTGTTAAAGAGCAGTGTACTTAGGAAACAATTAGAAGAAATTATGTCAAAACCTTACTGACACCTCTAATTTAGAGTTAAATGAAATGATGCCAGGAAAGTACTTAGGGAAGCAGACAAGAGAATTATCCCGATCAGAAAACCTGCTCTGAAACTAGATTTCCTTTGGAATGATGCTTACAATGAACAGAAAGTTCTACCTTTGTAGAAGTGCTTCTTTTCAGAAGAAATAATCATCAGAGGGATGAAAGAGAGAAAACCAAGTCAGCAAGGCAAGGCCTCTTCTGCTATGAGCTGATGTCTGCATTGGCTAAGAAACTAGGGCTAAAATGCATGTCTCTTAAGCATCCACTCCATTGAGCATATGGGTGCACTGAAATGTGGGCTGACATAGTGATGGGACTTTTTGGAATAATCACTCCTCTCAGGAAAACAGAGAAAAATAAAAATAACTATGAAAAAATACAATCTAAGGGAAAACTCCTGTAGAGATTTGGAAAATAGTCACTTTGACAGGTATTTTCTACGGAAAGCAGAATAAAATTACAGAATATGTGTTTATAAAATAATTCAAGAAGGTAAAGAAAGAGAGAAGAGTAAGCACTCATAAAGGTGAAGTAATCTCAGGTCATGAAAGACTGCATAGAAATAAAATCTTATTTTCCAAATTGAGAAGCAGTGAAGGGCAACTAATGTAGAACAACTTGCAGTTCTGTCGTAAGATAACCATGAATATGACTAGAGAGGAGATGAGATACATGAAGAGTAGATGCAGGATCTCCTGTAACTTATAAGAATCTCAGAATGGCACACCTAAACAGACAATGTTGAAGCAATGATGAAAGACTTGTACAAGCAAGACTCTAGGTGTAAAAAATGCTTGTGTTTGAGTCTGCAAATCACCATGCACCAAGAAATACCTGAATGCAAGTTTTATTTTATTTTGAATTTCAAAATAAAAAGAAAAATCAAATAAATCTGGTAGTAAAATACTTAAAGCAAATGATAATCTTTATCATTGTCATCATCATCATCAATATCAATAATAACCATTAACCATTCTATCAAAAGATAAGTAACATAAGGTCATGTATTTTCAAAGGACGTGATTATGATCAAAACATTCTATTGTTGTTCATATATAAGAAAATAAGATGTTCTTAAGCATTCAGAATTATAAGAAATGTCATATACATGCTCCCTACTGGAAAGAATATGAAAAGATAAAATTTAGCACTCTGTAAAATGAAGAAAAACAAAGAACTCATGAAAGAAGGACCATTATATATCAAATGCAGGGTTGATGATAAATAGTAGCCCATAAGTGAATATGTCAGAATTTATCCTGGAAATCAAATGCCTGCTGCATAATAATTTAATATTTTTTATTTTAGCTCTGAAACCCCAGGTAATATGAACAAGAATTGAAAGTGGAATGATAGGGGAAAAAAGGAATATAATAATCCTGAGCTGGCTAAAGAGTTAGACACCAGAATGTCTAACTGAGGCAACATATATTGGGAATATGCCAGTTCTTCCCCAATTGATATAGTATATTAAGGCAATTCAAATCAAAATACCAAAAAATTTATACTTAAAATGAGAATATGAAAGCAGTTTTGAAACATAAATGGATTGAGGAGGATCTTGTCTTATGAAATACTATAAGAAAATATAAAGCTACCATAATTAAAACTGATGGGTTTTGGTACATATAAATGAAAAAGAATATTTTAAAAGTGCAGAAAGCACAGTAATAATTTAGTATAGCACAAATTGCTTTTGCTCATTAAAAAAAAATAGTGGATTGTTCAAAATTAAATATTGGGTCAGTTGTCAGCATTTGCAGTTAAAAAAAGAAACTCTAAAACAAAACAAAAAACCCAGAAGGCATTATAGTACTACCTCATAATATATCATAAAATACATTCTATATAAATAGTTAAATACGAAAAGCCATAAACATGATTGGAGAAAATGTTGGTAAGGATTTCTACTATTTTGTTGTAGAGACCTTTCCACATATGACCAATAGCAAAATTATGGAGAAATTAATTGTCAGACTTGTTAAGAGAAAAATTAAAACAAAATTAAAAGACAAATGATAGCAAATTAGGAGTATTTTCTATGTATATCCCTGAGGAAATAATGATATCCTTAGTAGAAGAATAGCACTTAATCAAAAATAGCAATGAAACGAAAGAATAAATTGACCACTCTTCTTCATTGGTGGACCCCTCTCTGTCTCTCTAGATAAATTCTGTATAGCATTCTAGCCTTTTTCATCTTTCAATACCCTGTGATTGTGTACTTTGTCCCCAATAAACTGTAAGCTTATTGTAGACATTGTGGTCCTTGCATACCTTATTTAGCTATACATCCTAAATCCTTAGCACAGGGTCTAATGCATATATTAATTAATCCATGTTGGCATTATTGTTGAAGACCATGAATAAGAATTCACCAATCAGTACATAAGGTTGATGATTAAAAAAATGAAAAGTTATATTTCAGTAGAAATAAAAAATGCATGTTAAAAATATGATTAAGATTGTGAGTGACAATGCTCACAATTGGCAAAGATACAGTAAATAAATGAGCACTTTCCTACCATTAATCAGAATAAAAATTGATGCAACTTTTCTAGATGTTAGCTGTGTGTGCATACTTGTGTGTATACTCCGACCCAGTAATTGTATTTGTAGTAACATTTCTGAAGAAACTAATCATGATAATATTTTGGGATTTTCTTGCTAGGGTGTTACATCATCACAGTTTGTTTTTAATGAATAGAAAGTGAAAATAATTTAAATATTCAACCTTACGTTATTGGTTAAATCAAATGAGAGATACATTTAGTAACAGAATAGTGTTCAGTGTAAAAGAACACTGTTGTAGTGTAACAGAATAATTCAATTTTTAATATGAGTTTGTAGAAGACTATTTAATGACATTTAGTGTTTTCCATGAAATTTTTTAAAAATGTGGATGGTACCATATAATGGTACTATAATGGGCTAAATCTTATTATCCAACAAAAAAGTGTAAAGAACAACTTTAATGTAATGATGAAAATGTCTGCAAATGGCCTGGTATGATAATAAAAGTAAGGTACAAAAAACACCCGTAGGCCCCTAATTGGAACAAATGACACTGAACTGGCATGTCCTGTATATTTTTTTTAAGGCATATTTCATATTCTTTAGGATAGTTGTTTCTGTTAGGTAAATTAAGCATTTCCCTTGCATTTTTAATTTGAACAATTGATTTAGTTAGAAGAAAAAAACAACTCATGTTTAAATAATGAATTCTGGGTACATGTTTTCCAAGAGGAAGCTCATCATCAGGCCAGAGCTAGAAAGTTGTTTCTGTTTTAGCTGATGAGCAAGAGAATGTTTCAGAATGTTTGGTTTGGAGAGCCAGCTTTAGCAGGACCTGAGTACCCCACAAGAGAAACATTTAGGGAAAACCCAGGGAGAGGGAAGAGGATTTATTTATTTATCTTCTTTCTTACTTACTTACAGCCATCAATATTTCTGTTTGTGTTTTCTAGCTTCTGATCTAGGTTTTGATTTGTTATTCAAGTGACAGAGTCTGTGTTCTTTAGCAAGGATACAAGGAAGTAACTTACATCATTTGTTAAGATGATAAGATTTCCCCAACATACCCCTTCTTCCTTTCCTAGCAAATCCCATTGACCACCACCCAGTAAAATCATCTTTCAGAACTTGTGGTTGTTACCATCTTCTTTTAAACACACATATCAGAGGAAGAACACTGGAGAGTCACATTAATCTAAACAATTTATGAGAAAGTCTGACTGTATTTCTTAGTACAAAGGAGGCAATTTTTATAAATGATTTATCATTATTTTCTTCTATTGGCACCAGCAGATGAGACAGAAAAATAAAAGTTGATTAAAAAAAAGTAATTAGTTTTTTTTTACTTAAAGCATATATGTATATATTTTTCATATGCTATTGCATTTTGTAAGTGCACTTTTAAGTTTTTGTATTCTTTATACATACATATGAGTATGGATCGGTGACATTCACTTTAAAAAACTTTATTTTCACTCATCTCATATTTGAAGATGTGACTATAAAAGGTACTAAGTGGAAAATAGGAAAGCATGCCAACAACCAAGTTGATGGGAAACATCTGAAAGAAATTAGAGATATTTTCAGGAGTACTTTTCCATTCCATCCCTGTGCCCCTGGCTAGCATGTTCTTTGTGCACTGGATTCCAGCTTGGGAGAAGCTGCCAAACACTCGGGATCAGTGCATGAGCCTCATGTCTCCTTCATTGATCAGACGCAGCTGAGGTGGGACGTGGCCAAGCCCCCTGCCATGACTGCATGTGCCACTGATTCTAATGAGTATATATGTACATACACACATACGCACACATATGCACCATATTTTTGACTGCTTTTTGTAAGAGGACAGGTGAGGGAGGGAGAGAGGTTATTAAGATTTTCAAGAAATAAACATTTTTAAATCAATCACAGGATGTAAGTACATGACTTACTAAATCACAGCAACAACAAATGCCTATCTTGGGACAGGCTGTACATTTTGTTTCAGGGTCTTCCTCCCTCCACTGCCCACCTTCAGCAGTCACTCCTCCTGTTCTGTTAGGCTGCCTAGCATGACTCCTGTTAAAAAGAGGCATTGCTCACTTAAATACTGGTAGAACTTGCTTCTCCAAGGTGTTTGCAAGTCAGTCTAGAAGGGTTCTATACCTGTGGTTTGCAAACATGCTCTTGGATCTTGGATTCCCAGTTTTCTCCTGTTCTGCTCTTCATGGCAGAGCACAGACCCTTGGAAATTTTCTTTCCTGGATGTACTTGCCAACTTACTTCCAGTTGCTTTGGCCTTGGGTAGCACTGGTGGGAGATTGTAGAGTATGAAAAGGGGGAAACAAAGGTGTTTTTTCTCTCCTTTTGACTGTTGGTGGCCTATCAGGGAGTTGCTGTGACTCCTTTGTGACCCCAGCTTTCAGGGCAGTACCTCATGGCTTTCACCTCTTTCAGGTGGCTCTAATTTCTAGGGTCTGGTAAACTTCTCCTTTCCGTTGCCCCATCAGACCTATTGGTACAGGTGGTATCCTACTCTTGCTAATCTCTGGGTCACCCTATCATCTCCTGTTTACCCTTTCAGCTATTGTAAATCCCTTGTAGCTAATCCCCTATATTAACTTCCTGTATTTACCTGGGGTGGATTTTTTTTTTTTCCTTATTTGACCCTGATGACACAAAGGAAAAAATGTCAAGTGGCAGGAGTGTGAAGGAGTCAGCTTGCATTGTATGATTTAGGACTGCCTTCTTTACATCATTACAGTACTCTTAACACCACGAATATTTGTCACCACTTGTTCCATCCCATTTTCTTCCTCCATGTAGGGTTCCTTGCTTAGTATCTCCACTTCAATGAGATATTTGGGAACATGTAATTTGAATCAGGCAATTTCCTAGCTGCATGACCTGGGCAAATTAATCCAGATGTCAGTTCTCTGCCTTCAAAATGGTATAACACCCATTCTGATGAACTCCACTGAGGTAATAGGTGTGGCATCACTTTGTAAACATTACAACTCTGTTTGGTAATGAGGCACATAAGGTACTTTACAACTCTGTCCAAATATGTGCATTAGACTATTTCAGATACTTAGCAGGGATGTTTTAATAAGTACTATTTTTTTTAAGATTTTATTTATTTATTAGGTGGAGAGCACAAGCGGGGGGAGGGCCACAGGGAGAGGGAGGCACAGACTCCCCTGCTGAGCCGGGAGCCAGATGTGGGGCTCAGTCCCAGGACCCTGAGATCATGACTTGAGCCAAAGGCAGATGCTTAACTGACTGAGCCAACCAGGTGTCCCAGTACTATTTCTTTCTAAGGGGACTGACTCCTCAAGTATACCAAAGCTGGTGGTTATAATTAGGTTACCAAATTGTGGGGGGTGGGGGGACAAGGTAGTTGAAGAACATTTGGGGAAGGTTTGGTATCTGACTTGGGCCTTAACTAACTCAAAGTAAATAAGTAATCTGCTCAGCCCATAAACAGGCTGTGCTTTGCTAAATGGATACCAAAAATATTCATTGTTAACTCAACAGAGGACTCTGAGTTATTTTCAGTATACTTTAAACTTGGAAAGTTTTGTTTGCCTAGATAGTATATCAAGAACCCTGAAGTAAAGTAAGCAAGATCACATGTTTCTGAGAGAATTTATACCTCTTTGGAAAACACATAAGGTCAAGCCAAATTCATAAACATGACCATATGTTCAATGAAAAGAACCTTGGAATGGAAGACAGAAAAGTGATGGTCCATTGTGTAAGTCAGCTGATGTTGCAATAATGGCTTGAAAGAAAGCACCCCCAAGTTCAGTGGCTGTTAGAGAAACCATGTCTTTTTTTCTCATCCTCAAGTCTGTGGTTGCCTAGAACCCCTACTTGGTTTGTCTCCAAGCTGGGGGTTGGATTCAGCTCTCTTCTCAGGTCTTTGCATCCATCATTCTTCTTGGGCCAGGGGCTACTCCCTGTTGGTACTCTTGGCAAATGATGGAAGCACAGAGAGTGAAGAGAAATACGTAATACCAAAATACATTTTGGCCCAGAAGAGTCAGACTGACACTTCAGCTTGGTCAAGCTTAGCATGGATGAAGCAGGGAGATATGCTTTGCTTACTCTACTGGGTGGCATCATGTAGTCTCATGGCAGAGAATGCAGAAGTGTAAATCTAACAAAGAGCATGAAGACATATGAACAAAAATTCGAACTACCACACCTTATATAGACTTAAATCTATCAGCAACTATATAGTGGGATTTTGGTAAAGTTTGGCCTTCTTTTTTTATGTAAAAATAAGAGGAAATTGTATTTTCTTAAGTCTAATGTCCTGTCCAATTCTTCATTAACTTAGAATGTGTGACAAATTCATTCCTATGATTCTGAGAGCTTCATATTATAAAATGATGAAGGTTTTTGGTCATGAAATGAATGAAATTAATAGGATTGCACTGGAAGAATTTAACTGTTTCAGAGAACAAGCATTGTAAAGTTTTTTAATCAAAAATGTATATATGACTAGATGCTATTAATTACACATGAATCATTTTCATGTGAATATTAATAGAGTCTTTAAAAATACATTTACTTAGAAACATTTGTTATCCAATTAATTTGGTTTATTACATGGAGACTATACTTTGATTGATTAGACATGCCATGATTTCAGATGGTCCACACTCCAATTTGTTCCCATTTTCAAGGGTTGATAGTACAAAAATTTCTGTTTGTTCTTCTCAGGAGACAACCATACCTGACACAATGTACAGAGCCTTGTATAAGATCAGTCTGTCTGGTTTCCAGTTCTGGCTCTGCCACCTAATAACCACGTGACTGGACAAATGGTTGTGTGTATTTGTTCCTCTGCAAAATGAGGAGGAGTCACAGCTGAACCACTTTGCTGAGAGGATTAGAGACATGATCAAAGGGGATTCCATGTATTAAAAGTACTTTGACAAACAGCACTTGAGCACATTGAATATTGTCATAAGAGCATGTTTTAATTGGTTTTACTGTTATTTGGGTATAGTAAGGCCAATAGATCAAGATAGAACTTCTGTTGAAAAAAAAAGTAGTTGATTATACTCACAGATCCCAAGAGAGGGAAGGAATACATGTCATGCCATAAGCAGGGCGGGGGTTGGTGTGGGGAGTACATGGGGAATCACTGGAGTTGGTCATGAAACAGAGGGAAGGAGGTAAGCTATGGGCACACTCCTTATTGTGGTTTCCATAAGAAGGAATGGGCTAGGTAAATAATTCAGATTTAGTATTAGCTAATTTGAGTAATTTCAGTAGGCTCTGAGGCATAGGGCTTTCCCTAGTTGTCTGGCATCTAGACCCAGAGTGATTAGGGCAAGTCTATAGTGTACCAAGAGTGAGAGCCCTATAATAGGAGTAGTTGGGAGTATAGACTCTATTGGACGGTTTGTATTTAAAAGTGCACCCCAAGGAGGGCCTGGCTGGCTCAGTTGGTTGAGCATCTTTAGCTCAGGGTGCTGGGATTGGGTCCCATGTTAGTCTCCCTGCTTAGCAGAGAGTCTGCTTCTCCCTTTCCATCTGTCCCTACTCCCACTCCCCTTCTCTCATGTGTGCTCACTCTTTCTCTCAAATAAACAAATCTTTTTTTTTTTTTTCAAGTGCAGTGTGAGAGAAGGACTCCACCTGAGAAGTGGAGATAGTAAGGAAAGTAAGAGGCCAAAGCAGAGCAATTCAAACATATCGTCACATAATACAGAACAAAATGTGTCCAGTATGGTCATTCAGGACAGATGTTAAAGCATCAGGTTTGCAGAAGTTAGAAACATAGTTAATATGGGGCATCATTGTTATATCTTCCTATAGTAATCACCCAGGGCATTCAACTTGTTTGTATGGTTGGGGATATGGTAATTATGTCACTCTAACCTATATCTCTACAGTGCATCTCCAGCTATCTAATACCTGTTCTTAAAAGGCATTGGCCCACCAATACATCTGATATCTGGCAAAAAGTAATTATCTGAACATAATTTATAAAATGGAGCTACAATTTTCATCTTAGATGCATAAAAATAACTTTAAACGCTGGAGAGAAAGCCCTTCATAATGATATCTTTTCCACAAAGAAGCTCTTCTGTGGAAATGGCACAAAGAACTCCACAGAAGGAAAGCAAAGCTGTGTTAGTGAGCCCAAAGCATGAACTGGGAAAAAGCAAGGGTCTAGATTCTAGCTCATGTGTAGCCATAACAGGGCAAAGTAATTTAGTAAATACTGATTGCATTACTCGTCTCTTAAAAAACCTTTTGTAGTTGTCTTTGCCCTCACAGTATAGTCCTAACAACATAAAATAATATAGAAGACATTTCATAACCTCCTCAACCACCGTACCAGTTTACCAATTCAGTCCATTATTTGTCTTACATTTCAGATTTCAGCCATGAAGAATTCTAACATGACTTTGTAGTTCCCTGAAAATGCCATGTTCTCTCCTGACATTTGCTTCCTGAGAATAGCAATGAACTTTTCTATTTTCTGTTCTTCTGCTCCTAGCTCAACTTAGAATCCTACTGATTCCTGGGGCCTGAGCTTAGATGGTTCTTCTTTGACAAGCCATTTTTGACCTTCCATTTTACACTTGGAGCTTGATGTATGATTTAATGGGCTAGACATAGAACATCGATGGTCTGAGGTTTAATTGCCTGCTTACAAATATCTTTCCCCAAATAGTCTGCATGTTCCATGAGAATAAATTCTGTTTTTAATCACTGTTTAGTACCAAATATCAAAACTGGCACTGTAGGAGTACTAAATATTGTCACTCACTCCAGAAAAACTTGCTGGATCCTGGGACTAGGCTAAATACCTCTGTTTGGTATTCTTAAATTTCCTAGTTCTCTCTCTTTCATTAAATACATTTTAGTGCTACTGTTTATGCAGGTGTCTCGTCCATTATACTTCAAGTTTTATAAGGAGGGAAACTATGAATCATTCATCTTTGTGTCTCTAATTTCAAACACAGTGGTACAATTTAGGTACTCAGAAATTGTATCTGTTATGACTGTTATTATCATTATTATGGTAAATGTTTTTGAATAGGTAGATGAATAAATGAACAAACAATGTAAAATAGGACATGATAGAATCTGAAGCAGGAATAATAATGGCTGTACAGACTATGAAATATATGTCATGCCTCATTCTCATAGGGTTTTTTTCCCCAAGTATCAAGATAAAATGAAATTGTTCAGAAAATCACCAAAAGTGAATAAGATAAACAAGGCATTATTATAAAATCCACTAGGATAAAGTGAAAGTGAGAGACTATGATTGCTTTCAGTATTCATTGTACCTCACAATTTAGACTGTGCCTATTATAAGTTACAGAAATTTAATCATGGCCATTTTTAAAAAGATATTTATCTTTATTAATTATCTTTCCTGCAATGACCAGAAAACCAAACCAGTGATGTCCGGACACTGATCTCAAGGCAGTGATGTCTATAGACATGATGAGAACAAGATGTCTGATATATAGAAGGGATAATGTATATCACTTGGTGGCTGGAGACTGGTTTTCAAAATATAAATAATATTTATTTAATTTATTATATATTTTATATATATATATATTATATAAAAAGCACATATTTTCAAAGGACTGGATTACAATAGTGTTCCACTTCACCCAATAACTTCATGCAAAAGAACTGATGAGATTCCAGGATGAATATTTTCTACTACTTCTCCAGAGGGGTTACCTGTGGTCAACTGAGCTGAAGTCAGATTTCTTCCCAAAGAGGGAAAACTCATTTGTTGTATGTCAAATATCCAGCTAAAGGTACATATATGTGAGAAAATAACACACAGACTAAAAATTACAGTAAGGAGTAACTGGCTAATTTTAAAAACATTTCTAAAAGCAAATTTTGATAAAGAAGGGAGAGAGCCCACCCACTTGTGCACTCCAAGGTGCACTGTTAGGACCAAGAGCTTCACTCTTTGATGCTTGAACTTCACTGTTGGATGGGAGCATACTCAATGGGAAGATCTTCCCAAAAACTCTTCCTCTTCTCACTGCCACCTCTCTGTTGTCTATGGTGCTCACTTGACAGCACCTTACTGTTCTGCAGTCACCACTCAAGACAGAGTTAGGATATGTGCAACCAGCTGTGTGGGGCTTACAGGACAGGATGAAGTGGTGGGTTGAGGTCATTGCAGAATAAGAAAAAAAGTGAAAAAAAAGGAAGCAACCCTATGTAATAAAATTTATGGAAATTTTTAAGACTGTTCTTTTGGCCATCATAAATTTTAAGGCAGGAAAAAGAAGGCACTTTTCAATTTTTCCTCTCATTACTTCAGTATATTAACCTACTTTGAACTCAGTCTATCAGATGAACTGGTTCAACACCCAAGAGGCATTATTATCACCCAGTTCAAAAGTGTTCAACATATGGACATCATCAAAACCCAAACTGACTTTATGTTCCTCATTTCTAGTAAACAATTAAAGAAATCTAATCAAGACACATGCCTGTGTCAGGGGCTAGGCAATGCACCATTAAATGTACCATTGAGTTGTGTGCAGAGCTTTCAAGACTCCACAAACTCGTTTTAATTTTACACAGACAAATTGAAAGACCTAGTATCTTCATTAGGGTTCAGCTCCCATTTAAAAGCTACAACAACCCACGATGTCATGATGGAAAAAAGAAGCTGCATCTTCAAATCACATCCATATTGGCATTTCACAACTGTAGTCTGATTGTATTGTTAATTAATTCTCGAAATGCACAGTAAGCCAAAGGGACAATTTGAGAAGAGTACTTGTCATTTAATTAGTAAATTAAGTTGTTGTTGTTGTTTTTAATCTCAAATGTTTCTCTATTAGTATGTATTGTAGGCCAAAATCTCACACCAGCTGGATATTTTCAGGATAAATGGCTTTGCTTATTTCTTTCATATATCAAGCCAGTAACTTTTTAGAAAGAGGTTGAGCTTGGGTGATAGAAAGGCGAGGGGATAAAATCAGAGCAGAATGCTTCTTGTGGAGAATCTTATAGTTCAGGGAAGGAAGGAAGAGGAGGAAATTTCTATTTCCAGATACTACTCTGACATCAACAGCATAGAGTAATATAGCTTGAGGAGTTTTAGGGCTTGTCTAGTTCAACACCTCTTTTCTTAGAATAAAGTTTTAGAACTAAAAGAAGTTAAATGACATACAGGAAGTTGGGCACCTAGTTAATTAGAATGGTTTGAACTATTATCCAGGCCTCCTGACTCCAAATGTAGGGTTTTTCAGATGTCTTTGTGTTCAGAAAAAGTATACAAGTGTAATTGTAAGGGTGCAGATTAAGGCATGTGGAGTACATGTGAGGAAGACTTTCTGATTTGAACTACTATGTTAAAATCTTAGAACACTGAGATTTAACTGGATTCCATTTGGCTCTAATGTGTTACCAATTAATAATTCATATCTCTAAATGAAGAATTAGTCAGCTTGTTTCATTTCACATTCTCGGAGCAGTTTTGTCATTTTGGAGCAAGGTTCCATGAATGTTTCTTAATATAATACTAGGATATGTCAGCTCAGTCTTAACTCATTTGTGCAGTGTCTCTATTTTCTTCTTAATTAAACACAGAAACTGCTGATTTGAGGACAAAAATAGAATATGATGAAGTCTGAGTTTCTTCCCAGAAAATATTTTGTCTTTGCCTCCAGATGTCAAAAGTAACACATTAGTACAAGCCAGATGGGGGAAGGGATAAACAGCTGCCTCTTGCCCTTCTAAGAAGGCAACCATGGGTTGGAGAAGATCACTGATTACCCACCTGTTGGTCTGAGATACAGAGGCTAATATGAGATAAAATTACTCCAGCCAACTTGTTGCCTGAGCTGTCCTCACCTCTCTGTGAGAATGGGTTTATCAAAGAGTTGAATATCAATTAATCAATTAAGCAAGTATTAATAACTATGAACTACTCAAAAAGCTTGGAGCACTAAATATTAGTTTTCCCTAGGCTATTACAATTAGTTTGGGGTCATGAATTCATATATGCATAAAATATTCAATAAAATAATAAAAAATATGTACTAAATATGTAAAGAGAAGGATATGATATAAGGGCACAAGGTTGGAGAACATTGGCAGATTATGTAATAGAAGGGCACGTGGAGACAAGCAAAGCTCAAGCTTCGCAAGCTGCTTCATTCTCACCACCAACAGAAATGGGACTCTTGTTATTTCTGTCCTTGCTGCCTGCTCAATCTTGACTGTACCTCCTTATGATCTGTGCAAGCTTGTCATCTATGTCTTTACTTGTGGAGACCTCCAGGTTCTTATTTTAGAGTAAGTTAGAGATGACTATTCAGCCAACTGGAGTCATCTGCATTCTAGAGTCGTATCTTCTCTAACTTCATGCCCTGATTCCAGCCCTGCAGCTCTATCTAGTGTCCAGGTCATCTCCAGTCTGACTTATTCCACTGATGAGCCAATGATACTCATATAGGCATTAATACTGACTATTAGTGAGGTACAAAGATAACTACTTTTGCTGCTTTCAAGTTCCTGCAGAAGCTATAGCTAGGCTTATGATGGATTGTTTAATGTTGTTCCTTTTTTAAACTGTGTACCAATTGGCTTTGTTTTGAAGCAAGATATTTTAACTAAATAATACCTAAGGATTCTTTTCATTTCTAAAGTACTATGATCTTGAAATCATTGGTAATTTGCATGTAAATAGATCCTTTTACATGATTGGATAGTATTTGCAATTTTTCTTGATGGCAGTCATGATGTACTAAGTAAAAGGAACTGCTGTAAATAGCTGGTAATTTAGTAATGTGGTGGCAAGGTGTGGGGGCAGGAGAAACATTCTCTAGTCCTATAATTAGGTCTCAGTCTTTTAGTGAGCCTGTGCCTCTCAACTGTGAAGTTCACAAGGTTTCAGTTTTATTCCCAGTCTCCACTTAGGTGGGACAGGATGGCTAGATTGATCTGAATCTTGGTGCTTCCCTTACCTCAGGACAGTCAGACTCTAGTTAACTACAGTTGACCCTTGAACAACATAGAGTTTAAGGTCAATGACCTCCCACATAGTAAAAAATCTGCATATAACTTTTGACTCCCCAAAAACTTAACTACTAATATAGATGTTGACTAAAATCCTTAACAATAACATAAATAGTAGATTAACACACATTTTGTATGCTACATATATTATATATATGTTATATGTATATTTGTATTCTTACAATAAAGTAAGCTAGAAAAAAAATGTTAAGAAAACCATAAGGGAGAGATAATACATTCATAGTACTGAGCTATATTTATTTAATTTTTTGAAGATTTTATTTTGTTTTATTTATTTGACAGAGAGAAATAGATCACAAGTAGGCAGAGCAGCAGGCAGAGAGAGAGGAGGAAGCAGGCTCCTTGCTGAGCAGAGAGCCCAGTGCAGGGCTGGATCCCAGGACCCTGAGATCATGATCTGAGCCGAAGGCAGAGGCTTAACCCACTGAGCCACCCAGGTGCCCCAAGTGAGCTATATTTATTTAAAAAAAAAAAATCCACTTATAAGTGGACCCATGCAGTACAAACTTGTGTTGTTCAAGTTTCTCCAGAGAGCAGGCCCTGTTAAGAAAATGCTCAGGTATATTTCAAAATAGTTTCTTTTCCCTACCCCCTGCCAGAAAGCATGAAGGGGTTACCTAGTCAAGCTCCTAATAATATGGGGTTCCCCTTCTGACTGGGTCCCCCTGGAGTTTTTTGTAAACTTTTTTTTGGAGTTGGGGTGAAGAAGGAGCATGCACACCCATGAGCTAGGGAGAGGGACAGAGGGAGAGGGATAGAGAGAATCCCAAGCAGGCTCCACACCCAATATGGAGCCTGATGCCAGCTCAATCTCACAAGCCTGAAATCATGACCTGAGCCAAAATCAATAGTTGGACACTTAATGGAATGAGCAACCCAGGTACCTACCCCCACTTCAGGAGTTTTTAACTAAGAGTCATCCACATTGAATCTCTGCAACTCATCAGTTATAGTTTGGATTTCCCTACCCCAGCTTCTGTGGGCAAGACTGCTCTGGTAACCCTTGACTTCCTATATTCCTTGTCTGTCTCTTCAAACTTGGTAACTGCAGTTAGCATTGTTTCTTCACCTCTCTTACAAACCCAATAAAAGTTGTTGCTTTTTTTTAGTTTGTTCATCTTTTAACTTGTTGTTAAGAAAAAGTGGTGCCTTCCAACATCCTTCATAGAAGCTAAAAACTAAAGGGTTGGTTAGTGTTTGAAAACAGATTATTCTCATAATTATTTTAAACATGCCTCCTGTGAGCTTCTTTACCCAATTGATTTGTGCTGTTTCTTAATAAAACAGTTTTAACTAAGATAAACTTCTGATTAAAATGTCAGAGATTCTAACGTTGTTCAATTTGAATCAAAGAGGTTACTAAATGGAGAGCTTAGTATACAGCTGAATTGTGCTTTCCAAGCTTCTTGGCTTTATCATTCACTGAGGGATAGTGGGGTCCCATTATCTGTTGTTAAGTCAGGCAATGTACAGATTAAATTTTGATTTCAAATGCAAGTTCGGGCTTTGTTCTCTATTCCAGTAACTGCTACTAAGTCATCACATATAAGCACTTTATAACCTCCAGGCTTCATTGTTTCCATCTATAAAATGGAGATAATGACACCTTTGTTTCTTACATTCTTTGATTATTGGGCAAGTGAAATGAGACAGTGCAAAGTGGGCTGCAAGTGGATGGGGGCCCAGATTAAGCAATATACCCCCATCTCTTTTTAGATTATTTTCCTAAAGTTCATGACATTCTGGTCATATGTCTGGTATTAACACCTATGACACTGCATTATGCTTGTTTATTCAGGCTGTTTCTGCAGTCTTTGAATTTCTGAGAGGCAGAAAAAAATGAACTATTTACCCTGTAACCATATAACAGCTGGCATAGTAGTTGGCATTTATTTGCTAACAAATGTTTATTGACGTTTTCCCATAACAGGTGATATTTGAGTTGCGTATTGAAACCCAAGTAGTGCAAATCAAGGATAGTAAGTATACATAATAGTCAGGAGAGGCTAAGATATGCTGTGAGAACAAACACCCCCAGTACATTGGTGGCTTACCATCAGTCAAAAGAAATAGGTTTTTCTCTACATCAACACAAAGTTTGATGCTGGTCCAAGTGACTTTTCCAGGGCAGCTGTCTCATATTTGTTGAATCAGCTAGCATGTCTGTTTGGGGCCCAAGCCATATCCTTATAGCTTGCCTTGTAAACTTCACTAGCTTTCTTTCAATTCCTTCAACATCCCAAGCTCATTCCTACCCTAAAGCTTGACACTTGCTTTTCTGAGTGGGATACTTGAACTTTGATCTACACATGGCTAATGCTTCCCCATTCATGAAGCACCTCTTCAGTAAGGCCAATCATGACAACATAAACACACACACACCAGCCTCACTTCACCCCATTATTTGATTGTATTGATTTCATAGTATTTATTAATTTTTAATATCTTATATATTTATATGTTTGCTTATCTTGTTCATTGTCTCTTTCTCCCCCCTCTCCTCTATATATTCTGAGGTACAAGCTTTACAAAGCAGGAACTTGATCTGTTTTGTTCACTAATTTTGCCTCAGGAACTAGAATAGTACCTGGCAGCTAATAAGTAATTAAATAATATTTTTAAGTGAATTAATTGTTTGCAAAAGCAAGAAGACATACTAGACAATTCTAAAATTACAGAATACCAGGAGGCTTCAAAGGGGTGCAAACTTTTTCTGTCAGGGTCCGGATAGTAGATATTTTAGACTTTACAGGCCAGATGGTCTCTGTCACACCATTTAACTCTGCACTAATTCTGCCATTGCAACTCAAAAGAACCTGTAAACAGCATGTAGATGCCTGGATATAAATGTGTTACAACAAATTGTATTTACAAAAACAGGCAGTAGCTGGATTTGGCTTGGGGGCATAGTCAACTGACCCCTGCTTCAGAGCAAGGTGAAAGTCTGAGGGGCTTGGGCCCTAGAGAATTTTTAAGAGTTAGGCTACTTGGATTCAAGTTCTGGTTCTTCCATCAACCTCTCCAAGCCTCCAAATCCTCTTTTGTAAGATGAGACTAGTTATAAAAAACACCATACCTCAGAATTAAGTGGGGTCACACAAAAGGTGCTCAATACAGTGCCCCTAGCACATGGTAAAACACAATAAATATTCACATTATATTTAGGAACAAGTTTCTATGAAAATATTACCACAATAGAGTAAGTGACAAAAAATGATGGCAATGGAAATAAGAACAAAGAAGAGCAGATGTAATTAAGAAATCTGAGTGAAATTGGTGGGTCCTGGGGATTATAGCATGAGTTAATGATAATGGTATCCTGTATACGCTCCTTCAGACTAGAACAACCTCCTGCACTTCTCAACCTGTAGAAAGCTTATTCACTCTTCAGCAGCCAGCTCCAATTCTATACCTCTGAATTGTCTTTCAGATTGCTCAGCAGAATTAATCATGTAACTAAACACAATACAAAGCTTGGGCCTTTTTTAAAATTTCTGCTCTCTACTATATTTAGCTGTTTACCCATTTGTCTTCCTTAGTACATTATAAAACCTTTAAGATCAGGGATCACTGTACCATTTTTGTCTTTGTTAATTGCATTCTTCATTACATTCAGTACATTTAATTGCACATATTTAATAAACTTTTATGGAACGATTGAATGAAACAATGATTGATTTTTTTTGAAGTACACAAGTTCTAATTCCATTTGCTAGAGTCACCATAAATAAAATAACCACAGACCAAACATTGTAGACCATAAACAGTGTTTTGGTAACTTGACTTCTGCTGTATCTGCAGCATCTGCTTGCAGTGATGCAGCATCATCTTGGCTAGTCATAAGCCATTCCATTGGGATATGTCTCTTTCCAGTCCCCATATCCCACCCCACAAAAACCCCATCGCCTGCCTTATGTGAGACTTGGAAACATAAAAACATAAAAATAACACAAATATCCCCTCTTATGTATGATAACTAATGGGAACAAAATGTCTTGGATGAAATATTATTGGCATAATGAGGTATAGCCAGATGTTGTGTAATGCAAGACCCACCATAAAGTGATGAAGAACTCTACTCTGAGTCAGACAGACTTGTTTCCAAGAGAAATGTTTATTTTGAAAAAAAGATCAAATAAATAATTTTAAAAATTAAGTATATTTTTTAAAGATTCTGAATTTCACAAAAGCAGAGGGATTTTCCCCCAGCAGTTTAAAAAGTTTAGACTATGGCAACCAAAACATTGTAAAATAAGTTGTTATGTTTTGTTTTATTTTGTTTTCAGAGAGAATTTTTAAAAATAAGATTACATCAATAAAGATTATTTTAGTGTCTTTTAATCATTATAAAAATTATACATACCTGTTTGGGATTATAGTCATACCTCAGAGATATCATGGGTTTCATTCCAGACCACCACAATAAAGTGAATATTGCAAGAAATCAAGTCAAATAAATGTTTGGGTTTCCTAATGCATATAAAAGTTATGTTTACACTGTACTATAGTCTATTAAATGTGGAATAGCATTGTGTTTAAAAATACAATATACATGCCTTAATTTAAAAATACTTTATTGCTGGGGTGTCTGGGTGGCTCAGTTGGTTGAGCATCTGACTCTTGATTTTGGCTCAGGTCATGATCTCAGGGATATAGAATCAAGCCCAATGTTGGGAAACTCACTCAGTGTGGAGTCTTCTGGAGATTTTCTCTCTCTCTCTCTCTGCCCCTTCCCTTCCTGTGCTCACTCTCTTTCTCTAAAATAAATAAATATTTAGCAAGACTTTATTGCTACAATAAATATTTAGCAAGACTTTATTGCTACAATATGCTAACCACCACCTAAGATTTCAATGAGTCATAATCACTGATCACAAATCAGCACAAAAATGTAATAATAATGATAAAGCTTGAAATAAGGCATGAACTGCCAAAATGTGACAGACATGGAGTGAGCAAGTGCTGTTGAAAAAATGGTACTGAACAGACTTGTTCAATGCGGATTTGCCACAAATCTTCAATTTGTAAAAAAAGCAATGTCTGTGAAATACAATAAAGCACAGTGCAATAAAATGAGGCATTCCTGTATTTGAAAACTGCAAAGCTATAAAGATGAAAATAAAGAGATATTTGATTTTGCTATGGAAAAAAAAATGCAAACAAACAAACAAAAAAACAAGAATCTGTATCTGCTTCCCATTCAAGATTTCTGGAGCCCATTTAAAAAACCAAGAAACAGTTTTTATAAAAACCTGGCTTTTGGTTTGGGGTTGCCACAGGTTTTAGAAAGTAAGAATCCATAAGGAAAGAACAGATTTTCCAAATTTCTGCAACTACTAATTAGCTTGTCATGACCTAGGCTGATGGTCTAGATCACAGAGTTCAGTTCTGTTCCAGGAGAACTCAGGATATAAATTACAGTCATGGACATATTACCTCTCATAGGTTCACTGACTGTGGGGAGAAGGAGATAGACTAGAAGTTTAAAAATGAATGTTCTAGGGGTGGCCTGTGTGGTTCAGTCAGTTAAAGATCTGATTCTTGATTTCAGTTTAGGTCATGATCTCACGGTTGTGAGATTCAGCCATGTGTTGGGCTCTGCACTGAACCTGGAACCTGCTTGGGATTCTCTCTTACCTCTCCCTCTGTCCTGTCCCACCCTACCTCCCCAGTCTCTCCCTTAAAAAAAAAAAAAATAATAAATAAATAAACAAACAAAAACAAGGGTTCTAGTCATTCCCCATCCCCACTTCAGGACCAGATATGTGAATTTTGAAATACCTAAAGAGGTATGAAGGAATCTCAGAATATTAGTGTAGGTACAGCAGTCCCCCCTTGTGGTTTCTTTTCTGTAGTTCCAGTTACCCCTGGGTCAACCATGGTCTGAAAGCAGATGATCCTTCTTCTGATTTATAGTCAGAAGGTCAACAGCAGCCTAATGCTACCTCACAGTGCCTGGGTCATTCACCTCACTTCATCTCATCATGTAGGCATTATGTAATCTTACATCATCGCATGAAGAAAGATGAGTACAGTACAATAAGGTATTTTGAGAGGGGGAGAACACATTCACGTAAATTTTATTACAGTGTATTGTTCTATTTTATTATTAATTATTATTGTTATACATAGGATTTTAGGCATCCACTGGGAGGGGGTCTTGGAACATATCCCATGTGGATAAGGAAGACTGCTATAGTATACTTACCAAGGATTATATAGGAAAGCTAAACACAAACTAAGATTTTGGCTTTGATTTGCATCTAACATAGCTTGGAGTGTGAGGTAGTAGCATGAGGCATTTAGTATTGAGGCTGAAAACACACCATCATCCTTGGCTTTACCTGGTGTTTAAGGGAGCAATAAAATTAACATCTCCCTTTGAAGATATATAGAAAAGATGGAAATACATGGGGTAGATTAGCATGCACCTAACATGAGAACAAAGAGGTTGCAAAGGCAGATGCACTTATAACTGAAGCATTGATGGGACCACAGTCATTAGTGATAAGACTAGCAGATTGCCCCAACAGCAAAAAGAGCAAATTACATTTCATGGGACCCCCTTTTAGGAAACCAGTCATTGCAGAGCATGGACTGGTGAAAGTCAGAAGATTTTTCAAGGATACAATGCCCTTTATCCTCCTATTTCTCTATATATCCAGCACCATCTTGGACAAGAACATGTATGGGAGTGGAAAATGGAGCATTCATGCCCCACAGACAAATAAGATAGTAATATCTGTCAAGTTGAACATAAATTATTGCTTTTTATATAGTGGGCCTTGTGAATGATATAATATTGAGTATGGGAAATAATGAAACTTACTTCCATTTGCATATTGTAGTGTGAATAAATTAAATCTGCTATATGCATGCAGTTTTCAAAATTGAAGACATATTGTATGTTCTTCATTATATATTAGTTTTTCACTTATCATTATATTATGATCATTTCTACCTTGTAATTACATATGTCATCAAAATAGCATTTTCAATAACTGCATTATATGCAATCATATAGCTGTATTTTGATGTATTAATTGACTGTCCTGTTTCCCAGGTTATATGTACCATTTGTCTGAATAACTGTCCCTATAAATGCTCTGTTTATAAATATTTTCCCAGTTATTGATTCTTTTATTAAGGATAGAGCCCAAAGGGTGATCTCTAAAAGTGGCTCTTCCTAAGCAGTCTTGTGGAGGAACAAGAAACCTCATATCAACAGAGGCAGCTAGGTCCCTAGTTCTAGTTGGAAAAAAAAAAAAAGAAGAAGAAGAAGGATAGTCTTCTAGAATGGGTCTTTGAAGGACTCCTTGGTCAAATAGTATGAACATCTTAAATGACTATTGAAACACATTGCTAAATTGCTTCCTTGAAAGCAATTTATGTTTTGTTTACATTTTATACCCCTAGTAATAGAATATGATCACTACACCATATACTTACCAAAATGAAGAGTCTATATGTGTATCTTTTTCTCCTGTAGTTGCCTCATAGTAGGGTCTAATGAATATTGGTTGGTTAAAAAAGGGAGGTCACGGGCAGCTGTGTAGCTCGGTTGATTAAGCATCTGCCTTCAGCTCAGGTCATGATCTCAGTGTCTGGGGATTGAGCCCCATGCCCTGCTCCTTGCTCAATAGGGTGTCTGCTTCTCTCTCTTTCCCTCTGCCTCTCCCCACCCCTCAAGCTCACTCTCTGTCTTAAATAAATAAAGAAAGAAATAAAATCTTTTAAAAATAAATTAATTTAAAAAGCATGCTCATTTTACTTTAATCTACATGCCTTTAATACCAACAAAATTCCTTATTTTGTTCTTTAATGCTGATTTTTTTCTTTTTATTTTTTTATTATTTATTGTTCTGAAACTTTATTTTTCTTCATACCTTCAGCTGAGTCCCCTCTTTCTCATACTCATTCCTATTTTTGAGTAGTTGCTCAGATAAAACTTCTTATCACCTCTTTTCTATAAGTTTAAAATCCTCCTGAAGTGAATTTTAATTCTTATATTCATATTCATATTATTATTTATTTTGTGTTTTTATGAGATAAAGAGGCATTGTGGTATACTGACTTTGGATTCAGAAAACCTGGGCTGAATCGTGGTTCTGGTATATTCCCAATTATATGCCTTTGGGCAAAACTCCTCCTTTTTGTAAGTTAGCTCATGTTTTAGTAACTCATCTATAATACACATATTGATAATTACCTTAATGTGTGCATGTATACAATTTAGTAAATATCTTTTTTTTTTAAAGATTTTATTTATTAATTTGACAGAGAGAAATCACAAGTAGACGGAGAGGCAGCCAGAGAGAGAGAGAGAGGGAAGCAGGCTCTCTGCTGAGCAGAGAGCCCGATGTGGGACTCGATCCCAGGACTCTGAGATCATGACCTGAGCCGAAGGCAGCGGCTTAACCCACTGAGCCACCCAGGCGCCCCAGTAAATATCTCTTAAGTGTGTATTATGGGCCAGGCATGCGTTAGGTACATTTAAAGGCATGCTTTAGATGATGCTTAGTAATTGTCAAATGGACAAACCAAAATGGAAGCACTAGTATAACCTCTGAGAAACCATATGTTTTACATACAATGTACACTTATATTCCATGGTTGCACTTCAGAACACCATTAACAAGATAGTCATTTTTCTTGCTTTCTCATTGGCAAAGATAATGCTTTGCTGAAGCAGCCATACTCTCTCTCACTGTGAGATTTCTCAGTTTGTGGGATAGTTGGCTTATGAGTCCACTGTCAAGGAAGAAGCAGAATTAATTGACCCAGAAAGAGACCCAACCTCTGACCTTGACTTCATTAAGTTTGTGTGCTGACCACTCAGGCTGACCAGTAACAGAAATTTTGCCCATTCAGCTGATGTGCCCCTAGGATGTCTATTTCCAAGCATATCTGAACCCTGATAACTATTTCCCAGAATCTCCCCACCCCTGAAGAGAACAATTTGGAAGTCACAGTCAAACTTAATGCATTTCTATTTAGGGATTTAATGTCTGGCAAAAAATAATATCTTTATCATTTATTTAATACATAAATGGTTCTTATTCTTGTCTGATTTCCCAAAGCTTAGCAAAGTAAAGGCCATCCATTAATCACTTTGTCCTTCAGTGAAGTGCAGCCATCTAGACTATGAGGACTATAGCTTCATCAGCGAGGCATGTGGGCTGACTCAATAAAAACTTGGAACTGGTCCTGTAAAGGGCACTATAATTGGTGTTTCTTGCAGATACAGATGATGGGATGGAAGCAACAAGAGACAACTTTCCCCTTAGATGTAGCAACATTATTAGGTATGGAAGGGGACCTACAGGTTTATAGTAGAAGTGGCAGGTCCCAGCATGAGAACCCCTGGGGGCTCTTCTCTTTAAGCTGACATATCTAAGGTTCTAATAAGTGGTATCTGTATTACTTCAATCTTAGTTTACCTAAAATAGAAATTATTATCCTCCCCCAGCCCAAATTTTGTTGCTTTTAGTTGCCATCAACTATATTATGCTCCAGGCTTCAAGCTGTGAAGGCTGGGTGGTCTCTGATATACCTTTCCCTGTTATCTCTGATATTCACTGGTCAGCATATGACTTAAGCCTGTCAGTTTCTCTGCATCCCCTTGTTGTCTCTATCACTAATGTCTGTTCACCTTGAGATGAGATTACTTCCAGCAGACTTGTTAACTGGCCCCTTCAGGCCACAATCATCCCACATACTATCCCTTTTATTAAAAAATATCCTCAAATGCCCTTGCCCTTCCTCTATACTTTCACTTGAGAGATAAGACTTTTCTAACACCCACAACTTTATTTTTCTTTGGCTCTCAAAGGCAAACACAGTATAGTATCAACTCTTCTGTCTTACCTCTAGCTCTTTCTCAAAATCTTTCTTCTCCTATAGTTAGCTGTGTTCCTTCTCTGCCAGCCCTTCACCAAGGAGTCATTTTACCTGCTCTTCCCACTGGAAGTTCAAATCTTGTTTCCTTCAAATTCCTGTTCTCATATTGAAAAGACCCATATTAGCTGAGTAAATAGCCCTACCTGGTCTTGTGGGGCTTTCATTTTGATAACTAAAGAAACTGTTGCTACAGGTACACTGCCCAAATCGCAGTTTCCCATGCTGCTATGTTCCTTTCTCTGGCTGCTGGAGGCAGTAACAGCTGACAGTTCTCAGCTCAGTCTCTCTCTATGACTGTCCTTGATTGAGTAGAGTGACTTTATCCAAAGTCATGGGGGGAAGCTCACTTACAGTGGCTGGTTGATATAGAGGAAAGACCCTTGCTGTTAAAAAGTAAGCTAATAGTTTGGACTTCAGGAAGGCCAACTTACCTTCATTTTCAAGTCACACTGACCATCACTCCTACTTCATTCCTAGTGAGACCTTGAAGGCCTTGACATTCTCTGCCATGTCTGGCCCATGGGTTATTATATAATATATATTATATATATATAATATATATTATATATACTTGGGCATGAGGTTATTCATATGGAGGACTGGCATCCACAAGACTGCCTCCATAATATTCCATGTTGCCATTCCCCTCTGAGATCTCCACATCAAAGTGCTGCTATTTCCACTAGAACCTCAAAGTAAACCTTTTGGATCATGAAGAATTTGTCCTTCTCATACATAACCACAAGATAAGAAAGAAACTTGTGAAAGATAAGCCATAATGAGGTGTATTCTTGATTTTTTTTTTTTACCATTATGATCCTTGAAAATGGAGAATAAAGTAAAAAGAAATAAATTGTGATATAAGCAATAAAGGTAATTTAATGTAGTATTTTAGTCATTATTAAACATTGTTGTACATAACTTCCCAATTTGGAGATACCAAAACCACTAATAATGACTTAAAATGAATTCTTCCAAACAGGAAGGAAGAACAATGAACAAAATTTAAGCTTTTGAGATCAAATTACCGAGAAATTTCATATCCACAGAACCAGATTTTGTAGTTTTGGATGGCCACCTTATAAATAGGAAGACCATATGTCCTGGGTTTCTAGGAATAGTTTGTGTTTATACCTGCTATTCCAGAGTAACTATTAATAGCATCTTCATTTTAGAATACTGAGTTGAAATCCACATAACATAAAATTAACCATTTTAAAATGTACAGTTCAGTGGTTTGTAGTACATTCACAGTGTTGTGAAACCATCACCTCTCTCTAATTCCAAACATTTTCATTGCCCCCAAAGGAAATCCCATACCCATTAAACAGTCAATCCCCATTCCTCCCACTCCCAACCTCTGGAAACACTAATCTTGCTTCTGTCTATATGAATTTACCTATTCTCGATGTTTCATATAAGTGAAATCATACAGTATGTGGTCTTTAGTGTCCTGTTTGTTTCACTTACTACACTGTTTTTGAGGTTCATCCACATCTCAGCATGTATCAGTACATAGTTTCTTTTTATGGCTAAATAATATCCATTGTATGGATAGATCCCATTTTATTTATGCCTTCATCCACTGGTGGGAATTTGGATTGTTTTCAACTTTTGGCTATTGTGATTAGTGCTGCTATGAACATTATTGCACATGTATTTGTTTGATTTATTAATTTTCCTGCAAAGTGTATGATGTTATTTGTCACAGGAATGCTTAAGTAACATTTCATCATTAATGTGAATGATTAATTTTGTCATTTGTCAAAAGGAAAAATATAATGCTAAGATTGGTCCGTGAGTTTATTCACCTTCTCAAAAGAATGGAACAATAGTTTACACTTAAGAATCTTAGATGGCTATGAGGAAAAAATTGTACTTTAAACATTCTGCTGCATGTGAACTATTTCCTTTCAGATTTCACATATACTCTGTTCTTCTAGCCTGTCTTAAGATCATTAAGTTCGTTTGAAGCTTTCCAAACGTCACTTGCATGTGGATGGTATAATGTTCAAATTTAAGAGAGTGATCCTCTCTTTTCCATGGAAAACTGTCTATACTTAAAGGAAATAGAACCTACATGTTGCTTTCTTATGTCTAGTTGGTCCATCACGTCATTTTCTGTGATGCTTTTGATGTTCAAGAAGTTTCAAAAGATTTCTTGATCTAGAAGGAAGCTTTTGCCAACTGCAGAGAAGCATTGCAGATTTAATTTGGTTGGAAAGAGCATCAACATTAGCTTCCTTCTATTGAGATTCCCTCTGATTAAATAGGCTTGTGTAAGAATTTCAGCCCTAAGGACCTTTGACTCTTTATGGATTTTGTTATTATGGTGCATTCTTAATCTTAGACTACATCAACTGTGTAAAGAATTAAGGCATTCCCTCAAACTCAGAGCAAAATTGATTGGTGTTTAAACAAGAAGGGAAAATAGAAAGATTTTGGGTCTCAGTGATTCTGGCTGAGAATTAGAAGGAATTTGATAGTTGTTTTATCTTCAATCTCCTTTGCTCATGTTGATATAACATTAGGATTATCAAAAGTACATTATGATTAATAAAATTGTATGAAAGGCAGTTTAAACACTTAAAGCTCTCTGCAGTCATCTAGGGGTAAGGTAGGTAGAATACTTTTCTCACATCTTTTTTCTGTTCCCCCAAGAGGAATTTTAAGAAGGTTCCTTACACATAGCAAATGCTCAATAACTACATTTTGAATTGAATTAATATTCTTTAAAATCTTTCATCTCCCTCCATTTATGAGTGCTTTAAGTCTTCTAAAATAAAACCAAAGTACAAATGTGGGTTTATTATGGGAAAAATTCTATTAGTAGAATAGATTAAAAATTTTGAAAATCTTGTCAGTCTTAGCCATTAGAAATTTTCTACTCTCTGTCTATGGGAAGAGAGAGAGACAGGAGGGGATAAATTTGGAAGGTAATCATTTTGGGGTTCTAATTTCTCTTCTTTCATTTGTAAGTTATTTGGCAAGACATTTCTATTTGTGTATCTCCATTTCATCTTCTACCAGATGGAGGCAGTGATAGCTAATCCATAGGGCTATTGAGAGGCTTAAATATTATATCTATAAAATTATGAGGCACACTGTGTAGCATAAGTTTAGTCTTAATAAATATTGTGTTATTCCTCTTTTCTGGCCACTTGGGGATGAGAATTGTGGAATAGAAAATATTTTATCTTCTGTTTTGTTTTGTTTTTAACAAAAACAAAACCCAAGGGAAAAATGTAAATATAAATGTTTTCAAACTATAAGAAGACATTTAAAGAGTGTTAAATTCTACTCACAGAGACTAATCTCATGTATAAATGCCCGAAGTTCTAGCTTTTGAATCTGTTTCAGTTCCATCTCTTATTGTGAAGTGAAGTTGGAGTAATTTAAATCTTTTTTTTTATAATGTCTGCCATGTGACATAACCAGTGTAAGCAAGTAAACTTGAACAGTTTATTGATTTATATATTAGCATAGATAAAATTCTTCCTTGTCTTTCCAGAATGTCAGTGTAGAGAGGGAAGCAAGAGAAACCATTCTGAATTTGTATTACTTTTATTTATTCTGTTATTTAAAGTAAAAAATATATAGCAATCTCCACAAGATGCTCTCTTTTTATAAGTAAGGTAACCATAATCAAAGCTGTGATAGTATAAACTACTTGATTAATGTTTTATACACATATAATTGATTTTATATATACATCAAGAATAGATCTCTCTTAAAGTTGTCTGTTCATCATCTAAGCTCATAGAACATTATATAAAAATCAGAAAATGAATTTTCTGATGTCTAAGGAGAATATATCTGTAATGGGAACCAGAATGCTCAGGTGGGCCATCACTGTCTTCTCTCCATGAATATATGTTACAGGATAGGCCAAATTGTTATTAGGAGGTTGTTTGAAGGACTGGAATCAGAACATTTTAGATATTTCAAGACTGATCTTCTCTGGCCACAGGGATAAGAGTTCCCAAGTCTGGGAGGCAGGGTGTCGCTCCCTGAACAAATCTTGCGTGGCTTTTGATCAGTCGGTTTCTTTTAACTTCTGTTCCCCGTTTTCTTCTATACTGGATATAATGTAGTAGATTAGGTTACTAGATATCTACTTAATAAATCACATTTTGCTCCTACTTTCTCTAAATTAGAGTTGTGTGTTTATCCAAATGATTTAGTCACAAATTATAGTCCCTAGAGATAGATAATAAAATATAATGTGCATAGATCGTATCTCTTCAGTTTTCTGAGAACAAATTTATTTTCAGTGCTGAAGAGTGGGGAGTAATACCCTTACCTCAGATATTGTCCCTAAATACAACTAAAACAGCTTGGTTGAAGTGTATACACATAAAAGATTCAAGGTTTTATAACTTGATATTCTGTCCTATAAATTTTAAAACCACTTGTTATGTAAATTTTAGATGGTAAGTGCTCCATAGAGCAAATTGTGTATCTAAGAATAAATATATAGGAGAGAAGTATTAATATCTCTTATAAAATCTGCTAAAAGATTTACTTTCCATTTATATGAGGCTGTTTTTGGAATTAGGTCTTCCAGGTTAAATTCTAAATACACAAATGCAGCTTAACGCCCCTCAGTCTTTAAAATGCTCTACCACTTTGAGCACTTAATTAACTATGCAGGTATTTTTGAGGGACAGCTATGCAAATCTCACTATTAGCTAGCCTTAAAAAATTAATTTCCGTCACTACCAAGCTTCTAATTTATCAACTCTAATTAAATCTTAGTTTCTCCTCACCTTGGTTGCTAAAATATGGAGCTCTAATCATTGAATCTTTACTTTTTCTTACTCTTTCTACATTCTTTTGACCCCTAGTTTCTCTTTCCTCTTTACCTCTCTTCCCTTCCCTAATAAAATATTGGTTAAGATTAAGCAGCAGACTAAAGGAATGTAATGAATAACTTAAGTTCAGATACAAAGTTACAAATATGGATAATGGCACAAAGAGATGAGTAGCCAACAGTATGAAGATATTGCTGCCATCACTGTAGCTTCTCTGCTGGGCACATCTGCACCCACCCTTTCTGCCTTGCTCCCTGCTACTTTCCTTAATCCTCTCCTGCTCCTAAGGCTGATCTCTTCACTTTCTCAAGAGATCCCATCTTTTCTCCTAGTTTGTCCATTGTCCAAATTTCCAGTCTCTTTTCTTCACTATCCGTGTTCCCTCTGCAGTGGGTTTATTCCATTTTTTAAAATGGTCTCCTGCCCTTAAAGTTCCTCCAGCAATTGTTCCAGGATTTGTCATGAATCCTCTTTTCTCACACTGCATGCCAGGAAATTGTTAGCTTTGTCCTAAAGATGTATACAAATCCCACTACTTATCACTTATTTCACCCCATCACCTTAAAAGCAGCTGTCCTATCAAGCGAAAATCAGAATTCATCTGGATTATTAGAATAGCCTCCCACCAAATTTCCTGCTTCCTTATGACCTATTACCAACAGAGTAACAAATATAGTCTTTTCAAAACTCAAGTCAAATCATAGTCATGTTCTGAAGAAAACCCTTCTATGCTTTCTAGCACATGCCCAAATCATTACTGTGGCCAGTATGACTCTGCCTAATCCAATGCCTCTGGTACTCTCTCTCTGTTCTGTTTCTTTCCAGTTTGTTCCACCAACCTCATCTCACTCTTTCTGCTATTCTTTAAATATTTCACACACATTTCACTAGTGTGTTGGTACTTGTTTTCCCTCATATGTTTCCTGGCTCCCTCCCTCACTTCAATAAGGCCTTCGTGCCAAGAACACCTTTTCAGTGTGATCTGTTGCAAAACACCCCAACTAAAATTGCAAACTCTCAGACAAACTTGTCATCTGCACTTCTTGGTTTTTCTCAGTTGCACCTGTTATTATCTGCATAACCATTTGACATGCTATAAATATACATATGAAACCTAAATTTTTCCTTTCTTTCCTCCTGCTAGGGTTTAAAATCTATGAAAATGAGTGCTTTCATTTGTTGACATATTTTGTCTTGTTTTGTTTCATAGTTGTGTTTACTTCTGTAACCATTGTCCTTAAGAGAGTTCCTAGTACTTAGGAGGTGCTAATTATTTGTTGGATAAAACAATGAAATGTTCAAAAATTATTTAGAAAGGAGAGATCCTCAAAAGAAAGACTCATAATGGTTATATATTTTTTTAAAAAGCTGATATTGTTTAAACTGAGCTGATAAAGTTTAATACACCAAGCCAGGTAACTGAGAGATATGCATCATCTACTCTCTTTAGTCAGAAACAACTTCTACTTATATTGTTCATGTTAAGTCATTTTTATACAGGTTAATTTTATCTCAAGGTTTACCTTGTCAGCCTGTGGGACCATTTGTAGAAGGAACTCTTCTCTTTTCTTAGTGCTAATAGAATGCTGTAGGCATGGTAGATTCTCATTAATTATGTGGTGATTAATAGAGAATTTGGTTAATATTAAAATGCATAATATTTTTCCCCATCCTTGACAAACCATATCACCTGACTGCCTTAACAGTATATGCTTTGTGAAATCTTTGGTAATTTGAGGGAATAACATTCATTGAAAGAGACACACCTGCGGCACCTGGGTGGTTCAGTCAGTTAAACCTCTGCCTTTGGCTCAGGTCATGATCCTAGTTCTGGGATGGAGCTGGGTGCATCAGGTTCCCTGCTTGGTGGGGAGCCTGCATCTCCCTCTCCTTTTGCCCCTCCCCCACTCATGCTTTCTCTCAAATAAATAAATAAAATTTAAAAAAAAAAGAGACTCACACTTTATGGCAAATAGGAGTTAGTAACTACAAGAATGACAGACATGATGATTTGAAATACAGTCTGTCTTTATCACTGCTTATCTCTGTACTCCATTAAGGTTTAAGTTTGGCTGAAATTCTGGTGTGGTATTTGTTAAGTGTGTCCAGTTTTCATTATCCTTAATTCTTTTTGGTAGTTTCTCCTTTGCCTGCAGAACCTTCCCCTGCATGTAAAAGAGAAACTGGTACCCTAAGGATCATGTGAAGTACATCAATTTGTAGCTAAAAGGGGGGAAAATCTAATTTCAAAGGTAAGCTTGTGCCAAACACAAATGGGCAAATGGAAGCTTGCAACTAAATAACAGAATGTAGAGGAGAATGATTTATTTCCAATTCTGAGAAAAATACACAAAGGAAATTGTTTATCTTTGTGGAATGTAATTCACAGGGTCACATTAATTTTCCAATACTTGCCAGTCCCATCACTGAATCTTCATTTGCCATAAAGTGTATGAAAATAGCATAATCTGATTGTTTTTTGTGTTTAGTCTTATGAATAGAAACTGTGCATTTACATATAATAAAAGGTTGATACAACTAATTTGTCAACCAAAAAAACAAAAATCTTTATGTTAGGTTTTTATGTCTTTGCCTGCTTCTTAAAGATTATTAAAATAATGACTAAGAGTCTAAAGCAAAATTCTTGTTTGGAAATAAAATAAAATTGTCTCATAAATGTTATATAATATTAAGCAGATGATTGTTGCTGTTTTGTTTTACTGGGTGTATGCTTGCATTTAATATCTTGCTACAGATAAAGAATTCACAAGAAAAGGATCTAAAGGTAAATGATCTAATTGTGAAAGCAGAGTTAATTTTACAATATGGCTAAAACAAAATTTGATGGTGATCAAAAATATGAAAATGGAAACATGGTGAAGCTAATAAAAGGTAGCATGCATAGTTGTGTAGGTAATTTTCTTGGGTGGCATTAAAATGAAATGCAAAGCAAATGAAATAAAAAATCTATTCATGTGCCTTATGGAATCATAAATTGCAATGACATTACAATGAAAACAACATGATTTGCCCAGTCAAAGTCAATTATGTTAAGAGAAAGAGAGCGAGAGAGAAAACTATGGACATCATAAACACTGTCAGTCCAAATCTTCATCTCTTTGGCATTTAAGCCAAGTTAATCTACTGCTTTACATAATTCTTCATAAATGTTCTGGGCTCAGGACATAAGACTGTGAGTTCAAAACTATAAAAATATTTGTGCTCAGAGACCCTTTTAAGGGTTATCTGTGTGTGTGTGTGTGTGTGTGTGTGTGTGTGTGTGTGTGTGTTTTGTATTTTTATCTGTCGGTTAGTTTTTATTACCATGCACAGCTTTAATATAGACACACTATTGTATCTGACAATTATTAAGTTATTTTCTCCCATTTGGTCTCAAACATCCTGCTAGTAAATATGATTTATTCCTTCCCCTAAATTTATTACCTAATAAATGTGCTAAAACTCACACCAAGTAGAAATAATAATCATGATGTCAAATGCATTGAGCTAGAAATTATGAGACATGTGTTCCAGCTATAGTTTGACAATGATGAGCTGTGTGACCTTGTTCAAGTAACTTCAATTTTCTCAACTGGTACATGAATTATTTGAACCAGGTAATCCTCAGTGACCAGTTGCAGCGTCCCATTATTCTATATTTGAATAATGTTTACAGTTGTTAAAGATATTTCATTTCCATGATGTAATTTGATCCTCAAAACAACTTTTTACTAGACAGAAAGGATATTAAATGACTTTTTTTTAAAGGTAGAAGGCTCATGATTAATAGGGTTGGTTACAAAAGAGATGACACATATTAGCAAAATACATATTGAATGTCTGCTGTCCTTGCTAATGGGCATAGGCAAAGAACAAAAGAGGCATGATATTTCCATCACAGAGCTTCCAATTTTGTGTCAAGGATGATCTTTGTTCCAGATCCACCCTTTCCAGACTGCAGAAGGCTAAGGGGTACTTACCAACCCTCCATTAAACACAATCTCAATAAGCTAAATTAATATAAAAAAGCTAAAATAGTTACATTAGGATGAAAAAGCCTCTTAAATATTCTGCAAAAAAAGAAACCCATTTAATTTTATTTAGTACAGGGTTCCACAAGCATATTTAAGTGTAAACAACTCAGCCACTCCCCACTCCATTCCCACCTAGTAACTGCTAATACCTGGTGAAGGTGTCCCATAGCAGTTTAGGAAACACTGGTTTGAACTAAGGCCCTCATTAGCGGAGGATGGTTGACAAAAGGAACATTACAAGAAGATATTAGACTGTTTTGGAGCACTGCTGTGACAAACCTGATGGCCTATTTAATGCATATGCTGTTCTTTGGAAAAAAAAAAAACATAAAGAATTGTTTGGAAATTCCTTTAAAACCGTGCTTCTCTCTCTTCTTCTCCCCTACTCACCATACTATTCAAAGAGGAAAATAAGCTTGACAGACTATTTCTGCCCAGGGAGTAAAATGCATTGTTTATTTTTCTGCAGAGTTCTCAGTCTTTGACAGAGAAACAGTAGATCTAATTAGACACATCTTCTGTCCATGTGCTATTCTTAAACCAGATACCCCTTTCTCCCTTAATTTTCCTTTCTTTTTAAAAGAGAAAACATGGTATTTTAGAAACAAATCCCTTGTGTCTTTGACACCACCACCATTGTTTTAAGTGGAAACATTTTCCTCTCCAGAAGAGAAACATTATACATAAACAGTTACAAGAAAAACAAACAGCCAGAGGTTGCAAATATGGTAACCCTGTGCACATAGGTATCACAATAAAACAAAACAAAAGAAAACAGAAAACTTCCCTTCATACATAAATGGCTACTGTTTACAATGGTTGTAGCAATTAAGTAAAGAGAAAAAACAAAATTAACAACATGTGGACTTCCCTGTTTGTTTAGTAGCTTCTCACTTTATTATTGGTGAAAATAAAAATAATAAGGAAATATGATGAAATAAAATATTTTGGCCATGCTCCATTGTCTTCATATTACTTCTTTTTTTATGAACTATGCATGTGTTGTGTGTGTGTGTATGTGTATATTTATTAACGTGGGTAAGACAGGTGGATATATACAGATACTCAAATACAAAAACAGAATTGTAGGGAGAGAAAAGTCAGATATATAAGCTGAAATTTTAAGATATATTACTAATTATGTATTAGTAGAGAAGAGGAAAGAATTAGACTTTAGTCTGTGATTTGCTAGTAGTCAAGTAATCAACTTGGACAACTATTTTAGTGTTCAGAATCACAGTGCATCACTTACACAATGGAATTAGTACCACTAAAGTGTAATTTTTCAAAAAGTTAAAAACATGGCTAATGAAAATATAATATCAGTTTCTAATAATTTTATTTAGTTCAATAATTTAATGAGGAACTCAGTACATGTTAAAGGTGAATTTGAAGATATATATATATACATATATATATATGTATATATATATATATATATATATATATTCCATAATGATGAACTGAATTTGTTAATAGAAGTGGACTAATTAATATCCCACAGGGCAATAAAATGTAATGTTTGGAATTATCTTTTCTTTAGGATAAAAAGCAATTTTATCTCTACTGAACAAAATTAATTTACATTATTGAGGACAAGAATTGTCTATCAATTATCTATGGTTTTATTTCTATCCCTACAGAGTTAACTCCATTTAATTCTTTCAACTTTTTAAAAAATTACTATTAGCTCTAAAATTGGAAAATTGTAACCCATGATTACTAAGCTTTTTTGGAACTGTAACGTGCTATATGATCTTTGAAAAGGATGAGATAAAGAACATGGATGGCATGATGGAAGTTTAGAGCTGAAAGTGTAAAATATTAAAATATGCCAGAAATCTTAAATATAAAATATTAAAGGCACTTGCAATAAAACCATAAATAACCTATGAACACAATAAAACATGACTTAGATGTTATTAAAAAATGGTAAAAGTAGGCTACATGTCAGTTCGTTTATACCTGAAATTAGTGAAGAGAGAGTAAGAATCAATCTATAGGAGAGCACTGGGATATGATATCCATACATGAAGATAACAAAGGGATGTAGAGAAAAAACAACATACATTTTGAATGTGCCTTTATGAAAACCATCAGGTGAAACCATAAGAGTGAAGCAAAATAAGCTATGCCCATAAGGAAATATTTATTGAGTTAAGGAATAAGGTTGTATATATTATAAAACATTTAAGAAATGAAGGCCAGGTTCATATGAATACATCTCTGGAGTACTTGGTTCAAGAAGGCAAAACTACCTGGGTCCCATTTCATCACACCTTGGTTGATGCTAAATATTTTGTGTCAGATCTGAAGTTCTAGAAAGACCTCAGATATCCAACAGAAGAGAATTCTTCCCAACTATTTTACAGAACGTATACTACAGTGACTAAATACTTAGACTCTTTCACTGTTTTAGTCTTTACCTCATGTGTAAATCCATGCAAAAATAGGATTTTTTCTTTGGCCAACTTTTAAGGATTTTGTCATTGTCACTAAGTCTCTGATTTTAGAAAATGCATACAAATCTACGTGGCATTTTAAATTCATTCCTTGGGCAAAGGACTTGTTGATATGTGCTGAGTATGGAAATTTATCACTTAGGGATGTTTTTGGTTGAAATAACAGAAAATCTGGCTAATCAAGAAAAGGGGTTTATTTGTCTCACACAAGAGGTTAATGTGTAGATTATTCATCACGTGCATCTCAATGATGCCACAAGGGATTCCGTCTTTTTCTATCATTCTGCTTTATCATATGTCATGCTTAGACTGTAACTATGTTCCTTAACCTCATGGTTATCATTGTTATATGTGATACACGTGGTTAACAAAACACCACATTTCTACTCTCAAGAGAAGGGAAAAAGGGGTGAAAGAGAAAAGTTGCCTGAATCGAGAAAGGAAAAACTTATAAAGAGAAGTCCCCAGACCAATTTCATTTTCATTGTTATAGTCATTACTCCATCATTTAGTCATTCATTGCTGCAAAGAAATGTGTGCTCCTTTGAAGGGCCTCATTTCCTGCCCAAACAAATCAGTTAAAAACAAAAACAAAAATAAAGTGTAAAAAAATGGAATATAAACGTGCTGTACTTTACTGGGTACAGTGTTAGGCTCTTCAGCCTTGTAAACCAAAATTAAGATGAAAGAGCACTATCTTTAAATACAAAAGATAATAGTCTGAATAAATGTTAGAGATTGTCATTCATTGATCAAAAATTTGATAGATTGTGGCTGTCTTCCCCCCCCCCTTAACAAGTGATTTGTTTACTTACTTATGTTTGTTGTCAAATTTAAGTGATGGGAGTACTAGAAGAAAGGATGAGTATAAGAAATATTTATTATATCTCAGGAATTCTATAGCACTATAAATACTGTATTGCATCTTTTTAAACAAACTTATGAGATAAAGAGGGTAAAACATGGCACTCAGAAGATAATATTATTCAGTCTGTTTGTTTGACTTCATGACTTATGATCTTCACATCATCCTCACATGTCAAATATGGTGTTCATTGAGCTCAAAAAAAAAAAAAAGAGAAAACATCAGCTGATTTATTTATGTTCAAGACTAACAGTTGATTGCTCTTTGCTTTGTTAGAATCTTCAGTGAGGACAGTTTTACCAAAGGTGGAGAATAGAAATGTTAAGTTAGGCATAATTAGCTAAAGTACTTATCAGTGACGCTTAATGGACTTCAGCGGTCCATATAACCTTAACTTTCTCAATAGTTCAGAACTTTGGAATGTATGATGGTTCTACCATAAGTACTCAGAGAAACAATAGTAATTAGAACTGTGTTGTCACTGATTTGTCTTTAAGCAAGTACATTCATATATTGAACCAATATTTCTAATAGTTTGTGTCTGCCTATATCTTTGTTCTGTAATGAATGGAAAATAGATCCTGTTCAGCACTTTCTTATCTCATCACTCTTGGAAACCATAGACCTGTTATGTAGAAATACAATCCAGAGAAACTGCCAAGAAATCTCAGTGCATGTGTTTGTGTGTGTGGGCATGTGAATGATTCGGCGTTGTGTATATAGTCTGCATATGCCTGTGTAGCTGTGATGTTTGTGTAGCATACCACTTGGCATGTGGAATGTGTACAGAAGAGGTTGAGTACCTTTCTTTAGAATACTAATTATTGGTAAAACATGAGTACCATTTTCTGGAAGCCATATTGAAGTTTCTAGTGCCAGATTTAAAACAACAACAAAAAGCAAACAAGCAAGCAAAAAGATATCTATTTCTTCTCACTACATGATTTTCAACAAGACCTTAAAATTCCAGGAAAAGGTTGCAGGACAATTTAAGTGCAATGCTGTGAAAATGCTAACAGCATTCATGGGGTTATTAAGAGAATCAAATTAGTTAATACTTGCAAAGAAATTAGCACATAATATTTGATAAAAAATGGAGTAAAACCATTCATATTTACTATATTTCACTATAGCATTAAAAAATATTTCTTTGAAACTCTCAGATCTTCCTTGATATTAGGATATAGGCTTGGGCTAGTACACTTGGAAGATAATTTTTACATTCAGAAGCATTAGACCTTATGATCATAATAAACCATCTGTTCCTTTTGGTAATGCTGATCATAGAATTATTTCTTTTTCTGAGACCTCTTTCCTAGACCAATAGAACTTGGTATTATAAAGAACTCTGAAAAGTCTCAGATTTTACCTAGCTTGAAAGCCAGCGAGTTAGTCTGCTACAATGTCTATCATGGGTGTTTATAGAAACATAAGACATTTGGGCCAGAGATGAAGGTAAATTTATTTATTACTCATGGCAATAATTGAGTCAAAATAACTGCATTTTGGAGTTAATTTGCCAAGACCTGATTCTCACAGATTGACACAAAGGAGGCCAGATGATACCTACATACACAGTGGATTGTGTTACAAAAGTCACTGAGTTTAAGGAACCATATTCTCTTATAATGGGTGGTATGACTGCCCTGTATTCCAGAAGGAAACATTATTATAAAAACTCTCAGCAAGCTAGGAATAAAAAGGAACTTCTTTACTTGATGTATAAAAACTTATGTCCAATGTGATTTTTAACAGTTAAAAATCAAATGCCTTTCCCCTAAAATTCAGGATTCTGAAAGATGTACTAGAGGTTCTAGATAGGCAATAAATCAAAATAAGGAAATAAAAGCCATCCTGATTGTAAAGGAAAAAGTAAAACTGTCTTTATTGGCATAAGACTTGATTGCCTATATGGAGAAGCTGATGAAACCTGTAAGAAAGATACTGGAAATAATGTGTTTTTAGAAAGATTTACGATAGCAAATAGATTAAAAAGTTGTAATACTATATATTAGCAACAAACATTTACAAATTGAAATTTTGAAAAAAATTATTCTGTACAATAGCAAAACATAAAAGAACTATAAAATATTAAAAAAAGATGCACAAGACCTATAAAGTACATTGCTGAGAGAAATTAAAGATTTAAATAGGTAACAAGATGGTAGAAAAGGAGATCCACTGTTTATATCCCTCCTTCAGCAACAATCATTTGGTAGCCATCCATGAAAGAATGTGTGTTTGTGGGAAGTCTGGGATCCAGGCAGGAGACTGTGAAAACTTGGAGAAGCCTAAGACCAAGAAGGGCCATTTTGAGAAGGCAGGCTCATGCCTAGGTGGCAAAATTCTAACCCTGGCCCTAGCTACAGACTTGAAAACAGCCCAGTCTCTGTATAGAGTCAGCTACAGCCCCAGGTGTCCTTGGTCTTGCTGCCAGCACCATTCTTCAAGGGAATGTTATACCCAGAATTTATGCCTCCGGTGACAGACCTGCTGACCTTGGACCTCCTGGACCTAGTTGAAGGTCCTGATGTGATTCCAGCCCCTCCTAACAATCCATTTCATCCATTTGGCAACCTGTCAAGAGACATGCCCAGCTGTCCCTCACACAGTCCCTATCACCTTAGTCTTACTGCAGATCCTGAAACGTTCTGTAACTCAGCCCCAAGGCCTTCCCTGCCAGGGGCCAGGACACTCCTGCCCACCCAGAGACTCACTGGGAGACACACTTGTCCATATCCTGAGACAGGCCCTCTGACCGAGATCTGAATCCTGATCCTGAAATAATCCTATAGTTCAACCCCAGTCCCTTTCTGCCACAGGCTGGGAATAGTCCTGTTCACACAGGGAAATGAAGGGAGACATGTCAGTCCAGCTGTGCGACCAGAGTCAGGTCTACTGCTACTGATCTGATTGCCAATCCTGAAGGAGGCCTGTGACCTTTCTAGCCCCCCAACCCTGGTCTGAGGCAAATCCTTCCTGCTAGGGACAAGAGGAAGCCACACCCAACTGCACACCTAGTAACAGGTTGTTTTCTACAGACCTCACAGGGGGCTCTTGAACTACTGCTGGTCCTACTAACCAAGGTCCTGGAGGCAGTCCCAATCACTTAGAGAAGCAGACAGAATTCATGCCTGCCCTTGACCCTGGCAAAAAGTTTGTTGACTGCAGACCTAGCACCTTCCAGAACCTGTGGTTCTTGATCCAATGTTTTCCCGATAGCACACACACACACAAATCTTAATATATCTTTACCTCTGTCTCTTCTTTTTTTCTCTCTGTCTTTCCCTTCCTTCCCCCTCTCACCCTCCCTTCCTCCTTTTAGTGCACTTTTCACAAGGATTAGAATGGTGAGCATGATAATCAACCAGAGAGACAAAATCAGGATATCCACTTAATAAATATTGAGTGATTATTAGGCCTTAAGCACTGTACTAGGTACTAGTGAAACAAAGCAAAAGAAGACAGATACATTCCCTACTGTTAAAAACATACAGTCTGATGGATTAAAATTTTAAATGATACAAGTATTGTTATATTGATAATTACTATAAGAGTCAAGAGGATAATGTGTAAGTACTATACATGTCCATTTAATAGAAGGGTCTAACTACAGTGGAGTGTTAGCAGAGGTCTCTCTGAGGAACAAATGCTTCAGTTGCATCTTAAAGAATGTCATGAGTTATCCAGGTGAAGCAGAAAGAAAGAAATCATTTCAAAATTAAGGAGAAACATAGGAGTTGAGAAAGTTAAAGAAACAGGAAGGTGGGCATATGACTAATGAGAGGGGAAAAGTTGTGAGCTGTAGAATCTACAACACATAAAAAGAATGATCACAATAATGATGGCTTACGAGTAGCTAGGAAAGGATCCATTGAAACATCTGTAAGTCTAACAAAACATTATTAAAGATTGCTAAAAACAATCTTAATAGATGGGAACACAGTGAGTGTTGATGAGAGGGTTCAATATAGTAATGATATTAGAATTCAATGTGATTCTAATACAAATTCACTCTTCCTTGAAAATCAGACAGTTGATACTAAAACTGATGTGGAAAAGTAAAATTGTAATTAATATTCATTAAAAATAAGTTGTCTAATATGCTTTCATACATAAAAAGAAGATAAAACTAGAATAATTAAGACTGTGTTGTCCCTTAGGAACAACAAGTAAATGTAGCAATGGAAGAGAATAGAGGTTCCAGGGAGAATCATCCAAATATAAAAACTTGATATATGACAAAGGTGACTTTAAAAATTATTGAAAATAGAATGGACTAGTCAATAAGCAATGTTGGAGCTAATGGTTGCACATATAAAAAATAATAAAATTGGTGCTCTAATACCATGAATTCTTGGATATATATTATATCCAAAAATTATGAAGGTAAAAGTCAACAATTTTTTTTAAGAGAACAGAGAGAGAGCAGGGGGAGGGACAGAGGGAGAGGAAGAGAGAATCTCAAGCATACTCCTTGTTGAGTGCAGAGCCTGATGCAGAGATCAGTCTTACAACTTTGAGGTCATGACCTAAGCTGAAACCAACAGACACTTAACCCACTGAGCCACACAGGCACCCCTAAAACTCAAAATTTTAAGAGAAAATATAGAATAATGTAATGTAAAATAACAGTTTTAATTACAGTGAGAAATGATGGAGGTTCTTAATTTTTTAAAGGTTATCACAAAATAGTTTTTAAAAAGTTTAAATGAGTAAGAAAATAAATGATTAAGAAAATAAACATGTACGTACTTATCAATAAAACACTCATGCACTTCTCTCTTTCCACCAGAGCCTCCATATAATATGGTATTTATTATTATCACGCATTTACTTTCATTCATCACATATACTTTTAGTCCTACACAAAATATTCTCTTATTTTCTATAATTTTATTTCTATATGTAAGTTATTTCAAACTACAAGTTTTTCTAAAACTTGTTTTCTTTTTCTATTTAAAAATGTAATACCTTAAAAGTACTATATGAAGACATCTAATACCAGCATATAAAATATGGATATTTCATGCTCTGTAATAAATTACAATTTATCCTGTAGATTGTAGGAGCAAAAATTAAACAAAATTGTTAATTCATACTGGTTCTATAGCATTATAAAGACAAGAAACTAATCTAAATTTTGTACTAAATTTTAGAAATTTCAGAAATATCTTAATTTCATATTAACACATATTTGTAAAGAAAATAATAAGGTAATGTAATTTGGAAAAAAGAATATTTAAATATATATCAATATTTTTGTTTATCTCTCTTTTAAATGACATGTTTAACCCTTTGTCTAGAAATGTACTTGTCAAATATGATAAATATTGGAAACTTCATTTCATTGCTCAGTGCCTTCTTTCATACAAGCCATCTGATAAAATATATGACCTAGTTCTCACAGTCTGGGCTACTCATAGTTGTGTGGGGTCCTCAGCAAATATTTTTTGTGTGAGTCTCTTGTGTGTATAAATATTTTAATTTAAAAGGAATTATAAAATTTATGGACCCATGAAAGGTATAGTGATTTATTGATGAAGATTTAGAAAAATGAAAAAAAAAAGACACATTTTTGTTTATTGTTCAGTCAGTGAAGATTCTTCATCGTGTCCAGAAACCATCTTTTTCTATTCAGATTTGAGAACTATCTTTTTGAGTTACTAATTGTCAAATGAACTGATAATAGCTAATTTTATATCCTTCACTGCAATGAAGACTTAGCAACACTGTTTCTACTCAAAATGCCATATCTTTCTGATTACTTTTGCCTCTGAATTTCACTTTTTTTTTTTTTTTTTTTTTTTAAAGATTTTATTTATTTGTTAGAGAGAGAGATACAGAGCGCAAGCACAGGCAGACAGAGTGGCAGGCTAGAGGCAGAGGGAGAAGCAGGCTCCCTGCCGAGCAAGGAGCCCGATGTGGGACTCGATCCCAGAACGCTGGGATCATGACCTGAGCCGAAGGCAGCTGCTTAACCAACTGAGCCACCCAGGCGTCCCTCTGAATTTCACTTTTATCAGTTATTTAATGCTGGCTACCCCATTGGTCATTATGCTGGATCATTTATTGAGCCACCATGAACACTGACTTCTAATGACTCTCGCAAAGGTTGTTACTTTGTTGATGACACTCTCAAATGCAAGTCTTACCAAGAACATGCTGGAATTGTAAACTATGTACCCCTGATATCCACACATTGCCACCAGTGGAGAGCAGAAATGAAAAACCTATGGTCAGAATGAAAGCAGTCTCAAGGAATGTCTATTCTGCTTATGGTACCTGGGAGAGTACATCAACACAACATCCATTAGAAGCAAGAAAGGACAAGAATAAAAACAAACAAACAAACAAACAAAAAAAACCTGTTCTGATTAGAATAAGTATCTCAAAAACTCTTGAAGAGACATGGCCCTCTTAAATGAATCCCTTAAACTGAAGAGACATTAACTAAAGGACAACTAAAGAAAATCTGAAAGAATAATCTATGTTCACACATACTAAAAATATAATAATATAATATATAATAATATATATAATATAATAATAATATAATAATAAGTAATAATACTTAAACATCAATAATAATACTAGTTATAGGTCAACAAGCATATTCATTATTCCAGTTTAAACATTTCTAAAGTATTATAGGATTTTAGAGCTGGTGAGGAATTAAGTATCATTAGTATAATCCTCTCTAGCATAGCAAAAGCCACTGAAGCCTGTGTGGTAATGCTAAGATTATATTTTTAAGCCTGTTTCTCAGTCTGGCTTACACTGTGTTTTATATAACCTTATCAGAAGTGAGTTGCTTTTAATACCTCAACATCTTGTATTATGTATTTTATGTCTATTTTGGTTTTCAAATAGGAATTTGGCTTAGGACTCAGGTCTAGAGTCCTGATACTATATTTTACTTTCCCTATTCAAAATTTACTCTCAGTAAGATTTGAAAGCTTTATTTCATATATGTTTGAATTATACCAACATTTTACAGACATCAAAATATCTTTTTTTAATATTGTCTGTATTTGTGGAATTAAAGTCCTTGTTTAAGGAACAAGGATTTCACGTGTGAATAAGCAGGTAAAGAGGACATTGGGGGAGAAGAAACAATCTTGTCATGACTGCGGAGATCACACCATGTGTGCAGCCTAGGAGTCTGCTCAGGGATTATTTCTACAGAACATTTTATAAACTAATTAATGTTTGTCACTGGGCTTTACATGGGTTTCTATCTTCTCTTAATCCCAAGATCCTATTAAAATGATAATAAAATATTAAAAATATATAAATCCACAAAAATAAAACAGAGGAGGGGTCAAGCTGACAAAACATGTCAACAGTATTTTGGAAAAGCAGATGGAGGGTGATAGTGATGGAATGGGGCTGAGGGACCCAAAGGCCTTGTGTTTAGGCAGAGCAGGGTATACCACTAGAGGAGGCTGCGATCCTAAGGCTGACGTAGAGGTCTGGAGTAAGACAGAGAGGTAAAAAATGGGGGTGGATGGTTGTATAGATAAACTATGCCATCATTACTATCACCACTACAAACATGGAAAACAACAATAGGAAAACGTCTATGTTCTGGGAAAGATACCTGAGAATTTTTCTCAGTGGAAATGGAGCACTGCTAGAAAAATGTTTTCTGAATTTTGATATTCATATATCTTCATAATTGTCAGTTCATCAGCAGTTCATCTGCTGATTTTTTTTTTTTTTTTAAAGAGAGAGAGAGAACAAGTACATGAGTAGGGTAAGGGAGAGAGAGAGAGAGAAGTAGATTCCCTGCTGAGTCCGGAGCCCTACACAGGTCTTGATCCCCACAGCCCTGAGATGATGACCTGAGCCCAAATCAAGAATTGGTCACCCATTGGGGTGCCTGGGTGGCTCAATGGGTTAAAGCCTCTGCCTTCGGCTCAGGTCATGATCCCAGGGTCCTGGGATCGAGCCCTGCATCGGGCTCTCTGCTCAGCAGAGAGCCTGCTTCCTCCTCTCTCTTTCTCTCTCTCTCTCTCTCTCTTTGTCTGCCTGTCTGCCTACTTGTGATCTCTGTCAAATAAATAAATAAAATCTTAAAAAAAAAAAAAAAGGTTCCAAATTAAAAAAAAAAAAAAAAAAAAAAGAATTGGTTACCCAACTGACTGAGACACCCAGGCACCCCTCTGCTGATAATTCTTAAGCAACAACTCCTATCGGTATATACAGAACTGCCAATTTATATGCATCACCTTTAATATTGATAGGTAATCAACTATCTCTGGCTACTTGAGGAAAATTTCCCATATAAATAATAGAGGGTACAATAAACAGAAAACATGAAGATAATGCAAGAAGGCCAAGATTGAATATATATATGTGTGTATTTATTCACATATGTACATATATGAGTGTGTATACAAGCATGTGTTTTACAGTTCCCCAAGACCATTTCCAGTTTCATTGATTCACTAGGATAATTCACAGAACTCAACATATAGTTGTATTTGTGGCTATAAATTATTACAGCTAAAGGATACAAAACAAAATCAGCAAAAGGGCAAAGTTGATGGGTTGAAGATCAGAGGAAGGAGGTGCAAATTTCAGAGAGTATTTTCCCAGTGGGATAATACAGGATGTACTTCTTCCACCAATGTGTTGTAACATCATGTGGGAAATGCCACCCATGTCAGTTCTGCAAATAGTGGGAGTCCTCCTAAAATCCAAGTTCCCAGATGCCAGTCAACAGCTTATCTTGTAAAAAGGACTTTCTAAGGATAGCAAATCTACAATATTAACTCTTTTCTAAGAAGCATATATAAAAAGGAGAGAAGAAATTTTCAAATAAATATTTGAGAGAAGTTTCCTACAACTCATTAATTTATTCAGCAAATTGGGTTTTTATAAGTTCAACACTCTTTTAGGCACTTGGAATACAAAAGTGAATAAAATAAATATCACTGACTTTGTGTGTATTCTAGAGTGATGAAGGAAAAAATGAATAAAATAACTTACTAAGTTGTCTGAAATTGAAAAGGTAATAGAACTGTAAAAAATGTAGAGAGGAACAAAGAAAAGTTGAGTTCTGTGGGGGAAGTTTGTGGCTTTAAATTGTTAGAATTGACCTCATTGAGAAGGCAAACTTTGATCAAAGGCTTAAATGTCATCACCAATGAAGACAGAGATTAAACAGTGGATTTAGCACCATGGTGAATACTGATGACTTCAACAGGAGCAGTTTCAATTGAGTGTGGGAAACAAAACCTTTATTGAATTGAAAAGAGAATATGTTTACAGTTTTAGTTAAGATGAAGTAATCATAGTCTACCCCATTTATCCCACTGAATGTGGCTATAAAACCTGGAAACCATGCGTGGTCGTTCTCCCTTCTCCCTCCACCCATAGATCTTGTCAACCACCATTTTCTACCTTCCATCTTGAAGGCTTTCCCTACTCTGGACATTTCATGTAAACAGAATCATAAAATAGGTGGCCTTTTGTGTCTGGTTTCTCACTTAGCAAAATGTTTTTAAGGTTCAATGACTCATATCCTGAGTTCATTCGTACTTTATCCTTTCATATGGCTGAATAATATTCCAGCGTATGGATGTACCACTTTTGACCATCTGTTCATTAGTCAGTGACCATTTGGGTTGTTTCCAGTTTGAGGCTATTGTGAATAATGTTGCTGTGAACATTTATGTATACATAGTTGCATGGGCATTTGTTTTCAGTTTTCCTGTATTTATACTCAGGAATGGAATTGCTGGTTTACTTGGTAACTCTCTTTAACTTTTGAGGAACTAACAAACTGTTTTCCAAAATGATTACATCATTTTACATCCCTATCAGCAATGAATGAGGGTTCCAATTTCTATATTTGCCAACACTTATTATTGTTCATCTTTTTTATTTCAGCCATCCTAGTAGGTATGCTTCACTTATTTTTGTATGTACTTTATGCTCACCTGAAGATCACTTGGCATGGAATACATAACAAATATATTTTGATTGAGTGAGTGGGTGAATGATGGAAATAAATACTATTCATGTCTATATAGCCCATTTTTTTTTTTTTTTGGCTTTCAAAGTGCAAGGTTGCTTAATGCATTTTATTTTTTTTTCCCCTTTCAAATTTTATTAAAGTATAACTTACATGCAGTAAGGTGTATCCCCCATTTTTAATTAAGATTTTTATTTGAATTCTCTCATCAAAAGATAGTTTTTTTATTATTCTATTTCACTATTTTTGGCACTGAAATCAATCAGTCTATATTGGAAATACTTTTCTCATGAATACCAGAATGAAGCTTAGAATATTCACATTCATTCTTACAAGCATTTCCCATCATATATCATGGGTGCCACAAAAATTCCTAGCCACTCAATGTGATATTTTTAATAAGAATTATTTTAATCTCCTCTGATTTCATCAGCTTATTTTCCCCTTTTTTCATTCTGTCTCTGATTTCAGCCATCATTTTCTGTTTTCTCTCAAATCACAGGCTTTTCAACAGGACATAAAAGAAAAGCAAAAGCATACAAAAAGTCATTTTGAAAGATAGAGCAATTTATTCCCACCTCCATTCCTTGGGTCCCTGTAAAGCATTAACTGTGAAGATCCTTTCAAAGTTAAAGAGGAGCTTGCTCCTTCTCCCCTATTGCAACAATCACAACACTGGAATGCCCCCACAGAGAGATATAAAGATAGATTCTCCATTTTGTGTAGTACCTACTAAATGGAATGTATTTTGTATTCCAGTTTATTGCTAAGGAAACTTAGCTTATGAAAGTTAGCAAGAGCACATTTATTTATGTCACAATATTCTTAGTCAAGACCAAATCTAGGCTAACACATACAGGAGAAAGAAATAATGCATAGACTCCTCTGTTTGCTTTTTGTTTATGGTTCAACTCCAGGGCTAAAGGGTTCTTTATAGATTACAGAAACAATGAGCTTTCAATAATAACTTGAAAATAAGATGTCACTGATGACTTTCCTAATTGGTCTTCCCTGTTGATATATTAACTGATGATTTAGCAATCTACTTATTGTTTTTAATCAGTTGCCTGTATTTGATTGATGCACTTGGCTATTTGATCATACCAGATATTTTCAGCTTTTACATAGTTCTGCCACATCTATCGAAACTTGATTACTGATCTATTTGTAATATAGGTTAAAAGACTTGTAAAAACTTCATAGTTTACATAGGCCAGCGAATTTTTGCATTTGTTATGCAAAAACTATCAAATAATTGCATCATTTCTAGTATATCCCAATTCAAACCATACCGAAAACCCTTAACATATGCCTGTTTTCACAGGGCAAGGTTTTTACTTAGTTTTTTCCCCTCTTTTTAAACATCTGTGTTTGTTTATTGGCAGTATAAATATTTAAAGAGAGGGGAAGAAACCTCAAACTATAAGTGAAATCAGCTTTCTCAGACTCCTGTTGCTTGAAATAAACTTCATGGAACTTTTCAGTGTGAACATGTAAGAACACTGGGCTGAAGTTAACAAAAGAATGAGTAATCTTTTGAATGTGTTGTTTATTTCAATAGTAAATGAAGAAGTGCTTCTCTTCAGAAAGAAATTATATTAAGGTTTTATTGGGTGACTAATGTCCAGGCTGTTAGCTTTAAGCTCTGCCCCAGTGCTGTTAACCAGAGCCTCCAGAAACAAGCTTAATACATGTTAAAAACAAAACAAACAAACAAACAAAAAACCTAAAAACAAAAAACAAACAAACAAGCAAAAACACAAAAAACTATCACAAACGTTTCTGAAAGAAGGTTTTGGTTATTTTTTTATAAATACTGATTTGTACAAAATTGTTTGGTACCAAATCATTGCTAATATTTTTTCTTCAAATTGGTATTATTCTTCTATTCTAATGATTATTATTTAACCATAATAATTGTTAATTATTAAATAATAGTTAACTTATTAATTAACTATTATTAATAAATTATTAAATTGTTAATTTAAGTGTTAATTTAATTGTTAATTAAATTGTTAATTGTTAAATCATAGAATCATAGAAAAATGTGGAAAGGGATTTCACTAAGTCTTCCTTTGTAGATACCCCTGCTAATCTTTTGTGACTTTGTTTTAGCAGGTAATTCTGTTCTAACTAGATGGAAGGTAAAGCTGTTAAAACTGGTGGTTCCTCTGTGAGTTACATGTATTTGTGTAGTCACACAGGTCAGCCAGAAGGTCCGAATGTGGGTCTCAGGTTTTTTGATATATGTCATATTTATCTTGCTTAGTTCAATTAAAAAAAAAACTTACAAATTGAAATACACAAAGATTTGGACTTTTCATGCCATATATAGCAATATTAATAAAAAGACCAAATCTTGACATGTTGATAGAAATCATATGTATTTCAAATCTGTGAAGGAAAATTAACTCCAGTTAAATACAATGGAGGGAAAAAAAAAAAAACGTTACCTCCAGGCAAGAGGAACCAAAATGAAACATTCTCTGATTCTGGTTTTCAGAGGGAACATTGCTTCACTCTATGGTGTCTTCAGTGTACTTAATCATTATAATACTGCATCTGGTATTTATGTTCATAGATCTAAAAGAGTTAACTGAAGTCCATTATTTCGCAGTTGAAAATGAGGCCAGTGGGGCACCTGGGTGGCTCAGTGGGTTAAAGCCTCTGCCTTCGGCTCAGGTCATGATCTCAGGGTCATGAGATCGAGCCCCGCATAGGGCTCTCTGCTTAGCAGGGAGCCTGCTTCCCTCCCTCTATCTGCCTGCCTCTCTGTCTACTTGTGATCTCTCTCTCTCTGTCAAATAAATAAATAAAATCTTTAAAAAAAAAAAAAAGAAAAGAAAATGAGGCCTAAAATTTTCAGTATTTGTGCAAAGTCATGAAGGGGGTTAAAGGCTAAGTTCTCTATTCTGTATGTATGTTTTTATTTATATTTGTGATGCCAGTAGATATATGGAAGAAGCACAGGGTTTTTGTGATGTTATTAGATATATAAGAGAAAGTATCTCTAAATGGTTGAATCTGAGATCCTTTGACACTTATGGATGTCAGTTTCCAAGCATAAAATAATGATGAAAAATGTTGTTAAGTCTATCAAGATAACTGTCATTGGGAAACTTGGAACTTCAACTTTAAAATCTATCCATTAACAAGTAGGTGACTTGGGATAAGTTACTTCTGCCCTCTGTGCCTTAGTTTCCACCTCTGTAAAATGAAGTATTTACAGGAGATAATCTCTGGGTTTCTCTCCAAAACTAAGTTTGCGATATATGTTCTAAATATGTGCTTGATAGGAGCGCCTGGGTGGCTCAGTGGGTTGAGCCGCTGCCTTCGGCTCGGGTCATGGTTTCGGAGTCCTGGGATCGAGCCTCGCTTCAGGCTCTCTGCTCAGCGGGGAGTCTGCTTCCTCCTCTCTCTGCCTGTCTCTCTGCCTGCTTGTGATCTTCATCTGTCAAGTAAATAAAATCTTTAAAAAATAAATAAATAAACAAACAAACAAATAAATAAATAAGTGCTTGATAGAATTGTGCTTTCTGGGATCTTCTGTCAAAATGCATTAGTTCTTGTGAAGCAAATATCTATCCGAGCCTAATGTCCTCTACAGTTGAATATGTGTCCTTGCACATATAATTAAATTTGCACCTGTAATTCCCTTAAACCCCATGACCAAGATTGGCTCAAATTCACTAACTGACCAACCTTAAATCAACTGGGCATTTCCAAAGGTATTTATAGCTCATCAATTCTGAAAAGAATTCAGAGTCCTAAATTTCCAAATTGAAAAAATCTGTCTATAAAGTACACTATGCCCATGATACATGATTCAAATTTAACTAAATATTTATTCATAGAAGCTTAGTGAGCTTTTTTGGCAGAGGTTGTAAATTAAAGGGTATAAAAAGGCATACACTCTTTTTATGGAAGGCGCTTGGGTGGATTATCACACAAACTCAGGGGGATAGAATGAATCACCTTCTAAGGAGGTTCTTTTCGGTATCAAGATTCTTTCTTTTAATAGGATACCACAGTAAAAAGAGTTATCTTTCCCAAACCAATTCACATATGTTAAAATGAGGGTTAGACCAGAAATCTGACCACTTGTGTTATAACACAAACCCTAATACTAAGTAGTAATTAAAGCACTAGTAAGGTATCCAAGGTCTCTGTGCCTTAGAGATCTCATCTAGTAAATTGACAGGAGACATTTGATATACTTACCTCAAAGATTTTGGTGAGCAGTAAACAACATCATCTATATGCTCAGGGGAAGTTTAAAGTTATGCACGATGGGATGTCAGTATCCTCAATAACCAACTTGTGAGACGTCCTTCTTTCATTTAGGCAATTAAAGTGTTCCCTCCTTCAACAACTTCCATCATTCTTCAGGGTGAAAACTGAATACAAACTACAAACTACGGCCCCGCTATTACTACAGCCACAAAAGTGCAAAGAGATCTATTGGTATAGCTTGAATGTGTCAGTAATTATTGCCAAACACACAGATACACAATCCTGTATACCAAAACCTTTTGTATAGTTGTTAATTGCAGAGCCAAATCCAGGCTGCCTTCTACACTATTAAGATAAATATAGCCATCTCGATAACTTTCTATTAAATGCAGTCATTTTTATTTACATACACAGAATAAGAGATTTTTTTTTCCCCTTTGCAGTGATTCTGCCTTACTGTGTGAGATTAATTTTTCTCTACCCATAATCCTAACTACTACCAAAACTCTTTGCTAATGATTTCAGCTACAGGCTCAGATTTGTTTAATTCTCCATTTTCCAAATCATTAAAAATAGGTCCCTTTCCTGAAGGTTTTCCAACAAAGAGAAACTCAGTTCTCTTTAATTAAATCCAGTGGCCTGAAACACCAAAGAGAAGAAATAAACTCAGGGGATTCCAACAGGAATGACTGCTTAGATCAAAGGAAATGTTCATATGGTACCAAGTTCAGAATGGGAATTAGAAAAATCACTGGAGAAAGCAAAAAGTGTAGTGTCCTGCAACCTTCCGTGCTAAATTTTACTGTACCATTTATTAGATACACGGCTTAGTGCAAGTCATGTTTCACCTCTCTGAGCCTAAAAGTCCTCGTCAATACTAAAAAGATGATAATATCCAATCTTGGGCTGTTCTCATAATGAAATATGATATGTAGAATGAGAAAGAAGATACCATTTGGTTAGTGTCTATTATATGTCTCACCTTCTGGCTTCTTAAATATGCATCTCAATCAATTCTCACATAAGTCCTTGAAATATATGCTACTCTATGTACTTTATAAATGAAGACACTAAAACATGAAGAAGTTGAAAGATAATAATTACATACATGAAGTCCCAGTTAATCATTGCAACTGAAAACCAATATTTAAAAACAAATGTGCTATACTCTACAATGCATGTTCTTTACACTAACTTATGGTTTCTTATACAGAGCTTCCAGTTAACATCACTTTTATTCATTTAGAAATCACTAGAATAAACTTGAGTAATAAATTTCAAAAACTCCCATCTCTGCCACGTATAAGTACCTCTACTACATCTAGGAGCAATAGTACCTAGATCATATATCAATCTCATAAGCCATTACTTTGGAACAAAAGAAAAACCAACTCTGAGACTAACACATTTGATTATAAACCCAAGATCTATAGTGACTAGCTGTGTCTTTTTTGCCCAAATTATTTAAATTCTCTGAACCTCATTTTTCCTCATCTGTAAAATGGGAATTCTAAACACCTTATCACAAATTTGTTGTGAAAATTAATTAAGAGTGGTTGAATTAAGGAGGCCAACAAACTGATGTTCTTCTTCATCTCCCAATTAAAATCCCATCAAAATTTCCAACAAACAGATCATAAATAAAGAAATATTAGTGGGGTGAACAAAGAATGTCACCAGAATGTCATCTGGAAGGAATTCCAGAAAATCAGACAGTAGAGTGCCTTAGTTCTTCAGAGAAATAAGACTAAAGAATATCACTTCACCAATACCATCAGAAGACTAATGGGGGAGGGGGAGGTGCTGCAGGGCAGATCATGAATAAAGGGCAATAGAGAAAAGACAAGAAAGCCATGCTGAAGAAATAAGAGGATTATACTTTCTGCTAGGACAAAATGAATACATCTCTGAAAAAGTTACTTTAAGCTTTACTTTAAGAGTTACTTAAGCTGAATCTAAGGAAGAGTAAAATATTAAAGAAAAATATTGTTGGACAAATGAATCTATAAAACTTATGTTTAGGACTAATTTTGAGGCATAATGAAAATCATAAAAATACTAGTGGTGGTTCAAGACCTAGAGACAAATCATATCCTGAATGACCTAGTGATGGGAGAATAAAGTAGCTTGCTCTTGACATTTCTAGACCATTTCAATGCATATCCATGTCTTGCTGTTGCCTATTTTTCAGATGTTTCATGAGAATCAAGTATTTGAGTCCTAGGAGTCCTTTCAGTAATTAACTAAAGTAATTAACAAATAATTATCACAGTATGTATTCTTTTTTTCTTAAGTACCAGGTTATACATGCTACGTAGGTATAGCTTCATGCTTTGCTGAAAGCAGGTGCAAATCATGACACCATCAACAGTGCTACTTCTAAAATACCCATGGTTTCCAAACACCATTTATCTCTAGTTAGTAGGTTCTACAGATTTGGTCAACAGGCATTACCAGACTTCAGACATTCCTGAGAGAAGCATGTAGTCAGTTCTGCTTGGCTAAGATTTACTCATTCCATATACATATTATCTTTAAAATCATGTAAATCAATCAAAAATGTTTTGATGTATTATATCTAAATGAATCTCAGTAAATTTCAAGGAATATAAATCATTCAAGCTATATTATTTGATGATAGTAAGACAGAATCAGAAGATAATAGATTAAAAAGAAAAATCTTCTTCTTTTCAGATTTAGAAGAAAAAATTCTAGCCCTGTCTTATCCACATACTCATCAAAATTATATGTTGAGATTTAGCTCATTTTTTTTAAAGATTTTATTTATTTGACAGACAGAGATCACAAGTAGGCAGAGAGGCAGGCGGAGAGGGATCATGACCTGAGCTGAAGGCAGAGAGGCTTAACCCACTGAGCCACCCAGGCACCCCGTGATTTAGCTCATGTTTTAAGGAATATATCCATTTTATTACAGAATTAGAATGGTTACTTCGATAAGACAATGCAAAAACATTTCATGAGATTTGATTTCCATTCACAATAAAAAAAAACTTAGAAAAATAAGATTAAAAGAAATTCCCCAAATCTCTTAAAGTTCATCTATAGATGTCTACAAAAGAACACCATTATTATTGGTAAAAACGTAAGCATTAAAAAGAGGAAAGTAAAAATGCTGTTCTCACTGCTAGGATTCATTCTTAATGTGAAAACCATAGTTAAGACAGACAAGTAGTTGGGTATTTATCCTAAAGATAAAAATCTAGTGATCTGAAGGGGCATGTGCAACCGAATTATTATAGCAGCAATGTCCACAATAGCCAAACTATGGAAAGAGCCTAGATGTCTATCAACAAATGAATGGATAAAAAGATGTGGTATATATATATAATGGAATACTATGCAGCCATCAAAAATGAAATCTTGCCATTTGCAATGACATGGATGGAACTAGAGGGTACTATGCTAAGCGAAATAAGTCAATCAGAGAAAGACAGTTATCATATGATCTCACTAATATGAGGAATTTGAGAAACAAGATAGAGGATCATAGGGGAAGGGAGGGAAAAATGAAATAAGATGAAACCAGAGAGGGAGACAAACCATAAGAGACTTTTATTTTATTTTATTTTTAAAGATTTTATTTATTTATTTATTTATTTATTTGACAGAGAGAGAGAGAGAGAGAGAAAGAGATCACAAGTAGGCAGAGAGGCTTGCAGAGAGAGGGGGAAGCAGGCTCCCCACTGAGCAGAGAGCCCGACTCAGGGCCCGATCCCAGGACCCTGAGATTATGACCTGAGCTGAAGGCAGAGGCTTAACCCACTCAGCCACCCAGGCGCCCCCATAAGGGACTTTTAATCTCAGGAAACAAACTGAAGCTTGCTGGAGGAGAGGTGGGCGGGAGGGATGGGATGGCTGGATGATGGACACTGGGGATAGTATGTGCTATGGTGAGTGCTGTGAATTGTGTAAGACTGATGAATCACACACCTGTACCCCCTGAAACAAGTAATGCATTATATGCTAATTAGAAAAAATACAAGTAGAAGTAATAAGTGGCATGCCAATTGGAAAGAAACAAAGATAACTATTTGTGGACTATACAATTGTATATCAATAAACCGTATGAAGGTAAATGATCAACATAATACAAAATAACAACACTAGCAGAAATTTGTACAGTACTGGACATATATAGGATGTGTTCTAAGTCTATAGACAAAAGCCATTCTTTATAGCAAATTAATGAGGTTGTTTCTATTATCATCCCATTTTATGGATGACAAAACTTTGGTGCATACTGGCTACATAACACAAATTATAAGTGGCTGAGGAAGGAGCTGAATTCAGGCAGTCTGCCATCAGAGTCTAGGCAGGTGCTTAATTGCCTTGCTACATTTTTCAACACACTAGAAATAACCAAATAGAATATGCAATTGTAATAATGTTGAAGCAAGAGAAATTGTTAAGTACTCAATAATAAGTCTAACAAGAGAAAAGCATGACCCATTATAAAGTATACAATAAGAGCCAAGAAAATTTTGGGTAGAAGAAATAGTAAGTAACATGCCATTCCAGCCAATAAAACCGTACAAATAAATTCTACTAATTAAATCCATGGAAACAATATATAGTTGGCATAGTAATAAACAAATGGATTAATGAAACAATGAAAAAATCAGAAACAATTATATATGTGATGTAGTTTTGTTAAAAGTGGTGTGTATCAACGGAAAAATATTTAATAATGTTGGGATAATTAGGTCTTTATTTGAAGATAAACATTTACACTCTTTCCTTATACTTTACATTTGGAGCTGATCCAAAAAGATTTCCACATAGTTGCAATTTATAAATAAATTATAAATAGACTATATAACTAATCATAACATAAATTAGAAGAAAATTTGAAAGACTGTTTTAGTAAATTTGTGGTGAGAAGTCTTTCCTAATAAATAAGACATGAAATCCAGAAGCCATAAAACCAAAGATCAATATATTTAAATATCATATATTATATTCATATTATTTATATTTATTATATTAGTTATATATAATTTTTTAAAAGATTTTATTTATTTATTTGACAGAATCACAAGTAGGTAGAGAAGCAGGCAGAGAGAGAGAGGGGGAAGCAAGCTTCCTGCTGAGCAGAGAGCGTGACATGGGGCTCGATCCCAGGACCCTGGGATCATGACCTGAGCTGAAGGCAGAGGCTTAACCCACTCAGCCACCCAGGCGCCCCTGTTATATATAATTTTTAATTATAAAAATATGCATAATGAAACACACCAAAAAGAAAAACATTCTATGAGAAAAAGGCAAAGTATATAAGAAGCAAATTAATAACTAGATTATGTACAGAACTCAAAATCAATTGAGCTAAAAAGAAAATTACAAATAAGAAATTTACATAAGGAAAAATATAGACAATTGTGTTTTTTAAAATTATTTTTATTAACATATAATGTATTATTTGCCCCAGGGGTACAGGTCTGTGAATCATCAGGCTTGCACATTTCATAGCACTCATCATAGCACATACCCTCCCTACCCTCCCCAATGTCCGTAACCCAAACTCCCTCTCCCTATCCCCCACCCCCAGCAACCCTCAGTTCGTTTGTGAGATTAAGAGTCTCTTATGGTGACAGTTGTGTTTAAACAAAGATGTCTACCTTCTTGAGTACAGAAAATAATAATATATATTATTTGTTGCTTCTCTATTTTAGTTTTCTATTGCTTCCATAATAAATGACCAAAAACTCAGTGGCTTAAAACAACACAAATTTATTATCTTACAGTTCTGGTAATCAGAAGTCTGACACTGATCCCACGAGACCAAAATCAAGGCGTCAGCAGGGCTGCATTCCTTTCTAGATGCTTTGGGGGAGAATCTGCGCTCTTGTATTTTCTAACTTCTAGAGGCTTCCTGATATGTTTGGGTACTTCAGCTTATATCACTTTAGGTTTCCTCCCATCTGAGGTCCCACCAGGAGAGGTGTTTTGGGATAGGTGTATCGTATCAATATATCATAGCGTCTTTGATTGTCTCAAAATAGAAAGACTTTCTATGACTTAAAATATGGATCATTTTAGAATTCTAACGTATTTTGTTATAATGAAAATGCTGTCTTAATGTATTTTCTCTCTTTTTGTGTGTGACTGATTTTTTTCAACTGGTCTACAGTCTTTTTATTGAGAAGATAATTTGCAGTTCTTTTCTTGTATTCTGTCTCTAACCTTGGCTGCTCATAGCACTAAATTCACTTCTAGAACTATATTAGGATTCAATATAATAACAACAACTATAGAATCTTGACGTTGGAATCAGTCTTAGATATTGTTAGCCTAGTTTACTTATTAGGGAGCTATTAGCATTTTGTGGGGGGGCAGTCCTTTGTTGTTCAGGAATTTCCCACATATAGTAGTACATTTAACACACTCTTGAATTTCCTTCATTAGAATCACCAAAACACCCAGAGACATTTCCAGATTTATCTTTCTAAATGGATACTTGGGAAAATAGACCTAAGAACATGGAAAAAGTAGTCAAAATCAGAGCTATGATGAGGGTAGAGAAATGGCAAAAACCGTTATTTCTTGACTCCCTTCCTCTCCTGTTTCCTTTCTATAATTCTGTTTCATAAACTTATTTTCAGAATGCAATCTTTATATAGTCAACTAAACCTTGTATCTATTTTCTAATATAATTGAGTAAACAACTCAATATTCTATTAGCTTCTTGATTTTTTTATTGTTATATATGTATTTTAGTATTGTAGCACATACATGGAACAATTTTAGAAAGTAAGTCTTAGTGGAGAAAATTATGTTTCACTCTATCTTAATAATAACCATTTTACTGATAGAGATATGGGTTGATAAATCTGCTTAATTATGATATGAAAGCAAGAATTTGATGTAAGTTAAAATGGATTACTTATCAATTTGGGGAGATAATGAGATAAGAAGAGATAAGTAATGAAATGTACTCTTTACCAAAAAAAAATTATCATCTAAAGGAAGAAATACAGTTGTTTTGCAATGACACCGAGCATATATACACTAAAATTTGAGCCAGCAAAACATGTTTCTTGCCAACATAGTAGCAACTTCTAGATTCTTCTTTTTTTCCAGATTTGGGTGAATGAGAGGATAGTGCATAACACCTATGAAATAGAAAAAAAAAAATCCAAAATGTTTTCATTATATAAATACATGAAAAATATTAACAGTCATCCCAATCATCTGATTTATTTAACAAACACCCTGAAAATCTATAATATACATGAAAAACCTAAGTTCTTCTGGGTAAGGAATTTGTGGTCCAAGGGAAAAAAAAGACTTGATGGAAAGCTGAAGGAACACAAATTAGTGATACAAAGCAAAACAAAGGACTATGAATGGCCTGGGGATATGCAGAGAGAAATTTGTATTAACCTGTGAAAGAAACCCCCCTCCTTCTGCAGGGGACATCAGAAAGTCTCTCAGCATTGTATACTTCAGTTGAAGTATAGGCTAGAAAGGATGAGGGCTGCATGGTCTGTGAATTGAAGGAACCAAGATCTGAGTCACTTATGGCAAAGAGGAAATACAGTGCTTAGCTGGAGCTGATCCAAAAAGATTTCCTCATAGCTGCAAAACATTGATGTATATCAGATACTAATGATAGCATTCAGGAAGAAATGAGCTTTGCATCTCAGTGAATATCAAGACACATGTGCCTGTTACAAAAACAGAAACCAACAAAACAGGAATCTCTAGAAACTTAGGAACACAGACGCAAAGCCAGTCTGTTGAGATCTTTTTGACAAACCAGAAATAGAATGAAGGGGCCGAAATTGCTGGTTAGATAAAAGTTACATAGACCAAGTAATTGTCAGTGTCTCTATGCAGTCTAACCACTTAATGATTAATATCAGTGTAATATTTTATTTCCTACTAATTAAGCTTCCTAATATAATTTCTTATAAGAGTGCCTGTCTAGTATTTTAGCTCCTGCTAGAAAGTGCTGGGAAAGAGGAAATATGCCTCCTGGCAAAAGTCCATGAGAATAATTATCCAAAGATATGCATGCCACAAATACAACTAATTGAGGCATTATCTGCACAGGTGAAAACAAAACTCCTAATTGGTTTTTGTTCAATTTTCATTCAAAAGCTACTGCAGCACAAATTTGTGTTTGAGGTGGGTTCACTCTAAGCATATGCTTTTATTTAAGGTTAAGACAAAAATATACACCAAAGATGTCAGCAAAAAGGAACACTAATTCTAAAATGGTGGCCTACAAAAATACTTAAGGTTCATCTAAATCTCCCTCTTCTCAGAACCTTCCTTTACCCAGTCTCAACAGGAATACTTTCCTGTTCTTGGATTCCAGTGCAAATAGCAGCAGCAGCAGCAGCAGCAACAGCAGTAGTAATAATAATAACATCCTCTGCCTGTGGCTCCACTAGCCATAATCATATGACTATAGCTATAGGACTTCCTATAGTCATGAGCTCCTCATTTTAGTAGACCAGGAAGGTCAGTGAATGTTGTCTTCTTTTAAACTTTCTTCGTAGAACAGATACATATTAAGAAAAGGAATATATTTCCCCATTTTTTAAAGAACACAAGTTCATCGAAACAACACGGGATGACTGAAGATGGAATAAGTGCATTCTGGTACTAACAGGACTTATTATCCACCCGCTGCACATGTCTTTTGTATTATAAGTCCCCTTCTGTAGGCTGCCCACTGAAAGCCCTCTTGTGGTAATGTTTTCTGTAGCTAGCTAGTATCAAAGAAATAATAGATAGATGTTGATTATTACTATACACCAGATACTCTGAAATACATAGTCAGATTTAATCATTATAATGAAATTTGTATATATCATCCCCTTTTTGCAAGTGAAAAAAAACTAAAGCCAAGCAATACAAATGACTTTTTAGAAGTCCCAGACCTATACAGAACTACGGAGGGACAGACAGTAGCCTTGAACTCAGGTCTTATGACTCAAAGTCAGAAGTGAGACTTTGTCATCAAAGCTGGGCTAATATCCACCCCGCACTCTCTCAATGCCTTGTTTCCTCAATCATAACAAAAGCATATTAATAGTAGATAGTAACAGTACTTACATCACAGGATTGGTAAGATGATTAAATTAGATGTTTTATGTTCAAATGTATAAATTATTTTATATACAATTATTAAGTATTCAGTAAAGTCAACTACTATTTTTGTAGTTACAACCTGAGAGTATCTTATCCTCTATTCTTCCCTTCAATTTAATAATCCTACTTTATGCCAAGTAGGTTGCAGATGACTGGTACATAGATTTTATCCATAAGGTGTACGCAGACCTTGGGGAAATATCGTTGAAATAAAAATGATTAAAAATGTATATGCTACAATGGATACAACTATACACAGAGCTTGATGGAGAGTAAGTGAAGATGAGGTCTCTAATTATGTCAGGGGAAGAAGATGGATAAAATGGTACTTTATAAGGAATTTTGGTATTCACTAGAAATTGGAGATTTTTCCCCCTAGTGCTTTATTGATACTATTCTCCTATCTCTTCACATGTATTATTTCTAATGGGAAACCTGCTATAATTCTTAACTTTGTTCCTCTCTACATAATTGTGTTTTTCTCTCCAGCTGCTTTTAAGGTTTCTTTTTTTCTTTCTTTCTTTCTTTCTTTCTTTCTTTCTTTCTTTCTTTCTTTCTTTTTTCATCACTTCTTTTAAGCAATTTGATCATGATGTGTCTTGGTGTGGTTTTCTTCCATTTCCTTCTGCTTGGGGATCAATGAACTTCTTAAATCTATAAATTTAGTGTTTTCATCAAATTTGGAAAATTTTTACCTCTGTTCCCTAATTTTCTTTTTTTTCTGTTCTCCCGTTCTCCTTTGGATACTCCACATACATGTGTGTAGGCCGCCTGATGCTTCCCATTACTCACTGACACATTCGGAGGTTTTGTAGTTGCTGCTGTTGTTGGTTTTGTATAGTTTCTACTACCAGGCCTTCAAGGTCAATATTGTTTTCTTCTACAGATTTTTATCTTTTGTTCATGAAATTCAGTGTATTTTTATAAAGTGAGCAAAAGTGTACTTTTGCTCTCTGGAAGTTGATTTGGCTCATCATCTCTTTCCTGACTCTTCTTAACCTGTTCAGTCTTCTTGAGTGTTTGGAATATGGTTATGATAATTTTTAATTGCTTAGTTACTAACTCTGCTATCTACACTATTTCTGGGTTTGTTTCTAGTGATTGATTTTTTGCTCCATTATGTGTCATATTTTTCTGTTTCTTTGCATACTTGGTAATTTCTGAGAAGATGCCAGACATTATGCTTTTATCTTGTTGGGCTGTGAATGTTTTGTGTGAATGTAAATATTCCTGAGCTTTGTTTTGAGATGCAGTTATGCTATGTAGAAATGGTTTGATCATTTATAGTTGTTTTGTGCTTTGTGACGCTGATCCAGAACAGTGTTTCATTAGGGCTAATATTTTTTTTAATTTTTTATTTTTTATAAATATTTTTATCCCCAGGGGTACAGATCTGTGAATTGTGAGGTTTACACACTTCACAGCACTCACCAAAGCACATACCCTCCCCAATGTCCATAACCCGACCCCTCTTCTCCCAACCCCCCTCCCCCAGCAACCCTCAGTTTGTTTTGTGAGATTAAGAGCCACTTATGGTTTGTCTCCCTTCCAATCCCATCTTGTTTCATTGATTCTTCTCCTACCCACGTAAGCCCCCATGTTGCATCACCACTTCCTCATATCAGGGAGATCATATGATAGTTGTCTTTATCCGCTTGACTTATTTCGCTAAGCATGATACGCTTCAGTTCCATCCATGTTGTAGCAAATGGCAAGATTTCATTTCTTTTGATGGCTGCATAGTATTCCATTGTGTATATATAACACATCTTCTTGATCCATTCATCTGTTGATGGACATCTAGGTTCTTTCCATAGTTTGGCAATTGTGGACATTGCTGCTATAAACATTCGGGTGCACGTGCCCCTTCGGATCACTACGTTTGTATCTTTAGGGTAAATACCCAGTAGTGCAATTGTTGGGTCATAGGGCAGTTCTATTTCCAACATTTAGAGGAACCTCCATGCTGTTTTCCAGAGTGGTTGCACCACCTTGCATTCCCACCAACAGTGTAGGAGGGTTCCCCTTTCTCCGCATCCTCGCCAGCATCTGTCATTTCCTGACTTGTTGATTTTAGCCATTCTGACTGGTGTGAGGTGATATCTCATTGTGGTTCTGATTTGTATTTCCCTGATGCCGAGTGATATGGAGCACTTTTTCATGTGTCTGTTGGCCATCTGGATGTCTTCTTTGCAGAAATGTCTGTTCATGTCCTCTGCCCATTTCTTGATTGGATTATTTGTTCTTTGGGTGTTGAGTTTGCTAAGTTCCTTATAGATTTTGGACACTAGTCCTTTATCTGATATGTCGTTTGCAAATATCTTCTCCCATTCTGTCAGTTGTCTTTTGATTTTGTTAACTGTTTCCTTTGCTATGCAAAAGCTTTTGATCTTGATGAAATCCCAATAGTTCATTTTTGCCCTTGCTTCCCTTGCCTTTGGCGTTGTTCCTAGGAAGATGTTGCTGTGGCTGAGGTCGAATAGGTTGCTGCCTGTGTTCTCCTCAAGGATTTTGATGGATTCCTTTCGCACATTGAGGTCCTTCATCCATTTTGAGTCTATTTTTGTGTGTGGTGTAAGGAAATGGTCCAATTTCATTTTTCTGCATGTGGCTGTCCAATTTTCCCAGCACCATTTATTGAAGAGGCTGTCTTTTTCCATTGGACAGTCTTTCCTGCTTTGTCGAAGATGAGTTGACTGTAGAGTTGAGGGTCTATTTCTGGGCTCTCTATTCTGTTCCATTGATCTATGTGTCTGTTTTTGTGCCAATACCATGCTGTCTTGATGATGACAGCTTTGTAATAGAGCTTGAAATCCGGAATTGTGATGCCACAAACTTTGGCTTTCTTTTTCAATATCCCTTTGGCTATTCGAGGTCTTTTCTGGTTCCATATAGATTTTAGAATTATTTGTTCCATTTCTTTGAAAAAGATGGATGGTACTTTGATAGGAATTGCATTAAATGTATAGATTGCTTTAGGTAGCATAGACATTTTCACAATATTTATTCTTCCAATCCAGGAGCATGGAACATTTTTCCATTTCTCTGTGTCTTCCTCAATTTCTTTCATGAGTACTTTATAGTTTTCTGAGTATAGATTCTGTGCCTCTTTGGTTAGGTTTATTCCTAGGTATCTTATGGTTTTGGGTGCAATTGTAAATGGGATTGACTCCTTAATTTCTCTTTCTTCTGTCTTGTTGTTGGTGTAGAGAAATGCAACTGATTTCTGTGCATTGATTTCATATCCTGACACTTTACTGAATTCCTGTATAAGTTCTAGCAGTTTTGGAGTTGAGTCTTTTGGGTTTTCCACATATAGTATCATATCATTTGCGAAGAGTGATAATTTGACTTCTTCTTTGCCGATTTGGATGCCTTTAATTTCCTTTTGTTGTCTGATTGCTGAGGCTAGGACCTCTAGTACTATGTTGAATAGCAGTGGTGATAATGGACATCCCTGCCGTGTTCCTGACCTAGCAGAAAAGCTTTCAGTTTTTCTCCATTGAGAATGATATTTGCGGTGGGGTTTTCATAGATGGCTTTGATGATATTGAGATATGTGCCCTCTATCCCTACACTTTGAAGAGTTTTGATCAGGAAGGGATGCTGTACTTTGTCAAATGCTTTTTCAGCATCTATTGAGAGTATCATATGGTTCTTGTTCTTTCTTTTATTGATGTGTTGTATCACATTGACTGATTTGCGGATGTTGAACCAACCTTGCAGCCCTGGAATAAATCCCACTTGGTCGTGGTGAATAATCCTTTTAATGTACTGTTGAATCCTATTGGCTAGTATTTTGGTGAGAATTTTCGCATCTGTGTTCATCAAGGATATTGGTCTATAGCTCTCTTTTTTGATGGGATCCTTGTCTGGTTTTGGGATCAAGGTGATGCTGGCCTCATAAAGAGTTTGGAAGTTTTCCTTTCATTTCTATTTTTTGGAACAGTTTCAGGAGAATAGGAATTAGTTCTTCTTTAAATGTTTGTTAGAATTCCCCTGGGAAGCCATCTGGCCCTGGGCTTTTGTTTGTTTGGAGATTTTTAATGACTGTTTCAATCTCCTTACTGGTTATGGGTCTGTTCAGGCTTTCTATTTCTTCCTGGTTCAGTTGTGGTAGTCTATATGTTTCTAGGAATGCATCCATTTCTTCCAGATTGTCAAATTTGTTGGCGTAGAGTTGCTCATAGTATGTTCTTATAATAGTTTGTATTTTTTTGGTGTTAGTTGTGATCTCTCCTCTTTCATTCATGATTTTATTAATTTGGGTCCTTTCTCTTTTCTTTTTGATAAGTCTGGCCAAGGGTTTATCAATTTTATTAATTCTTTCAAAGAACCAGCTCCTAGTTTCGTTTATTTGTTCTGATGTTTTTTTGGTTTGTATTTCATTGATTTCTGCTCTGATCTTTATGATTTCTCTTCTCCTGCTGGGCTTAAGGTTTCTTTCTTGTTCTTTCTCCAGCTCCTTTAGGTGTAGGGTTAGGTTGTGTACCTGAGACCTTTCTTGTTTCTTGAGAAAGGCTTGTACCGCTATATATTTTCCTCTCAGGACTGCCTTTGTTGTGTCCCACAGATTTTGAACCGTTGTATTTTCATTATCATTTGTTTCCATGATTTTTTCAATTCTTCTTTAATTTCCCAGTTGACCCATTCATTCTTTAGAAGGATGCTGTTTAGTCTCCATGTATTTGGTTCTTTCCAAACTTCCTTTTGTGGTTGAGTTCTAGCTTTAGAGCACTGTGGTCTGAAAATATGCAGGGAATGATCCCAATCTTTTGATACCGGCTGAGTCCTGATTTAGGACCGAGGATGTGATCTATTCTGGAGAATGTTCCATGTGCACTAGAGAAGAATGTGTATTCTGTTGCTTTGGGATGAAAAGTTCTGAATATATCTGTGATGTCCATCTGGTCCAGTGTGTCGTTTAAGGCCTTTATTTCCTTGCTGATCTTTTGCTTGGATGATCTGTCCATTTCAGTGAGGGGAGTGTTAAAGTCCCGTACTATTATTGTATTATTATTGATGTGTTTCTTTGATTTTGTTATGAATTGGTTTATATAGTTGGCTGCTCCCACGTTGGGGGCATAGATATTGAAAATTGTTAGATCTTCTTGTTGGACAGACCCTTTGAGTATGATATAGTGTCCTTCCTTATCTCTTATTATAGTCTTTGGCTTAAAATAGAATTGATCTGATATAAGGATTGCCACTCCTGCTTTCTTCTGATGTCCATTAGCATGGTAAATTCTTTTCCACCCCCTCACTTTAAATCTGGAGGTGTCTTCGGGCTTAAAATGAGTTTCTTGGAGGCAACATATAGATGGGTTTTGTTTTTTTATCCATTCTGATACCCTGTGTCTTTTGATTGGGGCATTTAGCCCATTAACATTCAGGGTAACTATTGAGAGATATGAATTTAGTGCCATTGTATTGCCTGTAAGGTGACTGTTACTGTATATTGTCTCTGTTCCTTTCTGATCTACCACTTGTAGGCTCTCTCTTTGCTTAGAGGACCCCTTTCAATATTTCCTGTGGAGCTGGTTTGGTGTTTGCAAATTCTTTCAGTTTTTGTTTGTCCTGGAAGCTTTTAATCTCTCCTTCTATTTTTAATGATAGCCTAGCTGGATATAGTATTCTTGGCTGCATGTTTTTCTCGTTTAGTGCTCTGAAAATATCATGCCAGCTCTTTCTGGCCTGCCAGGTCTCTGTGGATAAGTCAGCTGCCAATCTAATATTTTTACCATTGTATGTTACAGACTTCTTTTCCCGGGCTGCTTTCTATTAGTCACTAAGACTTGTAAATTTTACTATTAGGTGACGGGGTGTGGGCCTATTCTTATTGATTTTGAGGGGCGTTCTCTGAACCTCCTGAATTTTGATGCTCGTTCCCTTTGCCATATTGGGGAAATTCTCCCCAATAATTCTCTCCAGTATACCTTCTGCTCCCCTCTCTCTTTCTTCTTCTTCTGGAATTCCAATTATTCTAATGTTGTTTCATCTTATGTTGTCACTTATCTCTGAATTCTCCCCTCATGGTCCAGTAGCTGTTTGTCCCTCTTTTGCTCAGCTTCTGTATTTTCTGTCATTTGGTCTTCTATATAGCTAATTCTTTCTTCTGCCTCATTTATCCTAGCAGTGAGAGCCTCCATTTTTGATTGCACCTCATTAATAGCTTTTTTAATTTCAACTTGGTTAGATTTTCGTTCTTTTATTTCTCCAGGAAAGGCTTTTATATCGCCTGAGAGGGTTTCTCTAATATCTTCCTTGCATTTTTCTAGCCCACCTAGATCCTTGAGAATTGTCATTCTGAACTCTAGATCTGACATATTACCAATGTCTGTATTGATTAGGTTCCTAGCATTCGGCACTGCCTCTTGTTCTTTTTTTTGTGGTGAATTTTTCCACCTTGTCATTTTGTCCAGATAAGAGTATATGAAGGAGTAAGTAAAATACTAAAAGGGTGGCAACAACCCCAGGAAAATATGCTTTCACAATATCAGAAGAGGTCCCAAATCGTGAGGGGGGAGAAAGGGGATAAAAAGAGGTTCAAAAAGAAAGAAAGAAAGAAAAAAAAAAAAAGAAAAGAAGAGAATTAAAAAAAGGAAAATGAATAAAGAAAAGTATAAAAAAGAGAAAATATATATATTAGATAAACTAGTTAAAAAACGTTAAAAAAGAAAAGGGTAAAAGTTAAAAAAAAATTTTAGCAGCAGAAGAGAAAAAAAATGAAAAAGAAAAAAATTAAATTAACGGCAAGACTAAAAAATCACCGGGAGAAAGCCATGAGTTCCTTGCTTTGCTTTCTCCTACTCTGGAATTCTGCTGTTCTCCTTGGTATTGAAATCGCACTCCTTGGTAGGTGAACTTGGTCTTGGCTGGATTTCTTGTTGATCTTCTTGGGGAGGGGCCTGGTGTAGTGATTCTCAAGTGTCTTTGCCCCAGGCGGAATTGCATCGCCCTTACCAGGGGCCGGGCTGAGTAATCCCCCTCAGGTTTGCTTTCAGGAGCTTTTTTTCCCTAAGCGCTTTCCGTAGAGTTCTGGAGGACGGGAATACTAATGGCGGCCTCCTTGTCTCCGGGAGGAGCCAAGAGCCCAGGGCCCCACTCCTCAGTGCGCCCTCAGAGAACAGTGCCCAGTAACTCCCGTCTGCCTGACCTCCCGCCGAGCTCCGAGCTCACAGAGCCTGCGGCTGGTTCAAGGTAACCCCGAGCTGTGAGCTCACTATGGGCTCTGTCTCTGTAGCCGGCTTTCCCGTTCCAATACCTGCAAGCTCTGCGATACTCAGACACCCCTGATACTCCTGTGACCCTGCGGGACCTGAGGCCATGCTGACCCCGCGTGGGCTTCGCCCCGGTTTTGCCTCTGGAGCGATGTCCCTCAGCGGAACAGACTTTTAAAAGTCCCGATTTTGTGCTCTGTTGCTCCGCCGCTTCCCCCGGGGTCTATTTTCCCGTCGCTTTGGATTCACTTCTCTGCCAGTCCTACCTTTCAGAAAGTAGTTGTTTTTCTGTTTCTAGAATTGCTGTTCTTCTTCTCTTCGATCTGCCGATGGATTTGCAGGTGTTTGCAATCTTTAGATAAGCTATCTAGCTGATCTCCTGCTAGCTGAAGTAGTCAGCCTGGTACTTTTCTGCCATCTTGACTCGTCCAGGGCTAATATTTTTTTCCCACTACCAAAGCAGTACTTTCCTGAGTGCTATGCCAAATATTCCATGAATTATGATTCTGCTCTGGCTTATGGGAACAAAATTACTGGTTTTACGAAAATTAAAGACATTTTTTTCTGTTCCTTTTGAGTGTCCCTCTCCTTCTGACTGTGAAGTAGTTTTTCTGTGCAAGTACACTGATCAGTACTCAGTTGAAAACTTAAGGAGAACCTCTGTGGATATCCAGAACTGTCTCTCTGTAAAGCTCTCTTCTGTATGACACTTCTCTGTACACTTAAACTACCTTACCTTTTCTTATTTTTCAATCTGTAGCCTCAGCAGTTGTTATTCTCCACTTGGAATACCCCCTCTGTGTGCTATGGTCAAGAAATTCTCATTAGGAAATAAATAGGGGTGAGAGATAAAAGAACTGTGTCCTGGGTCACTCCAGAATTTAGAGGCAGGACAATGAAGAACAGCTTACAAAAGCAGAGAAGAAGCCATAAAGTAATGGAAAAATAGGCACATAGATGGTCTTTTGAGTCAAGGGAAGAAAATACTTTAAAATGAGCAATATCAAATGATCCAGAAGTTCCAAGTATGATGAAAACCAAACAAATTACTATTGGACTGAATAACATGGAGGCAATTGACAATGTTGATAAAGGCAGTCTTTGCAGGATGTGGAAAGGAGGAAACTTGGTTGAGATGAGCCCAAGAGATAAATGAGAGAAATCTAGTATACAGAGCTCTTTCAGGAGATTTTGATGTAAAGAGAAGGTGAGACAGGACAAGTAGTCAGAAAGAAAGGTAGAGTCAAGAGAGTTTAATTTTTTTTTTAATAAGGGAGACATAACCGTGTGACTGTTTTGTGATAGTAATGATTAATTAGAGAGAGAGAGAGAAAAGTGTTACTGCTTGAATGATGTGAAAAAGCTTTGAAGCAGCCTCTTCCAGTAGGTAAAAAAGATGAGAACTAATGCATAAATTGAGGGGCAGTCTTAGCTAGATGAGTGGATATTCCTCATTCAGTGAAATATGGCTATAATTTTTATTGACCATAGCAGAAGAGATATTGTAGGTTTGAGAAAGGAGCTAGTATGAAGTATCTGGCCAAAGGAGTGGGGGGAAAAGCACTAGGGAATTTTAGTCTGATTACTGGACAACATTAATGTTCCACTTATGTTCAGTGATCATGAATGTTAAGTGAGAATAGTCACTTGGTTGTCCATCTTTCTTCATCTCCATTCAGCCATGCAGGTACCTGCTCAGAGAATGGGTTTAACCAGGGTTATAGTATTGCCAAAGTGGTATAATGAAATAAGAACATGGCAAGTACTTGAGGGAATAGCAAAAGAACATTTATAGGGATTGATTATGGGGTGTAAACTGGATAAGGAAGTAAGGAAGGAGAAAAGAGAGATATCTCGAAAATTTTAATATGGTAACACATACAGTACAGAGATTCTATGTGCTTTGTACATAAGGATCAATGGAAGGAAAAAATAGCCTAGTTAAAGAATTGTTAGAATTGGCTCACTAAAAAGAATAGGTTGAAAAAACAGAAGGGGTCTGCAGAAAATCCTGACTGTGTAGTCTGTTGGCCATTGGTTCTCCACTTTAGCATTAGAATAACTTGTATGACTTGATAAAGCTCAGATTTCAGGACCTCCAGCCTCGAGTTTCTGATTTAGTAAGTCTAACACATTCCTAGGTGAAACTTCATGGATGTTCGTCCAGACATCACAATTTGAGAACTGTTATGCCCAAGTTTTCATGTCAGAGAGACTACCAAGGAGCTAACACCAATGCAGTCACACGAGGGCTTATTTGACAAGCTTAAGCTGGAGCCCAAGTATACCTTACACAGCAGAGTAGGGACTTGGACCCCAAGATTAGTTAAGGCAGGGGTATTTATGGGTTCCTATTACTAAAGCAGGGTGGGGCTTCCTGTTACTAAGGCAGGGTGGGGGTTTCTGGGACCAAAGCAGGGTGGGGCTTCCTGTTACTAAAGCAGGGTGGGTGTCTCTGGAACCAAACAGGTGGGGGTTCTTAGAACTAAAGTAAAGTAGGGAAGTTCAGCCCTTGGACACAAGGGTCTGAGATGGCTGCTGTACTTATGCTAAGGCTAAACCTGAGGTGGGATGGCCTTAATTTTTCTCGGCCTCCACAAGAACCACACTGTTCTGTACCTATCAGAATCTGCATTCTGGCTTATTGCCACTTAAAAAACAAACAAACAAACAAACAAAAAAGCCAGAACAGAAATTAACTCATATTGGAATGTGTACAGTTGAAAACAATTGAGAATGTTGGTTTTTAATTAATTTACACGTGTTTTTATGTGCGTTGCATATTCCATGAGGGATTCTTGTCATATTCTGTAATAAAACAATGAAATTTATGTTGAATTTTAGATAAATATCAAGCCTGGTACTCGGCCACAGATCATGAAATCCTCTGTCTGTATAAATGATGTTAAGAAAAATTTCCTTTGATGATAAAAATTTATTTCAGCCGTTAACTAGTTTTCCTACTATATGTATGACCTAACCAGCTACAAGAAGAGACATGAGTAGGAATGGGAATTATATTTTTTAGGAATGATCAATAGTACAAACTGGGTGCAAATGGTGCAAATCTTCAGCTACCTGCTCATAATTTTATTGATGGAGTTACTTGATTGTTGTATCATCTAGATCTACATCTATTCAGTTGAGTCAAACAAGGCATATAGTAGGGAGCCAGGCATGTAATAAGGCTTCCAAAATTATGAGAATGCTGTCTATCCAGTGGACTAATAAATGGATAGTAAACTATGGCCCCTGGGCCAAATCTGGCCACTACTATTATAAAGTATTATTGGAACCCAGTCATACCCATTAGTTCACATTTTTTTCCCCCCTATGGCTATCTTCCTACTGCAATAGCAGAGTTGAATAGTTGAGTTAGTGTGGCCCACAAAGCCTAAAATATTTACCGTCTGACACTATACAGAAGCAGCTTGCTTCCCCCTGACAAGATTATGGATAGCATGAGCCTGGTGTTTTGGATTCCTCTGTTTTTTGCATGTCAAAAACTAATCATTCTTATTCTAATATTTAAATCAATCATAAAGCCAGTAAAGCCAGTAAAATGCAATATAAAGGCATCTGATGTACCTTTTCATATTACTGCATCTCATAAGCAAATTGATGCAACCTCTTGGGGCATGTATTCTAGATGTTATGTGTAGGTTATTTTCCCACCACTCTTTATAACAGATTTTTATTTCAGATAACATGTTACAATATCTTAAAAATCCAGCAGTAGATAGGGATCTTTTCTCTCTTTACTCTCTCAAGAATTTGGACATAAAGCATGATGATCTCATTGTTATCTTTAGATGTGGCAATGATACTTTTTATTTTCCTGTTTATTTATCCCAGTTTCCTACTTACCCATTATGGGATATCATAGCATGGATAAAAAAGAAATAAATCTTTTTTGACCTCCAATTATGGACCAGATACTGAATTAGTTAATTTATAAACACAATCTAACTTAATTCACCGAAAAATTTTATGAGGCAGTTTCTTTCTCTAGCTTTCTCTTTCTCAGTTTCTTGAGGCTTCGAAATAGGTTAAGATCTAAAAAGTAAACCAGATCCATGAGACACAAAGCCTGTGCTTCTTCACTATATCTGTATCTATATCTATATCTGTTAACATATTTTATTCTAACCATTGAGTTAAGGGACTGTCTGCTACGGGAAGATAAGTCAAGATTCTTATTTTTATTTTCCAGAATCTCAAAGATTAGTAGGAGTCACCTATAATACATGATTAAAGTTAGCACTAAATGCACATGTATATTAACCCTAATAGTTATATTTACTGGGCTCTTATTTTGAGCCAAGGCAATTCTGAATGTTCAGAATTCAGTTTTTGAACAGGCCATGTAATGGACTGAATGTTTGTGCTCCCTCCCAAATTCATATGTTGATGTCCTAATCCTCAATCTGATAGTGTTTGTAGTAGGGCCTTTGGGAGGTAATTAGAATTAGAAATTGAATTAGGTCATGTGGGTGGATACTCCATAACAGGATTAGTGTCTTCATAAAGAGATGACAGGCCTGGATTAGCTGTCTGAGCAACCGTGAGAACAAAGCAAGGAGTTGGTTGTCTACAAAGCAGGAATAGCACTTTTACTAGGAATCACATGTGCTGGCACCCTGATCTCAGACATTCCAGCCTCCAGAACTATGAGAAATAAATTTCTGTAGTCTAAACCCCCCAGTCCATAGTTTCTTGTTATAGTAGCCCTAACTAAGGCAGACATTGTCCCTGTCATTGTGGAATTTTTGTGTCAAAGGTCTGAGATCCTATAAAGGCCTGTATGTCCCTTTTATATTTACATTAATTCATAGGTTATAAAGTGCTCTCAAAACATTATATGCTTACATCATCTGTGTGAAATAGGTCTTGTTATTTCAAACATCTAACAGTATATTGAGCCTCATATGTAACAGATTTAAGTAGCATACCCATAGCTAATGTATGGAAATGTTGGAATAAAAAACTAAGTCTCTGACTCCAGAGCCAGCATTCCATTCACTATATTGCAACAAACTCTTTCTAAAGTGAAAATAATCTTATAGTTCACATTAAGCAACGTATTAGATATTACTGGAAATTATTCTCATAATAGATAAATTTCATCCTAAAGGAATTCTCTGTTCTAATAAAAATCCAAATAGCAGAATGCTAGGACTAGAAAGGCTCCTAGAGATTATTTCAACCTGAATTACTCATTTTACAGATAAAGGAACAGGAACTTAGGAAAATACAGGGAAGAACCAGTGAGCTTCCTAATTGCAGTTCAGCCCTCTTCCCAGTACCCTAGGAAAACTTTATCTGAGCATTAGTAGTCCTGCTATTATATGCTGCCTTACTGTGTTTAATGGGGTTGAGTGATCAACTTTTATATTCTAATAATCCAGATCCATTTGCCTGGATGAAAAATTTTGTTCTCATCTTTTCTTTTACTCATCAAAATGCCAGAGAAAGCCCATACTGAACTATTACATATCCTAAAATGTTATTGCTCACATTTATGTTCTCTTGTTCCAGGAGGGAAAAAACACTATTAAATTAAAACGAATCTGTTTGTAATATATTCCACAGCTTTACAATAGCCTGAAATGTGAGCTTGATGATAGGCATCTCCAAATAAACTCACATCATTTCCTCCGTTCTCTGCCTATTTGGACAGTTGGTCGATGCCTTCACTCATCTGTAAATACTGTGTGGTCTGTGTTATACAGCACAGATTTTGTTTCAAAATCTGCAAGGACACAAATCAATAACACCGCCTACCATTTTTTAGCACTAGATTTGAAAGGTACTGAAGTGTTTGGGCAAATTTGCTTTATTACAGTCATAATTTGGTATATGTGTATTGTGTATTTATATACATACATGTTGTCATTCTCCTTTTTCATATTCTTATGGCCAGTGATAAACATTTCAGAAATATTACCACTCTTACTCATTTTTATTGCACTGGTTAAGGAAAATATTTCTATTTTTGCCACTGTAGAAAAGCCTCAACCCCAATTTCACAGTAGAGGCCAAAATGAATAGCTAGAGATATTCTTAAAGAAGACCTTCAAAGTCAGATGTTATGGATGCAAATTTCAGCTTAATCACTTATATTATTTGACTTTGGACAAATAAGGTAGGCTTTTTGTACCTCAGTTTCATCATCTGAAAAAAAGTGAGGCTAATAATACTACTTCTTAGGATAGTTTGCAAAGATTAAATGAGATAACCTATATACACTTCTTGGCTCTACTCCTGGTATACAGCAAGCACTCAATATCCATTAACTATAATCATAACAGTGATCATGACGAAGGTGTGGATTATGATTTAATTGCTCAGATTACAAGTATCCAAGTCAATAATAAACTACCCAGGATCAGTTCTATAGCACTTATTTAAGTGTCCTATGTTGGGGAACTCAGGTAGATTTCCATGACTATGTAAGATTATCAGCTATGAACACACACTGTAAGACCGGCATTACCAATAGAGGACCTGAAGAAGCAATAATTAATAAACTGTATTTAGAAAACTCACTATAGGTGTGGATTTGTGATAGAGAATATTAGCCATATGTAAAGTTATATAGATCCATCTGTTTCCTGACAGGCAAACCAAATGGGGAATATGCCAAGGAAGAGGCCCTGAATTTTAGGAGACAGAGTACTAGATTATGTCAAAGGAGAAAAAAGGAGGTGGGGGGGCGGCTAAAACAACAGTGTGCACAGCAAGTTATCTAAGCTGTGGTCATAACCGTTAAAGTAAGAGAATCACAGGAGATCAGAGTGAAAAGCAGAAGACAGGAGTGAGTTGTGATCTGGTTTAGTCCTAGAGAACTCCACCTGAGGGGTTTCCCTGCTTGCATTTAAAAGGGGCCAATTATGGTAGGCATAATTGGAGGTTGGCAGAGTAGGGATTGTCAACTGAAGTCTGTATACATTCAGTGATTTACCTAAGACCACCAAGCTTGTTAGTTGCTGATCTAGTTTTAAAACCCATGTATGCTTACTCAAAATTCTGAACTTGTCACACGAGAAATGTTGATTCAGACTAAGTCACATATGACTGGAAATTACTTTCATAAAAACATGTCCATTTACTAACATGATTCCCATAGATCTGATGATCCTAGACCTTTGTAGCAAATTTTGCCAATTAAAAAATGGTCATTATATAGGAATTTTAAAAATTATTAGTTTCCACTAAATACAAAAAAGACATTAATAAGTATCTATGTTAGTCTTTTAGAAGTACACACATACTTGAATACTACTTCGGACTTCTACAGCTTTTTAATTTATTGATTTCAATTTTAAAATCTCCTTTATCTGTAAATCTATCTAACAGCCGTATTAATACCCACTGCATAACCCATTATGAGTCAGAACACATCTAGCTTCCGCTCAAGGCCCTCTGTGGCTTCTTAGGTAAAAACCAATGTCCTGGGGCACCTGGGTGGCTTAGTGGGTTAAGCCTCTGCTTTCAGTCTTAGGGTCCTGAGATCAAGCCTTGCATCAGGCTCTCTGCTCAGTGGGGAACCTCCTTTCCCCTCTCTCTTTCTGCCTCTCTGCCTCCTTGTGATCTCTCTCTCTCTGTCAAATAAATAAATAAAATCATTAAAAAAAATGATGTCCTTATGAGGGCTACAATCCTGTCCATGAGCTGATTTGTATTCTCTCTTTGGCCTCTCTGGTTCATGGGGCTCCAACTATTCTGCCCCTTCATCATTCCTGCTTTGGTGCCTTGTACTTGTTCTATCCCTACTTGTCATTCTCTTCCTGACCCCAGATGCCCACATGGATGACTTTCTTACTTCCTATAGGCCTTTACTCAGAAGTTGCCTTCTTAATGAGGTCTTCACTGGGCCCTTGAACAAACATTTCAATGTACTAGACACATCATATTTTCTCTTCTGCCTTATGTTTTTTTTTTTTTAATTCATTCTAATGTGCTATATTTCACTTACTTGTTTTATTTATTTATTTATTTTTCTACTACCGGAATATAAATTCCATGAGAGCAGGCTTTCTTTGTTTTGGTTTTGTTCAATGCTAGATCCTCAGTGACCAGAACATTATCTACATTTAATGAAGAAATAAAGGAATATATAAAATACAAACAAATCAATATATGTATGAATTCTGGCTCCTTTAAAATTAAATTTAAAATTGTGTGACTTTTCTGCTAGAGAAGCAATATGAAGTGACTTTCAAACTATATAATATAGGCTTTAAAAAACTTTCTGACAGGGGCGCCTGGGTGACTCAGTGTGTTCAAGCCTCTGCCTTCCGCTTAGGTCACAATCCCAGAGTCCTGGGATCAAACCCCACATCGGGCTCCCTGCTTGGCAGGGAGCCTGCTTCCCTTCCTCTCTCTGCCTGCCTCTCTGCCTACTTGTGATCTCTGTCTGTCAAATAAATAAATAAAATTTAAAAAACAAACAAAAAACTTTCTGACATTGAATTCCCTCAAACTGATGTTTTAGGGTTGCCTGGGTGCCTCAGATGGTAAAGCGTCTGCCTTCAGCTCAGGGTCCTGATCCCAGGGTCCTGGGATCCAGCCCCATGTCAGGTTCCCAGCTCAGCAGTGTGTCTGCTTCTCCTTCTGCCTCGGCCTTTCTCCTCTACTCATGCTCTCTGTCTGTCTGTCTCTCTCAAACGAATAAATAAAATCTTTAGGAAAAAAACCTGACTTTTTATACTTAGCCAATTTAATTTCTGTCCATATGAGTGAAAACATTTCTCTTCCACAAAATGCTCGCTCTCTCTCTTTTTTTTTTCTTAAAGATTTTATTTATTTGACAGACGGAGATCACAAGTAGGCAGAGAGGCAGGCAAAGAGAGAGAGGAAGGGAAGCAGGCTCCCTGCTGAGCAGAGAGCCAGATATGAGGCTTGATCCCAGGACCTTGAGACCATGACCCAAGCTGAAGGCAGAGGCTTAACCCACTGAGCCACCCAGGCACCCCTACAAAATGCTCTCTTTGATAGCTTCTGGGATCTTCAGTTTTTACATCTATACCATCATTTTCACTTTTGAAAATCCACTTTTCCTCCTCTTCTATATTCCAAATAGTGCCTCCTTACAAGCCTGACATAGGTTCCTTTTTTTCTAGGAACAATTCTCCTATTCCAGCTAACTAAACCACTCTTTGATAATATTTATCTGAGGTATTTTTTGTAGCACTGTCTTGTTCTGAAATATAACATTTTGTCCATACTTTTAAATTAGTATTATTTATCTCTTGTCTTTATTGAAATCTCCATGTTTTACAGTTGTGTGAAACCTCCTTCATGCCTAACTTAATGTCTTATATATACATGCCCAGAAAATACCTGTTGGTAGGTTTATTCTTATGGTTGTTGTAGCAATGCAGTAGTTTGATTTAAAAGAGCATTTAAATACAATAAGATAAATAAATTGGTGGAATAGTCATACTGAAGTAAGCAGAAGTTACAGTCTCTACCAACAAAACTGTCTCTGAAAAATAATTATCCATTTTATTCTCAATCCCATTAAAACATTTCTAAAGGATAAGTGAGTAGGCATGCTCTCAGTATCATAGGCTATGAAGTGGGAAGCTTTACCATTAAGTCACAAAAGCAAACTATTCTCTCCGAATTTCTATAGCTAAACTAAATCTAATTCTGGTATTTCCTGAATGAGAGAAGCAGGCAAAATTATTGGTCAGAATCTGCTTTATTGCTTTTCTATCAGCCTTTAAAAGGATAGTTTAGTCAAGACTCAGGAAGGTACAAAATCCTTCAGAAAAGCAATGTAACAAGCTCAACAATAAGACCATACACAATTGGGTACTCACTCTTCTGAGCTGTTTATCTCAATTTTACATCTTGCTTGTCATTTTGAAAGGCATTTTTCTCTTAAAATCCTATCTGTTTCTGAAGACAGTAAAGCTATATCCTAATATGGCAACAATTGCTGTAAATTTTTGTTATTTACTGAAATCATACTATTGTGTCTATTGTTCCTACTTCATTTTCAGGAATAAATTGCTTGAAGTGTGGGTTAGTACATAAATATCCCTCTGCAAATTAAATGGTTGTCAAAAATGTTTTGGGGAAATTGCATTGAAGAATAAACCAAAACAGTGCATGATTTATCATCGAGCCTGCTTAACTCTAGCAGTACATGGAAAGTCAGAGAGGAGGAGCCCTTCCCCAAGCAGCTCTCTCCGTGAGTATGTGTTGAAGCTCCCCTGTATACCTCAGGCCAATTTGGAAAAGGAGTGCCAGGGCTGCAGTTAATGACTGTTTAAAAGTGAAGTAATTTAATCTGAAGGAGGAAAAATTTCCTTGGCTGTGAGTGTGCTTCGGAGCTTAAGAAAAAGGAATTGCCATTGACCTTGTTAGTTTAATTAAGTGATTCCCAATTAAGAGACTAACAGAATGTTGGCAGCTAATGACATGCAGACTAATATTGTCTTCAAAGTATGTGTTATAATTCCTGATGATGATGATGATGATGATGATGACAACAATGCTGTATTACTATCTACTATGAAGCAGTACCTTAAAAGGACAGAGCATTCTAAAATATATGCATTTGATATTGCACTGGAGGAAAAGCAGTAGGCAGGTATCTTTTGTGGAAGGCTGTATGTCCAAAGTCTCTATGTCCACCTGGGGAAGGACACAATAAAAGGAGAAACAGAGAGAGAAAATATGAAGGTAACCTATCTTCTATTGAAAGAAAAGAAAGAAACAAAGGAAGGAAGGAAGGAAGGAAGGAAGGAAGGAAGGAAGAAAGGAAGGAACCAAGCAACATTAATAAAACTTAAACCTTTGGGGCGCCTGGGTGGCTCAGTGGATTAAAGCCTCTGCCTTCGGCTCAGGTCACGATCCCAGGGTTCTGGGATTGAGCCCTACATCAGGTGTTCTGATCAGCAGGGAGCCTGCTTCCACCTCTCTCTCTCTCTCTCTTTCTCTGCCTGCCTCTCTGTCAAATAAATAAATAAAATCCTTAAAAAAATCTTAAACCCATACGGATTAAATATCTTATATATTTATTTATTACTTGGCTCACTAATAAATACTTACTTTGTGCCTATTTGATCAGTCAGTGGAGAGAGAGAAGTATATTGTGTTTATCCGTATTTCTTTTTAGCTTCCATCCTATCTTAGACTTGGCCAAACTGTTTCCTAGAGTGGAGATATCTAAAAAGCAAGCCAGGCAAATCCAAAGGTGATAGTATCAAAATAAATTCTGAAGTGTTTTTGGCAGTCCGTTCTCCAAAGATATTTGCTTCACATAAGCTACTAGGTAAACGCCCATTTTCTCCTTTTTTTTTTAATTTATTTTTTATTTTCAGCATAACAGTATTCATTATTTTTGCACCACACCCATTGCTCCATGGCAATCCGTGCCCTCTATAATACCCACCACCTGGTACCCCGACCTCCCATTGCCCATTGTCTCCTAATGGTAATTCATTTTCATGCACATGTGGCCTCAGGTCATTGTCTTTGTGGTATGGTCCACAGGCCCTAAGAGAGCTTGTGCCTAGAGATCTTTCTTAAAGTTACAGTTTTATAGTGCTCATTTACCACTGCAATTACATTGCTGCATTTGTTTTCTGAAAAGCATTAGACTTTCTTGTAGGCATTTTTTAAGTACAACCTACATATATATTCCAGTAGGGTTTTGAGATTTAGACCAAACTATTTGTCATCTCTGCATTCCACAAAGGCTTTTCAAGTAGTGTTCTCCAAAGCTGGCTAGGATTTCTGGTGGAGCAGAAGGTGCTTCACTTTGACTACCATAGCTTTACCTTCCTATTGAGGATTCTCAGGTGTACCTGATTTCAGGAAATCAGATATGCTCCTGTCAATAAGAGGTATGTGATGATAAAAAGTATTCCTACGTAATAGTTTCAACATTTCAACCATAAGCTTTTTAAAGACAAGGACTGTGTCGTTCCTTTTATTTTATCTATCTCTCTATCTTCCGTGATAAGAAAAATATACCTATATTGTCACTCGATAAATGTGGATGAATAAAGTAAATTAATTAATAAAAGAATTTATAGCTTATTTTAATTCACCAATTTTATAAGTCTTTCCTGACCTTGCTATTGATAAATAAACACTCTTTATAAAAATTGTCACATGTGGACAAGGTGACTTTTATTATATACATAACTGTACATGCAATACATAAGGTATTTCTCCCACAGACATGGCGGACATTGTCAAACAGTCATAGTAAACTTCCTGCAACTGAGCCCTGGTATAGCCATTCTTCTCAACCTAGATGTTCCTGCGTATTAATCTACTTTGTATTAATTTATTTCCACCCTGACATTAAAGAGTTTTTCATAAAGCACAACATATTGTTACAGAAAATAATCAGACCAGTGAGAGACACTCAGAGAAGTAGGAGAACCCGGATTTATTTTATGCCTGCAGACCCACATGAGCTCATGCTTGAAGTTCTGGGCCCCGGGTAGTGGGGTTACAGGGTTTTTATAGGGGGAACAGTTGATAAGGTTCCAAGGGCAACCTTACCAGCTGGCTGCTGGTAGGTGGGTTTAAACTGGGGGAGCAGGGGATTGCTTTAGGCTGTTTGGGCAGTGCAGAAACAGTTGGTTATCTCTTGCTCTTTCTATCTACGGGGCTCTGCCCAGTGGGGTCTACTCTAGGAGAGCCCGTTCTGGGTGATTTTCCTCTTCACTCTAACTGGTGAAATCATCATGTAGCCACAAAGTGACATTTTATGCACATGAAAGAACTAAAGGACTGGGCAAGATGAACTTGAAATTATCTATCCCATCTGTCCTTTAACTCTCCCCTTATTTCCTGCACCACACATGAACAATATGGTAGAAATAGTAACTACTTCTTCTACTTATCACCCATACCCAAGTTGTCCCAGTTCTGTCAATTCTTCTACCTACATAATATCTTTGGAAATTTTACTCCACTTGTGGTGTTATTTTCTTAATTCTGGCTCGAATAACTTCTCTCCTGAATTACTTAAATTATCCCCTTTTGTCCCCAGTTAGTTCCTTTCCTCTAATTTGTCTTATATACAGTTTTCAGAGTGATCTTTATGAAATTTGAATCTTATTACATCACTACTGTACTTAAAATCCATAGTGGGTCCTCATACTTGCAGAATAGTATTCAAGTTATTTAATATAAAATATAAAGCCCTGGAGGAGGAGGCTGTTATAAAAATCTATCATTTGTTCTCTACCCACCTACATTCTAATTCTTTAAGGCAATGTTTAACTTTTGTTTCTTTTCTTGATAACTTTGTGAGTACTATTGTTTCTACCTGTCTACTGAAATACTCTTTATACTTTCTTCATCTTATCTATTGATTGATTAATGTGTTTCAGATTCCTAGTGAGTCCTCAAGGACTCTATTTGGGGCTGGAATGGACAAGTGGGAAAAAAAAAGATATACAAGTAGGACTTAAATATGACCCTATTAAATTATACTTCAACTAGGCAGTTTAATTTTTATCAGTTTTCATTTTGGGGTTCCTTTGTAGGATTATGTTTAAATAAGGAATTTTTTACTCTAAAGAAATTAATACCACTGAGCTTCCCTGACCTCTGTTAGATTTAGATTGCTGATTATCTTGGCTGGCCCACTTGCAAAATAAGAAAAAAGCAAGGACAAATGTTTTTGAAGATTTTTAAATTTATGTATTGGTGAACTTGGAAAACTTAGAGCAAAGACTCTATTAGTAATCATAATGTCCTATTTAAGTATGTTTTCTAAGCAATTATTGGAAAATATTTCTGTTATCATTCTCTTTACAGTGGTACATTTTGAGAATGAACTCTGAACCCTTAGAGAATCCATGGAAGAGCTTTAGAGATTCAGTGAAACTCTTGAAATAGTATGGACATTTTTTTAAGCATTTCTCTAGGAAGAGGGTTCATAAGTTTATTAGAGTCTCGAAAAGTCCAAGATGACAAAAAAAGTTTAAATACTTCTTTATAGAGAAAAAGAAGGCAAATATAATTGTAAAATGAACTATATTTCTATTTTTAAAAGTATGAATTCTATATAACAAAAGATAAGAAAATATTACCCATAATAAAACATTCAAATACAAATTAACTGTCTCCAGTATTTTGCAGTTTCTTTCATCTCATTATATCCAGTCTGAGCTCACACAGAGAAGGATTTTGTTCTGTGACCTAAAGAGCATAAGCATATAGTCTATATAGTAAGTTAGTTCAAGAGGTTGACGTAGAAATTAGTTCCTCTTATCTCACAGCACTGTGCACTAAGACTTACTTGGTTAAACAGCACCATAGAAGTAAGAGCCAAGGACTCACTTGATCACTACTAAGAGCAGATAAGAAAGCTTCTAGATATCTACAATGAGTAAAAGGTACATTTTCTGATATCCCAAAGAGTTGAGAGAATTTCTGTAAATTTATTTTAAATACTTTCCATTAAATGTGTAAGTGAATGTGAAGTTACCTTTAACCAAGACACAGCATTTTTTGTTTCATTTGAATGATATCAAAAACAATTTTTTATAATGGTGAATATGTTAAAATCCGTGAGTCATTACCAACAATCTATCTTGGAATAATGTACATCTGGGCAATATATCTCTGCCTCGTTCTCCCAACTGAATATCACCTATGATGGGTCATATCTGATGACACCTTAAGTGGAACCTAACATCCAAAGGGTCTAAAATGGTCCTTTTCTGAAGAATTGGAGTATAGAAAACATAAGAATCAACCTATCAAATAATGATGGGCTCTTGAACTAAAAAGTCATGTCAGGTTGGTGTGAGACTGGGCACCAGAGCTAGTAAATAAAGGCATGAGCAAGTTTTGGGAAAAGAGGGACTGAAAAAAGAAATGAGAAAGCAAGCAGAAGTGAAAATGCACTTAAATGAGAGTTGGAGGCAATGGCTGTTGTTACAACTTACCATTTCCAGCTGCCTTATGACACTTGATTATCCAAGGATTATTTGCTAAAGTCTTTAAATAAGCAGCATTCTACTTGAGTCTTCTTGCATGTGTTCAGTTCCTTGCAACTGAAAACATCAGGACATTTCATGCTCTGCCTGGCTTTGAATATTAAACTTGTATGTAAAAACAACAACAACAACAACAAAAATAAAGGCTTGAGAAGTCAGAGTCTTGAGGAACTGGAGCATTAGCTAGAAAAGGAGGGCAAAAATACAACTAATGAAACACAAAAAAAATTATACAAATATTCATGTATCTGTATATACACACATACATATATGTGTGTATACACACACACACACAAATACAAACTTGCTTAATTCTGAAATTTTAGGTCATGTGAAGTAGCTCTGAGAATTCCTTGCACCCCTATGTGAGCCAAACAGATCTTTAATTAATGATTTTACAATTCCTGCTAACATTATTACTTCTGTTACCACTACTCATATTACTAATGTAATAAAATTAGTTCCTCTTATCTCACAGCACTGTGCAATGTTCTAGTTCTTTCTCATCCAGTTCCTCATCTGATTCCCTTGGAAAGCCAGTGAGGTCTATATGGAAAACTTTTTAATTCCTTTATGCTGGTCAAGAGACTGAACCTCATAAAGTCAAAGATTCTGAATCCAGATTAATTCTGACCTTAACATTACATTACAGAAATAGTTGCGTATAACTTTTCAGTTGAAATTGGCTCTAAACTTAAAAATACTGAATCCATCCAGAAAATCCACTGTCTTTAGTTCAAAGAGGCTCAGAGAAAAGGAGACAGTTGGAATCAGCAAAATCTGTTCATTCCTAGAAGTCTCAAAACCCAGATCCTAGTGCTATGGGAAAAAATGGTTAGCTATAACAAACTACATGCCTATTACCTATTTCAGCAGTGATTGTACACCAAATACCAGCTGTTTGTTCATCACTATGCTAAGGATTGCAGGTAATACAAGGGAAAACAAGTCATCTTTCAAAGGGTTTTCTATGGGAAGAACAACTGAAAACCAAATATAAGCTGTATGGATTTGTAGAACTATGGATAAGAGAGAAACTGACATGGGCTCAAAGAGTCAACAAGATTATAACAAAGATAGAGGATGATATATAACATGAAGTACACCATAGAGTATGTGTAGATAGAAACGATTTTACTCTGTAAATATCAGGAATTTTTACTGAATTTGAATACTATTTTTATTAGAAATATGAATCTAATGAGCATAATATGGCTGGGAAAGAAGATTAGCAAAATTAAGATCGGTTAGAGAATAATTACCAAGAATAATTGAAGGAAACAACTTAAATCTGTGTTGGAAAAGAATGGGAGTGAACAGAATAAATAGGGAAAAGCACTAAAATCACAGAACTTTCAAGTTAGACTTTAGAGCTCCTGATATTCAAGTTCAATAATCTTATAGATAGAAATAGTAGCCAATATCACATAATATGACAGAATTTAGAATTGAGTTCTTAGAGAGTATGTCACCCTTTCCCTCATTTTAGAAATGTAGAAACTGAGACCCTAAACTCTAAAGTTATTCACACAATACGGCAGAGTTTACCAACCATTTGGGGACCAGAACCCAGTTACAGTGACTCTTCTTCTCTTTAATCCTTCTTTTAAAATCCATGTTGATCTGCTGGGATCAGTGTGTATTACAAAATATATATTTGAAAGTCTTTATATTATGCAAAAGTCTAACAGCATTTTTATGCCTTTCTCTGATCCACCTACTGGATGATTCCACTTACCTAATCTTTTTTTTTTTTTTTTAAGATTTTATTTATTTATTTGACAGAGAGAAATCACAAGTAGATGGAGAGGCAGGCGGAGAGAGAGAGAGAGGGAAGCAGGCTCCCTGCCGAGCAGAGAGCCCGATGCGGGACTCGATCCCAGGACCCTGAGATCATGACCTGAGCCGAAGGCAGCGGCTTAACCCACTGAGCCACCCAGGCGCCCCCCTAATCTTTATTATAATAGAGATTCTGTTACCAGACAAGTAATACATAGTAAACAATCCTTCCTTCCTTCTCCTCTCCTCTTCTCTCTTCTTTTAACATCTTGCTTACTGAAAAGTCATTCTTTCTCAGAAGATGCCCAGTGAAATTTGAATACACGAGTTTCCTTGACTTTGTAATATATGATGCAAATAATAGTGCTATTAAAAAAATGAATGGAACATGTGGAGGACCTGCTTTCAAATCTAGGATTTTAGAGCTCTGAAATACGAAGAAATATCACTTACATATCTTTCATTCCAAATAAGTGAAAATAGAGGACATCAGAGATAGAGCTTATGATGTGTCATTATGGGAGCTATTTAGAGGTTAACACAACAAGGGGCATTTCAGTGCTTAATGTGGCAAGATTAAGAATGCTAATGCAATATTTATTATTTTTCAATATATCATGAAAAGTTGTGCAGCCCTAGTACAATTGGTCCTTAAGGCAGCCTGTAAGAGAGACATCTCATCAGGCTAAAACCTTTCTATTGAGGTCACCATGTAAACAGTTAATGAAGCAGAAACTCTCTGGGGATTCATTGACTGAGCACATTTAGATGAGTTCTATAGAAATGTTCAGTCGGTGGTAGGGGAATTACTTCAATGATGCTTTAACAGAAACTGTGGACATTCAACCCTCCCTGCATTCAATGGGGTGTTCATAATTAATTTTCTATTTTCTGAGCACATGTAACAGTTTGACTATAATTTTTTTTTATTATAAACATTAACATTTAAGCCAGAGGTCACACAGCACATTAACTGTCCAGTCCAATTGAGGAGAAGAGATCTGGGTTGCCAACTTCTTTTAGATTGGCTAGTTAGTTTCAGGGAAGTAATCCCTGTAGAATCCTGACATGAACATGTAGCGAACAATCATTGGTGTTTTATTTCCACCATAACCACCATGATCACCGTTGCAAAGAATGTGCACTGTGTACCTGTACCATTAGGAGTACATTATACTTATTTAAATATCTTTGTTATATATACCCTGACTTAGTTTTCAAAATGTGCCATGCATTATTGTAAATTCTTCACAAACTCTAACTCAGTTTAACAAAATTTGCTTTTTATATACACTCTTGAATCTCTAGTCACCAGAATATTTTGGTCCTCCTCAGATACCCTTTTTTTTTTTTTTTGAGGATTTCAAGAACTTGCCCAGTTGTTTTCTTTCTCACCCCATCTACTGCCAAGTTTCTCCTTTATGTAAACAGACATGTTGATGATCCATCTGATAAACTGATAACTTTTTTTCTACTCCCTTAGATAAGATGATCTTTAGCTCTGTCCATGAGCACAGCCATAATTGGATCTTACTTCAACTGGAAAGATTCTCCTTTTGAATTTTGAATATTACCTTGAAGTTACAGTTTTTGACAGTTTTCTCTCTTTTTACCTCTTCTCCTTTTTTTTTTTTTGTCTTGTGTATGGTGCCTATAATTTATTCTTATCATGACCTCTTTCTGCTAATTTTCCCCCTTTTTCCTTAGTTGAACTATCTCCTTCCAGCTTCATTTGCTCCCTATGACTATCAACTTTCTAAAAGCCACTGATCACATCTCAGGCTGAAAATACCCTAGAATTTCATCATCTTTCTTGTCACTAGGTTGAGTTTCTAAAGTAATAGTTTAGCACAGGAATTTGAACATGTAGATAACATGGTCATTAATCTATTACACTACTGTGACTATCATTATCACTACTATCCTACTATTTCTACTCTGCCATCACCATTACTATCTTTGCTTTTAATATAGCCTCTTTGCTTTTAATATAGCCTCTATACTAGCAGTTTTATATCTCTTATCTCATTTAATTATCACAACAACACTATGAAATTTGCTAATATAATATTCATTTTACAGATGAAAAAATGGAGGCTTAGTATGTTTAAATAGCAGATATTCTCTCTTTTTTTGTGGGGGTAGAATGAGAAGTCAGGATTCTGCAACTCACAGAGGACCTTCACCAGAAGCAGACAATGCTGACATCTTGGACTATCATTCTCCAGAAGTGTAAGAAATTAATTCCTATTGTTTTTATAAGCCAGTACATAGTGTATATTTTATTCATATTGAAGATGGTTTTTTGACTTGATACTGGGATCTGTGATGGAAATTATTTTTAATTAGTATTTCTTTTGGTTTATAAATTACTGGAAAATCTATAAAGAAGTTATTGATTTTTAAAAAAGTCAAATAAGAACATAGGGTTAAAAAAAACTTAAACTTTATGATTCATCTTTAATCAGACTATCTAGCTATTCTAAGATACATGTAAATTGTAACTTCTTACAAGGTCATAAAATATAGGAGGCTCAGTCCCTACCCTTGAGTCATATATTATACCTTAACTGGGTAGAACGTGTAAGCACATATGCACACATACACACACACTACAGATACCTTGAAGATACATACAACACAGTTAAAAATATATTTATCAGGATATCAGGATGACTGACAAAAAGAAAATAAGCATCCATTTTTTTATTATAGTGTTTTTGAACCTGTTTATTATTATTATTATTCCCCCCTCCTAAGAAGTCTTTATATACTTTTTATTTCCCTTTTTCCAACCATAAAATTTTAATCCAAAGATATGCAGTATATCTGTTTTTATATTGTGGGCAGTATGGAGACCACAGCCACTGCAATAGCTAAGATCTCTTTCATTCCGCAAGAATAAATTTCACCCCCTCAGAAGGTGATACACCCCTGTTGAAAATGCATACTTTGACATTATGAAATACGTATGTTGGAATTTAATGTTGTATTCTGAAGCTCCATTTTATAATCACATAATCCTATTTTATCACCAACTAGAAATTTTTCATGTTTTTAATTTTTTTATATGAATTTGATTGAGTCCATTAATTCATACACTTCATGGCCTTTATTAAAATTATTTTACTGGTAACAATTGATATCAGCAAGTGCATATTAAATCAAATACTGAAAGTTCAAGTAGGTTAAAAGTATAAAAAATTCCTTTCAATGACTTGGGAGTCGAGCCGGGTAGTTGCATCACATTTCTAAAATACCAGAAATTACCATTGTCCCCTACTGAGGACAAGTCACAATTTGAACAACTAGTAAAAAATGTTGATTGCATTTATCTGACTATAATTTGTATCAATCCAGCAGTATAATAAACATCAAAGTAACCTCCACATAATGGCAAAAACAAGGCATAAAATTCAAACTCAATATCCTGTAAATGTGTCCCGGCTGGAGCCCTGGAGATTGTCTCCAGACTTGTAACACAATCAGGTCTGGGGAAATACCAAGAAAATGTTTTCTTTCAATCACTTGTAATTGGCATTCTGAAAGTGAAGGGAAGAAAATAAAGGGGATGGGGTCTTTCGATTTGCTGCTTTTGTTTGGAATTGCTCCAAATCACAAGTAAATACAGGGCAAATTGACATCTTCTCAGTTGAGTTGTAACCTTTTCCTCCCCCATTTCTTTCCAAGGTTTGTAAACAAACAGATCTGAGTCAGGACATTGAAAAGTTGGTCTCAAACCAAATGTCTCATCCTGGCATTGTAGGCTGTACCTAATCTTGACTCACTTTTACATTTTCCAACCGTATTTCTCTCTCTTTCTCATATAACTTTTTAACTGCTTTCTCTAAGTTTCTCATCACACCCTGAATAAGCCATACTAATGTCTGCCTTGGCAAACTGAGTTCCCTCTCATTTCCTGGTATTTTTTTGGCATCGCCTCTCCTCTCTGCCTCGCAGAGGCATACTCATCCATCAAGATCCTGTAGTGAGGCATTCTCAGAAATCCATACATTGATACATCTCTTCCCTTTTTGATAGTACTTGCTTCATCTCAACTGCCCCATATATCATGTGATTGATGTGGCATATATTCAATCAACAAATGTTTAGTTAGTACTTACAACATGCCACACACTGTTTCTAGGCATCAGGAGTAGACTAGGGAACAAAACAGATGAATCCCTACCCTCAAAGAATTTATATGCTAGTGGGGGAAATGAAAAATAAAAATATAATAGACAAATAGTATATACAAAAATAAAAATAAAACATAATATTTTTTAAAGTAATTCCTACTCCCAACATGGGACTCAAACTCACAACCATGAGATCAAGAGTCACATGCTCTACAATCTGAGCAAGGTAGGTGCCCCCAAAACACAGTATTTTAGATGAGAGGCCAGCAGACTTTTTCTGCAAAGGGCCAGATAATATGACTATGCAGTTTTGAACTTGTGATATGAAAACAGCCAAGAAAATATAGAAACAAAAATGAATGTGGTGCTGTTCCAACAAAACTTGGCTTGTGAACACTGAAATTTGAATCTGATAAAATGTCTCCATGTTATGGAACATTCTTCTTTTGATTTTTTTTTAAAAACTTCCAAAAATGTAGAACTTATCATTAGCTCACAGATAATACAAAAACAGGAGGTAGTCTGGATTTGACCCCAGGACATGGTGGCTGAACCTGTGTTGAGAGAATGGCAAGTACTCAAGGAAAATGAAGTCAAAGAAGTGGGCCAGGGAACACAGAGAGTATCTAGTCAGATTGCAGTGTTATAGAGAGTGGAATTGAAAGAAGTGGGGTGCTTGGGTGGCTCAGTCAGTTAGGCATCTGACTCTTGATCTCGGCTCAGTTCTCAGTCTCCATGGTTGTGAGTTCAAGCCCCATGTTGGGCTCTACAATGGGGATGGAGCCTACTGTAAAAAGAAAAAAAAAAAAAGAATGGAAAGAAGAAACATAAATTTCACTTAACAATAAGAAATTTAAGAAACATAATCTTAATTTTTCTACCTATCTCAGTCTCCATCTCACTATTGCCAGTTTCTTCACTTGGGATGCGCAGATACAACCCCCACCCTCCAGGAGAGCCTGTGTGTAGAAGAGTATTTCACAGTCATTTTTAATTTTTATTTTTAATCCTATTTATTTTATTTATACATTTAAAATTTTTATCCTGAGGAGGACTCTATAGCTTCACCAGAGTGACAGAAAGGTCCATGGAACAAAACTATTTGAACATCATTATGGATCAGGTCCCAAGAAACTAGATGGAGGAGTGGAATTGGAATTTGGACATGGTATTATTAAATGCCTCTTATTACCTGGTTGACCCTTCTATCTCCTGCATAAAAGTCCCTTTATCGTCTTAACAGATATATTCTAGGGACACTCAGCTCTTCACCTCCAGAATTAGCCCAGAATCTTTCTCTTTTGCCAATTCTAAACTGGCATTCCCCTCCCCAATTCTACCTCTTACTGTTTTTTGTAACTGGCTCTTAACAATGCCTCCATCTGCCTCAGTAACTTCCTTTCCTAATTATTCCCAAACCCTCTCCCCTCATCTCCTCCCACCAATGACAACCTACCACACATTACTGGTCTGGACTTATCATAGTCAAAATATATTAATACTATCTGAGCATGTCTAGCACATGTTATGTAGTAGGTATTACATTATCTTATTGAATCCTATTAACAACCTATGATATAGCTAGGCTATTATCTTTTATTGACATTTTATAGAGGAGTAAATTGAGGCACAGAAAGATTTAGTAACTTAACAAAGACTGGATTTTAATATAAGTAATTTAGTTATTTATTTATTTTTTAAAAGATTTTATTTATTTATTTGACAAAGATCACAAGTAGGCAGAGAGGCAGGCAGAGAGAGAGGGAAGGCAGGCACCCTGCTGAGCAGAGAGCCTGATGCGGGGCTCGATCCCAGGACCCTGAGATAATGACCTGAGCTGAAGGCAGAGTCTTTAACCCACTAAGCCACCCACGTGCCCCTAATAATAGGCAATTTAGCTAAATTGTCTATGTACTTAATAAATGCTCATGACGGTATCCAAGGCACGTAGTTATTCAGTACTTTTAAGAAGTAAATATATTCTGCTCAATTGAAACAACAAAATATTAAAAAGATAATATATCATGATCAAGTGGGGTTTATTCCAGAATTGAAGGGTTAGCTTAATATTTGAAAATCAACAAGGTAGGGACACCTGTGTGGCTCAGTTGGTTAAGCAGCTGCCTTCGGCTCAAGCCATGATCCCAGGGTCCTGGTTTCAAGTCCCTCATCATGCTTCTTGCTCAGCAGAAAACTTGCTTCTCTTTCTACCTCTGCCTGCCACTCTGCCTGCTTGTGCTCTCATTCTCTCTCTTTGATAAATGAATAAATAAATTAAAAAAAAATCTTTGAAAATCAACAAGGTAGTTCACACTACTAGCAAACTGAAAAAGAAAAGGCATGATCATCTCAATTGATGCAGGAAAAAGCATTTGGCAAAGTTTGGCATCCAGTCCTGATGAAAGTTCTAAGCAAGCTAGTAATTCAAGGAAACTTACCCAGCATCTTGCCTAGTGATGAAATTCCGAATATTTAACCCCAAGCTGGAAATAAGATAAGAATGTCTGCTCTCACTAATTCTATTTGACATTGTACTAGGAGCTCTAGCCAATGTTAATAAACAGGCAATGAATAAATACAATACTTCCAGATTTAAAAGGAAGAAGTAAAATTGTCTTTATTTCAATATGATGTAATCTATATAGAAAATCTAATGAAAGCTACCAAAAGCAAAAAGAAAAACAAAACAAAACTGGAACTAATAACTGCCATTAACATTCACAGTTTACGCAAGAGAAAAGGAAATATATATCTGTACAAGTCTTATACACAAATATTCAGAGAAGCCCTATTTGTAATAGCCAAAACCTGGAAACAATCCACATACTCGTCAGGAGAGGAATGGATAAACAAATTGCAGTGTATTCATAAAGTGGAATATTACTCAGCAATGGGTAAGAAGAAGCTACTGCTGCACACATGGCATGGGTGAATTTCAGATATTTATGCTGAGTGAAAAAAAGCCAAACCAAATAAATACATACATACTATATGATTTCATTTATGTAAGCGTCTAAACAATACGGACAAACCTATGGTGGCAGACAGCATCTTTGAGGTTGTTTGGGGGAAGAGGACTGGGATGAGCAAGGCAGAGTGATAACAAAAGGACAAAAAGAAACTTTGGGAAGTGATGATATGTTTATTGACTGTGGTGATGCTTCCACTGGTATATACATGTGCCAAAACTGATTGAATTGTACACTTTAAATGTATGGAGATTGTTATAAACAATTATACCTCAGTAAAGCTATTAAAGCTTATGTCTATATTTTTATCCTCAGTACCAACTGAAATTAAACAAATGTTGTTCATAAGATCTTGTGACTTGCCATACTGTATGCGATGTCTAGTCTTATGGTATATCCAAATATGTCAGAGTCATTGTCAGTACTTAAAAAATACCTTACTGCAATACCTAAACTGTAAAGAAAGTTCACTGCCATACCCATATACACTTATATGGCATAAATTACTCTTCCATTCTGATGTCACCAGTGTAATTGCTCAGATAACTGAGAGTAAAATCAAAAGTTCATTCTGTAAAGAAATGTTAACTTTAGCTTAAATGAGCAATGACCATTAGCCAAGCCATTAAACCAATATTCAGAAATAGCTTGAAAATGAACTGTAACAAATTTGTAAGGAGCCAGATTCTCCAGAAGTATAGGAGAGGTACTTAGTTTGGTACTTTGGGGAGTGGTAATAATCAGAATACCCAATAAATTCCTGCTTTAGGACACAAAACATAGACTGAAGCCTGGAAAAACTACTATAACTTTCCGAACTGTATAACTTACTTCCAGGGATTCATTCCAAAATGACTTTATGTATCCCATGTCACTGGCATAAGTTAAAAAAAAATGTATGTTTTCCAACTTTACAAGGAACCAAAATTATGTAGTTTAAAAAGTTGTAGGATTTCATTCTGTTCTTGCATATGTATAGTATAATAAACAAAATTAAATTTCCTCCCAGTAATCTATTTTAAAGAAGAATGAGTCTGAATTTGATAAAAATTTCCATAATCATCATCAAAGCCTAGGCTTTTAAAACTGGAGGAGGCTTAGAAATCAGCTAGTTCAATTCTCCATTTTAAACATGAAAAATTGAAACCTACGATGATATGCAAAATTGATATACTGGGATAACAGAGAATAGGAACTAAAATCCAGAATACTTACTTTATTCTCTCCCTCTTGGTGACTGCAAGCAAAGAGAAAAAACAGATCTTGAGATTCAAGAACAAAATTTCATGTATCCTGAGTTCTTCAAATTATTATTCAATGAAGTAGGCTATCTACCCTACAAATGTACGGCTTCTATATCCTCCAATACTACAGGCTTCATGCACACTTCATTTGTTAAAAAATGTCATGAATATTAAATAATTGACAGCTGCATACTTTGACCCATGCCTGAAGCAAGCGCCAGGTATATTAGGAACAGTATAGTTTTACAAAGAATAGAAGGGTAGAGCTAATTAAATCCTGGAGAACTCATCTGCAGAGATTGAGATGCCCTCTGGCATTTGTTAACACCAGGCAAAAGTCACTAATTATAGCTCTACTGTTCATGACACTGAAGTGCTTAGGACCAGCCTGGTGTGCTTTTCTACGCCTATAATTTTTTCAGAAAAAGTGAAACCATCAAGGAACTTGACAGGTGTCATTTTACTCAAGTGGAGTTGCTTTCAACAAATCTAAAAAGGAAATGCATTTTCCCCATTAGATCAAATTAAACAATGAGAATGCTTTCTTCACTCTCTTGTTAGTTGTTAAGGAAAGACTATAGGGAACGACTCCTGCCTTGAAGGATTAGCACTTAGACTGTTGGGCAGTGATCCCACACCTAAAGTATAAGACATTATTATTAATTGATGGACATTGATGGAAACCAATAACATCTAATTTAATCAGAAAATATTTATTGAGTCCTTGTAAGGGGCCAGTTACTATGCTTGGTCCTGTGGATGCAAACTGTTCTCAACTGAAAACCTATAATCTTGTGACTTGAAATTATACACTTTCAAGACTACCTTTTAGAGCTAACTCTGTATCTGCATTTTTAAAAAAGTCTAATATATGTGTACAGTTTAAAAAGTATTTGGAAGGATGTGTTTGCCCCAGAATGTCACAGTCTTCTTGCCTAGGACAGTGCAAAACTGAGATTCTCAAAGATTATTAAAACTGTAAAGAACCTAAGAGATTATTTAATCACCACCTCTCATTATAAAAAGGAGGAATCATGAATTCAAACAGCTTACCCAAGTGCACTAATTGCTTATAATATTGATGACAAAGTCAGAGTACTAGTACGCTCTGATTTCTTTTCAGTTTCTTTTCTGTTTTGTTTTGTTTTACTACTCTTTTATTTTTAAAAGTTATTTTTTGGGGCACCTTGGTGGCTCAGTGGGTTAAGCCTCTGCCTTCGGCTCAGGTCATGGTCTCATGGTCCTAGGATCAAGCTTGCATCTAGCTCTCTGCTCAGCAGGGAGTCTGCTCCCCACCCCGACCCCCACCCCGCCCCATCTGCCTCTCTGCCTACTTGTGATCTCTGTCAAATAAATAACATCTTTTCTAAAAAGTTATGTTTTTCTTCACCTCTTTAGAACACACTCACACATCTTCTTAAATATGGACAGTAGATGAATGCATGCATTATTACTTACTGGGGTAAAATTTGTTTTATTGTTCAATTTAATTCAAAGAGGTTTGATAATTGTATAGAACAGTAACATACATAGTGAGTTTATGAGAAGGAGTAAAGTAGTATTTTGGTTAAGAGTAGAGACATTGGAGTAATTTAGCTTGGATTTCAACCCCAGGTACAACCCTTCTGTTTTTGTAAAGGTACTTAACATTTCCATGTTTCACTTTCCGCATCCTCGAAATTAAATATGTTAAAATACAGGATGAAATGAGATTATATAGCTTTTTCTGAGAGCTTCCATGTTTGGGGAAGCAGAACACTTCCATGTGCCATCATCCTGGGCCCCAAGCTCCAAGAAAACAGAAACTCCTTTGTTGGAGTCTTATTGATTTGTATCCTTAGTCATATCCTTTAATGAACTGGTAAACATGAAAGAAAAAGAAAAGAGAGAAATGAGATTCTGTAAATGAAACACTTCTTAAAGTCTTTGGCACACAGTGTGCACTCCTAAAATATTAAAAAACAAACACTGGATTTGGATACACTGAAAAAGACAGAGTCTTCAAATTCTAATCTTCATGTAGAACTCAATTTCATTCTAAATAAAAATTAAATAAGTTCTATAATGTTAGCAGTGTTATAACAAAATCTTTACCATTAAGTTTATTGAATCATATGGCAAAATCAGGATAAGATGCAACAAATAGATATATTTTGATAGAAAAATTCAAAGCTTAAAAGCTTAGGGAAGAGCAAAGAAATAAAAAGAATTAGTACACCATGATGGCAACTAGAAAGTATTTGAAAATGAATATAATATAGTCATATCATATCAAAAATTGTGGATGGAAAACAAAGCGCTGTTTAAAACAAGTTTTACACCAAAAGGTTTATATTTGAAAAAAATTAAATAAACTAATATTCAATACAAGATATTTAAAAGAACAACTGTAATTAAAAGAAATTAAAACAAAGTAGTAAATAAAATAAATGCTAATGAAATTAAAATTAAAAGGGAAAACAAACAAAATTAAAAGCAAGTGTTCTTTGAAAAATCTGTTGAAACAGCCAAATTTCCAGCAAAATTGACCAAGGAACAAAGATGTAGAAATAAATGATATTAAGATGAAATAAGTGGCTAAATACATAGATTTCACTTGAAATATGGAGAAAATATGAATTTGAAAGCATAAATGCAGTAGAAAATTCCCTTTTGAATATAATCTACTAAATTTTATATAAGTAGAAATTTTAAATAAATCAATCTTATAACCATTTAAGATTTGACTCACTTGTGAAAAACTTATCTATCAGCATAATTTATAAAAGACTCAGTAATTTAAAGATATTTCTACCTCATAATTAATGAATGGATAATCCTAGTATTGCGTGAACCCTTACAGAAAATAGAGAAGCTGTCCTATATTCCATTCTCTCAAGAATTAGATGCTTAATTAAATAAACTCACCAGAACAACCTGCGGAAGTAAATTTGTGATGTTGCACTCCTTCCAGGCAGTCTGCAGTGGAACAATTCTAGGCTGGAACAAACATTTCAGAAGAGAAGGATCCTTCCATATGCTTCTCAAATCAGACCCTAGGCACACAACTAACTCTTCAACCTCTGACTAAAATACAATCTTTTGTCATTGTTGCCGTAAAAACTGCTGGTAACCACAAAACCCACTGGGCAGGGAAAATTTAAAAGAATTGCCCTTCCCTCTGCATGCTGTGATATCAGAAATCTGTTAGCTTTTGCTTAGAAATAGTGCCAAAAATCAGTGGTTTAAAATAAGCATTCATTATTTTTCTTGATACTATGGGTAGACTGGCCAACTGCTGGATTGAGTCAGCTTGGCTAGAATGAATGATCTAGGATAGCCTCCCTCTCATGTCAGTTGTCAGGCTGATTGGGCTACATAACCTCACCTGGTTTGGCTTGACTCTGCTCCACATGGTCTCTTCAGGTGGAAGCTTGCTTGTGCTTCTGTACTGCATGGTAGTCTCCAGGTTCCAAAAAGCAGTGAGAAATAGATGTGCAAGTACTTTCCAACTCGTCCTGGCCCGTCTAGTCCAGATTCTGTGTGAGAGGGCACCAGCAATGATCAAATTTTTATACCAGTAGCAAAATAGATAATATTTGCTGATTGAAGATTTTAGTAGGACTGGTGTATTGAAAAAAATCCAAATACTAGCTCAAAATGTTCTGTACATAGTCAGTGTTGGGCAGGTTAATCTTGCATCATCAATTTCAATTTAATTCAATCAATTCACTGATATTTACTCTGTGCTCTGTTACATACAAGAAAGATTAAATAAGTTCATGGTTCTCAGTGCCCTTGAAATTTAGTTGGGACAAGCCACCACCATCTGAAAAGCTAAAAAGTCTTCACAAAGCATTAATTATGCACCCAGCTAAAAGGAAGAGACAACAGATTCCAAAAGAACCAACAAGAAGGGAAATCATAAATAGTAAAGCATAGGGATAGGAAATGCTTGAGTAAACAAATGGCACTTGAAGTAGAACTTAAGGAATTAGTAGACATTTTCTAGAGAAAACAGAAATTGAGGGCTTTCCTAATGAGAGAAACAAAAAAGTAAAAGTTGTAAAAGTAGGAATAATCCTGTCCTGAGCTGGAGGTTTATAATAAACGGCTCTGGCATGCACTGAAGATGTAAATGGGAGCAAAACTGGTGCTGTTGATTATGGAAGACCCGGTTATCTATTCTTGCTGTTATTACCTAGACTAGAGTTGATGCTATAGGCCAGAACCCAACTTCTGCTCCTCCCCCCAGGTTTTTGTTCAACTACTTTAACCCCAGCATTAAAAATCTAAGCAGCTTGAAGTCGTGGGTAGGAGCAGAGCTGCTTAAGTGACTTCACTTCTAATTAGGTGATATTTAGCCAAATCTAGGATACATGAATCCTTTGCTACTTATCTCACAGAATGCCAGATTGTGTGATAATGTATGCAGAGGAGATGTTCTACACAAATCATACTTTATATTGCTTCAAGGCTTCTGCTTCCACATTCTGTACATGGTATCCCTCCATACGACCACTGTTGCTATTGATTGCTGTCCTTTGGGAGATATCCATCTTAGAGCCAAAAAAGATACCATGAGGGTCAATATCAAGGAGTGTAAAACAGAGTGCTTTATTCTACAGGGCTTCTTAAGGTAGGGCTATAAGCAGTGCAGTTGGCACTTAAAATGGACTCTTAGTTATAAAAAGAGACAGAAACTGTATGACATGCCTACCACAGACATCATTATGGAAGATCATTTCAAATTTGAGGTGGTAACACCTTAAAATGCTGGAGATAGTGCAAGGACGATGAGGAATGAAAATGTCTTCAGAATTGACAATTAGGAAAGCAACATGAATTTTCCATGACTTAGCTTCTGAAAAACAAGGAAGATTTTACACAATAGTGAGGATTGGAATGAAGAATATAAAGTGGTTAGTGTATCCTTGGTAATAGGTGAGAGATTAGGGAATAGCATCAGAAAAAATCCTGAGAAAAAGATGATAGAAGTGGTAGAGAAGGAAATCAACGCAAATCTTACAATCAAGTTAATTAATATTAGTAAGTATTTAGTGAAGAACTAGGATATTTGCATATGGAGAAATACCAACAATCAAGAAAATTTACTGCATTTTAAAATGTAAGACAGTGATCCAAACTGGCTATGTAGGTTAAACATTTTATAAAATGTATATAAACTGATACAGACATTTTCTTTCACACCACTATCTTCATATCTCATGATTCTAATTGAATGAGTATTTAAAGGCAAATGGCATTGAAAATGATTCTAGTCTGTTGTTCCTTATTCTTATCCAGTTCTTGTAAGAAACACCTTAAATTACAAAATTATAGTAATTTGGAACTGTTAGACCTCCTTCCTGTCATGGAAACAATCTAAAATTCTAGAAGTTGAAGACATCACCACATCAATTCCACTGTCTTTTTGGAGGAATACAATTTACACTGCCCAGAGGAACAAGGTTCTAAAACAATAATTTGAAGTATTCTCATATCCCCACCTCTGAAGCTACTTTGTCTTCCACACTGTCTGGAATTGTAATCTTTTTTTTTTTTTAATTACAGCTATCAAACCTTCTTAATTTATCCTTAACCTCCTTTGCAGAAAAACAAAATAGTTTAATTGACAATAATTTACTGGGCTTTATTCTGCTTTCCTAGCCCAGAAACATTCAAAATGACTCAATTAATATATATATATATATTATATATATATAATATATATATATATATGCATTCTTCAAGATGAAGAGAAAAATAAAATTTTTTAATATTCTTTTGTATTTAGTTTCTTTTATATTTTCTCATTCATAGTATGAATGATTGGACACCCCATTGACTTAAACTGTCTACTCCTGGAATTTCCAAACTGTCTTTCAGATGCAGTCTATATGACAACAGTTTTAAAGCTATAGCAAATGGCCAACACATGGACGGCACAGAAAGACTACAGAATAGAGATCTAGGTCAGGGTAGTTCTATTCAGGTTACATAGTACTGGACAAATTGGGTGTTTAGACCAGAAACTTGATTGTGCCAATGTTGGCTAGAACCTGGCAGAGCACAATGGTCAGTTTGTTTTAAGTATAGAAAGAACATTGGGCAAGGGCACCTAGGTGGCTCAGTCATTAAGCATCTGCCTTTGGCTCAGGACATGATCCCAAGGTCCTGGGATCGAGCCCACATTGGACTCCCTGCTCAGCAGGAAGCCTGTTCTCCCTCTCCCACTCCCCCTGCTTATGTTCCCTCTCTCACTGTGTCTCTCTTTGTCAAATAAATAAATAAAATCTTAGAAAGAAAGAAAGAAAGAAAGAAAGAAAGAAAGAAAGAAAGAAAACATTGGGGAGGACGGATCAATTGTCTAAGAAGCGAGATGTATTTTCTAGAGTAAATATTTCACAAATATGTATTTGAAAAAAGACTTCTATCTGGAATTTATAAAAAATTTAATAATTTTAATAACCCAAACTTAATCAAATAAACATTTGATAAATCAGCAAAGCTTAAAAAAAGAAACACTTCACTCAAGTAGAGATATGGCAAGTAAACATTAAAAGGATGGTACAATTATAAATCATTAGGGTAATGCAAATGAAAATCACATTGAGATACAACTACACACCTATTAAAAACTCTGACAGTGTCAGATATTGGCAAGGAAGAAAAGAAGTTAGAACTTTTACATATTGCTTTTGGAACTAGAAAATAGCACATCTACTTTGGACAAAAATTTGGCAGTTTCTTCAGAATTTAAACAATTTCCTTGAGATCTAGCCGTCTCATTCCTAGGTGTTTTCCCAAAAGAAATGAAAACATACATCCCCACAAAGACTTGTCTTTATTCATAGTAGTTTCCAACTGTAAACAACCCAAATGTTTAGCAGTTGATGAATGGAAACAAACTGTAAGATTGCCATACAGCTACTCTTACTCAGCAATAAAACAGAATGAACTACTGATGCGTATAATACCATGGAGAAATCAAAAACGTATTATGCTAAGAGAAAAGTCGTTCACAAAAGTCTATATATGGTATAATTTTATTTATTTGCAGTTCTGGAAAAGAAAAGATGATAGTCATATGAAGAGGACCGAAAATTTGGAATTAGAGGGGATTAACTACTGAGGGGCATAGGACAACTTTGGAGTTTTATGGCAAAACATTTCAAACCAGGTAAATTGTATCTTTAAAATAGATGACATTTATTATATGTAAGTTTTCCTGGAATTTAAAAATCATGACTCCTTCATTTCAAAAACCCCTCATTTTTGCACAGAAGGACCTTGAAAGCCTTTATCTTTTCATTTATATTTCTTTCCCCTATGTAGTAAAATCCAGCCGAACTAGATGGTACAGCTCTTCCTGAACAAGTCCCACTGTTATCTTCACATCTTTGCACATGATATTCATACTTCTTTGTTTTCAGAGTATGGCATTAGAAATCTTTTTCTTTTTTAATTTTCATTTTATTTTATCTTACTTGTCTTCAGTGTTTGGCATTAGAAATCTAAGAATATTTTAGAAATTATAAAACATTCCTCAGATAGGCCAAGTGATTTGTGCAATGTCACAAATCTAGTGGAGTGTCAGAGCCAAAGTTAAATTCAGATTTCCTGATTCTAGATTCAGTGTTTGATACCATCATAGGTTTCTATTGTATACTTGGAATCAAATACCCACTGTATCTACCTGTTACATCGAACTCCATCTAAAACATGATTTCACGAGAACATGGCAATATTCTTTAATTTTAAATCCACACCTAATTTTACTCAGATCATTTTTTCCATTGAATTATTTCACCTTACTTTATACTAATGCCTATTTCTATCTAACCTCTCCATTATATTGTAAATCTGAAGGCAATAATGTATCCGGCTTTACCCCCTCAGAATGTCTAGCAGAATGCTTGGTAGATAGATAACACTCATTGAAAAAACTATTTTGTTTCTTTTGCAAAGAAGCGTTGTGGGACACTGAATCAAACTGGTTTATCAGAGGAAGTATCTCTGCTTAAAACATAAGAAGACTGGCCCTGTGTGATAACTTGAAGCATAGAAGTCAGAACCTTCTGTGAAAAATATTTGAAAACTTAGTATATCAACTGTTTGCTCCAAGGAAAAGTAACTTCTGTCATAAACATTTAAATATATTTGCCTGCTGAGGCACAGATATTCAAGAGCCTTAAATTCAAAAAAATTAAACTGAATGACGAAGCAGTGGACCCTGGTGAGCTGTATTCCTGCAGCAAAACTTTCTCAGAGAAACGGTTGGCCTGCATCCTCAGTCATTTTTCCCACTTAATGAATATTTCAGTTGTTTTATGCATATAATATTACACTGGCAAATGCTTGTTTAATGGACTGGAGCTAATGAAAATCAAAGTCATGAACGTGTCAACTCTAATCCTTTAGTTCTTACATCACCTGAGTTTTCTCCAACTCCTTGCAATAGACTTTTCCCAGGGATCCTTAAAATCAGGTTAAGTTAGTTTCTTTGTAGAATGGATGAAAAATGGAAGAATGTCCAAAAGCAGAAGGCTGGATCACTTTGTTCCAATAGCCTTTCTATTAGCGTTCCTAAAAATCCTCATCCACTTCTGTCTTGGAACTGAAACTCCCAGCTCACTTTGATCATGATATCACATTATTTTTTTATTTTGTACATTTTCTAATTACTGAGACAATTTAAAAATTATTCTGCCAAACCAACATAAGTGCTCTTCAAGAAAGTACAGAGAATGTGAGAGATTCTAGAAATATAGAAAAAGCCAATTGTTTGAAATTCCATGAATTATAGATTTATGAGCTCCAAGAGATTATTCAAAAGTAGCTAAGAAAAGAAGCAGTGATTGTTGGGAGCCAGCATAGATTTATTGAAAGTACATTATATCAGTCATTTAATGTTCCAGTTTGACCAGGTTATGACAGATAGATAGATAGATAGATAGGAAGATAGATCTCTACACATATCATAAAAAGTCCCATATTTATTTTTTTTACTGTGCAGTGTAACAGCTTTTATTTAAAAGGAGAGGTTTGAGATACTCTAAACATTTGCAGATTAATACCTGAATAACCAAGCTTAAAAAGTATTTATTACTAGATTGCTGTCAACCTCAAGAATAGTTCTTGATACAATGACATAAACATTTTTATCATAATCTATATGACAATAAAGAAGATATATGCTCAGAAAATCAGTGAGTATCCTGATTCTGAAAAGGAGGGTGACTGTGTTAGATGACAAAATAAAAATCTCAAAAGATCATGGCAAGCCTGAGCAATCAGCTGAATCTAATGGCACGAACTTTAGATAAATGCAGGGACAGGGATAAATGTGGGGACAGCAAATGGGTTTAAAAGATCAACTCTTAAAGTGAGACAGAAATAGGTTAAAGCATAATCATGTTAATAAACAACAAGCTCAATGTTAATCCACCTTGTACTGTAGCTACAAGAAAGGCTCATAGAAATGTAGTTTAGAGCACATGTGAAAACAACTAGAATATAAGGGATGTGAAAGTATTGCTCTTCTCTGCATAGGAGGGTTACATTCCATTATTGGTGCTGTTCTCTATGGACAGAAAGGTCATGAAGAATGACCAAGATGTTAGAAAGATTGAAAATCATGCCATGTGAGAAGCAATTAAAGGAATTATGGAGGCTAGCGTCAAGAAGATGAGAGTCTAAGGGAGATATGATAGCAGTTTTAAAGTATTTAAAGAGATTTTGTGTGAAAACAGCCAGTGAAGAAATTCAGGCATTTGGAAACAAGGCAGTAGAGTGCAGACCTACAGCCACAAAGTGGGAGGTTATCATTGTACTTAAATGTAAGAAGAGCACCTTGATGAGTTTTGAAAAATTCTGTTTAATACCTATTTTAATAAAGAAAGCAGATAAATATCCAGAAGGAGTTTCCAACTTTATCATCCTCTGGGAAGAGATTATGAACTGAGAAAAGAGTAGGTTATAGAGAGCTGTTGTTGACCTTTCAAAATACAGAAACTTCTGTAGAGGTGAGATATAAATCAAATTAAAAGATGAGATGACAATAAAGCTGTCATTTTACAAAAGAGATAAAATAGGATGATTTCTGAGAATTATTTGACTCCTCACTTGAGATGTTTTCAGAATGAGCATTAAGTGGTAAGACAAGTAAGCTCTAGAAACCGGAACTTATTTTCGAAACAGCCATAGTCAAAATAATAATGACACCCTAGGCCTGGCCTGGGTCACAGTTTAGAAAGCTTTCCTGCTCCTATCCACCTGGACCCAGTCAACCAGTTGGTCAGCAGTCTGGCTGTCCAGTGTCTGGTGACTGAGGAAGGTCATCTACTTCTATTCAGTGAGACAGGTCCTCTCTGGCCTTCCACTTTAAGAAGGGGCTACTGCATGCAGCTGTGTAGACAGACATCTGTAATGGGAAGCTGGGATTTAACTCAAACGTTTATTTAAAAGCAAAATACTCCTGTTTGGAAACAGAAAAGGATTATTCAGGGTACAATACTGAGTCAGTGAAGACTGGGGGTAGGGGGAGGCGAAATCCACTCTATCCATGCACGTCTTGATACCAAAACCAGCCGTATCAAAACCGCCATTAGCTGGAATCATTTTGGAAATGATTTGATAATTTCCAATGAGATGCAGATGATAGGCAATGGCTTGATAGTTTACCACTGCCATGTGCATCATTATTTTATTGCAATGTATATTAAATATGATGCATTTAAAGAAATGACTTTAATGATGGCCTTTGAGGCCATGTTTTGAGCCATGGAGAGATGTTTTGGCATAGAGATTCTTTTCTCACTAACAAATTATATCATCTTTTGCCATTATCAGACTAGTGGGATAGATATATTCTTTCTAAGAGAGGCAAAATAAAATATCATCTAGTGAGGTAACAAATTTTAGATTTGGTAAATACCTTTAATGTTGAACTAAGAAGTGTCTTTAAATTTTTATGAAGATATGAAGTTTCCCAAACAAGGAATATAGTTATGTTTCCAGCTTTGTATTTTAATTCCTTACCTGAAAAATAAGTTTTTACTCTGAAATAAAATGCACAACCTTTAACTGATTTAGAAATAAAATTCTTTTAGCACAAATTCCCCTTTCAGGGTCCTTAAGTGTGTCCCAGTATATTTACCTCAAATCAATTCACCAATCCTGCCAAAAATATTCAGCTAATACTTTGAAAAGCATGTGTGAGTGAGTGCTTTAAAGGAGTTCTCTGGTATCTTCAAAGAATAAACTGTTTATTGATTCATTCATTCATTGTGGGAAGCAAATTAACTAGATGACTCTGTGCTTTCTCATTATGTATTTAGTTCAAAAGAAATTCAGATCCAATGGACTACACTAGGTCATCTCTTGGCATAACTATGAAGATGTAAAATTATTAAAAAATCTACATATATTTCAGTGGACTTCACCCTGATATGGTTCCATCCACTCCAGAAAACTAGGATACTACCTCTGACCCATTTCTATCACTCCCTCAAAACACATTTACTTACTCCCGTCCTATCAAGGGCCAAAACTCTGGATTTTTTTTTTTCAGCTTAAACTTTTAGCTTTATCTTCTTTTACTGTCATTTAGAGGAATGATAAGTAATAAAAGTTAAGTGGAGATTGATTTTTTTAAATAATTAACCATGAAAACCCTTTAGAAACAAAAGATTTGTCATTTGAAAAGTAAGTCAGATGATACAAACTTCAGATGCCCCTACAGAAGGCAAGATTTTTGGAGTTGCAGAGACCAACTCCTTGGTTCCTAAAACCTAATGTAAGCACAAATACTGTGTGTCAGGCCCAAAACATGCAATGGAGCTTGGAGAAGAGAATAGATTTTCACTAGAAGAAGACAAAATGTTAATAGCTTTCTTTTCTGAATTGCTTATATTGTTTGACCACTGATTTTTAGATCAGCCTGTTCCTTTCTATGCTTTTAGTATGGTTCCTTTTGCCCTGTTCCTTTCTATGCTTTTAGTGTAGTTCCACGAAAAGCAACCACCTGCTTGTTCTTTTCCCCCAGCATCACTGAGGCAACTCGTTGAAGTCCATCCTAATGCATGAGTAGAATAGGTAGTAGTTAAGGGCATTAAGAAAACTGGCCCTTCCCCAAATCTTCCCTCTACTCTCCTTCAATCCTAGTTTCAAAAATAAATCAGTAAAGCATTTAATTCTAAAGTCAGAGATTAGACATAAAATATTTATAACACATGGAACTTATATGAGGTAGTAACATACCATCTTAACCTATGATTAAACACTGACCAAAAGACTCAGTGTCTAAAGAGAGAAACAGTGAAACACAGCAGATTTATGTAATCAGTTAAAAATATCAAATTTCACCTTCATCAAAATTACACATTTTCAAGGGGAAAGCGTGAGGCCAATATTGTTTTGTTTTGTTTTGTTTTAATTCCTGTAGGCATTGGACACTAGCTGGCTTCATTCACATTTTGACTGATATGATTGATCAAGTGATATATAAGATTTTCTGTTAAGTGAAATAAGAAAAATAGTTGATTTACATAAAAATATTACTCTTGAGAAAAACAGTATTTTAAAAGAAAGGCCAGCATGTTTGGAACTTGGTCCTTGTATTTCAGTAACTATAGTCAATATTAGTTATTTTCTGATTTTATTATTTCCAAAGAACAGACAGTATCCCAGTGCAGTGAATTCATTTTCTTCCCTGACAGGATAGCTAAAAGCCCAGAAATAGAAATCCTTTGTTCCCTTGTCAGCAAGGGATAAAATACCATTTTGCAAGTTCTGAAAAACAATATTTATGCCTTCAGATTTGTGTACTGTGCTTTAAAAGAAAGTCAACTTACTTGTTTACTAATCACACCTTAAAGCATTATTACTAGGGAAGCATATATGATTCATATGAAGAAGTATAAACCATAGGAGAAAAGAGGAATTTGCCCTAGATTTAGATTTCACTACGTATAGCAACAACTCAATGTACCGTTATTTGTCAGTGAACAAATATATAGACAGCTAGATGTAGAGACAAATATTAATCAATGAAAAATGGGAAGTAATACCTAAAAGTACGTTGCCAAATATTTAGTTGTTTCTCTTCAAGTAGGCTATAATGTGGCCAGGCCAAATCTCACTTTGTCAGCTGACTTCCAAATAGCTATGGCAAAGGGCTTCTTGTCTTACAGATCTTCTTGTAAAAATTAACCCATGTCTTTATGAAATAGTCTCCTAGAGATCTGGGCAAGGTGACAGACATAGTGCGGTTTCCCCACCCCAGACCTCTCTCTCCCCAGACCTCATGGACAAACCCACTCTTGCAGCTTCCTCCCCCACTTTCTAAGATACATTCCCCACTCTCTGAATTCTCTAGGCTTTGGAGTTCAAGCATCTTTGTTGTCATTTGGTTCCATGAAATAGAAGCCATCTCCAGCTCTTGAGGAAGAAACAAGAGAACATATTACTTTAAAAAAGTCTTCTCATGAAAAAAGGGTCTCTGACAGGACTTGGAATCAAAAACTGAAAAGGCATCAAGAATCTGACGCACTTCTCTCAGCTTATCTGCTCCCTAAATACTGTTTTTTTTAATGAACTGTACACAAGAGGAAAGGATGCCTTCTCCCTAGTCTGTCATGAATGTGCATGTACTCACTTGAGAGGTGTGAGAACTGGAATTTGAAGTCCAAATACAACAATTCCAGGGAGAGAGATTACAAAGGAACGGCTTTCATCTTTGCTCTGGTTTCTAACAGCAATACAGAAGATGCAGTTGACATGTAGAGAGAATAATTTTTAAGATCTCCCTCCTCTTGTATACCAAACTATTTTTAGTATTAATTAAGAAATGAAACAAATAGTAAGAGTGGCCAGAAAAATTTTCAGGCTGTGGAAAAAACCATTATTCTTTGTGTATGTAATCATGCTAGTGAAAATTAATATTAGGTGAATATGTATAAAATAAAACAAACATCAAGTCCACAAAGGAGAAAAAATAATGAATCAGTAATTTTAATTATATTAATGTATAGCTTGAAAAAGAGATGAAACATTTATACCCATGTATTCATCTGTCTCAGTAAAGAAAAAGAACATTACAACTGTGTCTTTGAGTCTTCTACATATTGTGTCATGACATTATAGAAATTTGTATTTCTCCTAACCATGTTCAGTAGACAGCAGAGCTAGATTTATTAGTCTTCATTTAAAGTTCATAAATCATTTTTATTAATTTTAATTTCTAAAATGTATTTTTTTTGCCAAACAACAGACATACAGACAGCTGTGAGAATCCCGAAATGTGTACAAAAGTTAGGCAGAGCTTCACAAAAATTCCATTTGATGCTAAATCCCTAAAATCGCAAGACTATTGAATCAGTCTTCAAGATTGATCTGAGTGACTTTTTGATGTCTCTGCAACCAAACAGTTTAAACAAATAACGTCTTATGGTCACTAAGATAAAATGAAAGTAACTCAGTTCTATTTTTTTGGCTTTTACAATCATTGTACACTGTACTATCATTGTTCAATATTAATCTGCTGTTGAAATGTAGGAATACATAGTATTCAGGGTCGTAGTTATGGATTCTAAATGAAGAGATTTTGAGCATTTTTCAGCTCTTATATAGAAACAAGTGCCTGTAAGGGTGTCTGGGTGGCTCAATTAGTTAAGTCTAACTCTTGATATCCGCACCTGTCCTGATCTCAGGGTCATGAGATGGAGTCCTGATAGGGCTTTGTGCTGGACATGCAGCCTGCTTAAGACTCTCTCACAAGTCAATTGTCATATGGTTTCACTTATTTGTGGAGCATAAGGAATACCATAGAGGACGTTAGAAGGAAAGGAAAAGTGAATTGGGGCAAATCGGAGGGCAGATGAAGCATGAGAGACTGGACTCTGAGACACAAACTGAGGGTTTTGGAGGGGAGGGGGGCGTGAGCCTGGTCGTGGGTATTAAGGAGGGCACGTATTGCATGGAGCACTGGGTGTGGTGCATAAACAATAAATCTTGGAACACTGAAAAAATAAAATTAACTTTTAAAAAAAGACACATCAATAGATGTTCACATTTTTTCTGTATACTTGATGAATTGGTTACAGCCAGCTTAAAATGTATTCACCGTCCTTAGGGACAATGGGTTTAAATAAATGGTAATGACTGTTTAATTAAAAAAAAAAAAAAAGACTCTCTCTCTCTCTCTCTTTCCCTCTGCCCCTCCCCATGTGTTCCCTTGCGTGTGTGCTCTCTCTCCCTCTCTCTATATATAAAAGAAAGAGAGAGAAATGGAGAAAGCAAGAAAGAAGAAAGGAGGGGAGGGAGGAAGGGAGGAAGGAAGGAGGGAAGGAAAGAAGGAAAGGGAGAGGAGGGAAGGGAAAACGTGTGAAGGGGGGAGGGGAGGGAAGGGGGAAGGAAGGAAGAAAGAAATGCATGTCGCTGGACCCACTTGTTTTAAGAACCACTGTGTAAGGGAGGATTTTAAAAAATTAAATTCTGGGGTGCCTGGGTTGCTCAGTAGGTTAGACATCTGACTTTGGCTCAGGTCATGAACTTAGGTCCTGGGATAAAGCACCAAGTGGAACTCTTACCCTTTAGGCTCAGCACTCAGCCAGGAGTCTGCTTGTCCCTTTGCCCTTACCCCTGCATGGGCGTGCTTTCTCTCTTAAATAAACAAATAACATCTTAAAAAAAAATTAAATTCCCACTTAAAGTACAATATTAATTAAATTTAAGAGCAATGTGCTAAATCAAAATCTTATATATGTATTACTATTGCAACTCCCACTAACCACAGTACTGGTTTAGACATTAGCACAACAAATGATGATTTAGGAGGAGGAAGAGTATTCAAATTGCTGGTTTATGGTAATTGTAAAAATGTAAGTAGTTTTAATCATTTTTATTTATTTATTTATTTTTATTTCTAAAGGCAATGGACTCTTATCTCCTGCTCTGTGGGGGAAACTTCTCCTACCACCTTGCCCTTTCTTATTATCCTTGTTAGATGTCATCTGTGGGCAACTAGGTCACTTAGTACTAAAGTGTCTCTTGGGTACCCCACTCTGAGTAATATGATAATTAAGAGAAAAATTTTGATCTGGATAAGGGCTCCAAAGAGATCCCTCACAGTAGCTGATAGTTTATTTAAGGGAAGAATGTATTAGGCTTTCTATTTATAAGGGATTTCTCTATGTTTTAAGTCATCTGTTATGTATTATACCCTTCATGATTTTTTTTCTGCATAACAAACATACACATCTTTTGCTTAATTTGTACTTAGTTACCTTATACCTTTATTTCTATTTAAGGAGTTCTTATTTTTCTTTAAAAAAAAATTGTATACTCTAAGAATGTCTCTCTGTTGACTTTTTCTCCAGCAACATGCTAATCTCTTTTATTGGTTTTAATAGCTCCTAGTTCTCTTAGATTATCAATACTGAATAAGAATTCATTTCATGTTTCTTATTGAGTGGGGGTATAGCTCAGTGGTGGAGCATTTGACTGCATATTTCTTATTGAATTGACTACAACTTAGAGATAGGGAAAGTGGACTTTCCTTTATTGTCCTCAATTTAATGGGAATAGGTGAAGAATATCACCATTGAGTAAGTAATGAATGCTATTGGTAGATATATTTTTTAAAATTTACATTATAACCTTTTCCTTCTTCTCCCCTTAGTTGAGAAAACTAATTTTTTAATTATAAATGAGTGTTAAATTTTTCAAATGCTTTTGAATAGATCTTTAAAAGACCATGTTACTTTTCTCTTTTTAACTATGGCCGATAATATAAGTAGATTTTCTGATGATGAATCACCCTTGGATTCCCAAGACATACTACTTAATCCTGATGAATTTTTAATTATACTGAAGTATATTTCCTAGAATTTTATTTAGGAATTTTGCATCTATGTTAGTAAGTAATATTTGCCTGTAGTTTTCTTTTATTGCATATTCCCTTTTTTCTTTCACAATCAAGTTACACACTCCTGATAAATGACTTGGATGTATGTTCCTCTATTTTTAACTCTCTGAAAGAGTTTGAATAAGACAGGCATCATCTCTGCCTAAACTCATTAGTAAAACTATCTACTTCTCTTGTCTTTTTTCCCTTTTTTTTTTTTTTAAGGAAGTGTCTTATTACCAGTCCAATTACATAAATATTTGGAGTTTTATTAAGAGTTTCTATCTCGGGGTGCCTGGGTGGCTCACTGGGTTAAAGCTTCTGCCTTCAGCTCAGGTCATGATCTCAGGGTCCTGGGATTGAGCCCTGCATTGGGCTCTCTGCTCAGCAGGGAGCCTGCTTCCTCCTCTCTCTCTGCCTGCGTCTCTGCCTACTTGTGATTTCTGTCTGTCAAATAAATAAATAAAATCTTTAAAAAAAAAGAGTAAAGAGTTGAGTTTCTATCTTTACTCAAATTAATTTTTTAAAAGATTTTATTTATTTATTTGAGAGAGAGACAGTGAGAGAGTGCATTAAAGGGGAGAAGGTCAGAGGGAGAAGCAGACTTCCCGTGGAGCTGGGAGCCTAATGCGGGACTCGATTCTGGGACTCCAGGATCATGAACTGAGTGTAAGGCTGTTGCTCAACCAACTGAGCCACCCACGTGCCCCTTGATAATTATTATTTAGTTAGGCAATACATTATTTCATGTAAGTTTTCAAATTCATCATAAAAATTTTTATAATATGTTTTATATTTTTAAAATATTTTATTCTCTTTGTGTTTATTAATTATTAATGTTGTCTATTTGTACCTTTCCCCATTTTTTAAAATATAATGTATTATTTGCCCCAGGGGTACAGATCTGTGAATCATCAGGCCTTTGCCCATGATCTATATTGGTAGAAGGATATATATATATTTTTAGATTTATTTTATTTAGATTTGAAGAGAATCTGCAAATCCTCCTTTCTATTGTTTCTGTGCTTTAAATTTCATTAATTCCCACATATTCTTAGTATCATATTTTTCTTACCCAGTTTTACTATAATGTTTTTCCCCAGCTTCTTGAAGTCAATGCCTGTATCTTTTAAAGCTGTGCTTCCACCTTTAAATGACTTTAGCTGTATCTCAAGAGTTCCTATTCAGTCCTTTCATTTTCATTCATTTCTAAGTATTTGGTAATTTCCATTTTGATATTCTCTTTACCCACAATGTTAATTAGTAATGTTTTTATAAGTTTGCAAACATTTGTGTTTGGGGGAAAAAATTAATTGTTGTTTTCAAATTTAATTGATTTACAGCCAGACAATGTGTTATATGTGCTATCAATTATTTGAAATAGCTTGAGATATCCTTTGAAATCTATTAGGTAATCTATTTATGTAAATTGGCCATATGTACACATATATTGATTAAGGTTGTTAACTGTAGTAATCAAGTCTTCTATTTCCTTGCTGAATTGTTTGTAAGCAAGAACTCTCAGTTTACAATAAAAATGGCTTCAAAAAATCTCTGAATTTAAAAATGGATTTACTAAATTAATTGTAAAATAATCCTGACAGTTTTGCTTTATGTATTTGAATGCTATCTTGTCAGTTTACATTATGATACTTTCTTTGTGCATTTTCTCATTTATTATTATATAATGTGATTTACTCATTTCAAGCAAATTTCCTTTTTGTTCTCATTTGCATGTAATTTAATCTTGTGCATCAACATTGTTAGGTCAGTGTTTCATAGTTTAGCTCTATTCATTGGTTTTAAACATTTTTATGTAGTTTTGTTTCAGTTGTGACATTTACACAGTATATGGCAGAATTTCTAAATCATTGGGGAGTGATAAATTAATTTCTACGTATCCATCATTATTATTAATATATTTTAATTTATATCTATTATATGCTATTTGCTATTTTGAATTGTTTTCCTCTGTTTTAACTTCTTTTATTTTTTCCACCTTCCTATGTCCAGGTGAAATTTTTTTTACAGTATTTTACTCTCTAAATTCTGTTTTGATTTAGTAACAATAGATTATATTTTAATTAAGCAATTCTCTTAATTATTTAGCACAAAAATTTTTAACATTTACAGTTATCCCTTAAACAACATGGATTTGAACTGTGTGGATTACTTACATGCAGATTTTTTTAAAGAATAAATACAGTACAGTACTATCAATGTATTTTATTGTCCTTATGATTTTCTTAAATAATGATTTTTTTCTTTAGCTTACTTTATTGTAAGAAAACAGTATGTAATAATATAACATACAAAACGTGTTACTCAATCTTTTATGTTATCAATAAGACTTACCGTCAGCAATAGGCTATGAATAGTTAAGTTTTGGTGAGTTAAGAATTATACGTAGATTTTCATCTGTGTAGCAGTCAGCACCCCTAAGGCCCCCCATTGTTCAAGAATTAACTGCATTTTTAATAACATAGTTCTAAAAATTTAAGTTCCTTCACTTGAACAGGGCAAGGAGCTTAAACATGTTTCACACACACTGAAAATCTGGCTGTCTATGTTTTTATTGCTACCTATAGTTTTAAATTTCTAATATATAAGTAATGAATGATTTACAGTCATAGTTAAGTAGGTTAGTTAAGTAGTACATAGTTAGTTAAGTAGTACATAATTCATTTACTAAATCTTTGCTTTTCTTCTTTCTTGCGTCCCATAACATTCAAAAGTTAATCCTTTTTTTTTCTTTTTATTGAAGTGACTATTTTAGTAATTGTTTTTGCTGAAAATAGGAGAATGGTAAACCTTGTTTTTCCAATGTATCTGGTTATGTTTTTATTTTCCTTCATTCTTAACTATGCACTGTTTAGAAAACATTCCTCTAGGTCATCTAATTCTGATTCTGTGGATGGATTTGAGCCCTTTAATTGACTTTAAGTGAATTTAGAACTCTGCTAATTGTATGTGACAGATAGCAATGTAAAATAACTCTTACCTGTAGACACCCAAACTCTGTCTAAGGGAGATTCAGTTTACTTCACTTCCACATTGGTAGAAGATAGTTATGCCTCTTTTGCACATTTCTTTCAATGTTCCTGATTTATAAATGTGTCTGATGTTTGTATTATCCTTTGAATTGCTTGTAACATCCTATTTATTACCTGATTAATAATGAATTAAACATGACCTTTAACACATGGTCAGTTTTTGAAATGTACGATAATCTTATATCTCTATGAAAGTTACGATTTTACTTTTATTTCAAAAATTGTCCTCTAACACAGGTATACAAATTTGGGAGGAACAGTCGTGAGACCAGTTAAGTTTTTAAGTGTTTATTAGACAACTGATAGGAAACATTGAGTCATTTGGATTTTTAAATCTCATTTGGAAGAAGGGTCTGTTCTGTATCCATGGATTTAGGAACAGTGAACATTTAGATAATATTTAAATTTGAAAGGATGAGCTCACTAAAGAAGTGTATGTAAATGGATAAGAGTACTAGGGACTAAATTCTGGCATGCCATTACTGTGGTAATAGAAGAGCATTTTAAATACATTTAAAATTATTTTAGAGCATCAACACATATATTTACCCTGCTGTCTTTTCACATTTAAAACTGTGTAGTATATGCAGTCATAGAAGACAGTTAATATTTGTCAATTGTTTTTATTTATTCATTTTATTTTTCATTCTTTCTTTTATTCTATCAACATTGAATTAAATACTACTTATCTATGGTCCAAGTCTCACCATTTCAATTCAAGAATTTATAATTGGTTAGATTGATTTACACATAATTTCATTCATTTCCTTCTAGGCTTTACTCTAGTATTTTGCAGATAATTATAGGTTCACATGATAAAAGTTTGACACCTCTTAGAAAACTATTTCATATTACCTAATCTTTTGGCATGTAATTCTCTCAAACACTCTATAGCAGGACAATTTAATTCACAGTCAGTGTTATTATCCCACATGTCATCTTGCCTAATAATTATATATATATATTTTTGTTGTTGTTGTTGTTGTTTATATCCTACTAAGATGGTGCTTTATATACTTGCTTTAGCCTTCTTGATCCAAATTTCCTAGAGTCATCCATTTTATATAGAGAAAAATGGTAGACAATTATAATGATAGACAATTACAAACACTCTTCTTTTTGCTGGGTTGACAACAAGGAGAAACTAAAACAGTGAAACTCATTTGTGAGTATAACTTTCTAAAATGGTGAAGAAAGCAGTTTTCCTAAAAAGTTTAATAAGTCACCAGGCAAGCACTACTGTCAAAAAGCTCCAGTCTTAGTGCTCTTTCCCTAAAACTATGATACTGTCTTCAAAGTGGATTGGTTTTTTTTTAAGTTTTTTTTTTTTGATTTTGTATTTATTTATTTGACACAAAGATAGATCACAAGTAGGCAGAGAGGCAGGCAGAGAGAGAGAGAGAGGGAAGTAGGCTCCCTGCTCAGCAGAGAGACCGATGTGAGGCTCGATCCCAGGACCCTGAGATTATGACCTGAGCTGAAGGCAAAGGCTTAACCCACTGAGCCACCCAGGCGCCCCAAAGTGGTTTGTTTTTAAGAGTCTCCACTGAAAAGGGCTATTCCACGGATAGTTATTACACAAATTTGCAAAATCATATCATCATTTTATACATTAACGTCTTTCATGCCCCTCTTCATAAAAATCTGACAGAACTGAAATTCAGGAATACTCTTGGTTATATAATAAGAAGCCAATAAAGCTCCCACTGAGGAGCCCATAGAAGAATCTGTAAAAGTCTCTTAATTGAAGAAATATTCAAAATACTATGTGAGAATTGATCTGATATTCAAGGAATGGATAAAGAAGATGTGGTGTCACACACACACTCAATGGAATGTTATTCAGCCATCAAAAAGAATGAAATCTTGCCATTTGCCGTGGTGTGGATGGAACTAGAGTGTATTATGCTAAGCAAAATAAATCAGAGAAAAAGCAAATACCATATGATTTCACTCATATATGGAATTTAATAAGCAAAACAGATGAACATAGGGGAAGGCAAGGAAAAATAAAAACAAGAACAGAGAAGTACACCAAAAGAGACTCTTAGCTATAGTTCACAAACTGAGGGTTGCTGGAGGAGAGGTGGGTGGGGAAGAGTGCTAAATGGATCTTGAGTATTAAGGAGAGGCCTTGTGAGGAACACTGGGTATTGTATGTAAGTGATGGTAGGTAAATTCTACTCCTGAAAATAGCACTACACTATATATTAACTAACTTGGAGTTTAAATAAAAACTTGGGAAGAAAATAAAATTAATGACAACAAAAAAAGAAATAGAAACACATTTAAAAATATGGTCTGATAATTTATTACAGCAAGGAAAAGGGGATGAGAAATGTGATTATAGATACGAAGTTCAAGAAACAGAATCCTCATATTAAATTAAGTAATACTTACTGTGGGCTCCATGCTGTCTTGTGTTGATGAAGTAAACTTCTTACGGTAAAATCTGATCTCTTTGACGATTTCAGTTTGCCATAGTTCCTTGTAGTTCCTAGCACATGTGAATTTTCAGATGCCTTTCAGTTTTTATCACAGTAATTGTCCTTTAGGGTGCATCTTAAAATCCAACTGCTTTTTCTCCTTTAATAGATATAACATGTTCAGAGAATGATGCAAATTTGGGGAATTCTTCATTTGTTTCAGGCCTCTGAGCCTTTGCTTGCGCTATGACCACTTCCTGGGATGTCCTTTCTTAATCCTTATTCACGTTACCTGTTCCCTACCACAGGTGTTATTCTTTTCTACCTCTGTCTGTGTCAATCATTCTTTTTTTCTTCTGATAGCAGTTCCTGCATTGTTGCAACCTTGCCTTGGCCTTTGTCTTTTTTTTTTTTTTTAAAGATTTTATTTATTTATTTGACAGAGATCACAAGTAGGCAGAGTCAGGCAGAGAGAGAGGAGGAAGCAGGCTCCCTGCTGAGCTGAGAGCCCGATGCGGGACTCGATCCCAGGATCCTGGGATCATGACCTGAGCCGAAGGCAGAGGCCTTAACCCACTGAGCCACCCAGGCGTCCCGGCCTTTGTCTTTTTGATGCTTCATGGAGTGTAAGCTGTAAACATGCTGTAAATATTTTCCCTTCTAAGCATCCACTAACCTTCTCTGTTTGGGGAATCCCCACCTTATGAGGCTTGGTGGGAAAAACATGCTCCCTTATAAAAGCTGAAATTATTGTATTATCTGCTTTCCAAAGTCCCTTGCATTTGTGGCTTGGACTAGTGGACTAGATCCCACTAACCAGAAACACAGGCAAGACTTTGACTTAAGGGTACAGGACTGACTTAGGACTCAGGAAGGACCTAAAAGGAAGTAACAGAATCAGAGATTTCAAAGTGGAATTCCTAGTATATTAAAGACAGGGAGATTCATTTCAGCATCTAGTTGTGGTCTTAGCTGTTATAACTGAGCCAGCCTGGCCTGGTTTTGTAGTATTCCCAACAATTCCATCAACTATCTTTTTTTTTTTTTTTAAGATTTTATTTATTTATTCACTTGACAGAGTGAGAAAGAGATCACAAGTACGCAGAGAGGCAGGCGGGCGGGGGGTGCGGGGAGCAGGCTCCCCACTGAGCAGAGACCCTGATTTGGGGCTTGATCCCAGGACCCTGAGACCATGACCTGAGCCAAAGGCAGAGGTTTAACCCACTGAGCCACCAAGGCGACCCTTCCATTAACTATCTGAAAATATCTCCATCAAATTCCTTGTCATCCTAATCAGCCAAATTTGCTAGCTTCCCAGGGGCAAAGATCATCTATGATTTTCTTTTTTTTCCCTCAGTGTTTCAACTCCAGTGATTTCTAACTCAGAGTAATTGATCAATAAATGTTTAGTGTTCCCAGTCACCTCTTCCATGAGGAACCTGTCTTTCAGGTGGTAGTAAACTTATACTGTGTACTTGCATGTCAGTGATGAGGCAGGAAAAAAGGAGAGGGAAATAGAAAGGAGGAAGAGATGAGAGTATCAACTGGGAATTTGTCTTTAATAAGATCATCCAAGGCCCTTGGTACCCCATTTGTTGTTTGATGATTTCCACATTCACATTGACTTACAGATATGTAAATTTTACTTCATGGACCTCATTTTTCTTTGGCTGGAAAAATCAAAATGCCACACACAACACTTGTTCTGTGGAAATTGAGCATAAGAGATTCTTCTGTCTTCATTAAGGTGTTAATGAGCTAGGTCAGATGTTTATAGATTTTCATCAAATTAATCAAAGAACCCTATAGTCAACTTGACTTCCTTTTTCCAGAGTTCATTAAAATATAATCTTTGGCAATTAAATGGAGCATTGCTTATCTGTTGCTGGGATACCATTACCTCCTCTAGTCAAGAAGGTACTTGTGATGGAGAGACAGAAAAATAATGTTTGGCCATTTGCCCATCTGGAAGGTATTCATCATTATCAGAATATTAGCTTTCATAAGCTACTGTAGCTACTAGAGCTAGAAAAAAAATAGTCTGAAGAATTGCTTTTACAGTTGTGGAAAATTGTCCTAATGGCAAGAATTCAAATATTTAAGGTCACTTAGAAAATTAGGGGTAAAATCTGGGCTATTATACTGTATCATATGTTTATCCATTTTGTTCTTGTTCCTAAAGAAAGATTCCACTGTGGCTAGGCAATCCCCATTTTCCTCAGCAAAATATATTTAGTTTCTAACTCTATACTCTTGTGTATGACTGTTTTTTTGTGTGAGACAATTATCTTCAGTTTTCTTCCTATATATCAAAATCAAACTCATTAGGAGCAGGAATCCTAGACTGAGCTTAACGAGGAATTTAGGGCTATCATGTCATGTCTGACAAACTTGGTAACTCAGGACACTAGGAACCTATTAAGAAGAAAACCATTTACTCCCATACACAGATAGACACTGAAGACGGAAAGTACCAGCTGAACTGAACTGAAGCTATCATTACTCCTCCATTGTCTTCATTAAGTGTACTATTCCAGGAAACTCTTTCCCGTGCAGATAACTTGATTGCTCATTAAAGGAGTTGCCCAAAATAGCCATCAACATTTTAGTTGAATTTTTGCCTTGTTATTTTCATCAATTCTACCATTCTACTGTAAGCCTTATCTAATCCTAATCAAATTCTCACTTTCAAATACCTGCCTTAAACCAAATTTAAAATTATTTGTAAATACTTCTCTTGCCTTTCCCCCTCAGAGACATTCCAAAGGTCTCCGATTCTCCTTTACTGTGGTAAACGATAACCTCAGCTTTGTTTTATTAAGAGGTTGTGTTGGTTATATCTAGGGAGAAGTCAGTTGACACTACACAAAAGCTGAAGAATTTTCTGGGGGAAAGGTGTCCTTGTGAAAGAAAGAGTCCAGAATTATATTATATTATATTTCTTTGATAAAGAAATCAAGTGTGAGTCATTGAGATGACAGTTCTCTATATAGCAAAGTGTTTCTCTTTTATTTTTAAGATTTATTTATTTATTTGTGAGTGACTGAGGAGTGTGAGTATGTACACATGAGTTGGGAGAGGGGCAAAGGGAGAGGAAGAGACTCTCAAGCAGACTCCCTGCTGAGTGCTGAGCCCCACATAGGACTCTATTTTACAACCCATGAGATCATGACTTAAGCCAAAACCATGAATTGGACACAACTGACTGAGCCACCCGAGTGCCCCTCAAAGTGTTTCTTAACATATTTTGTCTCTGTTTGTGGCCACCATGAGAAAATGATCAAAACTTAATGATAATTAAAGACTCTATAGGATATTGAGGTAAAAACTGCTTGGGTAATCTTGTGACTCAAGGTTACCAGGAAAGAAACGATGGAATAACTTATGACTAACATAGTGGGAGAAAGTAAAGGTTGCTGGAAAACGTCAGCCAATAAAAAGTAATAATAAAAAATAACCATTAATCTTAGCAAATACAATGAGCAGCACTTGGTTACGGCAGCAGTCTGTCCTAGGGATTCTGTGGAGAACACTCATTGATTGCAACTCAGAGCCTATCACTCTTAGATTCTATCACTTCCAGATTCCCCAGAAAGACGAATTTTGTGAGTTAGGTATCTATACCTGGATGCTTTCACCCTGAGAGTAGGTTCTTGTTACAGAAACTGCCAGACCTCATGTAGTATTATGTGGCAGTTGGAAAGTACAGACTTGCTTAGAGAAAAAATATGAACTCAGTAATTAGAGATAACTACTTCACATTTTAGTATATATTTGTCCATTCTAATGCTTATTTTAAACAGGTAAATGTGCATTTTTATTTAATGAAACTACTTATAATTCTAATAGTTTTATCATACAGTCATTTAAGTTTACAAATATATTTAAAACATATTCCCATGTAAACAATTAACTAGATCATTTTAATGACTTATTTAAATTCACTGAGTGGATATACTCTCATTATTGCCAATTTGTTGTATATAATTTTAAACAATCTCCACTGAAACTTTTTTTACATATATATTGTCACAGTGTGAAGATTCCTCAAAAAACTAAAAACAGGCTACCCTATGACCCAGCAATTGCACTATTGGGTATTTACCCCAAAGATACAGATGTAGTATAAAGAAGGGCCGTATATACCCCAATATTCATAGCAACAATGCCAACAATAGCCAAACTGTGGAAAGAGCCAAGATGCCCTTCGACAGATGAATGGATAAAGATGTGGTCCATATATACAGTGGAATATAACTCAGAAAGGATGAATACCCAACTTTTGCATCAACATGGATGGGATTGGAAGAGATTATGTTACTCTTGGTGTTTTTGCTTTTGTAGTTTTCTCTTTTCTGTATTTTACTAATTTTCTCTGGGTATACTCCCCCCTTTTTTTCTGTTATGCCTAAAATAACTTTTTTATCATTAAAGATGTATAACTTTGGTCAAGTGTATGCAGAGTAAATATTATCTTGTATTTCGTCTTTTAATTTTACTTATCGTACCTTTATTATATTAAAAAATTAATGTTTTAAAGTCAAAATGGTAATGCTCTTATTTTTATAGTTTCTAACTTTGAGACTAAAGTATACAGGTCCTTTCTAATTGCAAGACAACATATTGATTTACATTTTATTCTAGTAATTTTATAGTTACCTTTACTCTTAAAATGTCAAATCTATGGTGGATTGTTTTATTAGAGGCCTAGATCTTCACTTATTTCCTTTCCAAAGTAAATAAATTATTTCAACAGCTTTTTTGTGTTTGGCTCTCATCCACTTACCAATTTATTATCTATATACTTAAATATGTATCTAGAACCTAAAATCAGATATTTTTGTTGCATTTCTCAGATGTCCTTTATTTTTCTGCCTGACTTCCTATACCAGTACAATACTGCTTGAATTACTGAGGTGCTGTCATGTGTTTTAATTTTTAGTAGGAAATTACCACCCTCACTATCTCTTTGTTCAAAAGTATGGCTCCTCAAAGGCTTTAATTATTTAGATAAACTTTAGAATCATGTATCATCCTCCAAAAATAATGCCCTAGAAGTTTTCTTTGGAATGAAATTGATTTATAAATTGAATTGATAGAAAATTTGATGTGTGTGTGTAATATCAAAGCTTATTTGATTGAAATACAAACTTCATTAGTGGAGGATATTCAAAATAAATAAACTCATGTCATTTTAAAGCTGTATTAGTGAGATTATTTTGGTTATTAGCAACTGAAACTGATTCTGATAAATAAAGCACAGATAGATTTGGAAAAATCGAAATCGCTCCCAAAGGAGAAGGCAGAGGCAGAAAGCTCTGGAAACCAAAGGAGCCCCTGACTTTCCATGAAATGACTTGCCTCCATCACTTTCTGTCCTTTTCATTATAGCGAGTGTGTTAAGTTATACACATTTATATACTTTTTAGTTTGTTTTTTAAATTTTGCATCAGAACATACATACAATATGCAAAAAACAAACACGCACACAAAAAAACACATTCACACACACACACCCACACACACCCCTTAAATATATTGCTTAATTCCCCAAAATAAACACTAGTATAATCACCTTCAACATAAGAGAGAGTATTGTCAGCACCTTCAAATATCTCCTAATGATCTTTGCAATCTCTACCTCTCTTTTTGCTCTAAAAGTAATTATGCTAACTTTTAACATAGTATCATTGTGCCTCTTATTAACTTTAATTGAATTATGTATCACATTAATTTTTATCTGGCATTCTTGGCTCACTCTTTTGTTTGCTAAGTTTGTAGCTGTAGTTTTTCTTGTTCTCTGCAGCATTAGAGAATATTCCATTGTATGAACAGTTGAGTTTTATTCATCTTTTTCCTCTTACTGCTGTGAAAACTTTTATCCTTGATTTCTCCTATGATTAATTCTGCAAAGAACATTCTTATGCATTTCTCTTGGTGCATATCACACCTCTGGTGAATGTATATCTAAGAGTGGGGCATAGCACATGTATATTTTCAACTCTAGCAAATAATATCAAATACCTTTCTAAAGGGGTGGTACCAGTTTACACGCCTGCTGTCAATCAGACTTTTCCCCTTAGTCCACATCCACAAAAAAGATTGACTATGTGAATCTTTGTAACTTTGCCATTCTGAAGACTATGTAGTGGCATCTCATTGCAGTTTTAACTGCATTTCTCTGATTATTAATAAAGCTGGGTCTGTTTTATAGGTTAATTGGCCATTTGAATATTCTCATTGGGATATCCTCTTTTGGATAGTTCCTGATTAGTGTCTTATATATATTAATATTTGGTTGTCATTTTTCTTTCTGACTTACATAGGTATTTTATATATCTTAGATATAAACACTTTGCTCGAGATGTTACAAATATATTAATACTTAGCCTTGCACTGTCTTAATGGCATCTTTTAGTGAAAAAAAAATCTTAATTTTACTATAGTCAAATTTGCCAATTCTTAGTACTGTAATTGTTTCCTTGTCCTGCTTAAAAAATAGCTCATGTTCCAAAGTAATAAAGAAATGATGTTCTAGGAAATCTAATGTTTTACCTGTCATGTATCAATATTCAGTATTCTTGGGTTGGTTTTTTACTAATTAATTGTATGAGAAAGGGAGGCATGCATTTGTTTCTAATTCAGTAATCTAATTGTCCTAGCTCCCTATGGCTTTGGAGGATTATCAGATCTTGTTCTTTCACTGAAAATTGCCATAATTTAGACAATAAAAGATATGATCACCTTCCAACTGATCAAGCAGTGTTTATTTTAAAGGACAAGCATAAACTCATTGCTCAGCAGTAAGTTTTATCTTAAATTCAGTTTTCACATATATATAGTTCTGTTCTTGGACTCTATTCTATTCAGAGGCATAATTGCTTATTCTTGTACCAGTGCCAAACTGTTTCAAATCAGCTGTAAAATAAATTCTATTATCTCCTATAATAAACCATTATTTCCTCCCATTTTGGTTATCTTCAAGACAGAGCTCTTCTTTTTCTTTTTCCTTTTCACATAATTTTAGGTGTAATTTGTTAATTTTTAAGAAGTTCTGATTTTAACTGGGATTTAGTTGGGATTGAATCTCTGGATGAATTTGCCTGTCTTAATTCATGTGCAGGTAATATTTACCCACTATTTAAATATCCTTCAATTTTTCTAAATGGTACTTTATAGTGTTCTGTATAGATGTCTTACCCATAATTCATTAGTTTAATTATTAGATATTTGATATATTTGCCACTACTTAAAATGGTATCTTTAGCTTAATTTTATTAAGTGTGTAACTAGTATAAAGAAATAAAATTAATTCTTATCTATTAACTTTAACAGTCAGCAACCTCAGTAAACATATTATTTCTAATAAACAGATTACTTTGGATTTTGTTAGGAAAAACATACTATATGACAATACTGCAATTTTCAAATTCTTATTTATTTATTTTTGTTGCCTTATTATAAGGCCTACATTTTATAGGACACTTAAAAGAAAGAGTAATAGGGGCATCTTTATCTCCTTCCCCATGCTATAGGAAAATACTTCAATATTTCACTATTAAGTAAAATATCTGCCATGGTTTTTTTATATAGAAATTTAAGAAGCTCTCCTCTATTCATAATTTACTAAATGTTTATTTGTAAATGTTAAAGTTTATCAAATTGCTTTTTCTCATCAATTGAGCAAACTATGATTTTTCTCTTTTACTTGGTGAATATAATGGATTACATTGACTGAGGTCAGGGTAGATTCCCAGCATCCTAGAGGATGTGAGGAATAAAAAGAAACCAAAAGAAATAACTAAGCAGCTAAATAATAAGCAGTGGCTGCCACAGTTCCAGAGGTGCCATAAGAGACAGTGAGACTCGGTGTTTGGGGGCAAGGTAGAGCCAATAGCAGGAGACTCTGCACATGAGACTCAGTGGTTTGGAGCAAGACAATTTATCACTCACAAGCCGAGCCAGCAGCTGGAGATTCTGCATGTAGCACAAGTTCCAATAAGACCAAGCCCCACTGTGTGATCCAGCCAGCCCAGATAATGCCCATACATCCTGGGTTGTGCTATACCTGAAGAAACCAAGGTCAAGTGCTCTACATCTTTTGTAGCAAACAGCAAACAAACCAGTCTTACTTCCCCAAGGAAGAAGCAGTTGCATAGTAGTCATGCTAAAAGGTCCCAGGGTCAGAGGATGGTTAGGCCTTAAAACTGACACAGCAAAGATAAGAAGGGCTGGGCCCTTGGAGGACTGTTTTTCTCAACCATCAATTTCTCTTTAAGTCCAATTTGACAGTCTCACCCTTGTTAGGAATATTTAGTTACTTATATCTAATGTAACTAGAGATGTACTTGAATTTATACCTCCCATCTTTTTCCCCCCATTTGGCACAACTTGTTTTATTTACCATTTATTTCCTCCTCTCTTGTCTTTTTACCAATTAATCAAATTTTATCCCCTTTTTCCTCTACTGATCTTTTAATTATACATTTTTTTTACCATTTCTAGTAGTTATCCTTGATATAAATCTTTGATTCATTTCCATCAGTTAAAAACTATTATTTTTACCAGTTTCCTGATGCCACTAGAATTCAGAAACTTTTCCCCTCTTTTGCTTCCTCCAAACAATCTTGTTCCTGTAGCCAGGTATCCTAGTCATGCATTTATTTGTATTTTGTGCACCATGCACTAATTTGCAGAATGCATAATGCTATGTATTCGTTCATATTTTAACATCTCCAACAAATTATAGTTCTGTAGTATTAATGTTTATTTTTTAAAAAAATATTTTTTATTGAGGTGAAAGCCACATAATATAAAATATCCATTTTAAGATAAATGATTCAGGACATTTAGTGCATTCATGATGTTGTGCAACTACCATCTCCTTCTAGTTCCCAAATATTTTCATCGTCCCAGTGGAAATCCTGTACCCATTGGAAGTTGCTTTTCCTTTCATCCTTCTCCTTCACCTGGCAAACACTAGTACTAGGCATTATGCTTCCATGGACTTAATACTCTGAGTATTTTATATAAGTGGAATCATGGAATATGTGTGTTTTTATGTCTGACTTCTTCCACTTAACATAATGTTTTCAAGGTTCATCCACATTTTATCCTGTATCAGCATTTTATTTGTTTTAGGCTGAGTAATATTCCATTATAATGGATATACCACATTTTATGTATCTTTTCATCTGTTGGTGGACATTAAGGGTGTTTTTATCTTTTGCCTGTTGTGAATAGTGCTGCTGTGAACATGTTAAAACACATTTGTTTGAGTGTTTTTATATTTTTATTATTTTTTTTTAAATTTTTCAGTTCCTTAAGGGATATATCTATGAGGGGAATTGCTGGGTCATATGTAAATTCTATGTTTAAATTTTTGAGGATCTGCAAAATTGTTTCCATAGAGGCTTAAACATTTTACAGTCCCATCAATAATGCAAAAGGGTTTCCATTCCTGTATATCCTTGCTAACACTTATTATTTTCCATTTTTAAAATTATAGCCATTTAAGAGGGTGTGTGCTTTGGTGAGTGCTGTGAAGTGTGTAAACCTGGTGATTCACAGACCTGTACCCCTGGGGATAAAAATATATGTTTATAAAAAATAAAAAATTAAAAAAAAAAGAGAGTATGAAATGGACCTCATTGTACTTTTTTTTTTTTCTTTTATTTTTTTTTCTTTTATTTATTTTTATTTCCAGCATAACAGTATTCATTATTTTTGCACCACACCCCGTGCTCCATGCAATCCGTGCCCTCTATAATACCCACCACCTGGTACCCCAACCTCCCACCTCATTGTACTTTTGATGTGCATTTCCCTGATGACACTGATGTTGAGCATGTGCTTGTTATCCATTTGCATATCTTCTTTGAAGAAATTTATATTCAAGTAATTTCCCTATTTTCAAATTATGTGGTTTGTATTTTTTCTTTTATTATTATTATCTTTTATTTAAATTCAATTAGCCAACATGTACTGCACCGTTAGTTTTAGATTAGAGTTCAGTAATTCATCAGTTGTATATAACACCCAGTGCTAATCACATCAAATTAGCTCCTTCATGCCCATCACCTAGGTACCCAATCCCAACCACCTCCCCTCCATCCACCCTCAGTTTCTTTCCCATAGTTAGGAGTCTCTCATGGTTTGCATCTCTCTTGGATTTTTTCCCATTCTGTTTTCCTTCCTGCCCCCTCTGATCCTTTGTATTGTTTCTTATAGTCCTCTTGCAAGTGAAACCACATGAGAATTGTCTTTCTCTGATTGACTTATTTCTCTCAACATAATACCCTCCAGTTCCCTCCACAGAGATGTAAATGGTAAGATTTCATTCTTTCTAATGACTGAGTAATATTCCAGTGTGTGTGTGTGTGTGTGTGTGTGTGTGTGTTTCACATCTTCTTCCCATAGTTTGGCTTTTGTAGGCATTGTGGCTGTAAACACTGGGGTGTAGATGCCCCTTTGGATCACTACATTTGTATCCTTGGGTTAAAAACCAAGTGGTACAATTGCTGGGTCATAATGTAGTTGTTTTTTTTAACTTCTTGAGGAACCTCTCTACTACTTCCAGGGAGGCTGTTCCACCAACAGTGTAACAGTGTTCCTCTTTTTCCGAATCCTTGCCAACATTTGTTGTTTCTTCACTTGTTAATTTTAGCCATTCTGACTGGTGTGAGGTGGTATCTCATTGTGGTTTTGATTTGTATTTTCCTGAGGCCAAGTGATGTTGAGTATTTTTTCATGTGTCCGTTAGCCATTTACATATCTTCTTTGAAGAAATATCTGTTCATGTCTTCTGCCTATTTCTTGACTGGATTATTTGCTTTTTGGGTGTTGAGTTTGATAAGTTCTTTATAGATCTTGGATATTAGCCCTTTATCTGATATGTCATTTGCAAATTTCTTCTCCCATTCTGTCATTTTTAGTTTTAAGTTTTGTTGAATGTTTCCTTTGCTGTGCAGAAGGTTTTTATCTTGATGAAGTCACAGTAGTTCATTTTTGCTTTTGTTGCCTTTGCCTTTAGAGACATGTCTAGCAAGAAGTTGCTGTGGCCAAGGTCAAAGAACTTCCTCCTTGTGTTCTTCTCTAGGATTTTGGTGGATTCCTATCTCACATTTAGGTCTTCCATCCATTTTGAGTCTATTTTTGTGTGTGGTATAAGGAAATGGTCCAATTTTATTCTTCTGTATGTGGCTGTCCAATTTTCCCAAAACCATTGGTTGAAAAGACTTTTTTCAATTGAGTATTCTTTCCTGCTTTCTTGACGATTAGTTGAAAGTAGAGTTGAGCGTCCATTTCTAGGTTATCTATTTTGTTTCACTGATCTCTGTGTCTGTTTTTGTGCCAGTACCACATTGTTTTTCAACATTCCTCTGGCTATTCGGGGTCTTTTCTGGTTCCGTACAAATTTTAGGATTATTTGTTCTAGCTCTGTGAAAAATGTCGATGGTATTTTGATAGAGATTGCATTGAATGTGAGAAGTGCTGTGGGTAGCATAGACATTTCAACAATATTTATTCTACCAATCCATGAGCATGGGATATTTTTCCCTCTCTGTCTCTTCCTCAATTTCTTTCATAAGTGTTCTATAGTTTTTATAGTACAGATCCTTTACCTTTTTGGTTAGGTTTATTCCTAGGTATCTTATGGTTTTTGGTGAAGTTGTAAATGGGATTGATTCCTTAATTTCTTTTTCTTATCTCTCATTGTTAGTGTATAGAAATGCAACTGATTTCTGTGGATTGATGTTATATCCTGCCATGTTGCTCAATTCCTATATGAGTTCTAACAGTTTTGGGATAGACTCTTTTGGGTTTTCCACATAAAGTTATCATGTGATCTGAGAAGAGTGAGAGTTTGACTTCTTCTTTGCCAATTTGAATGCTTATTGTTTCTTTTTGTTGTGTGATTGCTGAGGCTAGGACTTCTAGTACCATGTTAAACTACAGTGGTGAGAGCAGACATCCCATTGTTTGTATTTTTATTGTTAGTTTTATATTCATTTTTATTTACTCATATTATTAAACTTTCCTTTACTTTTATTCTTTCCTGAATTTACATATTTTTGTCTCACATTGCCTTTTTTGGCTGAAGAAGTTCTTTTAGTGTTTCTTTTTTAAGTGATGGCCTTCTGATGAAAAATTTCCTCAAGTGTTTGTGTGAACATATCTTTATTTTCACCTTTGATTCTGAAGGATATTTTTACTGGACATAGAAATCCCGACTAGCCATTTCTAGCCTTTAAAGACTTTTTTTCATTCTCTTTCTTCTTCCTGCCTGCCTGCCTTCCTTCCTGTTCTTTTCTTTCTTTCTTTTTGTTCTTTTCTTTTTCTTTTGTCTCTTTAAAGTCAGTTATCCATTGTGGCTTTTGTATAGTATTGTTATTTCCCTCAGGGCACTTAAAATATTTTCTTTATTTTTCAGTATTTTATGGTTAACATGGGTAGTTTTTCTTTGTTAACTATGTTGCTTTGTTGGTTTTCATTGACATTTTTAAATCCATGGATTGGCATTTTTAATCATTTTTTTAAAAAATTTGGGCCTGTTTAGATCACTACGTTTGTATCTTTAGGGTAAATACCCAATAGTGCAATTGCTGGGTCATAGGGCAGTTCTATTTTCAACATTTTGAGGAACCTCCATGCTGTTTTCCAGAGTGGCTGCACCAGCTTGCATTCCCACCAACAGTGTAGGAGAGTTCCTCTTTCTCCACATCCTCGCCAGCATCTGTCATTTCCTGACTTGTTGATTTTAGCCATTCTGACTGGTGTGAGGTGATATCTCATTGTGGTTTTGATTTGTATTTCCCTGATGCCGAGTGATATGGAGCAGCTGGGGGGAGGGGGTTTGGGAGAAGGGGGTGGGATTATGGACACTGGGGAGGGTATGTGCTTTGGTGAGTGCTGTGAAGTGTGTAAACCTGGTGATTCACAGACCTGTACCCCTGGGGATAAAAACATATGTTTATAAAAAATAAAAAATTAATAAAAAAAAAAATTGGGGCCTGTATCTTTTCAGATATTCTTCTGTGTAGTCTCTCTTTCTGCTTTCTTTAGGAGAATCCAATTCTCATATTAAAACTTTTAAGTGCATTTCATGGTATTTTCCAGTTTCTGTTATGTTCTTTCTCTTCTGTCTTTTTTTCCCCTCTATGGTTCACTTTAATTATTTTCTACTTACCTGCGTAATTTTGTATTCAGCTATGTAAAATTCCTGTCAATAAAATCATGATATGTACACTTTTTTCATTTTGTCAATCTAATTTCCATAGTACATGGTAAAATGTAATGTATGTTATATAATATATATTATGTCGTATGAATAGATATTAACTTATTCTATCTTCTTGAATATAATGGGTTCTTTCTAATATTAAACTGGTATGAATAAGGTTTCTCTGGTCATTTTAATATATGATTTTAGCAGGCATGTGTCTTTATTTCTCTTGGATATTTACTTAAAAGTGGAGTTTCTAATTCATAAGATAAGCATATGTTGAGCTTTAGTAGATACTGCCAGTTTTTCAAAGTTGTCCCAATTTACATTCCCACCAGAAATTCCAGTTATTTACATCCTCACCAACATTTGATATTTTTAATCTTTAAAAAAATTTAGTCATTTTAACAGATGTGTTGTCATATCTCATGATAACTAATGATGTGGAGTATCTTTTCAAATGCTTATTAGTCATTTTGGTTTTCTGTTTCTTTAGTGCCATAGAATTTTGTCTGTTTTTTAAATTGGGTTGTCTTTTTATTAAATTGCAGAATTTTTAAAAAATTTATTCTGGATATAAATCCTTGGATATCTTCTTGCAGTCTATGATTTGCTTTTTATAGTCATAATGATATCATTTGATGAGCACAGAAGTTTTTAATTTTATTCAAGTTTAATTTATTGATGTTTTTCTCCAATGTTTGTCCAATTTAAGAAATACTTGCTTAAACATTCTTATAAATTCATTATTTTTGTTTTGCCTGTCATACTCTTTGCTGTGTAATGCATCTCACATTAATGTAGTATTTTTGCCCAGCCCAATTATTCACCTTCTTAGTTTTTTTGGATAAATTGGCTTTTTCTTTGAGGACTTACATGTCTCTAGTTTTGTTACTCTGACCCTTCACAATCTCTCTCCCTCACTTTGCCAATTTCCTCAAGTAGGAGCAATCTCCGTAACCCATAGGCATGCCCAGCATTGGCATATTTCTGTATAGGAGAATGGCCTTCAATCATTAGCAAACTTCTGGATTGTTTTTCCTTCTCTGGAATATTAATTCATTATGTCATTTTTGCTGTCACACTCTTTTATTTTTGTAATTTTTCTCTCTTTTTATAGTGGATAACAGAAGTGTTTCCTTGCCATGATATACTAGATCCTAGGTCCTTCACTGCTTAGTTATTTAATTTGAAACCAATTGTGTATTACTTGGATAAAACAACTCATTATGTCTTATTATCTTTTGTATATATTTCTGGATTTAGTATGTAAATTCTTTTCTTAGATATAAGTATGAGTGGCATTTAATACTCTATTCTTATAATGACATTATCCGATTTTGGAATTAAGTTTATTTTGGCCCTTTCCACTCTTTCCAGAGGGTTATTAAATTGATTATTGTTTTTAGAACTTACTGAATTAGTTGCTTCCTTGATTACCAGTTTTATTATATTCTGGATATAAATCCTTTGTCTGATACCTTCTCCCAGTCTGCGTGGTTTGCTTTTTTTACATTTTTTTTTTTTTTTTTTACTTTTAGTGGCATCTGCTACTATTAAGAAAGCATTACATAATTGAAAATTTGTTTTTAATTTTATTTATTTTGGCTATTATGTAATTTATTAACTTTTTTCCTATGTTTTTCTCTAATATCTTCTCTAATTCTCTAATATCTTCAAGCAAACTTGACTCCTAGAGATTTCACCTGCATTCTTGAAATTTGGCTACAACTTTAAATGAATGCATGTTTATTAATTCATTTATCCATATATTTATGTATATATGTAATATAATATTATCACAGTTTTCTTGGCAATTAAGTGGGAAAAACCTTTTTCATGATACCTAGATATCTAGTCTAAAGATTTGCTCAAAACAGAAGATCTGATTTTTTATTTTCTCCATCTAAGAATAATCTTCATCCTTTTGAAGGCCAATAATAAATTCTTCTTAGAAGATTTTTTTCTCAATTCATTTTTCTCTTTTTATTATTTTGGAAGTTATTGTTTTTTTTTTCCAAGTGGTTTTGCTAATCTATTTCCACTTCAAACTAAGGAAGTCTGAACTAAATCTATTGACCTGCCACCCAAGCCCTACAAGCTCCTTTGAAGGCCTTAACCTTGGTGACTCCACGTCCTCTGTTATGAACTACTGATACCTCATTTTTTAAAATTCTAAAGTTTTGAGCTTTTCAATTAGAAATGATTATAATCTTACAGCAAGTTTCCCCAAGTAGTTCAAAGAACTCCCATATTACGGTTGCCAACATTTTAACCTATTTAGCCAATCATTCTTCCATCCTGAATCATTTGTAAATTGCAGACATAGTGCCTAATTATGCCTTAGAAATTTTGTGTGCATTTACTAGAAACAAGAACACTCTTTCACCTAATCACAGTACAACCATCAGAATTCTAAAATTGAAATTAATACCATAATGCCATATAATCTACATCATTCAAGAATTGTCCCAATAACATACTTGACAGGTCTAGTATTTAATTCTGGATTGCTTACTCCATTCAGTAGTCTTGTTTTTCCAGTTGCTTCAAAAGAGAGCAATTCCTTGGTCTTTTTTTAATCTTAATGACTTGGACATTTTCTAAAAAGAACAGGCTATCTACTTTGCCAAATACCTCTTGAATTGGGTCTGTTGTTTCCCTAAGGTTATGCAACTATGGCAAGTTATGCAACTATGACAGGAATACTGCAGTGCATCCAATCAGTAGGTGCATGATACCAATCCATCCTGCTACTGGAGATGCTAAATCCTGCCACTTGTTAAGATAGTGTCTGCCAGTCTTCCTCATTATAAACTTTAATAAGTATTTTTGTTCATATTTTGTTAAATCATTTATAACAATTTATTGTTAATAAACAACTATTATTTTTAAGATTTTATTTATTTTTTTTTGACAGAGAGAGAGAGGGAGAGAGCACAAACAGGGGGAGCTGTAGGCAGAAGGAGAGGGAGAAGCAGGCTCCCAGCTGAGCCTGGAGCCTTATGTGAGACTTGATCCCAGGACCCTTGGATCATGACGAAAGCTGAAGGCAGATACTTAACCAACTGAGCCACCCGGGGGCCCCAATAAGCGATGTTTTTTTGTTTGCTAAGATGAAGTTTTTTCTCTCTGTGTCATTTATTTATGTCTTCTGTTGCTTATATATGAATGGACTCAGAATTTCCATTTTATTTAATCATTTATAATCCATGGCTATCATTATTTATTCTGGAGGTCAGTTTGTCACATATTTGAACAGTGGGAGTCAGTCCCTTCCATTTAGCTTATTCCTTGAATACTTCCTTACTTAAAGGCACAATAAGATATTCTAGGGTTCATCTTATATTTTTCCCCACCCCAGCCCTGGAATCAAATATTTCTCCAAACTCTGCTGGTATCTTCTAGCAGAGAATCATATTTGAACATCAACATACAGATGCCAGGTGTGCTTATTGCTCTTAAGATACCAGTGCTTCTTGGGCTCTTGTAATGGACAAAGCTAAGAAATACATCTGTGTACCAACACTTGTACACATATGCTTTATCTGTATACATATCCATATATATTAAAATATCACAAAGTTTATACTAATAACTCTAATTGCAATCTTACACCATAAAGTTTAATTTACCTTACCCCTTTCTATATTCGTAACTTTCTTCTCTGACAATAAAATATCTAAGTTCCTTATTCTTTATAAACTTACTTATTTGCTCAGTTGCTTTGTAATTAACTTTTCTTCTAGTTGACTCTCCAAGGTTCTGCAAATTCTGTGGGCTATCATGTACCAGATGGGAGCCTTCTAGTCATGCAAGCCCTAATGAATGAAGTGCATCATGGGAACATCAGGGAGAAAAAGAGGAAGAAGGAGAATCTAGTTTGTTCTTTCTTTTTTGTTGTTGTTGTTGCCTCTCCCTCTCCTTCTACCTACTGCTCCCCCTGTTTGTGCTTTCTCCCTCTCTCTCTCTGTCAAAAAAATAAATAAAATCTTGTTGTTGTTCTTAATCTACAAATTAGGGATAGTTGCTTTCATTGGAAGCAATCCTATTTGTCAGTATTTATTTGCTCAAAATTGCCTCTCGCATTCCAAATCTAACTTCTGGTATCATTTAACTTGTGCACAAATGATATTCTTTTTTTTTTTTTAGATTTATTTATTTATTCTACAGAGAGAGAAAGAACAGGGAGAGGGGTAGAGGGAGAGGGGGAGAGAGAATCCCCAAGCATAGTCCCTGCTGAGTGCAGAGCCCCACCATAAGGCTCGATCTTAGGACCACGAGATCATAAGCCAAGCCAAAATTAAGAATCAACTGTCCAACCAACTGAGCCACGTAGGAATCCCAAAGGATATTCTTTAGAATCTGCTGTAGGGAGTGTATGTTGGTATTTTTCAGAAAACATTTTCATTTCATTCTCATGCTTAACAGTTTTTCTGATTATAGAATTTTAGCTTGACATGAATTTTTTTTTTTTGTACATCACTGATTTTTTTTTTTACACAGTCTGACTTCCATTGCTGATGTTGAGGAGTTGATATTTGGTTAGATAATGATTCTTTGTGAAGGATTTGTCTTTTCTTTCTGGCCACTTTTATAATCCTATCTTACATTGACTTACATTGTAAGTCAACGTATATGTAATGTTTCTTTCTTTTTCTTTTTAAAGATTTTATTTATTTATTTGACAGAGAAACAGTGAGAGAGGTAACACAGGCAGGGGGAGCAGGAGAGGGAAAAGAAGGCTCTTTGCCGAGCAGGGAGCCCAGTGCAGGGCTTGATCCCAGGACCCCAGGATCATGACCTGAGCCGAAGGCAGATGCTTAATGACCGAGCCACCCAGGTACCCCAACATTGACTTACTATAGTTTTCGTGTGCATCTTTATGTACCTATATTTTGCTTTCAAGCTTGAAATTTTATTAGGCTACTTGTGCTCAAGAATTGTTTTTCCAAATGTTGACCATATTTTGATTGCTAGAAAATGTTTGAACACTATTTTCCCCTGTTTTTGTTTTTCTTATTTTTGAGTTTTGATTAGATATATATTAGAACTTCCCATACTGTCCCCTATGTAATTTCATATGTCTATCACATTCTTCATTTTTTGCATTGCTGTGCTGTGTTTATGCTGTATATTCCTCTTCATTTATTCACTCTCCAACTGTGTCTAATCTAAATAACCACGCTTTGAGATTTTATTTCAACTGTATGTATCATTTCTAGAATTTACATTTAGTTCCTTTTCAGAGATGCTTATTTTTCCTTTATATTCTCCTTTCCTTTTTGTGAATTTTGTGAAATCAAGCCTTAATTTGGTTTCAGATATTCAAGGACATTTTATATACTGGTATAAAATTTTCAATATTAAAATAGTTTGTCATTCTTTTTTTTTTTTTTTTGGTGGTGTTCATTAATGGTGACCTATTTGTTTGTGTATTTGTAATTTTTGACAGTGAGCATTTTCTCTGGAAATTTATCTTGGGGATTATTTGTGTTCCCGGTTAAAGTTGCATTTCCCTTGAGAATGAAGAGAGGATTTTTTGTCAGTCCTCTCTTGGGCACTATCTTAAATCATTCTAAATGTAATTATCTTCTTTATGTTTTAAAGATCCTCAAAAGAATTAATATTCCAAATATTATAGATTTAAACTTGTATATATTCTGTCTTGTCATTAGAAATTCTCAGGAAAGATTGTATTTCTGTCAACTCAGGATGAATAATGAAGACAAGGAAATTTAGCCTTTATCCCTTCTTTGCAGCAGATTTATTTTTCACTTAGCCCCTTGGGATTTCTGCTTCATGTATGGGCTCTTATTGGATGTGCTGATCTGGCAATACCCAACGCCATATATATATGTCATCTCCTTTCAGCTTTCTGAGGGCACTAAGGCAAGGCTTTGGGGTCTCTAGGGTTTGGTATAAACCTTCAAGTAAAGCAATATAGTGATAATTATTTCTCAGGCTTGGAGCTCTACTTCATTTTGACCACAGAAGATTTGTTCCTTTCAAGGTACTTTGGCAATTCTTTTAAACAGAAATACCTACAATCAGCATTTTGGTTGTTTTGAATAGGAGAGTTGTTACCCCAAAGATACAGGTGTCGTGAAAAAAAGGGCCATCTGTACCCCAAAGTTTATAGCAGCAATGGCCACAGTCGCCAAACTATGGAAAGAACGAAGATGCCCTTCAACGGACGAATGGATAAGGAAAATGTGGTCCATATACACTATGGAGTATTATGCCTCCATCAGAAAGGATGAATATCCAACTTTAGTAGCAACATGGATGGGACTGGAAGAGATTATGCTGAGTGAAATAAGCCAAGCAGAGAGAGTCAATTATCATATGGTTTCATTTATTTGTGGAGCATAACAAATAGCATGGAGGACATGGGGAGTTAGAGAGGAGAAGGGAGTTGGGGGAAATTGGAAGGGGAGGTGAACCATGAGAGACTATGGACTCTGAAAAACAATCTGAGGGGTTTGAAGTGGCAGGGGGGTGGAAGGTTGGGGTACCAGGTGGTGGGTATTATAGAGGGCACAGATTGCATGGAGCACTGGGTGTGGTACAAAAATAATGAATACTGTTATGCTGAAAATAAATAAATTTAATAAAAAAAAAGGAGAGTTGTTTCATATATTTAGTCCCCCAATAGCTAGAAAACAAAGGCTGTATTCAACTCAGTGTTCTTTCTACTACTTCCACTCATATAGTTGACTAGCACATTTTCTCTCATGTTCCGTTTTTCATATTCCTTGGTCTGGGAGTTCAAACCCATGCTCATTTTGTTCAGAAACTGTCTTCGCAATCTTTTTTCTCTTTCCTCTATTTTATATAACCTGCACCCCAGTCACCTATCATATGTCATATACTACAAAATATTTTTACTGGGCATTTGACTTTATAAAGAACTCTAAGGCCCATTAACTATCTTAGTGGATCCTGTCTACTCTGCAGTGAGTACCAACGTTATTGCCCCATTATACAAAAGATGAAGCCTTGTATCAGACATGATAAATGGTGCAACCGAGTTCATATAGCAAAAGTGTATAACATTTGGCAAGTCCTTTATGCCAAAACTCAACTCAGATGCTACAAGTTTTCTTCCAGAACTCATTCCATTTTGAGTTGTTCTATTGGACTTTAAGAGATGGCTTTAGCTTGAGCTTTTGAAATAAATTTTTATAGAAAAGGGAAAAAGGACCCATCAGCGTTTCCAGATAAAGAGACTATGTCTCACAACTAGAACAGGTGGGGAAAATGTAGAATTCTCATGTTATTTTATGAAAAAACAAAAAGCAAAACTTTTCAAGACATTCTGTTTTTTCTTTATGGTAGCCATGTCTGTGATCTTATTATTTGCTTACTCCTAAAGAAGACAGTAGAAGAGAACATTCATTTATCTTCACAAATAAATTTGCATTTATCATAAAAATAACTTAAAACCTAGTAAAATCTCACTGAAAAAATAAAAAAATTTCACTGTATTTTTAAAAAATATTTTCAGTTCTTAGTTGAGTTTTTATTAGAATAGATCTCTGACTTTAAGAATGATGGTTCTTTTTCTTTTACATAAGTTTGGGAAACTTATAATTATTTTAGTGCACAATATCTAGACAAATTTATATTATGCCTCAGGTGCCAGCTTAGCTCCAGTGAAGTGGGTAAATTTATCTTTGGCTACCGTCCATTTCAATTCTCCCTGTGACCCTCTTCTTTCTTGTTATGCCACTCATCCTGTCTGTACTAGCGGGATCTTTATATTCACTAAGGCTTGATGGTAAAGCATCAGAGAACAACTGTGCAAATGTAGTCCTCTGTAGTTATCTGTAGCAGAAAGCCTGAGGTGTCTGTTAAACTTGCCTATTTCTGGGCCACTCTACCTCCAGGACTATTGAATCAGATACTGTGAATATGGGGTTCCAAAATCTCTACTGTAGCATTTCCCCAGGTGATCCTTATTTACCAAAGAGTTTGGAAAGCACCGATTCAAATGCTTGCATTGCTTGACCTAGTTCACCTTTCACTTAACATGTCCCCATCCATCTAAATCACATACAAAGTTAAAGTCACCAAAATCCTGCATTCCAACCCAGGATATAAAGGTCCAAAATGAATCATTATAAAACCTTAATATTTTATTTTATAATGTTATAAAATCATAAGATTTTATAACATTATAAAATCTTAATACTGTCAGATATTAGGAAATCATAAGACTGAAGAATCATAAGGAAAATAAGGTTCAAATATAATTTGATGTATAATTCAAATATCATTTAGAGGTTTTAGTAGCAGAGAGTAAAAAAGGGTATAATATGCAGAAATTTGAAAACAAAACATAAATATACTACAGGGCAAAACAATATGGGGTGTTAGAGTTTCTGGAACTTGAGAACTTCCATGGAGTTTTATCAGACCATCAGCATTAAAGTAGAAAGAGGATGAATTTCAGTAACATTCAGAACAGCCATTTTGAAGACCATTTCTTGAAGTTTGTTGGGAAAATAAATTGTAAAAATTCCTGAGTCCAGTTTACTACCAGATTTATCATCTATAAAATATTAATACTAGTGTCTACTTTGCAACTGAGTCTGTTCTTTTAAAGTTTCATTATTCAAGCATAATATATAAAATACATAATAAAGTATCACATACATATAACTACATGCAGATCAAGATACAGCACATTATCAACACAGAGGCTTTCCTTGTGCCCCTTCTAGTCATTAGCTGCACCAAATTTAATCACTATTCAGTTGACATAGACTTGTTTTATTTGCTTTTAAATGTAACTAATATAATGGATGGAATAATATATGAACATTTGCAGTTGACTTCTTGGCTCTACATTATGACTTGAAGATTAATTCATGTCCTTGCATACAATTGTAGTTCACTTTTTGAAAGTGCATACTGTACCATTTTATGAACATACCAATTTATTTTTTATCCATTCTAGGATGGATGAACATTGGAGTTATTTTTGGTTATCTGTTATGCATAATAATTGCTAGGAATATTTTTGTATATGTCTTCTGTGCCTCACATTAACGTATTCTGAAGGAGCAGAATTGCTGAGTCAAGGTAGGAATGTTTTCACCTTTAGAAGACACTGTCAAGGGACGCCTGGGTGGCTCAGTTGGTTAAGCAGCTGCCTTCGGCTCAGGTCATGATCCCAGCGTCCTGGGATCGAGTCCCACATCGGGCTCCTTGCTCCGCAGGGAGCCTGCTTTTCCCTCTCCCTCTGACTCTGCCTTCCACTCTGTCTGCCTGTGCTCGCTCTCGCCCTCTCTCTGACAAATAAATAAATAAAATCTTTAAAAAAAAAAAAAAAAAAAAAAGACCCTGTCAAGAAGTTGCTAAAAAATATACTAACTTACATCCTTATAAACAGTTCTGAGAGTTGCAGCTGCTCCAAATCCTCACTAATATTTTAAATAATGTTTTTATTACTGTCTTTTTTTGTCTATTTTGGTCTCACTTTTAGTTTTTCTGGTAAAGAAGTAATATCTACCATTACATTTCTAATTTGCATTTCTCTAATGACTGATGATGTAGAGTACCTTTCCACATTTGAATATTTTGTGAAATGTCTGTTTTATCTTTGCAGTATTTCTTTTAGTTGTGTTTTAAAAAAATTATTGAGATGTAAGAGTTCTGTATATAATCTAGATATTTAAGTCCTTGGATAGATACATGTCATGCTTGTATAGCCCCTCGCAAATCCTTATACATTTTAGAATCAGTTTGCCAATTTTGCAGAAAGAAAATCTTTGGAACACAGTTCAGATTACACTGGATTTATGTCTTTAATTTATGTCTTTAATGTGAACTGACACCTTTATGCTTAGTCTTCCAATCCATGAAAATAGTGTATTTCTCCAAGTGTTTCGGTGTTCTTTCAACTTACTTACATTTATATTCTATTTTTTAGTGAAAAGGTCTTGCATATTTTCTCTTACATTAATAGGTATTACTCTGCGTTGTACTATTTCTTTAATTTTTTCCTATCTGATGTTGTTGATATGCAGTAATATAGTTGTTTTGTATATTAACTTTTATAAATTAATCTTGTTAAATGCATGTGTTAATTAGAAAAGTCTAGATTTTTAAAGATTTTCTGCCTATTATCTTGTTTGAGGATAAACCAACAAGTTTTTGCTTTCCTTTCCACCTCTTATGCATCTGGTTTCTTTTTCTGGCTTGTAGCACTAGCTATGACCCACATAGGTTGAATAAAAGTGCTGATTGTTAATTTCTATTCAGAGTAAAGGGTCTCAGTATTTCACCATTGGATTTAGTGTTTGCTCTAGACATTTTCTTGCTATTTCTTTCAAGATTAATAGAAATTCCTTCTTTTCTAGTTTTCTATATTATAAGGGTTAACTTTTATATTTTTATCAACTATACATTTGCATAAATGTATGTTTATACACATGTACCTTTTATGTTTTATATTAATGTGGTGAATTGCTTTGAGTTTTCTAGCACATACTTAGCATTTGTTTTGATCATATTTCATAAATAAAATTCAATATAACAATAATTAATGACTTTCTATTGAATTGACCTTCTTTACATTTAGTGGTATTCTTAAGTTCTACTTTTATAGATGTTAGAATTTACTTATATAGTATTAGCTTTCCTTAGGTTTATGTTTGCATAATTTAACTTCTGTCATTCTTTTATTTTCAAACTTTGTTTTTCCTCATATTTTAGAATTGTAAGCCATATGTAGTAGATTTATTTTTATATCCAGGTTGCAGTGTTTGTAATATATTTCTCCATTAAATATAATTATTGATATATCTGAAGTAGAGTTTCAATATTTGTTTCCATCTGCCTCATTTACTTTGTTCTTCTTTCTTGTGTTGCCTTAATATTTCATCCTATCCATTGCCTGATACTCCCCATTAAACTGTAACTTAAACATTACACTATTTTCTTTTCTCTTAGTGGTTACCCTGGAGACAAACCTGCATCCTTGATTTATTAGAGATTATTCTAAATTAATACTTTAACCACATCCTAAGTAATATCTCACCATATGAACCTTTAGGTCCATTTACTCTGCATTTTTCTATTGTTATAAGTTGTATAAATTCAACAAATTCCAAATTTGTATTTAAAATCCCAGAAAATATCATTATTTTTTTTAAAGATTTTATTTATTTATTTGACAGAGAGAAATCACAAGTAGATGGAGAGGCAGGCAGAGAGAGAGAAAGAGGGAAGCAGGCTCTCTGCTGAGCAGAGAGCCCGATGCAGGACTCAATCCCAGGACTCTGAGATCATGACCTGAGCCGAAGGCAGCGGCTTAACCCACTGAGCCACCCAGGCGCCCCAGAAAATATCATTATTATTGTTTAAATAGTAAATATTTACTTAGATATATCCACATAATTGATCTTTTACTTGTTTCTCGTTTCGTTCTATTTTGCTTTACTTCCCTCAAGAATCCTGTTTCTTCCATGTGAAGAAACCTAGATAAGGTTTTTATTTTTGTGCAGATCTATTCTCGACAATTATTTTTCCTGATGATTCTGTATTTTACCTTCAGTTTTGAAACTTATTTTCACTAGGCATCACATTCTGACTTGGCCATTATCTTCTTTCTATGCTTAAAAACTGGCATTCCAGTGTTTTCTGGAAACTATTGTTTCTGTTGAAATGTCAGCTGTCATATTTTTGTTATGCTTCGAAAATAAATGTTTATTTTATCTGGCTGATTTCTTAAATTTTTACATTTATCTTTAGGTTTCCAGAAATTTGTTCTAATGTGAATAAGTATATCATTCCCTCAATTTATACTACTTGGTGATTGTATAATATAGATGTTTCATTCTTTGGCTTTATGTTTTACATTAGTTTTGGGAAATTCTTGACAAGTATATCTTCAGATAGTTCATCTATCTCAAATATCCCTTCTGTTTTTTTTAGATTGGAAGTATGTACATCCTTGAGATCTCCATGATGTGCATATGTTTTTTTATCCATTTCTCTGTGATTACTTTTTGTAGTTATTTTTCCTTCAATACTGATATTTTGTATTTACATATCTTACTTTTGGATATTTTATTTTCTGCACTGTACATTATATGGTTAAACTCATGTATTGAATTGTTAGCTGAAATTATTGGTTTTTAAAATTGTAGTGATTTGGTTATTATAGATGCCAGTTATCCTATAGAATTCAGTATCTTCTGAAATTTATTTTTGATTATTCATGTTTGAACACTAATATCTTGGTCATCCATTAGCCTAAATTTATTGACTATTTTTTTCACTGGAACATTGATCATTTGTTGTTGTTGTTTTCCTAGTGTGGCCGGCAAAGTTTGTTTTTATGCTGTACAATATTTGAAAAAAATGTAGAGGGTCTAAATATCATTATATTATCTCCAGAGGTGAAGTATGTGAGGTAGTGAATGTATGGTATGCTCTTATTTGTCATTAACATCAGTTTGTATATTTTCCAAGGTTACAACTAAACTCTAGGGTTTTTAAGAAGGATGGGCATCTATTTCTCCATGATCTTAAACTCAAAAAAGAAGTTTTAGCTGCTTAGTCCCTTAAAAATTGCTTTGTATATGGTTTTTTGGATGTAACTATATCCATATGCAATTTAGGAGTCAGCAAATTGCTCAAGGGGAAGTTATGTGCAAAATGTTAAACTCATCTTAGAATATTTGCTCTTCAGAATCTTAGCTCCCACATTCTGGCTTATTCTGTTGCTTTTTCATACTTTCAAACAGTTATTCATTGCTTTTCGTTTCCAGTTTGCACTATGAGCTTTCATCTAATAATTTCTTCTTCATAGCAAAAGAAAGACATGGTTTATATGTGTTAAATTAATAACATCCACTGTATTCTTCTGCAGGATAGCAACAACTATTTTCTATTACCAGAAGTTTATGAACTTTGTTAAATCCCTACTTACTTGCTAACATTTTGCAATGTAACTGCTGTTGTGATATCTAATCTTGCAAATGTTTAGTTTTTTTTAAATTACTGATGAGTTTAAATATATGTTTATATCCTTAATAACTTATGACTTTTTCTCCTCTATAAATTTCTCATTTCAGAATAATTTATATATACTCTGTCTTCAAGCTCTATTGTCTATTAGTCAAACACTTCATTTAAATTATAGTGTCCTTAGCTTTCATTTGACTGATTTTTTTTGCTTTCCTTCTCTTAAGTGACTGACTCTTGTGTGTTTTGGAAGACCCAGCATCATCTTTTGTGAAGAGCCTTCTTTGATATTTAGGCAGAACATTTTTGGTAGAAAGATTGGTGGAACATACAGTTCCTTACAGGTTTTAACAGAATAAGCCATGTGCTACTAATTTTCACTGTAGTGGACAAAAAAAGCAAAACTAGTTCCCTCTCACAAATTTTCTAAGAAAAATTCCCACAGTTTCTATTAAGAGCTTTAATTTATGTAGTCCCAGATTCAAATGCCCAGTTTTACAGAAAGGCAAATGCTGTGCTGTGATTATTATCCCCAGCACTGGGGTAAAAATCTACCTCTCTAGGGAGGGCTACATTCCCTTACAATAGTTAAGACATTCCTTGGCTGATGCCCCAGTTATTTTGAGGTTATCCCTGGTTAGCTGCATAACAAAGGTAATTCACTGAAGTCCACTTAAGAGAATTACTGGTAAAAGAATAAAACGTTTATCGAAATCAATTCTCTCTGCCCCAAACCTCTCAATTATAACTGTAGCTGTTAAAGAAATTGCTGCTGCTGAATGAATAAAACAGGTTTTAAACAGGGATTTCTGAAAGGCCTTCAATTCCAGTCACATGCTGATTATTGGAAAGACTCCCCACCACCTTCACTTTTTGGCACTTGAACTTTCATGTTAAGTTGGAATGTGTATGGAACACAGCAAAGGTTGGAAATACAGAAAGTGACAAGGCTTCCTACTGTTAAATGGGTAAATGTTCTCTCCCTAAGAGAAACTAGAGCTGTGTGGTGACAAGAACAGTATCTGATACACATGTTTTGTCCATAGAAGAGAACTAGTAGGTGCCAGTAAATCACTCATGATGAGAATATAATTGAATTGAACTATTATTTTAACATATTTTCTGGGTGGAGATCTACACAGAGTACCCAGAATAGGCCCTGCCCTCAAAGAACTGCAATTTAAATAGACTAATAAAATTATACTTTAAAGGTTAGTACTCGGTATAAAAATATATTTCCTAAGTATTAAGAAACTGCAAAAATTCAGATGTGGAGATTGTCCATTATCTATTGTTAGGGAAGGCTTCCTGGAGAAAGTGGGTACTACTATGGAGGGTACTTTAGCCCTCCTCAAATTCTGACCAATCTGCTATCCTTTAGTACCCCTGTGGTGCACCAGTGAATTGCATAAATCTTCCTAGTTTCCCACATACTTCAATCAAGGGCTGTGAAACACCCATCAGACACTATATGCTCTGTCAAGTTTATTGTGTTCTCTCAAGGGCAAGGATGATGTCTGTCTGAAGAATGTTGGCCTTTAATTTAGATATTCTTGAATTTAAGAAACATCCCAAACACTTATTTTATATCCTCACTCTGAAAATTTAACACAGTTTGTACTCAGGTACCTTATTTGTCAAATTGGAATGACAGTATAGGAACTTGCTTCAAAAGTGTGCCATGAGCATTCAATTAAATAATTCATGTAATTCACTGCCTGACTCATAGTGATTGCTTACTAAATGCTATCCATCTTGATTATCATTTTGATATAATATTTTTTGAGATGTCCCTTTTTTAGTTTTATTTAAATTCTAGTTAGTGAACATAAAGTGCAATATTAGTTTCAGTGTACAATACATTGATTCAGGACTTCCATACAATAATCTGTGCTTATCACAAGTGTCATCCTTAATTCCCATCACCTGTTTAACCCATCTGCCCACCCTCCTCCTCTCTGGTAGCCATCAGTCATTCTGTTCTCTGTAGTTAAGAGTCTATTCTTGGTTTGCTTCTCTCTCTCTTTTTTTTTCTCCTTTGCTCATTTGCTTTTCTTAAATTCCATATATGAGTGAAATCATGGTATTTCTCTTTCAGTGACTTATTTCACTTAGCATAAAACACTCTCCAGTTCCATCCATTTCCTTGCAAATGGCAAGATTTCAGTATTTTTTATGGCTGAGTAATATTCTATTACATATACCCTCTCTTCTTTACTCATTTATCAGTCAGTGGATATTTGGGTTGTTTCCATAATTTGGTTACTAGAGACAGTGCTTCTATAAACATTGGGGTGCATGTATCCCTTTGAATTAGTATTTTTGTATTCTTTGGTAAAACCTAGTAGTACAATGACTAGATTATAAGATATTTATATTTTTAACATTTTGAGGAAGCTTCTTAACAGTTTTCCAGAGTGGCTGCAGCCCTTTGCATTCCTATCAGTGGTTCAGGGATTTCCTCTTTCTCCATAGCCTCACCAACACCTGTTATTTCTTGTGTTGTTGATTTTAGCCATTCTGGCAGGTGTGAGGTTAATAGCCTATTGTAGTTTTCATTTGTATTTTCCTGATGGTCAGTGATATTGAACATCTTTTCATGTGTCTGTTAGCCATCTGGATGTCTTCTTTGAAAAATGTCTATTCATGTCTTCTGCCCATTTTTTAATTGGATTATTTGTTTCTTGGGTGTTGAGTTGTATAAATTCTTTATATATTTTGAATATATATATATATATCCAAATCCTTTACCAGATGTTGTTTGCAAATACCTTTTCCCGTTCCATGGGTTGCCCTTTAGTTTCGTTGATTGCTTCCTTCACTGGGCAGAAGATTTTATTTTGATGTAGTCCCAATTATTTTTGGTTTTGTTTCTCTTGCCCCCAAAGACATACCCTCAAAGAAGCTACTGGGGCCAATATCGAAGAAATATTTGCCTGAGTTCTCTTCAAGGATTTATATAGTCTCAGGTCTCACATTTAGGTCTTTATTCCTTTTGAATTTATCTTTATGTTTGGTGTAAGTAAGTAGTCCAGTTTTGTTCTTTTGCGTGTTGTCATGTTTTCCCAGCACCATCTATCGAAGAGACTGTCTTTTCCCCCATTGAATTTTCTTTCCTGCTTTGTCAAAGTTTAATTGACCATATAGTTGTGGGTCCATTTCTCGGTTTTCTATTCTGTTCTATTGATCTGTGTTCTATTATTGTGGCAGTACCATACTGTTTTTGTCACCACAGCTTTTTAATATAACTTGAATCCAGAATTGTGATGCCTCCAGCTTAGCTTTTCTTTTTCAAGGTATTCCAGTACCTACCATAGTATTTAACCAATAGAAGAACATCAGTAAGTGTATCATAAATAAATTAATGTGTGAAGTGACAAAGCTTTGACAGCAAACAACAAAGTCACCCTGAGGGCAGTAAGGATATGAAACAAGACATTAGCATCCCTTTATAAGTTCCTGGAAGGCAAGAGCAGCTTCTTATCTTAATTTTCTACACCTATTTCAGCATATTTCGATAATACATGTAGGAAGCTAAAACAAAAAAACAAATAAAACAAAACCAATATATTGAGCATCTGATAGGAAATCTATCAAGCACTTACCTTGATGCCTCTACTTAGTTAGCTCTGAGATTTTAAACAAAGGCTTTTGTTTTCTTTTTTAAACTCTTTGGCCTTCTATTATCTCATCTTTGGTAGCTAACCATTACATCATATTTAGGGTGGCTCAGTGGGTTAAAGCCTCTGCCTTCAACTCAGGGCATGATCCCAGGGTCCTGGGATCAAGCCCCATATCAGGCTCTCTGCTCAGCAGGGAGACTGCTTCCCCTCTCTCTCTCTGCCTACTTGTGATCTCTGTCTGTCAAATAAATAAACAAAATCTAAAAAAAAATTTAAAAAAAGAATATAATAGGCATTCTTCTCAGGGCTTGACACATTTTAACTTATTTTGTATTCCCCGAAGCCCTAGATGTAAATAATACTATTATCCCCATTTTACAGTAAACAAAACTGAGACAGAGAGGGTAAGTCATTAGCCAAGATTATAGATCTAGTTATTGGTAGAGCTGCTGATCGAGCCCAGAGGTAAATTTTACAATTTTCAGTTTCTACTTTATGCTTACTTACTTTAGACTTACTTAGTTAGAATGATCCAAGAAGCAGATGTCAAGACAGGTTTTATTGTACAAGGATTTTATTGGGGACGCCTGGATGAGGGAAAATGGGAGAGAGCCAGGGAAGGCTGTAAGGACTATAAAACTATGATACAAATCAGATCCCAAGTGAAGTACAGAGGGAGTAAATATTAGGTGGAAGGATCCTAGACTGCCATGCCAGCCTAAGAATGCATGTCATAGCCATTAGGGGAGCCCCAGATTTCCCAGAAATAGGTCAGCCCTTAGTGTAACCCTGTTAAAATGTGGTCTCTTAACAAATACAGTCATTAACTCCATCGTGAAGTTCTTGATCAGCTATACTCCTTAGAGGTAGAAGTCAGTGATGGGGAAAGAATGAATTTTCATGGCTGCCACATAGTTTAATTATACATAATTTTCATTGCCTTTAAATTATTTCCTACATATTAATCTTTTTAATCTTGATGAGGACAGAAGCATAGAAAATGGTAAACATAGAGCAGGTGCCGAATAATATTTCTTATTTTTTATGTGATCTATTTTAATATTTTTAATGGAATGGATTATTTAAGACAATAATTTCCAGGATTAATCATAAAAGACCATATTAGAACTGTTTTATATTATTTCATATATGACAATCTTTCATCAAATAGGGAAGTAGAGAGGTTCCCTGTGCAAAAATTCAGTTTTCAAACTTAAAGGATCCTTTTGAGATCATAGAGAAATTAGAGATTATTTTTCACTAAATGCCATCTTCAACAAAGGAAAGAGCTAAGATTAAATAAAAAAGCTAAAACATGAACTTCAAGTCTGGTGCCCCAGCCCAGAAGTACACTATCATAGTTCCTCCCTGTCTTACTTTATATCTGACACAGAAGATACTGATTCCTGGATTGAAACTTATGCATCCTTCACACCTATGCTTTAGCAGAGCAATCAAACTTGACATCGTTAACCATTAACCTTTCTGTTTGCCTGGTGAAGAGGTGAGAGAGTAGCAGGCAATGAGCCCTTGGAGTGCTGGAGCAATGCCAATGCAATTATGCTCCTCCGGCTCTCTGGGCTGGTGACTGGGGTAGAGGTAGACAAGGAGGGTACATGAGGTATCCCTGGTCACCTAGCTGCATGAAGACTTCAGTCACCTGCCAGTCAGCTAAGGCTGGCAACGAGGGAGTCAGTGCAGCCAGTTTCAGCCTGTGACTCTTTGGAGGTGAGGAGAGAAAGACTGAGTACTGAGAAGCTCATCAGATGAGGGCTGTCTCCCTGCACCCCACACAGACAGCAGCCTTCTGCCTGTCGCTCCTGATTACTGTGAGCAGTTCTGTGTGCATGATTAAATAGTGTTGGCAAGGCTGCCTCTTCCATAATCACATCTTCTGACCTCTTGACAGGGTGGCAGTGATTGCAGATGGAGTCCCACAAACATATAACAAGTGCTCCCCCCCCCCAATGTAATGTTGTCTCCCATGGATATATACTTTAATCATCTCTTTTTCCATTATATAAAATTCAACTGAAAATTTGAATGATTTCTTTTTCTACACCTCTGTTTTCATATACTGAAACCAGTATTTCTGTTCTCAATACAGAGTCTGATGATAGATTCAAATCCAGGGTAAAAGCAATATTTGCTGAGATTTCTGACCTGACTTAAGAGCAGACTTTTAAAATACATGTATATATTTGTCTGCATTTGACATGTATAAAACTAAAATGAGATTTAAGAGCAGAAAGGATAGAAGATATGAAATAGCATATCAAAGTATTAAGCTAAATATGAAGACTCAAAATGTATGGTAGTAAGAACAAATGATAATGTCACAACAATAGTATTTTTCTTATGTATAAAGCTTAGGAATGTTATGGCCATTTCACGTAAGACTCTTTTCCTCGCTAGAGCTTCTAGAGATGAGCAGAACAAAAATTATTATTTCTACACTGAAGATAAACATGTTCTTAGAGTGAAATGGTTTTGTGTAATTTCATATAACTACAACATGACAGACTTGGGGAAAGGACTGTAATTGGTTGATACCTAATAATGTATGTTAGGGGCAATAACACAATTAGTATCAGATGGAGTTATCAGAATCTTTCTTATTGATGTTGGGAGTTGAGAAAGTAAAAGAAATCAACAAATACTAACCACTTTTACTCTGGGTCCATTCCTGCACTGAGAGCACTATAAGACATAGCAGAGAGAGAAAAACATGCAAAGGATCTATACTGGGCTTTGCTGAGGTAACTCCCCATGCAGGGCATGCTGAAGGGCCATTTTCCTAGAGGTGGCAGATTGATTACTCATCCTGACTTCCTTGAAGGCCAGATCACAAAGCTATTCCTTGACAATTCCAGAAGCTTCTGATAGAATATTTTAAAGGCACTAAATTGGAATTTCCTAGAGTTCTAGAGTTCTGGTGAGACTAACTAAACCCCATGATGTAATTAGGGAAGAAAAAAGAGACAAAAAACATAGTTTATCCTTAAATGCTAGATTTGTAGTTAGAACTCTTTGTTGCTATAGAAATCCAGATAATTCGTTGTTTTGTGTTCAATAAATGCCTCCTATAAGAGATGTGATGTTGACTGGATCAAACAATAGGTAAAATTTAGATGAGTAGGAAATGAAAGCACTTCAAGAGAGGAAGCATGTGGAGTGAGTAGTGTTTGGTATCCTCTGTATGCCCAACAGAATTTTCTACTGGAAACTATTTTTCTACTGGAACTATTTGAATGGAAAATTTTTAGAGAAAAAAATCTGTTAACATAGTGAAGCATCATTTCTCACTACTGAGATCAGAAATCCAAGTGTTTCATCCTTTTAAATATTCTATAGTAAGTTGAGGAATTGTCAAGGAATATCATCGTGATCTAACCTATGAGATAGTTAGGACCAATAATCAACTCACCACATCAGGGAATGACCTAAAAGGAGTGTGCCCTTCCTGTGTGGGAAGTTACCTCAGTAATGCCCAGAGGAGAGAGCAAACCTCAAAACTAAGAGCATGCCTTTCCCATACTTTCATAGTAATATACATGATTATTTCTTTCAGTATAAAGCATGGAGAGAAAACTAAGAACGTAGGATAATACTAGCCCCACTATTTAATACTAAAAATAAAAACTGCGTAATTGGCATATATTTGTTTGAAAAGCATCTCATTTTGCACTGTTCACTCACATACCTCTCTAGATTAGAGAAGGTGTTGTGTGCAGCCCCCATCCTCAACTGTAGAAGCCATAATCTCCTTTTATATCCTGCAAAGGATCTAGGATGAACAAATTCTTGCCTGGATGGCTCTTTGGGGTTATGGGGAAAACTGTTAGAGTGAAAAATCAGTGGTATATGATCCAAGCTACTTACAGAATTTTAGCCAAACTGAGATCTCTTTTGGTCTTAGTAAATGCTGGTGTTGGAGAAATGATCTTTAACAAAATTTCCAGCTCTAATGTTTTATAATGTTACAGGAGAGATGTGAGTTCCAAATGAGTGAATAAATATAAAAGTGGTTTGAATAGCAAGATATATTTGATAATTTAATGTCATGAAAATCATCCCATGGAGTGCACTCACAATATACTGGAAGCAACAGCTTCCTAGGAGAAGAATGACCAGAAATATTGTTTTCTGCTGATTATTTGCTCTTGGCAGTTGTCATTCGACTTACATAGACAGGCACATTGCCTATTTTGCTGCTTCTGCCATCCAAACTTGGGAGATTAATCTCAATGCTAAGATGTTGTATAGCCACAAACTCCATCTCCAAAGAGACTAGAGCAGGAGCTTTTTGACAGATAACCTCCAGCCATGAAATTATAGAGCCATCCTCAGACTGATTTTCTTTCTCAAGACAAAACTGGAAATTCAGGCATCTGTTACAGGCACTGTGTCCCCGTGCCACAACATGTTCTACCTCCTTCCTTACTGTTGTCTCTGTTTTGCCTGTTATTTCCATCATTATGGAGCAAGGCTAACAATGCAGGCATAGTGCCAGCTCCCATTGCTCCCTGATGCTCTGACGGGCTTTGGATATATGCACGTGTTGAGGTGACATTTAAATGATGTTTGTGCACTGCACAGTCAGAAAAACATTTCCACACTGGTTCCTTTGATCTCCTAAAAGCCAGCTATCATAATACAAGAGGATTTTTTAATAGATATAAATAAATCCAGGTGGCTCCAGCATACCCCATGCAGCCTCACGTAGCTCCACTAGCTTATCCAGGTTTGCCTTTCTCCAGATTTTAATAGTCAAAATTATCACTTTTCAAGTAGGCTTGAATTACAACCACACAATTGGAAACAACAAATAAACCCCTTTTTACTAAAATGGAAAAGAGACAGTGTTTGAGTTAAAAAAGAAAAGGAAAAGGGAATCACAATTTCTCCCATCCGAAAAATCAAGGGAGGAACACCTGGGTGGCTCAGTTGATTAAGCATCTGACTCTTGATTTCAGCTCAGGTCTTTATCTCAGGGTCATGAGTTTAAGACCCCTCATCGGCTCTATGTTGGGCATGGAGCCTACTTACAAAAAAAGGAAAAGAGAAAAGAAAAGAAAGGGAAATCACAGTTTCTCCCATCAGAAAAAGTCATGGATTATAGCTCTGAGGTAAAATAAAGGATATGCTTGACTTCAGTTTGAACCTGATACCAGGAACAAAATACAGACAGCAACAAATTGTAAATACCTAGCAGGTAACCAAATTTATCTGAAGCAAAGTGGAAGTGGGGTAACTCAGGAGGAGCCAAAACTCAGCAAAGACATATGAAAGCATTTGACCTGGAGAGAAAGAGCACTTTTAGCAGAGGAGAATCCGTATGAAATAAAAAAGCAGACAAAAGCATAACATATTCAGAAAGCTGTGGAAAGAACATATCGTGAAGCTTGCATTGCACAAGGTGGGAGTGAATAGGGAAAAAGTAAAATAAACTACTTGGGGATGTTCGGAGTCAGATTGAGAAATGACAAGGACCTTCATTAACGATGACAGTGAGACTACATCTGACGGAAGAGTGACACACCTGGGATCTATATGAGAGGTAGAACTTGAGTTGCAAATAACTATAAAAACTCTAGTCAGAGTTCTTAAGTGAAACATAGGGCTAAAAATTCAAGAGAAGAAAGTGACGAACTTCTGGTGAAGTTAAGTTTCGTGTATAATACATCAGATATACCCATATGCCATGGATATGGAATGCCTAAGGAGTTGCTGGAAACATCAGTCAGGATGTGAAGTGAAGAGAAGGGCTGAAAACTTGATGACAAAAGAAGTACAGGGCCCAGAATTTAAAGTTAGTAGAGTTTGAAAAGAGTTGAGAAGATCCAAAGATAGACAGTTGAGGGGAAGTGATGGGTATAGAAAAGGAGTGGTCAGGAATGGAGGAGGAAACAAGCATGTTTAGGACATGAAAACTGGAACAGGAGAGCCTTTCCCAGGGTGTGTGCCTGACATTGTAAATGTCACAAGGATTTCCAGGAGTATGAGAAACAAAGAGATTGTTAAATTTGGTGATTAGAGGATTATAGATACAAATAGAAGAGTCATTTTGGGAGAGAGATTGGAAAAAGCAAAATCCCAGAGGGAGAGTGAGTGAGCGATCATGAACTAGAAATTAGAGTGTAGCTAATCTTTAAAACAAGTGTGAAGTGAAGAGCAATGGGGTGATACCTTTGTAGGAGAAGATTGCCAGTGAGAAGAAATAGCAGGTGAAAGGAAAACTTGAATATATTACAAATGTCAATCCCAACCAGCCAGCCTCTGATCATCTCTTTGTAGAAGTTTTAGAAGATCAAGTGTATGTTATCACCTTGGCTTCCACTTCTCATATTGGCCCTGTTAGCTGTTAGCAGCCACCTACGTCCTTTGTGCACAGTTCTCCTTGATATGATGCTGCAGCCTCCACACAGGCTTTACTGAATGGGGCGTGATGTGCTTTTCTACATGCCCATAAGCCAAATGGGTGAATCAGTTTCTATTAAGATGTTGCAGTAACTCAATGGAAACAGGAGAGGAAATCAGAATCTAAGCTAATGGGAACAAGCAACATGACTGTTGCGAAAATTTAATGTTATATCTGAGTTGCTGCAAGTTCAGTATAAACGGAACAGGAAAAAAGAAAAGTTGTCTAGACATATGATTTGTGATTAAATTTAGATCCTAGAACCAGAAGGAAGATCAGGAGTCAAGATGTTCAGACAGACAGACAGACAGACACGACTGGAATAAGCAGGTAGAAAGGTTGATGTTGAATCAAGCAAATGGGTTTTTAGGAGAGGGTGAAAAACCTGAGATCAGGGTACTGAACCAAATGAGAAAATAAGTACAATTATTGGTACCCAGTGCTTTTTTCTCTGCAGGAACTATGAGGCAAACTCCAGGAAATCATTTAAAGTTGGAATGGTTGACTCTCTGATTATACCTCCAGAAGCAAGTCACAAGCACCCAAAGTACTTTTGGGAGAGCTGGCAGTGGAGGCAAATACAAGTAAAGTGGAATTCCAAATTACAGTGCATGAACTTTGAGAACAGGTACCTCTGTGCTTGTGAAGAGTGGTGGCACAGATGGGACCAAGTGGTGGGGCCTTTATAATAATATCGCCTTTGATTTTTTACATGTTATATTTCATTATGATTTTCTCTCAGTTGAACCACATAATAACAATGTTAACAAATGCAAGGGTAGAAATAATAATCGCCATTTGTAGATGAGAAGAGGGTGAACTAGCATATTAAAGTAATTATGTCAAGGTCTTGAAATTACTGGTTGAGTCAAAACTAGAATACTCCTGATCTAGGGTTGAGTTTTTTGCGGGGAGGGGGGAGTGTGTGTGTGTGTGTGTGTGTGTGTGTGTGTTTTCTGGGACCTATTTCTTTATAAATTTTAGTGATTTTTTAAAAATTTCAGATTAAAGCAAAAATGACTGAATAGCCTAATATGACAAATGCAATTTTTTCTTCTTTCTTTTCTCTTTTTCCCTCAGGTTAGAGGTGTGACAGATTCAAAATTCAACATTCCAAGGTAAAAAGCAATTCCCTTTCTTCTGCCATCCAAACTTCTTAATGAGGGTCTAATGGGATCAAGAAGGATTTGAAAAAACTGAAACAAATCCCATGAGAGCAAGATTTATCAGCTTCTCCCTGTGTTGCTTCTCCTTGATCTGGAAACATTCCACACACAAGGCCAGCAGCTAAGTCACATCATTCCCTTGCTCAGACTCAACCCCTTCCTTTTTGGGGATCTTCCATCATTTAGGAAATTAGGCTAAAATAGTGAAACATTCCCTGTGATTCATCCTATAAATTCTACTAAACTAGTAGTTTAGAGCAATAGCTCTTCATCCCTGTAGGGGAAACAGGGAGTGAGTGCAGAGGGGTTTGAGGAGACAATAAAAATGACCAACTAAATCTCAAATTTTTTTTTAAATTACCAAAAAGAAAAGAAAAGAAAGATTAGCTAATCTTTGAATGGTGGAGCCTTCCAGGAGACCAAATAAGTCTTCTATAAACTGATTTGCCTTCCTGACTGTGATTTACCAGACTGACACCTAATTTGTTCTGAGCACCGTTGATGCCTCAGACACAATGGCAGATGACAGCCCACATAACCTCTCTTTCAGCTTTCATCTCATATATTCCATTTGAAGTTGAGTTCCGACAAGAGAGAGGCACAGAATTAATATTACCTTGGATCAGCTCAGTCTCCAGAGGGAGCAGCAAAAGCTTTTCTGGAAACAATAAACCCTTTAAACATGACAGGGGGAATGGGACCTTAGGAGGTCTCTGAAAGTATCCATTATTAAAGAAAAGGGGGGGAAATCCTCGTGGGCGACTTTGATTTTTTTTTTTTCTTCAGCAAAAGCAGTGATGAACTGGTGCCAGTTTTACATACAAATTTAAAGATCTGGGATGGTTTATGCTAAAAATCTCTCTTTCCCCTGTCCCTTAACACAAGCAGTAGAGAGAAAGAATTCATTATGAATTGTATTTGTTATGACATACTCCCTTCTTGTTTAATCTTTACCAAAATAAAATCAAAATAAAAATCGATATCAACTTCAGCAATGAAATTCAGAGGAAAAATACATTATATCTGACCATATATACAGGGTCAAATTTAATTATCCAAATGTACATATAAGGGGTGTGTATGAGTCCCAAATATTAGAGAAAATTTTAATTGAAAGTTAACTGTGTAAATTCCCACAAGATTCAAACAGGAAAAAAAATCTCTACATGTGCATATTAATGACAATATTTTATAGTAGTATGAAACTTTATTAAAATTAAAAACAAATAAATTTACTCAGAACTTCATACAGATGGTTTGATATTTTCTAGAACTACCTCTTTTTGTTTAGTAACTTGTGAGAATCTCTGTAATATATAGGAGAACAGAACAGAGGTAGCTTCATATAATATTGTTGAAACTGGAGTCAAAAATCATACTTCTTACTTGTGCAAGTTGTTTATTTTTTCTGAGTGAAAATAGCATTATCTATAAAATTGGTATGATAATACTTATCTCACAATATCTTAGGAGAATCAAGGTGAGTCACTGATGAGTTGTTATAAATAACCACAATCCCTCCTCGGTGAGCTGAGGAGCGCTGGAGCTCTGGTTTAGGATGATGGGGGCATAGGGCTTAGCATGAGCTTGGTTAGGGCTAAGAGATAGAATGAGAATGTCTTGAACCCCAGGTTCTATGTGGTGGTAGTCTAAGGCTTTAAGAAGAAAGGCCAGTGCTGGTGTCCACTGGGACTGGGGAGACTATTTTAATTACCTCCCACAGTATAAAACTTTACCTCAAAACATTATGGCTTAGATCCACGGACATTTATTACCTCACAATTTCTGTGGGTCAAGAATCCAAGCAAGATATGGCTGCAAGACTCTGTCTCAGGATCTTTCACAGGCTGTGGTCACAGTAATGGCCAGGACTGCAGTCATCTCAAGGCTGGGGTGAGAAGGATATGCCGCCAAGCTCAGCCACTTGGATGGTGGTGGGCCTCAGAACATCCTTTTCCAAGTTCACTCAGGTGACTGTTGACAAGCTTCAACAGGTGTCAGTTCTTTGCTACACACAGCATGGCAGCTTGCTTCTCCAAGAGCAGTGGCTCAGAGAAGAAGCTAGTCTGTTTTGTTTTGTTTTTTAAGATTTTGTTTATCTATTTTGGAGAGAGAGGAAGAAAGAGCATGAGCAGGGAGAGGGCAGAGCAAGAGAAACAGAGAGAATCCCAAGCACGCTCAGTGCTGTGCACCAAGCCTGATGAGGAGCTTGATCCCACAGCCCTGAGATCATGACCTGAGCTGAAATTAAGAGTCAGAGGCTCAACAACTGAGACACTCAGGCACTCTGAAGCCAGTTTGTTTTTGACATAATCTTTAAATTGATATCCATTACTTCCTATGTATTCTCTTTGTTATAAGGGAATCACTAGGTCCAGCCTATACTCATGGGAAGGGAATTGGACAGGACCATAAAAAACAGGGGAAGGAGTCCACGGGGCCATTTTAAAGGCTGCTTACCACACTGGGAAACAAGGGAAGGTCTGGAAGAACCTGATCAGGAACACTCCGGAAACCCCAGAAAAGATCAACTCACAATGAACAGGAAAGTAAAGTACATAGGTTCAGGACTTAATTTTCCCTGCCATCATGGCACACAAAGGGAGATGTTTTGAGCCATTGGAAGTCAGAAGGACCCATTAATGAGTTAAACATTTTCCAGGGTCTCCCATTGTAACTAGAAGACTTGTGATATTTTAGAATCTTATTTAACTCAGCTTTTAAATTAAATCATGGAGATATTTATTATTATTTCTAGTTGACTAGTATTTCCTAGTTGAAAGCTGAGGAGAGAATCTCTGAGGGCCTGGTCAGTGAGTTAAGTTAGATGAACCCAAGTGTTCTGATTGCTAGCCTGTATTCTTCTAAGGTTGCCACACTCTCCTTAACAAGAAAGACACATTACAACATAGAACAGACCATTCCATGGCACAAACATCTATACTGAAGTTTGGTAAGTTTATTCATCAGGCACAGGGGATCCTGGCAGAGATGTTTTTATATCTCAGTAGTAGGCCCATGAGACAGGTCATTCAATACAAAGTTCTGCTCAAGAAGAGCTTTACAGTTCACCTTCACTTACCAAGTACAAGGAAACTACAATGAATTGGAATGTAGCAAACTCAGTTAAGTACAATTAAATACGCCACACCCAGAATTTTTCTTTAAAGAGAAAGAAGCTGATTATAGTAAAGTGAGCTGATATTAGCCATTTCTCTTAAAAAGCCACTTCCTGTCTATGTTGTAGGGTTGGGACATTCTCTCTGAATTTCTTATATACTTAATTGATGTCCCTGAGGGATCACAAACTTACTCATTTATTCAAGGAGTGGTATTTACCAGATAGGAATTAATGAGGCAAGAACATAGAGCCATCCATTTAAGAAAGTTTTCCACAGCCAAATGGGATTCAAGGTAATTGGGATTCGGGGGTAGATCTATATCACAGAATAAAGTAAAATAAAATGAAATGAAATAACCAGAGACTACCTTAAAGGATGACCTATATATGAAGAGTTGATCTCTTAAATATCTTTAGTAGTTTTAATTTCTTTAGATTAAAAATAGTACCATTAAAGATTTAAAATTCAGTTCAGTTAAATTAACTACAGTTTATTTTGTTAAGCCATGCCTTCTATTTTACAAAATATTTTATGTACATTATCTCCAGCTAATTTCAGTCACAGGTCTTGCCAATTACAAAACTTATTAGAACTATTCCCAGCTGAAAAACTTTGTCTAGATTTTCCTCTCTTATTAACCATACTACTTAACCATATTTTTCCCAACACACACACACACACACACACACACACACACAATCTCTTCATCTGACCAACTAACTCCTGAACATTTCAGATCAGCTTAGCCATTACTTCCTCTAGAGTCATTCTAATCCTAAACTGAACCTTAGAATCAACTGGAAAGGCCATCCCCACACCAATTATGTCAGGATCAGAGATAAGCATCCATATATTTTTAAAGTTCCCCAAGAGATTTCAATGCACATTCAAGATTGAAAACCACTGCTCTAGATCTATGACTCTGAGGTAATTAATGGGAGTTCAAAGGTTTTGCACTGGAGCAGGGCCGGGTTTAGTCAGACCCAGACAAACTAGAACTTAAAGACAAACTAGAACTTAAACACTCTATCGTGTAAGAAGTTCTCAGACCATTTATCTGGACTGTGAGTGGTGACTGAACAAGGACTACTGTATGTTGCTTATTTTTTAAGATTTTTATTATTTATTTGAGAGACAGAGGGAAAGCATAAGTGGGGGAAGGGGCTTAAGGAGAAGCAGACTCCCGCTGAGCAGGGAGCCAGATGTGAGACTCTATTCCAGGGCCCTGGGATAATGACCTAAGCCAAAGACAGAAGCTTAACTGACCTAGCCACCTGGGCACCCATATATGCCTTTTGTTTTAAACATTGCTACAGCATGTAGCAACTCTGTTGGTGAGGGTTTGAAGAAGAAGGAACCCTCAAGTACTTTTGGGGAAAATGTAAGTTGGTGTGGCCACTGTGGAAAATTAGCTGTATACCAGAATCTCTAGGGAGGCCAATGAAATACAGAAATTCATTAGTCTGACTCTATACCATTAGAATCAGAGTTTGGGGATTCAGATAACTCCGATACGTAGATTAAGGAGATTGGTCTAAAATTCATATGACTTCAGTGTGAAGGGACTGTGGAGTTCAGTTAGTCTGAAAACTTAACTAAAGCATGAATTACATATAAAATCTCCTGATGAATGTTTCAGCATTTCCAGTGACATAATGTTCACCATTTTCCTCCAAGTCCATTTGCTGTTAGACCACTGGGACATTAGCCCATTCTTGCCTCTATTGTTGGAAACCATTTTTCTTTCTAACAAATATTTACTAGACCTCGCTGTCATCTCTCAAAAAAAAATGTAGTAAGTATGAGGTTACAGTAGTAAACATGATAAATTGCCTGGGAAACTGAGGAGTGTCAATTAAGATAATATGTTAAGTATTACCAAAGGTGTTCCAAACAGGGTAATGACCTGGACTTGTAGAATAAGCATATGCCAGTCTTAAGGAAGTCCAGGAAGTTTTCTTAGAGAAACTGAGGACTTGGATGAGGGCTAGAGGGTTAGTAAGGGTCATCTAGATGAAGCATGTGTGGCTAGGAGAGGAGAGGGAGTAGCAGCAAATAAGGGCATTCCACAACAGTATTAGGCAAATAATTTCTGCAGGGATTAAGGTAACTAACCATCTTAGTTTGCCCAGGACTTTCCTAGTTTTATCAGGGAATATCTCGTGTCTGGTAAACCCATTAGTCCCAGATTAGTCACCAGAGAGGGTTAAGGGACATTACTATGATGAGACGCCAAAATGATTTCACCAAAAACATTGTTAATAAAGTTCACCACTGATGCTACGTCTGCTTCTGTGCGCATGTGGAGTTTAGGGAAGGACCCCAAAAAGTATGGAAAAGGTGATTAAAGAGATGCTAGGATGATAATAAGGACACCCTTAGCCACTTCTATAATTCTTCTTGCATTGTCCTACTCATGCCTTTAGAATGACTCTGTACATCACCTTTAACACATGTGTCATTGATAAGGACCTGATTCTTGTGCTAGACAGGTATGCCAAGTCTACTTTTCAGACAGGCCTTGGAGAAATACTCAGAACAAAGGAGCTCATTAAACCCAGAAACTAGTTTCGCCAATCTCAGGTGATAAGAAAAGAGTTTGTTAAATTGCTTGGTCAATTTCAAGATTTAAGATGGAAGATTACCAGGAACAGACCACTCTGATCTCAGACTTACAGGGAAGGCAGATGTGATGTGAGAAAGAAGACAGATGTGAAGTGATACCCTAGAATTTCTTGGAACAGAGTTTAATGAAAAACTCTCTTTTAAGTGGCCATGCGAGTGGGATTTTTAAAGTTGATTAGTTGACAAGACTACTTAGCATATTAGAACACTGGATACTCCAAAGTTAAAGATTAAAAAGAATTTTTTCTCCTACTGTCTCTCACTTAATTGCTTTCTGCAGCTTGCTTGAAACAGCTGTCTTCTTATCCTATCCTAATGAGGCAAGACCGCTGGCATGGAATATTCAATGTCATTTTTCAAATGTGCTTCATGGAAAAATAAAAATCCCTTTTTCTATAATTTTCCTGGTTGACACGAGGAATTAGGAGACATTGGCCCAAGGGGAAACATTAGGAAATCACCTGGGAGCTGCATGCCCTAGGAGGAAATGAGAATTTCATTGCACAGGTTAGCGTTAAAGTGATAGGAAATTATTCTGTTATTTTTTTAATGGATATTTTCATTTTAAGTGAGATTTACAGAGAAAGAACAATGTTTAATCTGAAGGAATTATTTCTAATCTTTAGCAATTGTGAAGTACTGAAAGAACTATTTCAGGTATGGGGGTGGGGAGCATTATGCCATAAAAATGTAGGCTGATTCCAGGATATGTAACCCTATGATCTTTGTTATTACCATTTTACAATTATTATTATTATTATTGTCATTATTATTATTAAACAAATATTCATTCAGCGTGGTAAATGAGCTAGGCACTGTTCAAGACAATGAGAATGCAACAGGAACACAACAGATTAAGTCCTTGCCCCCATGAAGTACTACTATTTTATTTTTCATGGTAATTGGGTTGCAATAATCATAATTGTGTTTTTTTCCTTAGGATTCCTGAAAGCAGAGGAACTAAGAATAAAGGAATTCATCATTTTGCCTTTCAACAAATATTTATTGAGTTTTTCCTACATGCCAGGTACTGTCCTAGGTGATAGAATCAACACTTTCTCTTGAGCTGTGCTTCAAAGTTTCAGGTCCTCAACTTCTTTTGAGAACCAGTCATCCTGGCAAGTTAGGAAAGTAATCTGCTGTCATCATGGTGGTTTCCCGTACTCTTATTTTCTCTTTCATTTTGTTATTTTTCCCATTATTGGTGGACTATAATCCTGATACTGACTGTCCTTTAGCTAAAGGTTTTATATTTTAACTTCTTTACATATGTCTCTACTTCCTCTAAATTTTTTAATCCTTCACGGGCACAGTGTTCTTTTCACTGATTGAAAATATGCTTCTGATTCTCTGTTACTTGCTGATGAAATTTGTGATGTGTAAACACTTTTTCTTAGTGTTAAAAGTGTTCAATACCCTTCTAATCTCCTATTCCATAACATGACCCTAAACTGGCTATTTGCTTTGCAGAATTATCAAAGCATTGTCACAGTTCTGACTCAGTGGCACAAAGTTCTTTCCATACGCTAGTTTAGGAAATATATTTCTTTCTAGTGGTGAAAGCTGATGCAGATGCCCCCCAAAATCTAGGGTTTTCTTGACCATGAATTTTGTGAAAAATATGAAGAATTCATTCATAAGAGATTTATTCCTTCACCAAATATTTACTGAGTGTTGGACCATATGCTAAAAACTGATCAAGGCACTTGGGATACAGCAATAAAACAAACTAACCAAACAACTGGTCATCCAAGTCCCTTCCCTTTTACAGTTTTCTGGTTTGTTGATGAAATTTGTGATGTGTGAAAACTTTTCTTTTAATTTTAAAAGTGTTCCATATAGTGTAAATTGTAAAATTTATTGGCTTGCTTGTTTATTTCATTGTGTGTTTATTTCTTTTAAGATTTCCAAAGAAATCTGAGAATCCTGGGTAACAAATAAGAAAGACATTTCCCATAGTTGTGGTCAAAACCTGCTTCCTATTTTGAAGCTAAAAGAACAAAACCACAATATTTATGATGATATAAAAAACAGCCCATTCAGTACTCTTTTCAGGCAAATGGTGGAGTTAAAAAACTGGTGACTTCTGCTTTATGCATTAGACTGTCTGCTTATGTGGATACAAGCTTATATCACTGTGTGTATGTATGCACAGTTATGCATATGCCTTTGTGTTTTTTCCTATAGGTGTGTAGCCACTTAATATTCTCTTCTGAAAGTTAAAAGAAAACTCTCAAAACTTACAGAATTGTCTCCCAAGCTCAGTTAAAATAATTTCAGGACAAGGGTCTTATGAGTATTTTTAGTATTCTTGCTTTAAGATGTGACACTGTGTGTGTATGTGTATATGGTTTTCAACTCATACTTATTCTATATTTCAATATATTTATTCAACTACATAACTTAGATATCTATAAACTATTTTACCATAAAATAATTAAGTCAATGTAGCTGCTCAGTGAGGAAATTCATTTTCATGTGTGAGATGTCTGTGATTAGAAATTTGATGTGTGGGAATATCTTCTTGTTTTTATCATTGTCAACTGGTTACACCCATTTGAAAGAATAGGTAGAAAAGAGAAATATAAAGCTAATCTATGTGGCCAGTTGCCAAGAGTATATATTCAATTGCTAAAACATTGATGGCCAACAATCTGCTACTTAGATTAGTTTTATTGGTTCCTTCGTTTTAAAGCCTTCACATTCCTTTCCTTTAACTAATTATAGTAACAGAGTCAGACCAATACATAGAGTGAGAAAGTCCCAAAGGGAGAAATTTCTGAAGCACTACGATGACTGAGGACTTCACAAAACACCTCTTTTGTGGGGATAAATACTGTCTACGGTTCTATTTCCACTACTAGAAGTGAGTCCAAAATGAATCCTCCCTCTATGAAGGACAGTGAAGTAACTCACATAAATTTTGAGCCATTAAGGCATATACCAGTGCTTTTCTCAACAGTGTGTACTGATGTTTTATAAGGCATCATTAATAAGATGGATACTTATTTTGGAAACCCCAAAATTTGAAAAAGTGTTCTGTAAAAGAGAAGAATTAGAGCATGTATGATTTCTCCCTCACTATTCTGTTGGTATAAAGGCTCGATTTCCCCGATGATGATGTGAATGGGACAGAGGTACATAGTAGCTGGCTGGAATTAGAGGTGGTCAGAGGGCTGTGAGGGTACTGTTGTAGTCATCAGTTAGGAAATAGAAAAATAAGTAACTTCTGTCTGCTGACATTAGAGTGTCTGTGGGATTTCCTTAATGTATAATGTCACATTTTCATGGATTTATTTATAAAATAAATGGTCCCTCTGCCTTCTTTTGTGGCATGGTCATATTGACTCAGATATCATACACTAAGCACTTTTTATATATAGATCAAGTGGGTTTTCCTCCTTTAGCTTACTACAAAAATAACATGTTCATTTTAGAGACCTAATTAAAAAACAAAATAAAGAAAAGTAGAACAAAATAAAACAGCTTCCGCAAGAGGCCAAGAATCTAAATACGTACCATGTCTATCTACCTGGCTAGAAAAGAGACACTGGTCTCTGTCAATTCTTGGCAGTGACGTTCAAGGCAAACAGTAGAGTAAGGGGGAAAGTAGGGATGATAGAGACCTAAAGCCCTCTTCCCTAAGGTAGTTCTGGGAAGTAACCCATCTTTCAGAAGCTCTGCACAGTTTAGAGCAATGATCTAGGGGTGACAGTGAGGCTTTTAGTTTAGATAAAATAGCTGACCCCACACACATACAGGAAATAAATGTTCATCATCATAAGTCACTGACTGTTGACTTATAAGTCACATAAGTCACTGAGTGTTGAGGTGGTTTGTTGTCCAGCACTGTTGTCCAGTAGACCAGTACATATGTCCAGTCCATTGGACTGAAACCATCTCCAAGTTCTGCAGCCACCTGTGTGTTGGAAAAACTCAAATGGTTCCCTGTAGCCAAGAAAAGTAAATATGAGGAATGTGGGAGGATACCTCCAGGTCAAATAGGATTCTAATAGAAAACTATTGTAAGTCACATTGTGTGTGTGTGTGTGTGTGTGTTTGTGAACTGAGAAAAATCTAAAAGCTTCTTAAAAGCAAGATAGTTACAGACTGGAATTAATACTCTAAAATAAACACAGACATTGGTATAATAGAAATATTGGGGCAGATTAATTATTTAAAATTAGGGCATACTGACATTCAAAGTTAGCTGGTCCTCACATTTCCTCTCTTAGGAATATGAAAGCAAAGGAATCAGTTGGTTGGGTTAAAAGGCAACAAATCTTTGTAGGGAACTTGAGTTGGAAGTATGCCAAGCTGAGAGCCCTATTAAGTCAAAGCTATGATGGACTGAGAATAGTGAGTCAGCAGACATAGCTGATTAGAAGAGAGAAGGGATTTCAACTCAGAAAAACATCAGATACACAATGAAGAAGAGACTTAGGTACTGGACAACCTATACAGCTACTTGGGTTCCTGGTACTTTTCTGATTATATTTCTAAATCTGTTGATATTTATTCTGGCAATAATAATCCCCATTACTTAAATAAGTTGACTAGTTCTCTGCTACCTGCGCCAAAAACAAAGCTGAATAAATCCCCTCTGTTATTTGAACACCTGGCAATTTGAAATAAGGCTAAAAACAGTAACTTCATATATATTTCTATACCCAATCATCTTTGATTCTAAAGTAACACATGACAGTATGTTGAAGTTCTTCTCTGGGGGGCTGACAGACCTTTTTATCCCATTATAAATGGCACCAATTTGTTCCAAGGGCCTCTCTTCTTGAGTAGGTCTGCATGAGTTTCTCCAATTTCCAGGCTAACTCAAAATTGCCGTAATTTTTTTTTTTTTTCATCATCCCAGGACTGTATGCTATTTTCAGAAAAATGGTGAACCTATTTCTAGGGGATGCTATGCCTAGAAAATTCTCCTTAATTCATCCTATGTTTTTCCCTCAGCAGAATAGAAATGCCCACCTCCATTCACTAGTGCCATTCACTTCTTAATTACGACAGAACTAATTCCCATTTCTCTGTGGTGTACAGGCTTCTACCCTCTCAAAGCGGCCAAAAAGCTAGGTCAACACAGGGAATTTGACCCAGTAACTGAACTCCTCTTTTAATTGAGGGTGGAGTAAGGAGGAAAAAGGGAGGTTGCACAGACTGCCTATAGAGTATAAGCAAGCCCTGCTGATTCATTTACATATCTAAATTTAGCCGACTCTAGGCTCCTAACACGCTTTCTTCCCTCCTTTAACTCAGCACTTTAAAGGGATTTGCAGAGAGGTTCCCTGAAGTGAAATTGAACCTGAGAGTAAACAGTGAAATGTACTTATGTTTTCTCACTTGAATATTCTGAAGACATATATGTAGCCTATATATATTTTTCTTTTTTAATTATTTTTATTAACATATCATGTATTATTTGCCCTAGGGGTATAGGTCTGTGAATCATCAGGCTTACACATTTCACAGCACTCACCATAGCACATACCCTACCCAATGTCCATATAGTCTATATTTTTAATTTAAAAAGTACTCTTAATAATGACATTTCATTATTTATATGAATTGACTCAAGAACTTGGAATATAATACTAATATTGGTCTTGCTGAGTTACAGAAACAGTATGATATATATCACTGGCATACAGTATATAACCATGGCAATGATAATTTGGATAAATTATGCTCTAAACCCTTCAATTGCTTAATTATCTGAATAGTTCAGTCAAAAATGGCCTGGATTACAACACCAAGGCACAGGTTATGACAGAAAGAATTGATAGGCTAGATGTCATTACAGTGAAAGATTTCTGCTCTGTGAAAGACACTGCCAAGAAAGTAAAAAGACAAGCCATAGACTAGATGAAAATATTTGCAAAATATATATCTGATAAGTACCTTTACTGGGCATCTTTTATATATTTGGACAAGAAATATCCAAAGAATTCTTAAAACCCAGCAATAAAAAAACAGACAACCTTATTTAAAAAAAAAAAAAAAAAAAAAGGGACAGGGGAGCCTGGGTGGCTCAGTTAAGGAGTTGACTCTTGGTTTTGACTCAGGTCATGATCTCATGGGTCGTGAAATCCAGCCCCATGTCAGGCTCCATGTTCGGGGGGAGTCTGCTTGAAAGATTCTCTCCCTCTGCCCCTCTCCACCCCCTTCACCCTATCTCTGTGGCTCTCAAATAAATAAAATAAATCTTTAAAAAAAATGGGCCAAAGACCTTAACAGACATTTCACCATAGAGATACACAGACAGCAAATAAACATATGGAAAGGATGCTTTACATTGTATACCATCAGAGAAATAAATATTAAAAAACAATGAGATATCACTACTTACCTATTAGAATAGCTAAAATCTGAAACACTGACAACACCTAAGGTAAGGATGTTGAACAACAGAAGCTCTCATCTGTTTCTAGTGGAAATGCAAAATGGTACAGCCACTTTGGAAGACATTTTGGCTGTTTCTTACAAAACTAAGCATACACTTCCCCTATGATCCAGTGATTGTGCTCCTTGGTATTTACACAAAGGAGTTGAAAACTGTCCATACACAAGTCATGTGGATGTGTATAACATACACCTGTAAACACACAGATTTTAATAGTAGCTTCATTTATAATTGCCCAAACTTAAGTACGTGAATGGATGAAGAAATTGTGGTATATTCAGACAATGGGCTATTATTTAGCATTAAAAAAGGAGGGGGAGTTATCAACTCATGAAAAGACATGGATAAAGCTTAGATGTTTATTACTAAGTGAAAGAACCAATCTGAAAAGGCTACACTCTGCATTAGTCCAACTATATGACATTCTGGAAAAAGCAAAATGATGGAGACAGTCCAAGATCAGTTTTTGCCAGGAAATGGGGAGTGGGACATGGGTAGAGCACAGAGAAATTTTGGGGAGCAAAACTATTTTGTATAATAGTATAATAGTGGATACACATCATTATACTTTTGTCCAAAGCCACAGAACGTAGAACCCACTAGTGAACTTTAAAGTAAACCAAGGGCTTTGGGTGTTTGTAACATGTCAGTGGAGGTTCGACAGTTGTAATGAATTTATCACTGTGGTCCAGGATGTTGGTCATGGGGGAGGCTGTGTGTGAGTAGGGACAAGGAGGATATGATATATTTCTGACACTTACTTTTAGTTTTGCTGTGTACCTGAAACTTCTCTAAAAATTAAAGTTTAGTTTAAAAACTGGTCTGGATTGAGAAAGGAGACATCTGTTTTTTAGTTGGTCTCCATTTTACCAAAATTAGTCATATGCTACATATATTTTCATTGTTGCTTATTTCTTCAGCTCATCGTCTGGATAGACAGGTCAATCAAGCATCATGAGTAGTCTGATCTTTAGAAAGAAAAGGCCAACACAGAAAAGCCCTGTAAATGCACATGAGCGAGCATGCTAGTAATGGGAGGGGTAGAGGGAAAGAATTTCAAGCAGATGCCCTGCTGAATGGAGAGCCCAATGAGGGGCTCAGTCTTACAACCCTGAGATCATAACCTGAGCCAAAATCACAAGTTGGGCACTTTCCTGATTGAGGCACCCAGGTGCCCCCAGGAAATTAGTCTTTTAAATACTACTCTTATATCATTATTATTTTTTGGTGAAGGGGAATAAGTGTGGACGTATTGCATGTGACCAGCTTACCCACTCTGGACTCCATTTATAGAAATTTGCTCCACAGAATCATGAGAAGTGAATTTCTGAGAGGAGTTCTAGCATCCTTGAAAAATATTGAATTTATTCTCTGCAGACTATAGATGCAAGTAAAAAGATGCTAGCATTGTGATAGGACTACTGATTATAGGGCAGATAATGGAACTCCTGGGAGGTAGAGGGCAGTAGCACTTAACTATCAGAGACAAAATAGGGATGACAATCAATGTTTTGATAATGTAGAGATCTTTGATGATGTCTCATTGATTATGAGATTCCCTAGAAATAAAATCCTACTTAATATGATCTGAATAAAAGCTCCTCAAGCATTTCTGCTCTAGCAATATCTGTATATGTAGTAAAGAACAGTTTCTCTTGTAAAAAAAAAAAAAAAAAAGAAAGAAAGAAAATGGGGAGATTTTGGAGAAGCTTAAGGAAGATTTTTGCAGTTATTTCCAAGTATGTGCTTAAATTTTCCTCTGTGCTTGAACTTTCCTCTCCAAAGTAATTGGTGTTTACATGATGCTTGTTATAGGCATAACAAGGTGGCTGTGCACTGAGGAAAGGAAAACACCCAGACATTTTTGAAATAATTGAGTCAGGAATCTGAGTTACTGTTTATCTTTGGGAACCCAGAAAGCCCTAGTGAGCCACTGGTCAGAGTGAGAATTTATGGGACTAGGAGATAAATGGATTTTTGACTCAAGTTTACTTCAATGCAGAGTGGCCATATGGCTGTTTCCCAGTCCTTATGTGTGTTGTTAGACTGGGTGCACTCAGCAAGTGACAGAATTCCTATCCAGATTCTCTGACCCATTAGGTTGGAGCTTTCAAAAAAGCCAACTTTAAAAAAAACAAAAAGAAAAACAAAAACTAATGCAAACAAACAGGAGCTCTCATTCTTATGGAAAATAATAAAACAAATGCAGTACTTCCTTCATGAGAGCTTTGCAAAAATTAGTGCCATAATAGGGGCGCCTGGGTGGCTCAGTGGGTTAAGGCCTCTGCCTTCGGCTTGGGTCATGGTCCTGGGGTCCTGGGATTGAACCCCGCATCAGGCTCTCTGCTCAGTGGGGAGCCTGCTTCCTCCTCTCTCTCTGCCTGCCTCTCTGCCTACTTGTGATCTCTGTCAAATAAATAAAATATTTAAAAAAAATTAGTGCCATATTCAATCATTTAAAAGACACAAGGTGGTTATCCTTATCATATCTCCCTTTAAATTACCAATGTGGACTGTGCAGAAAATGGATGGATCTTGAAGAAGGAGAATGATTACCATAAATTTAGTCAGCTAGTGATGGCAGTTGCAGCTGTTCCACATGTAGTCTCCTCAATAGGGCAAACCAGCACAGTCAGTGACATCTGATTAGTAGCTATTGATCTTTTGAGTACATTTTATTGTGTACACATGTGCATAGTTCAGATTTCTCCTGACTTGGACAATGGTATAACATTATATTCTTATATCAGGGTTATAGCAACTGTAATTAGTCTGCAAGAAATTTGATATTCTTCTATCCCACAGGACACATTAGTCTACTACATTGATTTTCTCATGCTGATAAGACCTGGTAAGCAGAATATAGGAAGAAATTTTGTGTCCTGGTAACTTGCAATTGTTATATACATGGGTCAGTAGATAAATCCCATAAAAAAATCAGGGTTCTGCCACTTGATGAAACATTTAGAAATCTTATGGTCCATTGGGATATTCCCTTTAAAAGGAAAGAAAAATTGTAACACCTTACAACAGCTGCTCAGAAAGTATTAATTTGGGGGTAGGGATCTTAGGGCTTTAGAGGCCACATATGATGTATCTGGTTGTTTTGCTGCTAGCTATTTATTGGGAAGTCCCTAAACTGACAACTTTGGGGAAGATCCAGGGAAAAATAAGGCTTTTCACCTGGTCTGGGATGCAATTCAAGCAGCTCTGCCATTTGGCTCTTATGGTGCCAATGGCAGATTAGAGTGTTTTAAATGGGCTCTGAAAAGCCCTGATAAGAGTCTCACAGTGTATAGGCACCTAGCGGTTTGCTCCTAGAGCAAAATTCTGCTGCTTTCAGCAGATAACTAGTTAGAGAAGTTCTCTAACTTTTTGGTCTCAAGACTCCTTTATGAAGGACTCTTCAATTATTGAAATGAAAGTTCTTATTGAAACATTAATTTAAATCCCCCAAGAACTTATGTTTATGTGAATTGTATCTTTTTAAAAAAAGTTTTTACTTAAATTCCAATTAATTAACATACAGTATAATATTAGTTTCAGGTGTACAATATAGCGTTTCAACACTTCCATACAACATCCAGTGCCTATCACGAGTACACTGCTTAATCTATTTAACCCATCCTCCTATTCCCTCCCTTCTGGTAACCCTGTTTGTTCTCTATAGTTTAGAATCTGTTTCTTCATTTACCTCTCTCTTTTTTTTTCTCTTTGCTAATTTGCTTTCCTTCTTAAATTCCATATATGACTGAAATCATATGGTATTTCTCTTTCTCTGACTTGATTCACTTAGCATAATACTCTCTAGCTCCATGCATGTCATTGCAAATGGCAAGGTTTCATTCTTATTTATGTCTGAGTAATAGTCCTCTGTGTGTGTGTGTGTGTGTACAGTTGATGGACACTTGGATTATTTCCATAATCTGGCTATTGTAGATAGTGCTGCTGTAAACATCAGGGTGCATATATTCCTTTGAATTAGTATTTTTGTATTTTTTAGGTAAATACCTACTAATGTAATTGCTAGATTATAGGGTAGTTGTATTTTTAACTTTTTGAGAAATCTTCATATTGTTATCCAAAATGGCTGCACCAGTTTGCATTCCCACCAACAGTGCAAGAGAACTGCTCTATCCCCACATCCTCGACAATACCTGTTATTTCTTGTGTTGTTGATTTTAGCCATTCTGACAGGTATGGGTATGAGTTGATATCTCCTTGTAGTTTTGATATGCATTTCCTTGATGATCTTGTGTCTGTTGGCCATCTGGATGTCCTCCTTGGTAAAATGTCTACTCATGTCTTCTGCCCATTTTTTTTTAAAGATTTTATTTATTCATTTGACAGAGAGAGAGATCACAAGTAGGCAGGGAGGCAGGCAGAGAGAGAGGAGGAAGCTCTCTCCTTGGAGCAGAGAGCCCGATGCAAGGCTCGATTCCAGGACCCTGGGATCATGACCCGAGCCGAAGACACAGGCTTTAACCCACTGAGCAACCCAGGCGCCCCCTGCCCATTTTTTAAATTGGATTATTTGTTTCTTGGGTGTTGAGTTGTATAAGTTCTTTATATATTTTGGATACTAATCCTTTATCAGAGACATCATTTAGTTTCTCATGACATTGAACCATCAGACATAGAAGGGACAACTCTTCCATGTTCACTATGTCAGTTAAGATACTTAATCTTTTTTTTAAATTTTATTTTTGAATTATAGTTGATGCATAGGGTACTTAATCTTGACTATTATGGAGAAACTGATGTTCTGCTATATAAGGAGGTAAGAAAAAGTGTGTATGGAACACATGGCGTACTCTGAATTTCTCCTAGTATCTCTGTGTCCATCAGTAAAATTCAGCATACCAATAAAGAAACTCACATATACATAGAACAGCCAGATGTCCTGGTTTGTCTAAGACTGTCTTCATTTATACATCTTATTACTAGCATAATTATTTTAAGGGTTATTTATTCATTATTTTAGAGAGAAAGAGAATGAATAGAGAGAGGGCAGAGGAAGAAGGAGAGAGAATCTCAAGCAGGCTCCCTACTAAGCACAGAGCTTGCCACCACAGGGCTTGATCTCATAACCCTTAAATCATGACCTGAGCCAAAATCAAGTTCGGTGCTTAACTGACTGAGCCATCCAGGCACACCATTACTAGCATAATTATTAATAGCTCTCTCCAACTCAAAAGTTTCTCAGGTTAAATATAAAGTATATTGAGATCTTAATTATATTATGAACTATCAGAGACTCAGATTCTTCAGGATTTGTGATATGAATTGTCCCTCTAGTAAAAGACTTCTGACAAACTGGGCATTGGTTGAGGACAAGAGGAATGTTGAATGAACAGTGGAGAAAATAAGTTAAATATACCATCCCAGCTTTGTGGCCAGCTGCAGGAATGAGAACTCTAGAACATAGCTGTTATCTTTCTTGCTCTCTATCTATCTACCCAAATATCCATTTAGATATGTGTCGATAGACTAATATCTCCATCTCTCTCTCTCTATATATATATATATATATATATGAAGAGTGTGACATATATATATAGTATATTATCTATAGTATCTAAATTATAAATAGAGAGATATTGATATGCGGATAGATCTAGATAATAATTTAACTTTCTGATATATATGTGTGTATATGTATATGTGTATAATATATTTTTCCTACCACTTTCATATGGCATGGTCATTATTAGTGCAAACTTTACTAGATATAAAGAGGATTGAAGTTAATTCCAGTTAATTCCAGAAGGAATAATTGATGGATCTTGGGCCATCCATTTGTAGGAAAAGGTAAATGCATTTTCATTTATTTGAAGATTTGCATTCTGCCAGGAAGTAAGTTCTTGCTATTATTGTTAATTATTCAAAATTAAGTATGGGAAGAAGTGTGGGGAAACTTCTTAAATATGTAGAGATATGTATATGTGGAGATAGAAACATATGGTCTTATTGTCTCCCACAGTTACTTATAAACTAAATGAACTTAGCAGAACTTAATTAAAACAAAGATAGTGATTATTAATGACACACTTTTTTTTCTACTCATCTTAACGAAGAATTTGCTAACCATGGTTTTATTCTGTGGCCTGGGACATAAAAATGTGCATAGTAAAAGACATTAATAAAAACCTGGGGTGGATAAGTAAAGGAAGAAGAGAGGAATCTACAAGTAACATGATATTACTCTTATGGCTGAAGTGTCCACAAAAGGAATTCACCTTGTTTGATGACTTTGAGGTAATAGAGGAGTTGTACGTGGGTTTAAATGCAATTTGGACATCCTATCAGAGGCCAATCACACATAAGCTAAGCAAACCCCCAAATGTTCCATTTCAACTTCTCTATTGTTTATTGTTCTGTGGAGTGACGGATGAGACATAAAGAGTACTGGTGTTGTTCCAAACTTCACTGGGCATAGCTAAAATGAAAGACTGTCTCAATTGGAACACTGACATTGGAACTCAGTGAGGACTGAAAGCAGACTCTGGGTAGGGCTACCTTCTGGTGAGTGCTGAAAGTAGAAGGAGATAGCATAGAGTTCAGAATCCTGAGATGAGAAGCAATGACAGAAAATTATACCTCAGTTCAGATAATAGTATCATTTTCATAAAAGTCAAAGAATTAATATATACAGAATTATTGTCTTGACAAAGCAGAATTAAATGTTACATTAATAAGAAAGGGACACCTGAAGAAAGAAAAGAGCACCAACATTTGGGGGGAAAAAATTCCTAAATATTCACTAGGTCAAAGATAACATTACAGAGAAATTTTTCCAAAGTATTTTCAACTGAATAATTTCAACTTCTTTTTTTTAAAAAAGCAGCTTTGCTATAGTATAATTGAACAATAATTTGTTATATGAAACCAGAGCAGCACTTAGTCTTGGGCTAATTATCCCACTACTGAAGAAACCCCCTTCCGGGTTTTCTACCCAAAGCCCTGAGAAGCATGAAGATTTCCAGGATGACTTACAGAAACAAGTATTATCCTTCTCTTTGTGTCAGCACCAGCCATTCTTACCTTCCTGGTCTTCGGTAGTTTCCTCACACAAATTGACTAAGCTGCTCTCCACTGAATACATAAGGGGAGTCCTCTGGAGACCTTCAGAGTCTCTCCGTCTGAAGTTCTTTTTCTCTGGTGTGCTGTGAACTTCAGCCACTTCTCAGACCTTCTCAGATCTGTCTCCTCAACAGAGGGATTCTACTGGACTTAGCCTGGTGTCCACCTTTCAGTGCTGTGGCCTAGAAACTCTTCCAAGGCAGGCAGCTGGGACAGTCATTTTATTTTCCATTTCACAGGGATAGCTTTCCCTTCATTGCTGATGTGAAGTGTCTTAAAAGTTATTATTTCATATATTTTGCCCTTAGGAAGGGGAAATGCAGTTGTTTCAGGTGACAAGGTAAACACTATCCCTGTTACATTACTTTAAATTGGTTAGAAGCAAAAGTCCACCTTCCATTGGTTTTAACTAAATAAAAAAATGAATTACTAACTAGATAAAAAATTTTATATTGTACGCTGCTGATTCAAAACAATTTTAAGATGCATTCAAGGAAAAAAAGATACATTCAAGAAGCTCAGTCTCTTTAGGGAATATAAAACATGAAGGTTGATAATTGAAATCCAAGGGTTGAAAATGATAAGCACCAAATCAATGAGATAAGGGACTATGAAAGTTTGAATATGAAAGATTGTTCTCAGCTCACAGCATTAAGGAACGTTTAATAGAAGAAAATACTTTTTTTTTTTTTTATAAAAAATAAAAAATTAAAAAAAAAAAAGAAGAAAATACTTTTGTGATGGATGGAAACTTTAGAACAACCAGGAAAGGTGGAATAGTGATAATTACAAAATAAATATAGATGGGTGTAAAGCCAGGAATAATGTCAGATACCAGACAAAAGAGTAGCAAATTCTATCCAACATTCATGAAAGAAGTAATAAAAGTCTTTCAACAAACTCTTTCAGAAAGTACAGGAGGAGGGGTCCCTTCCCAACTCATTTATGAGGTGATTATAACCTTGAAACTAAAACTTGACAGAGACACTACAACAAGAGAATATTATAAACCAATATATGTCATGAACATTGACACAAAAATCCTCAAAACAGTATTAGCAAATAAAATCCAGTGATATATAAAAAGAATACTTTATGACCAGTGTTGTATATACCAGAAATGCAAGATTTATTCAACCTTTGAAAAATCAATTAATGTAATTCACTGCATTAACATAAAAAAAGGAAAATCTATTTTCTCAACAGATCCAGAAAAGCAGTTGACAAAATTCAAGAAACACTTGGGATGAAAATCCTCAGCATGCCAGGAAAATTACCTTAGTCTGATAAAGGGCATCTAAAACTCCCGTAGCATATAACATTCTAGGAAGTGAAAAACAGAACACTTCTCCCATACAAAAGGGAAGAAGGAAAAAATGAATGGTCATTAAGTATATATGAATATGTTCAATATTATAAGTTATCTGGGAAAGAAAAATTAAAAGCACAATGAGGGTGGGGCAGCGGGGTGGCTGTTAGTTAACATCCAACTCTTGATTTCAGCTCAGGGCATGATCTCAGGGTCGTAGGATCGAGCCCCATGCTGGTTTCCATGCTCAGTGGGGAGTCTGCTTAAGATTCTCTCTCTTTCTCTCTCACTCTGTCCGTCCCCTAAATCTTAAAAAAAATAGAAATAAAATCAAATGAGGTAGCATTACACATCCTCCAGAATAGTTAAAGCTATGAAGTAACACAAACCCAAATTAGTGAAGGTGTGGAGAAACTGGGACTCTACCAGCAGTAAAGTTGGAACTCTATCAGTGGCAAAACTACTTTGGTAAAGTTTGCTGGTTTCTTGGAAAGTTACACCTACCTATGATCCAGCAAATCCATTCTCGTATATTTACCTGAGAGAATTGAAAATGGATGTTTGCACAAAGGTTCGCTGATGGATGCTCCCAGCAGCTTTATTTATAACGGCCAAAACTGAAAAGAACTCAGGTTTCCACCAATAGGGGAGGAATGGATAAACAAATTATAGTATATTCATACAAGGGAATAATATTTGGCAATAAAAATAGCCTACCGATCAATGAAAAACCATGAATAAATATGTTGAGCGATAGCAAGTTGGACATAAAAGGGTACATGCTCTAATAACCCATTTATATGAAGTTTAGAACAGGCAAAGGTAATTTATGGTGGTAGAATGCTGAACAGTGATTGGGGAGCATATTGGGAGGGGAATAAAGGAGCTTTCAGAGATGACAGAAACGTTTCATATCATGACAGCAGTATGAATTATACAGGTGTAAGCACTTACCAAAATGCATTGAATTATACAGTTAAAATCAATGCACCTCACTTTTGTAAATTATACTTCATTTTCCAAAAAATATTAATGGAAAAGATGACACAAACATTTTCACGAAAGTGTTAGTATTTATTAATAGAACATATATATTCTGTAATTACATATGTATTTTATATATATATATATATATATATATATATATATATATATATATATATAACAGATTTCTGCTATATTCCAAAGAAAGTGAGGAAGAAGTCCTATATTTGACAGAAGCCTGTGACAGTACTTTCAGATATAAAGAAGTGCAGAAATGCCAAATTTTGTTTATAGAAATCCTTGAGAACCAACCGGAAGATTTATATTATGATATTTTATCAAAATAAGACCTACAGATGCTTTTTGAATAGGAAATATCATGTTAAAGCGAAGTTTTTAAGTAAGTATGTGCCGTTTCGAGAGTGTGTGTAGAGACTTGAATTAGGTTCTGGCAGGAAGGGATCCCCGTTCTACAAAACCACAGCATAAGGGTGCTTGTCAAAGAAACCAGGCTGCTGGACAACCACAGGCTACTAAGCCAAAGGCCAAGGCAACAGTGCAGTGTATGAGCATCACGGAGCATAAACAAGTCCAAGGACATTCTTTCAGTGAATGAAGGCCTCTATTTATTATTGAAATCTGGGAAAAGGATGGGTCATGGACTAAAGCCAGGAAGTATTCACACAGCAGCAGCCAGTCTAAATCTTAACACCATAAGCATTGAATTAGCCTGAAGGCACAGAGTCAACACCCAATTACTGAGGAAAGTGCAAAAAGAGACATTGCAGTGCAGTGAATGTAAATGCCTAATAGAGATGCCTTTGCCTTTTCTAAAGATGCAATTAAGAACCTTCAGTTCCAGTAACCACATGTTCTGCAATGAAAATGTTGGTTATTCCCCCTCCCCACATCCACCCCCAGATGTAGGATATTCCAGCACAAGCTTCATACTAGTACATTTCAAAAAGACACTCAGGTCACCATTCAATCCATAGACAAGTATGGAGTATATATGTCAATAAAGTCAATTCTCTGTGTATATAGGAGGCAGAAGGTTGAATAAAAATGATGATAATCAAGATTATCCCTCCCTGAAAATACAGAACTTATATTTTAGTTGAGGTGACAAAACTTACAGGTAATGTATTTTTGTTTTTAGAAACAAACTAGCATAGCCAAATGAATTCATCCTTCTAACAGTCCCTTTGAAGCTGCATGTCTCTTTCATCCTTGGACCATTATTGGACACCTTTCATAATTGTGCTCAGAACCTATGACTTACGATGTTACTAAATATCCTAAAGAATCACAAATCTTGGCTCTTTGAAGGTGTCTTTGATTTTTTTTTTTTGAACAATGAATAGTACTTTCAATATAGATATTTCAAATAAGGAGCAAAGTAATCATACTATGGCTTAAAAAAAAAAAAAAAAAAGCAAAGGAGAGGGAAAGAAGGTGTTGACAGGAACCAGTTCCCTTGTATGGAATATGTTCTGGCTCTGAAGAGAAATCCTTTTTTTTTTTTTTTTTAAGGAAGAACTGTGCTATCAAATGTCTCGATGTTTCCCAATACCCAGCTGTTTGGCACTCTGCAGTTCCTTCATCCGGTTGATTGAACAGTGAGTGTTTCACTTTACATCTTCCTGTTCACTGCTGTGTAAACACTGCCATTGGCTTTGTGATCATTGCTGCTGCAATCTGACCATGTGAATAAATCCTTGCTCATACAATTCATTAATGTTTTATACTTTTCCAAGGATTACTTACCTTCTGTGTCCTACTATCTTATTAGGAAAGTGTGTTAGATATGACTGGACCCACTTTCCAAAGGAGACATGGTCAGGGCCTTGATGTCACTGGCCACATGTGCAGGTTAGGAAAGGGGGTGAGCTGTGAGGAAGGAGACCTGCCAGTATCTTCCCCCAGGACTGACTTCCAGGGAGGGTCATCTCAGGAGTGGTGCTGTTCCACACTTGTGCTCCAAGGATTGTTCTCTCTATCTGCTAAAGTTTCATTCCATCCTTTTCAAGAACTGATTTTTCCCTTTGTGTGAGAGAGAACTGGACCTAAAGAATATTTTTGCCTACATCTCCTATAGGCAGATAAATCATTTGAACTTGTTGTTCTCTTATTTCATATTCTTATCTTTTTAAAAATTACTTCTGGTTTTTCTCATTACAAAATATTGTTCATTTTGACTTAGATATCTGAGGGAACCAACACCCACGTTTATTATTCTATTTATGGGGAGAATTCCTTCTTGGGGGATGGAGGACAAAGAAAATTTAAGGTTATGTTTTGGAGTTAGTTCTCTTGAGTAAAAGAGCACCAAGCTCTTTTAAGACTTATAAGATTTTTGCGAGTAAAATAATATAATAGTTACAGACCACAGCAGTAGCCTCTTGTTACTCCAGTAATAGACAAAAGTCACAGAGGATCTAAGTTACTTGCTCTAAGATCTGTTAGAATGGAACATACATAATTGGGAATATAAACTGTGTGCCTCTGCCATGTTTCTCCTTTACTCTACCCTTTGATTTTCTGTTTAAGCCCAGATTCCTGTTCTGTATCATAGATTTATTATAGACATGGTTTTAAAATTTAATTTTGCTAAACCTGGCACATCCACCTAGTAAATATTCAATTTGGTTCTTAAGAGTATTTTTAGTTACCCACTGTGCTTTTCCTTTAATGTCTAACTCCTTTGCCTAAATTTGTACTTAAACTTTTGCAAACCGTATCCTATACATCATACAAGCTCTTTAAAAAGCAGCATGACAAAGCTAATTGACAGGGTGAGGGGATTTAGCTCTAATCCATGTCACTAGCTGAATATACACATAAGTTTAATTCCAAAATATATAGAGCTTTCCACCAAGCAACCCAATGATAAAAAATAACACTTAGAGCTTTCCACCAAGCAACCCAATGATGATAAAAAATAACACTTAACTACCTTCACCTAAAAAAGGTATACCTCAAGCTGTACTATGAACATAAGAAGCACTCAGTGATTGCACGCTGCATCTGGTGGACAGAGCTTAAAGGAATAAAATTATTTAAAATAGTAAAATATTTAAAATAGTAAATAGTAAAGTTATTTCAAATAGTAAAATAGCTAAGATTTTATGAACCCTGACTGTAAGAGAATACTGTCCTCATGTCAAACCTACTTTTTCTTACAAAGAAAGGCCACTTGTCCAAGATCACTCCTTTGTTAGGTGGTGACAGTCTATCTTTCAGGCTTATACTCTGAAAAACAGTCCTATGGAGCTTCTCTTTTAGAAAAGGGAATGCCAACAATACATCTGCTTGGGTTCTTACCTATTTCTAATAATTTTCTCAAGCAGTTTTTATTGGAATTCATAGAACTCATCTTGGATGCCCTGGTATGAACCAGAGACACAGAATTTGAATAGAGCTTATGAACTAAAGCAATGTTTTGCTTATCCATTTAAGAATCATTTGTTAAACACATACTATGTTCCTGGCATGTGCCGGTGAACAGTCATGAAAGGAAAGTGGGCATACAAATAGCCACAACACAATGCAGCATGTGTTACCACAGACCAGAGAGAAACTTCAGCAGAGGATGGAATGAAGTCTAGTGTGTCAGGGAAGCTTTGTGTCTACACTCAATGTCCACTTTCATTCCCTTTAGCATTCTTTCCAAACTATTTCTAATTCTCCAAGGTGGCAACCCTGTCTCTGCTCTGTCTTATTTTCTCACTTTATTGCAGATGTCTAGGTCCTCTACCACAAGCGTTTCAATCCTCTTCTTTCCCTCTGACCATCACTATATTGCTACTTTTACTCTTCAGCCTCTGCTATGGATAATAACCTTGTCTATCTCCTCCAGGTCCCCCAAGACCTGCCTCATAATTGTTTCTTCTGATGATTTCCCCTCAGAATAGAAATATATCCAAGTATCCCATATGCTTAAAAACAAAACAATAGTGACAACAAACTTGCATGTAGCCAGCTGAAGTGTTCCTTTTATCTGTATTTTTGTCATTCTCCAATAAGTAATGCAAAGAAGGCCTGGGGTGGCTGCTGCCACTTCCCCATCCATTGTACTTTTAATTCAAATCAAACTATACCTAGACTCTCTTTTCTCAGTATAGTACAAATGAAGGTATTACTCTCAGCCTCCATTCTGTTTTACACTTCATTGACATCTGACTTTGACCCAATTCCTTTCTTCTGCTGCCTTCATATTCCTAAATTCCATAAAATTTCTCTCAAATAGTATTTTCCTGAATATGCTTCTAATATATCCTCAGCACTCTTTGAATTATCATTCTAAATATTTTTCTCTACCCCAAATCAAATTGCTTCTGCTTAGAATGGCCTTCCTCTTATCTGTCTGCTGACATTCTGTGCATCACTCAAGATCAAATATGAGTATCATCCACTCTGTAAACAGCCTGTTTTCTCTTCACGAAAATTTAGTACTTTCTTCTGTGCTTCCATAGCACTTAGTAATAATTTTTGCCTTCTGACTTTTGTTGTTGTTGTTTCTTAAATTATGACACTTTTTGAAAGTAGAGAGGAAAAAAATAGATAACACTTGTGCTCCAACAAATATTAACATTTTCTATGTTTCAGATACATTTTTTAGGAAAAAAACATACATATGACAAAACCCTCCTGCTTTTCCAGAGAAAACACACTGTCCTAAAACAATTCTACTTAGAAGTAATAGACTATCTGTTCTATGTTTTGAATGCCTACATGTACATATATGTTTATATGTGTCTAATAAATACACATGTAAGTGTGTGCATATATATGTTTGTGTATATATGTACCCTTCAATAAATAATATTAATGTCTATAATTAATTTTCTTCTATAAAGAGGTGCTGTACATAGTACTTTGTAATTGGCTTTTTGGTGAAACATGTTTACTAATTTGTATAGGTTGATATGATAAAAGGGATCATCAATTTTAAATCTACATATGAATTAAATCACACCTACCCATGCCTATATCAGTGGACATTAAAGATGTTATTGGTTTTGTTTGTTCCATTTTGCTCTTACAAACATTGCTAGGATAAATATTTTGTACATGTTTCTTTGTGTATATAAGCTAACATTTTTGCATAGTATGTCTAGAATGGCCACAAAGTCTTTATATACTGATAGGAAGTGATTTGAATGCTTTCTTCTGTTTTTTTTTTTGCTTCAGGGTCTGTGAATCATCAGTTTTACACAATTCACAGCACTCGCCATAGCACATACCCTCCCCAATGTCCATAACTCAGCCACCCTATCATTCTCCCCCTACCCTCGAGCAACATTCAGTTTGTTTCCTGAGATTAAGAGTCTCTTATGGTTTGTCTCTCTCCCTGGTCCCACCTTGTTTTATTTTTTCCTTCTCTTAAGGTAAAGTTGTTTTTTCTCCTCTGAGCTTATAGACACTTCCCTGAGAGTCTTTAAGGCATGTCCTGATAGTTCTTTTCAGATGATCATTATGAGTGAGGACCTCATGTATGGAGACTATGTAGTTGCTCTGTACATAGAAGGGCATTGCTGAATCATTATTAAGTATTGTCAAAGGGATCTCCAAATAGATTGGTCTTATTCACACTCCCACAAGAAATACAGAAAAGTTCCTTTACTCCAGGTCATTGCCAAGAATTTGTATAGTGAGATTTTTAATTGTCTTGCCTGGTGAATAATACAATTTATTAACCTCATTAGTTAGTAAATTATTTTAGTTAGTAAGAATTTCACTCCATGCAAGTGAAGATTAGCATTTTTTGCATCTACATTGGCAATAACTATCTGTATCTTAAGAATTGTCCATCTGTAATCTTTGCCCACTTACACTGTGCTATTCACTGCTGACTTCCAGAATTTCTGTGTAGTCTGTACTAACATTTCATACTATCTACAAATATATATTTCCCTTTGTGTTATATCTTTTCATATTGGTATGTTGTCTTTTGCCATAGAAATCATTTTCATTTTAATGCTATCAAATACATAAAAATATATCTATATGATTAGGCATGTTTAAATAATCACCTTGGATGTGATCATTCTGAAGATAGATACCTGTAAGTTATCTTATGTATTTTCTCAAGTTTTGAAGCTATTTTTTTTTTACACTTACGTTTTTAAAACATCTAGATTTTACTTTGTTAAGATGCAAATGTATTGATTTGGACTGGAGATAAAAGAATAGAAAAAGAATGGTAAATTATACTTTAATTTAATACATATCTCTATGAAGATTTTCCTTAAATAACAATGAGCATGTATTACTTTTATCCTTTTAATAAAAATGAGATTAACATCCAAACATTCATTTCTAAAGTCAGCAATAGCAAACACATTAACAATGTTGATTCTTGATGCCCTGAAGAGAAGAAAAAAAAATTAAATACTGTTCAGTAGTAAGAGTTACACTAAGTAAGAGTTACACTACTACTACAGAAAACTTGGGGGTAAATTTATGTGTAATTCCACCAGTGGGGGGCGGGGGGAAAGAAGACCACTGCAAGCCAGTAGACTTTTTCAAGTAACAGTGACAGTGATCATAATCAAAATACCTAAGTAATTTTGTATCCTTCATGCCTAAAATTTTTATTTCTAGAATTCCTATGCATTTATTGTGTATTGTGTGATGAATGTGAATGTTTTCCAGGAGATGGGTCCAGGTTAGCTAAGTACTATATCACAGATTTTTTTTTTTTTCTTAAATATCTGTCTCCGCCATTATATTTAACATCCTTGAGAACAGATGTTAAAGTTTGGGCATTTTTGGAAAAGCCAAAGTTCTGAGTGGAGTGACTGTGCAACATAGGTGCTCAATAGTTTTTTTTTAGCTGATTAGAACTGAAATCCTATGTATCCATAAACAGTGGATTTTATCGAAGTAGGGCATTGAGATATCTCAGACTAAGGATAGGATGATTCAACTCTGTAAGAAGTGATCTATTTTTATTGTTTTATAAATTCTTCTTTGTCTTTCTTCACATTCTTGGAATTTAAATTACTTTCCCCACTTGAATCCCCACAATCTAGCTATATTTACCTTTCTAGGGTGTTTCTTACTCACTTGGAAAACACACAATATCTACTGCTCCTAATTTTCTGAAACTATATATAGATTCTTGACTTTTCTACCATACTCATTTGCTTCTGAAATAGACTTAGAGTAGTTCCCAATTACATTCTAGCATGTATAGAACTGTCTCACTTCCATGTCTTGTTTTGTCAGCTATGTGTTTACCAATTACCATACTTTTCAATGAAAAAGAAAGACCCACTGATAAGGACAACAGAGTCTTTCCACAATTAAAAAACAGAAGGAAAAAAGAAAACGGCAACTGGAAAAATCTACTGTATGTGGTCTTTATTCAGACATTTATCTTCTTGTGGTCTCATTTTTCTTAAATAAAATAAGAAGGATTAGACTACTCACTCTTACAGACCATTTCTAAAAGTAATATTCTATCACAACTGGTCATTTAAGAGCTTGCTTTGATAAATTTCCATGTATTGTATGTTTACTTTATATTTATATTGACCTTTTCCTTAAGGCACTATTTCTCAATTGTTGTCATTGTAACATGCTTGTGTAATATGCTGTTCCTAATTTATTGCAAACATTAGTTATATAAGGTCAAATAGATTTTTTGTTTTTAAAGATCATGTCCCCATGCAAATTCCTTCATTTTACAATACCTTCCTGTAGAAGTTTATATATTCATGGAGATCTGGTTGGTTATTACGACTGAGATACAAATAGACCCAAATGAGCTATGTACATTACCCAATCAACAAGAAATGGGTTACCTGCTGCACTCTCAGACAATCTTCACATATTCTTTTGTAATTGTTTCTTCAAACTCAATACACATTTTCTGTTACATATTAGTAGCTGGAGTTAAATTGCATGTTAATTTATAAACACAGAAATAGAATTACTGTATTTTTATTCTTTGACCAGGTCACTCTTCTCTCTTAGCCACAATACCTTCAAAGAAAAAAAAAAAGAATTTTAATAGAGTAAATTCCTTCATAAAATACCTCATGATTCCTCATATTTTTTAATACTGTGGATGAAATAGTTTTTTAAATATATTTTCTTACACATTTGGACATACTTTCATAAAAATGCATGTTGATTTTAAGTGACATAGAAATGAACCACTTTTTTTTTTTAAATTTTTTCTTTATTTATCTGACAGAGATCACAAGTAGGCAGAGAGGCAGGCAGAGAGAGAGGAGGAAGCAGGCTCCCTGCAGAGCAGAAAGCCTGATGTGGGGCTCGATCCCAGGACCCTGGGATCATGACCTGAGCCGAAGGCAGAGGCTTAACCCACTGAGCCACCCAGGTGCCCTGAAATGAACCACTTTTATTTTAAAGTAGAATATTACAAAAAGTTCCACAACATATGACATAGAAATAAAGTATTTACTTTCCTTTCCTAAAAGAAGACCTGCATGAATGAAGAGCTTTACTGTGTTCAAAAAATAAAAGACTCAATGTCCTTAAAAAAAAAATCCGTTTTTACTAAATTAATCTATAAATTTGATGCACATCAAAATAATTGTGAAAGAATATTTTGTGTAATAAGTGGCTGATTCTAAATAAATTACAGAAGATCACAGAGTCTTTCCAATGCAGAGAAACAAAAAGGTCTTCCCAAGCTATTGAGACTTATAATAAAGCTGCACTAATTATTTGTTATTGACACTAGGAAGCAACATCCAAGCATTAGAACAAAGTAGAGGGCATAGTAGTAGATCCACATATGGAGGATTTTGCATATATGACAAAAATACTTTTCCAAATCAGGAGGAGAAATAATAGATTATTCGTGACAAAATAGATTAACCAGTGGAAAATACACAAGTATTTCCTTACCTCATACCATATACAAGAATAAGTTCTAAATGGATTTAATATCTAACTACAAAAATAAAATTTCTTGGGATGCCTGGGGGGCTCAGTCCCCTAAGCCTCTGCCTTCAGCTCAAGTTATGATCCCAAGGTCCTGGGATTGAGTACAGCATTGGGCTCTCTGCTCAGCGGGGAGCCTGCTTCTCCCTCTGTCTGGTGCTCCCCCTGCTTGTGCTCTCTCTCTCTCTCTCTCTGACAAATGAATAAAACCTTAAAACACACACACATACACACACACACACAATTAAAAATTTCTTTTTTTTTTTTAAAGAATTTATTTGACAGAGAAAGATCACAAGTAGGCAGAGAGGCAGGCAGAAAGAGAGAGAGGAGGAAGCAGGGCTCTCTGTCGAGCAGAGAGCCCGATGTGGGACTCAATCCTAGGACCCTGAGATCATGACCTGAGCCGACGGCAGTGGCTTAACCCACTGAGCCACCCAGGTGCCCCCAAAATTAAAAATTTCTTAAAGGAGAAAATATAGAATAACTTCATAACCTCAGATAGAAAGCAATTTATGAAAACAAGATGCAAAATGTTATAGAATATAATGCAAAATTTCACATTTTTTTATTACATAAAAAAATAATTCTTAAGTAGAACAAAAGAATAAATCTGATTTTAAAATGCAAGCTACATGCAAGGGAAATGTATTTAAAATATTCCAAGATGGCAAAATATTAGAATACAGAGCATAAAGAGCTTCAACAAACCAATTTATTTTTTTGTTTTGTTTTGTTTTTTAAGATTTTATTTATTTATTTAACAGGGACTGTGCACTAGTAGGCAGAATGGCAGGCAGAGGGAAAGGGAAAAGCAGGCTGTCTGCTGAGCAGGGGCTCAATCCCAGGACCCTGGGATGATGACCTGAGCCCAAGGCAGATGCCTAACCAACTGAGCCACCCAGGTGTCCCAACAAACCAATTTAAAATATATAAACACTGAATAGAAAAAAAAAATAAGTAATGGAGATAAGAGATAATTCAAAGAAAATGAATTACTAAGAGCCAATAAATATGAATGATGATATTCAACTTCCCTTGTAATCTGTAGATGCTTTTAAAACAACAGATACCACTTTATATTCATTGTTTGGCTAAAATGGAAACAGGTGAACAGAAGATCATCATTAGGCAAATACTGCAGTAATAAATGTATAGATAAGATCCACCGATAGATGCTAAAAGTAGGTGAAATTGTAAAGAGTAGCAGATTTTGCATAATCTTAAAGTATCTCCCTCAAGGTATTTATTAACTACAAAGTGAAAGAGAGTAATTTCACAGTGGAGAAACGCAGGCAAACACCACCTTAACTAAGTGATCAAGGTTAACAACACCAGTAATGAGTTGCTGATATCATAAATCTCTTGATGCCATGCACCATGGATATGTCATGTCTGCAGCTGTGTTGCCCCCCCCCAAAAAAAACCCCACATAATTTCATTCCAAACTTGACAGAACATGAGATAAACCCAAATTGAGGGATGTACTACAAAATAACAGTATTCTTCAGAACTGTCAAGACAAGGAAAGACTGGAAATGCTACAGATTAGAAAAGCCTAAGGAAAAATAACAACTAAATGCAATGTGGGATCCTTAACAGGATCCTAGAATAGAAAAACTGGTAAAACTGGAGTTAAGGTCTACCTTAACTCCAGTTTTGTGTATTGTGTATTGTGTTTTGTGTACTGTGCCAATGTTATCTTCCTGGTTTTAATAATTGCACCACAGTTACATAAGTTGTTAACCTTAAAGGAAGCTAAATGAAGGCATATGGAAACTCATTTAATATTTTTGCAACTTTTCTGTAAGTATAAAATTATTTCAGAATTAAAAGGTAAAAAGAAATAATGAAAGTCATGCAGAGAAACAGAAACTTTCATTAACTGTTGGAGAGAGGTTCAAGAACAATTTTATAACATATGGTAAAGTTTAATATAAGCATGCTCTTTAACCCGAAACAATCTCTTCTAGGCATATGCTTTAGAGAATTATTTTCAAATCTTGAGTTGTAATCCATTAATGGGTAATTAAATTGATTTAGTGGTTACATTAGAATCTTTGAGAATTCAGAACACAACAATAGGAGAGAATAGAAGAGCAAAGAGAATGTCAAAGCATATTACAGTAACAGGATTGTTTCGTGAATATAAAATTTATGTATGTGTGTACTGTGCCAGCATGTACAACTGGGCACACTTAAAAGAGGTGGGAGGCACCATAGAGTTTGATGTGAGTCGTGTCTCTGTATCTGAGCAATGAAGAACCTAGCGTGCTCATACACCACACTGGTATATGTACTGGATTTTGTTGTCAAATATATATCTTATTGAAGATGGGTGTCAACACCATTTGTCTAGAGAAGTTCTAGCACTTTTATGAAATAGGTTAGAATAATTTGAAAGTTTGTTTGCCAGAGTGAAAAATTGGAAACAAATGTGGAGCTAAAGAAAAACGATCAAACTGTGCTATGTATATATACAGTGGAACGTTATATTCTGGGAATTGACAAGTCTATCCCCTCATCTGTTTTTGTAAATTAAGTTTTATTGTAACATGGCCCCCAATTTATTTATGTATTGTCTGTAACTGCTTTTACCTATAAAAGAACAATCAAGTAGCTGCAACACAGACTGTATGATATAGACTTAAAAGAGTTACTATCTTGGGGCGCCTGGCTGGCTCAGTGGGTTAAAGCTCTGCCTTCGGCTCAGGTCATGATCCCAGAGTCCTGGGATTGGTCCTGGGATCGGTCCTGGGATCAAGCCTAGAATTGGGCTCTCAGCTGCAGAGAGCCTGCTTCCTCCTCTCTCTCTGCCTACTTGTAATCTCTGTCTGTCAAATAAATAAAATCTTTAAAAAAAAAAAAGAGTTACTATCTTGCCCTTTATAGGAAGGTTCCTGACCCTGATACATAAGAAAATTATGAAAGTGGAGCTACATCTATCCCCATAGTTAAACCAAAAAAAAAAAAAAAAAAAGACCCCATGGAAAACATTGCAAAATACTATGCCATTTTTAGGACTTTTAAAATATTTGAGATATATATATATATATATATACACACACACACACACATATATATAGTTATATTTATATATAAATATGTTTATAATATAAATATAATTTATAATACATAATAAACATAATATTTATAATTTTGTACAATAAAATACACTAAATGTATTATTATTTATTTATATACACATACACACAGTTTTTGTGAAAAACATGCATGGTTTAATTTTTCTGCATAACAAATGACCACAAACATAGTGGCTTAAAACAAAATCCACTTATTAGCTCACAGTTCTACATGTCAGAAGTATGAGCATTGGGTGACTGAATTCTTTCTCACAAGATTGATATCGAGGTGGCATTGGGATCTTAGCTGAGGCTGGAGGTTCTTTTCCAGGCTCATTCAGATTGTTGGAAGATTTTAGTTCCTTGTAGTATGTAAAGAGATTCCTGTGGTTTTATTGTTGTTGTTTTTGTTGTTCTGTTAGCTGGACTCCTTCTTACTGCCTGCATTCCTTGCCACATGGCCCCTTCTCTTTTCACTGCCAAGGATGGAGAATCCCCTGCCACCATCATCACACTAAATTGTCATTATATTTTGAATATCTTTCCAGAAACAATTCTTTTAAGAGCCTGATTAGATCAGGCTATTTGAGAATAAGCTGCTTTTGTTTAGGTCAGCTAACTTGAGACCTTTATTACATTTGCAAAATCCAATCACAACAGCACCTAGATTAGTGTTTGAGTAATAGGAGAAAGTTAATATACACCAGATGCCTGGGACCTTGGGAACCATTTTAGATTTCTACCCATACAATGCTATAGAATGATAAAAACCATTTAATAATATTATTTACTCCAGGAATGGTTAGATACAGACATATTTATTTTAAGAAGTACTCAGATGTCTTCAAATATACCTGTAATATTTCTTTCCTCAAATAACTGTAAAACAAATGTTGCAAATTTTTAAAATAAAATTGTGTTACATATTAACATATAAATGTGCACTGTAATATTCTATGTTTAACTACAGATCCTTAGCATTTTCATAACTCTCTTTTCATCAGAGTTAATACGATCATTTCTGAATATCAGGTGCATGTCATGGACAATTTTGTGCTACATACATATATTGCCACTAATCAATATATGAAACCTGTAAGAAAGGTGTAAATATCTATAGGTCAAAGTTAAAAACAAAATGTGATCAACTAGTTGAGTTTCTGATGATCTCACAAGGGGAGAAGTTTGGTTGCGTTGAAACACTTTGTATTTTTTACCTCATCTAACTTTGTTAATGATCAGTGTCCCTGTCTTCCTTGGTACTAAACTCTAAATTCTTGAAAGAAATGTGCCTTGCTTTATTTATTTTTCATAACTCATAGTTCCTGAAACAGTAATGCTCATATAATAGGTACTCTTTTTTTAAAAAAGATTTTTATTTGTTTATTTGACAGAGAGAGAGAGAGATCACAAGCAAGCAGCGAGGCAAACAGAGAAATAGGGGGAAGCAGGCTCCCTGCTGATCAGAAAGCCTGATGCGGGGCTCAATCCCAGGACCCTGAGACCATGACCTGAGCTGAAGGCAGAGGCTTAACCCACTGAGACACCCAGGCACCCCAATAGGTACTCTTTTATTTATTTATTTATTTATTTAAAGATTTTATTTATTTATTTGACAGACAGAGATCACAAGTAGGCAGAGAGGTAGGCAGAGACAGAGAGAGAGAGGAGGAGGAAGCAGGCTCCCCGCAGAGCAGAAAGCCCGATGTGGGGCTCAATCCCAGGACCCTGGGATCATGACCTGAGCTGAAGGCAGAGGCTTTAACCCACTGAGCCACCCAGATGCCCTGACTCTTTTAATTGATTACATGATGTAGGAGGGCTCCTAGCATCAGGTGAGAGAATATAGTAGAACACTAAAATTCCTTTATAAATGGGACGATTGTGTGTGTGGCAGGTTGCTGTGGAAGTGGACAGAGGTTTGATAGAGGATCACATTTTGACATTAGGAGTCAATGATAAAATTCTATTCTAATTCTGATGTTTGGAATCACTCCCCCCCCCCCCAAAGATTGGCACATTCCATTACCTCAAAGAGGATATCTTTTCCTGCCCTGTTCTAGAGGTTCATTAGCTATAACCTTTTTGTTCTCACATCTCACCACTTTGCTAGAATCTCAAATACTCAATTCTCCTTAGAAATAAATGTCATGGTATTAACCATGCATATTAATAACAACACTTACAAATTTCACAAAGAATTAGAACTTCAATTCTAATTCTAAAGCACACCAAAACTCTCACTGTGGAAAATGTACTGAGTTTATATTTATCTACAGATAATTAATCATATTCATTTTTGATGATCCAGGCATAGTCATGTAATAGTTACAGATAGAACCAGGTTTCCATGTATGTAGGGTAAATTTTAACATGTGATGAGCTGTAGGAACTCCTACTCTCAAATATGAATTTCTCTCCTGGCTATGAGCAAATTCCCCCAAGAGGTACTCCTAGAAGGTATTATGACTTGCCAAGTCCCTGGGCTTGCTGACTGCAAATACTACAAGCTATACTGAAGCATGATATCTCCCATACAGACCTCATTAAATGCTGCAGGCATGATATAAATAGCAAGAGTAATGAGCCAAAGCTAAAAAATATGGATTCTAGGAATTTCCTCAGGTACAACAGACTCTTTGACCTTGAACATATGAAATAAGTTATCTAGACCTCATACAATTCAATTCTTAAATCAGGATAATGTACATTACCTCACTATATCAATTCAGTTATGGATGCATGCTTCAAAAATATGACTGTATAAAGAAAGCAGGTTTTTGTGTTTTTTTTTTCTGCTATCTTTCTCTTTTTTACATAAATTAAGTCTGGAGCTAGAGCATATGGCTTTATGTGTTTTTCAGGGACCTAGGCTTTTCCTTGATCTAATACGGTCAGTCCATAGTTGTCAGTGTCATTGATTAAGTTACACTCTTGACATTTACATTCCAGGTAGCAGAGCAAAGAAAGGAACAACAGAATGTCTGAAGTAACCCAGCTATATCTTAATGTGGTTTCTCAGACACTTCTGCATAATCTCTCTGCTTGTATTGGCCTAACATTTTGCTATGCTTTTTGTAAGAGAAGTGAGCAATACAGTATTAAGGGGTCACATGTCCAACTCAAAGTCAGGCATTCTATTTTCTAAGGAAGAAAGGACATATTAGTGTATAATAAGCAGTTGCAACTACATGAGTTAAATCCAAGGCTTGGGCAGATAGTGAGGTGTAACTTCCACATCTTAGAGTTATAATTCTATAAATCTTTGTCTATACAAGCATGTAAAAAATCCTCACCATATGCACATGCACACATATATTTAACCTGCCTGTCAAATTTATGAATATGAAAATCTAGCATAAAACACAATCTTTTTGATATGCACAGCTTTTTAAAAATAACATTTCCATGAGGCACTAAAGCTTTAATATCTACAACATTCCTAAAAAGGGAAAAAAACATACACATACCACAGAGCTTAGAACCTGCTATCAATTCCATTCACAGTGGCAGAATGGCTCTAATAGCAAAGACATTTATGAGTCATAAATTACCATTTATAAATGCAGTGTTTAGTGTTCATTTCAATGGACGACATATGGTCGCAACATTTCCAAATAGCTTGAACTGATAAATAGGCCACTGAAGTGGTTCAATTTGTTAAAATGCTAACACATTAACTCCTGCAGGAGTCAGGCTGCAGGTTTGCATCTGAAATGCTGAGCACTGACTTTGAGATTGCAAGATGCTACCTTTGGAAACTGGGCAAGGATTTATGAAGTGGGCTTCGCAGTCCATTTTTCATCATGATTTATATGATTCCATGTGGAAAGACTTAGTGATCCATCAGAGAAGAACCCCACTCCTTTCCCTTCAAGTTTCAGAATAAGACTCCCTTCAATGTCAACAATGTCCTACAGTTTTAGTTGAGTTTTATCTAGTGGACATGATTGGGGGCCAAGGTATTTCCAATGTTTTCATACAAATTAGTGAAATCCTTTAGGCTTTCCAGGGGGAGAGAAAAGAACCAGTAGAGAGATGTATGACCTTCAGTTAGCACATTTATATTAGAAATTAATTTAGAGGGTCCAGCATGTAGGAGCTAACAAGTAAATAGCTGAACTAACTGAAAACAATAAGTAAATTGCTGAACAAAGTGGAAAAAAAAAAAAAAAGAAGAAAAAAACTCCTTTTAGATATGTCAAGACAACTTAGGTCACTGGGAAAACTGCTAATCCCCAAACTGGAGAGACAAACAGACAGATAAAGAAATTTACAACTTGCCAGAGTGGAGACTCATAAGCAGAAGCCTCCACAGGAACCAGTACTTGAGTAAGAAAACCCGAATTGTAATTGGCAAATTTCTAGGGGCTCAGTGTGGGTGAATTTTAGCATTATCACCTCCAGCAGGACCCAGTCTAAGGGGACCACACACATACTTCCTTGAGTTTTACTTTCAGTTCTACCAGATTCTTGCAGAGTGTCTCAGAAAAATCCCCCGGTACTTTGAGCAGGAGGAGAGAAATGTAACCATTTTGAAATTTGCCAAATCATTCTGTTCTTAATAAGGCCTGTCCTTAGGAGAAACTCTTATCAGAGCCTAACCTACTAGGAGCTTATAAAAGCCTAAATGACCTTGGGAAGAGAATTACCTGACTCCAGTCTGCCCTAGCCTTCCACACAGGAAAGGGAAATAACTCAGTCTCTTCTAGCCTTCCATGTTAGAGACGAGTGATATCCAGATCTAGCCATCCTATCTAGCTGAGATTAGACATCCAGAGCACGAGCTCACTGAAAGATTGAGACCTAATCATAGGAACATTTTCTCCCCTCACACCTTACAACTATGTTACTAATGACCTATTTACTACAGTTCCTTGCACACAATAATCATGTCTGGCTTCTGAAAATAAATCACAACACACATTAAAGGAAATCAACAATACCACTGACTGAAGGGACAGAGAAAACGTTAGAACCAGACTGAGACATGGCAGGGCTGTTGATTGATCAAATGAGGATTTTAAAATAAGTATAATTAATAAATGAAGGGCTTTAACAATAACAAACACCACCCCCAAAAACAGACACTGCACAAATACAGATGGATATTGTAAGCAGAAAGAAGAAATTTCTAAGGATTTAAAAAAAAAATACTTGAGATAAAAAACACTGTAATAAAAATGAAGACTGCCTTTGAGGATTTATCAATAGACTGGACGTGGCCAACAAAAGGTTCTCTGAGCCTGAGGATATGTCAACAGAAATTTCCAAAGTTGAAAAACAAGCACAAATGTCTGAGAAAATAGGCCAAGAACATCTAAAAAATGTGGGACAGCTATAAAGATGTAACATATGCATAATGAGAATATCAGAGGCAGAAGAAAAAGATAAATGAACAGAAAAAATATTTGAAACAATAATGACTATGAATTTCTCCAAATGAATGTTAAATATCAAACTACAAATACAGGAAGAGAACACTTAACAGGATAAAGAGAATACTTAGCAGGAAACCAAACAAACAAAAAACTATAGCTAGTCATGTCATATTTAAATTCTAAAACATCAAAGATGAAGAAAAAAATCTTGAAAGAATCCAAGGTGGGGCAGCCAGGGTGGTGGGGGGAACAGTTGTCCTGTGGAAGAGGTAATGTAAGAATTACATCAAAGTTCTGAGAAATCATGCAAGCAACAGAATGGAGGAAATATTTAAAGTGCTGAAAGAAAAAAAACCACCAACCTAGAATTTTGTATCCTATGAGTTTGTTCTTTAAAAGTGAAAAAATAACAGGGCTTTCTCAGACAAATAGAAGAAGACTTCAGAAGAGGAAGTCATCATGAACACAGAGGGGCATTACATAATAATAGAAGGCCCAATTTTAAAAAATTAACAATTCTAACAAGAGAACATCAAAATACATAAGGGAATAACTGATAGATATACCGGAGAAATAGATGAATTCACTATTGTAGTGGGGACTTCAAAACTATTCTATCAGAATTGACAGATTGAACAGGCAGAAAATTGGTAAGGAAGTAGAAATCAGTATCCCCATCAATCAAAGGGATATATTTTATATCCTTAGATTACTTCATCCAACAACAGCAGAATATACATTCTTGTCAAACTTACATGAAACATTTACCAAAATATATCACATTTTGGGCCATAAAACACCTTAAAATTTTTTGAAGAATAGATAATTATACAATGTATGCTCTCAGACTACATTAGAATCAAGCCAGAAATCAACAACAACAAAGTACCTGGAAAAATGCCTAAAATACTTAGAGGTTAAACAACAGACTTCGAAATAATCCATGTTTCAGAAAAAGAACTCTCAAGAGAAATTTAAAATAATTGGAAATAAGTGACAATGAAAATACAACACCAAAACTTGTGGGAGATAGCAAGATTGTAATAGAGGGAAATTCAAAGCACTAAATACATACATTACAAATGAATAAATATCTAAAATCAATAATCTAAGCTTCCATTTTAGGGAACCAGAAAAAGAAAAGCAAATTAAATCTAAGATATTCAGAAAAAAAGAAAAAAATCAGAGAATAAATCATTGAAATTGAAAACAAAATCAATAGAGGAAAGCAATAAAACCAAAAGCTGGATCTTTGAAAATATCAGTGATATTAACAAAGTTCTAGCCAAACTAACAAAGAAAAATGAAAGATATAAATTACTAATATTAGAAGTAGAAGAGGGGACACCGCTGTAGATTCTATGGACATAAAAAGAATAACAAAGGAATACTATGAACAATTCTGTGCCCACAAATTTGATAACCTGAGTGAAATAGATCAATTCCTTGAATGACACAATCTGCCAAGCTGTTGAGAAGAAATAGATGAGATGAATGGGCCTATATCTATTAAAGAAATTGAATAAATAACTACTAATCTTAAAAACCACAAAGACCAGACCGAGATATGTTCACTGGTGAACTCTACCAAACTTTTAGGGAAGAAATTGCACTAATTCTCTACAATCCCTTCCAGAAAATAGAATCAGGGGAAATACTTTCCAACTCATTCCTTGAGGCCAAGAGATAAAATACCCAGAATAGTCAACACAATATTTAGGGAGAAAAACAAAGTTAGAGGACTGAAAAAAAGTTAGAGGACTGATGCTGTGCAGTCAAGATTTACTATAAAACTGAAATAATCAAGGCAGTGTCATATTGGTCAAACAATAGACAAATAGACCAACAGAACAGAGTAGAGAGCTGAGATATAGATCCACACAAATATAGTTAACTGATCTTTGACAAAGGAACAATGACAAAGGAGCAAGAAAAGACAATCTCTTCAACAATGTTGATGGAGCAATTGGATATACACATGCAAGATCATTAATTTATACCCAAACTTTATACTTTCCTTAAAAATTAACTTTTTGGGGGTCATATGCCTAAATGTAAAATGCAAATCTATAAAATTCATAAAGGAGAACATTGGAGAAGATCTAGAAGATCTTGGGATTTGGCAGTGACTCTACACACACCACCAAAAGCACAATCCATGAAATAAATAACTGATAGACTGGACTTCCTTATAATTAAACCTTCTGTTCTGCAAAGACTCTGTCAAGAGAATGAGAGATGAGATGAGAAGCCACAGACTAGGAGAAGATGCTTTAAAAAGACAACTCTACATATATAAAGAACTCTTAGAACCTTCCCCCCCAATAAACAAACAGACAAGCCAATGGAAAAAAGTGGGTAAAAGATCTGAACAGACACCTAACCAAAGAAAACATACAGATGAAGAATATGGATAGAGAAACTCAATGTAATACAACATTATAAAGTTGCAAATTCAAACAATGAGATAGCACTACAGACCTATTATAATGGCCAAAATCCAAAGTACTGACAACAGTAACTATTAGCAGAGATGTGGAGCAACACAGATTCTCATTCACTGCTGGTGGGAATGCATAACATTTTGTTAGTCACTTTTGAAGATAGTGCGGCAGTTTCTTAAAAAACTAAGCATACTTTTACAATACAATCCACAGTTGTGCCCCTTGGTATTAAAAGCCAGGGTAAAATTTTATTTTCACACAGAGGCACCAAACTGCATGTAAATGCTTATAACAGCTTTATTCATAATTGTCAAAACTTGGAAGCAACCAAGATGTCCCTCAGTAGGTGAATGGATGGATAAACTATGGTTCATTCAGACAATAGAGAATTATCAGTGCTAAAAAGAAATGAGCTATCAACACACAAAGAGACATGGAAGAAACTTCGATGACAAGGGATATATGGAATCACCATGTATTTTCTGCCTTTTTTTTTTTTTTTTTGGTGTGAATCTAAAACTGCTCTAGGAAAAATAAAGCCTATTTAAAAAATGAATCTAGAAAGGAGGAACAGGCATTTGGCAAATTTTGGAGACAACCATTATTCTAGCCTTGACTGATCGCCGTAAGTATTCAATCTACCATTGCTACTACCCCTTCTCATGTAATCTACCATCTTTTCTCAAAGTATCTAACCCCAAGCTGGGCCTTGCATCTTTCTAAACTTCTTGCCAGAAAGCTTGTGATTCATCCCACTATAATTATTACATGCTGTTATGAAAGCCTGTTTTCTTTTTCTAGGGCCCATTTTCCCTGAGGACAAGAACCATGCTTCTCTTCCTTTCATCCTGTTATAGAGAGACTGCATGGGGTAGTGTTTAAGCAAGGAGATTTGGGAGCCCAACTGCTTAGATCTGAATCCCAGTTTGAGCACTCGTTAACTGCATGGTGCTTGCCAAATCATTTCACTTCTCTCTGCTTGTCTTTTCATCTGTAAGATGGGGATAATAATAAAATCTACTGCAGAGAGTTGTTGAGAAAAGTAGAAGTAATAATAAATGTAAAGGGACTAAGGAGCGAATGGCACGTAACACGCCATAGGGAGGTCTTAGCTTCCATTATTCCAACCCTGCACTTGGCCACAGTGCTACCCTCCTTGGGAACACACAGGGTCACTTTTCTCTCTTATAAAAGGAAGGGCCTTGTCCCCTGATAAAAAGATTATATGCATGTGATGAGGAGCATTTGTGGGGTGAAAGGCTTTCTCTGAAGCCTTGAAATCATATTATGGGGGAAAAAAATTTCTGTCTTCTCTTCTAACTCTGAGACTCTACCTTCACCTGAAGATGTGAAAAGAGATTAAATTCCTCACAGCCCAGCATTCTTTTTTGCCCAACCCAAAGTCGAAATTGTTCATAATGGTCTGCTCTTACAGAAAAGAAATCACTTTACACGTTCAGATTTCATCAAGTGGCTAGATGTGGTTGCTCCCAGCTGTGACTGATAGAAGCAAGAAAATAGGAGGTGAAGAGAGGAGTCTGTGAAGTCATAGACAAACGGAGTCCTTTTATAAAAGACCACCTGCTGGCCATGTTCAAACCCCAGGGCAGTAATTCAGATGTCAGGTGGCTATGGGCAGACATGGTCAGAAGAAATAGGACTCTAAAAACAGGACTTAACATAAAGAACCGGAACTGGAAACTAGGAGGCTCAGGTTCCACTCTGGATGAGTGAGGCATTAGCCAAGTGATCTTGAGCAAGTCTTGTTAGTTCTTTGAATCAGAGATAAGACACGCTGGATTCCTGAGGGGATTAAATCAGAGGTAATGGGTATAGACATAATCTGAAAACGGTACAGGACGATAAAAGCAAATTTCAGGCAATATTATTTTTCCTGTAAGAACCTATTTCTCCCTATTTAGAAAGTCGAGGTAATTTTTTAAATTGGATAGGCCTTTTTGGTGAAAGAATAAAATATTATTATTATTATAATCCTTACTTGCTCTCTAACTCTTAGAGTGTTTTCCTGTATGTTCATAATCTAAATGCCTTCTGGCTCCATAGCCCTCACCATGTGGTAGGAATTCAGCTCTCCATTCACTTATGCTGTCCTATAATGTAGACGACATCTCTAAGGGGAAGCCTTGTACAAAACCACTAACCTTTAGTCTACTCCATGCCCCTCTTCTACAGTCTCCCAGTCCAGTCTGCTTCCTGTAGGCCACCTAGAGACATCTAAGTACTGTCCTGGCCTATCAAAAAGACACTTATGTAGCTGGATTGCTTGCTGGCTCTAGATGCCTCAAATGGTTTAATAGTCTGGGTCTCAGAAAGTATAAATTCTGAAGAAAGAGCACCAAAAAAGCCCTGCCTTCCCCCGGCTCCCCCAGTCCTGTGCCGAATCTCATCCCTTAGACCCAGAACAACTCTCCTTATACCTGGAGGTTCATGAATTTTCTCTTGAACAGATCCCCACTCTCTCTGTCTCAAAACCGTCTTGACATGGCAACTGAAATTTTAAAACCTGATAGAGGATAAACAATGTATTTCCTCTTGGTTCTATTTCTCTTTCCCCTCCCACCATACTCCACTGATTTCTTTCAACTACAAAAACACCCCATGCACATGAGTGGAAACAAATGGACATGTAAGAATAGAACAGAGATGGGAAGAGTGTATGTTGTCTAAACAAATAGCAAAAGCTAAACATATTTTGTTATAAGCACATACGTCATGGATGCAAGTATACAAGCACAATTAAACCATATAGAAAGAAAAGGTGACTTTTTTTTTTTTTTTCCTTAACTGGACTACCATCCCCACTCAAAAAAAGCTTGAATTTGTCCATTAAAGATATCCAGATCACTCTTTGGTTAAATGATCTATTTGTATTTAATATTCAATGAATCCAATGATTTCAGATTTCCTTTCTGCTTCAGAGCTGATTTAATATTGTTTTTATTTAGATTTGACAATTTCTCATTATTTCAGATTCTTCTGCTTTCCCTGTTCTTTTTCAAGATGGCATGTTTGGCATAGGAGAGAGAGGGCCAAAGACCTCCTGTCTGGATGAGATGAGACCATAGATTCCGTGTTTTCCTGAAATATTTAAACTTTGTGGAGTGGTCCGGCTCCTGATGAGGTGACGGAGTGCATCTATCCTGTGTTCTTTAAAGCTGGTATGCTGGATCCACTAGGCACAAGTACCCAATGGCAATCACTTAGCATTTTTTTTTTATTTATTAAAGATATTTCCTCTGACTATAGAATTATGAATTGATAGGTTTTGGGTGTTTAACCTTCTCTCAGATTCAATTTCGTTCTCTTCTCATATATAGAATTTCTTATAGAAATTCACAGGATTTAAATTGACACACCCCTCTATGTAATGTGTCAGTTTTTTCTGGCTGTTCTCAAGATTTTTTTTTTCTTCTTATTTTTGGATTCCAGTAACTTGGTTATGATATAATAAGGCATAGTGTTCTACATGTTTATCTTGCTTAAGGTTGTTGTTGAGCTTTTCCATCTATAAATTTATGTCTATGAACAAACTTTGGAAATTTTTGGCCATTATTTCCTCAGATAATTTTCTGTCCACTTTCCTTTCTTTATTATCCCTCTGTACCCCTAAATATGTGTACTGTAGGTCTTTTTATATTATTTCATGGGTTCCTAGAAATATTTTTTGAAATTTTTTGTTTTTCATATTGAATCATTTGTATTGATCCATCTTCAAGTTCACAGGCTTTTCCATAACTTCCAATTTACTGTTAAGCCTACTTAGTATGCTTTTAATTTTTTCCTATATTGCATTTTTCGGTTTTATAATTCCATCTGTATCTTTCTAGAGTTGTTTTAATTCTAAGCTTCCTTACTCTTATTCCCATGGCAAAGGCGTCTTTTTCTTTATATCCTTGAGCTCAGTTAAAATAGCTACTTTAGAATTCTTTTTTGCCAATGCCAACATCCGTATCATCTCTAAGGTAGTCTACATGCATTGCATTTTCTCTTCAGAAAAAGTTGTGTTTTCCAGTTTCTTTGAAGATGAGTACTTTTGGATTATGTATTTGTGAATAATATGCCCTATAGATTAGGTTATAATCCTGCCAGGAGGATTGAATCTTGAGTGTTGAATAATTTTATACATTTTAGCAAACACTTAAATTGGTTGGGTTCAAAAAGCAATCTCTCTGTCTGTTTTCCTGCAATGGGCAGCATAATATGTCTTGATTCAGATAGTTTATGGGCAGCATAATATGTCTTGATTCAGATATTTTATCTTCAGTTGTGTTGCTTCTGTCCATGTCATTCATGCAAGTTATTGTTACCAGCAAGAGAGATGGGAAGAATTGTACACAGAATTTGGACGTTCCCCCTCTCTGGCTTTCATCTTTTCTGGATTTCTACCCTCCGTTTCCATTAACTGTTGTTGCTTTTTATTCTATTTTCTGTTGTCACAAGCCAGGAAAACTGTGAGTTTTCTGAGGTTTTTCTACTTACTCCATGCGATGCAAACTGAACCAGCTCTCATTCTAAAAATTATGAAGCTAGAAAACCTGTCCCTCATGTTAACTCCAGTCCAGTATTTGTCTGATTTTGATAATTCACCCATGTTTTCAGGTATGGGGTGTGTGTGTGTGTGTGTGTGTGTGTGTGTGTGTGTGTGTGTGTGTTTCAATTTATAGTTATTGTCTGCAAGAGAGTTGGACTGGTAAGAGCCACTCATCCATGTTGGAAAAAATATACTTCCTTCGGTCACTGTTCTTCCTTGCTATATTTTGTGATGCTCTTCAATGGTGTTGCTTTCTTCTGTTTTTTCCTATAGCTCTATTTCTTTCCATTTGATTTGAGTCTGTATTCTATTAAGTTTATTTATCCCAACTAGTAGTCATTTTGGACTTAGATTCCTTAAATTAAGCTCTATTCAATGCTGACCTTTGTTATTTTTTCTTTTCCCACACACAGTTCTTTTATTCCATTCTCATTTTTAAGTTCTCTTTTTTTCCTGAAATGTTTGGATACTGTCCATGCCATTGTTTTATTATTCTCATATTTCATTCGGATAGCCTAATCTGATGTTATTATTTATGCTAACAGAGGATGATTTACTTTGCTTCAGGAAATCTCTGTATTACATTCCAAGGTTTACACTGGGGGCTGGGATCATTTTGTTCATGCCATACTTTTTAACCTGAGAAAAAAGAAAAAGAAGAGATATATGACAGTGGGGCAATGTGCAGACTTTATTGTAGAGCCTGTCTGAATGTCTCTTCTAATAGTTGTCAGTGTTTTCTACTGAGCTTTATCCAGTAGGGGAGTAAGGTAAGCAAAGTGTCATTATCTAACGGGATGCAACAATCCGACCTTAAGATTATTCCTTAACTCACTGTGAAAACCTGAAAAATGGAAAGTCCTAGAGAATTTTATGGATTTCGATGAGACCATGACATGTACTAAGTTTTTATACAATAGATTTCTCTGTCATTATGCCATTGATTACATTATCACACTCATTCCACTTAAGTTCAGTGTAGGAGTTATTAGTAAGAATTCTCAAGATTTGCTTGAAGTTCATCTCCTTTCTTTTGTATTTCTTCATGAGGATAAGGGAGTGGGTTTAATGTGTGTAACTTTCTAAGCTGCACCTGGATTTTCACTAAATTGCCTGGACTGACATGTTTAAAAGTGTATAGTATGTGGTATGATTTATTGTTGCTTCTGATCATTTTTCCCCTGATTTTACTTTTTGTTCTTTTTGTTGTTCATTTAACAAAATCTGGAGTGTAGGGAGGGGAAGAACTATGGCTCTTCTATCTGTTTTCTTATCCATAAGCCTTTTTATGTAGCTTACTAACTTGTCTTTTTGTCTTAAATTTTTTTCTTTTCTTAAGACACCCTCAACTATCTCATCTAAGAGATTCTAATATCCAAATTTTTTTAAAGATTTTATTTAATTATTTGAGAGATATAGAGAGAGAGGTCACAGGTAGGCAGAGAGGCAGGCAGAGAGAGAGGGGGAAACAGGCTCCCCACTGAGCAGAGAGCGCGATGCAGGCCTGGATCCCAGACCCTGAGATCATGACCCGAGCCGAAGGCAGAGGCTTAACACACTGAGCCACCCAGGCGCCCCTAATATCCAAATTTAATTATATTACTATTCCACTTAAAATTCCCAATCACCTGAATATAGCACCAAAATCATGGACCAACAATAACAAAAACTAAATTTGACTCCATTAAAATTAAAAACCTTTGTGAATCAAAGGGCATTATAAAGAGTGAAAAAAAATCCAGATTGGGAAAAAGTATTTGTAAATCATAATCTGATAAGGGATTAATATCCAGAGTATCTGAGGAGCACCTATAACTCATCAACAACAACAAAGAAAATAAACCAAATGAAAATGGGCAAAGGAGTTGAATAGACATTTCTCCTAAAAAAAAGTTATACAAATGGCCAATAGCACATGAAAAAACACTCAACATCACTAGTCATTAAGAAAGTGCAAATCAAAGCCACAATGAGATACCACTTCACATGTATTAGGATGGCTAATATATTAAAAAAAAAAAAAATGGAGGGGCGCCTGGTTGGCTCAGTAGGTTAAAACCTCTGCGTTTGGCTCAGGTCATGATCCCGGGGTTCTGGGATTGAGCCCCGTATCCGGCTGACTGCTCAGCAGGGAGCCTGCTTCCTCCTCTCTCTCTCTCTCTCTGCCTGCCTCTCTGCCTGCTTGTGATCTCTGTCTGTCAAATAAATAAATAAATAAAATCTTTGGAAAAAACATAAAAAAATTTTTTTAAAAAAGGAAAATAACCATTGTCGGCAAGGATGTGGAGAAATTGGAAACTGAAAACCTAGTGCATTGCTGGTAAGAATGTAAACTATTGCAGCCACCGTGGAAAACAGTACAATGGTTCCTCCAAAAGTTAAAGACAGAATTATCATATGATCTAGCATACCCACTTCATGGGTATACTTAAAAAATTTGAGAGCAGACTGAAACAGAGACTTGTAGAACAATATTCATAGCAGCATTATTAACTATAGCCAAAAGGCAGAAACAACCCCAAATGTCCATCAACAGATGATGAATAAACAATATGTAGTATATACATACAACAGAATATTATTCAGCTTTAAAAAGAAATGAAATTTGGGGCGCCTGGGTGGTTCAGTGGGTTAAGCCTCTGCCTTCGGCTCAGGTCATGATCTCAGGATCCTGGGATCAAGCCCCACATCAGTTTCTCTACTCAGCGGGGAGCCTGCTTCCCCCCTCTCTCTGCCTGCCTCTCTGACTACTTGTGATCTGTCAAATAAATAAATAAAATCTTTAAAAAAAAAAAGAAATGAAATTATAATACACGCTACAACATAGACAAATCTTGAAAATATTTTGCTACATTAAATAGGCCAGACACAAAAATGCAAATATTGTGTGATTCACTTATAAGAAGTAACTAGAATTGGCAAATTCACAAGGACAGAAAGTATAATAGAAGTTGTTAGGGCTGAGGAGAGGGAGGGATGGGAAGTTATTGTTTAAGGAGTACAGAGTTTCTGTTTGGAATGATGAAAAATTTCTCTAGTTAGTAGAGATGAATGTAATTAGTGGTACTGAATAATATACTTACAATAGTTAAAATGGAAAATTTTATGTCATGTATATTTTACTAAAAAAATATGAAAAATAATTCCCAATTACCTAAAATTTTATGTCATGTATATTTTACTAAAAAAATATGAAAAATAATTCCCAATTACCTATAAAAAAACTTAAAGTTTCATATTCCAATCTCTTTATGACCAAGCTCCTTATCTTCTTACCCTCTCTTACTGCTTCCTTCTTTGTTTTGTCCCCGCACTATCTCAAGAATCCACAGGTTCTGCAAGAATGTTATATTGCTTCAACCTTTTGTTCAATCTGTTATGTTTAAAGAATGGTCCTTATTTCTTATTATATGAAGAGTCCAAGTCACCTTTCAAAAGTAAGTTTACACATTTTTAAGTTCACATTTTAAGATTTACTTAACAAATCTCTACACATCCTACTTATTTGCCCAGAACTGGGCCACTATCATTGATAAAGGTGCATGTCCCTACTATAAACACCATGTTTGGGGCTCCTGGCTGGCTCAGTGAGTAAAGCAAGTGACTCTTCACCTTGGGGTGATGGGTTCAAGCCCCATGTCGGGCACAAAGCTGACCTTTTTAAAAAAATCATGTTGTTCTCTTGAGTGCTGTTGATTCACAGCTATTGCTGAATAACACCTGCAAAAGGGGACCAGTTAAGTATCATCAATATATTTCTAACTTAAAGAAATAAAATTTCAGTCTCTTTCCATTTATAAACCTAGACTATGCATCTGAAGAAACTGATAATCATTTTTTTGGACAGTAAAGAAAGCCAATTTTGACATCCATAGAAAACAGAAAAAATACTTAAGGTATGGATAAAAATAAAGAAAGAAAAATCTGGAAGGTTCAGAGAGCACTCTCTGGGAATAACTGGTCTCTCCTCTTACTTGTTGGTTCCATGAGCTAATAAATGAGCTCTGCTCAATAACTCCTCAGATTTAAGTTTTTTTCATTTGCAAACTCAATGACTACCTTTGATTACTTCTCTGTTTATATACCTATGACCTTCCAATATTATCTCACTAAATTATTTTATTTTGTTACTGCTAGATAGTGAGTCCATTAAGATTAGGTCCTTGTTTCTTCCATCTTAGTTTTTCCAGTACCTACCACATTAAATTTCAAAAAGAGTTTCATACCTTTAAAATTGTTAGTTTTCTTCATAGGTCATAAATTGTGTTCATGCAGATTAGTCAGATTTCTGAACTCTGTAACCCCCATGCTAAACATTAAAAATGTAAAGATAAAAATATGACTTGATTCTTTGTCAATTCTAGACCCCAGTAAGAACAGACAGATACACACTTTTAATTTTGATACAATGTGAAAAGTGATGAGATGAGGTACATGTACTATATATGAGGCATGTAGCTTTGGATATTTTCATTCATCATTTGTAAGCATCATTTTTGCTAAAATAATTACACATTATTTTGTTATGATGAAACAATAGGAATTTATCATAATTTACTTAATCATGCTTCTATTGTTAATGTTTCTACAGTTTCAATATTAATTCATTTATAAATAACACTAAGCTGAATATTTCATTTCACTTATAATTTCTTCATTTCTAATATGTACTTAAGACAGATTTCTTAAAGTACAGGCATACCTTGGAGATAATCGTGGGTCTGGTTTCAGGCCTCCACAATAACACAAGTATCACAATAAAGAGAGTCGAATGTTTTGCTTCTCAGTGCATGTAAAATTTTTGTTTACACTATCTTATAGCATCATGTCTAAAAAATGTACATAACTTAGTTTAAAAATACATTATTACTAAATAATATTGGCCATCATCTGGTAGAGGCTCTTGCCTCAGTGTTGATGGCCACTGACTGATCAGAGTGGTAGTTGCTCAAGGTTGGGTTCATTGTGGCAATTTCTTAAAATAAGACAATGATGAAGTTTGTCACATTGACTTTTTCTTTCATGAATGACTTCTCTATAGCTGTTCAATAGCATTTTACAAAGAGTGAAACTTCTTTCAGATTTGGAGTTAATCCTCCCAAACCCTGCCACTGCCTTATCAACTAAGTTTATACAATATTCTACGTCATTTACTGTCATTTCAGCTATTTTTGCAGATCTTCACCAGGAGTAGTTCCAGCCCAAGAAACCCCTTTCGTTGCTCATCCATGAAAAGCAGGCTCTCATCTATTCAAGTTATATCATGAGCTTGCAACACCTCACTTACATCCTCAGCCTCCACTTCTAATTCTTGTTCTCTTGCTATTTTCACCACATCTGTGGTTACTTCTTCCATGGAAGTCTTGAACCTTCAATTTGTAAAAAAATGCAATATTTTCAAGCACTGTAAAGTGAAGCAGAGTAAAACAAGTAAGCTATGTAGCCTTGGGTCAACAGCTAAATAAACTGTTAAAGGTGTCAGAGATACAATAAATTTTACATCTAAATTTGGAAGTATTTGAAGCCTATAGGATTTAAATGACTTGTCTAAAGATACAAAGTTCTATTTTTTTTTAAAACTCTCCTTGTAGTACTTCTTCCTTTCCCTTGTGCTTATAACTTCTGCCCAGCACTCATCAACCTTTCTGACCTTGTTGAGTGTAAAAACTTGGTGCCACCTGGCTTACTTATCAGCAGTGGTGGCTTAACCATCCATTCACATGACACCATTAATGGGAGTAGTCACTGGGCCTGGGGGTGGTGTCCCTGGTTAGTAATGCTTTATCTCAATTAAAATATCCTAATAATTACCATTGTACCATGCCATATTTGTACAAGAAAGCTTTTAGCTTCTCCAATAATCACACAACTTTTTTTAATATATTAAAAAACATTTCTTTTATATATAATATATATTATATAAAAATATGTATTATATAGTATACATTATATGCAATATAAAATATATAATATATAATTGAACTTGGTATTGAAAAAAATTTGTCTTTACTTGCCTTTACTTCAGCATTACCAATTAACTCACAGAGGGATCATGGATAAATGTTTTCCACACAATTGTTCAGATTCTTCACTTGGAAAACATAACCAGATATGCAGATGTTGAAAAGGGCAGGGTAATCGCTCACCTGTAAACAAAAGCCAAGTGCCCTCTGAAAAGGAAAAACAAATAAGTCATTGAGTAAATTGCATCTTTTGGCAACAAAATGAGTTTAATTTTTGTTTGGTTTTCAAGGAAACATATCCAGTTAAAGAACATTAAAAAAAATATCCCCGGTATCCCACTCACTAAAGGGGATGTTTGTGTTTATCATTCTTCTCCTATGCCCACTGCCTGAGGCAGTGGAAGGATTTTCTTGCTGCCCCTTTGCCTTATCTCTTCCAATTTTATATCTCCATCCTCAGTAGACTCCAAGGGCCACTGTAATGAATACAAATATGCTTGCTATATTAAGACTGTGAAACCACAGTTACTGGTTCCCCTATTCCCTCTGCTTCAGTGGGATATATCTCAATGAGGCTATTCAATAAAGCATCATTTTACAGTAGTAGAAAAAGAACCTGGCCTTTTGCCATCTCCCAACTACTAATAAAGGTTTCTTTTTCTAATAGTGGAAGTAGGCTAATGAAGGACATATTTGCAGTAGAGGTTAGTTCCATTTTTAATGTATGAGTTCAGAGAGACCCCCATTTCTGGACAGTTGGAAGTTAAAGCAAAGAACTTATTTATTGCTTTGAAATCATATTGGTTTTTTTTTTCAGCTTTATGAACCCTTGATTATTTAATCACTAATTGTTGCAGATGTGCTGTAGCCCTCAAGATTAAAGTAAAAGTAAGAGGTCCTAGACAAAGGAAAATATAAAAGAGATACAAATGGACTTCTGTTCCTGTGAATTAGTCTTTTAAAACACTTTTGAACACCATTCTATCCCCATTGCTCATTTGTTTGTCTTAAAAAGAGATGCATAATGTCTTAAAAAATACAACACAACATACTAGACCTTGGGAATATATCACTTAAAAGATAAAAACAGGGGCGCTTGGGTGGCTCAGTGGATTAAAGTCTCTGCCTTCAACTCGGGTCATGGTTTCAGGGTCCTGAGATCGAGCCCCACGTTGGGCTTTCCACTCAGCGGGGAGCCTGCTTCCCTTCCTCTCTTTCTGCCTGCTTCTCTGTCTACTTGTGATCTCTGCCTGTCAAATAAATAAACAAAAATCTTTAAAAATAAAAATTTTAAAAAAAGATAAAAATAATCTTCCTAAAGGAATTTCCTTTCTGAGAAGTCACAAAAATGATCAACTAGGACTTATCACTTATTAACTATTTTATACTTGTCTGGAATTAAAAGTAAAATAAGTGCAATGCAATTGTACATTAGAAAGATTAGTACCAGTCAGGGAAAGTTTACTTGAAGAAGTAGGTTTGGAAATGAGTCTTAAAAGATGTATACCTTAATAAGGAGGATCACAGACAAAGGTAATAACATTGTATCAACACCAAGGTAGGGAAGAAATTGTCATATTCAAAGAATTGGAAGAATGTTAATGTTGTAGAATCAAGGAACCATCCTGATCACTGTATCTGAAAATGGTGTGTTAGGATTGAGTAAGAAAAGCTAAGACTTGAGAAAGAGTTTGGTAATTTATACCATGATAATGGTAGAGCAATTGACAAAAGTGGATGAATTTGAAAAACATTTGGAAATATTTATGTTCCATGGCAACAGGGTATTAGGGAGAAATAAGAGTCAAAAGTGAATCCTGTGTTTCTGTCTAGAACAGTTGCAAGGGTGGAGGTTTTAAGGGTTTGTTGAATCTTATAGTCAAAGGCTCTTGATTTCTTGTCATAGAATCCCAAGCCAGCATAAGAAAAAAAGAAAGAAAAAAAAAAAAACCACTGTAAAATTAGGATATTTATCAACTTAAAAGATAACCAAAAGTTCAGAAAAAGAGATGTAGAATTTGTTTCATGGTTGATTGGAGGTCAATATTACAACACAGTCGACTTCCCTTTTAACTCTTATTATTGATTCTTTCAAACTGTTGGTTTGATTTTTCCTATTGGGTAGATGGGCTTTCTTCTTATTCTCAACTATAGATATCTTTATAAACCAGAAAGCCAGTAGACACTGGGAGCTTCTCTTTGCCACTTTTAATTTGGTAAATCCCAGGGTGAAAAAACAAACAAACAAACAAACAACCCTATTGCATACTTTTTTTAAAAATTAAAGTGTAGTTGACATACAGTGTTACATGCAATTAGTTTCAGGTGTATAACAGTGATTCAACAACTCTGTATGTTATGCTGTGTTCACTCACCACAGTGTAGCTACCATCTGTCACCACATGATGCTATTACAATACCATGGACTATATCTCCTTTGCTGTACCTTTCATGTCTATGACATTCCCTCCATGGCTGGAAGCCTATACCTTTCTCTCCCCTTCACACCTTCAGAATTCCTATTATCTTTGTTTGTTTCCTGTGATGCCTTCCTGTGGCCAGAGGTGCAAAATCGTTACCTAAGAAAAGAATGAGCAGACAAAGCTACTGGGTGATCACTTTAAGGTATGACTGATTTTAAGGTATCACAGTTTGTATTTGCCAGCATGGAGATGATGAATATCCAAACATCACCTTGAGGGTAGAGAAAAGCTGAGTTCTATAAATATTAACTTTTAGATACCTGTAAACATCTATTTGTAAGTGTTGATAAGACAGTTTGATGATCAGATCTATAGCTCAAAGTTGAGATCCGAGCTATAGATAACTTTGGAATGAATCATATACAGATGACAATTGAAGCCATAGTATTTAAGAGATAACAAAAGGAGAAAGTATAAAGAGAAAAGAATACACTTGAGATGTATATTGATGCAATATTTGAATTATCAGGACAAAGAAACTGAGGAGTAGGAGCCAGAAAAACATAATGAAGGCCAGAAACCAAAGAAATAAGGAAGGGGTTATAAACCTTTCAAAAAGGAAGGGCTTATCAACAAGAGCATGCTGTGAAAGTAAAGCCTGAAACATATCCACTGGATTTAGGGAAATGAAAGGCATTGTTGGCCATGAGTGTCATATTGGTGGAGTGGTGGCGGTGGAGAAGTCTAATTAGAAAGTGGAGAAAGTGAGAGACAATAACTCTACAAGAGGTGACTTTGCACCAGAACTTTGACAATTGGGCTTAACTGAAGCTGAATTGAGATTAGGAGTTTTTCTTGTGATTTTTTTTTTAATTTGGTATGTATGTGTGGGTGCTTGTGTGTATGTTTAAGGCGGAACAGATGGTCATCCTTAATTGCTAATGGGTCTGTGCATATTTTATTCTTCATTTAAAACTTTACATTAAGAATACTAATGAGAAGGAGTACAGTACAAGAAGCTGAAAGAAAGATATAAGGAAAACATGAAGAGGAGAAAAATTATAATGGATAATTTTTCTTTTCTTAATCTTAAAATTTTACATCAACTATAAAGTTTGACATTTAAATATTATCTTATTCACTTTGCCTTTGTCACCCTCATATTCTCAATGAATTTTCTTTTTCCAGTTCAGAATTGACATCAGAATATCCATTAAAGTACATAACAGGGTGGGACACAGAGCCAACATTCTATAAATTATACTGGGCATTCAATTCCGGTTTATATAGAAAACCAAGACACAGCAATTTGTGCTTATTTCTCTCAGTCCCCTCTTAATGGTTTACAAAATAAAAGGATGTTTAGTCAAATGAAATGATCACACATTCTATGCACTTATTAATATTGTTAAGAATATTTATGTGTATTTTGAAAATATCAGTTGCAAGAATAGTTGCAGAGCTCTGAACCTGGAATTTCACATATGCCTAGGCAAGGGAAGTCTGTTAATAAATTTTTGTGTGAGGATCCCTTTGGCAGGCACAAATGATTGGGCATTTTAGATATGGAAGTTAGTCTCCAGGACCATGCTCCCTAAAGATTAAGGGAAAAATATTGGTCTTAATGTCCTTAGAAATTACACTAGTAGAAGAAGACATGCCTAGGAAGAAAATAGTTGAGATTCAAGTATGGGTAAAAGGGTAAAAGAAAATACAGTGAAGGATTTATGGGTAAATGGTATAGCACTGAGTCTTAGTTACTTTGTGTCAAAACCAATGTGTCTAACCAATGTTAGAGACTGAGACAGATAGAGCTGTAGCAATACATGAGTTGGAGAACACTTACATGCAGACACACCCAACCCTTGGGTACAGACACACATGCATTCATACATGTGCAACATTGCTTGTGTTTTCCCTCCACAATCCACATCACAATGCAGTAGTATTTTTGTCTTGACAAGTCTGTCATTAACTTTAACTGAAACATTAACTGAAACGTTACGTTAACTGAAAAAAGACATCAACCACAACATGGGAAACTATGAAATGCAACAGGAAATATACATAAAGGTGGTTGTAGGATAGTGATGCAGAAGAGACAGAGGAGAATTTTGTAAGTAAAGTGTATACTGTAGACTCTTTTGGCATCTTTGGAAGAAGAAAAGATGTTCATATATGCAGACATGGCATAATGTGGTTTTTATTTAAATCACAGTAAAGACATTTGAAGTACTGTGCTACTAATAATTAAGGTTCTCTTTCTGCACCTTAAGCCTTTTCCAATCTCCCAATCCTACTTTGAAATCCTGATTTCTTCCCAACGCTCACCCCAACTTGAGTTAAGTCACAGAAACTCTGTACAAGTCACTGCACTTGCATTTCTCTGGAATTCACCATTTTTCCTCCATTGCTGCACACCTTAAGCTTTTGGTAGTTCTTGCCTTTACAGCTTGATTTTCTTCCTCCTCTCTCTCTTCACTTGGATTTGGAAACCTAAGTGTGTACTCAAAGAAATTCCAGAACTTCCATAAGACACTAAATAATGAGTAATAAAGACCTCAAAAGAAGTTTGTCCATTATTTTCCAAAGTTGCTTTAGGTCCTCACAGTGATCAGAAACTACAAAGCAGGACATTCTATATATTCGGGTGACAGGGCCACCTTAGCCTAGTGCCAACTCTGTGTGTACTCACGTGGATCCCTATCCCTTCCTTCAGAGAGTATATCTGGCTAGGAACATCTGCAGTGAAGAAGGAACCTCTTTTATCATTTCTATGTTGCATTAGGTACAGTGAGGAATATGAGGGAGGTTGGAGGGAGAATTTTAGGGTAAAAAGAAAAAGGTGCCATAAATCACAAAAGATCAACACTTAGAAAAATATATATACTGGTACTAAAATTTTGGATGGGTAGTGAATGCAGAATAAAGAAAGGAATGTTCTAAATAAAAGTGGGAGTGACCAAGGGAAAGTTTTCAAGGACATGTAAGCAGGAATTCTCACCACTTACTATACTAGGAAGGATGTTAAAAGGTACAGTGCCAATTCCACGTGAGAAGTGAACTATGATTAAAAATAAGAGTTTTACAGAGATTTGACCTGACTCAGCTAGGAGAGTTTGTAAAGCAACATTGGCTCAGTTGTTCCTTCTACTTTTGCATCTGACCCTAAGCCTGAAGTCACAGATCAGGGAGTCAGGGAAAGAAAATGAACATGAAGCAGACTGGACAACTGAAACCTGTGCCTGTGTCCTACCAGATCCCATGTTCTGTCCCTGTAGTTAGGTCTCCAACTTTGTTGCCATGGGGACCTGGAGCCACACCCCCACCTGGCCACAAATGTGGAAAAGCTGCAGAAAGAAGTCCTGTGGAAAGTAGAGGAGGTGTGTGACCCCCCCTGCTGCCCTCACCAGCAAACTGAGCCAATCTTAAACCTGTGAGAGCTCCAACAGGGCCTGGCCTCTATCCACCTCCAAAGAATAGACGTGGCTTCTCTTCACTTCTCCTCATCTTAAACATCTTTCTCTTCTGGCCAGCCCTCATCAGAGATGTATAGGGAATTAAACTCTGAGAAACCCAGTTTAGTTTAACCAAGTTAAAAAATTACAATGACGTAGGTATCTTCTAGCCAAAGTGTTCAGGTCTGTGGCTTGATTTTCACTGAAGAGCAAAACCAAATCTTTCTTGCAAAAAAACATTATTGTTTAAGAGATACCTGCAGACTCCAGGTACCATTGCCTTGACCTCCTCCAAATGAGTGAAGCCCAGATGAGCTGTGGCTAAGTCAAGGAAACAAGGAATTTTGAAGGGTCTGAACTTGAAGGGAAAGTTACAATGGTTATTTTCAGTTTATTAGGAAGGAATCCAAAAGCTGAAAACCATCAGCCATTTTTGTTAAGTTCAAAAATATCAAGCTAATAAGTATTTACCAAACCAGCCAGTATTATGTAGTTGCTTAGTTTTCTTTACTCCCATTTCATTCTTTCATGATAGGTGTTTTTAAAACACATCAAGGGCTGATCAGGAACACCCTTACATATGTCATTAGTACATAATTACCTAAATAATGGGACTTGGGAGACACTAGGAATGCTACTCTCATGTAGCATTTTTCTTTTGCCTGTAATTCCACTGCTCATAATTTCTTTTTTCTAAGCATATTCCACTTCCTCCAACATCCTGTTGCATATGCATGGGGTGACCCAGTTAGTAATGAGTTCATCATACTTTTTTCTTCTAAGGAAAAATGAAGCAGAAAAAAGAAAGAAAGAAAGAAAGAAAAATACACTTGATATCTGAGAGAGCAAGAGGAATAAGAACCAGATTTCATTACATTAAAAGTAAATGTCCTTAAGTTTAGCATTTGGCCATGAAAAGTATTATGTCAACAGCAATACTTTCTGTCAAAAGTCTTAAGGAAAAAGCATTCCAGCACATCAGAAGCTCACTTAGCAGTAACCATCGACAACACTTTGTGAATGCACAGGGTGCATCTCATACTGGTCCATGGGCAGGGCCTGCGATCAATGAGGTATAACTCAAACCAACCCTAAAAGGAAAGCACTGTGATTACCCTCCTCGGCCAGATGATGAAACAGAGTCACAAAAGTGTTAGGTAACTTATTGAGGCCTACACAGTAGAATGTGGAGCTGAAATTTGAGTTTAGAAAAGTCAGAGGCTGAGAAGGAATTCTCCAATTTGATTAATCTTTACTTAATATTCAAGCAAATAAATTCACACAATCACCCTCAAATTAGAAAAAAAAAAAACCGGCTAAGTAAAGCAATTAGGAGTGAAGAAAAGGGTTTTCACATAGTAAAATATTCACAACTAAAAATATGGAGGAATATATTCAAATATGAATGGAATGCAGAAAATATGGATGACTTTTAAGTGAGGCCTGAAAATGAAAGTGAACCATTGGATATGAAAATGTCACGTGCACAACATCCTGTTCCATGCATCTGACCCACTTTTCTTCATCTGAAATGTTCTCTCCCCATCTCTCTACTTCTCCAAATTTGATTTATTTGTCAAGGTTCAGTTGCAAATGTAGACACAAAACCCATTATTAATGTGCTGGAAACACTAATTAAGCCAAAGGACAGCAGTGTTCCCAGTTATACAATGAGGACATGAGGCTAGATGTAGAGTGGCAGATTGGACAATACCACTTTTCCTTTGTAAACAGAACCCCACTTTTGTCCAGGGCTAATATGCTCAGTGCCAAGTAAGATAACTCTTTTCCAAGATCTACCAAGATACCTTGGTAGATATGGATGGCTGTGTGACAAGGTTATAGCCAATAATGCATAAATAGATTTCTGCTAGGTGTTCTGGACATGGTTTTTTTTGTTGTTTGTTTTTTTGTTTTTTTGTTTTTTTTTTTTTTTTTTTTTATTTTTTTGGTCATTGTTATTGAGAGAAAAAGACATTTCTGTATGGCATTGCCACTCTTCCCTTTTCTCATTTTCAAGGCAGATGTTATATTTGGAGTTGCACCAGCCATGTTTGACAGTGAGGCAAATAAATAAAGAAATAAATCCCAATATGTTAACAATTGCAAAAATAAAACAAAGACCTTGCATTGCTGATGGAAGTGTTGAGCATCTAAATCAATTACAGCAGTATTTCAAGCTTCTTTATAAAGGAGAAATACTACTTTCCTTTTAAAGCTATTTGGGCTATACTTAATATTAGTAGCAATGGGGGGGTATTTCTAGCTTTTATTTTCAGGGATTTTCAAACTGAACTGAGTAAGGTTCTCAGACTCCCAAGAAATGTCCATCCTAAAAATGTAGGGGGGATGATTTGGGGACACATGGAATCTTACCCTTTCTCCTAACTTTACCCATGAATATTCTACTTTGTAACAGTTACATGTTACATTTATACATAAGAGTTTATTTAAAGATACATTTCACTTATTAGAAAATGTTTAAAATCCTTTGTCTGGCTAATTTCTAACTTCCCTTCCAGCTTTAAAATCCCAATTTCTGAATTCTTTCCTGAAACTTTCCCTAATATCACTAAAAGTGGTATTTATTTTTTACTTATTTTCAATGTTATTGTTTGACAGTTTATTCTGACCATTTAGCATTTACAATCTAGTTTATGTGTATAATGTATGACACATGTTTATTTGTATTAGTCTTGCCTACAGAGATTGTCAGTTAAAGACTATAGAGTTTGAAGTAGTTCCAGGTATGTAGTCAGAGTCCACTCATTGGACTATACGCCATCCAACACCCTCTGATTCTTATCACCTGTATATCACCTGTATATCTTATCACCTGTATTTCAGGTTATATTATTCATCACATTCAGAGTACAGTGGATGAAAATTACAAGTATTTTCTACCCTTGAGATCCTCATCATAAAGTTAGAAAGGGCTCCTTTTCAAAGAAAAAGACGCCCCTACAATCATTTTTATCTGAATTTTCCCCATGCCTCTAGCCTGACCTTGCCTTTATTCCTGATGTATAAAGAAAGTTGCAGGCATGGAGTTGCTAGGATTATTCCAGCATAATAAGAGTTGTGGGTTTTTTTTCCCCAAGTTGCAGAATTAATGTGTCATTTTTCTTTATAGCTTCTGACTTAATTTCTATTAATGTTGCTGATCATTAGTTTCACTAAGAAATTCATCTGAATGAGTTAGTGGTTTTCTACCTTTATGCTGATAGCACAAAAGGCTAGATAGGTAATGTCAGAGTATCTGCAAGAGGCAAATAAAGAGATCAATACACTATGTAAATAGCTTTCACACAGCATTTTATTTTATTTTTTTTTCTTTTATTGCTGAGTTGGTGCAAGCACAACTGTGGGTCATAGGGAAGCATTAAAAAGCTACTCACAATTGAGATGATCAATGATAGCATTTTGGAAAAGATGCTCAATCAGTAGCAGGAGAGGCCTCCTATTCTGGAGTTCAAATTTCCATTCATTTGTGTATTTGAGGAATATTTATGACATGCCTTTAATGTAACAACTTTGCTTGACACTGAAGAAGCCAAGATTTACAAGACATTTCCTGCTCCCCAGAAACATGCAAAGAAAAGAAAAAAGATAAGAAGAAAAAAGTACAACCTTTCTTGAGGTAAGATTTATCTAGCACTGTTATGACACAAGGGAGTAGCTTAATAAAAACAGCTAAAATTATTAGTAGCCAAAATAGGTGCCCCACTCACTGAAGTCCACAGATGCACTCAAACCTCCTTTCAAAGTCTAAGTGCTAATTATTTCAAGGTAGTCCTGACAAGAGTGTAACTCATTTCTTAGACTTTTGGAAGTCAGGAGAGACTAAAGAATGGAGAGGCTGACCATGCACGCAGAAAAATAAAGTGGGCAAATGAAGAACTCATAGCAATGGGGGCTGTCAAATAGTTACTGGAAGCCCACATGCCATAATGGCAGACACACACCAGAACTGTATCATTCAGAAGCTTTTCAGTGGGGGGCAAACAGGACTGCATAGCTGGTGAGGCTGCAGAACAGGCTCAAGAGGCATCCATAATAGATAAGAGTCAACTAGTATTTGAGGGTTTTTTTTTTTTTCACATGTTTATTTCATTTATTCCTCACAAAGACCCTGCTAAAGTAACTCGTTCTAGTTAACAAATGAAGAGATGAAGTCTCTAACTAATCAAGAAACATATTCAACATGAATCATGAATATGAAGTTCAAGATGTTAAATTAATTTAAATATCTAATTTTGATTACATCTTTGAGTTTCTGGGCTGCTTGGGAACCACTCTGTTGAGGGGTTTCATGATTATAAATCTGTAAATGGAATTTAAGAGTTTCCTAATGTTGGGGCACCTGGGTGGCTCAGTGGGTTAAGCCTCTGCCTTCAGCTCAGGTCATGATCTCAGGGTCCTGAGATCGAGCCCCAGATCCGGCTCTCTGCTTGGCAGGGAGTCTGCTTCCTCTCTGCCTGACTCTCTGCCTACTTGTCATCTCTCTCCGTCAAAAAAGAAAAAAAAAAAAGAGTTTCCCAATGCTTTAATCCTATTAGAGGTAGATAGTCCTAATTCAGAGAACAGTTAATATGACCACATTTAAAATATGTAAAGAAACCAAGAACATTCTTCAAGAACAGCATGTCAAATGTGCTGCTGTTCTCAAAGACAGAAAAACCTACTGATTTCACCCTTGATCCTTAAGACTCAGCAAAATCCGAAGTAAAAATTTAATACTCAATTAGCATGATTTAGAAATGGTTGATTACTGTTCTATGTTTTTGTTTTTTAATTGTCCCCACCCAGTGATCACGGTAGAGTTTTTCCCTCTTTTTTCTTTATGTACCTCAACTACTTCTCCTTTCTTTTCAGATGAATCATAATGACAATGCTCCATGGCCTATCCATCAGAGTGGCCATAGATAAACACTCTATGTCCCAAATGGCCTTTCTGTACCAGAACCCCCTGCATGGTGAAATCAGAGAATGAGGAAATCTTCCACATATCTCATGTGGATGGCAAATAAACCTAAGATATTTTCTTTGTATCCATTGTTTTAAAGATATCCCAAATAGTTCATTTTAGTGCTTAACATGACATAATGAATTGGCTCTTTCTAGAAAACCTGTTTTTTAATGGTCTAATTTTATTGCACATTGAAATTCATATTAAATTTATTGTGTTTTGATCTTTTAAATTTTCACTCAGCATTTACTTTATTTCTGAATATCTTGTAAAGGTATGTGATTAAGTTTATACTTTACAGGAATGACCTAAAAACCATTAGAGGGAGGCAGGGGACCCCACATATCTTATTCATGTATCCATCTTTATAGTTAAGAGCGTGGGCTGTGGGGGGTGAGAGTGACCCATGCTGTTTATAAGCTTAAGGCCGTGGACATTCTACTTGACATTTCCAAGTGGTAGACTTTTCCTTTTTGGAAAGACGATACTAACCTCACAAGTTGATTACAAGATTGTGTGGCATAACTTATTTAAAGCAGATACTGAATTCCCAGTAAAAGAGTATTGTAAATTATATCATAGTTTTTATTATCTAACACAATGCTTAAATAATAAGGGCCTGAGAGACTTATTTGATCATGATGATGACAAAATCTCAAAAGATGCTAAAATTCCATTCCTTGATCATTACTGTATTAACAAGTAGTACTCACAGTTCCAGTTCCCCAGAAAATGCCACATTTGCTTTCGAGTTCCGGTTGGTCCAGTTGGCTCTCTATTAAACAGTGATGACATCGTTCAGGTTATTTCATGTTTCTTCATTTCACTTTCCAGTCTTTTGCCAATTCTACCCTCCCAACTCCTCTGTGCGCTCCTAAATTAGTAAAGTGGCTGTCAAAGGACCCTTGCAGGGCATCCTTCCCATATGTCAAGTGCAGAAGAGATGTTGGGCTTATAATAAAACAAAACAAAACATGCCTTGATTTTCAGATCTTCCATAAAGTGACTCTGTAATGTTAGGCAAGACAAGTAGTTTTCTGTGCCTTAGTTTACACCCCTGCTTTCCTAGAAAGAAATTTATAAAACTTAATTGCAGTAAATATGTTTATAATGTCCACAGGCATTATGTCTATAATGATGTCCAAATATTAGGCATTCTGTGATACTACATGCTCCAGATTATGTCTTTGTATTGAATACCTTTGTTTTAAATGACTCGATTCTGTGTGCATTTCCTTAGTCTCGGCTTAATTATTTTTATCTATCACATGAACTAGCTAAAAGTACTAGTAATGTTAATTGGTACTTACTTGATAAAAGATCCTTTTTAAGCTTTATTTATTTATTTTAGAGAGAGTGCACCAGGGGAGAGGGGCAGACAGAAATTCAAGCAGACTCCTAGCTGAGCGCAGAGCCCCACTTGGGTCTCAATCCCACAACCCTGAGATTATGATCTGAGTGAAACCAGGAATTGGATGTCCAACAGACTGAGCTACTCAGTGCTCCTACTTGATACAAGATATTAACACAGCCCAGGCTAAATATTTGGATTTTGTTAGAAGGCTTCAAGGTACAAAATGCAACTATTAAGAGTAGATCTAGTGAAAAAAATATAGTTGCCTCTGAGCTCAAATTGGAAAATTCTAGGAAATATATTTGACACAGGCAAGACTTCTGGTGTTATAGAAGTTTTATTTTAAGTTTCCTATAGATGGGTGACCCTTTGATTGGGTATAAAACCTAAACCATTCTCCCTTGCATTAAACTTTACATCTCATTCTCTATCAATGGGAAAAAGAAGCTTTTGATTTCATGGTTGTCTGTTGTATGATTAATGAAGTAAGAGACACAACGCATCGTGAAACAGTGGGGGTGAGGTGACTTCAAGTCTGATATAGACACAGAAATGAAGAAAAAAAGATATAGACACAGAAATGAAGAAAAAATGTTAGCTGTTTGGTACAGGCACCTTACACAACTTGTTAATTGACGTGTGTCTGGATGTAGCCTCCTCAGCCACTAGGGGTCAGAATTACACAGCACACTCACAGAACAAGGACCACTGGTGGGCCAAAAAGGAGGGACTAGAAATCCCCATTTGGAAATGGTTTTGAGCATTGTGTGCAGAGAGTACACTGAAAAAGCATTTGCCATATGCCTGCCAGGTCTAATTATATGTTAAAGGCTAAGAACATGCAATTGGCACATAGACTTGCTCAGCCTATTTTTCAAGCTTTATTTTTTCTTTTCCCTCATAAGATACCACTTGGAACTAGATTTGAAAGAGACTCTCCCTGACTTTAGGGGTCAGATTTCTGACAGCCGCCATGGCAAGACAATTTGACATTGAAGAATTCAAAATTTTCTGGAGAAAATAGGATTAAGAGGGGCAATATGTATGGTTAACCTATGGAAAGCTATTATAAATACATCAATCTTCCCAAAACCAAAATGATAAAACAGCAGAGTAAAAAAAAAAAAAAAAAAGAAAGAAAGAAAGAAAGAAAAAGAAAAAGAAAATAAATATAAATGAATAAATAAATAAATAAGATTTTTAGATAGGAAAATGTGAATGGTCTTTTATATATTTTAAAACAATGATGGATAGCATACTATATATTTCTAACTACAATCTCTTGGCTCATCAAAAGCTTTTCCTGATTGCCCTACAATTTCAAAGAGGTCCATATAATTGTTTTCATTTACTGCAAATAATAAGACCAGGCTTCTGGTTTGATTACTGGAGAGCTTCTTCTTCTGTCCCTCAAGTTCCACTATGGACCCTAATTTCAGTGTTTCTGGGTTTCCTCTGTTACATCCTGCACATTGGTACAGCTCTCTCCCTACAGAAACCAGTCACAGAGAGCTCTTGTAAGACCTACATTTATGCCTCTCATTTTCCTTTTTGCTTTTCAAAGTCTTTTTGTAGAAACTTAATTTTTTGCCATTTGCTTTACCTTCTTTTTGTATTAGCAGCCAGCAGTCTCCTTTTTCTCTGACTGTATTCAAATAAATCACATTTTGTGAATATGGGAACAGAAAAATTTCACAGTTGCCAAAAAGTTGTTCAGACATAAATTCACAGAAACAATTTGGTAGAACTTTTGGTTGGAGAAATATATGTATATATATATATATATATATATATATATATATATGTACATCTATACACACACACACACATACACACACATATACATGCACACACATATATGTATACACACACACACACACACACACACACACATATATATATATATATATATACACAAAAAAATATATGTAAAAACAATGCACAAGCGCAAAGACTTTAAATAAAAGTATGCCATTCTGGAAAGAACAGGATGGCCAGGGCATAACAGGTTTATAGAAAAGTAAAGGGAGAGAGGCTTGCAGTATAGACCACAACTCCATCTGTTCTTTTAACTTCCAGTGATCTCTATAACTGTTTAGGAAATGGGGATTGTGTTGCACAATCCACTCCCAAGAGGATGATTTCACCAGGTACACCTGTGGACCCTGTGGATGGGACTGTGTGTGTGTGTATGTGTGTTTCTCATTTCTGATTGTTTTGTATAATTCTAAACATAGTAATCATAACTCTAAAATAGTAAATATGAACCAGAAAAATTGATTGAATAAATTTACATTCTCTTTGAACAAAGATAAAACATCTCAGAACCAATCAACACAAACAGGAACTACATTTTTACAGATATATGGGCAGTTAAGTGTCCTGGTATAAGTTCCCACAGACAGGTAGCTGATGGGTTAACAGGTATATGGCTTATGTTTAAAAATCTGTAAAAGAAAAGGAATCTCTGAAATTTACTATGATAAAGAAAAAAGCCTTAAAAAGAAAAAGCCTATTGGAAAGAATTGCAATGAATATGAAGGCAATGTATAGAACAAGAAATATTGAGGCCAGTCTTGGAAAGAAACAACTTCAGTGATAATTGATAAATGAAAATTAGAACAGCAGTTAAATTGGCATTAATGATTTTGTCGATTTCAGTTACAGAACAAATAAACACTCATCCAAAATAGTATACTCTATAGTTCTTCACTAAAGATAACCACCTTTTCAAGTATAGAATTTATTCCTCTGGACTTTAATCTTTGAAATACACACACACACACACACACACAAACACAAACACACACACACACATCGGCATATCACTAAAATCCGTGGACTTGTGATACTGGCTATTCCTATTTTTTCCTAAGGGGGAAGCTTTTGTTTTTTCTCCTACACATCATAGAGAGTTTTTCTTAAGGGCCTTTTAGGTGAGCACATGTAAATCTTTTGTGTTTTCTTAAATTACAAAACACAGATGTACCTATAATTTAATTAGCTATTTTTTTGTTGATAGATATTTAGAGTCTCCATAATGTTTCATTATAACACAGTGATGAAATGATTTTCACACGTTACCATTTGAGATAAAATCTTCACCCTTAAGATTGTCAAAAAAATTAAGTAAGTGATGATATATGGCATTACATGGACATAGGCAAACAAATATCTTCTTACATTCACTACTAGTGGGAGAATATTGGCAATAACCTCTTTTGAGGGCAATTTGGCAACATCTAGGGGAAAAAAAAAAAAAAACTTGGAAGGAAACACACCAAACTCTTAGCTGAGGTTATTTCTGGGAAGAGGAGTTAGATTACAGGAGATGCAGTAATTCAGAAAGAATTTAACATTTTATTCTATGCAATGCCACATTGCATTGTTTAAATTTTTATAATTTTGTATCCCTTTATAAATAAAATAAGAAAAATAGAAAAAAATCTATGATCACATACTTTTTGCCTATACATATCATATACTTTCTATTCCTCTTGAAAATTTACAAAGCTCATTAACACATTTCAACTCTGAGAAGCCCCAAGTTATTCAAATTTTGTGTAATTTATTCAAATAACTCCTATTAATCTCCCCATAATTGAGTATTTCTGTAAAACCCTTTAGAAACCCATGCTGATTGTTGAAGAATATCTGTGAAGAAGAGTTCTTCCCAAAAAACAAAATTGTTCAAAATCAATCACTCTCAAGTTTTCCACAAATTTCAGGTCCATGCCTTTAGATTCAATGCCAAACAACCTCTAAGGGCAGATGACACTTGCCAGGTTGGCTTCGGTAATTAACTCTGTGCTTGATGAACTTTTTGTTTTAAGGCAGTGCCTACTCCTAACCACAAGTATGTGGTCTCTACAGGAGTCCTGCACAATGAAAATCACTTATGCTTAAAGGTAGCAGGAGTGTAAAGTTTTAAGCATGAGCAAGATACAGTATAGTTTCTTCATTTTCTCAAACTACAGCTCCTTTCAGCTTGCCTCCCCTACCTCGGCTGCTGACATTCAAATTGACTTTTCGCATTTATAATAGCAGCTTCTGTCTTGTTTTTACCGTTGTCCACTGAGACCACTGCTGTGATTTTCTGCTGATGTGCAAGATAGAAGAAAGTGTCTGGGAAAATGCACCACTTATTCCAGTCATTTTGCTAAAGGACACTCAAGTGTGGGCAAAGTCGTCAGAGAAAATGACAGAGAGCTGCATGCCGCTGTCAGGAATTGCTTCCTCATCAGTGGCTCAATTTTCAGAAGTGAGACCAAAAACGCATGTGCTCTCCAGCTTTCAGACGAGAAAGAAGTGAAGTACATGACATCTAAACTAAAGGAATGAGCCAGATTGGGGAAAAAAGAAAAAGCAACAAAAAGGAGGAAGGAGGGAAGAAAGGCAGTCTCCAGTGATACAGATCCCTGGATAGAAACCCCAAGTTTTGAAAGACAATGTTAAACTTGATTCAAATGTAACTCAATGGCATTGAATGTCTTCTATGTATTTTGTGCTCTGCATGTTCCAGGCAATGAGAGAAGGCAGTAAACCAAAGTGGAGAGTTTAGGAAAAGAATAAGAGCCATGATTTCAACAGAATAGTTTGTAACCCAGAAGACAAAACAAATAGGAAAAAAAAGACACAGAGAGGGAAAGAGGGGGGTGTAGTTCCATATTTTTCAAAATATGTTCCACTAAACAACAGTTTCTTAGATGCTAATAGGTATTATGACAAAACAAACAAACAACAAAAACAAGAATAAAAACTCAGAATCAATTTAAAAAAAAAATCTGAGGTCAATTAAATCTTAAGCTTCTCAGGACCTATACTATGTAAATGTGTTTCCTGACTTGCCAAAAGGGAGATTTCAAATCTACATTTGAGAAATTTGAGAATGGAAATCGTTTTTACTGACAGCTGGTCTATTAACACTGGGAGGCTATACTTTTGAGAAGCTGGTTAAGAGACATCAGAGTCCTCTAGTTCTGTCTGCTGCTGTCTAGTTAGTAGGACTTTGGACAAATTTCTGTCCTTCCCTGACTGAACTGTAGTCTTCCCATCTGTAAATAAACTTGCCCAAGATTGTCTTGTTATCCTGTGGTTCAAACATGATAGTACATGTCCAGGTTGTCACAGGGGTAGCACAAACACTAGAATATTACCTTATTGGTCAGGCAATGCATTCTCAGGCCACACCTTCTGGGAATGTTATAGTGTAAATGGAAACAAATAAACACACAAACCTTGATTCTGAATACCTATTGGATTTAATAGAAAAATTCAGCTTTGACATTTAGTGGCCATTAAAGCTTTCTACTTATAGTGCTTCCAAGTCTCTGATTAACTCTCCATTAAACTATAGGTCACTATTGAGGCCCAGTAAACCTCCTAAATGCATGGGGCCTCTTTCTGTGAAGGCATTACATTTTCCCTCATCTTCATGGGAAATACCAATATTCATCAGCTTCAGTATTTATGAATTACAAGCAGATGGGCCATTAAACACACCTTAAATTTAAAACAGTAGAAATCATAAAAATCATGTTCCTAGACTATAATAGATTGAAATAGAACATTAATAACAGGAAGGTACCCAGAAAATTGCTAGGTACTTGGAAATTATAAACATCTCTAAATAACACATGGATCAAAGAAGTCTCAAGATAAATTTAAAAATATATATATTGAACTAAGTGAAACAAGATTTTACTCAATAAAAGTTGTGGGTTACAGCCAAAACAGTGCTTTAAGGGAAATTTATAGCATTGAATACATATATCAGGAAAGAAGAAAGCTCTAAAATCAATAATGTAAGCTTCCATTTTAGAGAACTAGAGAAAAATGAGTAATTTAAGCCTGAAGCAAGTGGAAAGAAGAACTAATAAATTTAGGACACAAATCAATAGCCCTGAAACCTGGAAGACAATAGAGAAATATCAACAAAACCGAAAAGTGATCTTATGGAAAGCTCAATGGTTTTGATAAAACTATGGATAAATAGATGTTAGAAACAGTTCAAACAAAACAAAATATACACTATTCATAAACTTCACAAAGACCTTATAGAGTAAGTTCTATATTTTTCCCTATAACTTCATGTAATGGAGATTATATGGTTAACCAGATTATTAGAATCTAAAGTACATATCAAAGGAAGGGACAGCTTTAAAAGAAGAAGGCAAATATAATTTCTTAAAGAGGACAGATATTTTCTACATTGTAAGGGCCAGTTGTACATAAAATGAAGAAAAATTTTTACCCCTGCTTTTTTGCCCAAGAGATTTTTTTTTTCCCTCGTGGAATTTTTCTTAGAACTGAGTGCTATTTATATCTCATTTTAAATCATGTAATTTAAATATGAGTTTTAATAGTGGTGTAGTCCACTAGGGTCATACAATGACTAACAGAAAGTAGGCACAGATAACTCTTAACAGAGATAGACTATGTAAATCCAGGTACCATTCATGCTTTTTGGCTGAAAAACAACTGAAATTAATAAAGATTAACTTAGGGAGGAGCAAGATGGTGGAGGAGCAGGAGACCTAAATATCATTGGATCCCAGGAATTCAGCTAGATAATTACCAAACCATTCTGAAAACCTACAAATTCAACAGGAGATAGAAGAGAAGAAACACAGCAATTCCAGGACCAGAAGGTAGAATGTGCGGAGAAGTAAATCCAAAATGATGGGAATAGATCTCAGGAAGAGGGGCCAGCTCCTTGCAAGGGATAGAGCAGCAGAGTACAGAATCTAAACTTTTAGAAGTCTGCTGCACTGAGAAACATTGCTCAAGAGGTTAAGGGGGGGATGGAGCCCTCATGGGGACAGTGTGTTCTCAGGACTTACGGGGTCACAAAAGGACTGGGGTTTCTGAGTGCAGTAGAGCTGCCAGGTATCAGAGTAGCAAGCCGGCTGCAGAGATGGAGCCAAGGAGTGCACTCTCAGCTCAGGGTTACCTTAAGTCATGATCACAAATCAGGTCTCAACTGGTACCAAAAGATCAGGCTCATTCCCTGCATATTTTCAGACCACAATGTTTTGAAACTAGAACTCAACCACAAGAGGAAAGTTGGAAAGAACTTAAATACATGGAGTCTAACAAGCATCCTACTAATGAATAAAAGGATCGACCAGGAAATTAAAGATGAATTTTAAGAATTCCTGGAAACAAATGAAAATGAAAACAGAACTGTTCAAAATCTTTGGGACATAGCAAAGACGGTCCCGAGAAGAAAGTATATAGCGATACAAGCCTTTCTCAAGAAATAAGAAAGGTCTCAAGTATACAACATAACCAAACCCTATACTAAGGGAGCTGGAGAAAGAACAGCAAAGAAAGCTTAAACCCAGCAGAAGAAAAATCATAAAGATCAGAGCAGAAATCAATGAAATAGAAACCAAAAGAACAGTAGAACAAATCAAAAAACTAGGAGCTGGTTCTTTGAAAGAATTAGTAAGATTGATAAATCCTGGCCAGACTTATCAAAAAGAAAAGAGAAAGGACCCAAATAAAATCATGAATGAAAAAGGAGAGATCACAACCAACACTGAAGAAATACAATCATTAGAACAGATTATGAGCAACTACATACCAACAAATTTGACAATCTGGAAACTATGGATGCATTCCTAGAAACATATAAACTACCAAAAATAAGCCAGAAAGAAATAGAAAACCTGAACAGACGCATAACCAGTAAAGAGATTGAAGCAGTCATCAAAAATCTCTCAACAAACAAGAGCCCATGGCCAGATGGTTTCCCAGGGGAATCCTACCAAATATTTAAAGAATTAATATCTATTCTGAAACTATTCCAAAAAGTAGAAATGGAAAGAAAACTTCCGAACTCATTTTCTGAGGCCAGCACTACACTGATCCCAAAACCAGACAGAAACCTCATCCAAAAGAATTACAGACTAATATTCTTGATGAACGGGGATACAAAAATTCTCACCAAACTACTAGCCTATACGATCCAACAGTACATTAAAAGGATTATTCATCACGACCAAGTGGGATTTATTCCTGGGCTGCAAGGTTGGCTCAACATCCGCAAATCAATGTGATACAATAAATTAATAAAAGAAAGAACAAGAACCATATGGTACTCTCAATAGATGATGAGAAAGCATTTGACATAGTACAGCATCTGTTCTTGATCAAAACCCTTCACAGCGTAGGGATAGAGGGTCCCTACCTCAATACCATCAAAACCATCTACGAAAAACCCACAACAAATATCATTCTCAATGGGGAAATACTGAGATCTTTTTGCCTAAGATCAGGAACATGGAAGACCTGTCCATGATCACCATTACTTTTCATCATAGTCCTAGAAGTCCTAGCCTCAGTAATCAGACAACAAAAACAAATAAAAGGCATCTGAATTGGCAAATAAGAAGTCAAACTCTCACTCTTTGCAGATATGATACTTTATGTGGAAAACCCGAAAGACTCTGCTCCAAAACTGCTAGAACTCATACAGGGATTCAGTAAAGTGTCAGCATATAATGTCAATGCACAGAAATCAGTTTCATTTCTATACACAAATAGCAAGAGAGAAGAAAGAGAAATTAAGGAGGTGATCTCATTTACAATTGCACCCAAAACTATAAGATACCTAGGAATAAACCTAACCAAAGAGGCAAAGAATCTGTATTCAGAAAACTATAAAGTACTCATGAAAGAAATTGAGGAAGACACAAAGAAATGGAAAAACATTCCATGCTCATTGATTGGAAGAACAAATATTGAGAAAATTTCTATATACCTACAGCAATCTACAATTTAATGCAATCCCTATCAAAATACCATTAATGTGTTTCAGTGAAATGGAAAAATAATCCTAAAATTTATATGGAACCAGAAAAGACCCCAAATAGCCAGAAGAGTATTGTAAAAGAAAATCAAAGTTGGCAACATCACAATTCCAGACTTCAAGTTCTATTACAAAGCTATAATCATTAAGACACTATGATACTGGCACAAAAACAGAAACAAAGATCAATGGAACAGAAAAGAGAGCCCAGAAATGGACCCTCAACTCTGTGGTCAATTAATCTTTGACAAAGCAGGGAAGAATCTCCAGTGAAAAAAAGAAAGTTTCTTCAACAAATAGTGTTGGGAAAATTGGACAGCCACATGCAGAAGAATGAAACTGGACCATTTCCTTACACTATACACAAAAATAGACTCAAAATGAATGAAAGACCTCAGTGTGAGATAGGAATCCATCAAAATCCTTGAGGAGAACACAGGTAGCAACCTCTTTGACCTCAGCCACAGCAACTTCTTCCTAGAAACATCACCAAAGGCAAGGGAAACAAGGGCAAAAATGAACTACTAGGACTCATCAAGATCAAAAGCTTTTGCACAGCAAAGGAAACAGTCAACAAAACCAAAAGACAACTGACAGAATGGGAGAAGATATTTGCAAATGACATATGAGATAAAGGGCTAGTATCCAAAATCTATAAAGAACTTACCAAACTCAACACTCAAAGAGCAAATAATACAACCAAGAAATGGGCAGAAGACATGAACAGACATTTCTACAAAGAAGATATCCAGGTGGCCAATAGACACATGACAAAGTGGTCAACATCACTCCACAGCAGGGAAATACAAATCAAAACCTCAATGAGATATCACCTCACACCAAGCATAACGGCTAAAATTATGAGTCAGGAAACAACAGATGTTGTTGAGAATGTGGAGAAAGGGGAACCTTCCTACACTGTTGGTGGGAATGCAAGTTGGTGCAGCCACTCTGAAAAGCAGTATGAAGGTTCTTCAAAAAGTTAAAAATAGAGCTACCCTATGACCTAGCAATTGCACTACTAGGCACTGACCCTAAAGATACAAATGTAATGATCTGAAGGGGCACATGCACCCAAATGTTTATAGCGGCAATGTCCACAATAGCCAAACTATAGAAGGAACCTATATGTCAATCAACAGATGAATTGATAAGGAAGAATTTTGGTACACACACACACACACACACACACACACAATAGAATACTATGCAGCCATCAAAACCCCCAAATTTTGTCATTTGTGATGATGTGGATGGAACTAGAGGGTATATGCTAAGTGAAATAAGCCAATCAGAGAAAGACAATTATATGATCTTTCTGATATGCGGAATTTGAGAGGCAGGTCATGGGGTGGTGGTGGAAACGAGGGAACAAATGAAACAAGATGGGATTGGGGAGGGAGAAAAACCATTAGAGAATCTCTGGAAACAAACTGAGGGTTGCTGGGGGTGGCAGGGTTGAGGGATAGGGTGGCTGGGTTATGGACATTGGGGAAGGTGTGTGCTATGGTGAGTGCTATGAAGTGTGTTAGACTGAGGATTCACAGACTTGTACCCCTGAAGCAAATGTTGCATTGTATGTTAAATACATACATGCATGCATACATACATACATACATACATACATACATAAAGGTTAACTTAAGAATTTAAGACGCTAAGTTATGTAGTAAAAGAGAGGATCTTTAGGAGGTTGACAATTAGGCTTGGCATCTACTCTATCAGGATAAATATATAAATAACAGACTTACTTAAAAGCCACTGAATGTTCAAACTGTGTCTTATCTCTAACTTCATCAAAATGGAGTCAGTCTATTTTCTCCTTTTCCAATCTAGCATCCAGATTCTGGGAAGATACGTCACATAAGCAGACTCACAGCATGACATGTATCCATGCTCTAGTTGCAAAAGAGGATGAAACTGTATCAGGCAGATTCTGTCTCTGCAATAGGATGCACGCTCAGCCGCTCGAAGCAGAGAACTCCCCGTCCTTAACATAGGAATGGAGGTGCGGTGTTTCAAGCTTGATAGTATTGCAAATGCCATTAGAGTTCTAATGTTATTAAGTGTATAATTATTTTTAAAGGCATTAAATCATATAATTACATCATGTTAAAGGTAAAAAGGACAACTGTGATAACAAGGATGGCCAATTCTATGTATTTTTAGTATATATAAACTGTTATTTTATATATATGTATAAATACATATATATAAATATAAAAACTATTACTAAATGGGTGTGCATATATGTATATATGTGTGTACATGCATGTCACCAGTCTGAAGAGCCCCTTGCAGATAAGAGCTAATTGGTACTGAATTTATTTTGTGCCCAGCCCAGATATAATCCTTATGATTACTATGATACAAGAACCTAATCCTAATCAATCAGAGTTGGCATTTAAGATAAAATCTACTTGCAAGCATAAAACCACATTATTGTTCAAATGAGAAATCAGAGATTGAAAGACCTTAAAGAACATTCTCAAGTTACTTAGCAAGACAGATAGTTAATGGGAAACTCAGGGCTAATGGCTAATGGCTAACATTTATCTGGCTTCTCAATCTACCAGTCACTATTCTGAGTGCTTTATGTGTAATAATGCATTTAATCCTCATAACAACCATGTAAGATAAGCATTACTATAATTCTCACTTTATGAATATGATGACTGAAGCACAGAATAATAATTTATAGATTCAGGATTGGAATCCAGGTAATCTAGATCAAGAATCCATGCTCTTCTCCATGATGCTAAACTTCTCACAAAACTTAAAAGTACAAATTCTGGCCTTAATAACTACTCTTATCAAACTACTCTTCTCATCTAAAAATTAGTTCTCTTGTACACTCAGGATTTTCTTATAGTATCTCTTGGGTATTAAATATATGATGCATATATACATATATACTATATAAAGCCAATTAGAGGTGAAGAATACAATAAATGAAAAATACTTTAGAGGGACTCAACATCTGCTTAGATGATACAGAAGAATAGATCAGTGATCTGGACGACAGGGTAGTAGAAAGCATTCAAGATGGACAGCAAAAAAAGAAAACAGAATTTTAAAAATGAGGATGGGGACCTTTGAGACAGTGTCAGATATACTATGCTTATATAATAGAGGTCCCAGAAGGAGAAGAGAAAAAGGGGTGAAAACTTATCTGAAGAAATAATAGCTAAAAACTTCTATATGATGGGGTACCTATAAAAGACTCACTTTAGACCCAAAGACATACAGATATGAACAGACAAGTTACTAGAAACAAATGTGAATCATTAATCAAAAAACAACAAACACACAAAAGTTCAGGACTAGATGGCTTCACGTGAGAAACCTACCAAACATAAAAAGTAGAATTAATACCTACTCTCCTCAAAGTATTTGAAAAAACGGAAGAAGAAGGAATGCTTTCAAGTTAATTAGAAGAGGCCAGCACTACCCTATACTAAAATTAGACAAACACACTACCAAAAAAAGGGAAAATTAAAGACCAATATCCCTAATAAATGTAGGTGCAAAATCCTCAACAAAATATTAGCAAACTAAATTCAGTAACACCTGGGCACCTTGGGGACTCACTCAGTTCAGCATCTGCCTTCAGCTGAGGTCATGATCCCAGAGTGGTGGGATCAAACCCTGTGTCAGCCTCAGTGGGGCACCTGCTTCTCTCTCTCTCTCTGCCTGCCACTCTGCCTTCTTGTGCTCTCTCTCTTTCTCTGCAAATAAATAAATAAAAGCTTCACTAAATAAATAAATAAATAAATAAAAATTTTACGCTCATGTTTAAGAAGGAAATAAAAGTCCCAAGACACAGACTTGTGACTTATATTATCTCTGGTTCTTCGTTTTTCTTATTTGTAAAACAAAATTAGAGGATATGCTTCTAAAATGTGTTCACATGGTGCAAAAAAACTCTTAAATTAAGGGGATTTTTCAAATAATGAATTTGAGAATATTCAAGATATTTAATCAAAATAAATATCCAGGATGAGTGTAGGGTATAGGGAGAATGTCAGAAATGGCACAGAGTCCTCAGTATTGAGGAGAGTAGTGATCAAACCATCTGATACTTGGGTGGGTAAGTGGGTAGGAGGGACACTAGAAAATATTAGAAAGAATAGTGCCCGCAACTCACCCAGGGCCAGAAATAGTTTTTTCTCCCAAGCCAGCCAGAAACACTTAATAATTCAAGGGGTACTAGGCAGGAAAATCATTAAGATCTTGCCTCAGTAGCATAGAATAAATTGACCCTGTACTAAATGATGTTATAGTCCTGCCTAATAAAGCTTAAAAATAAAACTTGAAAGTTCCACGCAGTTTCCAAGAAATTTAATTGCACATCAAAAACAAATTTCAATAAAATTTATAGGATTACAAAAAATATCAAGCATCCAGAAAAAAACATTACAGTGTCTGACATTTACTCAAAAAATTGTCAGGCAGGGAGAGAACAGAAAAATACTACTCACAGTGAGAGGGATAAAACTATCAAAACTGACCCAAATGTAAGCATTAGCAGAGAGACATTAAAAATTATTATTACTATATCCCATATGTTCAATAAACTAGAAGATTAATCATGTTAAATAAAGACAGGTAAGATATGAAAAAGACTCAAATAAAAACTCCAGACATGAAAACTATATTATCTAAGTATACATGTCATGAAAAATACACTGAATGGGATTAATTCAGATTAGACATTGCCAGAGAAGAGATTAGTAGTAAATTAAAGAATAGGGAAGGAAAGTATAAAAATGAAATGCAGAAAGATACAAGGTTGGGCACCTGGGTGGCTCAGTGGGTTAAAGCCTCTGCCTTCGGCTCAGGTCATGATCCCAGAGTCCTGGGATTGAGCCCCCAGTTGGGCTCTCTGCTCAGCAGGGAGCCTGCTTCCCTTCCTCTCTCTCTGCCTGCCTCTCTGCCTACTTGTGATCTCTCTGTCAAGTAAATAAATAAAATCTTTTCTAAAAAAGGAAGATACAAAGTCAATATACAAAAATCAATTGTTTTTCTATATAATAGCAAGGAGTACACAAAAATTGAAATTAATATACAAATGACAAATACCAAATGAAATGATTCCCAACATCATTCATCATTAGGGGAATCCATATTTAAACCACAATGAGATAACACTAAACACTTATTAAAATGCCATTGATTCAGTACCATTCCTAGTGTTAGTTAGGATGTGGATCAACTAGAAATTTCATGAAGAGATTTGCTCTATTACCCACACATCAGAAAGGACCTCCTTGACCACGCTGTCAACTTATTTTTCACACATGAAACCTTTGGCATAAAGTTTAGTGACTGACATTCAGATATCTTCACAAAACCTACTGTAAGCTTCCAGATGACCCTTAATGATTCTCCCTGTGCTATCTCAGTCTTGAATGAGGGGAAAGGAAGTGTATTCTATATATAAGTGTATTCTATAAGTGTATTCTACATACTATATTCTATAATAATTTAATATATTTATATTAATATAAATTATTAATATATTAATATTTATATAAATATAATTTATATTAATTTATAATAGAATTTAATATATTCTATATTAAATATAAGTGTATTCTATATACTATATTCTGCAGATTTTTGCAGATAAATTAAGATGTAGTTCTCATTTCCAGGGCAAGACTGAGAAAAGGTTCTAGTCTACTATTCCTGTTAAATTATACATATAGATTTAAATACATGCTATTTTATCATGATAAATACCTTTTATAGCATTTACCTATATGCTATATGCTATATGCTATAAAAGGCATTTATCATGATAAAATAGCATGTATTTAAATAGGATTCATGACTTGATATGCATAACTATTTGTCACTGATAACCTTAAAGGATAAAGCATCAAGGTGGCCTGTATTTTTTCAGGTGACGTTCTTCAACTTACCCAATTTCAGATGAGTCAGGGTAGTTACCTTTCATATAGGTCTATGAGCCATAGCTGAACATATTACTGTTTCTAACTCTAATGATTTTTTATCCTCTGGAGTAACCACTTCTAAACTCCTGCTCACCTTATTGATTTAAGTCAATGAAACACAAGTTATAAGAACTCAGTGAGAAACTAGGGATGAAAGCAATTTCATGGATGGGGCTAAAACATTGGCCTTGGACCCAATCAGTTCCTAGTATTCTTATTTCAAAAAGAAAAACACTGATATGCTTCTGGTTTTGTTTTTATTTGTTTTGTGGGGGCAGCGTGGTTAAGTGACTTCTAGGCGATCTGCTTGAAATTCTCCTAAGAGGCCCCATGACAGTTTTAGCAACTCTTGGAGTACAGTTTGAAAACACAAATATAATACAATTTTCATTTTATAAACTCAGAAAAGTTAAGTGATTTATAAATATTCACATAGCTAGTGGGAATTTTTCTAACAAGGTGTCTTCTATAACCAGTCCCCTCTTAACATTCAGTAAAATGGATGTACTTTCCATGTCGGCTCTCTAGACTCAGCTCCCATCTCACTGATTCTCAGTAACTCATGCCATCAAACAAGGATATACCTTCCTTGATAAAAAAAGAGGGAGCAGACTGCCTAACCTACCAAGCAACTCAGGCTTTAGGGTAGTCTGATATTTTCTTCTGCACCATGAGTCTTTATTCAGATGACATCCCTCAGTTGTATCTTATCTTACCTGAAGCTTATCCAGTCATTGCCTCTCTGAGATTCAGTGACAGACTCTGTCTTGTATACATTAAATACTCAGAGGCTAAATTAGAATGGTAAGTATGTCTTTTTTTTTAAATAATTTTATTTATTTGACAGAGAGAGATTACAAGTAGAGAGAGAGAGGAAGGAACAGGCTCCCTGCCTAGCAGAGACCCCGATGTGGGATTCGATCCCAGGACCCTGAGATCATGACCTGAGCTGAAGGCAGAGGCTTAACCCACTGAGCCACCCAGGCAGCCCCAGAATGGTAAGTATGTCTTGACTGATAGGCCAGCTACTATCTATTGGAAATGACTACATGGGGCTGTTTCTGTTTTCTTTTTCTTTTTTTTTTTTTTTTAACAATTATGAATTGGTGTCCAAACTCACAAGAAACAAATTTCATGACTGAATAACAAAGAATGCTATGACCTCTAGACAGTTATATTTTGGCACCCATGCCATCTACATGCCCCAGTTTTCCTGAATCTTATAAGAACCCCTAGAAGGCAGAGCATTAATACCATATAACTACCTTTCCTGATTAAGTAACCAGCTCCCTGAACTTTTACAATGACTCTTGGATCCACACTAGTTACTCTTCTAGGCTTTGAACTTCTTACTCCTTGCCTCACTCCACTCTCCTTCTGTCTTAATTTTCAGGCCAACTTCTGCTTTTCCCTCTGAGTTTTGGTATATTTAGCTTCTTAATCTTTTGCAGACTTAATGTCCTGCCTCGGGGACATAGCATTCAACTATTTTGTGCATTAGAGTTACATGTGAACATTTTCCAAAATATGTATTCCCAAAGAATCTGACACATTGAATTTATAATATAGCCTGAGATTTCATTTGTTTTAGAAGTTGCCTAGGTAAATTAGTAGCATGAAAGAAATAAGAACCATTACCATAAACCATATTTCTATTCAGATTTCCTCAAATTCGAGTGTTTGAAACCTTATGGTTCCCACTGGGATTGGACAGTTTTGAAGCTAGGACAGAGACAATGTTCGAAAGGTAGTCAAATTCCGTTTATGTAAACTAACTAGAAAAAAAGTTGAGGGGATTTATGTCATCAGAAATTTGTTCAGATGATAAATAAAGTTTGTACTACATGAATTTTAAATGAAGTGAGCTCTAGATCTATTTTCTAGAATAACTTTGAAGTTAAATGTATAAATATTTATATAAATACAGATAACTATCATGATTTATCCAGAATTTGAAAAGACAGTTAAGATCCATCAGGATAGTATAGCTTCAACAAATATATATTTAATGAAATAAATACTAGATTTTTTATTTCATAATCATTAGACTAAGCTTACTTTGATGAATAAGCAAGAATATTTGTAACTGAAAACAGTTCAGGGAAAGTAGTCATAGCCGTGGTATAGTAGTATTAGTGGTATTAGTACTAGAGCCAGTAGTTTATGATACTACATATAGAAACAGTATACAGTGTACTTGAAAATATTAACCCAGAACAACAATAAAAAAAATGGTAAGAGAATGGAAAAAACTATAAGGAAAAAAATGACAAAAACAAAGGTCAAATTTCAAAATATTTTAAGAATCATTATTAGTGGTAGTAGTATTAGAATTGCTGTTCAGAGCCTATTGTGAAAAAGTGAAATAAAGTAATGTGTAATTATTGGATATTCTAATTCTGTTATCCCATTGCTCTTGAGAACCCAGATTCTTTATGTGAAAGAAAGTACATGTAAATTAGAAATTAAGTTAAAATTTTTGTGGTCCTGAACCTGAATTGAAAATATCACTCTCAACTCAAAATATGCATATATAGCCTGATTCTTTCCACTAAAAAGACCAAGTGACAAGAACCAATCCAGTAATAATGAACATGTCTAAGTTCTTGAAAATAAATAGAAGGCAGGAAATAAGGAAGAAAAGAAAGAAGGGAAAAAATAAAGAAGGGAGGAGGGACAGAGGGAAGGACAGGGAGAGAGAAAATTTCTTCGAAGAAACTTTAATTTGTTCCCTTTTTTTTTTTTTTTTTTTTAAGTAGGCTCCATGCCCAGTGTGGAGCCCAACATAGGGCCTGAAGTCATGACTCTGAGATCAAGAGTCAGATGCTTAACCGACTGAGCCACCCAGGCACCCCCCAAAGTATTTTTGAAATAATAATAAGCCATTGCAAAGTGCTGGAACTGTTCAAATATGTTTAAATCCATGAATTCTTAATGACATTTTAAAAAATTATAAGAAATATAGGGAAGTAATTATATTTTAAAAATAAAAAAAAAATTTATTCTGACTTTTCTATAAGTTTTCCTACATACTTTTCTGCATTGTTCCACCAGGTAAGCAAATAGTGAGAGAGGAGGTGAGGGAAACGTTTCCTTGTGAAGTTATTATAACTCAGAAAGGAAAATTAAATGATTAAAATGTCACCATGTTGCAACTCTAGTTAATTACTGGATGTGGGGATTGATTGTCAACATTTTTAACATCACCAAAAGAGACAGACATTGTGTTCTTTCTATAGTCTTGCAATATACTACATACAATTTTGTCAGAGAAAGAATTCCTAAAAGTAATTCAGTCTCTGGCCTCTTGTTTTTGCTCACGATTATGCGTAACAAATCTTTTTACTACATAGTACACCAAAGTGAAAGAAAAAGCTACAAAACAATTTCTAGTCCTACTCTGTAAGTTTTGGCACTTGTAAAATGAACCATTTGCACTAAATGTTATCTCTCGGTGTTTGTATGTATGTGCATGTGTGTGTGTGTGTTCCATTTTTATTTTTTATTTTTTAAAAGACTTTATTTATTTGACAGAGAGAGAGAGAGAGAACACGTAGGCAGAGAGGGAGGGGGAAGCAGGCTCTCTGCTGAGCAGAAAGCATGATGCGGGGCTCTATCCCAGGACCCTGAGATCATGACCTGAGCCGGAGGCAGAAGCTTAACCCACTGAGCCACCCAGGCACATTGACCATTTTTAGAACATTCTAGAATATTACTTTCTTGTTGGTTTTATTTGAGTATCAGGTGAGTAATACAAAATTTCCATGTAGACCCATTTTCATCACATTTTGCACTATCAAAATCATTTCATACATATTATTCCACTTAATCTTCAAAGCACTGTTTATAGGCAGATCAGAGCCATCACAGACTACAAAAGCACACTTGACTTAAGCAGACTGGGGAGTAAACTGGTGTAGTAAGGCTTGAAAATATATGTCTTGTTGCTCATTTAGCAAAACAAAAACAAAACACTTTTTTCATATTGTATTTGAAGATTCAACCTGGAAAGAATAAAAACACTTGCCCCTTCTTTAAAAAGGAAATTCAGACATTCACATTTCTGATAACCGTAATTATCATTGAGGAACAGCAAAATTAGTTTATTTAGTTTTGGGGTTTTTTTGAAGGATGGCAGCCTTAGGTGACTTTTAGTGGATTTAAAGCTCAGAATGGGGGAGGTATAAGAGATGTGAGACTTGCAGGAAAAGAATTATGAGGAGAAGAAACAGGGATACAAAGTACTGATTAGGTCCACAGTTTTAGGTTTCTGGGCCCCATCCCTGAAAGAGGCCTCATGGCTTATCCTTGGCCTGAGAAGTGTTAGAGCCAGGACACTCACACAAGGAAGGACTGCTGGGAAGAGTGTTAATCACAATGCCCAGGAGCTGTGCTGAATCAGAGAAAAATCCCACATATCCAGCCCAAATCCTTCTTGGCTAAGCAATCAGTAGTTCAGTGGGTGGCAACTTCATTGAATTTATAGCTTAAAATCTCTCTTTAAAAGAAAGAAAATAAAGATTTTATACATTTCTTTGAGAAAGAGAGAGAGAAAGCATGAGCAGGGTTGAGCAAAAGAGACAGACTCCCCACTGAGTAGGGAGCACAGTGCAGGGTTCCATTCCAGGACCTTGGGATCATTACCTGAACTGAAGGGAGACACTTAACCCGCTGAGCCACCCAGGTTTCACTTTCTAGAGGTGTAGTATCTGAGTGGAAGCATTGCAGTTCTTGGACCTAACCATTTGGCATTCGATGAGGAAGCTGCCCTCTGCTTCCTGCAAACACAGATACTTGTAAACCTTTGGAAACTACTCAAAGGGGTAAGTGTTGGAGAGGAACACCATTCCTATTTATTTCTTGGACAGTAATGCACCACTAGGAAACCCTAAGCTGATAGTAGGGGATAGTATTTACCCCTATAGAATTGGGAGTGGGCAGTGCTGGGCTGAGAATAGGTGAGCTAAATATATGAGGTCATGTCCTTAAGGAGAATATCAACATTTCTACTACTCTGTCTGAGGGACTTGGACAAGGTCCTGGAGGCTTCAGCAAACAAAAAATCTAGTACTGTAGCTAGCCTCAAGGTAACTTGGAGCTTTAAGTATGAGAATATGTACAGTGAAGTCAGTAGCATTATCTCTTTGTAGGGTTATAAAAAAAAAAAAAACATTGTCTTATTTTGTTTTTTAGAAAGGACTCAAGATGGTGACTGGGTTTTAGGATTCAGGCAGCACTGGGTTTTTGATACAGTTACATGGGGTTCTGTGCTGGGAAGGGCTCAGTACTCAGTTTAATGCTCTTCTGTGGTCATCTTTAATTTCTTAATAATTTTCAAATGAGTCCCATGTTTTCATTTTTCATTAAGCCTCACAAATTATGTAGTACCCAATTCTTGGAGAGAGTTTAGTAGTAGATGCTAGTTTGATGAGCAGGGTCCCATGTCATGGGGCTGGAGCTTAGGAAATAGTCCTGTCCCAGTAGAGAACTAGAATGCAGCATAGGAGCAAAGAGATAACTGAGTTTACAAACCTGGCTCACATGATTGAGGTTAAAGGATAGAATATACTTAGTGGGTTGAATACATGAAGGGATCCTTTCAGGAATCACTAGGTAGAGAACTGAAGGCTACAAGATGAATCCTAGGCTCTCTCTGGTGGCAGAAATTGGGCTTCTGATAAATTCCCTCTCCTAGTTAGGCTGGGACAAAGATTAGATGTGGTTCACACTGTAGATCATGATTATAAGCTTTTCTAAAATGTGGGCTGTCTCATTCTTCTATGGCAATCACAAGTGTAAAATTTTCCAAAATTTCAGCAATATCTTATTCACCTCTAAATCCCCAGAAGAAATAATGCCTAAGACAGAGGAAATGAGCACAGAATGGAATAAAACCAATCCGTAGACCAAAACCTCCAGTGGTTGCAGTTTTATAGATTTGGTGTTAGCAGGAACTTGCTAGATAGGCAGGACAAGTCTTATTTGTCCCCATTATGCAAATGAAAAAGTAGATTTTGATTAAGGAACCCAACCAAATTTATTTCAGTGATATTAGCTGTTACCAGATTTCAGTTCTTGGGATTGTAGACCAATTCTGTCACACTGTCTCCTAAATTAATGACATTTTACTGAACTGAAAATGCATCACCAACTCATTTGTTTGGTGATGAGGACCTGAACATCATTGCTGGATCTTTGTTAGGAAACTCAGAGAAAGTGAGGTTCATGTATCAAAACCAAGAAAGGCTGTGGAGTCTTCATTTCTGATGATTCCAGCCTTCCAAGACATATGAAGGGGGAAATGAGCTATATGATGTTGTCTTCACTTCATTGTCTTTCATTACTGAGCAATTTAAACCCGTGAACTTTTCTGGGTTGGAATATTCCTAGGACATGAGAACAAGCTGTGATGAGTATTAAAAAAAAAATCTAGCTTCATCATTTTGTCATATTAATCAATTAAAAAAATAGGCTCTTAGCAATTTCTTTTTCATTATTGCACATTACCAGTCTTTAAAAAATACAGCCTCTCTTCTGTATGGCTTACGATTCTGTCTAGTGAGTTGAACAACTGAATAATTATCCAGTTAGTTGAATCAGGATAGACTATTGATCTACTTAATATTGCCTGAAATGTATCTGTTAGATTAAAACTGATTGAAAGCCCAAAGCCTATTTGGCTATGTGAAAAACATGATAAAATTTACCTCTTTAAAATTTATGTCTCCACCAAAGACAGTGTGATTCTTCCCTGCAGAGGTTTGTTCTCCTTCATGTATATGACTAGATTATTCTGAGTGGTACTTGCTTCCAGATCAGAGCTCACAACCTTGGCTGCAGTTTAGAATCACTTGAGAAGCTTTAAAACACAGGGATGCCCAGTCTGCACAGCAGACCAGTTAAAACAGAATATTTTGAGGAGATTTCCAGGAATCAATACATTATTTTAAAACCCCATGGATAATTCTGACAAACAAGGTAACCATTGCCCTAAATTCTCTTTGACAGCAGAAAATTTAGAATATTTCATACTCTCCTCTAAATGAGCATCTCCTGTCTGAGCATGTATACTTCCATGCCATGGCTATTTATGAAAATTGATTCAGTTTTAAGTTAGTTCATCTGTGGACAATTTCTTAGATGTGTCTAATTTTTCACGAGTATAATAGGCCAGGCCAGGCAACATAGTGACAGCAAACCTCGAGTCTGTCCCCACTTCCACCTCACTCTCTTCCTCTCTAGCTATTGTCAACCTGCTTCTTCTACAGTTCTTTCTCTACCAGAACTCAAGAAGCTTTATATCTCCATGTAGACCAGGATTCTAGCCTCTGCCCTTGAAAGATTTGTTGGTTCTGCTTTTACTAGCAAATTCAACTTCATTTTGGACTTTGCTGTGGTTCCATTCAGTGTCCCCCACCATCTCTGAGGATACTTTCCTTACCTCATATTTGCCAGCAGAGAAACCTAAATCCTGACCCTAGCTGTATAACTGGCATTCACCTGAATCCCTTGGGGAAAATTATATAAATTCAACCCAGTCCAAAATCAGAGACCTCTTTAGAGGATTGGGAAAACTAACAGGAGAAGCAAACTGCTTTAATACTTGACTCTCAGTAAAGAAAATTGAAAAATCTCCTTTGACTTCTTACTTAATGACAAATGATAAATTTAGGCTTTGAAGGTTCTTATTCTATAGCTTATAAAAGCCAGGAAAGACAGCCAAACTACTGCTCATTCCACTTTAAGTCAAAAATCCAAGGTTCTTAACTAAAAGACATACCAGAGTTTAAATACCACAGAGCTGTGTAAAATAAAAGGCTGTGTAAAATAGAAGAAGGTAATATGTACAATGGAAAGAGACTTATGTTGGGTCTCTAACATTGCAGTGGCCTATAATTCAGATTATAAATTCCAAGGTAGGGTAGCCCCCTGAGGTATTTGTGAAGCTATTGTCAAGCCAAATGATGCCTAATCAAATTGCAGAAAGTAGTATTTAGGACTTAGTTGGCAGAAATACAGAGTCCTCCATGATGAATCTATACTGAGTAGTACCCCAAGAAGTGCCTTGGAATATGGTCACTGGTGTCAAAACTTTCCCCCAGGTGAAATGGAATGCAAAGTGGCAGGTCTTTAGGCAAGTGACATATAGTTCATAATACGGTTTCCCAGCTCCTCTAAAGGAGGAAAGGGGGCAGCAAATCCAGTATAATTAATTCCAGGTCAAATCAGGTAACTAAGTTTCTTAATGTCTTCAGTGACTCAACATGATCTCTGTCAGCCTGGGGTACAATATGCAGTACAGATGCCCTAATGAAACCTAGTTAAAGATTGAAGTTAGAGTTGTTCTTCATAAAGTTTTGAGTTGCCTTGTTCTCTCCACATTTATATACATTGTAGTTGTCGTTGTGTGCATGTGAGCAGGTTTCTTTGGAAAAGCATAGCACTGGGTGTGATGCATAAACAATGAATCTTGGAATACTGAAAAAATAAAGTTAAAAAAAAAAAAGAAAAGCATAGAAAGGGAAGGGCATTATCATTTAGCCAATTACACAGTATGCCAGATACTTCTAGGTATTTTATTGATATATTATTTAATGCAAGGAGATAACCTCTGTATGAAGTTGTGACTTCCATATTTACATATGAAAATACTAAAGCTGTGAGAGAGTAAGCATTTTTTTTCCTAAAAATCAAATGAATTTTAAATACTGTGGTCAAAATTTGATTAAAGAAATTAAACAATATAGGAAAATGAAATCTCTTGAAATGTGAAAAAGCAAGCATGAACTTTAAAGACATTGGTCAAGGAATGGCATTATCATCTTTTTTCCCAAAATTTGATATTAATATGATATCTTAATATTTGGGTCTTTTTTCTAAGAATAGCATTGAAAGATCAGATAAATAGAGTTAGAAAAATCTGATATATTACCTAGGGAAACAGTACACACACCACACACATAAGTAATGTTTACATCAACACTAATAAACACTGCTTAAAATGGGGTGGAAATGCAGACTACTGAGACACAAAATGCCTTGTGTGGAGCAACTATGACCTCCAAATTCTAATGAATGGAGGAGTCAAGAATACTGCTCTGTACCAATTCTAGCCCCTATTGCATTGATGATGAATTCAGTTTAATTATATATTAAGCACCAGAATTCTGGGCAGTGTACCAAGCACAGATAACAAAAAAGGAAAACAAGTATGGCAGAAAGTATATAATTATCATTAGATATTTGCTAACACCTGTGCAGATTCAAAGAAGATACTGTTTCTCTTCTTGGAAGAGTTTGGAAGATTGAAAAAAGTTTTATTGATGAGTTACTTAGCAAATAGTAGACTTTTGAATGAATGAATGAATGAATGAATGAATGAACCTCATTTTCCAACTGGAGTGGGGATAGAAAGAAGATCATATAAAAGAGGAATTTTTATTTATGACCTGGTCTGCTGAAGTTGAAATGCTGAATGTATGGTCAAGCCTCAGTCCACTTGAGCTGTTTTAACAATACTAAAAAACTGGGTGGTTTGTGTTCAGAGAGACAGACAGACAGACAGACAGACAGACGGACTGGTAACAGGCCAAAACCAAGTCCCAGGCCAGCAAACCAAGACTTCATAACTAACCTAACTGCAGTTTCAACCTCTCCTAGGGATGTAATCTTAAAACAGTAAAGCTGGAATTTCCTGGTCAGCGTTAGTGAGGTCGCCTACCTCACAGGCTCCTTCCATCCCCCAAAGAAAATGAAGTGACTCACTTAACGTGTCTCTCCCCTTCATCCTCTAAATATTTCTCATTCCATCTCTCCAGAGCTCTTTTCTATGTGCTCTATGGGGTGGGATGTTACTTAATTCATGAAACTTTCAATAAAGCCAATAATAAGATCTTTAAATTTTATTCAGTTGAATTTTGTCTTTCAACACTGTAAACAACAGAAATCAATTTCTCACAGTTCTGAAGCCTTGAAGTCCAAGATCAGGGTGCCAGTGTGGTTGGCTGAGGGCTATCATCCAGGTTGCATATTCTCATTGTGTCCACACATGATGGAAGGGACCAGTAACTTCCCTGGTGGGTCTCTATAAGGGCGCTAATTTTCATTCACGAGGGCTTTACCCTCATAACCTTCCAAAGGCCCCAACTCCTAATATTATCACCTTAATATTTGAATTTGGTGAGGGGGAAGTCACATAACCATTCAGACTATTGCAGTATGGGTCAGGACTAAAAAAAAAAAAAAAAAATAGTTTGCTCATCCCAAGCTTGCTTCTGTTCTAAGACATTTCCCTTCACTGTTGTTCTCTCTGCCTGGAATACTTCATACTCCCTTGGTTCACTTATTTTCCTCACTCAGATGGATTCTTATGTATCATTACCTCCTCAGAGATTCCTTTTTTGCCTCTCCTTCCTAAAATAAGGCTCCCTATTATTATTTATAATATGGTTGGCTTTATTATTTTTTAAAAGGTTTTATTTATTTATTTGACAGACAGAGATCACAAGTAGGCAGAGAGGCAGGCAGAGAGAGAGGAGGAAGCAGGCTCCCCACTGAGCAGAGAGCCCGATGTGGGGCTCGATCCCAGAACCCTGGGATCATGACCTGAGCCGAAGGCAGAGGCTTTAACCCACTGAGCTACCCAGGTGCCCCTATTATTTTTTAAATTAAAACCTGAATTATCAAGTCATCATAGTTTATTTGTTCTTGTCCCTTTCCTCACTGGAACGTAAGCTTCTTAAAGATAGGTACTGTGCCCATTTGCTTTATTACTACACATCTCTACGATCAATGCCAGACATGTTGTACCTTACTGAATGCATGAGAATATCTTAATGATTTTGAAGTAGGAAAAAATTTCTTAGGATAGAAAAAGCACACTATGAAGTAAAAGATTGGTATATTTGATTATATTAAAATTCAAAATTTTGTGCTATAAAAGAATCTAAATAAAATAAAAAGATAAGTCATGATCTTGAGAAGATTTTTCTTAATGGTACAACTGAAGAGTTATATAAAGAGGTCCCACAGAATAAAAATAAAAAGACAAATAGATAAGGGAAACATTGAAGCAATTTATTAATAGACCATTTACAAGAAACAAGAATGTCTGTAAACAGAGATGTTCAACTGCACTAATAATCAAGGAATGCAAATTAAAATTGTTTTACTCATTAGATTGGAAAAGTATAAAGATATATGTACACTGTACAAGCAAGAAGTGTTGGTAGGGATGTGGAGAGAGAAATTCTTACACTCACTGAAGGAAGTGTAATTGGTACAATGACCTGGGTGTTCTTGGGAGATTCCTGCATAATGACACAGGACAATGAGCATAAGAATATATACTACAGCATCTGCCATTATTGTAAAATATTAGAACAATTTAAATGTCCAAAAACAAGAGAATGGATATAAAAATTATAACATACACATGTTCATATTCTAGAAAAAAGCAAATATCAAACCAAAACACTAGTAGCTGAGTGATATGTTTAATGGGACAGAATTTCTGTATTTAAAAATCTGAAGAATACTAGGGGTGCCTGGGTGGCTCAGATGGTTCAGTGTCTGCCTTTGGCTCAGGTCATAAACTCTGGGTCCTGGAATCGAGCCCCATCTTGGGCTCCTTGCCCAGTGGAGAATCTGCTTCACCCTCTCCCTCTCTCCCCAAACCCCAACTTGTGTGTTCTCTCTCTTTCAAATGAATAAATAAAATCTGTTTTAAAAATCTAAAAAATACTAATAAATATTTTATTTATGTATAAATATGTAGCAATATTATGAAAACAAACAGAATAAATTAAAAATCTTACAGTTGTTATCTTTAGAAGGAGGGTTAAATGGGTTCGCAAAAAACATATTGAGTCTAGTTCTTTAGAGAAAAATTGAAGAAAATAAGAATTATGGGTACACTGATGTACTAGCTATATCTTTCAGTAGGTTTGTAATATTTCAATAAGTTGTGTGTGTATTATAAATGTTGCTTACTTACACGAACCTTAGATACTGTCAAAATACAATTGACATAGTAGTTCACTTCCAATCTTCTAAACCCATTTAATTTCTTACCACTAGCTGATAACCTGGAATCATGTTATGTGGCTGATACCTTTAAACTCTCTTTCTATCCACATATACTTCTATAGCTCTAACCATTTCTCTATATTTGTGCATTGATGGTACTAAAACTATGGTCCCTAGGTGATAATGCCCTCCCTTTTTTTGGTGGACTTTACAAAGAGTTAAGTAATTAGTTATCTAATAGTGCGGTTTGTAAAGTGATGATAATACATCCTTGCCCCAAAATAATCTCCCTGATACTTGAAATACCACAAGTACTGCTTTATTCCTTTAAGGTAAGTATCATCCCCTTCATTCTTCTTCATTGAAATGCAAATCTTTCTGGTTAGGATTTGCATTTTAATTAAGCCCCTAACGCTTCAGCATTAATGAGTTTATCTAAGACTTTCTTCTTGACAGAAAAGTACAAGGCTAACTGAAAGGCCTTTTGATCATTTGGGGAAAAAGTGAGACATACATGTGTTACTGAAAATAGTGACAAAACACACAGATTAGGGACAAAGCTACATAACAGATTTACTCTAGAGACTTCACAATCCCACAGAATGTTGATGGGATCTATCACATCCTTTCTTTTTCCTAAATTTTAGTCTCACACTTCTCATTCTTGCCCAGAAGGACCTAACCAACTTCCCGGCTTAATAAACGTACCTATAGAATGTTGCCCTCTGTTTTCTATAACTTTTATGATGTCCCCACTAGATTTATTCCTGGGTTGCCAGTATGGTTCAATATTAACAAACCAAACAATGTGATATTTCACATCAGTAAGAGAAAAGATAAGAATTCTAGGATCATTTCATTAGATGCTGAAAAAAGCATTTGACAAAGTACAATATCTGTTCATAATAAAAAACCCCTAAGAAGTAGGTTTAGGTGGAACATACCTCAACACAATAAAGGCCTTAGATGGAGCATTTAGGTGGCATAGTCTGTTAAGAGTTGGACTCTTGGTTTGGGCTCTCATTGTGATCTCAGGGTCGTGATCTCTTGTCAATGAGATCAAGCCCCATGTTGGGCTTCATACTCAACATGGAATCTGATTGAGACTCTCTCTCCCTCTGCCTCTGCCCCTCTCCCCTGTTCTCTTTCTCTAAAGTAAGTAAATAAATGTTTAAAAAAATAAATTCCTTATATGAAAAACCCACATCTAATGCAATCCTCAATGGGGAAAATCTTAAAGACTTTCCCCCAAGATCAGGAAAAATGTAAGGCTATCCATTCTCACCTCTTTCATTCAACATATTACTAGAAGTCCTAGCCACAGCAATTAGACAACAAAAAGAAATAAAAAGGATCCAAATCAGCAAAGAAGTAAAACTTTCACTATTTGCTGATGACAGGATACTATATATGGAAAACACAAAGGAATCCACCAAAAAAAAAAAAAAAATGCTAGAACTGATTAACAAATTCAGTAAAATTGCAGGATACAAAATCAATGCATAGAAATCTGTTGCATTTCTATACACCAATAATGAAGCAGCAGAAAGAGGAATTAAGAAAACAATCCCATTTACAGTTACGCCAAAAAGAATGTGATACCTAGAATAAACCTAACCAAAGAGGTGAAAGACCTATACTCTGAAAACTACAGAAAACTGATTGAAAAAAAATTGAAGAGGACACAAGAGATATTCTATGCCCATGGATTGGAAGAAGAAGTACTGTTTATATGTCCATACTACTCAAAGCAATCCACAAATTTAATGCAATCTCAATAAAAATACCAAGAACATTTTTCACTAGAGCTAGAACAAATAATCTTAACATTTTTATGGAACCATAAAAAACCCTGATTAGCCAAAGCAATATTGAAAAAAAAAGGCAAAGCTGAGGCATCATAACTCCAGACTTTAAGTTCTATCACGAAGCTGTAGTGATCAAACAGTATGGTACTGGCACAAAAATAGGCACATCGACTAATAGAAAAATAAAAAATAGAAATATAAAAATATAAAAAAATAGAAAAAATAGAAAACCCACAACTGTATGGTCAATTTTTGACAAACAGGAAAGAATATCCAATGGAGATAAGCAGTCTCTTCGACAAATGGTGCTGGGAAAACTGGACACTAATATGCAAAGAGTGGAATTGGGCCACTTTCTTACACCAAATATAAAATAAATTCAAAATGGTCTAAAGACCTAAATATGAGACAAGAAATCAAAATCCTAGAAAAGAACACAGGCAGTGACCTCTTTAACTTGGGCCATAGCAACTTTTTTCTAGATATGTCTCTAGAGACAAGGGAAACCAAAGCAAAAATGAAACAAAAAATTAAAAAAAAAATGAACTCTTGGGACCACATCAAAATAAAGAGCTTCTGTACAGCAAAGGAGACAATCAACAAAACTAAAAGGCAACCTTTGGAATGGGAGAAAATATTTGCAAATGACATTTGGTGAATGTATCCAAAATATATACAGAATTTATACAACTCAACATCCAAAAAACAATCAAATTAAAAATGGTCAGAAGACATGAACAAACATTTCTCCACGAAGACATCCAGAAGACCAACAGACATATAAAAAGATGTTCAACATCACTTACAACCTGTGAAATGCAAATCAAAACTACAATGAGATATCATATCACACCTGTCAAAATAGCTAGAAGTCAACAACACATGGAACAACAGGTGTTGGTGAAAATGTGGAGAAAAAGAAACACTTGTATACTGTTGGGAATGCAAACTGGTGCTGCCACTGTGGAAAACACTATGGAGGTTCCTCAAAAAGTTAAAAATAGAGCTATCCTACAACTTAGGAATCACACTACTCATCACTTACCCAAAGAATATAAAAACACTAATTTGAAGAGATATATGCACTCCTATGTTTATTGCAGCATTATTTTCTTTTCTTTTTATTTTTTTTTTATTTGACAGAGAGAGATCACAAGTGGGCAGAGAGGCAGGCAGAGAGAGAGAGAGAGAGAGAGAGGAGAAAGCAGGCTCCCTGCTGAGCAGAGAGCCCAATGCGGGACTCGATCCCAGGACCCTGAAATCATGACCTGAGCCGAAGGCAGCGGCTTAACCCACTGAGCCACCCGGGCACCCCTGCAGCATTATTTTCAATAGCCAAATTATGAAAGCAGCCCAAGTGTCCACTGATAGATGAATGGATAGAGATATATTACTCTAAATAGATATATATCTATATATAAAATGAAATATTATTTAGATATATATCTAATAGATATGTAACTATATATAAAATGGAATATTATTTCAGAATGAAATCTTGCCATTTACAATGACAAGGATGTAGTTAGAGAGTAGAGTACTAAGTGAAATAAATCAGTCAGAGAAAGACAAACACTCTATGATTTCACTCATATGTAGAATTTAAGAAACAAAACAAATGAGCAAAGGGAAAAGAGAGAGAGAGAAAGACAGAAACAGAGAAACCAAGAAATAGACTCTTAACTATAGAGGAACAAACTGATGATTACCAGAGGAGTGGTGGGTAAGAGGGTAGGTGAAATAGGTGATGAGGATTAAGAAGTGCACTTGTGATGAGCACTGAGTGGTATATGGAAGTACTGAATCACTATATTGTAAATCTGACATTTTGTAAATCTAATATAGTAAATATATAGTAAATCTGACTATATTGTAAATCTAACATTACACTATATGTTGACTAAATAGAATTAAAATAAAAACTTTAAAAAAATGATGTCTGCACTAGCCAATTTAGTAATTTCCTTCAATGTAACATTGTGATGGAATTCCAAAATCCTGGGTCTCAGAAGAACCTTAGATGTTCTTCCTATTTTAGTAAAATTTTACAATACCTTTGAGCCTCTAAATTCTCATGAATAAAATAAGCAAAATAATAATATAATAAATGAATATAATGATATCTAAACACTTAGCTCACAGATTTCTATATAGGATCAAGATGATTGAAGCCTATATAAGTATCTTATAAAATACAGTGATCTACTTATATATGTTATTGTAGATGTTTGTCATTGCAGGTAATAATAAATCTATATCAAACTAGCTTAAACAAAAGGAGTAGCTGTTGGCTCATATTGATAGAAAGTGTAAAATTTTTAAGTTTTAGGCTCAATTCTACTAAGTTTTGCCTGTATTAGTCTGTTATTCTTTCACTGTTCCTGCCAGCCTTTGAACACCAACTTCATCCTCAACCTGGTGGCTTCACATCACAAAGTGGCTGCCAGTAGCAAATTGACCTACCTCCTTTTTCAAAAATTTCAGGGATTGTGGGGAGAGAAAGTCAAATTTCATAACCATCAAATGTGTTTCCGGGTATCATGCTGCTTCTCAACCATTGAAGCTTCCTGACCATCTCTGTATGAAGAGTGTCATACATTGATTGGCACAGGCTTTCACTGTCCATACCATAGAAGTGATGAGATTACCTAGACTGGCTTAGGTCAACCAGAACCTACCTCTGGGAATGAGGTCAATCCTACCAAATTTCAATGAAGATCTATGAAATGGTTATATCATTCATATTTATTATCAGTTGGCATTTACACATTGTTTTATAATTTTTAACAATATTAACTATACAACCATTATTATCAATATTCCTGCTATTTATACTATACTACTATTACTATTTCTACCACAGTTACAGTATTTTTCTAGGAAATGAAAAGCAGTTAAACATGTATAGTACTGTGACTACTTTGTTAAGGACAATGAACACACAGTTAATCTAATTACATTGCAAAATGAGGTTTCACTATCAGTATATGTTAGAATATATTTGTTTTTTAACTCAAAGAAGTTTTTTCCCCCTGTTTGTTAATTAATCCTTGGGACACATTGTTGGTGGTATCCTTTCATGAGAGTTGAAGTGATTATCTTCAAACTAAGCTTGCCTCTTCTCTTCATTCACTAATGTACAATTTGTCTTAGAAATTCATTGAAATTGGTTTAATAAACAAAAGCAAAATGAACATAGTAGAGAAACATAATTTTTGGAACCTGAGGAATCATGTCTGTCTTTATTGATTACCTTTAAACAAAATGAAAGAATCAATAAAGTATAATTTCTGGAGGGTGATTCAGACAGACTTCCGGTTTTAGAATGTTCAAAACTCTGTCATGACCCTTTTCTACTATGATAATTCTGATTCTATAAATTTATGAATAAAAAACATGACTGGGGAGCACTTTGGAGCATTTAGTTGAAACTTTGAATATTGATATTAACAGATACCATCTTAAAGATCACAAATAAGATGATGAAATCCATAAACAATATATTTGGAAACATCTAACTTGGCAACAACCCTACGAAGTAGGAAAGAATGGATTCAGAGGCTTGTTCTTTTTTTTTTTTTTTAAGATTTTATTTATTTATTTGACAGAGAGAGACACAGCGAGAGAAGGAATACCACAGGGGGAATGGGAGGGGAGAACCAGGCTTTTTGCTGAGTAAGGAGCCCAATGTGGGGCTTAATCCTAGGACCCTGGGATCATGACCCCAGCCAAAGCCTTAATGACTGAGCCACCCAGGCACCCCTCAGAGGCTCATTCTACATCGAGGCACTAAGTCTTCAAAACAAAACTACTTTCACTCACCATCTCAGAGTCTACAGATAGTGGCAACCTATTCTTGAATTGGAGAAGATAATATATGCAACCTGTTCTTTAAAAACAACAACAAAAGACTCTAAAACTACTATGTATGTTGAATATTTTGAAACAAGAAGAGCCTGGAAGACTTGTTACACCATGTAAGTGATTAATAAACAAGTGCTGAAGATACAAGTAGCATTATAGGATTAGGTATTGCATAAAAGAAAAAGGAATCAAATTTAAAAGATATTATGATGAAAGTGTTACTAGAGTGTGGAGACTGACATGAGGTGAAAAAGCAGAGGTAAAGGGAAATAGTCAATAATGACTTCAAGGCAGTAGGGGAGTAGGATAATGTCACACACACACAAATAAATTGAACAGAAATGCTACTTTTTTTTTTTTTTAAGATTTTGTTTGTTTATTTGACAGAAAGAGATCACAAGTAGGCAGAGAAGCAGGCAGAGAGAGAGAGAGAGGGAGAAGCAAGCTCCCCGCTGAGCAGAGAGCCTGATGTGGGGCTCGATCCCAGGACCCTGGGATCATGACCTTAGCTAAAGGCAGAGGCTTTAACTCACTGAACCACCCAGGTACCTCAGAAATGCTACTTTTAATAGAAAAGTGAAGATACAGATTTTAACTAGGGTGATTTTAAGATGACAAAGAACTTCAAGGTAAATCATTTTAGCAAATAGGAACTCTAAAAGAGATTTTAAAATTACATATATTAGGGGTTCACAGATTTAACAAGTTGGAAGCGACAACAATATTTTTGTGACCAATCTTCTCTTTTGTCATCCTCACTTTTATGAGAATAGACCATTCACACCCATGATTTCATAAGATTTATAAAATATGACATTAATTTCACATCATACCTAATTGTTTGAACTGTGGGTAACTAACAAAAACTTGGCCGATCAGTATTTTCCCCAGAAATTTGGACTTAGAAGTAAGCAATTTCAGGACAGCCCGGTTGATGTGCCTAAAGAAAGAGATCAAAATAGCCAGTGATGCTAATTTTCCATGATGGACATTGGTAAACAAAGAAAACTTGCCTGGAGTGAAAGCAAAGAATAAAACAGATGTATAAAGAGAAACAGAGATGCGGGGACAGATAAAGAGAATTTGGTCTATTTTTGGGGTCAAGATATAACTCTGTTCTTGGAATTCTTGGACACATCATATATCCCATCAATAAATGGTTAGCTATTCCACATCATAATAATAAATGGTCTTTATGTAAATAGGTTTGTCAGATTTGGCCAATAAAAATTCAGAACTCCTAGTTACTCTTGAAGTTCAGGTAAATAATGAGTACGTTTGTTTTAGTATATATATGTCCCATGCAATGTTTGGAGTATAACTATACTTTTAAAGGAAAGACCTATAATAGTTGTTTGTCTTGTCAAAATGTAAGCTGAGGAATATTAAAAATTTTAAGAGTTTATTTGAGCAAAAATCTATTCAAATTAGACGGCATCCAATCTAGCAGATAGAAAGAAGGTCTGAGGACTTGTCAAAATGAAAGACTTTTATAGGCAGAAGGAAACAGGAAAAAGGAAGTTATACCAGGCCAAAAAAGCAAATGGGTTGGTTATTGCAAAGTTACTGTCCTTCAGCAGATGGCAGGGGCCTATCAGGCAGGTAGGTTACCTGACTAGTGTGGACTATGTGATTCCTGATTGACTGGTTTAAGATTCCATTTCTGGGAGAGCTGAAATTGTAATTAAATTAAGTCTTGGATTGGTGATTCGAGGCTTTATTTTGGGTATTTTATTGTTTCTTAACAATCTGAAATTCATTTTTTAACTGGGTAGACTGTATTTCATATAGCAATTCTATATGTGAGCCATGTAGAGTTGCTTACTGTTCTTTCCAACCAAAATATTCTTAAAATGCAATTGTTGTAGTTAATGAGAAATGATGGTGTTTCTGAGGGAGGAAATAAGACAAGTCTGAGAACAGAGTCTTAGGGAGAGAACCATAATCAATTCTGTGATCTCCTAATTTACTTACCTCCCTGAGCACTGGAATGTCTATCACTGGTCAAGTAATCATATTGTCAATTTAAAAAAAAAGAAAGAAAAACTGCTTATTTTTCATATAACTTATACTTGAGTCATTCAACTTCAAAAACCTTGATAATAGAGACCATGTCATTTGTGTGTGTTTCCCACAGCACCTAACTCAGGCCTGGCCACACAATGAACACTAAATAAATACTAGTAAGATTGAAGTTTTCATCATATAGATTACAGGCATAATTAGCTCTCTCTTTTTCTGTGCTGGTTTTTGCTCCTTATGCCCTAAACTGCATTTGAGATTCTTTGAAAGTGGAGAAGCCTTAGAGGACCTCACAGCGTTATAATAGCATTAAAATGAAGAGGAAGAAAGAGGTCTGGGGAGGGGTGGGAAACAAAAGCCCAAAGAAAAAACCTGAAAGAAAGCCCAGCCTTCCTCAACTAAACGCTTCAAGCTCTTGCTTCAGCCTCTGCAGGCAGCAATTACATTCCGAAGGAAAATGTTTTACAATTGTAATTACACATAATAGGAGGAATGTATTTTTCCTTCATCCTACTCCCATGGCGAGTCAATTTAATTTTTAAATACAAGAGACATAATTGATTTTAGCCCTAGATTAGCACTGCAAATGATCTATATGTGTTCTCGCTAATGGAACAAGAGAATTGTCCTCCTTGGAGACTTTTACCCAAACCTGTTCATGCAACAATTACTAGAGTTTGACAGGTTAGTGTGCGACGGGAGGGGTGCGGGAGGGAAACACCCCACTGATTAACAACTGAGCAAAATAATTAATATTATGCTCTTCCCAGTTAATTATGGATTAGGCACAAATATATTATCATCATAGAGGCCACAAAATGATGAGACTGCCTGGAGGAGCCTTGTCCTATTCCCCAGAAAATGGGCTTCCTCTGAGGGTTCCAGGGCAAACCCATTTCGCGATGGGGCTCTCAGGGAAGGGGGTGGATCAGAGGGGGAACTCATTTTCTCCCGTAATGACAGACCTATCTCTTTTCTGGCAAAGGTTTTCCCATCTGCCCTTCTACCAGGCTGCCATGCAGCTGATGGGTAAATAGAATTGGAATAGCTCAAGGCAAAGCTATGAAACAGGTCATTTATACTCTGCCATTTCACTATCAAAATCTGCCTTTAAGCACAACTTCAGAGTCCAATTCCTGCTCTCACCAAGTTGTCGACTAATCTCCCCTAAAGCAGGATTAGTAACTAGGATATTAGCTTCTAAGACTATAATTCCCAGGTGTGTTTGCATTTTAATCATTGACTACAGGGAAGCAGATCTGGCATGGCTATATCCCTGGAAACATAGTGTAGAGGCCTATGTTCCAGTCCAGACCCCTCCACTGACCAGCCAGGCAATTTCCAAGTTGTAAAATAGGATTATGTTTACCTCATGAGATTGTTGTGATAATTAAGCAAATTACATAATATATTCTGAAAGTCACTAGCAGGATGCTCAATACCTTTGAATGTGTCCATTCTGGGGGTAGGAATGGAATCCTCAAGTCCTAAAGGAATGAAGCTATGGTGATGATGTTATGTGATCCTCGGAATGTCACTTCACCTGTTTAGGGCTTCAGCTGTATCACCTTTAAAATAATTGCTTATTTATATGATATCTTAGATTCTTTCCCCTTATGAAGTTCCAAGATTTAATTTCTGCAAACTAATAGTATTCTCCTTAATAGCACACAAACACGTGAGGTTGCACAAGTGTAGGAACCCAGCCCTTCAGTCATGAATGGAGACAGTCCTTCAATACATTTATTCAAATATGACTAAATCTTGAAAATAGACGGTGTTAAGGCTAAGGGCATTGTAGTTGACAGAAATAGTGAGAGCAATTGTCGGCATTTGTTTGCTTGTTTTGTTTTTGTGGGGAAAAGGAATGAGGAAAGGGCTAAAGTAACAATAAACTCCAACTTCAGCGGGCCAGATAACTAATTTATAAGTCTCACCTTCGCTCCTCGGTTTTACAGCCCAAACCCCAGATAGACTTAGATATACAGTAAAATCTTACCACCAACTGACCTTTCCTCTCTGATGTCTCTTATCACCCTACCGCGTGATTTTACCTCACTCAAATCGTGTCATTTTATGGACATTCTGAGACATGGAAAGATCCATGTGTTTCTGCTTATGTGTGTGTGTCCATGTGTGTATTTGTCACATGTCTGTGTGTCTGTTGGCATATATCTGTGTGTGTGTGTGTGTCCACTGTGTCTGTTTGTATTCCCAGAAGGACTACCTTTGGTAGATGTAGGCATCACATAGCTTGTCTTTAATACTAGTGGATGTGTAATATATAGGAAATTGTCTGTATTCCTAGGAAAGCACTAGAGCCTACAGTTCACTGACTAGCTAAATTACTTATGAGTGCTTTGATGTACCGGTAATGTTCAAACTCACACACCCAAGTACACTCACAAGAGTTTCAGATGGCAGTAAACTGAGCCCATAAAACTCATTCAGACCACTAAGACAAATGGAAAACCATGTTAAAAAAAATTATTTCCATCCCAAATCAAATGACCAAATTTCTTCAAATCAACTGATTAGTCCAATGCCTCATTATTTTTGTATTTTTTTTTAAATACAAATGAATTCCTAAGAAATACAGAAGATTCTGAGGGTTGAAAAATTCTAAGACTAGCAATTATGTATGTTCCGCTCAAGCTGCCCATATGTAGGCAGAAACAATGGTCATTTATTTAGCAAGATATTAGAAGTAATTTTCTCCTTAAAGAGCTTGGATTTCCCACCTTCTTACCTGGATGAATTGGCTTGAAGGATATCAATGTATCTTTATTGTTTTAGAATTGAAATTGGGTGGAAATAGGAATTATTTGTAAGCAAACCGACATTCTGTCATTTTACTGTAGGGAAAATTGAGATCCCAAATAAATCAAATGCTCCCTTATCAGGAGCATGGACCCTTATAACCCTGTACTCTTCGTTTTAGAACATCATTGACCTGTGACGAACCAAAGCAATGATAATGGAGTAAGTGCTTTAAATCTGTATTTAAAGGGGGATCAGAGAGTCCTTGATATCTGGGGTAGAATTAAACATTGAGTGCACTCTTTGTATCACTTAAGCAACAAATTAATTAAAATAGATTTGCATTTTGAAATCATGATTTGGATGACAAGGTCAAAGTTGTGTAAAAAGATAGCTATACGCCAAAATAGAGAAAAGAGGGTCAGTGAATGAATGGACTGCCTCTCATGGGCAAACAAATCGCACCTCTTTTCTTCGAGTGGGCATTCTAAAAGTTGAGTTTTAGGATCAGTTATGGCTTGCATTTACAAGACAATCACTACCAGACTCAAAGAAATCACTTCTTTCTCTAAATATTTTGTATTCTAGTTAGTTGGCAATCTGCCTCTTAGACATCTCCTGTATGATACTTTACTGTATCATTTAGCTTCCTAAGAAAAAATATTTGAAGACCTGATAGTGGCTAGAACCTCTTAGGAATCCAGTTGATAATAATTTCCTTTGTCTCCCTCTTCCTTTTAGAATATAAGCTTCTTAAGAAATAAGAGTTACATCTTATTTTAATTCTCCACAGCTCTTAACGTGATGTCGTTTAGATAATAGGCAATCAATAAATATTAGTTGAATCAATGAATTCATGTCTATCTAGGGTCAAGAGTGCAAGAAGTCATTGAGTGGCCAAGCGATTAAGAGAAGCCTGCTTCTACAAGGGTGGAAACTGGATTATTGGCTTCATTAACACCTGAATGACTGGATTGATTGCTAGCTACCAAGGTAAGAAATTTTCTCTGCCCCAGGCACTGTGCTTAGCACTTTGCATAAATTATATATTCACAGGAAACCTGAAAAGTAACTTCATTTTACAGAGAATGAAACTCGGGCACAGAATGATTAAGTAACTAGACCAATGTCACACAGTGAGCAAGTGTCAGAGTCAGGAATTCTATCCTGACCTTTTTCAATGACAATGCAGTTGCCTCTGCATCACCTCTAGAATATTTCTGGCAAATAATCCAAATAAGTCAGTTTCCCCATTGTGTATATATCACAGTAAGAACAGGGATATATTCCAGCTGGATTAATTTGAGGAGGCCTTAATAAATGAATAGTTTACAAAAGCACTAACGGGGCGGGGGGTGCGGTGCCTGGGTGGCTGAGTTAGTTGGGCAGCTGCCTTTGACTCAGGTCATGATTCCAGGATCCTGGGATTGAGCCCCGCATCAGGCTCCCTGGAGAGCCTGCTTCTCTCTCTTCCTATGCCTGCCTCTCTGCTTACTAGTGTTCTCTCTCTATCTCTCTGTCAAATAAATAAATAAAATCTTAAAAAAAAAAAAAGAAACAAACAAGGAAAAACACAAAGGCACTAAGAGTAATAGGAAAATAAGAGATAATGCAATAAATATCCTGTGTTTAGTTACTTCTCTCATAAAGATGAGGGTATTAAGGAGGGCACGTATTGCATGGAGCATTGGGTGTGGTGCATAAACAATGAATCTTTGAACACTGAAAAATTAAAACAGAATTAAAAAAAAAAAAGATGAAGGTTCAAAGGGAAGAAAAAGTCACTGGGACCTGGGGACAGGGAGACTCTATGGGGTGCGCTCTCCTTCCCTGTTTCCTTCTCTATTGTTTGAACCAGTGACCAGCAACTGAGCATTGAACAACAGTGAGCAAACTAGGAGAATAAACTCTAATCCCCTACTGATGTCTCCCATTGGCCAAATCCAAGAGAAAGCTATAGGGCAAGGGGTTCTATTTGTAGAGTGCATGTAAGTCAGCCTCCCCAGAGTACAGAACAGGTAGAAAAGGGAGAAATGTAGATCACAAGGAGGAAACAGAAATTTTTCAGCAAACCCATCATGTAAACTTAAAAAAAAAAAAAGTGAATTATGCTCTCTGTGATTTGAGGGCTTTGAAGTCAAGGAAATCTATAAAATAAGAGTAAGTCTTGGATAACTTAAAAAAAGGAATCTATAAAGTTATAAAAAAAAAAAACTGTAACTGCTGAGTTCAGTTTAAGCCCTCTTTTTTTTTTTTAATGGAATGACTGGCATCCAGAGCAAATTTATAATGCACCCAAGATATTAATTGGAAAGCAGTTGCAACCAAGAATGAGGGCAGAGCAATAGTGGCAGCACATTTAGCACAGTGGGTAGCTCTGCTTTGTCAGATCAGAATGGCCCCCAGACTGGGAGGGATGCATTTCAATTCCACTTTAACAGCCATGGCACCCTGGAGAAGGAGTGGAAAAATGCCAGCTAACATTTTTAATTTGGGCCTCTAGAGTCAGTGTAGATACCTTTTCTTTCAACTCCTTGACCCTCTGCTCTAGTCAATATACAGGCTCGAAATGTTCTCAACGACCCAAATCTTAATTAATATTACTTCTCAGCTGTGATACTACATCTGTTTCCACTGACCTTCAAATGCCCCTTACTTGGCATCCTGGGAGCCCCTTTAATCTTCCCCATCTACAGCCTGCACTCCGGGTGCCCGGCATGGGTCAGAGTGATGGGCATGGATGAGATACTGAATTGATAGAGATGCTCAGTATATGAATAAGTAGCTAAATAAATAAACTGGAAAAAACATGTCTCCCTCCAAGTGAAGAGAGCCGGAGCCAGATATATGTTTTGAGAACATACCAAATGTACAATTAAAAATTTGTATTTTTCAAAGTTGGCTTTTTAAGAAAATGTCTTACATTTTCCTAATGTCCCTGAAATACCTGAGGGTAATTTAGATAGAAAGTAGTGGGAAGAGAGAGAACTGAGCATGTATAGAAGCTAGGAGGAGAGAGATGAACATTTTGTTCACGTTTCAGTGTTCATTTTATTTTTAAGAGTAGAATTCTCCATTTCTTATGTTCCCATCTGTGGTCCAGCCAGACTCCAAGGTTCACAGGGGTAAGATATCCCTTTCATATTTCTTATTTATCCCCCTGCAGAGCCCATCACATATGTGATATTCCCTGTAACTGACAAAAAACAGTGGCCAACATCCTTTGCCCTTCTGGTTAGTTATGTTACATACGACTAAACAGAGGATTTCTCTGAGACTATTTGAAAGCACTTGGAAAAGCCACCAGTTGGGAAAGGTTAGCGACATACAGTCAAGTCTCTCTTGAATTTGATTTCTTTCAGGATGCAAAGGAATAAAATTTTTAAAAAGCTAGGGTTAAACCATTGAGTAAAGGAATCGGTGGAGGGCAGGTTACTATTAGAAGAGTTTTCAGACAGTTTGTATCCTATGCTCTAACAATTACTGAGACCTTTGTCTTATTACAGAAATTTCCAATATATATAGAAACCAAAGATTTAGATATGAAGGGGAAAATTAATTTCACCACAAGGTTTAGTCTGCCAGCTAAGCAATCTGAGGCAACCACAGATTTATATTCTGACCACTGCCTCTGCATAGGTAATTATATTAACACGTGTTTTCAAATTGCCTCATTGTTTCTCAGAATCCTTTATAGCTTCTTAAATTTTTAATAAAACACCATTTTTTTAAGTGCCTGTCATTTCTCATGGACTGTTATAGCTTTTATTTGCTTTCTATGTATGCATTCTTTGGAGGAGAAAGTTCTGTTTTGTTTCTGTTGCTTTTGCTTTGTTTTGCTTTCCTCCTGTGTCTTCTGTTTGGGATAAGGTAGCTTTGTGTACAGAATACACAGGATTGCTACCTACTGGTTTTATCAAATACGTAGGAGATATAAAATCTTTTGTTGACGTCAAGCATGTCATGTTAGAATTATCATGACACTGGGTTATTAAGAGAATTGGGGTCAGGAGAAGCAGGACCAAGGCAGGTGTGTTCACTGTTGACCTTTCAGACCATTTGCTCTAGGACATACGGTCTTTTACTTCTGATGGTCTAAGAAGACTTGGTCCGCCCTGCAAAGCACCTGTCCATTCTTTGTCCTCAGCTTCAATCTAGACTGCTGGATCACCATTCATTAGTAGAGGCAAGCTTGAACTTTTTCTTACATATCAGGACACAGCACAGTTTAGGGAAACACATTTTCCTGGTAAAATTGAAAAAATTTCCCGTCTGGTGACTAATACAACATAATAATTTCTTTTTAAATTTCTGCTATAAAAAATAGGATATTTGCAGATTTTAGTTACCTACGGTCAACCACAATCCAGAAGCAGGTGATTCTGCTTATGACATACAGTCAGAGGCTAATAGTAACCTAACACTACATCACAATGCCTACATGACTCACCTCATTTCATCTTATCAAATTTTAGACATTTTATCATCTCACATTACCATGAGAAGGTCAAATATAGTACAAAATGATATTTTGAGACAGAAAGAGACCACATTCATATAACTTTTATTGTAATATATTGTCATAATTGTCTAATTTTATTATTAGTTATTGTTGATCTCTTACTGTGTCTGATTTAATTAAACCTTTTCATAAGTATATACGTATAGGAAAAAAAATACTATATTTAGTATTGGGAGTTATCCTCAGTTTCAGGCATCCACTGGGGGTCTTGGAATGCATTCTGTGCCAATCAGGGGGACTACTATATAAAAGTCTACATAAAATAAAAAGTTAATAAACAATGCTTATATAAATCCAGTGATAGAAGGATTATGTTTTCAGTAGAAATAATTCAGTTAGAGATGCTTCAGGCTATACAAATCCTAAAAGGTCTCTTAGGCATCTACCCTCTTCCCATAGTAAAAACCAAACATGAACTATGTATGAGAAGAATCAACCTCTTTTGACTAAGACTTAACTATCTCTCTGGGACCTAATTTCAGCACTTAACTACCATCCTTGCCACCATGCATTAGTCTTCTAGACTAATACTCTGTCACATGTGGTTTAATTCAGTTTCCTCTGTTTTCTAACAGCAAGGAAAAACCTTTTAATTTCTGGAAGAAGGCAAGATTTTCACTAGAAATACTTCCCCCCCATTTGAGTTACATCTATCTCACACATAGAGATCTACTATCTACACTGCCCAAATCGATGCCATGCCACCACCTGCATGTGCACTCGCAGACACCCCCCCAACACACACACACACACACACACACACACACACACACCATTCAGGCCAACCTCCAACATGTGTAGAGCCTGAGCATAGAGTAGAAATTTAGGTTCACACTCCTTACAACCAGACATTTAAAAGTTCTTAATCAAACTAATAAAATACTAAATAACCATGTTCTTTTTTAAAATTTAAATTCAATTAGACAATATATAACACATCATTAGTTTTTGATATAATATTCAATGATCCATTAATTGCTTATAACACCCAGTACTCATCACATTACGTGCCCTCCTTAATGCCCGTGACCCAGTTACCCCATGCCCCCACCCACCTCTGTTTCTGCAACCCTCAGTTTGTTTCCAAGTCAAGAGTCTCTCATGATTTATCTCCCTCTCTGATTTCTTTCCATTTGATTTTAAATAACCATGTTTTACTCTCCAACCTTGACAGCTATACTTTCATAATGACCAGGGAGAGCAAGTTTCAACTCAGAATTCTTCAATTCCTCAGAGTTTCACAGGAGAATGGTAAGTGGAGACACAGCTTCCTGGATACAGTTGTCTGTTTTACTTCTTCCCATTTTTCTTGAACACCCCGCCCCCTTGCTCCTAACCTGGTCCTAAAATGTCAGAAAGCTTATATCCACATTTGTGGATACCCCAGCCTGCATGTCAAGCTACACCCTTTGCAAAAGGTGGTCTCTTGGTCACTCTGAGCCTAGGAGTATACACACTACTTTCAAGGCGTGGCATTAGGAGTGGGGAGCCAGGGTAGAGTGGGGCACAAACCCTATAGCAAGCGCAGGATTCTCTGGGCTAAAAATTCCAGGATCCCAGAATTGGGATAGTTATCTAAAAGTGAAGGGCATGGGCTATTGATGCACATTCTGCTTGAACCCATGGACTCCTCACTTTATAATACAGGTGAGGGCAGGTTCTCTAAAGAATGGAGTTGAGGCAAAGGCTGAGATTTCTCAGGTCTAAGGATGGAGTTTCATGTATAGACCGACACTTCACCTGAAAATTCCATCTGGCTCTTTATTTATGTTAGACTTGGACTGGTGATTCCTGCAACTTTAGAAATGTCATAGACTGCCCTAACTTGAACATGGAAGAAATGCACATTACACACTTCTATTGAACTCCGTCAGAACAATCCACCATTTAAACTATGTGCTAGAAGAGGATGCTTTCCGATAATTTTTAACTACTTGAGTTGCACAAATATGTAGCTGAACAGCCTGCATCTCAGGCTGAACTGGAATTCAGAGACTGTTCTTGGACGTGGCTCACATTACAAGGGTTTTTCCCAATTTGAGCTCTAAGGCATTTGCTGACATGCAAAGCATAGTGAACAAGGGTATCTATTTTACACATTCACAAATTCTTTCCCCCCAATCATTATTCTTATTCCCATAAAGATTTTTGAAATAGGGAATTTAAAGTAGAAGATGAATTTATTTCCTAACTTCTTTCATGTTTCTTGCTTAAAACACACACACAGAATATTTATCTGAGCCCGCTATCTAGATTACGGGAGATCATATGTCTGAGTTCCGCTAGGCTTCAACTCATATTTTTCAGGTTGGATAATCCAAATTCATTGATTATTTGAAAAAATTCAAAGTCAGATATATAGTACCTCCAGATATTTCCAAGAGGATCTATGCCTTCTCAGAGGAAATGAGAAGAGAGGAAAAATCCAAATTCTTAGACTTTGAAGTCTCCCTCCTAACAGGTCTATGGAGAACATAGAGAGGCTCTCCATCCTCACTTCTTAGGACAAAATCTTCAACTCAGAGAAACAGAAGCACTGCTTCCTAAGACATATCCAAAGACTGACTGCCACAATTGACTTCTAGGGTCCTCCAGAGAGCAATAGTGGTTTTAGGCAAAGGTTTCTTGGGCAATTGGTGAAAAGAGAAAATGTAAACGTTGTGTTTTCTTCTTCCCTCATTTCATTGTTATTCCTTTTATTCTTTGTGGTTTTTCCCCTGGTTTTTCATGATCCATTAATCTTTCTACTGTTTCTCATGGAAAAACCTCTTTTTTTTTTTAAAAAGATTTTTATTTATTTATTTGACAGACAGAGATCCCAAGTAGGCAGAGAGGCAGGCAGAGAGAGAGAGGAGGAAGCAGGCTCCACACTGAGCAGAGAGCCCAAAGCGGAACTCGATCCCAGGACCCTGGGATCATGACCTGAGCTGAAGGCAGAGGATTTAACCCACTGAGCCACCCAGGCACCCCCAAAACCTCTTTTTAAAAAGGTTCTTTTATCAGTAATCTATACCTCAGTATTAATTTAATTGATTTATTGTATTTATTCAGTTATTGGATGTTTTCACACACAAGGAAATTTACAAGATTCAGAAGATATGAAAAGTAATGTGCTAGTATATGAGACTTTAATGGATTACTAAAAATTGGGAAGATTCCTGAAGAGAAACCATGTGCCACACAATTTACTGTCTACATAAACATGACTTAACTATCATCTTGTTTTCATTAGCATAACTTTACTATTCCAGGAGACTCATTCCAGAAAGATAAAAGTTCCAAATAACTTTATCACTTATTCCTGAATCTTTGGAAAGACCTGTCAACTTTTCAACAAAAAGCATTAACTGATGGTTTACAGTCCAAGATTCTTTTAACCCCTTGCCTCAAATGTACTCTAATCCTAAGCTATTGTATCATGATCCTTATTCTACCTTAATAAGTTCTCTGCACTTAACCAGATATCAAAATTTCAATAAATATAGTGGCTTTTCATATTTCTCTCTCTCTTTTTTTTTGTTTTGAAGAGAGAGAATGCAGGCGCATGGTGGGGAGGGGTAGGGGGGAGAGGGACAGAGAGAGAGAATCCCAAGCAAGTTCCACACCCAGCGTGGTGGAGTCCAATGCAGGGCTGGAACCCATGACCCTGAGATCATGACCTGAACCAAAATCAAGAGTCAGACGTTTAACTGACTGAGCCACACAGGTGCCCCTGTTTCCCTTTTTGAGGTAGTAGTTACCCTTACTTCAGTAGACAATAAATTCAGCTTTGTCTTAACAACAGGCTGTTCTGGTAATATTCGTGAGTTGAGTATTTGATGGGTGATGTGAGTTCCTATTTTGGGGACCTGTGCTATTGACGATTTCACAAACCCATTACTCTGTATTGCTTAAAGTGACCTAGATTCTTGGAAACTTCCCGGTTCATTTGCATTGAATGCTCTGGGATTTTCTGCTCAATCCATTTTGGTAAATGAATGTCTGACTCTCTTGCTTATGTGTCAAGTCTAATGATTGTGTAGCCATGTGTTAGATTTTCATCCCCTCAAGCTATTGAGATTGATCACAGATGGACAAAAATACCAGCTTCTCACAAGCCATAATGATTTTGTTTGTGAAAGGAGAAACAAATGAATCCTGAGCCAGCCTTTCATTCAAATGTGTGTGAAGAGATCATAGCCTGCAAGAACTTCTCTGTCTCCCTTTTTAACTATTGCCACCCCTCCTCCTGGCTACAGGAATAAGCAAAGTATATGCCTGTCATAATTAGGTTTTAATTCCCTAATATTAATGATTGTTGTCCTAAGAAAGATGCATAGCATTGTCAGCTGCTGTCATCTATAACTTGATGTGAATCAGTTTGTTAGGAATTTGCCATGTGGCAAGAACAGAAGACTAGACATTGAAAGGGAAGCCAGAATAAACAGGGATAGGAGGAAGAATAATCTGAAGTCTGGAATCAGAGGAGCCTGAAAGCCATGAATGAATCTGATTTGGAGATAGAAAAAACTGACATGGCTTTCGTGCATACTAACACCTTCACAATTTTCTCAAGGTTACTGTGTGAGCTTTTTTGATATCCTCAGTGGTGAAGTGTTCTGTCCATTGGAGGTAAATTTGATTTCGAGAAATAATTAAAATTATATTAATCCAGAGTTAGAAGAAGGGTAACCTTAGGTGATGTAAATTTGAATCCAAAAGTGACGCTGGAAAGAATTAATCAGATTATTTTTATTATTGTTGTTGTTGCTGTTTCTTGCCTCTGACCTTGTTTCAAAGGTAAATACCACAGGTTTTAGCATGAACCTACAAAGTGACTATGGTGAAGGGTACGCTTTATTTAGGATATGAAATTCTCTTTACTTGTTTAAAATCAGCTGAATTTTGTGTTTTAATTTCATACAAAAATGAAATTCAACCAGCTGGGACTTTTTTTTTTTTTTTTTAAATCAAATGTATCCCTATCAGGAGAATCTCATGAAAGATAGGGTTAATATTATTATTTGGAAAATCATATTCTCTCAGTGGAGTTATTTACTAATGTTTAAGCCAGGTGCTAGTTTTTCTGATTCTTTACTTACTTTTTATATACAGTTTAGGACATTCTCTGGGATTTAGTTGTCTTCTTGCTGGAATACTTCTGCACAAGTGTTTCTACAGAGAATTACAACTTAAGCCTGGAAAACATGACCTTTTACACACCTGAAGTCTTATATAAGGTTTTGAAGAGCTTCATATTTAATAAGAGTTTAGGCAGATACAAACTTCTACATTGAAATTACTGTTTTTCTCTTAACATTTTGAAGAGGTTACTCTATCATATTCTTGGTTTTTGTGCTGCTGGTTAGAATTTTGTCATCAATCTGACACTTGTTCCTTGTATACTATCTTCTCATTTATTCTGGAAACTTCAGATTCTCTCAGTATCTCTGACATCCTTAAATTTCAATCAAATATTTCTAAGCTGATGTTCCTCCCTCCAACCTCATCTCTTGTTCAGCAATATTAAATACTTTTAGTCTACCTTTTAAAAAATCTTTGTTTAATTATGAAAATCTCCTTTATTTTTTCTTCCATAGTTGCAGTGTTTATGCATTCTTCATATCTGAGCGTTCCTTGATCTGATATTTACATTTATTGATTGATTATCCAGGTTTATACACAATGCTATTCAATTAAACTATTGAATTCTTTATTTTCACTCAATTTTTTTTTTTTTTTTGCCAAATATTACCTTGATCTCATCAGGATGCTTGCTATGTTGGTTTAAAAGGGGGTTATTAATTTTTCATTTGGTATATGTTATTCCAGTTTGTGACTTTTATGAATGATAGTGATGATGCTAATTATGTATTCTTTTTTGTTTGTTGATTGGTTTTCTATTAGCTCATACCCCTCTGGAATACTGGGGTCTTGGCTAATATAAATGAGGAAATATATGAAACTCCAGAGTGTATCTTGAATCCATTAGCTGATTTAGGGACAATAGGAACAGAGGGAAATGTGCCTCAGGGTAAATATTCTATGTTGTTAAAAGCTGAGCTCAACTAAATATTATTTGTGTCTGTTCCCCTACAGGTGACTGCCCTTCAGAGAATTTCTTTTACCCTCTAGCCTAGGGACTAATATTTTTCAAAAGTTCCTCCTTGTATGTAGTTGTGCATTGCCTGAGAATATGTAGGTAAGGGGCTAGATATGCTCAGGGGTCTGTAGGTCTTCTTGCTCATGTTGTCTGCTTGTAGTCCCCGTAGAGGCTACTTCTCTACCAACATTACACCTGCCATCCATTGTTGGCACTGAGAGGTGCTGCCTCCCTCTGCTTATACCTCATAGTGACTCCAGGTGACATTGGGACTCCCAGGCATTGTGGGAGAAAGAAAAACACAAAACTAAGTTTTTCCCAGCCTGATCTCACTGTGGCATGTTGTCCTCATTCATTTTAAGCTATTATGCTCCTAGAAACCAGGATGCAGTGATCTACATTTTGTAGGGGCTTCTATAATTTTGTCTTCATAAGGTAAGCTGTATCTACAAGAGGAAAGTAGACTATTGGCCTACTAATTTAATAAATCCCCAGGGCTAGTGAGGAAGGGGAAAATATTATATAATTTCCAATATTGTGTTTTTCTATTACCTAGATATCATTTCACTTTACCTTGAGCTTTCTGACAGCCTACAGATCAATCATGAGTGATTATCAGGTTGAGAACCATATGTCTTATCTCTCTAATAGTTTTCAGTGTGCTTGGATATTGAAGAAGCATTCTTGCTAATGGTTCAATGGGATGTGAATAACCCCAAGAATGAACTCAATGGAATCCCTATAGAAGGTCAGAGAGAGGGATAATTGTTGTGAAGTGAGATGATAAAGGCAGAATAATGTAAGAATAATATTTACACATATAATACACATAAACATTATATGCTTACTATATGAGAGCCCTTTGATATCATAAGTACTATTATTGTCTTTTATAGATGATGAAACTGAGTTCGAGAAAACAATTGTTTTTTATAGTGTTGAGATCACATAGGATAGCAAGCAAGTGCCAGAGCTGGGATTCAGACAACTCTCAGACTCCAAAGCCATAGCTCTTTGAGTTTACCATAGCCCCTATAATGTAGGAAATTAATCTTAACGGTTTGTGTACATGGTGGGTAAAAGTGACATTTACAAACATAAACACAGTCACTTTGTGTATATCCAATTAAATCAGCACATACGTTGAAAAGGAGAGGACCCCCCTATGTCAGTGATGTCTGCTATCTTTTGTGTGTGCTAACAAATGTTCCCTTCGTGTTACAGCGTAGATGATTAGGACTGTCCTTTGACGTAAGACAGAGTGGGATAATAGTGGCCCTTCCCAAAGAATGAAAGATACTCTAACTCCAAATAAACAGAGCGTTTTCAAAGTGAAGTTAAGAAGATGAAAATGTTTTAGATAAAATAATAGACTCAGGTAGGGAAACAGCTCCATAATTTATTTTCAGCATTGTCAGAAAGTTCCAGTATTACAAAGTTTCACGAGCAATGTTAACAGGAATGTCAGAAGTCTAGTCTGCCTGTCTGACTTCTCGCGAGCATCCTGCTGTGGACGGGGAATGAGAATGCCTGGATTTCCAGCAGAAGTGCTCATAACGGAGCATACAGTTACGGCTTCACATGAAAAGTAATGTATGGTGCAAAAGATAACGGAGAGGAGTGCAATACGATCTGCACGCGTTCCTGGGTTTATAGCCAATCAAGTGGAGTATTAAAATCTGAGCACACTTAATTAAATGTCTCATTTTGAGTAGTGTGATGAATAAGGGTCATGAAATGGTTAGTGCTGAGAGCTGAAAGTCAAATGCCCTAGACTCCATTCCAAACACCATCTTCAATTCAGTGTTGGGACTGAGAGGCACATACATATTCAAGCTTCTGCTCACTCATGCCGTGCCTCGGGTCCTGCAGCATAAACTCTAGGTTACTACTGTATCTCACTGAACTCTACATGCAGCTGGAAAACATAACCTAGCCTGTCGGTTTTGAAGGGAAAAAGAGAAACCCAATCATTCAATTTATCAGGTGTGGAATGCCTTGTTTCTATCCTTTAAAAATTTTTTTCTTACCTACAGTAAGAGTTTTCTAAATACGTGTCTCTCTTCAAAAGGCAAATTACACATTTGTAAAGGTTGTTTGTTAAGGAAATGGGAAATCACCGATGGTAACGGAAGTTGTTGTCTGCAACCAATTGTGGGAAGAAATGTAGGAATTTGTCCATTAAAGTCCATTGGTATTGGGCTTTTTAATAAATTTACAACTGCAACTAGTCTATTTATTTTGAATGTTTATTTAAATTCACATGTTAGAGCTTCCAGAAAGCTAAGCAAATATATGATCTTCCATTAATCTTATCTAGTTAGAAACGCATTTATTAAGCTTGCAAGTTTCATTTATTAAATGTCTGCCATTTTTAGAATTTCGGTGGGACTCTTGGTGTTTTTGATTTGTATAAACCCTGTTTCTTAAAGTCTTCAAAAGTTTCCCACAAAATTTAGAAGTTAACAGAGTCACATGAAGAGATTCTTAACACTAGAAGATAATTTAGGAGAAGTGTCTCATAAGTAAGGCATTCAGTAATCAAATGTGGAATCAAAACTATGTAATCAAAAATTACTTAGTACTCACTTTGTACAGGACAATGAGGGGGCTGCTGTGGATGATAAAGGAATTGAGAAGTGGAAATCTCAGTTTTCCCCGTTTCTCGCTGCCACAAGTGCACTTTCTTAGCTATTATGTAAATATTCAAATTGTTCTAAGTGCTTTTAGAAATAAAACCTTCCCTTCTATAAAGGCAAAGAATAATCCCTTCCTCTTGTAAAGCACTTGACAATTTTCAAAGCACTTTTATATTCATGATCTCACTTCATATTCACAGCAGACCTATAAAGTAAGTAGGGCAGGTGTTACTATGTACATATATTTTCCACCTTAGAACCTGAGGTGTAAAGAGATTGCTACTTTCCCAAAGACACAGCAAATAAGTAATGGAAAAGAGATTAGAACAAAAGTATTTTAACTTTTAATATGGTGTTCTTTTTATAACAGGACATAAAGGAGTCCGTGTTATTTGACAGAAGACAGAAGAGGAGAGGGGAAAGAGAAAGTTAAGAGGCAGTAATCAGACAAAACTAATGACCAGCTTTTCTTGTCTCTAGATATTCTTCATGCCATCCTGCCCACATTTGATTGCTCTATCGTTCTTGTTCCAGATTCACTTATGTCCTATCACATTTAAAACAATTTTTCAGATTATTTCAGACTCTATATAGGACCTGTGGAACTTGATTAACATTTGCTATGAAATGGAAGAAGCAACCCTCCTCTGTTGATCCTTTGACTCTATCTTCTTTCAAGTTGTTATTTTATGGTTTCGTACCTCCATGATTAGATGATAAGCTTCTTGCAAACAAGGAGCAGAAAATAAGCCATTTTACTCCTTCTCTAAAGCCTTTAGAGCTCTACAACTAGAAATACGCAAGAGAGAAAGTTGGCTTTTAAGAGATCTCACCGAAGCAAAACAGAGTTTGGTTGATTTTATTCTGACCGCTGTCTGCATTTCCTAGTTACACACACTTTGCTAACACATCAGTGTAGAGCTCTACTCAAACATGGTAGCCACTAGCCATTTGTAGTCATTCAAACCTAAATTTTTAAAACAGATTTATTGAGGTGTAATTGACATAGCTTGCACACAGTTAAAACGTAAAATTGGTCATTTTGACACATGCATACATATGTGAAACCATCACTGCGATCAAGGTAATGCACATATCCATTCTCCACAAAGTGTTCTTCATGCCCTTTGTAATCCATCCTTCCCAGTACTCCAAGGCTGGTGCAGTGTGTCGACTTTATCTACACTCCTAGCAAGATGTTGATTCTGGCCGATGGGGATCCCTTGAGCTTTTTGTCCCTCTAGCCACACCTCCTGAGTACCCTGTAATGGGCACAGCTTAGACATGTGGGAATTACACCTACTCCATGTCCATCACCGAACCCTGTAAATTACAAAAACTGTCAATGGCTTGTTTGCCTACCTTGGGCTGGAACAGAAGGCAGAGCTTCCCAAACAACCAGACTCAGGCCGTGAAGGGCCCTGTAGAACCTTCAGCCATTCCTGGGCTGCCTCTCACCAAATGACCTGCCTTCCCCCAATGGGCACACACTCACCCTATAATAAATCTAATAGTGTAAATTGGTGCAGCCTCTATGGGAAACAGCATGGGGGTTTCTCAGAAAATTAAAAATAGAAGTACAATATGATTCAGTATTCCACTTCTGGGTTTTTATCTGATTTGGAAATGTATGTGTACCTCCATCTTCATCGCCACATTATTTACAGTGGCAATATGGAAGCAACCTAAGCGTCCACTGATAAATGAATGGGTAAAGATATGGAATGTATGTATATACAGAGAGATATGATGGTATACTATTTAGCTATTTTAAAAAAGAATAAAGGCCTACTGCTTGTGACATGGTTGGATCTTGAGGATACTATGCTAAGTGAAACAAGTCAGACATAGAGAGATCAATACTGTATGATCTCACTTACATATGGAACTGAAAAAACAAAATGAAACAAAACAAACAAACAAACCCAAACTCATAGATACAGAAAACAGACTGGTGATTGTCAGAGGTGGAGGTGGTGGGGTGGGCAAAATATGCAAAGAGGGTTAAAAGGTATAAACTTCCAAATATAAAATAAACAAATCATGGCGATATAACAAAAAAAAATCTAATAGTATCCCATGATTTTAAAAGCTACTATAAAAACAAACAAAGGCAACAATAATGATTTACTTTCTGGCATTTTAGATGAATTTTACATTTTCTAGAGTTTCTTGTAAATAGAATCATAAAGCACCCACCCATTTGGGGAGTGTGGCTTCTTTCTATAAGCATAATTATTTTAAGGCTTATCCCCATTTTTTTATGCATCAATAGTTCATTCCTTATTGTTCTTTATTGTACTATATTCCACTACATGAATCTACTATAATTTCTTTAATCACTTCTTGGTGGATTATTGGATTGTGTTCACTTTTGGGTTATTACAAATGAAGTTGTTACGAACATTCTTGTATAAGTCTTTGTATGACCAAATGCATTCATTTTTAGGGGAAGAATTTTCTAGGAGTGGAATGTCTGGGTTACATGGCAGTTATATGTTTAACATTTTAATAAAATGCAGTATTTTCCATTAGCATGGTGCTGGTTTTGAGGATGAGATGGATGTGTTAGGATAGGATTAATTTCTTGCTTTGTAATTGAAGATATAAGAATTGTTGGTGTCAGATACTTTTTCAACATCTACAGAGATACAGTTTTTCTTCTTAGATCATTAGAAAGACATATTATATTAATAGATTAGCCAATATTGAATCATTTTTATGTTCTTAGAATAAATCCTTCTTTGTTATCATTTTTTAAATGTTTTGCTGAATTGTTTTCAACATTGTACTTAAATTTTCACATAAACATGTAAATAAGGTTGGTGTGTGGAAATTTTGCAGTTGAAGGGTTTTAATAGTAACATTATACTTTCATAAAAATAAATTGATAGATGTACTTTTTTGCCTATGTTCTGGAACATTTTATGTGCCATTAATTTATCCTTCAAATGTGATACCAATAGGAGATTTCCCCATATTTTCTTCTTCAGATTTAGAAATGAATCTGATAAGAATTTTTCTATCTTCTGGAGTATTTTTGGTTAAGAACTGAAACCACTTGATTTCATATAGCTTAATTATCAAAACTGAAGACCGAGACCACCTATGTCAATATGACTTTACTATTGGTTCAAAAAAATTCTTGCCCAGGAAGATAAGGCTGTAAGTTAATAAATAACGTCATTACTAGCTTCAGGAATTTCCTAAAGCTAGATACCCACCTGAATAGACCCATCTTAAATCACTCAATCCCAGAATACAAAACCCTATGCATCTTTGCCCCAACCTCCCCATTCTGAGATATTACTAAGATTCAGTCAAGGTTGTATTCTCTCTTTCTATAATCATTTAATGAATTTAGCTTTTGCTTAACCAACAGATTATTCTGGTGGTCTTTGCAGGGAGCTGACCCTTGAACTTCGTTTTTATTTGGATCATTTTCTTTTTACTGTTGTACTTAAAATATTCCCACCTTGTTTCTTGTATAGTTTGCATGGTAGTCTTACGTATTTATCTCTTTATCATTATATTATTTTCTGGGTTTTTAGCTACAAAGGTTTTTTTCCTGAGTCCCTCTAAAGCTGCATTTCATAGGCTATTGTGCTTAGTTCTTTCAGTACAGTTATTTTCTAGAAATTTTACAAAGCCAGTTTCTACTTTCACTTGTCCCAAGAGTTGAATATTTATATTACTTTTGTATACATAAGGTACTGATTTTTAGTTGGAGGTTCTGTTGGCTTTCTGGTTCTAATTTTAATTCCATTTTGCATAAAAACATAGTTTTGAATATTTCTAATTTAAAAATATACTAAAGTTTTCTCTGAGTGTATTTATATATATATATATTTGATATTTGAATATATATATATATATATATATATATATATATACACACATTTCAATTTTTTAAAGATTTTGTTTGAGAAAGAGATAGTGAGAAAGAGCATTGGGCAGGCTGAAGAGAGAGAAGCTGGCTCCCTGCCGCACAAGTAGCTGGTAGCTGGACATGAAGCTCAATCCCAGGACTCTGGAATCATGATCTGAGAAGAAGGCAGCTACTCAACCTACTGAGCCACCCAGGTGCCCCATCAATTTTTATGATGTTCATGAATTTTGGGAAAAAAAGCCATAGCCTCTATTTTCAAGATACAGAGATTATTGTATGTAATAATATACATATAAATATATGACATGCAATTTTATTTGCATACAATAAGTTTCTATATCACATGATATTTATTTATGATATAGTATGTAGCAATTCTTTATATAATTAAAATACTTCCCTTATTATATTATTAATGTTTACCTTTACTTCTTTTTTATAGGCTCTGTAGTGACAGCTGTGAAATAATAAAATAAAATAAAATAAAATTTAATTTAATTTAATTTAAAAATAGAATAAAATAGTTTCAGACCATTACAATTCTCCCTATATGTCTTCTCTTTCTCCTTATATTTCATGTAATTTTTGCTTTGTATATGTTGCTGCTTTGATGCAGTGGTAGTCATAACTTGAGTTTTTATAAAGTGCCTTTTTTCTGTATTTTTTTTTTAAGATTTTATTTATTTGGTAGAGAGAGAGAGAGCATCAGCAGAAGGAGAAGCAGAAGCCCTGCTGAGCAGGGAGCCCAATGTGGGACTAGATTCCAGAACCCTTGAATCGTAACCTGAGTTGAAGGCAGATGCTTAACCAACTGAGCCACACAGGCACCTCTTGATTGAAGCTTTTTATGTGAATTCAATTTTTTTTTGGAATTTCTATTTATTTATGACAATATTGCCTTGTATAAGTTTTTTAAATTACTTTATTTTTATATTTTTATTATAGCTTTGTTTTAGATATGTCCTGTGAACACATCACAGAATTAGGTTTTATTTTAATTACTCTATGAATTTTGTTAACAACTATTAATATGATCATAGACATTTTGTCCATTTATTATGTCGATAGCCTCCTAAAATACAGGCTCACTGCTATATTCCCAGAATAAATCTAATCTTTTTGAAGCATTATTCTTTGATATCTGTCTAGATTCAATTTGTCCATTTTTGCTAGAATTTTACATGTATATTCCTAAGTAAGATTGAGCTATCTCTACATTTCTATTTCATACATTACTTTTATTACTTTTTTTTTTTTTTAAAGATTTTATTTATTTATTTGACAGAGAGAGATCACGAGTAGGCAGAGAGGCAGGCAGAGAGAGAGAGAGGAGGAAGCAGGCTCCTGCTGAGCAGAGAGCCTGATGCGGGACTCGATCCCAGGACCCCGAGATCATGACCTGAGCCGAAGGCAGCGGCTTAACCCACTGAGCCACCCAGGCGCCCTACTTTTATTACTTTTGTTAAGGTCTGGTATCCTACTTATGGTGGGGGATTATTGATTAAAAAACTGTGAAACTTTGGTTCTAGTATAACTTTTGTTCTAAAATAACTTTTAGTATTAACCTTTCATCTTTTGTTGTTGTTTTGTTTCATTACCTTTCATAGTTGGTTATTTTTATTATGTTAATACTATCTTTTGACTTAGGCCTTATATTCTTTCAAAACTCTTAGGATGAATTTATCGACATCATTTAAAATTATAAATTTTGAAAATAGTTTTACACATTTCCCTCTGGCTGTGGTAAGATGTTTTAGCAGAAATTCGGGGTGTCTATGAAACACATTCTGGGGTGCCTGGGTGGCTCAATCAGTTAAGTGCCTGCCTTTGGCTCAGGTCATGATCCTGGAGTCTTGAGGCTCCCCACTCAGCAGAGAGTCTGTTTCTCCCTCTGCCCCTCACCCTGCTCGTGCTCTCTCTTTCACTCTCTTTAAATAAATAAATAAAATCTTAAAAAAAAAAAAATGAACACACATTCCTCCCTTATGCCCATTTAAGCCAGTTAAGTAATCCTAATTAATGTAATTAAACTATGGATCAAATTTACTTTACTTGTGTATAGTTTGCCCTTGGGCATGTGACCAAATTCTGGGCAATGAGATGTGAATGGCTGTCTTTTAGGGGACTTTGGGGAAGGGTTTATTTGTTCTTATAAACAAATGCTGAAAGAAATGGTCTCCTCAACCAGTGGTTGCTGGCACATTTGAATACAGTACTTGGAAATAATGTAGACCTCTTGAAACTTGCAAGAGAGAGAACTGAGAATGAATCCTATAAACCAGAAATGGCATGGCAGACCAAGCTGAAAAACCACAGTGCCTTGATGATATACTTGAACAGCTGAAGTAATCTTCGAAGAGTCCCATCTCAGGATTCTTTGTTTTAGGAGATTAGTATTAAAGCAGTTTGATCCTGGGACCTCTGATACCTTTAACCAAATAATCATAACCAACATAGGAGAATTTATTTGCCTTTCCATAATTTTCTAGACTATAATTTCATTTTTATTTTTTCTTTGGCCCCAAGAATTATTAAGACAAAAGTACTTAATTTATAAGAAATTAATATTTGGAAGATAATTTATATTAAGAATCAAGTTAGATTATAATCAGATATTATAGACTATAAAAATTTTCTTTTGAAAATGTTTTACTTATGGACAGAATGTGAATGATTCCTGTAAATATGTCCTAAATATAAGGAGAAAAGTCTTTTCTCTTCTTGTAGGATCCAATGATGTACATTTTGTATATTTGTGCATACCCACCCATAAAATGTGGTTTATTGACTGTATTATTCTATGCCTCTGTGCCCTCACTTAGTTCTTGTCTATTATATCTGTGCAATCCTTGATTGTGGTATAATAAAATCTTCTCCCATAATTGCATTTTTATCAAGGTCAATGTGCATTTCTAATATTTTGCTTTATATATTTAGCTGCTATCTTCCTGGTGCATGCAACTTTATGACTTTTATATCTTCTTCATAAATTGTTCCTTTTATCTTTGTGTAATGTCCTTCAGTATCCTCTTCAGTACTTTTAACCTTAAATCCCACTTTCTTTTGTATTAAGTCTAATACTCCTGCTTTGTTTTGTTTACATTTGCCTAGAATATTCTTCTATCTCTATTTTCAGACTTTTTTACTACAGTGTTTAAAGTATTTTTACGAGCACTCTATAGCCAAAAGCTTACATTTTATTCAGTTTGAAATTTCTGCCTACTTCAGGTGAATATGGAAACTGATACCACACTGTTTAATGTTACCACTTACTTCACTCTGCTATGCTCTCATTTTATTTTTCCTCATTTTAACTTACTTCATTTAGTTACTATTCATTTTGCTTTTTCCCCTGTTAAATTAGAAATTTGACTGATTTATTGACTATTCATTCCTGTAGTAGCTTTCCTCACTTCCCCTGCATTGTTAATCATACTCTTGTATACATTATTAATGTATTATTATAATAATATAATATATAATATTATATAATATATAATATTATATAATAATATTATTATATAATAATATACTGTATTAATACATTATCACATATAACAAATGCTTTTTTTTTTTTTCCTTATCAAGATCCTCATCCCTTACAGGAAAGTTTCGAGTGCTTTTAGTTTCCCCCACTCCTTGATATTTTATAGCTTCTGAGTTCTACTGACATATTTTAGTACTCTTATATAACTTTGTTATTACTCTATTTTTCCGTGCACTCTATTTTTTCTATTTCACGAATCCATGCTTACTAATTACACTGTATATAATAATCTCTCATAATCAGTTTAGCTTTCACTATATTTATTGCCAAGCTCTTTGTCTATGATTTCCTGCTCATTTAATACTTCCTCTACATTGAGATTTCAGATTCGATCCATTTGGTGTTTAATGTTCCTCCTTAGGTCATTTCTTCTTATGGGAATTTGATGAATATATTCTCTGAATTTTTTCATATTCACACTAAATTTTTTTTTGATCCAATAGGTTAATGATATCTTGTATAGGAACAGGACTACAAGTTCAAAGCCCCTTAATTCAATAGAGCACAAATTATCTTTCCACTATGCCTATCAATCAGTACATTTTTCTATGTAAAGACTTAGATAATAAAGAGTTTAGGCTCTGCAGACTAGTCTCTGTCTCTACTACTCAACTCTGTAGTTATAGCACAAAAGTAATGACAGATAATATATAGACAAGTAGGTGTACTATGATTCAGTAAAACTTTACAAAAGCAGGCAGCTGTAGAATTTTGCCCATGAGCCATTTTTGCCAACCTTGTTTTAACGTCTATTCCAATATCATTCTGATTCGTTTTAACTTTGTAAATATTTTCTTCTTTTTAAAAAAGATTTATTTACTTAAGAGAAAGAGAACATATGTACACATGCGCAAGTTGGGGAAAGTAAGGGAGGGGCAGAAAGAGAGGAAGCGAGAGAATCCTCAAGCAGACTTCCTGATGAACACAGAACCTGATGTGGGGCTCAATCCCAGGACCCTGAGATCATGACCAGAGCCAAAACCAAAAGCCGGCCTCTCAACCAACTAAGCCACCCAGACAGGTACTCTATATTTTGTTCTTTAAAAACCATAGAGTTTTTGCAAAATTTTTCTTTATTATTTGATTCAGAATACTGATAAGATACGGTAAGGGATTTCTTTCTTACTGCTGCTTTGAAATTAAGTGATATTTCAAGCTGCACAATATTTTCAGTTTAAGAAAACTATTTTCTATTATTTTGGTAAACATTGTCTCTCTTTCCCTGTTTAAGTTTTTCTGCTTCAATAATGAAAACTCTTATTATTGGCATTTTAGGGCTCCTGAATATCTGCACTCCACATATCTTTTCTTTTCCTAATGCTTTCCATCATTTTTCCCCCCACACTTTCTTCCACCTGATCTTCTCGGTCATCGACTCATGTTTCATATCAGTCATCCACAGTCAAGACTGCATAATAAATAAAATCAATCACAAAATTTCAGTGGCTTATGATACACACACCACACACACACACACACACACACACACACACATTTATTCAGCTCTTAGGTCTGCAGTTCAGTCATGTAGGCTGGTCTCTGTTGGCTAGTTCCTCTGGTCTCACTTCTGTATGTCTGTGGGTCCTCTCTGAGTTGGCTGATCTAGTATGATATTGGCTAGAATGACTTGTGACTTGCTCTACTCTACACGCTGCATTTTCCAGCAGGGCATGTGCTCATAGTGAAAGCAGAGGAGCGAAAGCACAAGTGCAAACACCTCAGGTTCTTGAGATCTTCATGCAGACCTGGCACATCATCACTCTTACTTCATTCTGCTGGTTACCCAGAATCTCAGCCTTGATTTTAGTAGTAAGAGTACAGATCCCCTATATTTTCTGAGAGGGAAAAATTCATGTGGTAAATGGCATAAATACAGAGAAAGAAGAACTGAGGAAATTAGTTTAATCAACCACATGTCTCAACACTTAAATTCATCTACTGAATATTTTTACTGTAAACTCTCACCCCACTCTTCTGGCAGACTTTTCATGTGTTTGTCTAATTATTTAATTTTCTAGTCAATTCTCCATTAATGCTTTATTTTTATTGTTTGACATTCAAGAAAATGTCCATTTCTTATAACAGTTTTATTATTATTTTTTAAGCTGTGTGCTCTGGATGCTGTAATTGTTTTTCTCTCCAGTTCCTCGTTGGTTTCCCTCCCCCCCAAAGAGATTTTTATTCATTTTCTGGAGCCAACGGCTGGAGAGGAAATACTATGAGTGGTGGGAGGAAATACGGTAATCTTGGCCTTTGTTGAGCAGTGATTTGCCGGATTACAATTTGCCATTTCTCCGAGAAGACACAAAACACCATGAATCTTCTCAGGGGCTACAGTTTTACATGGCCTAAACTCTCTCCAGTAAGTGGACTCAGATGTCTGACCAAGAGTCTTTATTCCAGATTCCTATGTGGCATGTTGTAACTATTCAGATCCTGGCACAGCTGGAAGCCAGCTTCCACTTCTGGATACAGCCGGCCTCCAGAAGTTACCTGGATATATAAGGTGGTTGGTAGTTTTATTGTTAGGGAAGGAGAGCAGCAGAGATGCATGTTCTGGTCAATCTTAGAGGATTTCTTGAGTGACAGTATTTAACCACTGAGTAGTATGCTTCCTATGCCATGGGTTAGTGAATTTGATTTCAGAGGAGAGAATACAACCAGACGTCCCAAGAAATGCTCAATCACCAGAAACCCACGTCTTTGGGGCAACCCACTCATGGGTTATTATTGCCCTTAACTGGGCACCACTCACACACTGTTTTAAAAAATAATAATAATTACCTGAAAGAATTTTATTTTAACAGTTTCCTAAGCATGCTCACCACAAATATTTTGTCTTTCAAACTATATTCCCACAGTTCAGTACATCTCAGCCATCATCTCTTACTATTTCTCCAATGGACAGATGCATTTTTTAGTGTGATTTCGTGGTTACAGAGAGTCTAGTAACAGATAGGTACCTCTTTACGTTAAGAGAATACACAGGAAGTTTGACTACAGGTTCTTTTGTTCCTTCACCTTTACAACTACTGTCATAACCATTACTGTCCACCTTTGATTGTATCATTTCTCTAAATCTATTTTCTTTTTTCTTTAAAGATTTTACGTATTTATTTGGGGGGGGTACCGCACAAGCAGTGGAACAGGAGGCAGAGGGAGAAGCAGACCCCCTGCTGAGCAAGAAGCCCAATGTGAGACTCAATCCCAGGCCCCTGGAATCATGACCTGAGCCGAAGGCAGGTGCTTAACTGACTGAGCCACTCAAGTGTCCCTGAATCTGCCTGTTTTCTAATGATGACTTCATTATCTGCCAAAACCTCATATATGCATCTATCAGCTTGATATCTTTTACTAGTAGTTGAGGAAGATAATCTTGATGCCTCTGTGAGTGTTCTCCATATCAAAATAAAGTTCAACATCTGTCTCAGAGTAAGTTAGGGCTGGAGAATTGATTATGGCATCTGTCACGCTCTTAAGCAGAACCAAACTTCTCTATCACTGACACCATCCAAAGCGTAGATTCCATTCTAGTTTTTGGTTGTGGGGAGAGAAGTATGGGGGGAAGAAGATAATTGAGTCTTATCAATCAGTGATGACATACCAATCAGAATTGTGTACATTTTTGTCTTTTACTTTATTTCAAAATCTCAAATGTGCTCCTTGATTTTCTTTGCCTCTCATCCACTGATGCCTCTGGTTTAGGCTTACATCTTAGACTGATTTTCATATTAATAGATAAATGTGGGTGTCTTTCATTGACATAGCTTTCTTTCTGCATGCTTCCATTCTTTGTGAAACAGGATGTGCTGACCCAGTTTCACTCTCAAACGAAGTTCAGTCTTTGACTTGAAAATTCTGTGTAATCATTTGCAGCCCATAGGGGGTTTACTCCACAATGTGACATATATTACAGCAGCAATCACTGAAACTTATAGATATTTGTATCTTCCAGTGTGTCTACAAAAAGCTGTGTGAATACAAGAAACTATTTAAATACTTATTGAATGCATTCAGCTATTCTTCATGTATTTACAGAAACAATACATATGTTTTTAAAGTTTACTGTCAAAAGTTTACAATCACATATTTACATATATTCACAAAACACACATTAACATTTATATTTATAAATTATAATGGACTAATTATAGAAGTAATTTGCTTTCAACATGAAAATTTAAAATATTCTCCATATTTGTTTTTCTAACAGTTTGATTTCCTCTTTGACTTTAAGGGTAATGTTGGAAATAATATTTTCTAAAAATATTTAATTGTTTCAGGATAATTTGGAGATTTTTTTAACTTTATGTTTTAGTAGATAAATAAATTTTAAATATCTTCCATAGACATTTGAAAACAATGTGTATTCTCCATTTGTAAGAGATACAGTTTGAACCACTCATTGAATGAAGCTAGTTAGGTAATCTCTATATTACTTATTTTTGTTGAATTAATCTGCCCAAAGTTAAAAATGTCATGTTAAAATTATTCAATTTTTAATATATTTTTATCAGTTTTATTTTTCTATAGATATGGAAATGTAGAAATAACATATAGTTCCGGTAATTTTCAGAAAAAGATAAAATCATGACACTCATGCAAACATAAAACTGAGCATCTGTTTAGTCAAATGATATGAGAAAATCAGGGAGACGTTATAATTAGTTCAAAGGACAAATTAAAGATCACAAATTTTATATGGAGTAATATTGAGAAGAATTGTAAATAGAGAAAACTTTTTCCACAGGGGTAGAGTGGGGGAAATCAAATACAATCACTAACAGACAAGACAACATTTATACATCTCTCAGTTAATTACAGTTCACAAAAAAGCTACAAAATAGCTCAAAGACAATGAACTGGACTAGAAGCTGATAACCTGATAATCTGATAAAGATCATGTATAGCTTTCCATTGGAACATATTACAGCTTTGTTAACATCTGTTAAGTAGAGCTGGAGGTGTCTGATGATAAGCCAAAGTTCAACAAAAGGCCACAAGAGAAATTGCCTCCACAAGTCCTGGAGGAAATGCACAACATGCCTCAAGGGGCGACATGAGGAGGTGAAGGCAGGGTGCTGCCAGAGAGAGAACAGGACCTCAGGAACTTGCCTTTATTACAGTCTGGTTGTAGAGTGTTTTGGGGTTCTCAGGTGAAGATTCAGTTGTCATTTCAAGCCAAAGATAAGGAGGTTTTGGTAAGCTCCGAGGGGGGTCTTATCAAAGGGACATCCAAGGGGAAGGCCCAGGACGGCCCTGCAAGGCAGGGGAGATTGTTGATTGCAAGGGCTGATCACAAGGAAGTAGTATTGTGAACCTGCATTTGCTTGTGACTCTGTAGTTCCACATGTGGCACACACTTGCATGAGAGGGCCAATGTCAGCTGAAGGTCCCCACAGGCCACTTGGCCAAACAAAATGGGTGCTGATACAGTAATGTCATGGAGTAGTTCAGCTAAACTCTCAATAAAACACATTTTTTCCCTACAATCTACCCTTTTAAACAAAAACAATTAAAAAAAATCTTGATCACAAAATAAGATTGATCTCATTAGGATTGTCCTGCTTATTTATATTGGAGCAGCACGACTTTTCATAAGAAAAATCAGATTGAACTTTTAAAGCCATTTGAAACAAGAAGATCAGAACAAAACCACCAGATTTCATTGGCATCATTTATATTCAGAAAACCACCAGATTTCATTGGCGTCATTTACTAATTTGGGGACATTTCTCTTTTCTCCAGGCCCTCCATAATGTGAGCTTCCTATGCCTGCGAGGAGGGGATACTACTTACTCATCTGTAGGCTGGGGAGCCTATAAACTAGGTAGGCAATGGTCAGTTTTCCTATGATGGCTTTGTACATAAGTCTTAATTCCTGAAAAATATTTAGTCATCTCTGATTAAATGAGCATGTTTCTCAAGTATGGCATCCCTTGGTCACATAACCAATGTTTTCAATCAGGTCCTAGTAAAAAGGGGGACAGATACTTATTGAACCTATGCAAGAAGACCACATTGCCTTGAAAATAAAGATACTCAGTAAATATTTCCAAATTCTGGATTCTATCATTTATAAGTGTTTTATTTTATTTCAGTTTACAAAGCAGAGCCTACAAAATTATAATGAGTTATACACTGGAAGAGAAGAAAGAGGAAGGTCTTACTTTTATATTGCCAAAACAGACTATTAAAACAGTATCAATATTCTAAACAAAACTGCAATTATCTCAGAGTTCATTTAGTTCTATGTAATTAATTTTTGATCCCCTGCCTCATGGGTCAGCAGTCTCATGAATTCAACTGCTTCTCCACTAGAGTCCTGGAAATCCTAGCTCAGCTCACTGACACTGTCTCAAAGTTGTTAATGCAATGACATCAGAAGACTGTATTCAAACGTACCTTTTATAGTCCCTTTCTATTTCAGGAGATACTTTGTTTTTTGAAGATAAAGCAATCTGGTCTGTAGTAGATTGTGAAAGCTTTCAGGAAAGCATCAGTATGAAACAAAAAAGATCTACAGATGACAAAAATCTTAAAATGGCTGTGGTTAATTTATTGCTGATGATTTTCAATTGCGAAAGATCGGAAGGGAGTTTCTTGGAATATGCTTCCATAGAATGCAAAACACAATAATAAAGTCAATTCCAAAACAAAGTTTTAGAATAATTATACACATTATGATTAACCTTATTTCAAAGAAAACAGTGAGCATTGTATCTAATTTATTTTTAAAAATGGATGAAATATATACACTGCAGAGAAAAAAATACTGATATAACATATAATTTGACACAATACGCCATCACTATCCCAAACATCTAGTAAGATTATATATAAAGTAGGTAAAAATTATTGAGAAAATTCAGTAAGTCTGGGGTGAGTTCTAAGGAGCTATATTGTCTAGAAAAAAACTGTATTTTCCTTTACTTCACACTACACTTCACTTCTAACACTAGATGTGATGATGTGTGGGTTTTGCACACATCAAGCAATTCTCTGACACCAGCTGGTATTGTACAATTCAATTCAATTTGACCCTCTCTACCTAGAGAAAACTTCAGACCCCACAGGTTAAGAGATCAGTCCCACAAGTCTACTCCCACTTCAGACTCCAATTGCAAGTCCCAGGTTGTTACCTACACTTCTGACCTACAACATAGACATTAGGGTTCCCATAAACCCCTCATTCAATTCGAAACATTTGCCTACTTACTGGTTTATTAGAGAGGATATAATAAAGGATATAGTTCAGCAGTCAGGTGAAGAAATATATAGTATGAGTTATAGGGAAGGGACATGGAATTTCTATGTCCTCTACCCAAGTGTGATCCTAGCAGCACCAACATGGGTTGAATAACCTGGAAGCTCCCTGAACTACCTGTTTTGGGGATTTTTATGGAGGCTTCATTTTGTAGGCAAGATTGATTATAAATTCTATTTCCAGCCTTTCTCCTCCATCTGGAAAACGTTGGCATGTGGCTGAAAGTTCCAAGCTTTTTTTTTTAAGAGAAAGAAAGAGAGAGCGCATGCTTGTGCACATGCAGTGGGGGAGGGGCAGAGGAACAGAGAGGGGGAGAGAATCTTAAGCAGACTTCATACCAAGTACAGAGCCTAATGAGCAGAGCTTGATCTCACAACCCTGAGATCATGACCTGAGCAGAAGTCAAGAGTCAGTGCTAAACCATCTGAGCCACACAGGTGCGCCTGGAAGTCCCAAGCCTCTAACCAGGGCTTGGTTTTTCTAGTGACCAGTTCACACTCAGGAGCTCCCTAAGATTTGCCTCATTAGAACGAGAGAGGCTCCTATCACCCAGGAAACTATAAGGGATTTAGGAATTCTGTGTCAGAAACTCCTATCACTTGTAAAATTATAAGAGTTTTAGGAGCTCTTTGTCAGGAACTAGGGTCAAAGACCAGTGTATGTATTTCTAATTATTCCACAATATTTTAGTGAAACTCATAGGTAAGCAATGCCAATTCCCAATTGAAAATCACCAGCCTGGAACATATTGAATTCAAATTAAAGAAGTAAAGAAGATGCGGTCAAGTTAACATTTAAAAAAACAACTGAAATTTGGCTGATAAGCTGTGCCATTTTTGTCTAATTTCATGCAAAGCAGCAACAAGATTCTGATAAATAGAAACGTGTCGGGGAGACTGAAAGCACTGACAGTTATTTAGACACTTACCATATAATATACAACTTCTGAAATATTTGTACTGATAACATTTTACCATTACAAATTTAACCTAGGGGATGCTAAGCATTTCTTTAACTTTTTTCATGAAGTATTTAAAATTTTAGTTGACGTACAATATTACATTAGTTTCGGGTGTACAACTTAGTGACTTGGCAGGTTTATGATGTTTATGTTCCCCACATGTGTAGCTACTGTCTGTCCTGTTAACATTCCTATTAAGCATTTCTTGATATGATGCTTACTGTGTAATGCATCAATAACAACATATCAAGTAAACCAAATTATTTCTGGTACCTCTGTTTTTACAAGGTGGAAGAATACAATTTTTTTTAAGATTTTATTTATTTATTTGACAAAGAGAGATATTACAAGTAGGCGGAGAGGCAGGCAGAGAGAGAGAGAGAGGAAGAAGCAGGCTTTCCATGGAGCAGAGAGCCCGATGCGGGGCTCGATCCCAGAACCCTGGGATCATGACCTGAGCTGAAGGCAGAGGCTTTAACCCACTGAGCCACCCAGGTGCCCCAAGAATACAATTTTTTAACTAGCAGAGGTTCTTTGTGAAATTTTATAGGTTCTAGGTACAAAAGATATCCTGAAAGTTTTATTTTACTTCATTTCATTTTACATTTAGGATTCTATTTGCAGAAGGAAAAATTGTCAGAAGATTTTAATGCCTGAGATAGGAATCAGACCATGGATGCCTAAGAAACAATAGCTGGCTCATTTCAAAGTGACAAAATAATATACTTTAAAATCTGGAAAGATAATAAGATTGTAAAGCGTTTTTATGATTTTAGCTTTTTTTCAGTGAGAAAATGGTTTTCTTACATAATCAGACATATAGTAAAGTCAACAAAAACCGTAGAAGGTTATTTTGGTAAGACATTGAAACTTTGTCATCAAGACAGGTTACACACAAAGGGGGAAAAATTCCTTTAGGTGGAAGAAATCAACAGTAAACAAGCAAAAAACAAAAAAACAAGCCCATCAAAAAGTGAGCACACTTTGTTAATATTTTAATATATGTCATAGCTTATCAAGCTCAGATACTACAAATCATTGGAAAGTAAATTTATTTAAATTTGTACAGCATTATGCTCTTTCATATTCTGGAAAAAACAGACCTTGTATCCTAGGATCAATTACAGGATAGCCACCAGTTGAAAATAAAGTTCTTAATATTACTAAGTTGTTGACATGCAATACATTAATCCTGGTTGCTTCAAATGAACAAGTAAATAAATACTTAAAAGTTCTCTCTTTCAATTTTCTTTATGGTTTATGTCATAATTATAATCTACAAAAACTCTCTTTAGGTCCTTGATAAAGTTGGAAGTGTGAACGGTTCTGGAGATTAAACAACAACCCTCTCCTTTAGGACAAAACAGCTGTTTCCTTGAAAAATAAAATACACACACAATTATTTTTTCTCTGAAACTTTTGTTCCTAAGTATAGACTTTTAACCAAAGCTAACTTTTATGTCACAGAGAAAACTATGGATAACCATGAATGTTACACATCAGCATCCTGAGAGCCCAGCAGAGTTCATGGATACACATGGAATAGCCAGGCTTCATACAACTTCTCTGAGGATGCCTACGTGGCTTAGTTGGTTAAGTGTCTGCCTTCAGCTCAGGTCATGATACCAGAGTCCTGGAATGGAGTCCCACTTGGGACTCCCTGCTCAGTGGGAGTCTCCTTCTCCCTTTCTCTGTCTACCCCTTCCCTCTGCTCATGCTCTCTCTCTTGCTCTCTCTTTCTCAAGAAAGAAAAAAAAAAATCCTTTAAAAAAGTAGCAACAATGAATATGTTCACTAACAGATTCAGAAATCAAGTCTCACTATATGAGAATAACAAGCAAAAGCCTACAGATTTAAAAGTGTTACTTAGTAATCAATGTTTCAATATTCTATCTTGGTGAGAGATGATCTAGATATTAAATAAATACCTATGTTAATTAATTCAAATTAAAATCAGTGTAAGGTTTCAAGTTACCTAAAAATCTTGGAAATAATCTTTAAGCTGACATACTAAAAACTACTGCTACAGTAGAACTGAAAGTTTGTCAGAATAGTCCCTCAATGTGGTTAAACACAAATTTAAATTTTTCATAATCTTAAGCATTAAGTAGAAGTAATGTTACTTATTTGATTAGTAAACCTGTGTGACTTTAGGAAGAAAATACTCAGTGGAATATAAACATAGGATTGTATTACATTTAACAATGATAAGTCAGAGAAAACATAATCATTTTTGTTAAATTAGTCACATTTGCCAAAGAGTTACCTAAATTATGCAAATTTGGATTCTTAAAAGATTTTTTAGTTTGTTTTTATAAAAAATATGTTTAAAACCTAGCACATTAAAAGTATTAGAACGTCGGCGCTCCCTGCTCCCCGCCCGCCGCCCACCGTCCTCCGTCGGTTCTCTCCTTAGTGGGCTGCCATCTCCGAGCTTGCGACTCGCGGACAGGTGTCCTCGGCGCAGAGAGACCGGACTGCGAGTCGTCGCCTAAGTGCCTTTCATCTGAGAAGTTCAAGGCACTTGTAGAACTTCTGCCGCACAGGCCGTGGGTCTTGCAGCACATTTGTAAGCATGGCTGCCATCCAGAAGAAACTGGTGATTGTTTGTGATGGAGCCTGTGGCGAGACTTGTTTGCTCATCATCTTTAGCAAGGACCAGTTCCCAGAGGGGTATGTACCCACAGTGTTTGAGAACTATGTGGCAGAAATCGAAGTTGATGGAAAGCAGGTAGAGTTGGCTTTGTGGGATACAGCTGGGCAGGAAGATTATGACCGCTTGAGGCCTCTTTCCTATCCGGACACTGATGTTATACTGATGTGTTTCTCCATTGACAGCCCTGATAGTTTAGAAGATATCCCAGAAAAATGGACCCCGGAAGTCAAGCACTTCTGTCCCAACGTGCCCATCATCCTGGTTGGGAACAAGAAGGATCTTCGGAATGGTGAGCACACAAGGCGGGAACGAGCCAAGATGAAGCAGGAGCTGGTGAAACCGGAAGAAGGCAGAGATATGGCAAACAGGATCGGCGCTTTTGGGTACATGGAGTGTTCAGCAAAGACCAAAGATGGATTTTGAGGGAGATTTTTGAAATGGCCAGGAGAGCTGCTCTGCAAGCCAGACGTGGGAAGAAAAAATCTGGGTGCCTTGTCTTGTGAAACCCTGCTGCAAGCACAGCCCTCATGCAGTTAATTTTGAAGTGCTGTTTATTAATCTTAGTGTATGATTACTGGCCTTTTTCATTTATCTATAATTTACCTAAGATTACAAATCAGAAGTCATCTTGCTACCAGTATTTAGAAGCCAACTGTGATTATTAATGATGTCCAACCCACCTGACCACCGGGGTCCTTCTGACACCGCTCTCACAGCCCTCCTCTGCTCTCCCACCTGACACACCAGGCGCTAATTCAAGGAATTTCTTAACTTCTTGCTTCTTTCTAAAAAGAGAAACAGTTGGTAACTTTTGTGAATTAGGCTGTAACTACTTTATAACTAACATGTCCTGCCTGTCATCTGTCAGCTGCAAGGTACTCTAGTGAGTCCCTACTTCAGAGCTTTACTCCTTAACAGATTTTATTGGCATAGCTCTGTGATGGGCATCCAGTTTTTTTTGAAAATGCTCATCCAGAAAGGCCCAAGTCTATGCAGCTGTGGCAGAGTTACAGTTCTGTGGTTTCATGTTAGTTACCTTACAGTTACTGTGTAATTAGTGCCACTTAATGTATGTTACCAAAAAATAAATATATCTACCTCAGACTAGATGTAGTATTTTTTGTATAATTGGATTTCCTAATACTGATATTTGTCATCCCTGTAGAAAGTGTATTGGTTTTTTAAAAAAGAAAGTATATTTGAAAATAAACTCAGATGGAAAATTAAAAAAAAAAAGTATTAGAATGTCAACTTCCTTATTTGGGGGGAACTCTAGTAAATTTAGTTCTATATAACTCCTTAAAGAGGCTACATAATCTTAATAGTAACATCCAGAAGTAGAAAAATGTTATACACACAAAGGTCCTTCTGAACTATAAGCCCATAGACAGACACATAGACACAGAGAAAACTTTCAACTTCAGTTTGAGAGTTAACAGAAGTTACGGAACTCACCAGTGTATATCAAAGAGCTCTTCCCTTCCCAATAGATAGAAACTCTTAATTGATTTGGTCTCAAGATAGACAAATAAACAGGAAAGACTATTAGATTCTCTGGTATCTCTCACCCAGAGACAAGGTCTCTATAAACCACTAACCTTTTCACAGAGATCACCAAATGGTCAGACCATAAAACTCACTGGGGAATAATTTGTCAGCTGTGTACAAACTAAATATAAACCCAAGTGCAACTAGCATAGAGCAAAATTAAAACTAGAAAAAAAGAAAGAAAATTCTATTGTCACTCTGATTTTATCTCAGGGAGCCAAGAATGATGCATCTGGGTTTAAATAATCCAAGAGTTGCAATTTGCTGGCAACAAAGTTTATCTGGCTTTGGTAAATAAAACTGTTGCATAACTCAGTAGAAATCCCATAAAAAAGTAATTCTCAGGCAAAGGTAAAATCACAACTCTCTTAATCAGATACCTACACAAGGCATGGTTCTGGGTAACCATGGACTCACTACTTGAAAACATATTAGTCATACTAGGGAATACAATAGGATTGGAGGCCTGTTCCTAACTGTGGTGCAAAAAGTGGGCAAAAGAAGAGAATGAGTCCGGGCTTCAAATTCCCAGTTCAAGATTTTCATAAATATCCTGAAAAATTCTCTATCTGAAAAACAACAAACCACCTCACCCAAATCTTTATCTCCTAGAGCTTCATGCCTGGGATTTCTAAAAACCAGAGTCTCATACAGTGAGGGGTTGAATTCCAACTCAAGTTGAATCCCCAATTTATCAGAGTATCTAATGCAAGTAAATTGTTGGGAAAGAATGAGGTCCTGATCATTGGAATAGGGGCAGGTGGGGGTATCCTAAGGAAGCTATAAATCTTGAACCCTTAAACTCTGCTGAGTCCTCTTTGTCCCCTAGGTACACTCCTTTTATCCATGCCTGAGGAGGTTAGCCTTTCTTTGCCTTGAAAACCCACCATGGCCTCCCCTGAGATAGAAGCCTTTTAAGACGTTGCTGGTTTTCCTTGAGGCCCATCCTTGGCGTCTCTCTTTGTTTCTAGATCTAGACTTAAGTCCTAGAGGCCACAAAGGTTGTGTGACTCACATCAAAGCACACTATATATGAAAAAAATTCATCATTGTTCCAATGTATACAGACAAAAATATGAAGAATATGTATGGAGATGGATTTTAAGGATGTGATAATGGATGGTAAGGATGTTAATGGTGGGAGAAAATAAAGTTGCATCATGTTTAATTTCTTGGTATGAGCCTAAGAAGAGATTCTGGGTACAAAGATTTAGTTTAATAGGTTTCAAAAGGGCTCTATTAGTTTGATTGGCTAACACATGAACCTGAAGGTAGCCTACACCAAAAGTTGAAATGCTACAAGTTCTTTGTTAAGTTATAGAGGAAGGTATCCAAAACCTTGGGGAGACTGGAATATTAGAGTGAATTTATCATGTAAGATCCACTTATCAACCCTGGGAGAGCTCAGGGAACATATGTTTCACCATTATGAGAAGTGAATTTGTGACGGAAGCCTCACATTTTTTTTTCTTTTTAAAGATTTTGTTTTTAAGTAATGTCTACACCCAGTATGGGACTTGAAATCACACCCCTGAAACCAAGAGTCACATACCCCACCAATAGAGCCAGCCAGGTGCCCCATGGGAACCCCACATCTTTGAAGATCTCTGTGAATGCATTTCTATGTAGGTCAGAAATTATAGTGAGACAGCTACCAAATAATGGGGGTCCCTAAACAGAATGGGGTAATTGGATCCCATAGTGGCAAGGACCCAGTGGTAGCACATAATTGCCAGACAAGGTAGATGTGACTGTTGTAAATGGATGCCAGAGTCAAAGCAAGTAATCAGAATAGTCTAACTTGTAGAAACTTAGTGCATTTGGCTGGTTGATCATGGTGTCCCAAGCAAAGAAATAAATGGTGAATTTATTCCTACCTGGTCTATCTAAGAGAAGGGGTTCTAGGTTGTGAACTCAACTTGATTTACCAAAGCATAGAGTTACTGCCCCTCAATCAATTCTCAAACTTGAGCAAGTTTATTTATTTATTTTTTATTTTTTTTTTTTAAAGATTTTATTTATTTATTTGACAGAGAGAAATCACAAGTAGATGGAGAGGCAGGCAGAGAGAGAGAGAGGGAAGCAGGCTCTCCGCTGAGCAGAGAGCCCGATGCGGGACTCGATCCCAGGACTCTGAGACCATGACCTGAGCCGAAGGCAGCGGCCTAACCCACTGAGCCACCCAGGCGCCCTTGAGCAAGTTTAAAGAAACAGAACCCTTAGAAGGAAGAAGAGGCCAGGTCCCCTCAAGGAAGGACCCTGCTATATTGACAAAAATATATACTGTTGATCTTACTTTCACCTTCCCCAAAAGGAAAGTGACTATATTTTGGGAAAGGAAAACAATTCCCCCAGTTCCAATGTGTAATTGGAATATATATACTCAGCACCTGACATAGTCCCCACATAGGCTCCCTGACTTGTGGCATAAGAGCTTTAATGATAAGAAAGACCTGCTTCAACTTCTAAAACGAGTGAGACATCACCTAGTGGGACTCTTTGGGTTTGTGAGGCCACTTTTGTGAGTAATTTGAAAAACTGCAAGTTCTGAATACAACCAGAATAAAAGAAGGCTCTACAAAACCAGGCCTGCCCAAAATGGCTCTGACACTTAGGCCATATGACTTAGTAGATCCAATAGTGCTTGAGGTGCCAGTGGCAGGTAGATATGATATTTGGAGTCTTTACAGAGCCCTATGATGAATTACATCTCAGACTCCTAGAATTTTGGAGCAAAATTCTGTTATTTTGGGTGGAAAACTATTTTCTTTTTGAGAAAGAGCTTTTGGCTTACTATTAGAGCTTACTACAGACTGAACACTTAACTATGAACCACCAAGTTACCATATGAACTGAACTGCCCATCATGAATTACATGTGATCTGACCTGCTAAGCCATAAACATGGCATGCACAGCAGTACTCCATCATCAAATGGAAATGGTATATATAAATTGAGCTTGAGCAAGCACTAAAGGCACAAGTAAATTGCATGAGGAAATGACCCAAATGCCCATGACCCCTACTTATGCTGCATTACTGTCTCTCTCCAAACCTATACTTATGACCAGAGGGACAGTTGCCTATGAATAACTGATGGAGAAACAGGAAACTGGATGCTGGTTTATAGATGGTTCTGCACACTACTCAGACACTTTCTAAAAATGGGCAGCTATACTGCTGTAGCCACTTTCTGGACATCCCTAAAGGAAACTGGTGAAGGAAAATTCTCCCAGTTGACAGATTTTTCAACAATGCACCTGAGGTTTATTTTTCCTGGAAGAAGAAAAGGCCACATGTATGATTGTATATCAACATATATGCTGTGGCCAATGATTTGGCTGAATGGGAAGGGACTTGAAAAATAAGATAATATATAAATTATTGACAAGCAAGTCTTGGGAAAAGTTGTATGAATACATCTCTTTGAGTAGGAAATGATATGATGAAATTTCTGTCCCATGTGAATGCTCATGAAAGGGTAGTGCCAGCAGGGGATGGTTTTAATAATGAAGTGAATAGAATAACCTATTCTGAGATCCCCTTCAGCTTCTTTCCCCAGCTACTTATATCATTATCTAATTGACTCATGAACAAGATGACTGTGGCGGTAGGGATGGAGACTATGCATGGTCTCAGTGCATTTACTTCCACCCCCCAGGGCTGACCTGACTTACAGTCATTGCTACTCAGACATGGCTGGGTATTCAAATCGACAACAACAGAAACCAATACTTAGTCCCTGATATAGCACTATTCCCTAGGGTGATCTGCCACTTACCTGGTGGCACATGGGTTTCATTAGAATGCTTCTATCATGGAGACCCAGTGCTTTTCTCTTAATGGAATAGACACTGAATTTGGATATAGATTTGCTTTCCAAATACCCATATACCATCACAAAACCCTTAAAAGTGGGGAAAAAAAGGAGATGAAAAGGCCAGGGTAATACCATGTGGGAATATCCTATAATTGCTTCTTTTGAACATGGAGAAAAGAGGCAATGAGCCAAGGAATGTAGGGGCTTCTAGAAGCTGAAAAAGGCAGAGCAATGGATAATCTTCAGAGCCTCCAAAAAAGGAATGCAGCCCTGCTTACACACACCTTAGTTTGAACCCAAAGAGATCTGTGTTATACTTCTGACTGCTGGAACTGTAAGTTCTAAATAAGTATGTTGTTTAAAGCCACAGTAGTTGTACTAATTTGTTAAAGCAAAAAAGCAAAAATAGAAAACTAATGCATTGTTCACTTAGAAGTTATTACCAACTATATATATGTATATATGTGTGTGTATATATATATATATAGTTTTACATACATAAACATCTATATTTATATCTATGTATCTTATCTATCTATCCATCTATCCATCCTTTGAAAATGGGCACTGTGTCATGTTCTTTTTTGTATAAATCAAGGTCTAGCACAATGCCTGTTCCGTAGTAGGCAATCATGCCTTCGGCTGCATAAGAGAATGGAGAGCTCAATACTTTCATCTTTAAGATATAGGCTGCCAAAGCTGCTTATAAATATTATTATACAGAAGTTGCTTCCATCTTACTTTTTTCCCCTTCTTTTCTCACCCCCTTGCAACTCCATTTTGCAATAAATCTGGATTTCTTCTGTATTTTTTATTGGGAAGACGCTTAATCAATCGCAATATATCAGACTGAGCAATGAAATAATCTAGGGGTACCTGGGTAGATCTGTCAGTTAGGCATCCAGCTCTTGGTTTTGGTTCAGGTCATGATCTCAGAGTTGTGAAATGGAACCCCAAGTTGGGCTTTGCACTCAGCAGAAATTCTGCTTGAGATTCTCTGCCTCTCCCTCTGCCCCTCCCCCACTCAGTCTCTCTCTCTCTCTCTCTCTCTCTCTCTCTCCCTGTCTGTCTCTGTCTCTTTCAAATAAATGAATGAATGAATGAATGAATGAATGAATAAATAAATAAATAAAATCTAAAAAGAAAAGAAAGAATCTAATAATGCAATTTCACATTTTTGGATATTTACTATATCTAGTTTTTGTGTGTGTGTGAATTCATTTAATCTTTTTCCAAATGACTTAGTGTTTAGTTTCCTCAAAGTTTTCTAGCTGACTTGGCTGCCTTCATTAATTAGTCCATTTATTCCACAGCCTTTGAATACTGATTTTGTGGCAGATGCTGTCCTCAATTCAGAGAGCACAGCACCTAACACAGTGTTCAGTGCAAGGTCGCTGTCCCATTTCACATTGCCATATTCATTTCTTATACTGTGCCCCCTGAAGCCTCTGATCCAGGTACTATTTCTCTCTCTCTCTCTCTCTCTCTCTCTCTCTCTGTGTGTAGACAGAATTCAAGGCTGCTTAGATTATTCTTTACTTAATAGAAGTCTTCACTGTGGCTACATTCTGAAGAATATTCCTTAATTAGGTAATAAGCATGTTACTTCATTGTTAAAACAAAGAGCTCTGCATGTATGTAATAATGGTTTTTAATTATAATCAGAATTGTCTGCCAGGCATTAATCAATACAGTCCTTGGATATAAAAAGCAAGAGGGAAAAGCAGAGAATCTTCAAGAGAGTGAAAGAAATAATCATTAAATGTTATTAGATCAATGACCATGGGAAGCTCATTCTTTGTATAATAGCTGATGTTTCAAACACATATTGATTCACCTTTGTAACAATTATGTTGGATGCAGGGGCAGGGGCAAGTCCTGGAATAGAGAATCAACAAATCTCAGGCATCTCTTCATGCCTCAAAAGACACATAAGTGTCAAATGTTCACACTTGGATGGGCAATCTGTTCTCCAACTGGCTGGAGGGGGAGCTTTGCTTTGATACACTCTGCCTTATGTGGTTTGTTTAATCATTCATGGCAAAATATCTGATGCTAATGTTTCTGTTGCTTACCTTCAGCCCTTCAAATTAATATTAGCTGTATCACAGATCCTTTCCCTTTGGATGCTTAGCCTCTTTAGACAAGCTTACTGCAGAAGCCATCCTTCCTACATTATTTATTAAAGCATGATAAGGTAAAGTAATTACATTATCAGATATCTCTGTCGTATTTGAGCAATAAGGCACCATAATAATAGTATAAGACATCTTGGAAGGAAGATATAATTACCACAAGGCAATCACACTCCTGGGGATTATAGGAGCTTGGATACATGTCTTCCCTATAATGCCCTAAGGATGTGATTATCTCAAGAAGAGAGAGAGAGAAAGAGAGAAACCCAGTGAATAATGTTGTATTCTGCTCTACAAAACTTATAGGAAAGGGCAAAAGTGTATTTCATATGAGTATGTGATGTGGCTGTTTAGAATATTTGAACAGCAGTTTCAAATGAGCTGAACTATTTGTAGAAGTTAACCTGTCTCTTCAGGAATCAAGTAGGCCACTCTAAGTCATTTTGTAAAGCCAGATTGAGCTCAGAGATGCATTAGAATTTTAGCTTGCTTTAAATGTTAGGAAAGTGGTTTGATGGGGCTACTAATTTCTAGCTGGCTCAGTGCATTAAGCTTTCTATTCTCTTGCTAGCTGGTAAGGTGTAGACTCATCATTCAGGCTGCTATTGACATTTCTTGCCTGGTGGCACCAAAATGGAAAACAAAGAGGTGTTTTTAAATTATCCCACCAAATCTGACGAAACCATGTTTCAGTTGTGGTTAAATTGAATTTCCAGGCTGAAAGAAGAGTAAAGAATGAGTAAAGCAAATGTCAACCAGCCTGGGGTCACATCTACATCCTGAATGCTCTGCGAGAACTCAACCAAGTCTTTTATAACTAAACCAATTGAAGAATTTTCTGATCTACAAGAATTAAAAATAAATATTTCCAAAAATTTGCATTAAGATTTTTTTCTGAAGAGTATTCTTCAGGGACTTAAGATAGAACCCCAAGATAAATTACTGGAATTAACTTTTAAACCTTATCACAAAAGCATTTTAATCAGCAAAAGCTAGAGCCTTCTGTAACAAAAGATATTCAGGTAAAAAATGGAAATTCTGTTAAAAATGGGCTTTTGATCAAATAATGTGAAACATCTGGCTAGACAGAAATGTCTAGCTGTTGACTGATGACTTCATTCTGGAGACATGTTCTGTGACACCAACACACCTAACAAGGTAAATGTTTTAGTGCACTATTTTTGTTTGGAATACTTGTAAAATTTCAATGTCTAAAAATCACATAAAAATTCAGTAGCTTTATTGAGTTGACTTATTTAAGTGTCATCTAGATTCAGATATCATGTGGATTTGGCATCATGCAATATCACTCAGAATCATACTTATCTATTATGTATAAAGCATGGGTTCATTGAGCAGTGAAAAAAGAAAGAAATTGGAGCACAGGGAATCCTGAACAAGGGAGACTCATTAAATCTCTGTGATTGAAGAGTTTCAGCTGTGATGAGATCTCATTTCTGGTGTATTTGGGTCTTGAACTAGGTGCTGAGAACACAGTAGGAAATTAGACATTGCCCTTGCCCTGAAGAAGATCAACATCCTATTTATTTCTCTTTTATTCTTTAGTTCTCACTGCATGTCAAATTCTTTATATGAATAAATTAATCTAAATTTGCACAACAAGTCTATGCCATAGTTATTATTATCTTTATTTCAAAGGTGAAGAAATTGAGGTGGAGATAGTTAAAGTAATGTGTTCAAGGTCACACAACCCAGAAGTCAAGTATGGGACACTGAACTGACCCAAGTGGATCTGGAACTCATATTTTAACCACATATAACCTATATGCTTCAAGTTAAAGAATAGATGTTCAAATTAAGATGGGAACTAAATTGTTTCAGGTGTATGATAAACATATATAAAAAACACAATGGGGGAACCACACTCAATTTTATAGTGAGTGAATGGAGAACCAGATTTATAAAGGAAATAATTATATTTCCTGAATCACAATTTACAAATTGGTAGATAGAGGATAGGAAAATATATAGTTTTGACTTCACTATGACATTTCATTTAAAACAGGTTAATAGTATCATCACACAAATAAATATAGTTTGTGTCATGGTCCTAAGCCTTCACTTTCTGATGAGTGGATGATATAAAAACTGAAAGTTTACTGTGCACTACCAGAATCCTTTCCATTAAGGATTATTATAAAAAGGGAATCACAAACCAGCTACAAATTCTGAGACTTTACAACCAAGACAACTCAGGAATGTGTCATAGGTTGCATTACTAGCACAATATTTTTTAATGATGGATTTTTGCACAATAGAGTCAGACCCTTTTGCAAATGTCAATAAGTGGTGTAAAATTAACTGTGGACCCTCATATTAGGGGCAAGAAAAGGTACTTTTTCATTTGTGCATTTAATGAAGACTATGTACTGCTATGTATATCAGGCTAAATCCTATAAATGAAACTGGAATAAAGGTCCATCAAGGCCTTAAAATTATTAATTCCCCATTTTAGAGGCCAAAGAAGAAATGAGGATAGGGCTGGGATGGAGGATATTTTGAAAGGGGTAATTAGCACCAGGATTGCCCTGCTTCAATGAGAAGAGGGCTTGAGAAGGAGATGGAATATCAACATTGTCACTTGCTGAAGAAAGGTAAACGAAAGTCCAAAATCTGCTGTGGTGATTGAGTGGTGACTGACAATCTAGACAAAAACTTCCAGGATATCTTAGGTACAGAATCAAGATCATTATACTTAATTGATGCAGTGGGGCTGACTCTCAGGAAGAAGGATGGGTATCCCAGGGCAATGGTTTTGTGAAAAATGTTGAACAAATAAATCCAGCTAGATTTGACTTCCTCGGATTATTGAATAAATAAATAAGTAAATGGGTAACTTAAATCTATACCATGGCGGTTTTGTTGCAAGCTTAATTTCTTTTTTATTTTTTAAGATTTTATTTATTTATCAGAGAGAGAGAGAGAGAGAGAGAGAGAGAACAAGCACACAAGCAGGGGGAGGGAGCATCAGGCAGAGGGAGAAGCAGGTTTCCTGCTGAGCAAAGAGCCCAATGCGGTATTCGATCCCAGAACTCTGGGATCATGACCAGAGCTGAAGGCAGATGCCTAACTGGCCGACCCCGGGGCATCCCAACAAGCTTAATCTTTTTTTAAAGATTTTATTTATTTATTTGACATAGAGATCATAAGTAGACAGAGAGGCAGGCAGAGAGAGAAGGGGAAGAAGGCTCACCACTGAGTAGAGAGCCTAATGTGGGGCTCAATCCCAGGACTCTGAGGTCATGACCTGAGCCAAAGGCAGAGGCTTAACCCACTGAGTCACCCAGGTGCCTCAACAACAAGCTTAGTTTTTATTTATTTTTTATTTTTTAAAAAGATTTTATTTATTTTTTTGACACACACAGAGAGAGAGATCACAAGTAGGCAGAGAGGCAGGCAGAGAGAGAGGGGGAAGCAGGCTCCCTGCTGAGCAGAGTGTGATGCGGGGCTTGATCCAGGACATGGGATCATGACCCAAGCCGAAGGCAGAGGCTTAACCCACTAAGCCACCCAGGCAGCCCCGAACTTAATTTTTAAAAGAATTCTGAAGGATAAGTTCTTTTCTTCCCTTCAAATTCCAGTAAGAGATCTTTTGTCATGATTACATGAATATACACATTTCCAGGTACATTAGGATACTTAATAGGCTGTATTTGGTGGGGGGGAGACTACCTTCTGAAGTTTGTAATAAGAGAAAGGATCATTCCAAAAATATATTAAGTATTCATAATATGTAAGGCAAACTGCTAAGTTTTATAAGAAATATGAAGATGCTTACTTACTTCTATGATTTATTTACTGTCCACCATTTCTTTTTTTTTTTTTTTTTTTTTTTTTTTTATGTTTTTATTTATTTATTTGACAGAGAGAGAGGCAGGCAGAGAGAGAGAGAGAGAGGGAAGCAGGCTCCCTGCTGAGCAGAGAGCCCGATATGGGACTCGATCCCAGGACCCTGAGATCATGACCTGAGCCGAAGGCAGCGGCTTAACCCGCTGAGCCACCCAGGCGCCCCCTGTCCACCATTTCAATATGGGTGTGGCCACTGGTAGTCTTGGCTTAATACAGGGATTTTCTATTATGCCCTTACCCGCAGGGCTTAGCTTTTGTCTGCAGTGCTCCACGGAGCAAAGACCAAAGCTCACTTGCACCAGCATTCATGTTAAGTAGGTGCCTCACTATTTCAGATTTGCAATACTTCTTTTGGGTTCCTAAAATTTTATTGCTTTCTAGCCAGTTTGTGGATAAGCAGTTTATTTAAAAATGTTAATAGTCGTGAGAGTGAAGATGATCCAGTTAACTAGTTACCCATGCTATGTTAAACAGAAAACCATACCAACATTCTTAGATTTCATTGAAATGTTTGTTATTTGGAGTTCTCAGGGATTAATGCATATCTTTATTTATTTGAAACTGTGGTTATCTATCATCCGTCTATCCATCCCGTCTACTTCACCAGCATTCCGGCTCTTTGTTAGCCAGGATAATGGGAAAGAAGGGCAGAAGAGTGTCTTGGATCACCTCGAATCAAGGCCAAAACAAGACTAAATTCTTGAACAAATATTCTTTATGTAAATGGAATTAAGTAAGATAACATGCAATATTTTGGAATACAATAAAGTCTCTAAAGACTTACTATAATTAAGGTTACAAGTACACAAATAAGAAGACAATAATCAAGGGACACAAATATCACACTAATTGCTTGATTAAAAAATGGCTAAAAACATAATATCTGTTAGAATAAGCTGAAATGTTCCTTCTTTGTAAATAATAGCCTGATAAACAGTGACAGTGAAATGCAGCAGTAAACCAAATATCAATGTCTATATCAGGCTTTATTTTTTTTTTTTTTTCTGCAACCTCTAGCAGCTCAGTCTTTTTCCCACAAGGAAAAGCACTAGAAGTTAAGCAATTCCACACTTCCAGAAGCTAGAGCGCTCTGAAAGTACAATCCAAAATCTAGTCCCCTTTAGGATAATACTCCTTAAGACTGAAGAACCAGAAAAGAATTTTCTGAATTTCTGTTAAGCAGATAGGAAATACATCCAATCATCCTTCTTCTTCACCCCCTGAGAGATGATAGGAGAGAGGAAAAGTACAAGAGAGAGGAAAAAGTACAAAAATCAAGGAAGATTTTTGGTGTCCATTTGTGTGATTTTTAGGTATTTGAATATTTTTATTACATTTATTAGCATTTCACTTAGTTTATTGATTAAATTATTTTTAATTTGGGGGTTTGTTCTTTTGGTTTGTTAAGTATATATGGAAAATTAGATATTGGCAATGGAATGTAAAGTTTTCATTGTAATTGTACTAACTAAAGATTAGACAACATCTCTAAGGCTAGATAGTTAAAGAGACATCCAGACACAGTTCCCATTATTACTTTGTATCCAATGTCTTAATTAATTCTTTATTTAAGATGTGTACATTGGTACTGAACAGTTAGAGATTTTTAACACTTATGATTCTTAGAAAACCCAGAGATACTGGTTAAATCATATATAATTACATATATATATTATTATACATATGTATATTACATATATTATATGTATAGTAATATACATACATATATGTATATTAATAAAATATATGCTGATGTTTTCATACCAGAAGAAAAAGCCTTATGGAATTACAAATGCCTTATGGAGGAACCAGTGTAACTTCCTGTATGCATGGATTCCTTCCCTATAGAACGGGTTGCAATGAAGTATGGATGAGAAGGAATCCTACACCAGTTAAGTCACTGTGTATCTGACCAGGAATCTGTCAAAGATTTCCAGGATCTTAAAGCTTTTATCCCATCTCACTCACCCATGATTAAAATTCTCAAGAAATTTGGATCTGTGCTCAATTTCCTTTGAGTAATCTTATTCTAGATTTTTATGAGCCTCTTTTCCTTTAAAATGAATCAAGTGTCAGACCCACAACTATATGGTCAACTAATTGGCACAATAGGAAGAAGAATAGTCTCTTCCACAAATGGTGTTGGGAAAACTAGACAGCATTGTGAAAAAGAATGAAACTAGACCACTCTCTTACACAATACACAAAAATAAATTTAAAATTGTTGAAAGACCTAAATGTGAGAGAGGAAACCACCAAAATCATAGAGGAGAACATAGGCAACAACCTCTTTGACCTTGTTCACAGCAACTTCTTAGTAGACATGTCTCCAGAGGCAAGGGAAACAAAAGCAAAAATGAACCATTGGAACTTCATCAAGTTTAAAAGCTTCTGCACAGTAAAGGAAACAATCAACAAAATTAAAACACAACCTACAGAAGGAAGAAGATATTTACAAGTGACATATCTGATAAGGGGTTAGTATCCAAAATATAGAAAGGATTTATAAAATTCAACACCCAAAAAACCCAAATGATCTAGTTAAGAAGACGTTAGACGTTTTTACAAAGAAGACATCCAGATGGCTAATAGACACATGAAAAGATGCTCCACATCACTCATCATCAGGAAAATACAAATCAAAACCACAATGAGATACCACCTCACACCTGTCAGATAGCTAAAATTAACAATACAGGAAACAACAGATGGTGGTGAGGATGCAGCAGAAAGGGGACCCTTCTTGCACTGTTGGTGGGAATGCAAACTGGTGCAGCCACTCTGGAAAACAGTTTGGAGAGTCCTCAAAAAGTTAAAAATAGAGCCACCTTATGACCCAGCAATTGTACTACTAGGTATTTACCCAAAGGATACAAAAATACAGATTTGAAGGGGTGCATATACCCCCATGTTGATAGCAGCATTATCAACAATAACCAAACTATGGAAAGAGCCCAAATGCCCTTCGACTGATAATGGATAAAGAAGATATGGTGTATATATGATGCGATATTACTCAGCTATCAAAAAGAATGAAATTTTTCCATTTGCAAATATGTGGATGGAACTATAGAGTGTTATACCAAGTGAAAGACAAATACCATATAATTTCACTCATATTTAGAATTTAAGACACAAAACAAATGAACATAAGGAAAGGAAATAAAAGAGAGAGGGAAGCAAACCATAAAAGACTTAACTAGAGAGAACAAATTGAGGGCTGATGGAAGGATGTCGGTGGGGGATGGGCTAAATGGGTGATGTGCATTAAGGAGGACACTTGTGATGAGAACTAGGCATTCTATGTAATCGACGGATCACTAAATACTACTCCTGAAACCAAGATTACAGTATATGTCAACTAAACTAGAATTTAAATAAAAAATTTGAAACAAACAAAACAATGAATCAAGCGTCTACAAGCAGTGCTGAAACAAATAAGAATTTGTTTTAAACAGATCAGAATTGGCCAGAGGGCCCAGAGTTGAGGAGAAGCAAATGTGGGCAAGAGGAATAAAAGGCAGAAACCTAAGGCAAACCTTCCACATTTAGCCTAGTGGTTCTCCCTGATTCTGTCTTGTAAACACCTGGGGATTTGAAAAAAAAAAAAAAAAAAACTGATCCCCAGGCCCTTTTTCCTGAAGGGAGTATTTTCTTTTTTCTTTTTTTTTTTTCTTTTTCATTTTTCATTTTTTTAAAATTATTTATTGGGAGCATTTTCAATATGTCACACAGATGTTTCTGATACATAGCTGGAAGGAGAATAACCGATTCACATACTGAATCCTGGTTTCTCCTCATGTAAGCCAAACAGCTTGGCATTTATTTCCACTCCACACAGTGAGCTTTATCTAGAGTCCTCTAACCACTTTAATAAGTATTTCAAGTAAAATAAATTTGATGCATTTCATCTGAGAGAAAATTACTTTTTCCCCCAAGCAATGCTCCTCAGGAAGCAGCAAGGTTGGTAAAAGTGTGAAGTGTGGGAACATCACCAAAGGCTTGTAGTACTGCCCCGTCACTGAAGTGGAAGGAACCAACTGACACAATTCCACAGGAACTCCAGCATGGGCTCTTTTCCCCCAGCTGCCCAAAGCTGAGGAAGTAGCTGAAATACACAAGTCCTTGGATCCCCCAACACACACCTATAACAAAACCCTAGGGGTTTTTAATCCTTTGTAACAAAGGACAAGAAAGAAAAAAGAAAAAAAAAAACATAAATGAATCTGACAACACAGGTTTTAAAGATGGCAGATGTTCAATACAACAACCACTGCACAAGTATTCATCAAACCAACGCTAATGTTTTAACAGGTAAAATGTTCTCATTAAACTCTAATAAAAGTCTTCTCCCTGAAAGAAGTAAAACCATTTTTATCTGCCCAAGTCTTCAGGGAAGAGTCTTTTATCAGCATCAACCTTCTAATTCAGCTACTCCACAGAGAAATCTAAAATTCTAAAGCACTATTTTTTCCTGTGAATGCTTTTTTTTTCTCCTTAGAATTTATTTTTACATGTTGAAGACAATAATATGGTGCAAAGGTAGTTGGAAGCCTTTAAGAATGGTCTGTTATTATTAAGCATTGTCTATAATTAATATCAATTAGAATCTATTAAATTTAATAGACTTTGAGTTATTGAGTTTAATTCAATTTCAATAAATTTCAATTAAGTATAATTTGTTTCCATTACTTTTATTAATTTCAGTCACTATCAATTACCTTCAATTAATTTAATTTACTGGCAATATATGTTCAGGTAATTCCCTATTACTTTCAATTAGTTTCTATTCATTTCAGTGGGCTTCCTTGGCTGCTAACTGATTTCATAATAATAAATGTGAAGCTGTAATATAGTTTCTATATACTACTATCATACAAACTAATTAGCTCCACATTCCAACCTACCATAACACAATTAAACCACTACTCAATCTACATACAATCTGTACTCACCTCTACCCATTTTCTCCTCAGGTTCATATGTCTGAGAAGCCTGGACTACTATAGAGAGTCTGACGCTTGCAAAGATGTCAGATCAGTCAAATGATTCATTGCTCAGTTATATCTGTATTGCATATAGAACTTCGCTAGATGTTGGAGGTAATCCAGGTAAAAGAGTACATTTAGAAGATTACAATAGGATTTCCCAGAATCAAGCACACTGATGTTTGAAGGAAGGGGCTAGATGTTCCTTGTTCACTATGGTGCTCATAGTGTGAACATAATGCTTCACAGGGTAGGTATTCAAGAATTTGCGATTCTTTTCTGGGGTTGTCAGTAAAGTTAGTGTTGAGGTAGAGAAATCAGGATAATCAAGGCAAATTCTGAATCACACAATTAATTATGAACATGCCCTCTCTCTATGGAAGAAAAAAAACCACTGATAAAATGATCAAATATTAGCGCTAGAGGAAAAGAAAACAGGGATATTGTAAACTAACATTATTCTGCAGTTGAAGTTTTTAATGTCAAATAAGTGATGCAATGTGTGTATTATATTACTAACTCTATAGCATTGACATTAAAAAAGCAATCAACATACAGCTTTTCATAGTTTGCAGAGAACTTTAGCCTGGTAACACATTTCATACACCTAACAACTCTGTGTGAGAGGGTGCAAATTTTATCTGCACCGAGAAACTATCATATTCAGGTGAAATGGTTTATTCAATTTTGGACATCTAGAAAATGGTAGGGTTTGGGCAAAACGAGGTCATAATAATGAAAAGAAAAATCCAGACCTAGGGTAACTTTTGAGGGACCCAATTTAGGTAGAGAAGTGGTTCATATTTATAGGTAAAAAATCCTGCCTACTTACCTCAAAAGAATATGTTCTTTTGGTCTGAGCTATGCAAAGTAGACACCTATGTGCCCGGGAGAGACTCACAGAACAAATGACTCACTTACTAGGCTCTCTGTTCTCCACTCAAGACTCCCTTCGAAAAATGTACCTGTCTGAATGGAAGTGTCTGGATGTGTGACAGCTGGATAAAACAGGGAGCATGAATGGAACATAACACCCTTCCAGGGGAGGGCCAGTTGCCTGCAGGAGAAGATGACTTTGAGCAGGTTTCTTTGGCAGCAGGGCAGTGCTCCAGCCCAAGAGGATTTGGCTCACTCCCAGCACATCTCTGGCAGTAAACTCCGAGTGAGAAAAGAGGGGAGGAATTCAAGGCTGAATCCAAATCAAGTTGCCAGAGCCCTTCAGCTAAGATGTGGGAAGTCCTGGGAAGGAAACCAGTGACTTTAAAATCAAAAGGAAAATTGGCTGAAGGGAATGACAGAGTCATTGGAAATAAGACTGAAGGAATCTCAGCGTGGTACCAACCCACTGGCAGGGGTGACCCTTCCCCCTAGTAGCTTGCCAAAAATAAAATGGAGACAGAAAGCCTGATGCGGGGCTCGATCCCAGGACCCTGGGATCATGACCTGAGCCAAAGGCAGAGGCTTTAACCCACTGAGCCACCCAGGCGCCCCTATACTTCTTTTATATTATACATTATATTTATATTAAACATTTTATATTATACTTCTCTATACCCATCCTAATCTAATATAATAAATATTTCTGTAAATGTTTAGTGAGTGTCTTTGTTACTTCCTGGGACAAATTGTCTTCCCCATCTAACTATTCCATGCAATTCATACTTCATGCTGTGTTCTCTTCCATGGTGTCCCACCCCCAACTCCCACATATCTAAATGCTACTCCTCTCCCAAGGCCCGCTAAAATCAAGTGTTAAAAGTAACTTTCGAGAAACCTTTTTCACCACTATCAGTGAACTCCAATGCAAAGAATATTATCAAACGTTTATTGAGCTCCTAGTATATGCCGAGCAAATGAGAATGAAACTATTCCTTTTCCCCTGGTAATGAAATGGTAAGATCCTAGGGAATTCTCTCACACGTTGACCTACAAAGAATGAGGGTCTTTTGGTTTTGTTTTGTTTTTCCCAGACCTGCCATGGTACTTATAGTCTCCAGAACCCCATTTAAGATTTATAATTCTAACATTTGTGTATTTTACATTTATAAAGTGCACTCATATCCAATGTCTTATTTAGCCATACACTAACCTGTGTGTTTTTCTAAGTATACCTTGTGAATACATCCCTTAGTTAGACACTAAAAATAGAAGCTATGGCCCTTCATTTTCTTTACACTTGAGTATGTACAGTATCTAAAAGATGCTCAATATAGACTTACTATCTGTACCCACTACCAGCTGAGTGGGCTAGTCTGGAAGAATGGATCAACAGATATCTTTCCAATTCATTTCAAAGCACTGTGCTAAATGCTTCAATCCTGTGCAAAAATCTGAGGTCTCTTAAGTTGAAATGATATAATATCCAGAGATAAATGAAGTATAGGGATTATAGGTATATATATATATATATATATATATATATATATATTTCTTAAAATACCTATATATTATATACCTCTATGTTATATAGGTATAGGTATATTTCTTTTAAATTATCTTTCAAAATCATTTAATATTCTCTCTCTCTTTCTGGTAATTACTCTTTCTTCAGACTTCTACCATGTCATCCACTGAGCCATATTCAGTTCTGTATTTGTTTTCATTATTCCAGAAATATTTATTTTATTGCCCTCTCTAGAGTTTACTAAACTCAAAGCTTACATTAACACTTTTTTGCTTTAACCTTCCCATACTGACAACCGCATTAAGAAATTTACAATCTCGTGCAGACAGGACCAGTTGATCAGTGGTTCCATCAATTCTGTTAAATTCTGGATTTCTTAATATAATAACTGGAGTCCGTGTTATAAAACCTTTGAGTTACTTTCTAAATATTCATTTTATTTCCATGTATGTTATGTTGTTAAGTTTCTGAAAGTATAGGTTTGTTAGGTCTTTCAGGAGCATGGTTTCTTTCTTGTATGGGATGAGAGTAGATTCCCATGAAATTATCAGAGCCAAAAAATAGGCGGAGAATTTCTTGCATCAATTAACACAGATCAAATAAATGAAAAAGTATAACACTGACCTTCAAATAAGAGACCAAAACAAGAGACAAAAAGTGAAGTGTGTCAGTGACCTATAAGTTTTGAACCCAGAGAGGTCCTTTGATTTGTTAGAGAAATTTAAGATAGTACTCACAATATGAAGAAAGATGGTCAGAGAAAAGCTGACAAGCAAGAAACTAGAGATGCCAAGACATTATATGAACCCTTGAGCCAAGATATCAGTTACCTTAGTATTAGAAACCTGCACTTTACAAGCCTGACTGTCTGTGGTAATTGTCTTCTTTCTATTATTCTTTGGTATTGAATCAAGTTTATATTTATGTTTCTCCCCACCTTTCTACTTTCTACTGGAGCTCATTTTAATTGTAATCATAGAAACATAGCAAGAGGTGCATGTTCTTTCTCAATCTAGACGTTATTTTTTTAAAGATTTATTTATTTATTTCAGAGAGTGTGAGAGCTTGAGCAGGGGGAGAGAGAGAGAGAGAGATTTTCAAGCAGACTCCCTGCTGAGCATGGGGCCTGACACAGGGCTCAATCTCAGAACCCTGAGATCATTACCTGAGCTGAAATCAAGAGTCATTATCCAGCTGACTGAGCCACCCAGGTGCCCCTCAAACTACAGTTTTAAAGGTAGAAAAGGAGCAATGTCTTCCTGAAGAGTGTTCTAGTAGGTAACAGTAGAAATCATAGTGAGGGAACCTGAAAGAGAAAGGGAACAAGATGAGGAGGCTGAAGGTTATTTATGAAGACCCTCCTGTTTACCTAGACTGCCTTTGACCACCATTGGAGAAGAGTGGGTATGTTTAATATGGGGAGCTTACCACTCATGGAGCCTTCTGCAGCCTTTTAAACAAAATGAGTTTATGTATGATATAAAATGGATGGTAGAAACATACATAGAAACATTAAATGTTAATGGTTCCTTTTTGTGTGTTTATAAACCTGGAGGTATGGTTTACTGTAACACGTTCTCAGATGGCCTCCTTACCTTCTGGTGCTCTCTTCTAGAGTCATTTCAGCAAAAAGTTGGCAGACTAATATTCATTAACAGGGCTTTTGTCATGTCACTGCCAAAATCATAGATTTTCATTTGGCCTTATTTCCTGCCATTTTACTTCTAAAAACTCTACTAGGCTTATTGGGTCTTTCCCTCCTGGTCATCTATCCATTGATTATCACCTCTGAAGTCACAGATCTGCCTGTTCTTTCTCAGTCCTACATCTTTCCTCACCTTCCTAATGCCCTCTCTTCCACTCTGGTTTCTCAAGCTATCTGTAGCTTCTAAAACAATGCAAAAACTTACTCCATCTTGAAGCTGCTGATAAATTTACAGCCTTCCATTCTTGAGACTATCCTTACAAGCACAGATTCTAAAGCACTGGTATCATTATGCCATGTTGAACTGAAGACTGCCCCAAGGGGTGGCCTCGATTTATGTACTATCTGCATACTCTTCAAACCATAACAACAATGAACAGACAGCAGAAAGCCTCTTAGTGTCTTGTGAAATACCTGCTTACCCTCATTTCAAGAAGGGCAAGGCAATGAGCTGTTAAGGTAATTAGACCTGAAATCTGATGTGGATCAAAAAGCATCTGCATTTGATGAGAAGGAATGAGTTAGCTAGAATCGTCACATCCACTGGATCCATCTTTCTTTCTTTCTTTCTTTCTTTTTTTTTCCTGCCAGTACATCTGAATATTTTCCAGATAAATGAAGCCTATGGTTTTCTAAACTTTCAGAAACCTTAATGCTTTGGACATCAGTATAAAACAAAGCTTTAGAATCATCCCACATTATTGAGGGTTAGGTTAATCTGAGTTTCTAGAACACCATACCTTATATCTCTGTGTCTTGGTATAATAACTTAGTGAGCAGAGTTTTTTGGTCTCTAGTGAACATGTCTACAAAACTCTGCCTGACTACACTTCTCTCTTCATAGTCTTAGTGAAGAATTTAGATTCCAGCTTGAGAGCCTGTAGCATAATTCAATAAAATACCATCCCATTGATTCCAAATACCTCAGAAACCTCAAAGTCCCTGCTAGTCTCCAAAGAACAGTTGACCAAGATAAAAATGAAGGTAGGTTTTTAACTACTTGTGGTAAGAAATCAAATTGATACTAAGACAACTTCATGTATAGATGTAATTCAGCATGTCGTGTGCATTAGGAATGGAATTGCATTGCATCCATGCAGCATAAATTCCAACTAGGGCCTTAGGCAAGACCTCACTGACCATTCTGGGTCTGCACCCATAAAAAAAAAGGAACTGGGCCCAATTTTACTTGTTCTTTTAATTCTACCATTCTGTATTTCTATGGTTTGATGGTTATTTTTGTCCTCTTTCATTCACTGTACGAGACACATATTTAAATCCTTCTTTGTTTCTGAGATCCAAGAGACAGAAGGTTAGTGACCCCAACATCTTGGCTAATTTGCCAGCCATTTTGGCTGGGTCTGGCCAATGGAAGTCCTCAGCAGGATTTCAGAGGGGGGAAAAGAGATACGTTGTAATGATAGATATATTACAACCTGTCTTCTCTTCTCTCTGCCTTTCCTAGACCATGTTTTTTGGTAGCAGCCAAGTCTCTCCACAATATACAACTCCTATCTAGCAGCAGGCTTCCTCATCTCTACCTCTCACAGGGTGATGGTATCAGTAGCTTCTCTTCTTGCACAAGCTTGACACTAACTACCCACTTTTTGCTAATCTCTGGATGCCACGATATCCCTTGTAAATTCCCTTAACTCTACTCACATTTCTGTAAGTACTTCTTTTGGAATTCTGTTCAATCTGGAATTATTTCCTGTTGTGACCTCAGCTGATTATGTGTGTGTGTGTGTATGAAATATTTAGCATACTTTTTTATTTAGTATACATTTAAGGGAAAAACAAAAACAATGAAAATATTGACATAAATTATTTAAATGGGATAGTTAATATAAAGTTACATGTTATTTCCCTAATAAAGACTGCATCACTGAACTATGCAAGCATCGGGAGAAAGAGCTCCTTCCCTTTCTGTCTCTAGCACCCAGATGGACCTGTGATAGAAAGGAATGGTTTGGCAGGACATGAGGGTAGAATAGTGACTATGAAACAAAATATTTCCATAAAATAAAGAACATTTATGATATGATACTCTGATGCTTCTCTATAAGATAGTATAGTAGTTTCCCAACCCTGCTATAATAAATTACCACAAATTTGACAGTTTAAAACAACATACATTTATTCTCTTATAGTTCTGGAAGACAGAAGTCCAAAATCAGTTTCATTGGGGTGAAATCAAGGTTTTGGCAGGACTACACTCCTTCCATTGACTCTGAGGGGAGAATCCCATTTCCCTTCGTTTTCCAGCTTCTAGAGCTGCATCATTGTATTTCTTGGCTCATGGCCCCTTCTTCTATTTTGAAAGTTAGCAACTCAGTATCTTGCTTCAGTGTGGTCATATTGCCTTCTTCTCTAGTAAAATTTACTTCTGTCTCCTTCTAATAAGAACATTAGTGATTATATTAGAGCCCATCCAGATAATCCAGGACAATCTGTTCATCCTCAGATCCTTAAACTAATCTTATCTTCAAGATTTCCTTTGCTTTAGGGGCACCTGGGTGGCTCAGTCTGTTAAAGCCTCTGCCTTTGGCCCAGGTCATGATCCCAGGGTCCTGGGTTCAAGCCCCACATCGGGCTCTCTGCTCAGCAGGGAGCCTGCTTCCTCCTCTATCTCTGCCTGCCCCTCTGCCTGATTGTGATCTCTGTCTGTCAAATAAATAAATAAAATCTTTGTGGGGGGGGAACACTTTGCTGTATAAGGTAATATTCACAAGCACCAAAGATTAGTTTGTAAGTATCTTTAGAGACTGCTATTCAGCCTACCACAGTGTGATGGTTAATTTTATGTGTCAACTAGACTGGGCCACAGACTGCCCAAACATTGGTCAAACAGTATTTTAAATGTGTCTGTGAGCATCAACATTTGAATGGGTAGACAGGGTAAAGCAGATTGCTCTCCCTAATCCAGGTGGGCCCCATCCAATCAGTTGAAGGCCTGAATAAAGCAAAATGTCTGACTCTTCTATAAGTAAGGGGTAATTTTCTTCTATCTGACTGCTTTGAGTGGGGACTTCAATTTTTTCCCACTTTCAAACTCAAACTATTCCCTGGTCTCCAGTATACCAGCATTTGGACTGGAACTATACCCTTAGCTGCGCTGGGTCTCAGACTTATAGTCTTAAAAAAGAAGTTACACCATTGGTTCTACCCAGCTTGCCGACTGTAGATCTTGGGACTTGTCAGTCTCAATAATAATTATACAGCCTTATTATCATAGCCTTATTCCCTTTAGGAAGTCTTTCTATATCTATACCCTATTGGTTCTCTTTCTCTGGGGAATCCTGACTAATATATACAGGTGGCCTTTTAATCTGCCATCTAAATTCTCCTTATCTCTTGGTTAGTGTAGAGCTGGTTTAAAGATCTAAAAGAAGGAAGGATAGAAATTGAGAATATTGTAGAAATATAAAAACAAACAGAACAAGAGTGTAAGGAAATATAAATCAACAGCCAAAATACAAACTCCAATCAAGCACATCAAAGAAGCCAATGAGAAGGCTTCAGGATAAAGATTGTGTACAGTGATTTTTCAGCAAATCTAAAGACTAGAATTATAGTTAAGGTTATTTGTGTGAAGTTAGGGGTCAGATATATAGAAACTTACATCCAGTTGACTGAAACCTCAGGAAAGTCACAATGAAAAGAAAAGAAAGACAAGAAAGTCGTTATTTCTTTAATTCTCTCAGGTTTAATTTTTCCTTTATTTTATGTTTAGTATGTGAAGAGGGATGTAAATGTATTTATTGTCAATTTAAACTTACTTGGTGAAATTAATTTAACTGTGTATGGCCATTATCTATGACTAAAGCCTTTCACTATTTCTATACATCCCTTGTTAACTACTGCTTTTACCAGTTGTGTGGTGAGTTGGTTCCCAGACCTGGCTCATCATCAAAATTACCTGAAGGAACTCTAGAAGTATAATTGGCTGACCCTAAAATAGTCTCATCGCTTTTAAAGGGAGGGGAGAAGGAGAGCTAAAAAGATGCAACAGCCAAAGAGAGAAGCAGCAGAAAAGAAATTCAGAGACTTTGGAAGAAAAAGAAAGATTTGATTTGCCATTCCTGGCTTAGAAGATAGAGAGCCCATGAGCTAAGGAGTCAAGGAAAGTGAGCAACTTCTAGAAACTGACCAAAAAAAAAAGAAAGAAAGAAAGAAAAGAAACTGACCTTCACCTCCTACCAACAGTGAACAGAGAAGTAGGGGTTTCTGTCTACAACTACTATGAGCTGAATTCTCCAACAGCCTAAATGAGTTTGGAAATGGATTCCTCCCAGAGTCTCCTTAGCCAGCCTCAACTTTGATTTCAGCCTCATGAAACTTAGAGCTCGGAACTCAACTGAACCAAGCCAGACTCCAGACTTATGGAACTATGAGGTAATAAATTTGTATTGTTTTAAGCCTCCAAATCTTTGGTAATTTGTTAAATCAGCAATATTCAACTAATATCTTGTGTCTTACTAAGAATTATATTTTGAATAAGGATATGGAAGTGTCTGAAAAAATTTTTTTAATTAAGTGAACACTTACGTATTAGACTTCCTACTCTTTGTTTAGGAACATAGATGGATACAGTATTAAATATAGACAGTGAGGATCCAGATTGTTTTGCCTTTAAGGAATGTTTTTGGACTGGCAATAGGATCTAAGCAAATTAAACAATTATTGAAGATTATTTGACACTGTAGAAAAACTGGGGAAGAAACCATGTGGAAGAATTGAGATAAACTGACCTTAAGAGGGGTCATAATGCATAGAGATGATCAAAGGAAAAATGGAGGACATCTTATTTGGGTAGGGGGAAAGCATAAACATTACAAAGCAGAGTTGAAGGAAGCTTTCAGTTCATCATCCCCCCTTCCCCTCCAGTGGAGGTAAAACTATCTCTATATTCGTGTCTTTGAGAAAATCATCCAATGAGGGTTTCCTCTGGAAAATCCTTGCCATATTGAGGATCAAACTGAAAGGAATTATTTTTAATAATTTCAGCTGTGCCTATCCAAGAAAGTGTATATGTATGTATTCATGGGCTATTTTATGCTCAAATATATTAGGCTAGTTTTCTGGGGAGTTGGGTTGGTATGGAAAGAAAGAAACTCCAGGGAAAGGGACACAGTGTTTCAGAAGCTGACCATTATTAGTAATGGAACTTGGTGTGGAAAGCCTTTCCTTGATTTTTAAACTAGACTAAGAGGAAACTAAATCCATAGACAAGGACAAATTAGCTTTTTTAAGCTTAGTCTTATATAAACATATAGTTTTAAAGGCTGAGAGGATGGTGGGAAGGTTAAACCTTTCTTAATGTAATCTCATTTTACTACTGACAGGAGATAAGTTTTAGAGCTTGAGAGTTGTATTTTTAAGCACTCTGAAGGATAGAAAAAAATATAATTTTAAAAAAGACACTTGCCTTTTTGAATATTGAATTGTCCTGGTGTTATCCCTGCTAATTTAAAAATCTTGCGTGGGTTGTATAATGCTAGGAGATTAGTCACTTCCACAGAGATTCTTAGATCTTCTTGTTTAGGATACTGGGGGATAAGAAAAGAGACAGACCAATGCAGGTGATTGTGATTTTATATAACAGCAGTGGGAGTAGATGAACTCTAGAGAACTTAAAACTGTAGATCATGGGGTAGAGAAAGGGTTTGAAGAAAAATCACTTTAGGATTCCAGTACTTCAAAAAGTCATGTTAGTTTCCTATTTAAAGTAGATTTTTAGTTCATCCCGTTCCCTCTGTCTTCTAAGCCACCATCATGACTTCAACACTTGCTCAGACTGACATAATACTGGTCCTGAATCCATTCTTGTCCTCCTCCAAACCAATTCCTAATATCAGCCAGGAATAATATTTTAAAGTCAGAATCTACTCCAATCTCCTTGTCATTCTGTCAATTGCTCCATCTTGTTCCTAAAGACAGAATTCTGTTTCAACCCTTCCTTGCTCCCCGCCTTCTCTACACTCCTGCCCCATGTAGCTTCTCTGAGCTGTGACTTCCCTCTGACCAACCACTTACCTACAACTGTTTATCAACCAGCTCCTACTCATTCTCTAGATTTTGCTCACAGACACTTTCCTCAGAAGTCTTGGCTGACTTCACTTCCCTTTGACATTATCTCCCCTTAGTACATTCTTTCATAGTCCCTTGTACCTTTCCTTCACCTCCTTTATCAGTTTTTAATCATATTTTTAAATATTAAATATTGGTCGGGGTGCCTGGGTGGCTCAGTGGGTTAAGCCGCTGCCTTTGGCTCAGGTCATGATCTCAGGGTCCTGGGATCGAGTCCCACATCGTGCTCTCTGCTCAGGGGGGAGCCTGCTTCCCTCTCTCTCTTTCTCTTTCTCTCTCTCTGCCAGCCTCTCTACCTACCTGTGCTCTCTCTCTGTCAAATAAATAAATAAATAAATCTTAGAAAAATATTAAATATTGGTCAAACTCCTGCATACTAAACCCTGAAATGCAGTTACTTTTTCTGTTGGTCGCTGGAGTTCCTTCACCTACTCCAACACGTGGCACACTGAAGACACTTAAGATCTATGAAGAGGCTTGGGGGAAGGCGGGAGAGAATATAAGAAGGGAGTTAGAGTGTTATCAATCAAAGTATAGTCAAATCCAATGCCATAAAAGTAAACATTGTCCCATTGTAGTGCTCAGTTGAGAATTAGGAATAAAGAAAAATTATTGGGGAATTTGGATGGTGAAACATTAAATAAGAGAACTTGAAGACAGATTAGGCTGTTCGTAATGATCAGTTGGCTCTCAAGCCTACATCTTACCTATCAATCACCAAATTAACTTTTGGAGAAATACTTAGGCCAATGGAAAAATATACTTAAACTGGGCTCCTATTCCTTAGGAAACCCTTCTGTATGGGGTAGAAGCCTGCGTGAAAAAGATCTGTTCCCTGAACTCTCATCTAGAGAAAACTTAGATATCTTGTCTACTTAATTGTGGTTGCAAAGAGTGATTGTGAGCTTTGACATTTGTTAAGAGGAGCAATTTAGAGGGATTCTGATCTGAAGACTCTGCTGGGATTCCTCTCCAGACCAATTAATTCCTCCATACCTCCCTTATGGGGCTGGAATTGGAAGAAACTCTATAAGGGGAAATGTTTTAGAACTCCACCTTGAAAAGTATGATTTAATTTATGTAAAGCTTGATTAACGTGGTACAAGCTAAGTCTTTGGGTTGGGACACTAGTTCAAAAGTGAGTTTAAAGAAAATGAAACACCCATTTTCAGAAAGGAGACAAACTGATAGGGTCACCAAGCAAAATGCACAACAATAACAATTTTAGAATCTGCCACCGGGTGTCTATAATTCTGCCATGATCTCCAAGATCTGTAAGAAAATACTGCTCTTTGACACTGTTGGAATAAGTTAAAATGAAGCTGATGTGTTCTATTTTAGAACCCTTTACAGATCACAAAACCATTTCCTTTATAATCTCATTTTATCCTACAACAACCTGATAAAGTAAGAGTTTACTTCCATTTTATGAATGCAAAAACCAAAGCTTTATACAGTAGTTAGGTGAATTACCCAACTTGTGAGTGGCAGAAGTATCAAATCCAAGTCTCTCTATCTCAGAGCCTTTTTTGCACATCTCTAATTAGCCAAAGAGATTAAAATAATTCTGAGAATTGGTGCAGATCTACTAGTCCTCACCCATCTATTCTACACATAATTACATCAGGACTTTCACAACCCTTACCTTCAGAACACCCACACTCACTTTAATACTCTTTGGTGCAAAAATGTCTATTTAGTTGTTAGTCCATCACATGAATATGGAGGATAATGAGCATCCTTGTAATTCAGAAGATTTTCTAGACACACTCCAGAGTTTTCTTGGACTTTATTGGTTCCTGTTATATAGGTTATCCCCAAAGATTATCTACTCCAAATTTTTACTTTAAAATTTTTGAGTTTTTTTCAAAATGAAAAAATTAGGAAAACAGAAGCATAAATGAAAATATATACAAAAACAGTAAATAGCTGTGTGTGTACGCTTTAATTCATTCTTTTTAAATCAACTGTGGTAAGTTGTACAGATGGCCCCATTTCCTCCTTTTACACGATTTTGCAGTATAACTTCCTTCTTTGACCAAGAGGTGCAGTCTATTTCTCCGTTTCTTGCCTATTTCTCCACTCCTTGTCACAAGTCTTACCTTGTGACTTATGTGGCTAAAGGAGTATGTGCCAGTTCTGAGAATATGCCTCAAGAAGTATTGTGCTTTCTGCTGTCTTGCTGGGAACCATGTCAGCCTTCCATGTAAACAGTCCTGGACATTTGCTAATAGGCATGTGCCTACTTGCTTCTTTGGAGCTGACTGACAGTCAACCAATACCCAGAAGCAGAGCCACTAGATGACCAGTAGCTGATTATAACACAAGTGAGCCAAGCCATGCCTGGAAAACAGCCCACCTGGGTCCAGTCTAACTTGCTGACCCACAAAATCTTAAGCTGTTGTTGAAACACACTAAACAACAGATATCTGATATATCAATTTTGCTGCTCTCCCCAAAACTGTCTTTTAAAAAAAGATCACATTTTACCCTGCTATGTAAAGCACAGTGCTATCAAAAGAGCCTTAAATTAGCATCAAGTGATTTAATTCCTGTCATTAACTAGAGGTATTACTATAAAAACATCAAATACATTTCAAGTTTCAGTTTCTGTATCTGTAGACAGATACCATGTTGTATACCCTTTCTACTTTGATGATTTGCAATAAACAAATGAGAAAATAAATATGAAATTGCTTTGGCTTTGTATATATTTTTCCTCTCTGGGATTTTGGTTTTCTCATTTAGAAAGATTCAAGGATCAATCTGCCTCAAAACCCCTGGAATATTATTGGTTGATATTACTAGAGAATCAAAATCAAGTTTCATATGCTGATCCACAAGTATTGTGAGGTATGCACAATGGAATAATTCCTATGTGCAGACCTGATTTCATTCTCTCCTTTGGAGTAGTAGTAATTCAAAGGTAGAATTCAATTCAAGCACAAATTGTCAAGAGTCCTTTCCCTGGTAAAATTTTAAGAAAGGAAACTCTTAAATATTTTCCCACTCTCTTTCATTTGTAAAGCACCCCTTTGAATAGGGCGGAAATTCACAAAGTATTGTTCAAAGACAAAATTAAAATAACCTGGAAGAACTTGTTCAAATTGTGATTTATTTCAAATATAGGTAAAAAACCAAGTCCTTGGGCTACTTTCAGTTTACTAAATCAAAATATTTGGTCCTCTTCATTCTTAGGAAAAATTCTGAGAAAATTGTCGTTTTGATTAGAGAGGTGAGAAAGAGATAAATTTGAACCCTGTTATGAAGGGTGAGAAAAATCTGATTAAAGATTCCAGGCATTAAAAAAAAAAAAATTCCAGGCATCAAGAGAACACTAGAGTCTTGAAAGGGACAGGGGCAGAGAAGAAGAAATAAAAAGATTGTAGGAAAGCATGTTTTCCTAGGTCTAACCCATGTTAAAATTCCCTAGGAACTCTGCTGCTTGGATTAGTATGGTTTGAAGATAATTGTTCTCAGGACTTCCTCCATTTTGAGGCCCACTAGGCTAGAACGAGTAGCAAATATAAAGTATAAAGCAAACAGGAGATCCTATAACTTCTCAGCATTGTAGCTGTCCAGAGCCACAGATATCATTTTCACTTTTCTCTGCCAGAGTTGCTAGTAAGATTCTTCTTGGGTCATTGACTAAGAATATTTTCCTTTGTTTCTTTTTGTCTTTAACTGACAGTCTACTTCATAAAGAGTTGGCTTCACTTCTTGGGAGATGAAATCACTATTTATATGAGGATTATACCTTCTATTCTAAGGATTTCATGTTCAATTCTGTAAATAACTACACTGCTTTCTGAAGAAGAAAAGGAAGAAGGAAAAAAAAGAAAGTGAGAAAGATAGAAGGAAACCAATATTTATTGAACAGCTATAATCTATCCTGCACATTCAGAAACAAATGATCACATTCTCACAGTAACCAATGAGGTAGGCATGCATGATTTTTTTTCCTTCTTTGGAAATGAAGAAATTGAACTCGGAAATTTTATGAATCATTTCTTAAATAGATGGGTTTGAAACCTGGTTAAGTCTGGCCCTAAAGACCATAATTCTTGAACTCTTTCAGAATACAAGTTTCAAAACAAATATTCCTGGGAATATAGCAAGAGAATTCTTATCAGTCAGCATTCTCATATGAATATATAGACCTCTCATCCTTCAGGAGAACTGAGAGGTGCATCAAAGAAAGAACTCCTATCTAAGCCAGTGTTCTTTAAACTGTGGATGTCTTCTAATTTGTGAATAACATCACTTGGGTATCAACCAACTATATTTAATGAAAGATTACACAGTGATACAGAAGCAAATAAATTCATGGGGCATTATATATGATAAGAATTTTTCTAGATATCTTTTTTCTATTGCATAGATGTATACATATAAACATGTATATTGTCACAATGAAAAACGTATGTTTAACATAATTCTTTTGTGAAAAAGAAGCATTTGAAAGTTAGTGGGCTAAGCAATGGGAATATTGCCCAAGGCAACTGTTACAGAGACGTTATCTCAGAGAGAGACCCAGAAAGGAGAAGAGCAACACTACAGAAAAATTTGTCAAGTTTTCATGTTTCATACACTGTGTTGAATAGCTCTTCTCCTTTTTCAACTTATGAAACCATTGGAATATAGAAGAACAAAGTTCCTGCAGCAAAGTTAGGTTGAAATAAATTTGCAGACAGTGATTAGCAGTGGTCTGTGAGGAACCAGTTCTCCAATTAAATTCTGATTAGATTTTTCCAGTATTACTCTGTACATGCAGGATCAAAACTGATTTTCTTTTTATTATACGTTGTCCAAAATGGATGAGGCATTTCTCGTTATTTCTCCCTTGAAGAATGTACTCATCATTTATTCAGAAGTTGTTGAGATATATGCCCTTTATTTTCTTACTTGCTCAGGAAAAAAACTCCTGCTACAATTTCTTTCCCCATTTGGATCACATAAAGGGTAACTGATAATAGATAACAAGCATCAGTTCTTCTTTCTTGGCTGTGAGACTCTTGTCTGATGAAGAGGCCAAGGAGAAGTGTAGTAAGGCTTAATATATGGAATAAATATCAATGTACTTTTCTGGCCATTCAGAGTACTATTCTAGTCTGAGGCTGTCACAGAGAAAGGAAAAATATTCAGTGGAATTGATATAACTGCTTCTAAGTTATGATTTTATTTGGCCATTGGCCACTGAAAACCATTTGTTGAAACTGAGGACATGAGAATTATCAGTAACAATAATATCTATTATCTCTGTAATGATTAAATGACCACTTCAAAGTAAGTTTACATATTTACCTCATCTTCGTTTTTCTAACAGCCTTGTGTGATTAAGGAAGTATTATCTCCATTTTTACAAATGAGAAAAATGAGGCCCAGATGAGTTTAGTGATTTATCCAAGAACACACAAGTTAGTTGCAAAATTGGAACAAAATCTGTAACCACTAACTCCCAGCCCTGCATTCTTCCCAACAGATATTAGTACCCTCATTAATTTTGTTCCTCCCACTAGATATTAGTGCCCTCATTAATTTTGCTTCATAATGCAATCTCTTCTCTTTCCCTAGCTGACCTGTTTCATAAAAGTATTTTTAAAAGTTTATATTTAAAAAAGAAAAACGGAAATGAAAGGAGGGGGTGATTATTCTGTCACATCTGCTGAATGCAGTTAATTTATTGGTTTCATGAATATGAAGTGGTCTAGAGGAATATGTATCTATTTATGTAACAATCACATATGCTGGGAAAATGTATGTGGTTGAAATACAGATACATTGGTTTCAATTCTAGTATTGGTTTAAGTAAATTATATGTTAGGCCTCAGCCAACAAATATATCCGTTACAGTTAACTTCTCTAATTTGGTTAAAGGACCCTAGATTTATTCAGCAGTGCATGTATATCAGGTTATGTAAAATTAATAGCTGAAGTTCATTCATATGGCTTTAATTAGGATGCATGGGTTGGGATTGAAAAAAAAAATCAAGCAAAAGGTCTGGCTTTGATTATAACTGTATCTGCTCCAGTATCAGTTTCTGCAAAGGCAAATACATGTTGGCTTAGCTTAATACATGCTCATTCAAAGAAACCGTACATTGGCTTAATTTTGCTTTGAAGGCTTTCATTAAAATATATTGTTTGTCTAAATACCAGTTTAGTTCACTTCATTTAATTATCCAAGAGTATTTACAAAGTCTGGAATATTACTGTGTACATTGAAAAAATAGTTGATTGTGTTATATTTCAAAGAAAGTAGATTCATTTCTGTGAAAGCTTCTTGGAACTTCTGAAACCTGTCCTGCTTCCAAGTCTATGTACTTGTCTCCAAACTTGGCTTTGGGAATGTGACCGACTTGTTTTCTTTTCCAGGAAAGAACTTTGGGGAGAAAAGCATTCTTTCCCGGGCAGTAATGTTCTTCTCAGGTGGTTGCTAGCCTTTCCCACTGAAACCTGGGAGAAAATGAGTTCTATAGCTAATAACTTCTTGCATCTGCCTAAATTTGTCTTCAAATCTAAAATAATTTACTACCTCTTTTATGATATTCTCTGTGATCATTTGGGTTTTCATTAAGACTTCTAGTGTTCTTGCCATCTTGAACTTAGAAGTAAAGGACTATGCTCTGAATACTTATACTTCTTTCATTCCTGGCTCTGTGTTTGTCAATCTATACAGGTGGTATAGAAGCTGCCAGGTGAATATGAGCTTCTCTTTGCCTAGGATAAAGCATATTTAATAGCAGGATCCTCTAAACCTAAGATGAATCATACCAATTGAATGACAGGGGTCCCACAATTAGTGACAAGAGGAAGCTTGTATAGGCAGGTAATCAAGAATGTCTAATGCCAGGCATCAATAGTAGGCAGAGATCTGAAATGACAGATGATTTAAAGCAGAGAACTTCATCATGGATAGCACATGAATATTTTATGAGTTCAGTATGGGTCCAGGTAGACAGACATGGTTGCAGGAATAATTTGGGGCTTGGGTCATGAAGAGCAGTTGTCATTGATCAAGTCTATACTCTATGTCAGGCTCTGAGTGAAGAGCATAAGCTCTGGAGTTATACAGATCTGGGAATGTCACAGTGAAGCCCCTTCTAGCTGTATGACCTGAAGAAGGCTTTTCAATTTATCTGCACCCAAATTCTCTCCTCTTTAAAGGAGCTGCTGCTTATAAAATAGTTGGCACCATACCTGGTGTACAGTTAGGAATAGTAATGTTAATTGCTGTCATTGTTCTTAATTTTCCCCTATAACATTATAATACCTAGACTATTGTCCATACTACAGTAATCAAAAAACTAAAGCTAAAAAGAATAATGTCCACTCACGTAGTAAGTGGTTCAGCTGAATTCAAATATACCTGGTTCCCAAAGTTAAGACATGCATGCATATAACATACTGAGAGGCCAGAAGCCAAGGTCAAGAAGTATGTCATCTGTGTTGTGCTGAAACACAGAGCTTCAGGCCAGGCCAGAATTCCAGGATTGGTTAAAAGTATGATTGGTTTGAGATATTTGTGCAGGGCCCAGTGTGAGAATGGGTGGTTTAGCTGTGGATATTAGAGAACCTCTAAGAAAGAAAGCCAGACCACTCAGACTAAATCTTTTCAGACCCCATATTTCCTTTCCATTCTTTCTTTTTTTTTTCCTTCCTTTTTCTTCAAATGTTATTCCTTTGGTTAAGATCTGGGCTTCAAACCATATGGCCAAGAGCATAATAAGAAAAAGAGCTGTGTATCCTGGCCATCAGTCCAGAGATATCCTCCTCACAAATTATCTTGGTGCCAGAAACCCACCATAAAATATTCATTGCTTTTGATCCTAAAGTATTTTTAGTCTGCAAAGCGTCTTCTATTAAAAAGAAAATGTCCCTTGAGGGAGAGAGAACCTTTTAAGCTATTATCAGTTAAACTCATAGTGGGTAGTTGGTTTATAAAAATTGAGATTAAAAATCTTCAAGAATTGAAGGACACAGAAAATGTCTCAGGCAAAAAGGAAAAATCCATGAGGGAGAGAACAGCATAGAAGGTATCATTGGAGGATGTCACGTTTTTCCCACTTTTTCACCATGAAGTTTGGAAACTGTCTTTGTGTTACATGCCCTTCATTCCTCTTCCTTCTCCCTTCTACCCTAGCACTGTCCTTAATGCAAACCATTCTTTCTCTAGAACTCAAGCCCATGAGGGTGCTAAACATGACTGAGGGGACAAGATGGGAGAAATCAGTATTGGAGATGTAAAGAATATTACTGCATTTTGAATTTAAGACTTTCTCAGTTTCTGACCTTATAGTAGAGTTGGTTAAGAGCTTGTTTTTGTTTTGTTTTGCTTTGAGGCTGCAGTTCAGATCCAAGTTTTGTGTGACTTTGGGCATATTATCCTCATGTCTTTATCCTCCTGTTCTCTTTGAGATTCAGATTTCTTAGAGCAAAACCTAACTTACAGTAGTTGTGAGGATAATTAAAACACTTTGCATAATAGCTGGTGCATAGTAAGTGCTCCATACAAGGCAGCTGATAATAATAAAGTGTTAGTAAAACAACAAAAACAATAACAATACTACATTCATCTCCATGCTGGAATCTACATTGTATGTTGGATTCACTCATCCCAACCACTTTTGGACTCACACTGTGTTCTTTAGGATAAAGAACCAAGGTCAGGGTGAATGAAAGATAATGAAACAAGATCTCTCTTACAATGGGAGGATCATGGCAAGGCATATCTGAGTAAAAATAACTGTATCCCTTCCAAAAAACAATCACCCTGGTCTGTTCCTCAAAGAATGAGACTGGGGGCAGGGGTGGGGGATTATATAATTAGATTTTGTTAAGGAGGGATGAGAGGGGTGATGCTGTCCACAAATAGATGAAAAAACATGCATGAAAAGGATAATAACCTCATTTAATTGGAAACCCGACTTTAAGCTATTTGGTTCACACCTAAATACTAAGAAATAATTCTTAAAATTTAAAAGCAGCTATAAAGCAGCTCAATAAATGTTTGGGTCCCATGAAATAAACATGTACTCAACTCACAATGCCACAGACTGTTAACTTAGATTTTCTTACCATATACATTCTAAAGAACCAGGCTAAGTCCTATGACTGCTAGAAGCTAGAAATCTTTAACAATAAGGGCTAGTCCCTTCCCTATGGAGAAAGGAGAGAAAGAACTTGAAACCCCAAAAGTTCTGCTATCAGAATATTTCTTTAGGAGGAGATCACCAAGAACTGGTTTCCAGGATATTTTCTGATTTCTTTATAGAGTTGGGTCAAGCCAGGAGAAAAATGATGACCATGATTACTAATAACTACCACTATCTTTTAAATTACTGATGTGTAATAGTAATACCCATGACCATGACCATCCAACAAGAATCTGCAATTGTCCTCAGGTTAAAAATGAGAAAATTGAGACTTTAAAAAGTGAAGCATTTTGTACAATGTGACACAGGTAGAATGTATCAGAACTAGCATTTAAATCTGAGTTCAAACTTTAAGGACCTCTTTCTTTAGACAATATAATGTCTATGAAAACAACGGCAGAAATCTGTAAGACATTGTTCAGAAAGTAGTAGATAGCCTTCCCGCAAGTCCAGGTAGCAGAGAAAGGTAAGGTATGATCCACAAACCTAATCAGCCCCAAGGCCATTAAAACTTGACTCCAACTGTATATTCTTCAGTCAACTCTTCCCACAAGCACTCTTCTAACCCAGATCTGCTTGCCCAGCTATATTTCACTTTGGACAGGACATGTCCAAATTTGCATTAGGGTCGGGCTTTGAAAGTAACAGTCTGTGATATAAGCATGAAGGCAAATATGTTTTCCCACTTTGCCAGGTTAAAATGAAAGGAACAATTTTGCCTCCTTCAAAATTATTCTCAGGGCTTGACCTTGTGCATGAATTCTACTTATGAATAAAGCATAGTCCTCAACAGGCAGGATTTTCCTTTGCTTTTTCTTAGTATATATGCTCTACGAACTTGGAGACTTTCATTCTATAGCCAGGTAATATTTTCTAAGGACACTTTAAGTTGTCAGCCCTAGACCTTTTAGGGACTTTGAATATACCATGTATTCTAGCATCACCATAACCACAAAGCACACTATTACAGATGGGTCCCTAGGACGTAAAGAAGGGGGTTACATGTCTCCAGTATGGGTAATATGGATTCCACAGAAACGGGGACTGAAATTATGGTATCAGGGAGGCTAATTATCAGAAACCAACTTTCATAATAAAATCATTCCTGTTACAGATCAGATATGTGAGTTCCCATGTGGTTTATTTAGCAGTAGGTAGAAAATAAGAGAACTTCAAAAGAGTGTATATATGCATTGAGGCCATAGCTTTCAAGGTGCCGAGTAAAAAATGTAGAAGCCTCTAAAATTATGTATTTTCATTCTCAAGCTCATTATTTCTCCTGAAAAGTACAATAAGACTTTAAGGCATGGAAATAAAGCAGGTAGCCATGGGGTAGCAGGAAATAGCTAACTAGTTGTCTATAACATAGGATAAGTTTGCCCAAATTTCCAAATTTTTTTTAAAAAAATGTCGTTACCTAAGGAAAGTACCAATAGTGGCTTTGTCACTTTTCTGTGTTACAGAACTTCCTGGACTCCTAACTCTTGGCAAAATAAAGGAAAATAGAGGTGGCTCTCCCACCAGACAAGTAACTAATAAAATAGAAACTGCTGGAGGAACTGATGGTTCTAGGAGAGGGTAGAGGGTTCCATCATTGTGTTGAGAGTGGGGCAGATCAGGGGCTGTCCGTTCTCCAACCCCCACAGGGTCATTACATTTGGCAACTCTGCAGTCTCATTCTGTCCTTTCTTCTCTGGGACTTGTCTTTCCTGTTGCTCTGAAACTCCTTCTTCCTATTCAACCAGTGTGTGTCTCTCCCTTGCCTATTTCTCATCTCTTTCAGCATTGCTTTTAGAGGTAGGAGTTCTAAGTATTGCAAAGATCCCCCCTAAGAGCACCTAGGCTGCTCCTCTGTGCCCCAACCCTTCCACTCACAGTATGTTACTGTAGAGCTGATACCCAGCTCTGTTATTGTCCTCTCTGGCCTTAGGTGGACATTTTCACCAGTGCATTATTCCTCACCCATATGTAGAGAAAGTAACACTTACCTTGCCTAACTTAATTTACCTCCTGGGACTCTCAGAGAATCCAAATTTATATATGAAGGCACATGTGTGTTTTTATTCATCCATTCAAATGTTTTTGGAGTGCTTACCCCTTGAAAATGACTGGAAAGTAGAAAAGATATTCTAGGAATATTGTGATTCTTCAATTTAGTATTCCTCTCTGAGGGGCAGAGGGGCCTCTATCACACCAGCCTTTTTTTGTTTTGTCCCAACATGAAAGAAGCTTCTAATAAATAGACTGAATTTTTCACTTGTCACACATTTTGGATTCCACATTCAGAACAGAATAAGCAAGAATAATTTTTCTTTGTGTTTCTCAAACCTATGGAAAACGATAGAGTGTGAAAGAGAAATAGGTGCATAGCAGTTGAGTTTTCAGTGGTGTGAAAGAGAAATAGGTGCATAGCAGTTGAGTTTTCAGTGGTGGAAATGATTATTTTGTTCCTCCTGGAAAATAAAGCCCTTTAATCAGCACATTCCATACCATGCCATGCTAAGTCTTGTAATCTGCACTGCTAACAACCCCAAGGGTGTGGAAATGCCTCCAGTGAGTCAATGCTTCTGAGAGTTCCATAGAGCTACTCTTTCTTGAAATTAAAGGTCTGACAAAGTACAGTCAATTGAATACTAAGAATGATGAACATTCTTGTGTCCTCACAGTGAAGAAAGTACTTCTTCCTGCCTGCTTGTATCACCACTGCAGAAGGTTGCATGCATAGAGGAAACCCCAGAGCTTCCTTACTCCATATGCATTAGTCACACTGGACACAGCTCTGTCATTTGTGACTCATTCTCATTCAGAGGGCAGATTCTCCCATCAGTTATTTGCTGGTGCTGCCAATCAATTTCCATACCCCTCTTTCAAAATCAATGTGCTGGAGAAGCATAAATATTCAAGATAAGAAATGAACAAGCTCAGAGCTAGACAAGGCTACCTGGGCTCCAAGAGGGCAAAAGAAATTCCTCACAGATGGACATTTTTAAGAAATTTTGCATAGAGAGAGTGACCCTGCTTCTGTGTTGTCTGAGACACTAGAGCTGGATACTGGGTTTGAATTACCTATTCTCAAAGAGTGCCAGTAAAGGCCTTGTTAAGCCAGAATTAAGGATATACCAACAAATACATAGAATTTCTTCCCAGTAACCATTAAAATCAAGGCAATTGGGAGTGACAAACTGTGCAGGGTAATTTAATGCAGACACTTGCTGAACTAATTTATGCTGTGGAGTCTGTGCAGTCAAAAGGGAGTTGTCTGGCAGGGAGGTTTGAAACATCCTGTAATTTGGTCAGAAATTCTAAATGCTAAATCTTGACTTTGGAGGTCTGCTTCCTGAGATGTTCTCATTTTTCTGAGTTTCACAATCTATGAACACAGACATGTATATACGAATATGCAAGTAGGCTCTCAGTAAAATCAGAGTATATGTGGGATTGAGGTGCTGCCGACAGAGCTGTTTTACTCCTTCAGCAAAACTCTACCTACTTTTCCTCTCACCCTAAATTATCAAAACATCGGTGTCCCATCATGGTTCTGTGGTCTGCCAGACTTGGGTTCAAATCCCTGCTCAGCCATTTGAGAGTTTCTAACCCAGGGCAATTAACTTCTTTGTCAAGTAAGATAGTACCAATTTCTATCTCCTTCAATTTTTTTTTATGAGGATTTAATTAGAAACACATGTAAGGCAATTGGTAAAGTAACTGGCATGTAAGCATCTAATAATACCTGGCGTCATTATCTCTAGTATTATTATTCATAATATTGCATTTTCAGCCAGTAGTGAACTTAGGGTTATATAACCTACAACCTCCCATTTCCAAGTTTCTTTCTCTTTTTCTACTTTGTTACCTAAGGATAGATATCTATAAAGCATTTTAGCTAAGCAATAAAATATACTAAAGTGAAATATTTTTCTGGAGCAGGAAGAACAGATATGTTTCCAAACAAGTATATGCAAACCAATTCTAACACTTAGGATGCATATAAATAATAGATAATGCCGCTTGACATCAATTTTTATATCCCAGATCATCCAAAACTATAAGTTGTGTTTGTATAGAAGACATAAAATCTTGTCTGCTTCTCTCCTGAAAGATTCTTCTCTGGAGCTCTTTATTTCTGAGTTATAAAAGTATCCAGAGTAACCAAGCTTACTTAAAAC